>NC_133326.1:517856094-519241094 GCF_042186555.1 Aquarana catesbeiana
TCTCTCTCCCTCTTTCTTTCTTTCTCCCTCTTTCTTTCTCTCTCCCTCCATCCCTCTTTCTTTCTCTCTCCCTCCATCCCTCTTTCTTTCTCTCTCTCTTCATTCCTATTTCTTTCTCTCTCTCTATTCCTATTTCTTTCTCTCTCTCTCCATTCCTCGTTCTTTCTCTCTCCCTCCATCCCTCTCTCTCTCTCCCTCCATCCCTCTTTCTTTCTCTCTCTCTCTCTCTCTCTCCATTCCTCTTTCTTTCTCTCTCTCTCTGTTCCTCTTTCTTTCTCTCTCTCCCTCTCTCTCTCTCTCTCTCTCTCTCTCTCTCCATTTCTCTTTCTTTCTTTCCCCCTCTTTATTTCTCTCCCTCCATCCCTTTCTTTCTCTCTCTCCCTCCATCCCTTTTTCTTTCTCTCTCTCTCCATCCATTCCTCTTTCTTTCTCTCTCTCTGCATTCCTCTTTCTCTCTCTCTCCCTCCATCCCTCTTTCTTTCTCTCTCCCTCCATCCCTCCCTCTTTCTTTCTCTCTCTCTCCCTCCATCCCTCTTTCTTTCTCTCCTCCTCTTTCTCTCTCTCCCTCCATTCCTCTTTCTTCCTCTCTCCCTCTTTCTTTCTTCCTCTCTCCATCCCTCTTTCTTTCTCTCTCTCTCTCCATCCGTTCCTCTTTCTTTCTCTTTCTCTCCATACCTCTTTCTTTCTCTCTCTCCCTCCATCCCTCTTTCTCTCTCTCTCTCTCCTCCATTCCTCTTTCTTTTTCTCTCCCTCTTTCTTTCTCTCTCTCTCTCTCTCCATTCCTCTTTCTTTCTCTCTCTCCCTCTTTCTTTCTCTCTCTCTCCCTCCATCCCTCTTTCTTTCTCTCTCTCTCCCTCCATTCCTCTTTCTTTCTCTCTCCCTCTTTCTTTCTCTCTCTCCCTCCATTCCTCTTTCTTTCTCTCTCCCTCTTTCTTTCTCTCTCCCTCCATCCCTCTTTCTTTCTCTCTCTCTCCCTTCATTCCTCTTTCTTTCTCTCTCTCCCTCCATTCCTCTTTCTTTCTCTCTCTCCCTCCATTCCTCTTTCTTTCTGCTCTCTCTCCTCCATTCCCCTTTATTTCTCTCTCCCTCCATTCCTCTTTCTTTCTCTCTCCCTCTTTCTTTCTCTCTCCCTCATCCCTCTTTCTTTCTTTCTCTCTCTATCTCCATTCCTCGTTCTTTCTCTCTCCCTCTTTCTTTCTCTCTCCCTCCATCCCTATTTCTTTCTCTCTCCCTCCATCCCTCTTTCTTTCTCTCTCTCTCCCTCCATTCCTATTTCTTTCTCTCTCTCTCTCTCTCTCTCTCTCTCTCTCTCTCTCTCTCTCCATTCCTCTTTCTTTCTTTCTCCCTCTTTATTTCTCTCTCTCTTTCTCTCTCTCCATTCCTCTTTCTCTCTCCCTCCATCCCTCTTTCTTTCTCTCTCCCTCCATCCCTCTTTCTTTCTCTCTCTCTCTTGCTCCATTCCTCTTTCTTTCTCTCTCGCTCCATTCCTCTTTCTTTCTCTCTCCCTCCATTCCTCTTTCTCTCTCTCTCCCTCCATCCCTCTTTCTTTCTCTCTCCCTCCATCCCTGTTTCTTTCTCTCTCTCTCCCTCCATCCATCTTTCTTGCTCTCTCTCTCCCTCCATTCCTCTTTCTTTCTCTCCTCCTCTTTCTTTCTCTCTCTCTCCCTCCATTCCTCTTTCTTCCTCTCTCCCTCTTTCTTTCTCCCTCCCTCCATCCCTCTTTCTTTCTCTCTCTCTCTCATCCATTCCTCTTTCTTTCTCTCTATCTCCCTCTCAATTCCTCTTTCTTTGTCTCTCTCCCTCCATCCCTCTCTCTCTCTCTCTCTCTCTCTCTCTCGCTCTCTCCCCCCTCCATTTCTCTTTCTTTTTCTCTCCCTCTTTCTTTCTCTCTCTCTCCATTCCTCTTTCTTTCTCATTCCCTCCATCCCTCTTTCTTTCTCTCTCTCTCGCTCCATCCCTTTTTCTTTCTCTCTCTCTCGCTCCATTCCTCTTTCTTTCTCTCTCACTCCATTCCTCTTTCTTTCTCTCTCCCTCCATTCCTCTTTCTCTCTCTCTCCCTCCATTCCTATTTCTCTCTCCCTCCATCCCTCTTTCTTTCTCTCTCCCTCCATCCCTCTTTCTTTCTCTCTCTCTCGCTCCATTCCTCTTTCTTTCTCTCTCGCTCCATTCCTCTTTCTTTCTCTCTCCCTCCATTCCTCTTTCTCTCTCTCTCCCTCCATTCCTATTTCTCTCTCCCTCCATCCCTCTTTCTTTCTCTCTCCCTCCATCCCTCTTTCTTTCCCTCTCTCTCCCTCCATCCCACCCCTCCACCCCCTTTCTCTTTTTCTTTCTCTATATATTACCACATTCTCCACTATCCAAGTCATCTCAGACTCTATTTAACAACACCCATTTAAGCCACGCCCACTATTTAGCTTAATTTTAACTACGCACATTTTTCTCCGCATTTTTTTTGCTCCTACTAGGTCGTGCCTACTAATTAATGCCCCGCCCTTAATTAAAGTAATACTCTACCTACAGAAAAAAAAGTGCCCCTAAAAATGTTTTGAGAATGTTGGGGAACTACGAAACCTGTGCATCCCCGTACGTGCAAACACGGCCCTGGACCAGGTGAATGCTCAAGTATGCCTGTGTGAACGAGGCCTTATATTGCTGTATACAGAAGCATACAAAACTATATATATAAACTGTACGCTCTTTCTCTCTCTCTCTCCCTCCATCCCTCTTTCTTTCTCTCTCCCTCCATCCCTCTTTCTTTCTCTCTCTCCCTCCATTCCTCTTTCTTTCTCTCTCCCTCCATCCCTCTTTCTTTCTCTCTCTCTCCCTCCATTCCTCTTTCTTTCTATCTCCCTCTTTCTTTCTCTCTCCCTCCATCCCTCTTTCTTTCCCTCTCCCTCCATCCCACTTTATTTCTCTCTCTCCCTCCATCCCTCTTTCTTTCTCTCTCTCTCCATCCGTTCTTCTTTCTTTCTCTCTCCCTCTTTCTCTCTCTCTCTCTCTCTCTCTCTCTCTCTCTCTCTCTCCATTCCTCTTTCTTTTTCTCTCCCTCCATCCCTCTTTCTTTCTCTCTCTCTCCCTCCATTCCTCTTTCTTTATCTCTCCCTCCATGCCTCTTTCTTTCTCTCTCCCTCCATGCCTCTTTCTTCATCTCTCCATCCATGCCTCTTTCTTTCTCTCTCCCTCCTTGCCTCTTTCTTTCTCTCTCCCTCCATCCCTCTTTCTTTCTTTCTCTCTCTCTCCATCCGTTCCTCTTTCTTTCTCTCTCTCTCCATTCCTCTTTCTTTCTTTCTCTCCCTCCATCCCTCTTTCTCTCTCTCTCTCTCTCTCCCTCCATTCCTCTTTCTTTTTCTCTCCCTCTTTTTTTCTCTCTCTCTCTCCATTCCTCTTTCTTTCTCTCTCTCTCCCTCCATGTCTCTTTCTTTCTCTCTCCCTCCATGCCTCTTTCTTTCTCTCTCTCTCCCTTCATTCCTCTTTCTCTCTCTCTCTCCCTCCATCCCTATTTCTTTCTCTCTCTCTCCATCTGTCCCTCTTTCTTTCTCTCTCTCTCTTTCGTTCTCTCTCTCCATTCCTCTTTCTTTCTCTCTCCCTCCCTCTTTCTCTCTCCCTCCATCCCTCTTTCTTTCTCTCTCCCCTCCATCCCTCTTTCTTTCTCTCTCCCTCCATTCCTCTTTCTTTCTCTTTCTCTCTCTCTCCCTCCATTCCTCTTTCTTTCTCTCTCCCTCTTTCTTTCTCTCGCCCTCCATTCCTCTTTCTCTCTCTCTCTCTCCCTCCATCCCTCTTTCTCTCTCCCTTCATCCCTCTTTCTTTCTCTCTCTCTCCCTCCATCCCTCTTTCTTTCTCTCTCTCCCTCCATTCCTCTTTCTTTCTAACTCCCTCTTTCTTTCTCTCTCCCTCCATCCCTCTTTCTCTCTCTCTTTCCCTCCATCCCTCTTTCTTTCTCTCTCCCTCCATCCCTCTTTCTTTCTCTCTCTATCCCTCCATTCCTCTTTCTTTCTCTCTCCCTCCCTCCCTCTTTCTTTCTCTCTCCCTTCATCCTGCTTTCTTTCTCTCTCCCTTCATCCCTCTTTCTTTCTCTCTCCCTCTTTCTGTCTCTCTCCCTCCATCCCTCTTTCTTTCTCTCTCCCTCCATCCCTCTTTCTTTCTCTCTCCCTCCATCCCTCGTTCTTCCTCTCTCTCTCTCTCTCTCTCTCTCTCTCTCTCTCTCTCTCTCTCTCTCTCTCTCTCTCTCCCTCTTTCTTTCTCTCTCCCTCTTTCTTTCTCTCTCCCTCCATCCCTCTTTCTTTCTCTCTCTCCCTCCACACCCCCCCTCTCTCTCTCTCCCTCCACCCCTCTTTCTTTCTCTCTATCTACCTCTATTCCTCTTTCTTTCCCTCTCCCTCCATTCATCTTTCTTTCTCTCTCCCTCCCTCTTTCTTTCTCTCTCCCTCCATTCCTCTTTCTTTCTCTCTCCCTCCATTCCTCTTTCTCTCTCTCCCTCCATACATCTTTCTTTCTCTCTCCCTCCATCCCTTTTTCTTTCTCTCTCTCTCCCTCCATCCCTCTTTCTTTCTCTCTCTCTCTCTCCCTCCATTCCTCTTTCTTTCGCTCTCCCTCTTTCTTTCTCTCACTCCATTCCTCTTTCTTTCTCTCTCCCTCCGTTCTTCTTTCTTTCTCTCTCTCTCCCTCCATCCCTCTTTCATTCTCTCTCCCTCCCTCCATTCCTATTTCCTTCTCTCTCCCTCTTTCTTTCTCTCTCTCCATTCCTCTTTCTTTCTCTCTCTCTCCCTCTTTCTTTCTCTCTCCCTCCATCCCTCTTTTTCTCTCTCTCCCTCCATCCCTCTTTCTTTCTCTCTCCATCCATCCCACTTTCTTTCTCTCTCTCTCCCTCCAGCCCTCTTTCTTTCTCCCTCTCTCCCTCCATTCCTCTTTCTTTCTCTCTCTCTCCATTCCTCTTTCTTTTTCTCTCTCTCCATTCCTCTTTCTTTCTCTCTCTCTCTCCATTCCTCTTTCTTTCTCTCTCTCTCCATTCCTCTTTCTTTCTCTCACCCTCCATTCCTCTTTCTTTCTCTCTCCATCAATTCCTCTTTCTTTCTCTCTTTCTCCCTCCATTACTCTTTCTTTCAATTCAATTCAAATAAGCTTTATTGGCAGGACCACATACATGTTAGCATTGCCAAAGCAGTTGAGTTTCTATAATAAAAAATAAGGGGGTGGGGTAATATAGAGGGGAATGGGCATAAGTCCATGTAAAGGATTTTTAAGTCCTCAGCCTTTCATGTCCCTCTCAGTCGGTGACACGCTGTCACATATTGGGCAGCAATTTTTACCGTTGGCTCCTCTTCTCCCAGTAGAAATGGGAGTTTCCTCTTCTCTTCTATAGAATTGAAGTCCGGGATGACAGTGGAGAGTCTCTGGAAGTGAGTGTCCCTCACTGATGAGTACTTTGGGCAATGTAGCAGGAAGTGGTCCTCGTCCTCCAGGACCTCCTGGTCGCATTGCTGGCATAGTCTACTCTCCCTGGGCTTGTAGGTCTGCCTGTGCCATCCTAATTCGATTTCCAGGCTGTTGGCGCTCAGTCTGTACAGGCTCAGGGTCTGTCTGTCTTTGGGGTCTTGTAGCACCTCCAGGTATGGGGCCAGTTTGTAGTCTCTCTGCAGTGACTGGTAAACAGTTAGTTTTTTGGAGTTTGTTAGCTCAGTTCTCAATTCTCTAACATGTTTTTCTTTGGAGTCATTGATTATGTTTTTTATTTGAGATTTTGTCAGGCCACATTGTTGAGAGTTTGGGATAGACAAGGTGTTGATGAGTTGTTGCAGGTCACACGGCTTGGACTGGTCTTTACTGTTCAGTAAGGCTTTATGGTGGTATGAGTTGGGACTGCTGTTTTCTAGGTGATCCCAGTATGATAGTGCCCTCTTCTGTACTGTGAGAAGTAAGGGAAATCTGCCCAACTCAGACCTGCAAGCACTGTTGGAGGTGCTCCGATGGACTTGGAGGAGGTGCTTGCAGAATTCCAGATGGAATATTTCTGTTGGGCTGGGGTCCCATTTGGATTGGTCTGGGTAGGTGACAGAACCCCAAACTTCACTGCCATAAAGAAGAATTGGGGTGATGACACTAGCAAATATTCTGAGCCAGACCTTCACTGGTGGTTTTAGATGGTACAGCTGTCTCCTGATGGCATAGAAGGCTCTGCATGCCTTGTCTTTTAGTGCCTCTATGGCTGGCTTGAAACTTCCTGATTTGTTAATTTCTAAGCCGAGGTATGTGTAGTTGTTAGTTTCATCGACAGTGCAGTTGTTTAATGTAAAGGACGGGCTCTTTGTTTGTTTAGTATTTTTCTTTTGAAACACCATGATCTTTGTCTTACTTGAGTTGATTGGTAGTGCCCATGTGGCACTGTATTTCTCCAGCACTTTCAGACTATCTTGTAGGCCTTTCTCTGTTGGTGACAGAAGTAGGAGATCATCCGCATACAGCAGGGACTTCACCTCAGTGTCACGTAGAGTCAATCCTGGTGCTGGGGAGGATTCTAGAGCTGCAGCCAGTTCATTGATGTAGATGTTGAAGAGGGTTGGACTTAGGCTGCAGTCCTGTCTGACTCCTCGGACTTGCCGAAAGTGTTCGGTTCTTTTCCCATTCACCTTTACACTCCAGCTGTTCTCAGTGTATGAACTCTTGATAACCTCATATGTTTTCCCTCCTATTCCACTCTCTAATAGTTTGAGGAACAGGCCTGGGTGCCACACGGAGTCAAATGCCTTCTTAAAGTCCACAAAGCAGGCGAATATCTTTCCATGTTTCGTATTGTGGACATGGTTCTTGATGAGGCTGTGCAGGGTGTAGATGTGGTCTGTAGTGCGATGGTTTGGCATGAAACCTGCCTGACTTCTGCTGAGGACATTGTGTTGTGTCAGAAAGTTGAGGATCCGTTTATTGAGGATACTGCTGAATAGTTTCCCTAGTGTGCTGCTGACACATATCCCTCTGTAGTTGGCTGGATCATACTGGTCTCCACTCTTATGGATGGGTGTTATGAGGCCTTGGTTCCATACTGTAGGGTAGTAACCAGCGCTCAGGACCAAATTGAACATTTTGCATAGTGCAGCGTGTACATCTGGGGAGCTGTGTTTAATCTTTCTTTAATCCTTCTCTTTCCCTCTTTCTTTCTCTCTCTCTCTCCATTCCTCTTTCTCTCTCTCTCCCTCCATCTCTCTTTCTTTCTCTCTCCCTCTATCCCTCCATTCGTCTTTCTTTCTCTCTCCCTCCCTCTTTCTTTCTCTCTCCCTCCATTCCTCTTTCTTTCTCTCTCCCTCCATTCCCCTTTCTCTCTCTCTCTCCATCCCTCTTTCTTTCTCTCTCTCTCCATTCCCCTTTCTCTCTCTCTCTCTCTCTCTCTCTCTCTCTCTCTCTCCCTCCATTCCTCTTTCTTTCTCTCTCTCTCTCTCTCTCTCTCTCTCTCTCTCCCTCCATTCCTCTTTCTTTCTCTCTCCCTCTTTCTTTCTCTCTCTCTGTCTCCATTCCTCTTTCTATCCCTCTCCCTCCATTCCTCTTTCTCTCTCTCTCCCTCCATCCCTCTTTCTTTCTCTCTCCCTCTTTATTTCTCTCTCTCTCTCCATACCTCTTTCTTTCTCTCTCTCCCCCTCCATTCCTCTTTCTTTCGCTCTCCCTCTTTCTTTCTCTCTCTCCCTCCATTCCTCTTTCTTTCTCTCTCTCTCCCTCCATTCCTCTTTCTTTCTCTCTCCCTCCAGTCCTCTTTCTTCCTCTCTCTCTCCCTCCATTCCTTTTTCGTTCTCTCTCTCTCTCCCTCCATTCCTCTTTCTTTCTCTCTCCCTCTTTCTTTCTCTCTCTCCCTCCATCCCTCTTTCTTTCTCTCTCTCTCCCTCCACCCCTCTTTCTTTCAACCTCTCTCCCTCCATTCCTCTTTCTTTCTCTCTCTCTCTCCATTCCTCTTTCTTTCTCTCACCCTCCATTCCTCTTTCTTTCTCTCTCTCTCCATTCCTCTTTCTTTCTCTCACCCTCCATTCCTCTTTCTTTCTCTCTTTCTCCCTCCATTACTCTTTCTTTCAATTCAATTCAAATAAGCTTTATTGGCAGGACCACATACATGTTAGCATTGCCAAAGCAGTTGAGTTTCTATAATAAAAAATAAGAGGGTGGGGTAATATAGAGGGGAAAGGGCATAAGTCCATGTAAAGGATTTTTAAGTCCTCAGTCTTTCATGTCCCTCTCAGTCGGTGACACGCTGTCACATATTGGGCAGCAATTTTTACCGTTGGCTCCTCTTCTCCCAGTAGAAATGGGAGTTTCCTCTTCTCTTCTATAGAATTGAAGTCAGGGATGAGAGTGGAGAGTCTCTGGAAGTGAGTGTCCCTCACTGATGAGTACTTTGGGCAATGTAGCAGGAAGTGGTCCTCGTCCTCCAGGACCTCCTGGTCGCATTGCTGGCATAGTCTACTCTCCCTGGGCTTGTAGGTCTGCCTGTGCCATTCTAATTCGATTTCCAGGCTGTGGGCGCTCAGTCTGTACAGGCTCAGGGTCTGTCTGTCTTTGGGGTCTTGTAGCACCTCCAGGTATGGGGCCAGTTTGTAGTCTCTCTGCAGTGACTGGTAAACAGTTAGTTTTTTGGAGTTTGTTAGCTCAGTTCTCAATTCTCTAACATGTTTTTCTTTGGAGTCATTGATTATGTTTTTTATTTGAGATTTTGTCAGGCCGCATTGTTGAGAGTTTGGGATAGACAAGGTGTTGATGAGTTGTTGCAGGTCACACAGCTTGGACTGGTCTTTACTATTCAGTAAGGCTTTATGGTGGTATGAGTTGGGACTGCTGTTTTGTAGGTGATCCCAGTATGATAGTGCCCTCTTCTGTACTGTGAGAAGTAAGGGAAATCTGCCCAACTCATCCTCTCTCCGTCCATCCCCCTTTCTTTCTCTCTCTCTCCCTCCATTCCTCTTTCTTTCTCTCTACCTCTTTCTTTCTCTCTCTCCATTCCTCTTTCTTTCTCTCTCCCTCCATCCCTCTTTCTTTCTCTCTCTCTCCCTCCATTCCTCTTTCTTTATCTCTCCCTCTTTCTTTCTCTCTCTCTCCATTCCTCTTTCTTTCTCTCTCCCTCCACCCCTCTTTCTTTCTCTCTCCCTGTATCTTTCTTTCTCTCTCCATTCCACTTTCTTTCTCTCTGCCTCTTTCTTTCTTTCTTTCTCTCTCCCTCCATCCCTCTTTCTTTCTCTCTCCCTCCATTCCTCTTTCTTTCTCTCCCTCTCCCTCCATCCCTCTTTCTTTCTCTCTCTCTCCCTCCATTCCTCTTTCTTTCTCTCTCCCTCTTTATTTCTCTCTCTCTCAATTCCTATTTCTCTCTCTCTCTCTCTCCCTCCATCCCTCTTCCTTTCTCTCTTCCTCCATCCCTCTTTATTTCTCTCTCTCTCTCCCTCCATTCCTCTTTCTTTCTCTCTCTCTCTCCCTCTTTCTTGCTCTCTCCCTCCATTCCTCTTTCTCTCCCTCCATTCCTCTTTCTTTCTCTCTCCCTCTTTCTTTCTCTCTCTCAACATTCCTCTTTCTTTCTCTCTCCCTCTTTCTTTCTCTCTCCCTCCATCCCTCTTTCTTTCTCTCTCTCTCCCTCCATCCCTCTTTCTTTCTCGCTCTCTCCCTCCATTCCTCTTTCTTTCTCTCTCCCTCTTTCTTTCTCTCTCTCTCCATTCCTCTTTCTTTCTCTCTCCCTCTTTCTTTCTCTCTCCTTCCATCCCTCTTTCTTTCTTTCTCTCTCCCTCCATTCCTCTTTCTTTCTCTCTCTCCCTCCATTCCTCTTTCTTTCTCTCTCCCTCTTTCTTTCACTCTCCCTCATCCCTCTTTCTTTCTCTCTCTCTCCCTCATCCCTCTTTTTTTCTCTCTCTCTCCCTCCATTCCTCTTTCTTTCTCTCTCCCTCTTTCTTTCTCTCTCCATTCCTCGTTCTTTCTCTCTCCCTCTTTCTTTCTCTCTCCCTCCATCCCTCTTTCTTTCTCTCTCTCTCTCCCTCCATTCCTATTTCTTTCTCTCGCTCTTCATTCCTGTTTCTTTCTCTCTCCCTCTTTCTTTCACTCTCCCTCATCCCTCTTTCTTTCTCTCTCTCTCCCTCATCCCTCTTTTTTTCTCTCTCTCTCCCTCCATTCCTCTTTCTTTCTCTCTCCCTCTTTCTTTCTCTCTCCATTCCTCGTTCTTTCTCTCTCCCTCTTTCTTTCTCTCTCCCTCCATCCCTCTTTCTTTCTCTCTCTCTCCCTCCATTCCTCTTTCTTTCTCTCCCTCTCCATTCCTCTTTCTTTCTTTCTTTCTTTCTTTCTTTCTCTCTCTCTCTCTCTCTCTCTCTCTCTCTCTCTCCCTCTCCCTCTCTCTCTCTCTCTCCATTCCTCTTTCTTTCTTTCTCCCTCTTTATTTTTCTCTCTCTCTCTCCGTTCCTCTTTCTCTCTCTCTCCCTCCATTCCTCTTTCTTTCTCTCTTGCTCCATTCCTCTTTCTTTCTCTCTCCCTCCATTCCTCTTTCTCTCTCTCTCCCTCCATTCCTCTTTCTCTCTCTCTCCCTCCATCCCTCTTTCTTTCTCTCTCCCTCCATCCCTCTTTCTTTCTCTCTCTCTCCCTCCATCCCTCTTTCTTTCTCTCTCTCTCCCTCCATTCCTCTTTATTTCTATCTCCCTCTTTCTTTCTCTCTCTCTCTCTCTCCATTCCTCTTCCTTTCTCTCTCCCTCCATCCCTTTCTTTCTCTCTCTCCCTCCATCCCTCTTTCTTTCTCTCTCTCTCTCCATTCCTCGTTCTTTCTCTCTCCCTCTTTCTTTCTCTCTCCCTCCATCCCTCTTTCTTTCTCTCTCCCTCCATCCTTCTTTCTTTCTCTCTCTCTCTCCCTCCATTCCTATTTCTTTCTCTCTCTCTTCATTCCTCTTTCTTTCTCTCTCCCTACATCCCTCTTTCTCTCTCTCTCTCCCTCCATCCCTCTTTCTTTCTCTCCCTCTCCCTCCATTCCTCTTTCTTTCTCTCTCTCTCCATTCCTCTTTCTTTCTCTCTCTCTCTCTCTCTTTCTCTCTCTCTCTCTCTCTCTCTCTCTCTCTCTCCCTCCCTCTCTCTCTCCATTCCTCTTTCTTTCTTTCTTTCTCCCTCTTTATTTTTCTCTCTCTCTCTCCATTCCTCTTTCTCTCTCTCTCTCCCTCCATCCCTCTTTCTTTCTTTCTCCCTCCATCCCTCTTTCTTTCTCCTTCTCTCTCCCTCCATTCCTCTTTCTTTCTCTCTCTCTCCATTCCTCTTCCTTTCTCTCTCCCTCCATCCCTTTCTTTCTCTCTCTCCCTCCATCCCTCTTTCTTTCTCTCTCTCTCTCCATTCCTCGTTCTTTCTCTCTCCCTCTTTCTTTCTCTCTCCCTCCATCCCTCTTTCTTTCTCTCTCCCTCCATCCTTCTTTCTTTCTCTCTCTCTCTCCCTCCATTCCTATTTCTTTCTCTCTCTCTTCATTCCTCTTTCTTTCTCTCTCCCTACATCCATCTTTCTCTCTCTCTCTCCCTCCATCCCTCTTTCTTTCTCTCTCTCTCCCTCCATTCCTCTTTCTTTCTCTCTCTCTCCATCCCTCTTTCTTTCTCTCTCTCTCCCTCCATTCCTCTTTCTCTGTCCCTCTTTCTTTCTCTCTCCCCCTCCATCCCTCTTTCTCTCTCTCCCTCCATCCCCCTTTCTTTCTCTCTCTCTCCCTCCATCCCTCTTTCTTTCTCTCTCCCTCCATCCCTCTTTCTCTCTCCCTCCATCCCTCTTTCTTTCTCTCTCCCTCCATTCCTCTTTCTCTCTCCCTCCATCCCTCTTTCTTTCTCTCTCTCCCTTCATTCCTCTTTCTCTTACCCTCCATCCCTCTTTCTTTCTCTCTCTCTCTCCATTCCTCTTTCTTTCTCTCTCGCCCTCTTTCTCTCTCTCTCCCTCCATCCCTCTTTCTTTCTCCCTCTCTCCCTCCACCCCTCATTCTTTCTCTCTCTCTCCGTCCATTCCTCTTTCTCTCTCCCTCTTTCTTTCTCTCTCTCTCTCTCTCCATCCCTGTTTCTTTTGCTTTCTCTACATTTTTCTTTCTCTCTCCCTCCATCCCTCCCCTCCACCCCCCTTTCTCTTTTTTCTTTCTCTATATATTACCACATTCTCCACTACCCAAGTCATCTCAGACTCTATTTAACAACACCCATTTAAGCCACGCCCACTATTTAGTGTAAATTTAACTACGCACATTTTTCTCTGCATTTTTTTTGCTCCGTGCCTACTAATTAATGCCCCGCCCTTAATTAAAGTAATACTCTACCGACAGAAAAAAAAGTGCCCCTAAAAATGTTTCGAGAATGTTGGGGAACTACGAAACCTGTGCATCCCCGTGCGTGCAAACACGGCCCTTGACCAGGTGAACGCTCAAGTATGCCTGTGTGAACGAGGTCTTATATTGCTGTATACAAAAGCATACAAAGGTATAAGCTATACGCTGCATTTTTTATGCCCATGTGAATAAGAACTAACAAAAATGTTCCAAACTTTAACATTTAATTGACCAGTGATATGTACAGTCAGGAGCAGGACACTGGTCCAATGCTTTAACAACAATATTATAAAGAGTAAAGGCAGCCCACGTTTTCTCTCAGTGCAGGCTCGTTTACAGCATGGCAGCCAGCTTATGGTTGGCAGCGAAGCCCAGAACCCGGAAGCGTTGCCAGGGCAGCTTAGCCGCGCAGCCACTGACGCACCTACACGTCGCTCGCACGTCACATCCGGTTTGTGTCGGTGTGTTGTGCCTTGCCGGCTGTCAATGGCAGTGGTCCGGCTTTGATGGTGTAACGCTCGGGGAAGGGAAAGCCGCCAGTAATGGCCGCCGAGGCACATAGCAAGTCCATGAGCCTGTCACTGATCATCAAATGGGGCGGCCAGGAGTTCCCTCTGTCTGCCCTGTCCGAGGAGGACACAGTGCTGGACCTCAAGCATTCCCTCAAGAGCCTGACCGGGGTGCTACCAGAGAGACAGAAGCTGCTGGGACTCAAATACAAGGGTGAGCTGGCCCTCATTGCCCTACATCACCTCTTATCCACATGGCAGGCACCCGCACTCTATTCTGTGCCCCTCTGTAAGCGTTTGGGTCTATGAAAAGTTCTTTAATTAAAGTAAACCCCAAGGCAAAGATTTTCTATTCCATTTTGGATAGAGTAATGGAGGGTTGTGACCCCCCTGTCAGTTTTTTTTTGCGCCATCTGTGTCCCATTGGGAAGATTTCTCCTCACTTCCAGTCCCATAGCCAAACAGGAAGCAAGTGGAGATCACGCCAAAGTGAAGGAATCCCCGGTTGTTGCCAGAACTAGTGTCCCCCATTTCCCCTCTATTACTGTTCTGGTTAAAACCCAGAATTTAGGATTTTATTTTACTTTCACTTTCAGTGATAGCAGTAAACAGGACAACTAGAGAGGGTGAATCTCCTTATCTCTGAAGCACAGACAGCAATAAAAAGCTGACAAGGGTTTAATCCCTCTCCACTCTATCCAAAACTAAACAAAAAATTGCCTTTAGCCCCTGTTCGCATCCGTGCGTTTTGACATGCGACTTGACATGTCAAATTGTATGCCAAAACGCAGCCTATTACAGGCAACGGCACTGTCCCAATCGGTGCGACACCGCGCTGATTTCCAAAAGTTGTTCCTGCACTACTTTTGGCGACTTCGGGGGCGATTTCAATAGACACCTGTGCATGAACCTGCACAGATGTCTTTCAAATCGACCCCAAACTCACACTGAAATGCGGGTTTCAAATCGTGTGAGTGCAGCTGAACTCGCACAATTTCAAGCCCGCGTTCAGTGTGAATGTATCCTAATTGCCCGTACAAACAATCCGAATATCGTACGAAAACGGTCGTCCGAGGAAGGATCGTACGATATTCGGATCTCGTTTACACTACTTTCGACAGCCGATCATGACCATTCAGCCGATATTATTCAATCGGACATACACGAAAATTTTCCTCGTACAATTCCAGATTGTCCAATTTTTGTTTAGTCAGTATAGTTGTCGTCCGAAAATACAATACAAATACATTATAACACATGACATCACTTCCGATTTTTTTTTTTTTTTGTCTGTCATACGAGAATTTTCATGACTTTTATTTAGCTATTCAATTTCTAATTGCGAGAACGGTCGTACGATATTCGTAATGTGTGTACGAGGCATTAGTTATACTTTAACCACTTAAGGACCAGGAGATTTTCCCCCTTAACCACTTCCGGACCGCCCACTGTCGTTATACGTCGGTACTTTGAAGGAGGATATCGCTGTTATGGCAGCAGCTAGCTGCCATAACCCGGTATCCTCTTCAGTGAGCAGTCCGGTTTAAGATAAAAGTGGTCTCTGTGGCGGATTCGCCGCAAGATCACTTTTATCGGTGTCAATTTTGAAAAAAAAACAGTATGTTTTACTTTTTTCTATAATATCCCCAACAATGTTTTTAAAAAACAAATTTCTTCATCAGTTTAGGCCAATATATATTCTTCTACATATTTTTGGTAAAAAAAATCGCAATAAGCGTATATTGATTAGTTTGCGTAAAAGTTATAGCGTCTACAAACTATTGGAAAGATTTATGGTATTTTATTTATTTGTAGCGATTATCTGCGATTTTTAGCGGTATTGTGAAGGACAGATCGGACACTTATGACACATTTTTGGAACCGTTGCCATTTATACAGCGATCAGTGCTATAAAAATGCACTGATTACTGTGTAAATCACATTGGTAGGGAAGGAGTTAACACTAGGGGGCAATTAAGGGGTTAAATGTGTGTTCCCTCAGTGTGTTCTAACTGTATGGGGATAGGACTGAGTAGGAGAGGAGACATATCGCTGTTCCTACACAGTAGGAACAAACGACATGTCTCCTCTCCTCTGACAGCACAAGGCTGGTGCCCGTGCTCGCGGCCACCAGCTACGCACATCAGGTCCCCCGCTGTGCAGTGGGCGTGCGCCCTCCGGCGGCTCTTAAAGCAATACCGTACCTCTACAGGGTTTCGTGCAGGGGAGCCATTCTGCCCCCGTATATAGGCGTGAGTCGGTCGGGAACTGGTTAAATAACAAACATGGTATACTTGCCTACTCTGTGCAGTGGTTTCTTCTCGGGCCCCCTGCCAGGGCTCCTAGGTCCCCACCCCTACTGAGTGCTCCCATAACAAGCCTCTTGCTATGGGGATACTCGGCTTGATCCTGAGCCACGCTCCGTGTGTCCATTGACTCACAGTGTGGCTTAGCCTTGCCCACTACTCCCTCCTCACAGGCTATAATTGACAGCAGCAGGAGCCAATAGCTCACACTGCTGCCTTCATGAGGAGGGAGAGAGCTGTATAGGGCGGGGGGGGGGGGGGGGGGAGCTGCACACAGAAGGTTTTTTACCTTAAGCCGGTCATAAACTGTTTGAATCTCAAGATTCGAACCATGTATGGGCAGGCTGACTGTACCCAAGTTGATAGATTTTGCGTGCGATTATTACTGGCGGCTGTTATAGCCTCTAGCAATAATCACTGTGTTCTCCTGGTGAGCTTCTCCACCATCCAGATCACGTAAGAACACGAAGATGGCTAAGAAGGAGCTCAGAAACATATCAAATTCATGAAAACTAACTGCTTTCACCCATCTACTAAAATGTTTAATAATGGTCACAGTACCTGCTGTAGTGATAGAACTTGAACTAAATAAGACATACTTGACATGGAGAACATTTGAGAACCCATTATAAAATTCTGTATCTAAATAAAGAATAATCATATATTTTTTTCCCTTTGGTATCTTCTACAGGCAAGCCGGCAGAAAATGATGTAAAACTGGGAGTTCTAAAGCTGAAGCCAAATACCAAGATTATGATGATGGGGACACGTGAGGAGAGTTTGGTAATGCAAGTTACATTTTCTATGTGTTATACTATATGGAAAACATAACTGGAAATAAGTCAGCAAAAATGACACAAACACACAGAGAGAGAGATAAAACGGTTGGTCATTTTCTTGGTGGAACACTTTTGATCTACCAAGGGTAGGTGATGCATTGCAGCAAACATTCACTATATTCCAGCATTATATTGCAATGCTTTTACTGCCTTTCTCTTGTATGGTTTGAATGTAATCTTTTGTTACATCTCTGCAGGAAGAAATGATGGCACCACCTCCAGAAAATGATGATGTTATAAATGACTTTGACATTGAAGAGGAGGTAGTGGAGGTGGAAAATCGGTGAGTCTTGTTGTTTACATGTGACAGCTCTAAATCCTAATTGCAGGTGGTGTTATATTACTGTAAAGTTGTAGGTTATACCGTTGTTGGCAGGATTAGTTTTTTTTAATTTTTTTTTTATTCTTAATGTAATAATTGTACTTTACTGCAATTTATGACAGCTATGCAAAAATGAGAGTGAAAACTGCTTATTACATTGTGAGGCAGAGCAAAAGCCTAATTTCGAAGGACAAAGGATAGTAACAAGAGCAGCAAAACTGACCTCAGGCCTCTATATTCAGCCTATGAAAGATGTCTTTGCATTGGTTTTTATAATTTACTGCACTTTGTGCATCATCCTACCTTTTACACTGCCCTTTTGGTTAAATCCTATAAGTGTGAGGCTACCAATCATCAAGAGGCAGAGCTATGTGTGGCGGATTCTGCAGAGTTGTGTACACGCTTATCATTACTTGAACTCCAGAAAGATACCACACTCCAATGTCAGTCTCCTGTAAAAGTTTATTCCTTTCAACACGCCCCGCTCGGACTGCTCCCTGTAATGAGTTTCACTTCAATGAGCCTAAAAATGAAAACAAATCTGAAATCTCACTCTAAATAAAGGCAAATCCACTTTGTACTGCAGGTATACTTGAAAGTGCACTTGGAAATGCAATCGCTGTAAATCTGAGGGAAAGATCTGCTGATATTATCATCCAAATATGTACAAGCAAAAATGCTGTGTTTTATTTTCCTTGCATGTCCCCCTCAGATCTACAGCGACTGCACTCCTCAGTGCACTTGTTGTGCAAAGTGGAGTTGCCTTTAGTAAATAACCCCCTAGTCTACTTTTTTGCAAAAGTTTAGTAAATGCATTAACACTTATGCATAGCGTTGAATCGAGGTTGCAATGCCTAGGTTTTTGCAGAGCTTTCCCCCAGCCCCAAGTCCATACAGAAGTGTGGACCTGGCATGAGGAAGCTAAACTGAACAGTGAATGAGGAGATGTTCCTGACACACTTTCTGCAAGTCCCATTTGTCGCAGTGGCAGTAAATGACTAAAGAGAAACAGACCTGGAAGATGATGAGGCTTTGTGGACAAAACTTTTCACATCTGTACTAAATGTAAATGATAACAGGATTACCCTGGAGACTGCACCCCATGATTTAAAGTGGTTGTAAACCTTTACAGACCACTTTAACCTACAGGTAAGCCTAGATTAACCCTTTCATGACTAAGCCTATTTTTGAAATTTGGTGTTTACAAGTTAAAAATCCATATTTTTTGCTAGAAATTTACTTAGAACCCCCAAACATTATATATATATATATATATATATATATATATATATATATATATATATATATATATATATATATATATATATATATATATATATATATTTTTATTTATTTTTTTTTAGCAGAGAATAAAATGGAGATTGTTGCAATATTTTATATCACACGGTATTTGTGCAGCGGTGTTTTAAACGCAAATTTTTGGAAAAGGGACACTTCCATGAATTTAAAAAAATCCAAACAGTAAAGTTACCCCAATGTTTTTGTATAATGTGAAGGATGATGTTACGCCGAGTAAATAGATACCAAACATGTCACGCTTTATAATTGCACGCACTCGTGGAATGGCGACAAACTATGGTAGCTATGAATTTCCATAGGCGACGCTTTAAATTTTTGTTACGGTTACCAGGTTAGAGTTACAGAGGAGGTCTAGTGCTAGAATTATTGCTCTCGCTCTGACGATCGCGGTGATACCTCACATGTGTGATTTGAACACCGTTTACATATGCGGGCGCCACTTCCGTATGCGTTTTCTTCGCTGCGCAAGCTCGCAGGGACAGGGGCGCTTTAAAAAAATTTTTTTTTTTAAATTTATTTATTTAATTTATTTTTATACTAATAAATGGTGTTTAAAAAAAAATGTTTTTTTTTTTTACTTTTATTGCTGTCACAAGGAATGTAAACATCCCTTGTGACAGTAATAGGTGGTGACAGGTACTCTTTATGGAAGGATGGGGAGTCTAAAAGACCCCCCATCCCTCCTTTACACTTAAAAGTATTCAGATCGCCGAAAACGGCGATTCTGAATACTGTGTATTTTTTAAAATTCGGCGCCATTGGCAACCGAGTAAACGGGAAGTGACGTCATGATGTCGCTTCCGCGTTTACATTGAGAAGGCTGGAACGAAGCTGCCCACAGCTTCGTTCCAGCCTGCCCCCAGCCGCCGAAGGTACCCGATTGGACATCGGGCCTCCCGATCGCACGGGAGGCCCGGTAAGAGCGGCGGGAGGGGGGGATGTCCCCTCCCGCTCCTCCGGTATAACAGCCGAGCGGCTTTCAGCCGCATCAGTTGTTATATACGGATAGCCGATCGCCCGCTCTAAACAACGGTACCGGGATGATGCCTGCAGCTGCGGGCATCATCCCGGTATAACCCCCAAAAGCCGAGTACGCAGATATGCGTACGGTCGGCGGGAAGGGGTTTTTAAGGAACCTACACGGTTAAGGAGATATTTTCCTAAAAACGGGCACCGACGTCTACGGCGCTAGCGCACTGAGCGTGCTGTTAGTGAAGGCGATCATGCCGTCACTGACGGCTCCCGCGCGCATGCGCCGGAGTGACGTCATCGCTGCTCTGGCCAGTCACAGCGCCGGAGCAGCAATACCCGGAAGTCACTCCGGGTATCATGGCGACGAAGGAGGGGAACGAGGACCGCTTCGATCTCAGGTAAGTAATTCATAATGAGCTAGTATGCTATGCATACTAGCTCATTATGCCTTTGTCCTGCAGGGTGTTTTTTTTAGAGAGGGTTTACTTCCTCTTTAAGTGGGTACAATGTAGGTTTTGGGGATGGAGTTCATTAACATGTTTCATGTTACACCCTAAATATGCCTGTACAATGAAATATCGTATAAAACATGGACTTAACCATTAAAGATGAGCTCAAGTCTCCTCCCAAAAAATTAAGTCATCAGCTACAAGCTGATCAGCCACTCATATCACTTCTGCTGAAGGACGGGCAAGAAATGGTTAATATCCAGTAATACACTGGGGTTAAAAAGGGGGAAATTTTCGCGGTGCTTGGGTTAATGTAAAGCAGCTAGTATAAGTTGTCAATACACTGGATTTGATTTAATAAAGCTGGAGAATGCAAAATCTGGTGCAGCTCTGCATAGAAACCAATCAGCTTCCAGGTTTTATTGTCAAAGCTTAATTGAACAAGCTGAAGTTAGAAGCTGGCTACCATGCACAGCTGCACCGGATTTTGCACTCTCCAGTTTTAGTAAATCAACCCCACTATCTCACCTGCTCTGCACATGCTCAGTTGATCTCTATTTTTTCAGACACTTTGCTGAATTTGTAGAGGCGATCTGCTGACAGCCTAAAGATTAAAGTGATTGTAAAGGTTCATTTTTTTTTTTTTTTTTTTTAAGTAACAAACATACTTACCTGCTCTGTGCAAGGGTTTTGCACAGCGCATCCCCAATCCTCCTTTTCCGGGGTCCCCCGGTGGCTTCTCCTCCTTGAGTGCCCCCACGGAGAGCCGATTTCCATGAGGGCACTTGTACATGCGCACTCCTGAGTCCTGTTGCTGTGTCCACAGACAGCAGGACTCGGCTCTGCCCAGCTCTAGTGTCACTGGATTTGATTGACAGCAGCGGGAGCCAATGGCTACCAATCTGTCCAATGAGGTCCCAAAAAAGTGGCTGGAGCTGCTGTGCTCGTCCCCGTCGCTGAAGCGATCGGGCTCTGGGGGGCTGCTGCAACACAGGTTTTTCATCTCAATGCATAGAATGCATTAAGGTGAAAAACCTTGAGACTTTACAACCCCTTTAAGTCCTCATGCACACGGACGTTTTTACAGCTGCTTTTTTGAGCTTTTTTTGCAGCTTAAAAAGGCCTGTCTATGTTAGTCTATGGCTTCATGCCCACCTAGGCGTTTTTGAGCTGCAAGTGGCATAGGTGTTTTTAAGCTGTAAAAAAAACCCAGGACCAGTGGGTTCTGAGAGACGTTTTTCAGCTGTAAAAACGCTCTAACGCTGAAAAACGCTGAAAAACGTCATTCACCAACGTTTTTTAGCGTTTTTGATCCATTGAAAAAAAAAAATTTGAAAAAAAAAACCGCTCAAACGCTAACGCGGAAAAACGCTCAAAAACGCTAACGCGGAAAAACGCTGAAAAACGCTGAAAAAAGTTAAAAAAAATCACTACAAAGATACTGGCGTTTTCATAACGTTTTTTTAACAGCCTGTGTGCATGAGGGCTAACTGCTGCTCAGGGACTCTGGGCTTCAGCAAAATGGCGGCCTCTGGCAAGAAGAAACTGGAACAATGCGGGAGACAATATACAGCACACACTGATTTTGAAAGCATAATTATTAACGTTGAATGTATGTTTCTTGCTAAAGAACATTATTTATATCAAGTTGTTATGGGTAAGGAAGCTACCATCTTTGCCTCTGTTTAATCTACAACTGCCATGATGATGCACATGTGATCAGTTATGACACCAGCCATTGGATGGTTTCACAGTTTGGTTGAGAGCACAACCAATGGGAGTGTTACATTTTCCGGCACGTGCCGGAAGTGAAACTGTTTTATGGATGGGTTTACTTCTGCTTTAAGAACATGTTACATGTTCCACCCATTTTTAGGGTGGAACATGTAACATGTCCCCACTCCTGCAGCCGCTCCCGATCTGCTACCTCTATTAACAGTGAGCCAGGGATCTTCTCCCCGAACTCGATGTAACTGTTTTAAAAAGACGCGGCCATGCGGGGCTCTGCCTGCCCGGCCACGCCATTCATTCCCAGAGTTCTGTGAATGGGAGAACTACAATTACTGACAGCCATTGCGGCTGTGGGTTTGTAGTTCTCAATGAACTATCACAGCGCTGTTGAGTGCTCTAGGTAGTTCATTGTATGTAACGGCCTCCCCATATAAGGTCCAAGCAGACAGGTTACAGTGAAAATCTGCAGGAGTCCTGCATGCATTACTTTCCAGGTTCCTAGTAAAATATAATAATGCACATTTTTTTTATCTGCAAAAAGATGTGCATTTATTATTTCTTTTTTACAAAGGCCAACTTCTCCTTTTATGTAGGGGATTATTTGAGTGTAGAGCCTTGGAAAATATGACCATGTTTTATGTTACACTCTAAATATAGTCATAATATGAAACATGACTAATAATAAAAAGGCAAGGATGGGGCCAATCACCTGATGTCACCATTCATATGTTAAGAATGTTCTTCGCTTTGGTGCTCACAGATATTTGTACAGTATTTGTGACAGTATGTCCTGGCATCTTCAAGTGCCTCCTTTACACATCTTTTGAAGCTTCCAAATAAGCACAGGTTTACTTCTGTAAGTAGCTACAGCCAACCAAAACTGAAAACTTTAATCTGGATGGATGCTGTCTGGCTCAGTCACTTATAGTTACTAGTAATGCTCAGGGTCCCCAGCAGAGAACTTCTGCTCCGCCCAAGATGTCAACCCAACCTGAACGTTTCAGTCCTGTAAAAATACTCCAGCCTCTGCCCACAGCATTGATAATAATTGGTGGGACTCTGAGTCTGACCATGAATTCCTTCACTTAAAACCATTGCTATCTGTAATTCATTGCAGAGAAGAAAATCTGGCTAAGATTTCACGCCGTGTCAAAGAATACAAAGTGGAAATCCTAAATCCTCCAAGAGAGGAGAAGAAGCTGCTGGTTTTAGATGTTGACTACACTCTGTTCGGTTAGTATGCTGCATCCTTATCTTACTATTCATTCCTTGGAGATGGATTGCATCCCTCTCTCCTGAGTGCTTCCGAGGTCTGTAAACTGTTTATTCAGATACAATTTTATGAACCTCAGAGAATAGCATACCCTCCACCCCACATCAGAAATGTACTACTGTGTCCTCAGTAACCCATAGTAGGGTCTGACTCTTAGGCCCCTTTCACACTGGTGGCGCTTTGCAGGCGCTACAGCGCTAAGAATAGCGCTCGCAAAGCGCCCTGAGAGAGCCGCTGCTGTCTCTCCAATGTGAAAGCCCCGAGGGCTTTCACACTGGAGCAGAGCGCTGGCAGGAAGCTAAAAAAAAAGTCCTGCTAGCAGCATCTTTGTAGCGGTGTATAACACCGCTCCTGCCCATTGAAATCAATGGGGCAGCGCAGCTATACCGCCTGCTGTAGCAGCGCTTTGAGATAGTTTTTAACCCTTTCTTGCCCGCTAGTGGGGGTTAAAAGCGCCCAGCTAGCGCCCAAATAGCACCGCGAAATTGACGGTAAATCACTGCTAGAAATAGCGGCGCTTTACCGCCGATGCACCCACCTCCCCAGTGTGAAAGGGGCCTTATTTGTGATGGTGTTGCTTTACATCATACTTGTTTACAATGCTGCATCTTCTACTTACCTTTCTTGGGCTGTTTTAGATCATCGGTCTTGCGCAGAAACTGGCCTGGAGCTCATGAGACCATATCTACATGAATTTCTTACATCTGCCTATGAAGATTATGATATTGTAATATGGTGTAAGTTGTTCAACCTTTTATATATCCCTAAGGTGCCTTTTGTTCACTTTTCCTTCTAGCTTTTGTAAAACTTTTAGTGGAAAAAATAATTTCAAATTTAAAAATTAGATGGTCAAACGATATACTCCGCGAGTCTACTTACTTACTTTACTGACCCTCATGGAAGTGACTTCCAAAAAGCTAGAAGAGTAGTTTGCATTAAATGTGTAAACATACATTGGTCATTTTTTTTGTTTTACAGAAGATCGGCTTTTTTGTCTCAGGTTTAATGGGATTTTTTATAAATATTGGAGGCTGCAATTGCTGGCCTCATCTCAAAACCATAGTTGCCTATCGGTCAAGCTTGTTTAGCTTTAGCGTTGTACTATAGACCAATTAAAAATTGACATACGGTATAAGATGCAGTCTGCCATAGTTAATACAGCAGTGCCCTGTGAAAAACATGGTTAATTACCTGTTGTTCCTGCCAGTAGGATAGTTAGTTATTTTTCCACTTACTTTAACAAGTTTACAACATTGTTCTGCAGTAAAGTTGCACAGCTACATTGTCACCATGTGTGCAGAGTAGTCTTAAAGTGTTACTAAACCCACAACAGTAAAATCAGTCTGTATGTGCAGTAAATCATGCCTGTTATACTCACTGTGGAACCTAAGGGGTTAATCCTCTACATTGTGTAAAAAGGCTGTTTGAACCTGTCTTCTCTGATCCTCCCCCGCCTTCTACTGTCTCCTAATAATTTCCTGATAACAGAGTCTATGGAGTCAGGCTGCACATGCTCAGTTTGGTGTGTATTGCTAGAGAGGTTTTGCATGTAATCAGCATGGGGCCAATCAGCACTGTCCAGACAGAGGGTCAGGGCTCTTGCAGTTTCATAGGATAGCCAGAAAACTCTTCCTACAAGCTTTAACCAGTGCTTGTCTGGACACTGATACACTGCTGATGAGAAAAGGCATTTGTCAGTTTATATTTACTAAAATAATTGCATTTCCATGTTCTGTGTACTGTGGGTGACCAAATATAGTGAATGCAGGGTCCTGGGTTTAGTAACACTTTAAATCAGGTGTGTCCAACCTTTTGACATTCCTGGGCCACAGTAGAAGAAGAGGAATTGTCTTGGGCCACACATAAAATACACTAACGGAGAGGATATCTGATGAGCAGAAAACATTGGGCAAATCACAAGTTAACGATCGCTAATATTGATAATGTATCAATCTGAGTAAAAAAACTTCTATGTTTTTGTAATATTTTTTATTATGAAATTAAAAGACGGCAACAAATTTAGTGCGATATTATAGTATTTGATAAACTAACACATCAATATCTGGTTAGATTGATGTAGTAGCGCAATCTCAATGAATTCTCAAGGTGCTCATCAGATATTTTGGTTCTAATTCTGCCCTTCGGTTGCTTTACCCTTGAAAATCGCTGCTCACAAATATAGATACTGCTGAAAACTGATGACATGAATGAGGCGTGATTGTCAAGACTGGTGTTTTTTACTTGAGAGACACTGTCAAATTTTTCTTCAGCTGCCTGTGTTCGCTAAGTGTAAACGCAAAAAATTCCACAACAAAAAGAATCTACATTTTTAAGTAAGTTTACGATTTTCTGTTGGGCCGCATTCATAGCTGTCTTGAGCTGCAGGGTGGACACCCCTGTCTTAAATGGACTTTAAAGCAGAACAATATTCACCTCAGCGATGTGGCATCCCTAGCTCCCTGCCTGGCCGCTGACATCTTCAGGTGGCTGGCTTCTGGTGTCTCGTTCGCCAGCCACTGTCATTAGCTGGGTAGGGATGACATCACTCCTGCACATGCGTGGGAGTTCAGTCAGATGTGGCATTGCGGAATTTGTATGGTGAGCTGCGCATGCAACAAAGCATGTTTTTTCTGTGTTAAAATTCCTGCCTGTTTGCCCATCTTTAATTCTGGCCTCAAGTTCCACTTTAACCACTTCAAAACTGGACACTTTCACCCCCTTTCTGCCGAGGCCAATTTTCAGCCTTCAGTGCTGTCGCATTGAATGACAATTTCCTGGTCATGCAACACTGTACAATATGACATTTTTATAATTTTTTCAGACAGAGCTTTCTTTTGGTTGGTCGCCACTGTTTTTTTTATTTTTTGCTAAACAAACGAAAAAAGACTGAACGTTTTGAAAAAAAAAAAACCCTTTGTTTCTGTTATAAAATTTGGCAAATAAGTAATTTTTCTTCTTCACTAATGTGCACTGATGGGCACTGATAGATTACACTGATGAGGCTGCACTGATGGCCACTGATTGGCACTGATGGGACTGCACTGATTATCAATGTAAATGTGTCCGGTTATCGACTTTCCTTTCCTCAGACAGTGACAGCGCTGAGGAAAGTAAATGCCGATAACCAGCATTTGTTTACATGTGATCAGCTGTGATTGGACACAGCTGATCACATGGTAAAAGGCCACTGTGCTTGGCCCTTTACCTTGATCTGCGATCAGCTGTGTCCAAAGAGCACAGTGATCACAGAGCGAACGCGATGTATGCCCCTGGGGTATGCAGGGGGGCAGGGGTCTGGGCTGACATCAATAGACGCCCTTCTGGAAATGTGCGATTGCGCTGTAGCCATCATTCAGCTATAGCGCAATCAGCAAGAGTTTAAGTAAGCAGCAAACACCTTAGAGCCCAATTCTAGCTAATGCTTTTTAAAGTGGAACTTTACCCATAACTTGATACAAATAATAATTATAATATTATTAATATATAATTACAAACATTTTTTTTAGCAAGGAACATACATTCCACATTAATAATTTATGCTACCAATATTAATGTGTTCTGTAAATTGCCTCCAACATTATTCCTGTTCCTTCTTGCCAGAGGCTGCCATTTTGCTGAAGCTCAAAGCCCCTGAACAGCAGTAAATCAAGTGCAACTAAACACATCGAACACATTGAATATCAGGATTGCTGTCAAATTTGCCTGTGTCCTCAACCAAACTGTCAAACCATCAAATGGCTGGTGTCTTTACTGATCACAAGTCCAGCATTATGGCAGTTGCAGATCAAACAGAAGCAGCTTTCTTGGCTGTAAAGGATAGGGAGGTTTAATTCCGCTTTAAGACTGTCAGCAGATCGGCCTCCACAAATTCTGCAGTACCTAAAAATGGAGAGCATGTGCAGAGCAGGGTGAGACCATGTACTATTGGATTTTAAACAGTATAGGCACTTATTTGTAATGTTTTATACATTGCTATACCTGCAAAAGGGGCCAGCCTGAAGTCATCTAGCAGGACTTAATTTTCTAACTAAAGTTCCACTTTAAGCAGTTAAAGATTTTTAAAACAATGTTTAAACCACATGAAGAAAAATCATCCTTGGCAGTGTTATATGGTTTGTCATGACCTGTAACTGACAGCTTGTTAGATTAGGAAGTGGGAAAAATAACAGGTCTACTGGCAGGATCAATATGTAAAAAACTGTCGTGCGGACTCGGAAAAACAGAAACTGTTGTGTCAATGCTGCTAGAAGACTTTTTTGCACTACAAATTGCACATTACATAGGGCACAATTAACCCTGCAACCCTATAATCATCTGGTAGGGGATCCCCTCTGGACGCACTGAGTACAGACCAGTGCAGGCTAAGTTGGGGGTGGACTGTATAATGTCTGTCTGCATAAACCCATATTTGATTTTAATTTTTTTTTTCTCTAGCGGCAACTAGTATGAAATGGATTGAAGCCAAAATGAAGGTAAGTGGAACTTGGTAATGATTATAACCATTTCTGTTTGAAATGTTGTATTTTCTTCTATGTAGTTACCTTTCCAACCCCTTTTTTTAAATGAGTAGTAATAATCTAGGTAATGCTGGAGCCCAGGGGTCTTGGATATATTTCCTCCATTATAACACTGTTCCGTCACCTGGGAGTTTTCTTCCCACCAATGTGTGTCTGTAAAATAAATGAGAAAACCCTAACAAGAACAGTAGAAACCCCTGATAATGGCTATAGAAGATTTGTAGACCCAGGAACTCAAACGCTGCTATCTAGTTAATAGTATTGTTGCAGCTCCTGAGAGCCTTGCTGGCACTGCCGTTGAATCCAGGGCAGTCTGGAGGAGTGTTTACTGCTGACATCAGGGTGATGTGCTCCAGCTTGGTCCTGGCCAGGCCATGCAAAGCCCAGTGAGGCAGTCACATGACCTGTAATAATTTAACAAAATGCTTCTAATTTTTTTTTTATTAATATTCAGAGCAGTTCAGTCCCATCCACATTTGACAAAAAAAGTTAGTTTTGGGTGGACTGGTTCTTTATTGATTATACACATTAGTTTGTCTACTGTAATGAATTTTGGCATTGTATTGATGTACCTGTGCTGTTTTTCAGTTTTTGAAGAGCTAAAGACTTATCTGCTTATTACAATGTTCTTTTTCTCTAGGAATTGGGCGTCAGCACAAATGCCAATTATAAGATCACTTTTATGTTGGATAGTGCAGCCATGATTACTGTCCACACACCCAGAAGAGGTCTCATTGATGTAAGTTGCTGTGGGATTATCCATTTATACTGTGTTTTTCTGTCATACTTCTCTATGGAGACTTTTATCCAACAAATGAAATGTACCTATGAGTACATTTACAGATGTATAATGAACTTCAGTCTTTTGTAAAGAAAACCTGTAAAGAAAACCCCCCAAAAAACTGCTGTAGCTATAAAGTGCTGGCACCAGCAGGAGCCTCTGAGACCCTGCTTCTATGGCTCTAAACGCTGAGAAATTCGGTCAGTTCCTGATGGTGCTGAAGTTTGCCCACCCTTTTCTGCCTACTGCACATTCCTATTGGCAAGTGGGGCAGCTGATCATAGTAATGGGACAATAGGTCAGGTACATGTCCTAATTTTAAAAGTCAGCAGCTACAGTATTTTTTATCTTCAGGGTGAAGAAGTGAGCCTGTTGCTTTGCTCTGCATGGGCAAAGCATATTTAACCTTAACCACTTCAATACCAGGCACTTTCCACCCTTTCTGCCCAGGCCAATTTTCAGCTTCAGCGCTGTCACTTTTCAAATGACAATTGCGCGGTCATGCTACACTGTACCCAAATAACATTTTTATCATTTTGTTCCCACAAATAGAGTTTTCTTTTGGTGGCAATTGGTTTTTTTTTTTTTTTTTTGCTAAACAAATAAAAAAAGACCTAAAATTTTGAAAAAAAAAGTTTTTCTTTGTTTCTCTTATAAAATGTTGTAAATAAGTAAGTTTTCTCCTTCACTGATGGGTACTGATGAGGCTGCACTGAGGGGCACTGATAGGTGGCACTGGCAGGCATCGCTGATGGCACTGACAGGCATTGCTGATGGGCACTGATTGGCATCATGTGCTGACACTGACTGGCATCCTTGGTGGTCCAGGGTGGCATACCTGGTTACCGTTCATGATCAGCATCCCTGTTAGTCCTGGGCAGGCATCCGTGGGGGGGGGGCAGCGCTGATAATCGGCGCAAGCACCCCCCCCCCGTCAGCCGCGAGTGAGGAAAAGCCGATTGTCGGCTTTTCCTGTTTACACTTTGATCAGCCATGATTGGACACAGCTGATCACGTGATAAAGAGCCTCCGTCAGAGCTCTTTACCAAGACTGGTGTTGCGGTGTGTCAGACTGACACGCTGCACCACCGATCGCCGGCGATTATTTTGAAAGACGTCCAGTCAGGATAACTGAACCACCGCCTGGCTGTCAGTTTGCTATAGGCTGGATGGGAAGTGGTTAAAATGTTACTAAACAATAAAATCCGCCTGTATATGCAGTAAAAGGATGCTTGTTATCACTGTGGAACCTAAGGCAGCCCGGGCAAAGGAATGAAAAGGTTCAACCATGTTGTTTAAATATAACACTCAAAGTCCTCAGGCCGTCCAAGGTAACCAAATAACCTCAAACTTCTTGGGGCACTTTCTATTCAGATAAGTAATTTTATACAGTGGAAGAGCTTTAATAGTTTCCTCCCAAAGAGTCATGGTGGGGGGGATGCAGAGTTCCTAGTTAAGTTATTATTAGTTAGTTATTATTTCTGATTTTCTAATTTTCGGAATTTCTAATTTCAGAATTTTCTAATTTTCATTCATTCAGATTTTTCCGTTAAACGAATTCGGAACAAAACGAATTGCACATGTCTAGTTTATATTTACTAAAATGATTGCATTTCCATGTTCTGTGTACTCTGGGGGGCCAGATATAGTGAATGCAGGGTCCTGGGTTTAGTAACACTTTAAAGCTACCATCAGCACTGTCAGTAAGGTCTTTTGCTTTGAGGTCTTGAAAAGGCTTACTAAAACGTGTGCCATTCAGATGAAAACTGCTTGACTGGCCATCAAAATTGTGCAACCTGTGGCCTCCTTTATCTGTCAACTGATTTAGCCTATTAAAAAAAGTTGAGGAAGTGGTGCGGTCAAGTCAAGGGCTACTGGTACTTGCTTTTAAGAACTTGTATTGTGACAACAAGCAGAATCAGACTTTTTTCTATATAACCTTTTCCTTTTTTTAAATAGGTAAAGCCTCTTGGAGTTGTTTGGGGCAAATATCCTGAATTTTACAGTAAAAAAAATACTATAATGTTTGATGATATAGGGAGAAATTTCTTGATGAATCCCCAGAATGGCTTAAAGGTGAGTGACATTTTTCTGGCAATGCATTCATGTCTCATTGAAATTGAAGGATACAGGAGTCTCTCTCTGTTTAATACTATTAAGCTAGACGAACCACGGCATTATTAAAGTTGTAGTAATCTCTCCCCCTCCCTCTCCAAAAAATAAAAATGTTCCCCCTGCAAGGTAATATCATAATGTGCTAGTATGTACCACTGACAGGGCTTCCATCTTCACCCGATCTTCTTTCTGGGTTCCTGAGCTTTGGCTGTTTAAATGGGCTAGCTGCGATGATGCTACGGCCACAGCACAGCGCTTTGAGGGGATGACATGCTATCCCTTCAGAGCTCAGTGCACATGCGCTGGTGACGTCACCGGCTAAAGAAGTAGTGACTATCTCCTAAATGATGCACATTTAGGGGATATTCCTTGTACCTTCAGGTAGAATTTATTATAAGCTTACCTGTAGGTACAAGTAAGAAAGTGCTTTTTACTACTGCTTTATTGTATTGGACTATTTAAATGGCTAAGTTCATCTTTGTGAAAAAAATAATAAATGCAGGGGAAAAAATGTGCATTTATTATATTTTCACAAGAGTCTGTACAGTATTGCAATGTACGGCTCCTGCAGACAAGCCAAATTTCTGCTAGTACCTCTATACCAATTGTCAGTTTCAAAGCTGCAGGGCTTGTGAATGAACTACGAGGGGGCTCTTCCATGCCATGTCTCACTGTGAAATGCAAGCTGTCTGCCAGGGGTGCCAGACAGGACTTCTAGTTATCTCATTCAAAGATCGATGTGAATGAATGGCGCAGCTATGTGGGCGGAGTCCCGCACAGCTTGTAAAATGCTATAGCGGTTGTCGGGAGAGGAAACCCCTCCTCCTCCGCTGTCCCAGGGAGTGGGGCTCTGGCAGCTGAGGGAGAGTGAACAGTAGCATGTTACATGTTGCACCCTAAATGTGAGTGTAACATGCTCCTAAAGATGGCCTATCCTTTAGGAAAATCTGCCTGTAATTTCTTTTGTTACAAACTTCTCCAGTGATGGAGGTTAAAGTGTATTAAAGTGCTTCAGTTCTGTTTTCCCTGTCAAGAGCTTTGAGAAAGAGGCCTCCCTGCATTGCTGTGCAGTGTTGCAGCAGTGTTATCCTAAACACTCTCACGACCTGACTTCTTCACAACAGACAAAAAAATTGGGCAGAGCCTAGAGTGACCGTAAACTCCGGTTTAATAGGAGAAAATTATATAAAAGCATGTGTTCTTAACTCTAAGAGTACCTTTTGTTGCTCTCAGCTTCCTACAAATTCAGTCAGCTGCCTCCATGTTCTATCCCAAACCACAGCGAATTGCTCTGTGTGCAGTTACATGCGATCAACAGAGGCTGTTATCGGCCCGCTTTTAGTTTAAATGGGCCGCTGTTGATCGCATAACCCGGTCATTCCAGCAGCAAGAATCCGACAGCTGCAACAAACTGGCTACTTGAAAGGAATCTAGTTCCTAAATTGTGAGCTCTAACGAGCAGGGCCCTCTGATTCCTCCTATATTGAAATGTAACTGTAGTGTCTGCCCTCATGTTGTAAGGCGTTGCGCAAACTGTTGGCGCTGTATAAATACTGTATAATAATAATAATGTTGATGCCTGCATTTTAGTCCTCAGGTGTGTTTAATAACAGTTTTCTTTAACCTTGACATAACTGACAATAATGCTCTGCTAAATCCATATCGCAAAGCAAAACACCCTTAAAAGGGATTTATGGGTGTTTTTATTCTTTTTTAAGATTCATACTTACCTAGGTGGATGCAGCATCGGCGCCTTGAACACTGAGAACCGAGCGATCGAACGCTCGGTTCTCAGAGCTCATGGAGTAGAGAACTGGTGACTGTCCATCACAGCTCTCTGCTCTGCCCACTCCTCGCTCACTGGAGCGCTTGGCATTTGAGGGGGTGGGAGCGGCTTCCTCAGGCTCTCAGAAGCTTGCTGAGAGGCTGAGCTGGGTGCCAGTCCAGGCATGTGGACAGATCCCGACTCCATTGTTGCGATCTGGACCAGCTCTGTGACATCAGCTTCGGGTTGCTGTCTGCTGAAAACGGTTCACAGGAGTGTAAAACGAACTGCACTCATGTGATCCACAGGAGAAGTACAGTCAAATAAGCTTTGGCTGTACTCCTTTAAGCATTTCAGCCCAAACAGGCGTAAATGTAGCTATGAGCCACGGCCATTTAGGCTGAAATACGTAAGCGAGTTTTGCTTTGTGAGCAACATGGAATCCACAGGCTTTGTAAATGGTGTTTGGCTGAAAGGGAGGTGTAACAGGTATAGTCGTATTAGCTTTATATTTAAACCCAACTTGATACTTGACTTTAGGCAATCTTAATACTATCGAGGCAATAATTACTACATAACAGATTTTAGTGGTGCAAATACTGTCATGTTGAAAATAACACCAAATCAAATGATTTGGCACCGCCGAACACTGGAATCTTGTTTTAAAGGTTCTAAAGCAAGTGCCCGTTAAGTGTCTCTTTAAGCAAGTGTCCTTAACATAAAGGAGACTGCTTATAATCTACACCCTCCCCCAAATAACAATTGCTCTGTCAAAACGTCAAAAAAAGTAAAAAATACTTGCCTTATACCCATCATTCTGTGCATTTCCCTAGCTGAGTGTGACGTTATTGGGGCTGATCATGGGATGCTAGGAAACTGAGGATCTCAAATTCTAATACTAGGGAGGGGGGGGGGGGGGGGGGGGTTTAGAACTTATGTGCAGTTCCTTATTGTTGATGGTGTCTCTTGTTTCCAGCGCCACCATTCCCTCATTTCTTCTCTTGGTGTCGCAGAGATGGAAAGAGAGGAAGAATCACCACACTGGGGATGCAGGCAGCAAAAATAAGCTTGCCAAAATTCTTACTTGATTAAGGTCTTGTTCACACTGTGAGTTTTTATGCCCCTGTTTCTGCAAGGGCACAAAGATAAACATTGTTTTTTATGTGCCCTGTTCACACCACACTGTTATCACGTGCGGATTTCTTTCTACACAGAAATCTGCAACATGTATGCATTTTTTGGCGCAGAAAAAAAAACACTCCAGTGACATCAAAATTGTGGTGTGAACAGGACACATGGAGAACAATTATTTTCTTTGTGCCCTGGCAGAGAATCTATGTTGCAGATTCCTGCGCAGAAAAAAAAACACTGGCAGCAGTGTTATGGTGTGAGCAGGGCACATACAAAACCTCTTTTTGTCCCTGTAGAGACCTGTGTTAGAAAAACTGAACAAGGCCAAAATATTCTACGCAGATCAAATCTGCATGTTTTTTCCATCATTTTTAATGCACGTAAAGTGTGAATGAGGCCTACCCTATCCAAAACCCCCAAAAAAGAAGAGTTGGATCTGTAGAACCGAAACAACAAAAGGTGTTACTTTCTTTTATCTAAAGCTGACTAGTCAATATTTTGGATAACTCGATTTTTCTTATCGTACATCACGGGACACAGAGCCATAGTAGTTATTATGTGGGTTATAGGCCACCTTCAGGTGATGGACACTGGCACGCCCTAAGACAAAAAAGTGCACTCCCTATATACCCTCTCCCACTACTGGGAGTATCTCAGTTTTTTCGCCAGTGTCTAAGGTGTTGGTCACGAGTGAAGATGTGCTGTGCTGAGCTCCTCTGGAGCAGTCCTTGCTGGGGCTAGCCATGCTGCCCGGATCAATTCAAAGTGTCTTTTTTGGCCAAATTGAATGGTACCCGGGCCTTGTATCCGAAGAAACGAGGTTTTGCCTGTAAATGCTTCTATTTCTAGAGAGCTGGACCCCGGGATCCAGTACTTTTTGGTAGTAAGGCCATAAAGTTTTACTGGCAGAGGTGCTATTACAGGTCCAGGATAGTGGGTTTTTTCAAGGATCCCCAGCTCCTGAAGGTTTAACGGAACCCACCAAGAAGGGTGAAGATTGAGTCTGTTGGTTTATCACAGAAAACCCTGCGGCGGGAATGTCTCCTTTAAGATCAGTAAATGATGTCATGCCTATGTGTCTCCACTGGGGGCTGTATTGAGCACTCACCGCCTCACGCTGAGAGAGCACGCTGTGTCAGGAGAGCTGAGATGCTTCTTCCTCCAGGCAGAAAGCATGACCTCCGGTAAGCTTGAGGGGGGGGGGGTTTCCTCTCCCCACCACTCGCCCCCCTGTGCTGATTGTCTTCCCCTCTTCATGGGGGAAGAAGTACTTTACGTTTTTTGAAAAAAAAAAGACTGGCGCAATCAGCACGCTGCTCGGTGGCTTATAGACCCCCGCGCCATGCTGCTCCATCCTGTGGGTCCCAGAGGACCTGTAGACAGCCGCTCGCGCAGGAAGAGGCTTTCTTTTAAAATGAAAGGCTGAAGAGCTGTAGGCAATGCGGCGGGGCTTAGCGTCGTTGGCGTCCTACGACGTCCAACATGAGGTGGCAAGGTTTTAAAAGCACCATTTGTGTTGCTGCAGGGGCTGTGGAGGGACACAAGAGCAAAGGTGGCGTTAAGAGGTTTGGTGACACAGGCATTTCTTTTGACACATTTTACTGCTGCCTAGGCATTAATAGCAGCAACTGTGCTGGACTATGGCTCAAGCAGTTTATTCATTCGGGCTATGAGTGGAAGGGGGGTAAAAAACACCTCAAAGGGCTCTAGGGGGTCTGTTGTTGCACGACAGCCTAGATTCATCTCTAAAAAGATGGCATCCTCCTCAGAGTGATGTGGCCGGTCAGGGTGAGCCATGGGGGCGGGGGCTGGTGTTGCGGCAGCTCTTGACACCGCAGCCCCTGTATATATCACTGAGGAGGTTTTTTCTTCTACCATTTCAAGTTTGGAGCAAAAGATTGATGCTTTAATTGGATCCCAGAGTGGGCCTAAGCGTAGCAGATCCCCGTCCACTGCTCAGGCTCCTCAGCTCATGCAGAGGAACAAGGGGCGAGAGATAATGAAATTCTCTCAAAAGATCAGGAAGAGGCTGATGACTCGTTTTCCGAAGCTCCTAATATGGAAGGATCGGCTTCACAGGAGAGACTATTGGTACTACACTCCCTCACTAAATTGGTCCGCTTGACTTTTTTACTGTCTGTAACGCAGTCAGTTGATGTGCCCACCTCTGGTTTGGGGTCATTAAAGCCTCCCCGATCTGTTGATGCTTTTCCTACCCATTTATGGCTAAAGACGCTTATGTATTCTGAGTGGAAGCACCCAGATAAACCGTTTTTTCCTCCTAAAAAGTTTTCTATACTTTATCCTATGGAGGAAGAATTCTATAAGAAATGGGGGATTCCAGCAATTGACGCTGCTATATCCTCTGTGAACAAGAACCTGACTTATCCTGTAGACAATGCTCAAATGCTGAAGGATCCAACAGATAAGAAGTTGGAATTTCTCTTTAAAAACAACATCTCTCTCGCAGGCTCAGTCGTTCAGCCTGCATTGGCAGCGATTGGAGCATCTTAGTCCTTAAAGGATCAGTTTGTAGAGGTACTCAAAATTATTCCTGATCAGCAGGCCCAGGAGTTGGCCGGTATATCAGAAGCATTGTGTTTCACAGTAGATGCAAATGTGGACACAATGTGGTGAGAATTACTCCTGCGCTTGTGAGAGCGTTTGTTGTATAATTGGGTAGTATTTGTAGATGGTGAAGAGTAAAAGAAGATGGTAATGCGTGTCCTGCTGCCTCAGCTGACCAGGGTTGGTCTGGAGAAGACTGTGTGGAAGGAGGGCGCGTGATCAACCGCTTACATCAAAACATACTTTGGTTTAATCATGTATAATAGAATACAAACAAACAAATAAATATCACCATCTGAGTAATACAAATACTAGTTTCATAAAAGCAGGTGACAAAATATACACTGAAGGGTTAAAATATGGATATGCCCATGTAGAGGCAGATGTTTAAAAGAGGCTGACGCGTTTCGAGGGTGACCTCTTCATCAGAGCCTGAAAGAACGGGAACACAGTCTGTGTGAGCCAGTAGGCCGACATGTGTACATGGGGAGGAGTGGCTAGTTGGAAGCTATGTCCTGTGATGTAAAGTTACTTATCCTGAGCTCCATAGCAGTCCACGTCCAAACGGTCTAGGTGGAATACAGATCAAAAACAGGATAGTAAGGAGCACATGGTAGGTGTGCGCTGTACACTACAGACTGGAGACGTCTCAGGATAAGTAACTTTACATCACAGGACATAGCTTCCAACTAGCCACTCCTCCCCATGTACACATGTCGGCCTACTGGCTCACACAGACTGTGTTCCCGTTCTTTCAGGCTCTGACGGAGAGGTCACCCTCGAAACGCGTCAGCCTTTTTTAAACATCTGCCTCTACATGGGCATATCCCTATTTTAACCCTTCATTGTATATTTTGTCACCCGTTTTTATGAAACTAGTATTTTGTATTACTCAGATGGTGATATTTGTTTCACAGTAGACGCTATGAAAGATTCTATTCTCCAAGTCTTACGGCTCATGCTAGGGCTGGTGCATGTGCGTAGAATCCTATAATTGATAAATTGGTCAGCCGAAGCGCCATGTAAAAAGCTCTTGGCCAGTTTCCCATTTCACGGTGAACGGTTATTTGGCGACGATCTGGATAAGTATATCCAAAGAATTTCTAATGGGATAAGTTCTATTTTACCAGTTAAGAAGAAGTTTAAGCGTTTTTCCTTTTTAAACGTACATCTTCTCCAGTGCCGGGGGCATCAGCCTCCAGGCAGTCTCGACAGCCTCCACCGCCAGTTTCAAGAGGAAGACCTCGGGGTCAGTCCCAGGGCCAAAAGAGGACCTGGGGCAGGAAACCCTCGAAGCAAAATACTAAAGCCTCCTTATGAAGGGGTGCCCCTGCTCGCTCGAGTGGGGGAAAGGTTCCTACACTTTTCAAAGATCTGGCAGGAACAATGTCAAGACAGATGGGTGGCTTCCTCAATTTCTCTAGGTTACAAACTAGAGTTCCGAGAATTCCCGTCTCCTTGTTTTCTAAGATCAAACGTTCCCAGAGACCCAGGGAAAAGCAAGTCTCTCTTTCTGGCTTTGGATCATCTCTTGTCTCCAAAAGGTGATATCAGTGGTTCCCACAGAAGAGCAGGGGTCAGGGTTTTATTCAAACCTCTTCATGGTGCCAAAACCAAATGGAGAGGTCAGACCCATTTTTGATCTCAAGGATCTAAACCGCCACTTGAATATCCATTCCTTTCGCATGGAGTCAATCCGATCAGTTGTCTCCATCCCACAAGGAGGAGAATTTCTGGCATCAATCGACATCAAGGATGCTTATCTCCATGTGCCAATTTTCCCCGCTCACCAGAAGTTTCTGTGCTTCGAGGTAGAAAATCATCATTTTGAATGAATGATTTGTATAGCGCTACCTATGCGAACTGAATCACCTCAGGGTGCTTTTTGCCGCCGGTGTCCATTTGCGGTATTGCGCGGTCCTTTGCCCCATGGGCCATATTTGGCCAATTTTTTGACAGGATCTAATTAACCTACCAGCATGTCTTTGGAGTGTGGGAGGAAACCGGAGTACCCGGAAGAAACCCACGCAGGCACAGGGAGAACATGCAAACTCCAGGCAGATGGTGCCCTATTTTCAGTTTGTAGCTCTGCCTTTCGATTTTGCTACTGCAGCTTGAGTATTCACAAAGATCCTGGCCCCTCCTTTAGCCAGGTTAAGGGCTCAGGGTATAACGATTCTAGCCTACTTAGACAATCTGCTCTTGGTAGATCAGTCAGTAACCCGCCTAAACCAAAGTTCAGTCACAGCTGTGAGTTACCTAGAATTCCTAGGCTGGATTCTCAACCTAGAGAAATCCTCCTTAAAACCATCAAGGAGATTGCAGTACTTGGGGCTGATCATAGATACAGTTCAGAAGAGGGTGTTCTTACCCCAGTAAAGGATCGGTTCCATAAGGGAACTGATTCGGTTTGTCAAAACAAAGAAAAATCCTTCTATTCGGCTTTGCATGAAATTGTTAGGAAAGATGGTGGATTCTTTCAAGGACGTTCCTTATGCGCAGTTTCATTCAAGACTGCTGCTAAACAGTATTCTGTCAACTTGGAACAAGAAGAGCCAGGCTTTGGACTTTCCAATGCGCTTATCCCCCAAAGTGCGTCAGAGCCTCAATTGGTGGTTGATATCCAGCAATCTTCAACAGGGAACATCCTTTCTACCAGTATCCTGGAGGGTGGTAGCGACGGATGCCAGCCTTCTAGGCTGGGGAGAAGTCCTGGAAGAAGCATCTGTCCAAGGGAAGTGGTCCAAATCAGAGAGGACCTTGCCCATCAATATTCTAGAAATTCAGGCAGTACGTCTGGCCCTAGAGGCCTGGAAGCTCAGACTATGGAATTGTCCTGTCAGGATCCAATCCGACAATGCCACGGCTGTGTCCTATATCAATCACCAAGAGGGCACGAGAAGTCGTGCAGTCCAAAGAGAGGTGAATCATGTTCTATCTTGGGCAGAAAACATCGTCCCTTGCCTATCAGTGATTTTTATTACAGGGATAGAAAATTGGCAGGCGGACTACTTGAGTCGCCAACAATTGTTTCCGGGAGAATGGCCCCTTCACCCTGACATCTTTCTGTCGATATGTCAAAGATGGGGTGTTTTCCGGACGTGGATCTGTTTGCATCCAGATTCAACAACAAGGTCGACAACTTTGCGTCAAGGACAAGGGATCCGCTGGCATGCGGAACAGACACCTTGGTCTTTTCCATGGGATCAGTTTTCACTGATCTATGCGTTCCCTCCTGTTCTGCTGCTTCCGCGCCTTCTTCGCAGGATCAAGCAGGAAGGAAAGGAGGTGATTCTGGTGGCCCAGGAGATCTTGGTTTGCCGAGATCATAAAGATGGCGGTAGGGGGCCCTTGGACCCTAACACTGTGGCCAGACCTTCTCTCGCAAGGTCCGGTATTCCATCCTACCTTACAAAACGCTAAATTTAACGGTTTGGCTATTGAGTCCCACATTCTAAAAGATTGTGGGTTGACAGCTTCAGTAGTTTCTACCTTGGTTAATGCTAGGAAACCGGCCTCCAGGGTCATATACTATAGAGTCTGGAAGGCGTATGTCTTCTGGTGTGACTCCAGGGGTTGGCACCCCAGGAAATATGTCATAGGTAGGATCCTTGAATTCCTACAGATGGGATTGGAGATGAAGCTGGCCCTGAGTACTATCAAAGGCCAGGTTTCCACCTTATCGGTATTTTTTCAACTGCCTCTTGCTTCTCACTCTCTGGTTCATAACTTTATTCACGGGGTAACACGGTTAATCCTGCAGTCAGGACACCCCTGAACCCTTGGGATTTGAATTTAGTCCTGTCGGATTTACAAAAATAGCCTTTTGAGCCTATACGGGATATTCCCTTGGTCCTCTTAACGAGGAAAATAATTTTTTTGGTTGCTATATCCTCTGCTAGAAGAGTATCGGAGTTGGCGGCTCTTTCTTGTAAAGAGCCATATTTGATTATTCATAAGGTGGTTTTGTGGCCTCATCCTAGATTCCTACCAAAGGTAGTGACAGGTTTTCATTTAAACCAGGATATTGTTCTACCTTCTTTTTTTACAGAACCTCGGTCTGTGGAAGAGAGGTCACTACATTCTCTTGATGTAGTGAGAGCGGTCAAGGTCTATTTTAAGGTGACCAGTCAGATTTGCAAAACAAATGTTTTGTTTGTATTGCCAGACGGTCCTAAACGAGGACAGGCAGCATTAAAATCTACTATTGCCAAATGGATTCGTCAAGTGATTGTTCAGGCTTATGGTTTAAAGAGGAAAATTCCTCCTTTTTCGTGTTAAAGCGCACTCCACCAGGGCTGTTGGTGCTTCTTGGGCGGTGCATCACCAGGCCTCCATGGCTCAGATCTGCAAAGCTGCAACTTGGTCTTCAGTCCATACATTTACCAGGTTCTATCAGATTGATATAAAAGGTCATGAGGATATTGCCTTTGGGCGCAGTGTACTGCAGACTGCAGTATGACTCCTCTTGTCTCTTAATGCCCTACTTTTTGTTGTGTCTCCCTCCCCTCAGTTGCCATTGCTATGGGACATCCCACATAGTAACTACTATGGCTCTGTGTCCCGTGATGTACAAAAAGAAAACAGGATTTTTATAACAGCTTACCTGTAAAATCCTTTTCTTTGAAGTACATCACGGGACACAGAGGTCCCTCCCTTCTTTGATATACACGTGTATTGCTTGGCCACAAAACTGAGGTACTCCCAGTAGTGGGAGGGGTTATATAGGGAGTGTACTTTTTTGTCTTAGGGCGTGCCAGTGTCCATCACCTGAAGGTGGCCTTTAACCCACATAGTAACTACTATGGCTCTGTGTCCCGTGATGTACTTCAAAGAAAAGCATTTTACAGGTAAGCTGTTATAAAACTCCTGTTATTTCTTTCCCGTAACAGATCAGACCTTTCATGAAAGCTCATTTAAATCGGGATAAAGATAAAGAGCTTTTGAAGCTATCACAGTACCTTAAGGAAATTGCTAAGCTAGAAGATTTATCAGATCTTAATCATAAACATTGGGAAAGGTTTGTATTCAGTTTTATGGATTTTGTTATTTCTGTTTTTGTTATGGAATATAATTGTAAAATGGGATGTATAATTTTTTTCCTCTATATTTTTGTTACGTTTTAATGTTGAAAAAAGTTGACCTATTGTATTTCTCTTTAATTGAATTTCTTGAATGTCTGGTTTACAACCATCTGAGTAACCACTTCGCCAAGAATAACCTTTTTGATCCCCTTCAGTCTGGATTCCGCCCTCAACACTCCACAGAAACTGCTCTCCTAAAACTCGCAAACGATCTGCTAACAGCTAAATCCAATGGACACTATTCTATACTCCTACTCTTAGACCTCTCTGCTGCCTTTGACACAGTAGACCACTCCCTCCTCCTCAAAAAAACCCAACGTCTTTGGTCTCCGTTACCTATTGTTCGCTGGTTCTCATCCTATTTATCCAACTGCACCTTTAGTGTCACTTAAAACTCTACTTCCTCCTCTCCTCTCCCTTTCTCTGTCGGGGTCCCCTAGGGTTCTGTTCTTGGACCTCTCTTATTCTCCATCTACACCACCTCCCTGACCACCTCCCTGGGTCAGGAAATGGCCTCCCATGGGTTCCAATACCATGCTGACGACACCCAAATCTATCTCTCTACTCTTCAGCTCACTCCTATAGTCTCCTTACGTATCACTAATTTACTAACAGACACATCAGCCTTGATGTCACACCACTTCCTCAAACTCAATCTATCCAAAACAGAACTCATGATTTTATCTCTCCCCACGTGCCTTTTTCCCCTGATTTCTCTGTCAAGATCAATCAACTACTATCAGCCCGTACCTGCATGGCAAGGTGTAACCCTGGACTCTGAACTATCCTTTTGGCCCCATGTCCAAACACTTTCCAAATCTTGCCGCCTTAACCTCCGCAACATCTCCAAAATAAGCTCCTTTCTAACCAATGACACCGCAAAGCTCCTAGTTCACTCGCAGGTCATCTCCTGCCTTGACTACTGCAACTCCCTCCTCATGGGATTACCTTTACATAGACTATCCCCCCTTCAGTCCATCATGAATGCTGCCGCCAGGCTCATCCACCTTACCAACCGCTTAGTGTCTGCTACCCCGCTCTGTCAATCCCTCCACTGGTTTCTACTCGCCCAACAAATTAAATTCAAAATTCTAACAACAACTTACAAAGCCATCCACAACTCGGCCCCCAGCTACATCATTAACCTAGTGTCAAAATACCAACCTACTCGTTCCTCCCAAGACCTCCTGCTCTCCAATTCCCTTGTCACCTCCTCTTCCAGGACTTTTCCTATTCTTTGGAACTCCCTACCCCAATCTGTCCGACTATCTCCTACTCTGCTTGCTTTTAGACGATCCTTGAAAACCCTTCTCTTCAGAGAAGCATATCCTGCCCCTACCTAACAAATGTGCTTTTACTTTCTCCATCAGATCATCCCCCACAGTTATTACCTTTTGTATCACTTGACCCTCCCTCCTAGATTGTAAGCTCTAACGAGCAGGGCGCTCTGATTCCTCCTGTATTGTATTGTAACTATACTATCTGCCCTCATGTTGTAAAGCACTGTGCAAACTGTTGGCGCTATATAAATTATGTATAATAATAATGATTAAATATGGTAAATTGCTTGCATATTTGTAAATGTACTATTTGCAGACAGCAGGTGGTCAGCTGCATGCATATTCTGCTGCACACAGAAGGTTTTTTTTTTACCTGCATGCATAGAATGCATGCAGGTAAAAAAAATTCTGCCTTAAGAACCACTTTAAAACTATTGCTGATCAGTTGTGTTGCAGTGCTTATATGCTAATAAGGAACATGTTGATAGGAGATCAAGTCTTCTGCCCAGGTGGACAGGACTGTGCTGTGTAAATCTCAAGACTTAAAGGGGTTATAAACCCTCATGTTTTTTCACCTTAATACTGACCCCCTAGCCCCCCCCTGTTTCACTCACCTGAGCCCGATCTTTCCCTCGACGGAGACGTGCTGTACCTCTCTGCCCGGGGTTCTCGGCTCTTGATTGGACAGATTGATAGCAACGCAGCCATTGGCTCCCGCTGCTGTCAATCAAATCTATGCACACAAATGCTGGACTCGGGAGCACGCCCGCAAGGTAACCCCCAGGGAGAGCAATTCTCCCAGGGGATTTACTAATGCGAGGAGGAGCTGCGAGCCCCCAGAAGACTAGGTTCAAGGCCACACTGTGCAAAACGAACTGCACAGTGGAGGTAAGTATGATATGTTTGTCTGTTTTTAAAAAAAAAAAAAAAATCACTTTAGTGAACAGAAATCTATATCCTTTGGCAGTTATAATGGCTCCCAGAAGTCTAAACCCCTCTTCTTTTGCACGTCCTGCTTTATTTACATTTCTTTTAAACCAGCAACGTTCTTGCTAGTAGCACAGTGGTGTAGTGGTTAGTACTTTCACCTAGTAGCAGTAGGATCGCTGGTTCAAATCCCGACCATGACACCATCTGCCTGGAGTTTGCATGTTCTCCCTGTGCCTGCGTGAGTTTCCTCCGGGTACTCCGGTTTCCTCCCACACTCCAAAGACATGCTGGTAGGTTAGTTAGATCCTGTCTGGGAAAAAAAATGGGCGAAATATGTGTATGTTGTATGTGTTTGTAAGCGCGTCGGGACCCCATAGGGCAAAGCACCGCGATATAACGCAGATAGACACCGGCGGCAGAAAGCGCCCTGAGGCGATTCAGTTCGCATAGGTAGCGCTATACAAGTCATTCATTCATTCTCCCGCCAAACTGTTAAACACACAGGTGAATACAAAAGAGAGATGTTTTTTTCCCTGCCAAAAGATTTGTATTTCTGTCCATCCAGCCCTAAGATTTACATAGCTCTGCTACACAACACAGCCCTCCTACAGGAGACCTGACCATTCCCTTCTGCAGTTTCACTTTCAGTTACAGGCCTGCTTCCCACCTCCACCCTCCCACTGTACAGTGAAAGGAGAATCCGCAGACTGATGAGCTTGTCTCTCTGCTCTCTCTTTTTATCATAATTTCCCTTGGACTGCAACACACCTAACTAGCTCATGGTGTCCCTGCCTCTGTCTCTGTGAATTCTGCTGTACGGGGGCTGCAGGAGGTTGATACCATGTCGGCTTTAAGCCCTGGTTCACACTGCCGCAACTTGTCATGCAACTTGAGAATTCAAAGTCGCATGACAAGTGGCAAAGGAACCATTCTAATAGGAGCGACTTAGAAAAAGGTTCCTGCGCTTCTCTTGGTCCGACTTCAACATGACTTGCATTGACTTCTGTTAAAGAAGTCGTATCCAAGCTGCAATGAAGTTATGCCAGCATTTCGGATTCAAAGTTGCAGCAGTGTAAACCGGGGCTTGCGTTTGAAAACATACATTTATAGTGATTGGAATTTCTTATTGTTTGTTATTTTTAGAGGGAAAAAAAAATGTTATACATGCATTCTCTGTGTAGTGGTTTTGCACAGGGCAGCCCAGATCCTCCTTTTCACGGGTCCCTCTTCAGCTCTTCTGGCCCCTCCCTCCTGTCGAGCATCTTGCTATGGGGGCACCTGAGCCGACACACTGTGTCCATTAAGACACAGAGCCCTGGTTTGGCCCTGCCCCTCTCTCTCCTGATTGGACAACTGACTTTGGCAGCAACGGGAGCCAGTGGCGCTGCTGCTGTGTCTCAGCCAATCGGGAGCAGAGTCCTGGATGGCTGGGGCACTCGTGGACATTGCTGGAAAGAGATAGAGCTCAGGTAAGTATTAGAGGGGCTGAGGGGGGCTTCTGCACACAGAAGTTTTTTTTATCTTAATGCATAGAATGCATTAAGATAAAACGCCTTTTGACTTTGCAACCACTTTTAGGATGTAATATTACAAAGCTGCATTTTGTGTCTGCCAGTTCCAACTTTAAATATTGTCATGGTTGTATGACATTTATTAGCTTTCTCTTTTTTTGTTTTCAGATACCTCTCAAAAAAACAAGGTCAACAGTGAACTGTTTCATTTAAAGGATGCGCTGTATTTACAGTGTATTTTATCTGTTATATGAAATGGGAGAAGCCAGGAAGATTGAACTGGGATTCACCGTATTTTATTTTTTTTTCTTCTGTAGCCACAAAACGTATTTTTAAACATCAATACTTGCCTTGTTTGACGTCTCTTAAAACACAAATATCCAAGCACTCTGTCATTTCTCTGTGTTTTGCCAACCCTCTGTTTTGATCATTATATTTTTTATTTATGTTTTTTTTTATATATTGCGTTCTTTTACTCGTTTTGCCTATTGTCCATTTTTCCTAGTTTAAGTTGATTTTTTTTTTTTTTTTACCTTTTGAGATGCTGGACAATTTAGCATTACTTTTCATTTGTAGGGTGGACAAAGACAAATATTGACAAGCGAAAAATAAAAAGACTAAAAGAAATATATCTTTGAAAAAAAATATCAATAAAGTTGAAGATATAGCCTTAATGCCCAGCTCGTTTGTCAATATGATGGAGTTCGCAGTCTTCAGATTTTAAAAAAAGGGATATTTAAAGGCAGGTCTTTGCCATTATCACTTAATAAACCTACAGTATTTCCCTGTCGACTTCCAGGACAGGATCGGAGTAAGTGAGGCTGCTTCCACCAAAACAGGAAACACTTTAAGTCAAGAAGGCTTTAAAAAAAAAAAAGTCCTATGAGATGCTCCTTCATCTGGTTTCCTTCTGTCTGACAGATTCTCTTCAGGAACTTGTTTGCTTATGGGAGTTTTGCTTTCTAGAGCACTGTCCTGCCCTCCCTCCTGCCTGTGGAAAGTTTTTTTTTTTTGTTTTACTGACACCTCAGTAACTTTAAGGCCCACATCTGATGAGCGATCCAGCCATTGGTGAGAACTTGCTAGCAACAGGATTACTTAGGGCCCATCAACACCATCTACATTAGATGCATTGTTGTGATGCAGTGCCATTCATTCTCTTTGAAACCCCAATGCACCTGTTGACATATGTATGTTGCATTGCAATATGCAACAACGCAATAGCACATGCTGCACTGTGATTTTCAAAAATAGTGCATGCATTCTTTTTGGCAGCTCACCACAAAGCACAACCATTAGCAGCGGTGTTTGGATGCCATTTAAAATGTATGGCACTGCATCACACCAACAATATTAACATGCATTTAGAACCAAAAAGAGTGGGGATTTTTAAGGTGCAAGTTGAATAAGTATCAAATATTTTTGTATAAAAAGACTTTTACTTTATTAAGAATATACAATAAAATATTTTTTACATCAAGATATAAAAAGGAGATTTATATATGGAAGTGCCACATGTATTTAATTGCAGATGCAGTAACACAGCATAAACAACGTACTTCCCATCATGTTTCGCCCGTTGGGCTTACTCAGGGGATGCTGGTCACATGCAGAGTACACTGCCTTCTAGTGAAAAACATATGACAATGGTTGTATATTAGAACACAACATAAATACAGAGAATATGAACTCATTTGCTTAAATTACATGCATGTGCATCTTAGCTGTCATAATGCGATTGCCTACCTGTATCTCCTAGAACGGGGGGAAAAATGGGAGAGCGGGGTAGGTCTGCCAAGATAGAAAAATGCTACCGGTGTACTGAGGGAGCCCTGCGCTGAAGGTGAGCGTAGATGGTACAAAAAGGCCAGCTAAAATATATAAAAGGAAACGATAATGTCCTAATGTGTGAGGGTAAGCTGGAAATAACCTTCACATCATCATGGCACACAATGAATAATAGGGGTTAACACTCACAGGGGCTGATACGGCAGCTGGCTTAATGCCAGGGACCACACACCTCCAAGGATACAGATCACTTTAAAGGAATGGCTGAATAAAGCACAAAACACACTATGTAATACCTGCTGCTAAGTGTCAGCAGTAAAGAGGATAATGTCCTTCAGTATAAGCATCAAGTGGCACAGAGCGGTAACAGGCGTAAAGAGGATAATGTCCTTCAGTATAAGCATCAAGTGGCACAGAGCGGTAACAGGCGTAAAGAGGATAATGTCCTTCAGTATAAGCATCAAGTGGCACAGAGCGGTAACAGACATAATGAATTTAACACAAAAAAAGCTACTTATGTAAATACCTGAGTGGAGAGATTGAAGTGCATGGGTCCCTTGGTTCCTGCAGCATGAACTGACTGCTAACAGCGGCTTTAAATACCATCATTTAAATACCACAGTGAATCGGGTGCCCTGCTGAAGGGAGGCAGGGCACCCGATTCACTGTGCTGACATGTGTCTGCTGTCCTGGCCTCCTTATCTCATATTGTCTCTAGAGACGTGAGATCTCCCCTCGTTTACCACCAGAGGGATCTCCTCATCTTGTCGTGCCTTCCGGACCTTAGGACCCGGCGGCAGACTGGAGAGTAAGCAGCCATGACGATGCTTGCACCTGTGCAGCCCAGTCCATGGTCCGCTTCCAGTATCAGTACCGGATGGATGGTATTTAAAGCCGCTGTTAGCATTCAGTTCATGCTGCAGGAACCAAGGGACCCATGCACTTCAATCTCTCCACTCATTTATATAAGTAGCTTTTTTTGTGTTAAATTTATTATGCCTGTTACCGCTCTGTGCCACTTGATGCTTATACTGAAGGACATTGTAATCTTTACTGCTGACACTTAGCAGCAGGTATTACATAGTGTGTTTTGTGCTTTATTCAGGCATTCCTTTAAAGTGATCTGTATCCTTGGAGGTGTGTGGTCCCTGGCATTAAGCCAGCTGCCGTATCAGCCCCTGTGAGTGTTAACCCCTATTATTCATTGTGTGCCATGATGATGTGAAGGTTATTTCCAGCTTACCCTCACACATTAGGACATTATCGTTTCCTTTTATATATTTTAGCTGGCCTTTTTGTACCATCTACACTCACCTTCAGCGCAGGGCGCCCTCGCTACGGCGGTAGCATTTTTCTATCTTGGCAGACCTACCCCGCTCTCCCATTTTTTCCCCCCGTTCTAGGAGATACAGGTAGGCAATCGCATTATGACAGCTAAGATGCACGTGCGTGTAATTTAAGCAAATGAATTCATATTCTCTGTATTTATGTTGTGTTCTAATATACAACCATTGTCATATGTTTTTCACTAGAAGGCAGTGTACTCTGCATGTGACCAGCATCCCCTGAGGAAGCCTGATAGATGGGCGAAACATGTTGGGAAGTACATCGTTTATGCTGTGTTACTGCATCTGCAATTAAATACATGTGGCACTTCCATATATAAATCTCCTTTTTATATTTTGATGTGAAAAATATTTTATTGTATTTTCTTAATAAAGTAAAAGTCTTTTTATACAAAAATATTTGATACTTATTCAACTTGCACCTTAAAAATCCCCGCTCTTTTTGGTTCTAAACACAATTTTTCTTGGGATGTGGTGCTAGAAATTAAACTTGGGTTCGTGCTCACATAACTTTCATTAACATGCATTGTTGTGCATAGAAGGTGTGAACAAAATGTGCAGTGAAAGCACTTGCATATGTTGCTCGCCCAGGAGAAGCGTTCATTCATCCCACTGTGAAAACAGCTGAATTTACGGCAGAACTTAACCATGGTTTTAAAAACTTGCAAGCAGGAAGGGTTTTTATTCCAGAACACACATAAAATATCGCTTCTGCTGAAGTGCTGAGCTCTGAGCTGTCAGAATCCCATTTTGGGCTCCATCTGGAGAAGAGGGCAGGGGCTACATTAGCAGCTAACAGACCCTTGATGTCCCCTTAAAAGCCCCCTGCCAAATGCTATGATATAGTGGGCTTGTTAGTCCCCTTGTGATAACAATAAATATAAATGAAAAAAAGTGTTATTACATTTTTTAAAATATAATTAAAAAAAAAAAATATAAAGCACCCCAGTCGCTATGTACCGCATCTGAGTGCAAACATATGCAGAGGGCACACATGTATGTAAACAACACAAATTGGGTATCCCAGCACACATCAGAAAGAGAGAAAATATATTCTAGGCTCCTTTTTGTTCCCTATTGATAAGTTTAGGTACCATTTACTTTTTGCCATTTTGGGGGTGCACGCAGTATTGAGGCTGGACATAGTTGGCATCAATTTACTTGAAGCTACCTCCTCTCTTCATTTTTTGCAAAAAAATTAATTTGTGTATTTTTTTAATGGATTTAATAAGCTGTTGCGGAAATATTGTGCAACATAAGACTTTGCAACTATCATCTTTTTATTTACAGGGCCTCTGCTTTCAGAAAATTTGTTTTGGGGATTTTAAGAAATTTTCTAGCCAAAAATTCAGATTTTATTGTGCGAAAATAAAAAATTGCTGTGGAGGCAAACGGAAGTACTGAAACCAGTGGCTCAATAAAATTGCCAGCTAACGAATTTTCAGAAGCAGCAATGGCACTCTATATTTCTCTAAAGGAAGTTTATTTTAAAATTATTCTGTGTGCTTTAAAAAAATCTGAAAAACATATCAGTAATTTTACAATTATTTACTGATATACAAGTATATGTAAAGGAAGTCTAACAGTATATATGGAAAACACATATGAGGCTGTTAAAACTTAGTTTTATTTGTTAAGAAAATTGTACAATTGATACAATATTGTTAAAATAAAACAAAACTGAACCATTTATGGTACATAAATATTCATACAAATTAATCTCTTAGGCTAGGTTTACACTTAGGTGAGGAAATGCATGTAAATCGCATGCGTCTCTGCACCCACAGACAAAACGAGCTGGGGATGCCATTAATTCATAATAAAACTTCCACAGCTCTGAAAACACGGCGTGTTTTCGGGTGCATAAAAACACATGGTGCAAAAGCACCATGCAGTTTTTGTGCGGCTGTGGTTTTAAAAAGATGCAGGGACCTTTTTCCTGCATTTCGCGCAGGTACAGCAGCTCATTTAAAGGAGTGGGCTGCTGTGCCTGCGCAAACATGGCATGTAGGAAAACGCTTACATATGAACCTAGCCTTACTGAATGTCAATAAAATGATTTAATATATGTTCATGTATTCCCTGTTAGGTTCCTGAAATGTAACAGAGTATTCATAATTGTGTGTAGCAGGTACACATAATTTTTTTAATCTTAAAAAAAAAAGTATATCCAAAAGTCAATCAATCATTTTGATGGCTAATGCCAAAGTAAAGAAAATATAATATTTTAATAAAAAATAAAGCTTGGCAATGATAGTACTGTAGGTAACTTGACTTGTTAACGCAAAGTGGAACTCTACGCCAGCGTTTCCTAACCGGGGTTCTGCGGCAAAAGAACTTGCATTGTGCTAACCCCTATATACAGAGAGGAGAGCGCAGTCCAACATCATCAGTTGCTTAGGACAGGTCAGGCAGCCCGCACAGCTTTCTGTATTGCCGATAGTATAGATAGCAGCTGGGAGGAGGTCCGGACTCTACTCTCTCTCCATCTCTGCTGCTGCCACTATGGATTTGTGCTAGCAGGATGCTTATGGGGGGGGAGATAATTTTACAAATTCTGCCTCACAAATCACATTTTAGAGCTTGTTCACACTAGGTGTGGTAGCGCATGCAAAATCACCCATTTTCTCTCACTGCACAAAAAATGTGCTATCTTTTGTATTCTTAATGTTACCCCCCGCATCTAGCAAATGTGCATGTGTTCATGCCCGCTAACATGCTTGGTGCAGCGCGATTTTTAAAAATAACGCGATGCACGGGGAGTGCGCATAAAAAGGTGTGCCAAACTGGTGTTCCTTGATATTGTGCACAATTCTAAAGGGTGCCTTGACTGAAAAAAGTTTGAAAAACACTGTTCTAGGCAAACCGTTAGATGCATATAAGTGAAGTGTAATTCTGTTGCACTAGACTGGTAATTCATACATTCATACTAAAAAAAAACAACAACTTGGCACTGATAGTGTTGCAGGTAATTTGCACTTGTCAGTTTTAGGAGGAACTCTAAGCAAAAAGCCGAATACCTATAAACAGAGGATTTGTAACTCTGTTCAGCCAGTCTCGTAATTGACACAGTACAGCCAAGAAAACATCTCAACTGTTTCTTAAAGCCAGCTTTACCTGAGTCATCTTCCCTGCTAGTTGGACAGAGACCGGTTTCTTCTGACTGGAGGCTGCCATTTCGCTGAAGCCCAGAGCGCCTGCAGTAAATCGTCAAGCGGAAGTAAACCCATCGATTTAACGGTTTAAAAAAACTGTTACATTGCTGGAATGCCGGGATTGCTAACTGTCACATTTGCTTATCCTCTCAACCATCTGTCAAACCATCAAATGGCTGGTGTCATAACTGATTATGTGTGCAGTACCATGGCAGTTGCAGTTCAAACAGAAGCAGCTTCCTTGGCTGTAAAGGATAGGAGGGTTTAATTCCGCTTTAAGGCTGTCAGCAGATCGGCCTCTACAAATTCGGGAGTGCCTAAAAATGTAAAATTTGGATTTTAAACAGTATAGGCACTTATTTTTGTATTTTTATGTTTTACATAGCTATACCTGCAAAAGGGGGCAGCCTAATATGATCTAGCAGGACTTCATTATCTGACTAAAGTTCCACTTGAATGCATCATGCTTGTGCTTTGTATGTGTGTGCTTTCCATTTGTTAATGAGCCAAAAAAACGCAGCTCTGTTTACCTACTATACAGAAAATAAAAATAATGGCAATAATAGTATCATCTAAGAAATAAAAATATAACAGCAGTACATTAAGCCTCCTTTGAGAAAGCTCAAACAGGCTATGTATCCTTGTCCAAATACAGGTTTAATATTAAAGCGCTAAAGTAGTAGTCACAAAGTTCATAAGGGATACTAATTTTAGACTTGTAAAATAGTAATAGCTTATTAAACATTAACCTATGCAAAATGGATAAATAAATATTTTAAAGTTGCATTTTTTTAAAGAGTGTCTGCAGCAAAGCAAAATACCTGTGTGAAAAGCCTCAGACAGAAGCTGTCATTTTATGACTCAGACCATATGCTAGTTCCTAGGCATATGATTCAGTCTTAGTATCCTATAATATAATAGAGTGTACAGCATGGGAGTCGGAGAACAACTTCACCTGAGTTATCCCATATTGGCAATTTGCTTTGTGACAGGTCCCCTTTAACATCCAGTTAAGTCCTAGCAGCAAAAACAAATAATTCCTTGGTCCAAAGGCTGTATTTACTGTAATAGAAATTATAGATCTGTGCCAGGGCAGCAAATATCGGGGGGGGGGTAGCCCCGAATGTTAGATGTTCAGCCACTTTTTTTGTATGGGGTGACAGCCATCTCTCAGCTATGGTCCTGGGTTGTCACCCTGTCACCTGGTAGAAATTACAAGCAACCTGCCCACACACAGTGCCAAGAAAAGCCTGCTGTTATCACTATGAGAAAGCTGGTCCAGAGCAATCATGCACAGCCCAGGCTGGAGTGGGTACATCAAGTCACAGTAAATATGTGAACGAGGTTACAAAAAATCAGCAGCCCGAGACGCAAAAAATGGTTGGGAAAAAAGGTGAAAATACAATTTTATGTGTAAAAAAAAAAATGGCAGTTGTCTATGATACACATATACTTTTGCAAATGAAATGTTATCCAGTTAGGGCTTAGATCTACCTTTATAAATTCTTATTATTAAAACCCAGTTGAATCTTTAATTTTTCTTACTGTAATGGCAGCATAAACAGTAAAGAATGTGTGAGCTACAGTCTTTGTTAGAATTCCCTGTGTTGTCATCACACTGGAGATTTGGAGCGCTGATAAACACAGAGTGCAGCAATCCAAATCTTTAGCAGTCCAACACCTCCAACCCATGCCCACAATGCTCCAATCAACAACAATTAAAATCTCTGAGCAGCATTGTTGATTGGAGAACTGTGTTGGATCACTGGAGCACCAGACCACTGGAGTTTGTACTATTCCTATACCTTCAAATTCAATAAAAATAGATTTATTAAAAAAAGAAAACTTGGACACATTCTTTACTGTTTATGAAACCTGCCAGCATTACTGTAAAAAAATAATAATAATTGAAGGTTCCATTGGGTTTTAAGATAACAGAGCCCTATAAAGCAAAAGCAGAGCTTTACATTTTCTCTCATTACCGGCAGCTATTGCTGTAACTACATAGAGCATACGTACATACTACATTTATGCTTATACTTAGACTGCACTGTGTCAGGACAGGTACACTTTAAAATCGATTGTGGAATGTTGCTTTAGTCTTGGAGTCTGTACACTCTGGATGCAGTCAATAACAAGTTAAACATTTCTTGGAGAAGTAGCGTGTTGGTTATTTTGATATTACACAAGTGATCACAAGTTATTTGGAGGAACCCAAGACTGCTGGGCCTCCTCATTCCCTTCCCATAGCAGCAGTCCTGGGAACAGCTTTAATGGCACACGGCGAAGCGTTGGAGGTGGCTGGAATGCAATAATAAACATTGTGTTGCAATGTTATTTTCCGGTGCTGTTGAACATACAGACCAAAACGTGAGAGTTTTTTCCGCTCTATGTCGTATTGAAGAGAACAGAAGGATGGACATCACAAATATCATACCATTTGGAGTTAATCTTCTTCCTGGGCCATAATCCATTGAGTGGCAGGGAAGAGTTGGCTTGCCTCTCTTGATCTTTCACTATTTTCCAGTAATAACTGTCTTTCATGAAGTAGGTTGCCTGATGTGTAAAGGAAAAGTAGACAGCATCTAGGTACCCTATTGGATGGTCTCCAGGGTCCACCGCTGGGAAAACGTCTTTAATCAGTTTTGGAAAGCCTTCAACCAACCTGTTTTTATCCACGCTGAATGCAGTTACCTAGAATTATTAGGTTATATTAATGATTTTTAATAATCAACTCCACAAAAATAATTCCAAGCTTTGAAATAAGATTAATATCAAATGCTCTTAAATGCCAGTTGTACGTTAAATTGGTTGTAAACCCTTACATATACTCAGTGAAGTGAGTGGCGTCAGGTGATACACAGAGATTAAACCAATCCTTCTACATAAGTTGTACCTGTCTATCAGCAGCCCTCTCTTCTCTACACCTGTTCAAAGTGCTATATTATAAAGCTTGTCTGAGAGTTCAGAAAAAAGGGGACAGAGAGCTGAAGTTACACTCTGAAGAGCTGATTGGAGGGAACTGACACACACCCCTTAACACAGCACACAGGAACAAAGCTGAGGCTGTCAATCAGCTGGAGCTCCCTCCCCTGTAATCTTTTTTCTCTTGGTGTCAGGAAAACTTGTCAGAAGTGATTCATGCTGATAGCAGAGGAAAGAAGTTGCAGACAAAAGTGACACTTTGCACTACTCTTGATTGAGAGACAAGTACACACAATAGAGCAGTGTTTCTCAACTCCAGTCCTCAAGGCGCCCCAACAGGTCATGTTTTCAGGATTTCCCTCAGATGAAACGGCTGTGGTAATTACTAAGGCAGTAAAAGTGATCAAATCACCTGTGCAAAATAATGGAAAGCCTGAAAACATGACCTGTTGGGCGCCTTGAGGACTGGAGTTGAGAAACACTGCAATAGAGGGATGTGCTTTGTTCATATTTCATGTTTGAGTGGTCTGCAACCACTTTAATGCATTAATCCATTGATGTGCGTACAGCTGGAATTCCAGCTTTGTGCTGGGAGCCCACTCAATCATGGGCCCCTAGAACTGCGGCAGCTTCCTATCATTAGCAACATAGGTGTGCACTCCAAAGCTGAAACACATTTGCGTGTGTGTGCAGTAAAGCAATGGACAGTGTCGGTAGGGCAGAGACTGGTGTCAGTAGGGCAGTGGACGGTGTCAGTAGTTTTTATTTTTATTATTTTATTTATTTATTATATTTTACAAATTCTTTTTTTACAGTTATTTTTAGGAGCCCCATTGGGGGACTTTGGTGAAATATCAGGGGTCTACACAGGGACAATATGCAGTACACTGGGTGATTAGGGTGTGCCCAGGCATACCTGTCACACCCTGTGCGCACGCCTATGATTAGCAACAATCATGAACTGGTAGGATGAGTTCCTGATCACATGGTCACTGTCAGGGCTGCTGTTAGAAATCAAGGGGCCCCATACATGCTACCTGAAAAATTACATATTTATTTGCCCCTTCCCCCGCTCTCTATCCTGAAACATATGCCTTGTACCCGCAGCAGCTGCCAGCAGGAGAGGAGGGAACCCGGAAGCGCTGCGGGGGGCCCAGATGGAAGGAGTGCATGTGCTAGGATCAAGCCGCCCGCAGTTCAGCCATGGGGAGAAAGAGGAAGAGAAGCTGGCAATGCTGCAGGGGGAGGCAGAAGAGGATCAGTGGTTGTAATAATACACTAAAGCCAGCCCTCCTGCTCAGCGGGTACCTGGGCCCCCCTTTTGAACTGATGGTGCCCAGGCCTAGTACAGGTAGGCTGGCTGTACTGACTTATCAGCAGCCCTGGTCACTGTGACAACCAAGCACAGTAGTTACATGACTGGGAAATGTCTTTTAAAATTTCCTTAAAGGGCTGGCTCCTGCTGACGGGAAAGGTTTAAAGTAGATGTATAACCTGCCGCCTCTCTCTCCTCTCGGCCTGCCAGCTGCAGTTGGCGGGGCCGAGGATCCCCTGCTGACGTTAGCCAGGAGGGGAAGAGGAGAGAGGGGACCCCGCCTGCTGCAGCTGTCAGGCCGAGAGAGGAGAGAGGCGGCGGGTTATGTGAGCGCTGATGGGCGCACTGAAAACAGGTATATAGCAGCAGTTTTTTTTATAAGGCACAGACACAGGAGCAGATTACATTAATAAACAGAGAGGATACTGTAAAAATGTAACAGTAATTTCAGCAGCAAGAGGTGGGCACAGACACGGAGTTGACAGGTAGGGAGAGGAGGGGGGAGAGGATGGAGGAGAGCACAGGGGAGGACAAAGCAGAGCTGCAGATGATGGCAGCACGTAAACTGACCACAGTGTCAAGGCTCAGCAGCCATGATTAACCGTGGTCAGTTTACAAAGGGGAGGGCAGAACCAAGCAGGATCAGCCAGGTATTTCAGGTGATACGGGAGTCAAATGACACAGCATAAGCACTGTGCTGTATAACATGCTTTAAAGTAACAGGATCTTTTTTTTTTTTTTTTTTTTTTTTTTTTTTTAGGTTAACAAACACTTAAACTAAAAGGGCATTTAGTCTACACCATTTATCATTGTATTTATTTTGAATAAAATACTTATTTTCACCTATTTTTCACTGAGTTGCATCTCAGTGCTGAATATCTCCTGCAGCCTGTTTGCAGTCTTCCTGTCTACATGTACTCCAGTGATAACTAGACTTGTTCACAAAATTTCGTTTAGTTTCGGTTCGTTGTCATTTGTAAAATACATGGTTTTGTTCTGTTATATTCGTTATGTTACCTTAATACGTTTATGGATAATTCGTTATTTCTGTAGAGTGTTAATATTCGTCATACTGAATCTCGAATCATGTCGAATTAATTTGTTATATGAGCTATCATTTCATTCGTATTTGTTGAAAATCAATATTTATGTATGTAATCATGATAATGATTCGTAGTTTGGAAAGTCGTTTGTTTATTGAATCTTTTAACACACACAATGACCATATCTCTTCTCCTCTGCTCAAATACAATACAACACCCTTCTCACTAAGTTCTCAGGAATGCACTTTGCCAGTAATCCAACCTCCAGCACAAAATTAATCAGCTGATTGGACTGTAAGATTTACTTTGAGTTGACCTTTTGTTTCATTAGATCATTAACAAATTACAGAATCATGTCGAATTAATTTGTTATATCCGCTATAATTTCTTTTGTATTAGTTGAAATTCGTTATTTTTATATTCGATGAGTCAGATGCATCCGAATGTCCGAAAGGTGCAAAATTCAGTCGAATTTCGATTAGTTATGAAACGAATTGCACAAGCCTAGTGATAACTGTATGACACATTTCCCAGGGCGGGTTTCATGATATTGGCAACAGTTGACCACGTCTGGCTGAAGTGTAGGTTGAAATAGCCACTTGTGATCTACTTTGGCAAACCTATGTGACAAGGTGGGTGACATTGCAGTAGCGCAAATAGGGGACAGGGACAAAGCATTGTTACCCTATAACAGAAGGTGACATATATTTTTTTGCATTAATGCTGCAGAGTTAAAAGATATTGTATTGAATGACATTTGAAATGACCTTAATATGTGTAGCCAAATGTTTGGCTAGAGTGGGAGAGTAAATCTAGGACATTGGGTTGGGCTGCAGTTGCTCTCTGTGTGCTCCCCTCAGACTGTCATGCTGAATAGACTAGCATCATGTCACCTCCACCCACCAGGGGTGCTAACAAGGTGAAGGAGCTCAAGAGATTTGTATGCTTGCAGTTTAGGACTGTGGGAGTTGAAGTTCAAAAAGGGAGCCATACTGTGGAAACTTATGGACCATTGGACTACCGTTCCCAAGAGGAGACAGGGATAAAGAGGTGAAAAGATCTGTACTTTCCATGGCTGTGGACTGAGCAGCTTTCTCTTGCAGTGTGGTGGAGCGGCATGTGCACAGCTATCTCTCTGTGTGCACGTCAGTCAGAAATCAGGGCACTGTGTGCAGGGGACCAGAGAGAGTGAACCAGTGGGTGCAGACATTGAGGGCTAAGCTGCTGTTGGGACACAGTGTCTTGATACAGGGAGACTGGAGTGCTGTTAATCTGTGGGCTGTGGCTACTCTAGGCAGAACCAGAGGACGACTGAACAGCAGGACTGTGGCAGCTGTTTTACTGGGACTTGTGAGAGGGCACTGCTGCCATGAACCTGTTGCTGCTAGTAGGGACTGAGCACATAGGGACTGGACATTTGACTAGCAGCGTTTACCACTGCATTCAGACTTTACTGGGAGCGTAGTTATATGCAAATACTGTAAATACTGGGTACCATTGTTAGCCGGCTGAAGAACTAGTGCAAAGTACTGTATCTTTAGATAATGGCTCTACAAGGACTTTATTTGCTGCTTATAGTAAGGAATACCTCTACTCTTTCTACCTTTCTGTACTGCATCCAGTCAGTAAAGGTCAAGTAAACATCACTGTGTGTCTGGTCACTAGCTGATCCAGCTACTCAGGTCATAAAATTACAAACTATGTGTAGCACCCTCTAGTATGTGTGCTAGATGTAAGATAAGTTTTTAGTGTAAGTACATTTATTTGGCTCAGAGCTAGGCCTGAGCTATGAATCTGGGTCAGGGTTCAGATGACTCATCCTGGTCTAGAAGGTTGTAAAAACTTCTAGAGCTGGTGGGTGGAGGTGAGGAGGGGCTGTTTGGAATATTTATGAGGGCCGCAGCCAATCCCCAGCAAATGGGCTGGCAGGGGGTAGATTCACCTCTTAAATAGGCATGGGTCATGCTAGTAGGGGCAGTCAGGTGGAAGATGGAAATGGAGTTCTGAGGAGGCTGTCTGAGTGGGGGGAGACCTTGGGCCTGGGCTTAGGTGCTGGAAGGATCCTCACAAAACACACGGAGAAAGCCCTTCCTGGAGTCATGGGAGCAATGAGAGAGGACAGCAGGAGCAAGTCAGCACTACTGGGAGATCTCCTGAGAGTCAGCTGGGTGGGCTGGTGAGAGTCAGTCTTGGAGGACTGTGGTGGAGAAGTTAGCCTTGAGGGCTAGGAAAGGGGCAGCTTCAGCCAGGTGGGTTGGCAGTGCCTAAAAAAGTGGTGCTAGGATCAGTGGCCAAAGGAGGAAGAGTACAAGCTGGACACTATAATCTTTTGCTACACAACCAAGGGGCCTCAGGTTCCTGCCTGTAATAAGCTATTGCTTTTAGTCTGACTGAGTGATTGTTAGATCTTCACAGTGATCCAGCTGGGTTCTGCAAGCAAATGTGTGCTGGATGAAAAGTGGAAGTGTATATAAAGACTGTATATAGGAAGTTGTCCCGGAAGTTGTTGAAGTCAAGTGGACATCCCATAACCTCCCATCCCCATCCAGGTTATTACCCTCAATAAATAACAAAAAGAAAGTCACGGACTGTCCTCTGACTCTGAAGTGCCTGTGAAAATTCAGTGTGCCTGGCTGTGCAGGGTTGGGGATCCCAGTTCATCTTCGGCCCGTAAGGGGTGTGCTACATATATATAGAAGCAACGTTTTTTTTACATTACCAAACATTTAGCTTATTATTTATTGCTGATTTATGTTACTCATAGCTGTTAGTTATGTTTCAGGGCAGAGTAGCTCTAATGTGTGTAAATGCTTGAAAAACATTCTTCTTATATTACTGCTTATTTATCTATTGTATAGTTTAGTAATATTACAGTATATGCACAAAGGAAGCCATATGTGCTCATTAATTACTCAACCTTTGCTTTTCTTCTTTGCAGAGCAACACAATGGTTTTTGGTTTACTGCTCCATCTTACAGTACAAATCCATGAATTGGATTGCCAACTGAAAACAAAATTTTCCACTGAAACAAGGATGCAAAGAGAGATCCTTCAATAGGGACACTTGTTTCAGTGACACCTGTCTAAGAGGAGAAATCCTCTTACTTCCTCTTACTTCCCATTGTGTCTCTAGGACAGAAAGTGAAGGGATTCAATTTATTTCCAATAGAACATGGATGCCAATCAAGGATTGGCTGTTTGCTAGAGATGCACTTTAAAATGACCCAGTCACCATGTTAAAAGAAATCAAAGACGACACGGCTGTAAAAAAAGAAGGTTTATACTTACCTTTCCAGTGGGTGTAAGGAGCCATTGAACCAGATAATGTATCCACTGCTGGATACTGAGGTTACTTCTTCAAGTCACTATGTCACTACTGTGTCCTGTAGTGACTTAGAGACCAGTGGAAGGAACCATAGTGTCAAGCATGGGACATCTACCTGACATATGGAGTTCTGTGAGAGAACAAAGATTCAGCACACCAACTGCTGGAAAGGTGAGTTTTCTTAAACAGTGTTGCTATTCATGAACATAGGAACAGGGTCAATTACATGCCGTAGATCACATGCTAAGCTAGGGGACCATAGATTGTCCACTTTTGCTGTTGATCAGTGGTTCACCCCCCTATAAGTTGGTGTCACAAATGGGAGTCTCAGAATTTAATTTTAGTCCCCAGGATATTAGAGAAGATGATGTCATTAAGGCCTTCAAAAGGCTGAAACATGTTTGTAAATTGATTTCTCTCCCAGACTTTAATAAAGTAAATAATGGAATATAATCTGATAGGCTGGCCAGGGCACACCAAGCAAGTGCTTTGGTTGCATTACTGTGGAGCTACAAATGAGCTATCTGCCTTACAAAGTCAGTTTGAAATTAATAGACATAAGTTTTTTTTTCAGTAAAAGGAAGCCTGTACATGGCTAACCAATGTTGACCTTATTTTAGAGATACCTGTTGCCTGGCTGTCTCTGGCTTCAATGTTTTCTAAACCACTGGCTTAGAATAAACCTACAATTCATCCTGCTGGCAAGGACAGCCCCCATGAGAGGTTACACGAGTTGTGGAAAAAGCGTTCAGCCCAGACCGTTGCAGCAGTCAATACTGGATCATATGTGCCTGTCATCGATTACCTCAATGTGAGTTTTTACTGTTTTTTGATTTGCATTAAATGCTTACAGTCTACGCTCAGAGGCTCCTATATTTATTTTCTTTTTACAGAATCCATGATCTGCATACTAGTTCAAGGTCAGGGCCTTGAATTGGAGTATTGAGCTACTGGTTCAGTATGAGCGCCAGGCAACTGACATTTTTGCAAGGAGATTTCAGCAATGGCTGTCTTCCTATTATCTCAGTGCATATTTCTTTTACGTCTCAGATAAGCACATCTTTCTCAAAACAATAGGTAGTTGACAGTCAAGATTCCAGGTAAAAGACACTGGAGGTCCCATCATAAAAATACTGCAATCAATAAAACTACATATAAAGGTACTCAACCATACATTGTTTTGTCTGAAGAAATATATGAGACGCTCCTTTTTGTCAAAGAAAGCTGCATCAATCGGACTTGGAGCCCCAGGGAAAGCCTCAGATATGAGTTGAGGGTACTTATTTTTCTTCCAGTCTTCTGTATAGGCTGAGTCTTTGTCAGGGTCATAGCGCCAGACTTGAGTACCTTCAAAGGAAGCAAGCCATCATTAAGTATAAACCTGCATATGAACACAGAGATCAGGCAGAGTTTGTGGGCTCCTGATTTATATCAATGTCCCCATACGTATGCATGCGGGACTTACTTATGCGATCATGTTTACACGTAGGGGGAGGGGGCGCGTAAAAATTTTCAAATCATTTTTATTATTTATTTTATTCAGAACTTTTTTTTTTTTTTTTTTTTTACACTATCGCTTTCATTTTTTTGTATCAAATTGCTTTCACAAGGGATGAACAACAAAGCCTGGGCCATGATGGGTCCCTTTATGGAGAGATCTGGGGTCTATTAGACCCTAAATCTCTCCTCTGGGCTCGACTGCAACCGATCAGACACAGATCAGTCTGATAGGCTGCTTCCCCTTCTGCCGGCCGCAGAAGTGATCGAGTGGATGTTCTCTGAATCACCTCTGCCTTAGAGCAAAAAGCCGGTTGAAAATGTTCATCATTCTGGTATAACCACTTCACCCCAAGGACATCATATGATGTCATAGGGGCGGGAAGTGGTTAAAGTGGTTCTAAAGTTCAAACATTTTTATCATAAAGCGGAAATACACTACATCTGAGCACCAGATACCAAAAATGCTATTTATTTCATTTTTAATATTTAAAGCAAACTCATCCATCCATTCATCCATGCCTCCATGCTTTATTTTGCTGAGAAACCACTTTGAAAAACACCCCCCCTAGCATTTCTGACCGTGGCCATTTAGAGTAAGGGCAGATGATTCATGTAGAAATTACATCCTGGAATCCATCTGCCTTTAGCTCAGGCATGCAGGCAGGAGGGTGTGCTTAGCTGGGAAGACCCATCCTCCCCTCTTGAAGACTCCTGGGATGTATGACATTATTTGCCTGAGTATGGAAAACAGGAAGTAACTGAAGAAATGTGAAAAAAGGTTTAAAACAAGCAAATATGATATACTGTCCTATCTATTTAATAATACTAGCAGCATGAGGATTAAAAATAGTCAGTGTTGATTGAGAGAGTGAAGTTCCACTTTAATGCATTCCCTGCATTATATGTGAAAGCACTGACATTTAAAAGGGTTGTAATCTGTTATCTTTAGCAATCTCCTGTAGCATGTCCCCAGTCTCTGACCATCTTCTGTAGCATTTCTGCAGCCTCTGTCCATCTCTTGCAGGACATCTCCAATCCCTAGCCATCTGTTGTTCCACGGCTGCAGTCTCTGACAATCTCCTGTACTATGTGCACTCTTTGACCATCTGTTGTACCATATCTGCAGTCTCTGACCATCTCCTGTTACATGTCTGTAGTGTTTGACAGCTTTCTGTAACACTATTGTATATTCACTGAATAATATCTGTGGTCCTATAGCGATGTCATGGGTTGCTCTTGAGGCCCCCTATTTTAAATACAATGATCCCCACAGGTTTAGAGCCTGTATCAGGTTTTGATTATCATATGTGAGATGATTTACCCCTACTTCCTGTCAGGACCATAGGGACACATACAAAGAAGAAGTAGTAGATTGGGCAAGAGTTGAAACTCCTGAAAAATATATATTATTGCTGTCCAGACCTTACTCTCCTTTAAGATTCAATTATTACCTTTAAAGAAATACTGGGCATCTATATTCCATGTCCAGACATGTACATAGGCATCTATGTCTTTCTCTGGAAGTCCCTTCCAGCCTGTTTTAATTGGCAGAGGATCTCCGAATCTTGTTCTGTTACTCTTGTTTTCATACATCCAGTACCACCCAGTCTTGAAGAAGTAGGTGTTGAACCTGTAGAAGGTGTCTCCACGTGAGTTCCGTTCCTTCCTCACCCAATCAAACACTGCACTGAAGCTGCCATCACATGAGCCTAATGACCAAGAGATACAGAATAAATCTGGTGCTCCTTACATTTGAATAAGTATATTCTGTATTCAGCAAAGGTAATTATATATACAACATAGGTATGGATAGGTACATTCATTACAGCTACTCTCACTTAAAAACCAAAGCACACAGCGGGGGACAGATTTACATGGAAGTATCAGATGCTAAATATCTTCAGCCAGTGTAGATCTGCAAGAAAGAGTCGAGGCTAGCTGGACTTATCAAATGTTTTTTAATTAGCGAGAGTCAGCAAGAGTAATAAAGACTAGAACAGAAATCACCTGTAATCATTCTTATTACTCTAGTCCAGGGGTCTCCAAACTATGGCCTGGGAGCGAAATGTGGCCCTTTGCAGGATTTATTCCTGCCCGTAGCTAGGGTTAGTGGCCTCTCACACAGGTCTTTATGTCAGCCTACAGTCTCCATTTCTCTCCAACATGGATAGGGATTGGAACCTTGATGTAAGGGAGGACTCTGATGGGGACTCTCATGTATGAGAGGGGACACTGATGGGCTCAAGTTTATTTTGGATTTCTTTGCTTTCTTCTACTAAAGTTCTTTCTCTGTTGTTTTGAGTAAAATCACACTGATTACAATAAAGCTCCAAGTAAAACTTGTTCATTCATTTAAATTGTATTCATTCATTTATAAAAGTCATTTTTTTCTTTACCCTTGATTATTTGAAAAATATATAATATGGCCCTCATACTACAAACTTTGGAGACCTCTGCTCTAACCTTCTTTTTAATAATGAGGATAACATGAGGAAAGGTCAGGTTTTTCTGTGTCTCCATTAGGATGGATTTCACTTCACTTCTAGAGTGATGATGGCCACCATCAAGACTTCATTGAGGACAAACTCAGCAAAACAAACATATTTTGTAAAACAAAAAAATTATAAAAAATGTCTAAAATAAAGGGACCCTTGCAAAGAAGAAATTGTTTTTTCACCTGTACTAGTGCCTGGGTAGTTAATATCTGCTGAAGTGAGGAGAAACATCTTCTTGCATATTTGACAAATGTCCTGAATCCTGGGAAAAGTCCTTGCATCAGCAGAGGCAGAACAGCAGCTCAGGAGCATGTATTCAGGTAAGTAACTACTGTCGTCAACAAAGTTTATTTTATCCCACTGATACCAATGAAGGGGCTTATTTTACTCCCACTCTTTATGCAATGTACCCTAGTACCCCATTTTGTCTAAAATATAAGCATAGGGAAAAAGGTGTGATACTTTAAGCCATACTTGTAAAGTCACACTCACTTGTCATCATGTCTTCATGTGTCTCTCCTAATTATTTTCAGATGTTGGTTACTACTGAGCGCCTAATAAATCTGCACAATCTGCCACTTGGGGACCATCTCTATAGTCACTATAGAGAGTTGTGATGGGTCGAATCTCAGCTATTTTTTTCCCCATTTTTTTCTTTACAATTGTTAAGATTCTTTCACTTCCTGACCTAGTAACAGTCATCACTGGCAAGGAAAATGAGGGTAAATCTCCCAAAATATGGGAGGCATGTCCAAGATGGTGACAGAGCAAGACGCTTGATTCCAGTGCTCTGCTGCTGCTTTGACCCTCTGGTGGCCTGCAGGCACCTAGACTACCTGGCACTGCACTCCCCAATTCCATGCTCCTCAATGACAAATGTCAATGCCAAAGGGCAGACAAAAAAAGCTGGCTACACTATGATGGTGACTAGGCTGAAGCCCGCAGTTGACAACCCACCTGATTCAGCCAGTTTAGAAGCGGTTATGGTGATGACTACCTGCTGAACTGTGTGGATGGAAGAATCTCCCACTGGCCCAAGCTTCCATATCTTGCTAGTCGGCCCTGCTGGCTCTCACAATACCTGAACATTCTGATTGGGTGCAGGCATTGTTTAGGTTTAGAGCCAGCGGGGCCGACTAGCAAGATACTGAAGCTTGGCCCAGTAGGAGATTCCTCCATCCACACAATTTAGCATACATGGAGAAATCTGTTGCACTTTTTCCATCTAACCATAGAAAATCTACAGATAATCTATAGGTGTATGGCCAGCTTTAATAATGTGGAATATGTTGTACATGACCATACGATGTCCCCACACACCCTTTAAACCAAGGTGAAATCTCTGGAGGCCAAAACAGAGGATGCAGAGAATAGCAATTGATCATCAACAGTCTATGTATCCTGGGTTTGCTGGAGGGGACGGAGGGTGCTGATCCACCTTCGTTTAGTGAACATTTGATGAAAACCTTACTACCACAAGCCAAATTCTTAGACTTCTTTGCAGTAGAGAAGGCCCATCACACACACAGAACACATGTGACTCCCCAGATGCCCCTCTCCGCAAACTTCACCCTTAAACTACTCAATTTCAGAGTTCGTGAACTGGTTCTCAAGGAGGCGAGACTACAGGGAGAGTTGCATTTTGAAAACACCAAATTTCTATGTAGCACCCTGATGTTTAGGCAGGGTTTCTATCAAATTTAGTTGCCAAGCGATAGTTGCCTAGGCCAATTGTTAGGAGATCAATTGATTTCCCCCTAATTCTGGAATTGCTGCACTTCTCTCTTCTGTCCATAGGTGGCATGGTAGCTGGTGACATTGGATAAGACAAGGGCATTGCAAGGACAGATTATGAATGAATGGGGTGTCTCAGCCAATTAACAAGGGTTTCTTTAAGTCCCTGGGCCTGCTGGGAGAGCCTATTTGTTTGGGTGGAGTCAGGTGATCGGAATTCTGTGCCACCTGGACGGCTGTCTTGGTGGAGGTGTATTGTACTGCCCTGGGCTGCTAGTCCGAAAGCCTGAGGCCTATCCCGTGTGCATCTGGCTGCTAGGCCTTCTGAAGACTATCCAAAAGCAGGAGAGCAGTGTAGGTTTGGGACTGCTGGCCTGCAGTCCAACCAGAAGTAACGGTTCAGCCGGACAGGGAACCAGCTGTGGTCGGAGGTAGAAGGGGAAGCTGTCACCACTAAGGGACCATCCACCTTGTTACTGGAGACCACTGTTAATAATCTGAAGTCAGTACCTGAGCAGTCTTCTCATCAGCTGGGGACAGTGGGAAAGCCTCAGTGAGTGCCAAGCCAGGGACCCAGCGGGACAGCAAAGGTGACGCTTGCGGAGCGTCAGTGGGTGCCAAGCCAGGGACCTAACGGGTCAGCAGGGGTGATGCTTGAAGAGTATCTGTGAGTGCCAAGCCAGGGACCCAGCAGGGAAGCGGGGATGACGCTTGAGGAAGATACTGAGTGCTAACTGTGAAAGAGCTCAGGGGATCCAGTGGATATTGGATCTGAAGTCTAGTGAAAGACTGGGAGTTCATTGAGCAAAGATCCACAGTGAGTGATTGTGGAGTAAACAGAGAACTATTTGAGTTGTCAATAGTTGAATATACTACCGTTAGTAACTACTACTGTTGCCATAGGAGACAGCGGTCCTACCTATACAGAAGTGGTGTCTGGCTGGAGGCCTTCACCTGTATAGCTGTCTTTCTATAGAAGTCTCGGAGTCTGCTAATTATCATTGCATCTGCTTAAGGGTGTCCTGGCCCTAACCCTCTCTCCCCCAGTTCTGTTCAAGAGACAAGAAATCTCTTTTTGCATTCTAAAAGTGTCTGGCGCCCACCAATTCCTCTTGCATTGCACCCACCATTAGGCCTCAGGGGCCCCCGGGATTTTTCTAAATCTAATTTTTCCTGATTATTCTGTCGAGACGCAATGTTTTTGGTGGTCATTTGATGGGGTGAAAGCCAAACTCTGATTGAAAGGTATATTGTACAGCATGATCTTCCAGGCTAAACCCTGTGTTTAAGACGGTGCATCAGCCAAGTTTTTAACATCTCCAGAAGAGGCTTCAACCTGTCTGAAACAACACATTGGTCCCAACTGCCATACCCCACTTACAACGCTTCACACCATCTTCTTTTATGATGCCTTCTCTGCGCATGGGCCATTTAGATTTGAGTACTGCTCTGTTTTTCATCCTCTCTGGTTTAATCCTGTGACATATGGTCTACACTGCCCATTATTATCTTATCTGCCTGCAGGGCTGGCCTATTTCAACTGGCTAATACCCGGCTGTGAAATTTGATGGTGTTGATCATGTGACCTGATTGAGGATGTTCCTCCCGTGGGTGTCATCTTGGATAAGCTACATCCCTTTCCTTTCTAATTTGTCTGTCTTTCCTGTTCCTATTATGCAACCACAAGAGAGGCTGTATGAGAGTGCCCTATTAAATCACTTTTGCCTGTGTTCTGAATTCTATCTCTTTTCTAAGTTTTGTGCCCTCAGACTGATCTGAGAGACTGGTACCTTTTGAAGATTGCAGCAGATTTGACAGCTGATTATCAGTGTCACTAACAGTAAGGACAGCTCAGTCCGGTGCCAGTGTCCCAGTGTGCCCACCTGTGATCGACAGCCCCTGACCCCTCCCCCCGCCCTTACCCCTGCCTTTGCAGGGCTCCACTGCAAGGGGGGGGGGGTTGGGAGGTCCCAGCCCAGTCCAGTGCTGATCCTCAGCCATGGTGGGCCGGGCGCTCCGCATCCTGTGCTGGCACTGCCTTCTGATTGGTTTCTCTGCTGCTACCTCCCTCACTGACACCGGCACAGAGATAGCGAGCACTAACACCAGCACTGAGATAGAGAGCACGAACACCAGCACCGAGATAGAGATCACTGACATCAGCACTGAGATAGAGAGCTCTGACACCAGCACTGAGATAGAGAGCACTGACACCAGCACCGAGATAGAGAGCACTGACACCAGCACTGAGATAGAGAGCACTGACACCATCACCGAGATAGAGAGCACTGACACCAGCACTGGGATAGAGCACTGACACCAGCACCGAGATAGAGGACACGAACATCATCAATCCAAACCACATCCTTTCCCAGAGCATAGAGCGCCCAACCCCCCTCCTGAACCATACAAGGCCACATGCACTCAACATAGCTGTCTGCCTTTGGGGCATGTTGGGCTCAGCCCAATACCAACCACAAAGCACCTTATACCTACTAGTTTAAAAGAGCTTTCCACATTCTGTAAAGCCCCCTGTATGCAGCCCCCCACAACCCCAGCCTAGGGTTGTGTGGAAGATGCCATTGTCCCCCTGAATATGGGAACAAGGTGGCAGACTTTTGGGGTGCCCGAGCCCCTCCTGCCCCCAAGCATCTACCCCCCTTTCATGGGCTGGCTGTGCGTTTGGCTAGGGGTTTGTTAGTGTTTGGGTGTGGCACAATCTTTTTTTAGTTTGGGGTGGTATTTTTCACATGGGGTTCTCATTTAAAGACTTAACAGACCCAAATGGCCTGGTATGTATCGTGGGGGGGTTATGCCATTTTTTTTTCTTTGCTAAGATCTTGCAGCTGAAAGCTGTAGATCTTTGAAGCAGCATATTGGATACATGCTACAGATGCACCACTTTATAGGCAGAGTAAGCCCCCCACCCCATTTATTAGCTTTTAAGCAATTTGGCATTTTTAAAGGCACTTCTCCTTGTTTCATTTTTGGGGTTGTCAAAATTGGTGACACTGATATACCTAGGCCCCCATACCCATTTTTAGTCCAATAACTACAACATAAGCCAGCCAAATGGGGACTAGCATAACTTTTGCCCGTAGGCTCTTTGTTTGCTCCCCGGAGCGGGGGTGTTTGTCCCATCTATAATTTTGTAGCATGCTGGATAATGCACTTAATTTTGTACAGGGGGTGGCTTATTTTGTGCTGGCTGAATTTGTTTTGTTCTGGGCATGCTCCTGGACTTTGTTTTTTTGGCGGGGCTTTTGGTGTGTGAAATGCATTTGGGTTGTTCTGGGCATGCTCAGGGAGTGTGTTTTTTGGGTTAGTAATTTAAGGACATCCTTAAAGTGGAGTTCCGCCTGCAAAAAAAAAAATAAAAGTCAGCAGCTACAAATACTGCAGCTGCTGACTTTTAAAATAAGGATACTTACCTGTCCAGGGCGCCTGCGATGTCCTCACCCGAAGCCGACCCATCTCTTGGCTCCTGGTGGAGGTGCCGGCATCTTAAGTAAGGAAATCAGGAAGTGAAGCCCTACTGCTCATGAGCGAGTCACGCTGCGCGTTCTGACTGGTCCCTGCTGTCTTCTGGGACCTGTGTTTCTCCCAGAAGACAGTGTCGGGAGCGGAGGAGGGGCAGGACATGGCGTAGATCACTGCGGATATTGTGGCGATCTTTCGCCGGAAGTGGGAGCAAATACCTGTATTAGACAGGTATCTGCTCCCCCCTCCCCCCTTAAGGTGCCAAATGTGACACTGGAGGAGGGGAGGAACCAGATAAGTGGAAGTTACATTTCTGGGTGGAACTCCGCTTTTACAGGTGTACCCACTTTGAAGTAATGTCTCGACACTGGGTGAATTTGCATTTTGTGTGTTTCATGGACTGTGCATGTGTTTTGAATTGCCTCATTAGCACACAAACCTATGTTATATAAAGCTCGCAAATAGCATTCTTTACCTTGCCCTGAAAAGAGGCCAGATTGCTTGATGGTGTGTGCCAAGAGTGTACATTTGGGTGTCCTTATATAGTTTGTAACACATGTATTTTCTGTTTGTATTCTGTCTGTTATGTATTTGCAAAACAGATGTGTTTTAGAGCAAATATTAATTTACCTTTGTTTGTATACATTTTTTGAGGGGGGGATATTTTTTCCCTGAAATATTTTTGATGTTGTCAGTGTGTGTTGTTTGTAGGTTGTTAGTTTCAATTTGATTTAATTGTCTGTGCTGAATTATTTTTATAAAATCTTCCACAAGATGTTGTGACTAATAAATGTTTAAATCCTTAAGAGACTGTCTACTTGTGGGAGAAGTCCTTTTAACTTCTGTTAATTTCCTGTGCAAAATGGTCAGACCTCAAAACCATTTTCTGTTAGTGTCTCAAATTAACATACATGTGTTTTTGCTTTGCTAGCTCTTTTCCAAGTCTTGTTTTGTTGACCAATAAAATTCAAAGAAAATTTGTATGTTTTATGTGTTTTGTTTGTTTTGTATTTATTTGTTTTGCAGATGCATGCTCAATCCAAGTAATGCAGTTTACCCTCCCTCCTAAACAATTTCCCTGGAAAAGATTTCCCAGCTGCAGCTTAAATAGGCTGATTGGCATGGCAAAACAAAAAAGGTGTGATCTGTCTAAGCCCTGGTTCACATTGCAGCGATTAATAGGCCATGTTTTGGGAGTTTATCTTAGATAAAATAGCTTGCCAAAATACCAAGCCATTGACTGATTTAAAGCACCTGTGCAAGATAAAGGGAAACCTGCAAACATGGCCTGTTTGGGGTACTTGAGGACAGGGTTGAGAACCGCTGTTTTAGAGCACTGAGCTAATACATTCTAGCTAAAGACAATCCTATTATTCTAATTGTGGGCATTTGAGGGAAACCAAGCGAGTGTTAGAACCCCTGTTTGTCTTTTTAAGTTAGGCTTTGTGTCCCTTTTCTGAAAGTTAGCTTCACTTCCTGTCACATAGCCAAACAGGAAGTGAGGGTAAAACCCTACCAATGTCTCCTTGGGGACACACAGGTCAATCTAATTGTGTCCCCATTAGGCAAATTGCACTCTAGCACTTTGCTGTGGACACCCCAAATTATTAGGTATCTTGGATTTTGTCAATAAATTTGAAAGAAAAACTGGCAAAATTTGGGAGGTGTCTTCACCCTATCAGGGGTGCAGACATCCCCAAAAACTGCCAAAAACTGACAAATCCCTCTGCACTCTATCCCCAAGCAAAAATAAGAGAGACTTTCATTTAGTTTAACTTTGCAACTACACATTCCTAAGTTCAACTGTGATGCATGTTAATCGCCCATTTAGACCTTGTTTTATAGAAAACACCAGTTGCCTTTCACTAGAAACATTTGTTAGTCCAGTCCTGGAAATCTGCATCTGCTTTCATATTATTCGCCAATAAAGTTATGGGCCTGTAGCTAGACGCGTGACCGCTGTGTGCGCATAGGTATGGTCCCGTGGCACATATCTGGTTCCCAGCACACAGGGATGACATCACACCCCTCCAGGAAGTTGCTTGTACTGCTGCTAATTTCTTCCCACCACCATGCCCCATTCATTGTTCTCTGAGGAAGAGATGATCCTTATTTGCAAAGTAAGATCATTTTTTCTTTATTTTTACATGTCTCTCTCCCTCTCCCTCCCTCTCTCCTTGTGACCACCAGCAGAGAGAAGTTGGGTAGATGCCACACTCTCAATTCTGGAGGCATTCAAATGGTTTCAGAACTGTCTCTAATCTGTGATGTATGAAAAAGGCACAGGCTTGAAAAATAATGGTCTTGCATGTCTTGAAAAAAGGTGTGTTCTCATGTGCCTTGTTTAATGCCCAAAAAATATAGTTTGGAACACACAAGTGGGTCATGGCACATCTACGTTCTAAATTTCTCACTTAAAGTGTAACTTCACTGTTGTTGAGAAAAAAACATTCCCCTCTGGGTGATCTATGTACATTGCAAGAATTATAACAACCTCTGTTGCAGATTCCTACCTTTTGTTATTCTGAAGAAATCCATGTGTGTTTGTCTGTGTCTCTTGGCTCAGTGAGTCTAATGGGAGTGGTTTCCTAATTATCAGTCAGCTGTGGCAGCTGCAGGGCACTAAAGAGGAAAGCTGCTGGGCCTGCATCCCTTTAGACGTGTTCCTACTGGAAATATCTCACCAAAAATTAAACATACCAAGTTCACAGCCAACGCCCCTTCGTACCAAAATCCACGGTAAAGTCTGTTGGAAGTCCAATCGTGTGTATGAGTCTTAAGGCAGACTTCTGGGAAAATCAGTGAGCCAATCAACTAAGCAAGAAATTATGTTTCTGGGGAGTGGTCAGTACACATTCTGTGTACAGAATAATTCTATGTAGCCATATTGCTTTGCATTTATAGAAGATTACAGCGGCTGCAGATTGAAAAGGAAAGGTAATTTTTAATAAAATTAAATTACAATATGACTTGTATCGCAATTGTATACGCTAAATTATTTTTTCTTTATTTGTTTTTTTTTTTCCCCACAAAAGTGGAGTTACCTTTTAACCACTTGCTTACTCGGCACTTAAACCCCCCTCCTGTCCAGACCAATTTTCAGCTTTCAGCGCTGATGCACTTTGAATGACAATTGCGTGGTCATACAACACTGTACCCAAATGAAATTTTTATAATTTTTTTCCCCACAAATAGAGCTTTCTTTTGGTGGTATTTGATCACCTCTGCGGTTTTTATTTTTTGTTAAAAAATGTAAAAAGCCCAAATTTAAAAACATTTTTTTTTTAATATTTTGTTATAAAATTTTGCAAACTGGTAACTTTTCTCCTTCATTAATGTACGCTGATGAGGCGGCACTGATGGGCACTGATGGGTGGCAGTGATGGGCACTGATGGGTGGCAATAATGGGCACTGATCGGTTACACTGATAGGCAGCACTGCTAGGTGGCACTGATTGGCACCACTGGTGGGCATTGATAGGTGGCACTTGTGGGCATTTATGGGTGGCACTCATGGGCATTGATAGGTGGCACTGGTGGGCACTGGCAGGTGGCAATAGTAGGTGGCACTGGCAGGGGGTACTGGTGGGCACAGATGAGGCATAATTGCCTCTTCCTCTTCGGGACCGATGTCCTTTGCAGATAAGCCAGTGATCGGCTTTTTTTTTTATCACGCTGTCAGCATGGGGAGAAAAAAAATGATTACCAAGCTTTTGTTTACATCATGTGATCAGCTGTCATTGGCTGACAGCTGATCACGTGGTAAGGGGCCGGGACCGGCCCCTTACTCGGATCTGTGATCACCCGAGTCTCAGTGACTCGGTGATCAAAATGCTCGCCCTGCAGGGGGCGCATGGGGCGCGTGCAAATGGGAGGCTGTCATATGAAGGCCTCCCGGAAATTCAGGTCCGCGCTGTGGCCATCATTCGGCTATAGTGAGGACGGCAAGTGGTTAAGATGGTCATGCACTATGCAATCTGATTGGCCAATCTCTGTACAATGCGAGATTTAGGCAACATAGGCAATAGGAAGACGCACTTGAACAATTAATTCAAATTATAGGAAATCAAACAGGCTCTTGCACTAAATCAAATTTAAGGTCTGATTGCAGTGTATGATCACCTTTAAAGATCAAGATCTGAAAATATTAATTTATTGGGTTTAGAAACACTTCTCTGTTATTTGTAATGTATTGAAAGATTTGGGTAAAAAAATTTAAAAAATACATTTCAAAGATATATTAGAAGTAATAGGAATGAGATTAGCATCAAAAGGGTTAATTAACCGAGAACACCTACTAATTGCCTAACAAGACACACACAATTAGATGAAATTACCAATTTTATTGGGAGTGTGCTATTATCAATGAGAAAACTACATTTGCCATAGCGCGAGTTGCAGTTTTGATATGCGGCTATTTATTATCACTATTTGCCCTACAACTTGCAACGGTTTCGCACGTTCAATTAATGATTTTCCGGCTCACTAATTAATGTATGAACTGGTGCTGCACCTCTTCCTTAGTGAATGACCCTCCCTGTTTGCTGAGCTCCTGTGGCCTGTCTTGTACCCTGAAACAGACGGAAACCCTAAACCCAAGTGTGGGACTGAGATACTGGTGGTGAGCCATTTTGTTTGCCTTTATGTTTGCTTAAGAAAGCTATTTGTGTTTGCTTCTTTTGACTGGCTGGTGATCTTGGGCTCTCCATATTGCAACATACACACATTTTCTCTTATGCAATGGACTCCCAGTTCAATTCACAGCAGGGACTCAAATCTTTATGAAACTCATATGTTCTCCTCTTTTTTTTCATGTCTTCTCTAAAGCTGGTCATAGATGGATAGAGTTTCGAAAGAAAATTCTTAGGAAAGATTGTTCCAAAAAAGTTCTCTTGTTTTTCTAATCATTAGTTGGGCAAATCGACGTTCGTTTTCAACCACAAGGAAGAGGAAATTTGAAGGAGCAGGATGGAAACATTTTCTCGAACCAACAAATTTCTAACGGTGTATGTAGTTTTCGTTTGAAGTCCATTCATTCCAAAATCAAATTTTAAAAGCAAATTAAATCTGAATGACAATAAAATGTACTGAGATTGTTCTAAGACTCTAATGCCCCGTACACACGGTCGGACTTTGTTCGGACATTCCGACAACAAAATCCTAGGATTTTTTCCGACGGATGTTGGCTCAAACTTGTCTTGCATGCACACGGTCACACAAAGTTGTCGGAAAATCCGATCGTTCTGAACGCGGTGACGTAAAACACGTACGTCGGGACTATAAACGGGGCAGTGGCCAATAGCTTTCATCTCTTTATTTATTCTGAGCATGCGTGGCACTTTGTCCGTCGGATTTGTGTACACACGATCGGAATTTCCAACAACGGATTTTGTTGTCGGAAAATTTTATAGCAAACTCTCAAACTTTGTGTGTCAGAAAATCCGATGGAAAATGTGTGATGGAGCCTACACACGGTCGGAATTTCCGACAACAAGGTCCTATCACACATTTTCCGTCGGAAAATCCGACTGTGTGTACGGGGCATAAGACTTTTTTCCTATGAATTTTCTAGGTCTGTCTAGCTATGGCCAGCGTAAGTTCCCTTTCACGGTCCAAACAAAAACTGGTAAAATGATAAGCTTTTACATAAAGCTACAAACTCCCCCAAAAAGGCAATTGCTGCAAATAGTTCTACATGCTTTATGAATTAAATAAAGGTAATACCATATTTTTTCTGTACAGCTTTTCTGTCCTCCCAATCCAACTCGAAGTGCTTCCCCTGAGGTGTATAATTTGGCTGCATCACTGACCCCATGCGATTTATATGGGGCAGGCCAAGAGCATGACCAATTTCATGTACAGCAACCTGCAATAGAATATATTAGAAATAAATACTCTAGATTTTATCGTACGAGTTGTGCGAATCCTGCTAACGCAATTTGGGTACATTCGCTAAGCTGTTTTATTTTAAATGTTTAAAATTTTACCTCAAGATAAGTTTCTTATCAATTTAGAAACAATTATATTGTTGTCAAAACTTTGAAAAAAATGTAATTAATGAAACTCGTTATATCTTATGAATTTGTAATTCCTCTATATTTTTCTGCTCCCTAGGTTGTACATTAGCTTTTAGTGCTGGAAAATTGTTGTCGGTAATTTTGTGGTTCGTGCAGAGATGTCCTGCCCTAAGCCCCTTGCACATCAATCCTCCCAATAACTCTCACTCCGTTTAACTAATATACTGTATATATATATATATATATATATATATATATACTGTATATGCTAACACTAACACTCCACATAACTCCCATGCTTACCCTCTCTGTAACCTAAACAATAGCCACCCTTTAACCCTCCTTGAAACAATAACACTAGTCTTCCCTGTAAACCTAACACTAACCCTACCTATTACTAGCCCTCATTGTAACCCTAAAGCCTCGTACACATGATAAGAATATCGTACAAATTATCGCCCTTCCTTTTTTTTGCATGCTAGCGTCATATCCAAAATGAAGAGGTTACTAAAGTTACAAAAATTCTTGTACACCAGAATACAACTTCAAGAGTCATGTAAGATGTTGTAATGTATTCTTTTGTTTCCAAGCATGGTCTCCCGATTTTTTTAGACAAATATTGTACTGATTAAACAAAATCATTCATCCTGGTATTGTACGACAAACATTTTCGTGTTTGTCCCTTGAGATAATTTTGCATGACGTGTCATGATCATCTCTCGAAAGCTGTATACTAATGATCAGATTATCGTACGATCGATTTGAAAGTGGTATTTTTCATCTGATTTTCTGATCCTGTGTACTAGGTTTAACAGTAACCCTCTTAGCAACCCTAACACTCCCAGTAACCCCATCACTAGCCATTTCTGTAGCACTAACCCTCCCTGTAACCCCTAACACTCTGTAACTTTATTACCAACCCTCCTGGTGACACCAACCCCTATAGCAGCTCAAATGTCCACCAATTATTGCTGAATCCCACAAAATGTGAACCTTGGGGTTACATTGCAAGCACCGCCTGGCACCAAAATGTAATCTAAAAATTAACTGATCTGGGTGGAAAATTATCGGTGGAACAGTGACTGCATTCTTTCAATTATGGTTACTATTCGTCAGCGACAGCGGCCACAGGTGCTGTGGCTGCATTAATAAAATGGAGACTTCTCCATCCCCACAGTTGGGCTGCATGGTCGAAAATGTAAGCTACCTATGCCCATCTTAAAACTAACCCTCACTTTTGTAAACATAACCCTTGTTGACATATCTCTGCTGTGCCTAAATACTCTGACCCAAAGCCCAAACTTCCTAAGCCAAAAGTAAACAGCACCAATGTTAGTTACAGTGCAGCAATCTCCTTCATTCTGAAATGGTTCCACTTTCTATCCTTTTCAGTTGATACCAGTCAGAAACTAGCAGTATTTAATAAAAGATAACCCATGCTCTAATCTTTGTGACTTAATATTTACGTACAAAATACTACAAGACTCTATAATATAGCATGCATGTGCTCATCCATGTGAAAAGAAAACCTTTGGTGAATTGGGAAATGTTATTTTGTTCATAAGTAAAGGAAATATTAGAGGTAATGAAAACACCGGGAATGTTATATGTTGGTGAATTGTTATTTTTCTATTTACTATTGGAATTATTTGTCATCTAGCAACAATACAACTCACTTTTAAAAGGCTAATTCCTTGTTCACTGGTTGGACCAACAAAGTGTTCATCGTCATCAAAATGAATGTCTCCCAGATACCAGGCATGGGCAAACTCCTGTCCAACTCCATCAAATGCCTGAGTACAGCCAAGGTGCTGCCCTGTGAAGAACCAGATCATTATTGTTATATACATCTAGGAAAGAAATGGGAAAACATGCACTTGGTACCCTTAAATGTATTTCATTAAAATAAGCTAGGAGGAAGCTGTGGCTGCTTTTAAACACTAAAGCTGAACTTCAGGCAAATAAGCTTTAAAATTGAAATACAAGCAATGTATGTAAACTGTTTTACCTGCCAAATGATCTGTACTTCTGTCCATCCAGTCGAAAGATTTACACTGCACAGCTCCGTTAGACAACACAGCCACTCTGGCAAACTGAATCTTCTCTCTTACCACTAAGAGAAAATGCTAGAACACCTGCCTGCCCCCCAACCTGTGTCTGGATAATGAATGAGCAGCAGCAGACCGATGACCCCCTACTTTTGCTCACTTTTCTCTTTCTTCTTCTGTCAGCTACTGATTGGCCTCTAGTGCTGCCACTTCCTCTCCTAGTCGTTAGCATAGGGTATTACAAAAGGCTGAAACCAAAGAGTTTCGGGTATTTAGACTTGCTGCATTAAAGCGGTAGTAAACCGCCATGCTTTTTTTTTCCCAACCTGCAAGGTAAAGTTATAACATGCTAGTATGCGTTGATTAATAAGATTCATTTATCATAGACTTTAATGGGGTTTTGTTGCTATGTTTGGGGCTTGTGGATTTCTTCAAGTGTTCCATGAATGTCTAGCAAATCTCATTTCATTCATAATTAGTCATTATGACCAGCATAGGGTTTCATCCAAAGAAATGGGGCAAGTGGAAACTGGTTATAAAAAAAAAAATCTGGTGTATTTTCTTTGTTCGGATACATTATCTAAATCCAAGGACCAACATGTAATATACTGCAGCTTACCAGTCTTTAGATGTGCTACATTCCTTTAAAATTTTGTAGGTTTTTTTAACCATAATTTTTATCTGGTGATTGTGCCAGATGAAAATTATGGTTTAAAAAGCATGAAACATTTACCGTGTCTTTGAGGGAACAGCGTTATTACCCTAGGAAAGGGCTAGCAAAGCTAGTCATCGGCCAGCTATCATCTCACAAGATTTATTAAGGGATCAACAGGTATTTTTTTGCAAAGAATTATATAAAATTGCCTTCAATAGTATATTTAATAGACCAAAGGGAGCAAATAGTAGAGGTTAATTGTCAGTTTTCTTCACCTCCTGTTCTGGTGACAACTTTAGACAATGGGGTTGATTAACTAAAACTGGAGCGTGCAAAATCTGGTGCAGATCTGCATAGAAACCATTTAGCTTCCAGGTTTGTTTGTCAAAGCTTAACCACTTCCTGTCCATCTATAGCCGAAAGAGGGCTACAGCATGGGCTTAGTTTGCCAGGAGGGCTTCCATGGACACCCTCCGCTGATTGCGCTCAGCTGATCACAGATCGGGGTAAAGGGCCAATCACAGCGGCCCTTTACCACGTGATCAGGTGTGTCCAATGACAGCTGATCACGGAAGTAAACACAAGCTGGTTATCAGCTTTCCTTTCCTCACGCTGACAGTGTGAGGAGAGAAAAAGAGAGCCGATAACTGGCTTGTGTTAAAGGGACATCGACACTGATAACCAGGGCACTGATTATCAGTGTCCGGATTATCAGTGCAGTCCAAACAGTGCCCACCAGTGCTGCCAATCAGTGCCCACCAGTGCTGCCAATCAGTGTTCATCAGTGCTGCCAATCAGTGCCCATCAGTGCCTCCTCATCAGTGTCACCTCTCAGTGCTGCCCATCAGTGCCGCCTACCAGTGCCCATCAGTAGCACCTATCAATGCCCTTCAGTGCTGCCTATCAGTGCTCATTAGTGCCACCTATTAGGGCAGCCTCATCAGTGTCTCCTCATCAGTGCCCACCAGTGCCACCTCATCAGTGCCCCTTAGTGGCGCTTCATCAGTGCAGCCTATCAGTGCTCATGAGTGCAACCTCATCAGCACACATCAGTGAAGGAGAAAAATTACCTGTTTGCAAAATATTATAATAAACTATGAAAAATTGTCAGCCTTTTTTTCATTTGTTTAACAAAAATAAAAAACCCAGTGGTGATTAAATACCACCAAAAAAAGCTCTATTTGTGTGAAAAAGAAATGATAAAAAATATCATTTGGGCACAGCGTTGCATGAACGCACAATTGTCATATGCGACAGCGCTGAAAGCTGAAAATTGGCCTGGGCACGAAGGGAGTAAAAGTTCCCAGTAAGTAAGCGGCTAATTTAACAAGCTGAAGTTAGCTGCTGATTGGCTACCATTCCTCAAAGGAAATACATATAACAATAACTGTTGCTATCCAAAACAAAAAAAAAGGTTTTGGCTATAGATACACTAACTAAAACTAGCAATTTGTGGTAACAACCCAACCTGTAAAACAATTTGCAGATTTGTATACTCCTTCCACCAGTAGTCAGATACTTAATCAGTGGCATCCCATTGGTTTTCTTCATATGTTTACAATGTCCACCAAAAACATTTACATTCTCCTTGTCCCAGTAAGAACCCATCCATTGGGAATTTTGACACAGTAATATCAAATAAAAAGAGGGAGGGTGGCTAACTAAAAACTGGAGTTGGATGAGTTTTTTTTAGGTTTGTGTTAGGATTAGGGCTAATTTTAGAGGTTATTTGAGGGGTTAAGATTAAGGCACATCCCCAGAATTATCCCATTTCAGGAACTATCACTTTTTAACTAATCAAGAAATAAGGATAAACTTACCTGTTCCAAATCCAATTCGAATGTCTATATCATCTCCAATAAGATCCTCCTCAAATTGTAGGGGAATGACTTCACTCCACATACGGAAAGCAGTACGAAGTATTCTCCTTTGCTGCTCAATGGTTAATTGCATGCTGTATCCCTCTCCCATGAGCCTCCACTTCAATGTCCTCTTTGAAATACTCATGGCATTTGTGTTCTCCAGAGCATTTCTCTCATCCCGTTTTTTTCTGTAGTGATCAACCAATGTAGACAGAATGCTTCTCCTTTCACGTTGATTTCTATCCGGTTGCATGGAATCATGGTATGTTTCATTTGTGGCCAAAAGGCTCAAAGTTGCGTTTTTTCTTCTTGAAGGTGCTTTGTGGTCAGGAACACCACAACGGGGTTTATTCATGGCCAGTTTGGTGGGTGTGTCTAAGATGCCCGTGGCATTCAGCCCATTGGCTTCTTGAAACTTTTTCAAGGAATCTGAAAAAGATGCGCTTAACTCAGTCTTGTTAGGAGAAGGGAAGAAGGACCGCTCTGATGATTCGCCTTCTGATAAAAGCTGAGAAACATCTTGTGGAGCTTGGTCAAGTTCAGGGGAATCTCCAAATGCCTGCTCCTCCCAGTTTACAGGATTCACCCAACCATATTTCACCAGATATTGCTGCAGTACAGAGAAATTAAAACAAGAGTCTCTGAGCCAAGTGAGACACATATAATACATATAAATATACAGTACATATATAGTATCTGACAAAAGTGAGTACATCTGTCACATTTTTGTAAATATTTTATTCTATCTTTTCATGTGACAACACTGAATAAATGACACTTTGCTACAATGTAAAGTAGTGAGTGTACAGCTTGTATAACAGTGTAAATTTGCTGTTCCCTCAAAATAACTCAACACACAGCCATTAATGTCTAAACTGTTGGCAACAAAAGTGAGTATACCCCTAAGTGAAAATGTCCAAATTTGGCCCAAATAGCCATTTTCCCTCCCCGATGTCATGTGACTCGTTAGTGTTACAAGGTCTCAGGTGTGAATGGGGAGCAGGTGTGCTAAATTTGGGGTTATCGCTCTCACTCTCTCATTCTGGTCACTGGAAGTTCAACATGGCACCTCATGGCAAAGAACTCTCTGAGGATCTGAAAAAAAGAATTGTTGCTCTACATAAAGATGGACTAGGCCAGTGATGGCGAACCTTGGCACCCCAGATGTTTTGGAACTACATTTCCCATGATGCTCATGCACTCTGCAGTGTAGTTGAGCATCATGGGAAATGTAGTTCCAAAACATCTGGGGTGCCAAGGTTCATCATCACTGGCCTAGGCTATAAGAAGATTGCTAAGACCCTGAAACTGAGCTGCAGCACGAAGGCCAAGACCATACAGTGGTTTAACAGGACAGGTTCCACTCAGAATAGGACTCACCATGGTTGACCAAAGAAGTTAAGTGCACATGCTCAGCGTCTTATTCAGAGGTTGTCTTTGGGAAATAGACATATGAGTGCTGCCAGCATTGCTGCAGAGGTTAAAAGGGATTGGGGTTCAGCCTGTCAGTGCTCAGACCATATGCCACACACTGCATCAAATTGGTCTGCATGGCTGTCATCCCAGAAGGAAGCATCTTCTAAAGATGATGCACAAGAAAGCCCGCAAACAGTTTGCTGAGGAAAAGCAGACTAAGGACATGGATTACTGGAACCATGTTCTGTGGTCTGATGAGACCAAGGTAAACTTATTTGGTTCAGATGGTGTCAAGTGTGTGTGGTGGCAACCAGGTGAGGAGTACAAAGACATGTGTGTCTTGCCTACAGTCAAGCATGGTAGTGGGAGTGTCATGGTCTGGGCCTGCATGAGCGCTGCCAGCACTGGGGAGCTACAGTTCATTGAGGGAACCATGAATGCCAACATGTACTGTGACATACTGACGCAGAGCATGATCCCCTCCCTTTGCAGACTGGGCTGCAGGGCAGTATTACAACATGATAACGACCCCAAACACACCTCCAAGACAACCGCTGCCTTGCTAAAGAAGCTGAGGGTAAAGGTGATGGACTGGCCAAGCATGTCTCCAGACCTAAACCCTATTGAGCATCTGTGGGGGATCCTCAAACGAAGGGTGGAGGAGCGCAAGGTCTCTAAAATTCACCAGCTCTGTGATGTCGTCATGGAGGAGTGAAAGAGGACTCCAGTGGCAACCTGTGAAGCTCTGGTGAACTCCATGTCCAAGAGGGTTAGGGCAGTGCTGGAAAATAATGGTGGCCACACAAAATATTGACACTTTGGCCCAATTAGGACATTTTCACTTAGGGGTATACTCACTTTTGTTGCCAGCGGTTTAGACATTAAAGGCTGTGTGTTGGGTTATTTTGAGGGGACAGCAAATTTGCACTGTTATGCCCCGTACACACAGTCGGATTTTCCGCCAGAAAATGTTAGATGGGAGCCTGTTGTCGGAAATTCTGACCGTGTGTAGGCTCCATCGGACATTTTCCATCGGAATTTCCGTCACACAAAATTTGAGATCTGGATCTCAAATTTTCCGACAACAAAATCCGTTGTCGGAAATTCTGATCGTGTGTACACAATTCCGACGCACAAAGTTCCACGCATGCTCGGAATCAAGCAGAAGAGCCGCACTGGCTATTGAACTTCATTTTTCTCGGCTTGTCGTACGTGTTGTACGTCACCGCGTTCTTGACGTTTGGAATTTCCGACAAGATTTGTGTTACCCTGTGTATGCAAGACAAGTTTCAGCCAACATCCGTCAGAAAAAATCCATGGATTTTGTTGTCAGAATGTCCGATCATGTGTATGGGGCATAATACAAGCTGTACACTCACTACTTTACATTGTAGCAAAGTGTCGTTTCTTCTTTGTAGTCACATGAAAAGATAGAATAAAATATTTACAAAAATGTGAGGGGTGTACTAACTTTTGTGAGATTCTGTATATATATATAAATATATATATATATATATATATATATATATATATATATATATATATATATATATATATATATATATATAAAATGTACAGTGGTTGTGTACATATTTTCTTCATTTAATTATTATTGACTACTTTTTCCAGTGGTGGTTAACTTACCTGATATAGAGGGTCTCAAGCGCAGCCCTTGACATTACCACATAATCAGTAAATGTATTGATACAGAAAGCTGTTAGAGACTGCAGACATGTAACAGGAGATGGTCAAAGACTATGGGCATGCTACAGGAGATGGTCAGAGTCTGCAAGCAGGTTACAGGAATTGTTGGAGACTGAAGATATACTTCAGGAGATAGAGAAGACCAGAGGGAAAAAAAAAGCATGAAACAAAGATAAAAGGATAGACAGTACTAAAAAAAAGTAATGTAGTGTGAAAGAACTACTAGAAGTCAGTATTAAGAATACTAAAGAATATTTGCATGCAGACTACCCTAGGTGATGCACACATGTGATGATGGGCTTCATTTACGAAACGGTATCTACTGCTTTAAGATCAGTGGTAAAAATAACTCATACGGTCTTTCAAAAATGTTTTTGCAATTCACGAAAAAACGCTACTAAAATACCACATGCACTATCTCTTGAAGGGATGCAGTATTTTAGTAGTGAAAACTAGCAGTATTTTAGTAGTGAAAACTAGCGGTATTTTATTATCATCACCAACCGGTGATCTCAACAACCAGGAAATAGCTGGTTGTCAAGGAGCCAGCACCCACCTCATCCTTACCAACTATCACTCCTCTTCTGTCAGCGGGATTCCCAGAGCTGGCATAACAATTTTTTTTTTAAAACAGTGTGGGGGTCCCCCCAACCCATACCAGGCTCTTCAGGTCTGGTATAGATTTTGAGGGAAAACCCGTCTCAAATGTTTTTTTTTAAATGCCGTGTGGTCTCCCCCAAAATCCATACCAGACCCTTATCTGAGCACGCCAGGAAAGGGGGGGATTAGTGAGCACTATGCACTTAAAGGGTGGCACTATCCCCCTAAAGCACCTTGTCCCCATGTTGATGAGGACAGGGGCCAGAGTTGTGGGGGTCCTGGGGGGTGATCCCCCATGTAAATGAGTATGGGGTACATGATGGGTCGATGATATCACAAAGTGCATTCATTTTTTTGCACAGAAGCCTGCAAAGTTTTGCACCTGCGATCAGTGGATCACCGTTGTAATGTCAGGCTCTTGCAGACAAATGCTATAGCTATCTGTCTATAACTCTGCACAGACTTTCAGTTACTGAGCAGAAGGAAGTGTCAATAGTCTATTAAAGGGAACTCCGCACTAAAAAAAATGTAATTACTACATACCCCAGACATCTGTGGGGAGATTTCTGTGTCATTTTGATGAAGATACATTGCCAAATTATGAACCAGCCCTGTACTAGTTTATAATTTAACAGTGTAAAAAGTCCCTTGTTGATTATAGAGAGCCACGTCTATAATTATATGGGCATAATTACAGTTCTACTGCATTTGTTCTCCAAATTCACTGCACTTAAACATCACAGATGTTCGATTCTAGCTTTTCAAAACCTAATCTGCAAAGTTCAAGATGAATTTCTTATCGTACATCACGGGACATAGAGCCATAGTAGTTACTATGTGGGTTATAGGCCACCTTCAGGTGATGGACACTGGCACGCCCTAAGACAAAAAGTGCACTCCCTATATAACCTCTCCTGCTACTGGGAGTACCTCAGTTTTTTCGCCAGTGTCTAAGGTGTTGGTCACAAGTAAAGATGTGCTGTGCTGAGCTCCACTGGAACAATCATTGCTGGGGCTAGTCATGCAGCCAAATCCATTCAAAGTGTCTTTTAGGCCGAATTGAATGGTACCCGGGCCTCGTGTCTGAAGAAACAAGGTCTTGCCTGTAAACGCCTCTCTTTTAGAGAGCTGGACCCCGGGATCCAGTACTTTTGGTAGTAAGGTAATAAAGTTTTACTGGTGGTGGTGCTATTACAGGTCCAGGATTGTGGGTTTCCCCAAGGATCCGCAGCTTCTGAAGGTTTAACTGAACCCACCGTCAAGGGTGAAGTTTGGTTCTGTTGATTTTACCACAGAAAACCCTGTGGCGGGAAAGGTAAGTGGAATTTTCTAAGAAATTTTTGAAATTTTCTTATGAATGTCTCCTTTAAATTCAGCAAATGTTGTCATGCCTATGTGTCACCACTGGGGGCTGTATAGAGCACTAACCATCTCATGCTTCTCTGAGAGCCCACGATGTGTCCAGGAACAGCAGTTTCCTTTCCTCCAGGCAGGAGCAAACTTTTTCCTCCCCACCAGACTCCCCCCGTGCTGTTTTTTCTCCCCCTCTTCATGGGGAAGAAGTGCCCCCCCCCAAAAAAACAAACTCCCTCTTCACCATTTTCTTTGCCCTCACTGCTGATCCCATAGGATTGGAAGCCTGCGCTCGTGCAGGAAAGGCTCTTTTTTAAAAGGAAAGGAGAGGGGCCGTAGGCGATGAGGGCGGGGCTTAGCGCGGCATTGGCGTCCTCCAATGCCCAGCGCTGGAAAGAGTGTTTAAAAAAACACCATTGTTACTACTGCAAGCTGCAGAGGGACACAAGAGCAAAGATGGCATGAAAGAGATTTGGTGACACAGGCATTCCTTTTGACACATTTACTACTGCATCAGGCTGAACATTGATAGCAGCGATAGGGCTGGACTATTGCTCAACCAGTCAATGCATTCCTTCTGGAAGTACCTCTGCTTTGTGCATTGGGCTATGGTCGGAAGGGGGGGTAAAATCACCTCAAAAAAGGGATCTAGAAAGTCTTCTACGGTCACACAGAAGCCTAGAACCATCTCAAAAAAGATGGCATCCTCCCCTGAGAGTAATATGGCTGGTCAGAGTGAGCCATCAGGAGTGACGAGTGTTGCAGCTGCACTTAACACTGCAGCCCCTGTATATATTACTTAGGAGGTTTTTTCTTCAACCATTTTAGGCTTGGAGCAAAAAATTGACGCTTTAATCGCATACCAGAGTGGGACTAAGCGTAACAGGTCCCTGTCCATTGCTCAGGACCCTCATGCTGAGGAACAAGGGGCGAGAGATGACGAATTTCTCTCAGGGGACCAGGAAGAGGCTGGTGACTTCTCTTCCGAAGAACCTAATACGGAAGGATCAGGTTCACAAGAAAGATGGCTGGTACAGTCTCTTAGGGCCGATCCTAGACGGGGTGCACGGGGTGCAGTGCACCCAGGCGCCAGAGAGGTGGGGGCGCTGAAGCACCAGAGTGCTCCCTTCCCTCCTCCTCCTCCTCTTGATTGTGTCCGGCGGTGGCGCTCTCTGCCGGTGTTAAAAGAAGAAAGGCGCCGCCGTCGCTGTGTGTGCTGCTCAAGCCCCTCCCGCCTCCTGTCAGAGAAAGAGAGACATCGGAGGCAGAGCGGCTGGTCTCTGCGTGGAGAGAGACCAGCCGCACAGTGATGTTGCGCGGGGGGGGGAGCGGAGGAGCGGTCCGTGCCTGACACATTCTCCTCTGTGTCTCCCACTCCTTCCTGCTTTAAACTGCTCTGCTCTCCACCCGGGCGGCGCGGCTGGCTGCACACTGTTCTCTCCTCTGCCGCCCGGGTGTATATATGTACCCTAAGGGAGGGGAGGTCTGTACTAATGGTGGGGGGTCTGTTCTAATGGGGGGGTTCTGTACTAATGGAGGGGGGTCTGTCCTGGGGGGTCTGTACTAATGGAGGGGGGGTCTGTACTAATGGAGAGGGGGTCTGTACTAATGGAGAGGGGGGGTCTGTACTAATGGGGGGGTCTGTACTAATGGGGGGTCTGTACTAATAGGGGGGGTCTGTACTAATAGGGGGGTCTGTCCTGGGGGGTCTGTACTAATGGGGGGGTCTGTACTAATGGAGGGGGGTCTGTACTAATGGAGAGGGGGTCTGTACTAATGGAGGGGGGTCTGTCCTGGGGGGTCTGTACTAATGGAGGGGGGGTCTGTACTAATGGAGGGGGGTCTGTACTAATGGAGGGGGGGTCTGTACTAATGGAGGGGGGGTCTGTACTAATGGGGGCGTCTGTGCTAATGGGGGGGTCTGTACTAATAGGGGGGTCTCTCCTGGGGGGTCTGTACTAATGGGGGGGTCTGTACTAATGGAGGGGGGTCTGTACTAATGGAGAGGGGGTCTTTCCTGGGGGGTCTGTACTAATGGAGGGGGGTCTGTACTAATGGAGGGGGGGTCTGTACTAATGGAGAGGGGGTCTGTACTAATGGAGGGGGGGTCTGTACTAATGGAGGGGGGTCTGTACTAATGGAGGGGGGTTCTGTACTAATGGAGGGGGTCTGTACTAATGGAGGGGGTCTGTACTAATGGAGAGGGGGTCTGTACTAATGGGGTCTGTACTAATGGAGAGGGGGTCTGTACTAATGGAGGGGGGGTATGTACTAATGGTGGGGTCTGTACTAATATGGGGGTCTCTACTAATGGAGGGGGTCTGTCCTGGGGGGTCTGTACTAATGGGGGGTCTGTACTAATGGAGGTGGGGTCTGTACTAATGGAGAGGGGGTCTGTACTAATGGAGGGGGGTCTGTACTAATAGGGGGGTCTGTACTGGGGGGTCTGTACTAATGGAGGGGGGTCTGTACTAATGGAGAGGGGGTCTGTCCTGGGGGGTCTGTACTAATGGAGGGGGGTCTATACTAAAGGAGGGGGGGTCTGTGGGGTCTGTACTAATGGAGGGGGGGTCTGTACTAATGGAGAGGGGGTCTGTACTAATGGAGGGGGGTCTGTACTAATGGAGGGGGGTCTGTACTAATGGGGGGGTCTGTCCTGGGGGGTTCTGTACTAATGGAGGGGTGGTTTGTCCTGTGGGGGTCTGTACTAATGGAGAGGGAGATCTGTCCTGGGGGGGTCTGTACTAATGGAGGGGGGGTTACCTGGGGGGGATCTGTACTGAGTAAGGTCTGTACTGAGGGAGGGGTTTGTACTTAGTGCGGGTTCTGCACTGACGGAGGGTGGTCTATATGTAGTGGAGGGGGGTCTGTACTGAGGGGCGACTATAGTTGGTGGAAGGGGGGTGACCCCAACCCTAGTGAAGCCAATGCAGCTGCGGGCTCTCCTTTCCCCCCTCCCTCTCCTTTCCCCCCTCCCTCTCCTCCTGCGTGCTGCTGTACTAGTGAGCGGTGCTTGCCAGCACAGCTGCGTACTATGTTTCTTCCCCCGCCTTCATATCAACCAGGGAGGAAACAGAATAGAAAAAGGAGCAGAGAAGAGGATTGTGGGACATATAGTCCCGAGAACTGGCAGCCCCACTGTAACACGGAAACTGCAGCCTACACAGCATGCTCAGCTGAATGGGAGAGAGAGAGAGACAGGAGCCTGGGAAAGTTTTCAGGGAAGTACACCCAGGACTCCAGAGGGAGAGGACAGTGCTGAGAGAACACCATCAGAGAGAGAACCCTGCTGCCCTGCGCCACCAGAGGGAAAGCCACACAGCCTAGCGCCATCGCTGGCATTGAAAGGAATGGAGTCATTGCAGGAATACAGCAGAGTCACCATGGGCAATTCAGAGTGAGCTGACTCCTGATCAGAGGAACCGTTGCTGTATCGCTGGGTCAGGTGAGAGGGCCGATCGGCCAATATGTACTATGTCTGCAGTCTCTGACCATCTCTTGTAGTATGTCTGCAGTCTCTGACCATCTCTTGTAGTATGTCTGCAGTCTCTGACCATCTCTTGTAGTATGTCTGCAGTCTCTGACCATCTCCTGTAGCATGTCTGCAGTCTCTGACCATCTCCTGTATTATGTCTGCAATCTCTGAGCATCTCCTGTACTATGTCTGCAGTCTCTGACCATCTCCTGTACTATGTCTGCAGTCTCTGATCATCTCCTGTACTATGTCTGCAATCTCTGATCATCTCCTGTAGTATGTCTGCAGTCTCTGGCTATCTCCTGTACTATGTCTGCAGTCTCTGACCATCTCCTGTACTATGTCTGCAGTCTCTGACCATCTCCTGTAGTATGTCTGCAGTCTCTGGCCATCTCCTGTACTATGTCTGCAGTCTCTGACCATCTCCTGTTCTATGATTGCTTTCTTTGACCATCTCCTGTTCTATGATTGCTTTCTCTGACCATCTCCTGTACTATGATTGCAGTCTCTGACCGTCTTGTATCATAACTACAGTCTCTGACCATCTCCTGTACTATGTCTGCAGTCTCTGGGCATCTCCTGTAATATGTCTGCAGTCTCTGATCATCTCCTGTACTATGTCTGCAGTCTCTGATTATCTCCTGTTCTATGATTGCTTTCTCTGACCATCTCCTGTACTATGATTGCAGTCTCTGATCGTCTCTTGTATCATAACTACAGTCTCTGACCATCTCCTGTACTATGTCTGCAGTCTTTGGGCATCTCCTGTACTATGTCTGCAGTCTCTGATCATCTCCTGTACTATGTCTGCAGTCTCTGGGCATCTCCTGTACTATGTCTGCAGTCTCTGACCATCTCCTGTACTATGTCTGCAGTCTCTGACCGTCTCCTGTACTATGTCTGCAGTCTCTGATCATCTCCTGTACTATGTCTGCAGTCTCTGATCGTCTCCTGTACTATGTCTGCAGTCTCTGACCATCTCCTGTACTATGTCTGCAGTCTCTGATCATCTCCTGTACTATGTCTGCAGTCTCTGACCATCTCCTGTTCTATGATTGCAGTCTCTGATCATCTCCTGTATTATGTCTGCAGTCTCTGACCATCTCCTGTTCTATGATTGCAGTCTCTGAACATCTCCTGTATCATGTCTGCAGTCTCTGACCATCTCCTGTACTATGTCTGCAGTCTCTGACCATCTCCTGTACTATGTCTGCAGTCTCTGATCATCTCCTGTATTATGTCTGCAGTCTCTGACCATCTCCTGTACTGTGTCTGCAGTCTCTGATCATCTCCTGTATTATGTCTGCAGTCTCTGACCATCTCCTGTATCATGTCTGCAGTCTCTGACCATCTCCTGTTCATCTCCTGTACTATGTCAGCAGTCTGTGACCATCTCCTCTATTATGTCTGCAGTCTCTGATCATCTCTTGTACTATGTCTGCAGTCTCTGACCATCTCCTGTACTATGTCTGCAGTCTCTGATCATCTCCTGTACTATGTCTGCAGTCTCTGATCGTCTCCTGTACTATGTCTGCAGTCTCTGACCATCTCCTGTACTATGTCTGCAGTCTCTGATCATCTCCTGTACTATGTCTGCAGTCTCTGACCATCTCCTGTTCTATGATTGCAGTCTCTGATCATCTCCTGTATTATGTCTGCAGTCTCTGACCATCTCCTGTTCTATGATTGCAGTCTCTGAACATCTCCTGTATCATGTCTGCAGTCTCTGACCATCTCCTGTACTATGTCTGCAGTCTCTGATCATCTCCTGTATTATGTCTGCAGTCTCTGACCATCACCTCTACTATGTCTGCAGTCTCTGATCATCTCCTGTATTATGTCTGCAGTCTCTGATCATCTCCTGTATTATGTCTGCAGTATCTGACCATCTCCTGTATCATGTCTGCAGTCTCTGACCATCTCCTGTATCATGTCTGCTGTCTCTGACCATCTCCTGTACTATGTCTGCAGTCTCTGACCATCTCCTGTATTATGTCTGCAGTCTCTGATCATCTCCTGTATTATGTCTGCAGTCTCTGACCATCTCCTGTATCATGTCTGCAGTCTCTGACCATCTCCTGTACTATGTCTGCAGTCTCTGATCATCTCCTGTACTATGTCAGCAGTCTGTGACCATCTCCTGTATTATGTCTGCAGTCTCTGATCATCTCCTGTACTATGTCTGCAGTCTCTGACCATCTCCTGTACTATGTCTGCAGTCTCTGACCATCTCCTGTATTATGTCTGCAGTCTCTGATCATCTCCTGTATTATGTCTGCAGTCTCTGATCATCTCCTGTATTATGTCTGCAGTCTCTGACCATCTCCTGTATCATGTCTGCAGTCTCTGACCATCTCCTGTACTATGTCTGCAGTCTCTGATCATCTCCTGTACTATGTCTGCAGTCTCTGATCATCTCCTGTATCATGTCTGCAGTCTCTGACCATCTCCTGTACTATGTCTGCAGTCTCTGATCATCTCCTGTATTATGTCTGCAGTCTCTGACCATCTCCTGTGTCATGTCTGCAGTCTCTGACCATCTCCTGTACTATGTCTGCAGTCTCTGATCATCTCCTGTACTATGTCTGCAGTCTGTGACCATCTCCTGTATTATGTCTGCAGTCTCTGATCATCTCCTGTACTATGTCTGCGGTCTCTGATCATCTCCTGTACTATGTCTGGGGGTTCTTTCTAACAGACTCTCTAACAGAAGCCCTCTTTGTGTGCATCAGAGAGACTCCCCTCCAGGTCTCATTAGTGTACGCTCTTCCTGTATTTTTGTTTATTGTTAAAAGATCATGGGAGGATCCTAGGGTAACAAAGACTTCTTAGGGGAGCATCTCTGTGTTTGAGTCATTGCCATAGAAACATTTGTAAAGGGGAGGAGTTGGTAAGATGACCACGCCCATGTGGGGGCGCCAGAAATATTTCTGCACCCAGGCGCCGGTGACCCTAGGATCGGCCCTGCAGTTTCTCACTGAATTGGTCTGCTCCACATTTTTGCTGCCAGTAGTGGAGTCAGTCGATGAGCCCACTTCTGGTTTGGGTTCACTAAAGCCTCCCCAGACTGTTCATGCTTTTCCTATCAATTCATGGCTAAAAAAGCTTATGTATTCTGAGTGGGAGCACCCAGATAAACAGTTTTTTCCTCCAAAATTGTTTTCAACACTTTATACAATGGAGGAAGAGTTTAATAAGAAATGGGGGATTCCAGCTATTGACACTGCTATATCCTCTGTGAAAAAAAAACCTGTCTTGTCCAGTAGATAATGCTCAAATGCTAATGAATCCAACAGATAAGAAGTTGGAATTCCATTTTAAAAACTATATTTCCCTCGCAGGTTAAGTGGTTCAACCTGCGCTGGCAGTGATCGGGGTATCTCAGTCCTTAAAGGACCAGTTTATAGAGGTACTCAAGGGTATTCCTGATCAGCAGGCCCAAGATATCAGAGGCGCTGTGTTTTACAGTAGACGCGATAAAAGATTCTATTCTCCAGGCCTCACGGCTTATGCTAGGGCTGGTACATGTGCGTAAAATCTTATGGTTGAAAAATTGGTCAGCCGAAGCGCCATGCATAAAGCTCTTGGCCAGTTTCCCATTTCGCGGTGAACGGTTATTTGGAGACGATCTGGATAAATACATCCAAATCATTTCTAATGGGAAAAGTTCCCTTTTACCGGTTAAGAAGAAGTTTAAGCGTTTTTCTTTTTGACGAGCTTCTTCTTCAGTGCCAGGAGCATCAGCCTCCAGGCAGTCACGACGGCCTCCACCGTCAGGTTCAAGAGGTAAACCTCAGGGTCAGTCCCAGGGTCAAAAGAGGCCCTGGGGGAAGAAACCCACAAAACAAAATACGAAAACCTCCATATGAAGGGACGCCCCTGCTCGCTTGAGTGGGGGGAAGACTTCTGCAGTTTTCAAGGGTCTGGCAGGAACAATGTCAAGACAGATGGGTGGCTTCCTCAATATCTCTAGGTTATAACTAAAGTTCCGAGAATTCCCGTCTCGTCGTTTTCTCAGATCAAGCGTTCCCAGAGATCCAGTAAAAAAGAAGTCTCTCTTTCTAGCTTTGGATCATCTCATAGTTACATAGTTACATAGTAGGTGAGGTTGAAAAAAGACACAAGACCATCAAGTCCAACCTATGTGTGATTATGTGTCAGTATTACATTGTATATCCCTGTATGTTGCTGTCATTCAGGTGCTTATCTAATAGTTTCTTGAAGCTATTGATGCTTCCTGCTGAGACCACCACCTGTGGAAGGGAATTCCACATCCTTGCTGCTCTTACAGTAAAGAACCCTCTACGTAGTTTAAGGTTAAACCTCTTTTCTTCTAATTTTAATGAGTGGCCATGAGTCTTGTTAAACTCTCTTCTGCGAATAAGTTTTATTCCTATTGTGGGGTCACCAGTACGGTATTTGTATATTGAAACCATATCCCCTCTCAAGCATCTCCAGAGAGAATAAGTTCAGTGCTCGCAATCTTTTCTCATAACTAATATCCTCCAGACCCCTTATTAGCTTTGTTGCCCTTCTTTGTACTCGCTCCATTTCGAATACATCCTTCCCGAGGACTGGTGCCCAGAACTGGACATCATACTCTAGGTGCGGCCAGACCAGAGTCTTGTAGAGCGGGAGAATTATAGTTTTATCTCTGGAGTTGATCCCCTTTTTAATGCATGCCAATATTCTGTTTGCTTTGTTAGCAGCAGCTTGGCATTGCATGCCATTGCTGAGCCTATCATCTACTAGGACCTTTTCCTTCCTAGATTCCCCCAGAGGTTCTCCCCCAGTGTATAGATTGCATTAATATTTTTGCCACCCAAATGCATTATTTTACATTTTTCTACATTGAACCTCATTTGCCATGTAGTTGCCCACCCCATTAATTTGTTCAGATCTTTTTGCAAGGTTTCCACATCCTGCGGAGAAGTTATTGCCCTGCTTAGCTTAGTATCGTCTGCAAATACAGAGATTGAACTGTTTATCCCATCCTCCAGCTCGTTTATGAACAAATTAAATAGGATTGGTCTCAGCACAGAACCCTGGGTGACCCCACTACCCACCCCTGACCATTCCGAGTACTCCCCATTTATCACCACCCTCTGAACTCGCCCTTGTATCCAGTCTTCAATCCATGTACTCACGAGAAGTCGTGCGGCCCAAAGAGAGATGAATCATATCCTATCTTGGGCAGAAGACAACATTCCTTGTCTGTCAGCAATCTTCATTCCAGGGATAGAGAATTGGCAGGCGGACTACTTGAGTCGCCAACAGTTGTTCCCGGGAGAATGGTCTCTTCACCCCGACATCTTTCTGTCAATATGTCAAAGATGGGGAATTCCGGACATGGATCTGTTTGCGTCCAGATTCAACAACAAGATCAACAACTTTGTGTCAAGGACAAGGGATCGATGGCATGCGGAACAGATGCCTTGGTTTTTCCAGGGGATCAGTTTTCACTGATCTATGCGTTCCCTCCTGTTCTGCTGCTTCCGTGCCTTCTTCGCAGGATCAAGCAGGAAGGGAAGGAGATGATTCTTGTGGCCTCGGCGTGGCCCAGGAGATCCTGGTTTGCAGAGATTGTAAAGATGGTGGTAGGGGACCCATGGACTCTACCACTATGGCCAGACCTTCTCTCGCAAGGTCCAGTATTCCATCCTACCTTACAAATGCTAAATTTAACAGTCTGGCTAATGTCTGGATGTACTTCAAAGAAAACGATTTTACAAGTAAGCTGTTATAAAAATCCTATTTTTAGCCTTTTCACAAACATGAACAGCAATCCTACCTATGCTCTGAGTCCTCCCCTGCGTAAAAATATGCTGCTTGGTTTATTCATTCATACAACCCTCTAGCAAACAAGAGGGTGCAGTCTTGCTCATACACCCTTTAAGAAGTCTTTTGAACCTGGCTCCAATGTATTATATAAAACTTATATCTTTTGTTTTTATGCCTGGCATTTTTTGTTATACTGTATTTCCTCTGAAATTCTAATTTTATTAAAGCATTATTAATCTTTCCAGATGGAACATGGTGAAATGTTTCCTGGATGAGCTTGTATGTGTTTTGACTGTTATGCTGGATAAGAAAAAACACAGTGCTTGGTGCAGGTTTGACAGGAGGATGTTTATGCTGCCTTGTTGCTCATGGTAAACTGAGATATTATGACATGTGTTTTCATATTTACTGGCAAATTTCCATTCTATCATTTTAGAGGTTTCATTTCTCACACTGGCTTCCAGAGAGAACTTCACTACCTCCTCTTTTTTCTTAAACCAGTCCTACCTGATGGGCTTGATTGTACTCAATTCACATACTGCTGACAGAATCTGATGTTGTCCTGCTATAACGCTTGGGCCTTGAGCAAAAATAATTATCTTTGCCTCAGCTTAAAGTGATACTAAACACACACTGTTTATTTTACATTATCCCTTCTATTTCTGTATGTGGATAATGGCACTGTAATTATTTTAATAAAAAAAAAAAATCTAAGGACCTTTTTGCTAATCGATATACAGCTGTCACATGACCCAGCTCTTTCCCAGCCTGTCTGCAGGGAAACATAACCAGGAGGAGCTTCTAGTCTGCTGCTGGTCACATGTTCAAAATAAAAAATAAATCAGCCTTTGGAATACAGAGTATAAATAAATAATATCAATAAATGGTTTTAAATTGTCATAGAAATATATATTTGAAATTAAACATTTGTTATTTTGTGGAAATAACATGGTGTGGGCAGATTTCTGCCAGTCACAGGTTGTGTCACGACCCTCCAGCCTGTGTCTTAGAATAAGAGGGAGGTGAAGCAACCATTAATCTACATTTAATATCCCGCCCCCATTGTGTTTAGCTGGTTAGTGAGCATGGAAGAGAAGGGAGGGAGTAGGCTGTGAATACGCCCACATGTGTGACTCTGTAGTCACATGAGCTGCTCAGCTGTGATAGGCAGGAAATGCTCAGCATAGAAACTCACTGAAAACTGAGCATGTGCAGAGTTGCCACTACAGCTGCAAAATCCCTAGTTGAATTGGGGACATGGACAGAAGGTGGAGATAGAAAGCAGCAGCATCAACCAGGTTTTTTGCAGAATACAGAAAACAAATCTCATAGTGAGTGAGTGAGTGAGTGAGTGAGTGAGTATGAACAGCATGTAATACATCATTTATTGATAGTTTTTTTGATGTGGGCTTAGTGACACTTTAAATCAGAGTACTGAGGAATTGTTTCCTCCTGCCTGCACAGGACTGATGGCATAATCTCGACCTAGGGTAGGCAAAGTCACTTCAATTGATTTCATAGTCTACTCTAATGATAATAGGTGGACCCTTTAAAAAATGATATTGTTACTGTATATGTCAGAAAGCTATTTGTGCAAACTTGTAAAATTAGAAAAAGGTCCACTTCAAGCATAGTGGCTTATATTGACAGGCAAACCTTAAAGCTGAACTAAAATGTCTCTGATTACCACAAACTGAAAATGCTATTTAACCGCTTGCGGACCAGCCGCTGCAGTTTTACTGCGCTAGGTTGGCTCCGCTGCGCAAAATCACGCTATTGTACGTGATCTCGCGAGGCCTGCATAGCAGGCGCGTGCGTGCCTGCCGCTAGCTCCGTGAGTCCGACCGCGGGTCCCGCAGACTCGGTGTTAATGTAAACAAGCATTTCCCTGTTCTGCCTAGTGACACTGTCACTGATCACAGCTCCCTGTAATCGGGAGAAGTCATCAGTGATGTGTCACACACAGCCCCTCCCCACCACAGTTAGAATTACTCCCTAGGACACACTTAACCCCTGCAGCGCCCCCTCCTGGTTAACCCTTTCACTGCCAGTCACATTTACACAGTAATCAATCCATTTTTAATCGCACTGATCGCTGTATAAATGTGAATGGTCCCAAAATAGTGCCAAAAGTGTCCGATTTGTCTGCCATAATGTCGCAGTCACAATAAAAATCGCTGATCGCCGCCATTACTAGTAAAAAAAAATATTAATAAAAATGCCATAAAACTATCCCCTATTTTGTAGACGCTATAACTTTTGCGCAAACCAATCAATAAATGCTTATTGCGATTTTTTTTACCAAAAATATGTAGAAGAATACGTATCGGCCTAAACTGAGGAAAAAAAAAAATTATAGACTTTTTGGGGATATTTATTATAGCAAAAAGTAAAAAATAATGTGTTTTTTTCAAAATTGTCCCTCTTTTTTTGTTTCTTGCACAAAAAATAAAAACCACAGGGGTGATCAAATACCACCAAAAGAAAGCTCTATTTGTGGGGAAAAAAAGACGTCAATTTTGTTTGGGAGCCACGTCGCACGACCGCGCAATTGTCAGTTAAAGCGTCGCAGTGCCAAATCGCAAAAAGTGCTCTGGTCTTTTGCCAGCCAAATGCTCCGGGGCTGAAGTGGTTAATACATTTTTAATGTTCAAAGCAAACTCACCCATCCAATAATGTCTCAATGCTTTATTATATTAAGAAACTACTCTAAAAACCCACCACTTAGTTTTTGTTAGCTGTGGCCATCTTGAGTAAGGGCAGATGATTCATGCAGCATTTACTTCCTGCAACCCATCTGCCCTTAGCTCAGGCATGCAGGCAGGAGGGTGTGTTTAAATACTAACCTTAGTTAAAAGATACCTCTCTCCCAGCGCACATAGAAAATGTAACTTGTGAAGAAAATGATTTCAAATTATACAACACTAAACACATATTCTTTAAAATAAATATATATCCTATAGCATTAGCAGCGCTAATCAATTATAGTCCACCCTGTGTGTCTCCAATTCTTGTATTTCACATATGCAAATGTCAAACCAAATTGTACACTCAGTCCAAAAACATGGTTCATAGAGGATCATCCAAATTTAGCCACAGTTCCCGTCACCACATCTCATGAGACCTCTCCCTTATGGTTTTAGACTCACCATAAAGGCTAAATATATACACCTGTGTTACAGTCCTTTCTTTGGATCCGAGATCGTCCTTCCATCTAAATGTCACTCACGACAAAGATAGTGCACATAGCGTAACACTATATTTTAAAAAATTATTGTAAACCAATGCCCCCCATTACAGATGTACACATCAGCATTAAAACATGATCCAGTTCAGCTAGTATGTCAATCTCTTCCCGCTCCACAGATCACTCGGAGAGTGGTGTTACCCGGGTCGAGATAACAACTACTTGACACTTTCGATAGCCACGTGGTCACGCCATGACGCGTTTCGTCATCACTTCATCAGAGGGCGTGGCCACAAAGCGCAGCTTCTTTCATTTATAGGGTGTAAGTGCGGGACTTTAACCCTGCACTTACCCCACATTTGAGTCTATTCAGACATCATATCCAAATAGACTCCTCTTTCTATGGTAAATGGGCAGGCATGATTACCCGACCGCACAATGTATGGATACATGTTACTCCACAACGTAGCTTAACTTTATTGTACTCGGAATTCCAAAAAGGACGGTTCATGAGAATTAGACGAAATTGTTCCAGAGATTCAGATTTTCTAGCACAAACGCAAATAATTAAAAAACGTTTTGTTTAAAAGGGGTTTAAAGCTGTACATCTGAATAGAGTTATACAGGAGGTGATCAAATGAGGTGAAAAATTCAATGATAATGTAAGGTAAACTGGATCTCTACCACCAAAAGGCCAGTGCGGATACATGCACATGTTCGTGCACAATGCACACGTGCTAATATTTATAAGACCAATGTAATTTATGCAGTGCCAGTTCATCGCGCACATATTTGTGCGCATGCGCAAATCAATGCACGCATGTGAATGCGCAAACGTGCACATACCAATTAGCACTTGGCACCCAATGGCCTATTTAAACTGCTCTATCACTGAGAACAGTCGCTGGATGGTCTTCAGCTTGTTCCCGACTTCCCAAGACCTGATCTGCTGTTCCTGTTTGCTTGTGTGACCCGGCTTGCCTTTGGACTTTGGCTCTGCTTGTGCTCTAGCTCTGTTACCTAGTATCCCGACCTTGGCTGGTTTACTGGATCTGATCTGCCTGCTGACTTTGTATTGCATTGCCCGGCTGTTACCGACTAGGGATGAGCTTCGAGTTCGAGTCGAACTCATGCTCGACTCGAACATTAGCTGTTCGCAAGTTCGCCAAACAGCGAACAATTTGGGGTGTTCGCGGCAAATTCGAATGCCGCAGAACACCCTTTAAAAGTCTATGGGAGAAATCAAAAGTGCTAATTTTAAAGGCTTATATGCAAGTTATTGTCATAAAAAGTGTTTGGGGACCTGGGTCCTGCCCCAGGGGACATGGATCAATGCAAAAAAAAGTTTTAAAACCGGACGTTTTTTCAGGAGCAGTGATTTTAATAATGCTTAAAGTCAAACAATAAAAGTGTAATATCCCTTTAAATTTCGTACCTGGGGGGTGTCTATAGTATGCCTGTAAAGGGGCGCATGTTTCCCGTGTTTAGAACAGTCTGACAGCAAAATGACATTTGGAAGGAAAAAACCCATTTAAAACTACCCGCGGCTATTGCATTGCCGACAATACACATAGAAGTTCAGATGAGGAGACTCCGTCACACAGCGGGAGCCTCCCTCCATGCCAGCATGGCTGCGGAGCGGCCCGGAGAAGAAAATGAAGAAGAGAAGAAGGAAGAAGAGAAGAGGATGAAGAAGAAGATGAAGAGAAGAGCGGGAGCCTCCCCCCATGCCATGGGTGCGGAGCGGCCCAAGGAGAAGAAGATAGAAGACGCCGCGGAGGAGATGCTGGACGAGAACGCCGGAGGAAGAACCAGAAGAGCCAGAAGAACCAGAAGAAGAAGAAGATGAAGGAAGATAGAAGAAAGAAGAAGCATTTAAATAAAGGAATTGTCAAAAACTGTCTCTTGTCATTTTTAACATTTTTGACAGTTTTTTAGTGAAATGGTAGGGGTAAGTACCCCCTTACCATTTCACACAGGGGGGGGGGGCCGGGATCTGGGGGTCCCCTTGTTAAAGGGGGCTTCCAGATTCCGATAAGCCCCCCGCCCGCAGACCCCCACAACCACCGGCCAGGGTTGTGGGGATGAGGCCCTTGTCCTCATCAACATGGGGACAAGGTGTTTTGGGGGGCTACCCCAAAGCACCCTCCCAATGTTGAGGGCATGTGGCCTGGTATGGTTCAGGAGGGGGGGGCCACACTCTCGTCCCCCCCTCTTTTCCTGCGGCCTGCCAGGTTGCGTGCTCGGATAAGGGTCTGGTATGGATTTTTGGGGGGACCCCACACCGTTTTTTTTTTTTTTTGGCGCGGGGTTCCCCTTAAAATCCATACACGGGTCTGGTATGGAATTTAGGGGGAACCCCACGTCATTTTTTGTTTTAAAATTTGGCCGGGGTTCCCCTTAATATCCATACCAGACCTGAAGGGCCTGGTATGGAATTTAGGGGGACCCCCACGTCATTTTTTTTTAAAATTTTGGTTCGGGGTTTCCCTGTGGGGAATTCCCATGCCGTTTTTATCAATGAACTTCTATGTGTATTGTCGGCAATGCAATAGCCGCGGGTAGTTTTAAATGGGTTTTTTCCTTCCAAATGTCATTTTGCTGTCAGACTGTTCCAAACACGGGAAACATGCGCCCCTTTACAGGCATACTATAGACACCCCCAGGTACGAGATTTAAAGGGATATTACACTTTTATTGTTTGACTTTAAGCATTATTAAAATCACTGCTCCTGAAAAAACGGCCGGTTTTAAAACTTTTTTTTGCATTGATCCATGTCCCCTGGGGCAGGACCTGGGTCCCCAAACACTTTTTATGACAATAACTTGCATATAAGCCTTTAAAATTAGCACTTTTGATTATTCGTGTTCGTGTCCCATAGACTTTAACGGTGTTCGCGTGTTCGAGCAAAGTTTTTTCCTGTTCGCATGTTCTGGTGCAAACCGAACAGGGGGGTGTTCGGCTCATCCCTATTACCGACCCTGGCCTATCTTCTGGACTTGCTTTGCATGCCGATTCGGTACCTCACTGCCCGGTTGCCGCTGACTGCTGCTCGTCTCCTGGTTCTGCTTCTGTCCCACGATCTGGTGCCAAGCTGCTCTTGTATCCTGTTCCGAGGACTGTGACTACCAGCTCTACCCACCTACAGGGTGAACATCACTAGCCAGCTGTTACGGCACTCCTGACACTCCTTGCCTTTACACTCTCTGTCCCCTCCTTCAGGAGTGTTAGGTGGGAGGTGCAAGAGAGGCCTCCAAAACATTCCAGTCTTTACCAGGTACGTGATAGATAACAAGCACGAGTGGGATTTTATTAGTAACTACCATACCCAGTATAAAGAAGTAGAAACAATATTTAGGAATTACTGGTCGATATTGAGTTTGGATAAAGTGCTGAGGAAATCATTACCCAAAGATCCCATATTTATTTATAGAAAAGTTCCATCATTAGGGGACAGTGTGGTGAAGAAAATATTTAATCCACCATCTAGGTTTTTATTCATGCTGAAAATGCATATCGTATTGACAGGTACACACACATATAAGAGGATAGATAATTAACTCAGTTTAGGTCAACGGCAAACGAGAGATCATTTGAGATTAGGGATTTTATCTCATGTAATTCGACCCACGTGGTGTATGCTCTTCAATGCCCGTGCGGTCTGATGTATATTGGCCGCACAAAAAAGAACTTTGGGCAACTGAGTATTCGAATATGTAAATAACATTAAAATAGGATACAAAGATCACAGTGTGTCAATGCATTTTCGACGTAAACATAATAGGGACCCATCAAGTTTAAAATTTTGGGGTATAGAAAAAACTCTGATTCATCACTATGGCTCTGAGGAAGAAGGTTCTCCCTCGAAACGCATAAGCCGCTCTGTGATGCCATCTGGTCTTCCGTAAAATCCGGTCCAGGTTGCAGATTGTAGAGACACAGTTTTACTTGCTGTTGTACTGACAAGCTCTTTTATCACGTTTGTATGTGAGTATCATCATTGCTGTTACCCTTTAATAAATGTTATCTTTGGTAATGCACAAGGTTGGTGCACCCCCCTTTCTTTTCTATATGGTATAGAAAAGACTCTACCACTATGGAGAGGAACAAATAGAGTTAGAGATCTCTCAAAATGTGAAACAAAGTGGATCTATTTAACAGATACTTTGCATCCTAAGGGAATGAATGTAGAATTAGACTTGAATTGTTTCATTAGTGACTATTAATAGGTTAGACTGCTTTTAACAATATATTTTAATTAATGTTTTTAGAATTCATACGTTTTATGTTGCAAATTATTGACATTTTATGTAAGTAATATTTTTGTGATCATTTATGTAATCTGATATACATGACAGAGGCACATATGATGTAAAATAAATGATATAATTTTGAGTACAATAAAGTTAAGCCACGATGTGGAGTGACATGTATCATTACATTGTGTGATCAGGTAACTCCGATCGAGATTGATTTTACTGCCAAAAGCTGTAGAAGTAAATCCACTGGTACAAGGCCACATATATCAAATAGAGAATGTGACAATTAAAAGGTACTATGTGTCACAATAGATTTGTATATATAATTTGTATGCTTTACATAAGGTGTGGTTTTTCATCATGCATGCCCATTTACCATAGAAAGAGGAGTCTATTTGGAGATAATGTCTGAATGGACTCAGATGTGTGGTAAGTGCAGGGCTAAAGTCCTGCACATACTACTTATAAATGAAAGGAGCCGCGCTGTGTGGCAACGCCCTCTGACGAAGTGATGACGTAATGCGTCATGTCGTGACCACGCGGCTATCGAAAGTGTCAAGCAGTTGTTATCTCGACCCGGGTAACACCACTCTCTGAGTGATCTGTGGAGCGGGGAGAGATTGACATACTAGCTGAACTAGATCATGTTTTAATGCTTTTAACATTTTCACTTTTGTAAGTGTACATCTGAAAAGGGGGGATTGGTTTACAATAATTTTTTAAAAATGGTATTACGCTATGTGCACTATCTTTGTCGTGAGTGACATTTAGATGGAAGGACAATCTCGGATCCAAAGAATGGATTTTAACACAGGTGTATATATTCAGTCTTTCTGGTGAGTCCAATACCATAAGGGAGAGGTCTCACAAGATATGGTGACGGGAACCGTGGCTAAATTTGGATGCTCCTCTATGAACCATGTTTTTGGACTGAGTGTACAATTTGGTTAGACGATTGCATATGTGAAATACAAGAATTGGAGACACACAGGGTGGAATATACCTGATAAGCAATGATAATGCTATAGGATATATATTTATTTTAAAACATATGTGTTTAGGAGGGTGTGTTTAGCTGAGAAAGCTCCTCCTTCCCTCTTCCAGATGAAAGAAAAAAAAATGCCATGAAGACTCCTGGGATGTATGACATCATATTGGCCTAGGCCAGAAACCAGGAAACAACTGAAGAAATGTCGAAAAAAATTTAAAACAAGTAAATGTGATACAGTGCCTTGAAAAAGTATTCATACCCCTTGAAATTTTCCACATTTTGTCATGTTACAACCAAAAACCTAAATGTATTTTATTGGGATTTTATGTGATAGACCAACACAAAGTACCACATAATTGTGAAGTGGAAGGAAAATGATAAATGGTTTTCAAATGTTTTACAAATAAATACGTGAAAAGTGTGGTGTGCATTTGTATTCAGCCCCCCTGAGTCAATACTTTGTAGAACCACCTTTGGCTGCAATTATAGCTGCAAGTCTTTTGGGGTATGTCTCTACCAGCTTTGCACCTCTAGGGAGTGACATTTTCGCCCATTCTTCTTTCCAAAATAGCTCAAGGTCACTCAGAGCTTTGGATGGAAAGCGTCTGTGAACAGCAATTTTCAAGTCTGGCCACAGATCCTCAATTGAATTCAGGTCTGGAAAAGCATTCCCACAGCATGATGCTGCCACCACCATGTTTCACGGTGGGGATGGAGTGTTCAGGGTGATGTGTGGTGTTAGTTTTCTGCCACACATAGGGGTTGATTTACTAAAGGCAAAAAAACTGTGCACTTTGCAGAGGGCACTTGCCCTCTGCAAGTGCAATTGCTCCAGAGCTTAGTAAATGAGGTAAAGCTTCACTTTGCAAAGAGTACCCAATCCCGTGCAAGGGAAATTAAAAAAACTGCATTTTTGCTTGCTCATGATTGGATGATAGAAGTCAGCAGAGCTTCTGCTCATTTACCAAGCTCTGGAGCAACTGCTCTTGAAGAGGGCAACTGCACTTAGCAAAGTGCACAGTCTTTTTCCCTTTAGTAAATCAACCCCATAGTGTTTTGCTTTTAGGCCAAAAAGTTAAATTTTGGTCTCATCTGACTAGAGCACCTTCTTCCACATGTTTTCTGTGTCCCCCACATGGCTTCTTGCAAACTGCAAATGGGACTTCTTATGGCTTTCTTTCAACAATGGCTTTCTTCTTGCCACTGTTCCATAAAGGCCATAAAGGCCAGATTTTTGGAGTGCACCACTAATAGTTTTCCTGTGGATAGATTCTCTCACCTGGGCTGTTGATCTCTGCAGCTCTTTCAGAGTTACCATGGGCCTCTTGTCTGCTTCTCTGATTAATGCTCTCCTTGCCAGGCCTGTCAGTTTAGGTGAACGGCCAATTCTTGGTAGGTTTGCAGTTGTGTGTACTCTTTCCATTTTCAGATGATGGATTGAACAGTGCTCTGTGCGATGTTCAAAGCTAGGGATATTTTTTTAATAACCTAACCCTGCTTTAAACTTCTCAACTTTATCCCTGACCTGTCTGGTGTGTTCCTTGGCCTTCATGATCCTGTTTGTTCACAAAGGTTCTCTAACAAACCTCTGAGGGCTTCACAGAACAGCTGTATTTATACTGAGATTAAATTACACACAGGTGGACTCTATTTACTAATTAGGTGAGTTCTGAAGGCAATTGGTTCCACTAGATTTTAGTTAGTCGGAGTAAAGGGGTCTGAATACAAATGCACGCCACTCTTTTCAGATATTTATTTTGTAAAACATTTTGAAAACCATTTATTATGTTCCTTCCACTTTACAATTATGTGTGTCTTTGTGTTGGTCTATCACATAAAATCCCAATAAAATACATTTACGTTTTTGGTTGTAACATTATTATTATTATTATTATACAGGATTAATATAGCGCCAACAGTTTACGTATCGCTTTACAACTTGAGGGTAGACAGTACAATCAGAGGGCCCTGCTCCTTAGAGCTTACAATCTAATAGGGAAGGTCAAGAGATACAAGAGGTAATAACTGTGGGTGATGTGCTGATTGAGAAGATAAATGTACAGTTGTTAGGTGGGGGCCAGATAGGCTTCTCTGAAGAGATGGGTTTTCAGGGATCATCTGAAAGTGGATAAAGTAGGAGAAAATCGGACTGATTGGGGTAGAGCATTCCAGAGGATGGGAGAGGCTCTGGAGAAGTCCTGAAGGCGAGCATGGGATGAGGTGACAAGGGAGTTTGAGAGCAGGAGGTCTTGGGAGGAGCGAAGAGAACGATTAGGTTGGTATTTTGTGACTAGGGTAGAGATGTAGCTGGGGGCCAGGTTGTGGATGGCTTTGTAAGTTATAGTTAGTATCTTGAATTTAATTTGGTGACTGAGTGGCAGTCAATGGAGGGATTGGCAGAGGGGTGTAGCAGACGCTGAGCGGTTTGTGAGGTGGATGAGCCTGGTAGCAGCGTTCATGATGGACTGAAGTGGGGATAGCCTATTTAGAGGTAAATCAATGAGGAGGGAGTTGCAGTAGTCGAGGCGGGAGATGACCAGGGAGTGGATTAGAAGCTTTGTGGTGACATTGGTTAGGAAGGGGCGTATCTTGGAGATGTTGCGGAGATTGAGGCGGCAAGCTTTGGATAGTGATAGAATGTTCGGTCGAAGGGTTAGTTCAGAGTCCAGGATTACACCTAGGACCTTGGCGTGGGGGGATGGGTTGATAGTTGAGCCGTTGATATTGACAGAGAAATCAGGGGAAGTGGCACCTGAGGGAGGAAATATCATGAGCTCGGTTTTGGATAGGTTGAGTTTGAGGAAGTGATGTGACATCCAGGCTGATATGTCTGCTAGTAAGTTGGTAATGCGTGAGGAGACAGATGGAGAGAGCTGGGGGGTGGAGAGATAGATTTGGGTATCATCAGCGTAGAGATGATATTTAAAGCCGTGGGAGGCAATCAAGTGACCCAAGGAGGTGGTGTAGATTGAGAAAAGGAGAGGTCCAAGAACAGAACCTTGGGGGACCCCAACGGAGAAAGGAAGACAAAATCTGGAAAATTTCATGGGGTATGAATACTTTTTCAAGGCACTGTATCTATCTATTTCAAGGCCTTCCTATCTATTTCCTAATGCTAGCAGCATAATGATTAAAATAGTTAATGTTGAGAGAGTTTAGTTTTGCTTTAAATTAAACCTGTGCAGAGTCCAAACAGAGCAAAGCTACAGGCTTAGTTTAATAAGGGCCCCACAGTTACACATGGACTCTTTTCTCACCCCCATGAGACAGCATTGGAGTGGCCAACCATTAAGCACCAGCCTTGTCCCATGGAAGGAAGGTGAGAAAGTCACATGCTTCCCATAGCCAGAAGAACTACCGTAGTTAATTCTCTGCACTCCCAACAGCTGAATGTACTTGTGGGAAAGTGAAGGGAAAGCAAGTATGTTGCATGGACAAAGAACATTATTGCTTTGAAATAACTTACTGTTTATGTTAATTTAAATTTTGTTTTTAACGTGGGTCACATGCAGTCAAATTTTGTTTCAGATTGGATCTCATTCTATCACCAATTCCAGCTTTAGACATTATCTTGGATAATCTCTGTGTGATCAGGCTGATCCTTCCCTTCTGTCAAGTATTGAACTTTGCAAGGGCTACTCTAGTCCATGGGACCAGTAGCAAGAGACAGGCATCATGCACATGGGTGTATTTGTCCATACAGTGTAATGAGGCTGGTGCCCGGGAGGTCCATCGCATATGCAGATATTTGTAGAAAGTAGCACATGCGCATGGACATGTCCTGGATGCACATTACCTTTTTTCAGTCTATCATTTTGGTGGGCAGAAACTGCATCAAAAAAGCTATCAAACTGATACTCCATTCTATGAAATCGTGTTAACAAGCAAAAATGATTCTACACTCTATATGTTCTATAGAGACATTCCCTGCTGAAGTTCTGCATCATATAATCCTCCCTGAATATTTTCCTTGACATTTCCATTTTTATTTCATCTACATGTAGAGTCTTGTGTGCAATAAAAATCAAAAAGTAATGCCTTTAACACAGAATAAAATCATAAGTCCTTCAGTAATATGTAATTTCTGAATTTAAGTCAGCAGAGGGAGCCATATATATGAAAGATCTTTAGAGCAAACCTAGATGATGCAAATTGTAAAGGGAAAATAAAGTGTATCTTCAGCAAGTACTTATTTCAAGTAATCATTGCAGTGTCTAGTTAGAAGTGTATGTCTTGGTAAAATACAGAAAACAATCAGTACACCTCTTGCAGAAACTAGCTATTGATCTGCCAGAAATCCAGAGTGCTCCTAACTTCTTGTTTATAATCTCAAGGGGTGGATTTTATCACTGAAGCTTGTAGACATACAAATTAACACCCTCACCATCCCTGCTAGCACCACCTCTTTTATACAGAATATATACTTGTTTAACCGGTCCAAACCTGGCTTAGTACACTGCAACAGCATCAATACACAAAGCATTACTTAATTTAAAGAACTTTCATTTTCAGTCATGTGACTCATTTTTAAATCTCATTGGACTCAACTGAACAAAACTGTCCCTTTTTAAAAAGAAAGGATCCTTGTCCTTGTGTTTTGCTTTGTAAAGGTAGCTTAATAGATACAGAAACACGCTTTCAATTATATACTTACCAGAACAAAAGGTAGCATATAAGAGACATTTATTGTTAGGTTTCGCATATACTTTAATGTTATATGTCTTTTGATGTCTTTCTTAGGTTTGATGTTCTTCAAAAAGCCAGAGTTTAAATATATTTGGGGGTTCTAAGTAATTTTCTACCAAAAAAAAAAATAGTTTTTAACTTGTAAACAAGAAATCTCAGAAAGAGGCTTGGTCCTTAAGTGGTTAATGTGTACAAAAGTTTAAGGAGATAGCTATTTCTACTGAAAATGGGAAACATGCATAGCTAATACATTAACAGGAAACCCCCCCCCCCCCCCCCTTTTTCCATCTGATTCCCCCAGGTACAAACCTTCTGCCGAATAATAAATTCACTCAAATAATACAAAAATGTAATATATAAAAATAAAGCAACACTTTCAAACATTTAACTATTCTATCATTATAGAAAGATGAGGTTAAGGCAATTGGTCTTTAAATAGGTAAAACTGTCCATAACTGTTCAGGTAACTGTCTGTTAAAACATATTACCTTTGGAAAACCAAGGGACTGACATGCTACCTATGCAAGCTGGACATAAAAATCACTGGGCTTTTCAATGAAACCCAATACAAAGTCTTCTGCTGCCCTCTGCTCAATGGCTGATCAGGAGGACTTTTCAATATTGGTAATTGACCCAGGTCACAGAGCAGGATAATAATTTGATCACTGGGGCGTGGCCTGACCTGGCATGGAGATGGCTGCTTAATCCTGTAGCTCCTGCTATCCATCGACCTGCTACCAGCCTACCGGAGGTTTAAAATCCTCGCACACGGCAGAGTACATGGGGACGGCATCGCGGAACACCTCGACCTCCCGGTCCCGTTCACCGAGGGAACAACCGGGCACCACAAGTCACAATATCCCCGAAATGTTTCGAGCGGGCCGAGGCAACATGGCGCCTTCCCGCCACAGAAATTCTGAGGCCTCAGCTCCCTCACAACTGGGGACATCACCCCCTCCTCTCCCGCCCAGCCAGACGAGTGGCACAGTAACGGAGGGTCATCCCCTACCTCAACTCAACATCCAGGACCTGCAGATGATAGCCACGGACATCAAGGACGCTCTTGCGGCGGCCATTTCTGAACTACGCATTGATTTCAGAACCCTCTCTGACAGAGTCCAGGCGGCAGAACAAATGGTGAATCGCCAAGATCTACAGATCCGGAAAACTACCAGGCACGTCGACACACACACGCTCCAGATGAGGGAAATGCAGAGACACCTTGAAGATCTCGACAACCGTGGCAGACGCCATAACCTGAGGGTCAGAGGATTGCCTGAGATTATAGAGGGAGCCCAGGTTGCTCAATCTGTCACTGCTCTATTCAACGGCCTTCTCCATAGACCACTGCAAACGCCAATTGAGCTTGAAAGGATCCACCGCGCTCTAAGACCAAAAGGCAAAGACACAGACCCACCGAGGGATGTCATCTGCTGCTTGACGGACTTTAAGCTGAAGGAAGAGATACTCAGGCAGGCCAGAGGAGTCCCACAAATAATACACGAAGGGAAACACATCCAAATATTCCAGGATCTGTCAGGCCTTACCCTGCAGCATCGAAGAGATTTGAAACCCCTGCTGGACACACTCCGCTCGCAAAACATCACTTATAAATGGAAATTCCCTTTCTGTTTAGCCGCCACCTCGCAGGGCCGCACGGCTTACCTGAAAGTTCCTGAGGATCTCCCCTTCTTTTGCGATACCCTAAACATCCCGAGGGTGGAGGTCCCCAACTGGTATGCGGACTTTCGCCGCTCGGCAGTGCGCAGAGATAACCCACCTGAAGAGCCAATGGAGGCTTCACATACAAGGCAGAGGAGAAGGCGATCCCCGTCGGGCACACCTAATGGCACGCATCGTTCAACACGCAACGACCCCAGCCCTCACTCTCCCAACCATAGGAGAGCCAGAAGGGACCGCTGACAACCTTTACCGGTACCTACTATATGTGGCCATTGCACCCCTGTCAGGTGCCTAATTAGGCCCCCGCGCACATGGGCGCAGATGTTGTTTTACTTTGTTGGAGTTTTTATTTTTCGCATTTTATCGTTCACTGTTTTCCTGGTTTATACCTTCAGCAACGCCTCTGGAAATGGCGTCTGACTACCCCCGGCTGCTCAGAATGTTCGACGCTGAGTACACAGTATCGGGGTATGTAGCAGAAGCTCTTTAATGGCCGCCACATCTCTGTATATGACTTATACCTCTGATCACTGTACACTACAATACCCAAGATGCACTACGACGACGACGCGGTATGACGCAACGTGCCTCTGAGGACCCACAGCCAATCCCCGGACCTCCCCTCCAGAGTCATCGAAGCTGCGCCAACTACGGAAGTATGCTACAGGCCCACGCACCAATACTACAGGTTCCCTCACCCTGTCGCTTCCAGCATATCACCACGACACGCCGGGAGGTTCAGCAACTCCAAAGACGATTCACTGTCTGGTTATACTGCCCACCACCGCTGCCTCCACCGCAGGACACTCACCGGTGCGAACACATTTATGGCCCCCCCGATTCTTGCTGAGGCGGGCATCGTCCGGATACCCCCTGGCGAAGCGACCTCTGGTCTCTCTTCACAGGCCTAGATCCTACGTATCGGTACTTTACCCTCTGGGGACCGGAGACCAGCTCATGAGCTGAACAACAGGATCATCCGATAACGCTACGGACAGCCTAGCGAACTCCCGGAAGCATGGAATATCAGCGACATAGGAACTCACGCTCTTCAGATCCGTCCATGCATAACACTGGTGAAAACGTGTCCAAAGCGACATCCGCATCCCGGTGGTACACTGCGCTGAACTGCCCGCCGTTCTCAGAACTGCCTGGAGCCTCACTTCACAGCCGACAAACGCAGACCCGGGGATTAGAACTCGACAGAACTATACTGAAGAACAATCTTACTTAGTTTACATCCACCGTACAATAGTTCATACTCTACAGGTACCCAGTTTAGTTTTGTTGTTAATTGCTTAGCAATGCTTCCCCCTAAGATTGCGCGGTTCTCATGGCTCTGTCATGAAACGGCGCAACGTGACTCACTTACTTCAGGTGCACTGAACAGGTCAGGCGAAGAGACCTCCCGCCCACTTAGAGAGGCGTACGATGTTCCATACTTGTATCAATCTCTGGACCCACCGCTGCGGCCCCCAGGGGTCGTAGCGGTGACTTCGGTTGCTCAAACATAGCGCTGTGTGGGCTTGGCATGGCACATATACGCCGGGCCACGCACACACAGACAGGTTTTATACAGTTTGATATGGTTTTGTATTATATTGTTCTGTTGACGATTTTCATACCAATCTCGCCTCCGGTACCTTACCTTAATGCTAGTGACCTGTTTCAGGGTCACCGTCCTCCCCTATCCATCATAAACAACATAGACCTCTAAGCCGAAAGCCTTTACCATCATTCTCAAGCCTCCACACACCATGCTCCATAGTCATAGGATAGTAGGTGACTGATATATTTCAAACCTCCCACATCACAAACTTTCTCGTGACAGGTCTTGTCCAACCCCCACGCAGCGGCAGTGCAGTACTCCAGTCCGGACCTCACGGGCTGGAGGCTATCGCTGCACTGTACACTACCGATTTTTATTTCCCACAGAGACAGCTGGACTGATCAGTCTTATAGCTGCCTCATCGGTTCCACCTCCCTTTTTTTTTTTTTTTTTTTTTTTTTTTCTCTCTCTTGTCTACGCATAACACGCCTCACTCCTGCACTTCGACAACATTCACTGGGACACACCTCCCTTATACCCGATTTCCTGGTACGTTACCCCACCCCGACGGAGGTCATGGACCACGTTAAATCACCCACTGCCCAGAACCCATCATTCTCTGCATTCAATATTCGCTCCTTGAATATACGCGGCCTAAACACACCCGAAAAACGTTCTCTTCTACTCGAGTCTTTGCACAAATCTAAAACCCACATTGCGCTCATCCAAGAAACACACTTTAGAACTGATGCGATTCCCAAACTACAGAACAAAAACTTCCCGAAAGTATACCATGCCACCAACAAAGAAGCTAAATCGAAAGGGGTTAGCATCCTCTTTTCGAAACACTGCCCCTTTGTAGTGTCGGACGTACAACAGGACCCTATGGGTAGATTTCTTTTCGTCAAGGGCACTTTACACAATACCACATTTACCATTGCAAACCTCTACGCTCCGAATACACAACAAGTGTCCTTCTTCCGTACTACACTTCAACTGCTCTCAACTTTCAGCATGGGCACATTGATCGTTGGTGGTGACTTCAATGTCCCTCTCAATCCCTCCCTTGATACCTCCAATGGTACCTCAACCTCTACCTTTAGGGCCCTACGTGCGATCAAAACACAACTCCGCAACCTACTTCTACACGACACATGGCGCACGCTCCATCCAAATGGTAAAGATTTCACCTTCTTCTCCCCAATGCACTCCAAATACTCAAGAATAGACTACCTTTTTCTCTCCCAAAATGACCTGACCCTACTTCAAACCTCCACGATTGAACCAATGATTCTCTCAGACCACAACCCCATTACCATGACCCTGCATGTCCCCACTGTGCGGTCCCGTTCTCGCATCTGGCGCCTGGACAACTCCCTCCTCACTGACGCAGGAATCGCACACATCGTTTCCCAACACCTTAATACCTACTTTGCAGAAAACGGACAGGGTGAATCCCCCCCTGAAATAGTATGGGCCGCGCATAAATGCGTCATAAGAGGTACTTTTCTGTCGCAAGCCGCGATCAGAAACAGACTACACAGAGCTGAATTGGAGAGACTGACTGACCGCATCTCTAAACTGGAACGAACACATAAGACTTCTCTGGCCTCTGACACCTTGGCTGAACTGACACAACTAAGAAACGAACTCTTAGAGGTTTTGCACAAAAACATTAAGCGTAAATTTATACTCAATCAAAAATGTTTCTACGAGTTCGGTAATAAGTCAGGGAAACTGTTGGCCAGGGCGCTACAGGCCAAAAAAGCAGCCCACACTATACACTCAATCATAGACCCTTCGGGTAACACACTAGCTAAGTCGGAAGACATAGCGAAACAATTTGTTCGTTACTTTACAGATCTTTACAACCTCCGCACCCCCCAAACACCGCAAGACCCAGAGGTCAGGAAAACAGCAATACATGCCTTTCTTACTAGATACTCACCTCCACCTCTTACGACAGACGAGGCTACATCTCTAGATGCCCCTTTGACGAAAGAAGAGATATTGCTAGCACTAAAACACATGAAACCGGGCAAAAGCCCTGGTCCCGATGGACTAACGGTCGGCTACTACAAAGCCTTCCCTGAAATACTTACGCCACACCTAGTCGAGGCATTCAACAGTTTCGTGTACACCAACACAGCTTCCAAAGACATCTTAGAGGCCCACGTTACCCTTATCCCAAAAACTGGGAAAGACGACAAGATAATCTCTAACTACCGTCCCATCTCCCTACTAAATGTAGACGTCAAATTGTACGCCAGAGCCATAGCCAACCGTTTACTGCCCTTGATTCCTAATTTAATCTCCACCGACCAGGTAGGTTTTGTTCCTGGACGTGAGGCACGGGACAACACGACCAAAGCTCTAAATGTACATCATTGGCTAACCTCCACTTCCACTCGGGGCTTCTTTCTGTCCTTGGACGCGGAGAAGGCCTTTGACAGGGTGGCTTGGGACTTCATGGAAGCTACCCTAGGCTTTATAGGTCTTCCCCCACAGTTGATCAAAATGATTATGGCCCTCTACTCTTCCCCCTGTGCCAGGGTAAGGGTGAATGGCGGCCTGTCGGAGGCCTTCTCCGTGTCCAACGGCACTAGACAGGGTTGTCCCTTGTCCCCCCTGATTTTTATACTAACAATGGAACCCCTACTCCGCAAACTCAAAGAGAATCCAGACATTAAAGGCATTGACATCAAACATAAACAATACAAAGTAGCGGCATACGCAGATGACGTTCTCCTCTTCCTCTCCGAACCCATCACTACCATCCCGAATTTGCTTAAAGACTTCGCACTATTTAAATCCTTATCAAACTTACAAATTAACTTCTCCAAGTCCAAAGCTCTCAACATATCACTGTCCGATGACACCGTAACACAGTGCAAAAAAAATTTTCCCTTTGCCTGGGAAACTCAAGCAATAACCTACCTCGGCATTAAAATTCCCACCAAACTGGCGGACTTATTTAGGCTAAACTTCCTTCCAATCCTCCAAACCATTCAGACCGACCTGCAGAAGTGGCAAATAGGACCGTTCTCCTGGTTCGGAAGGATAGCTATACTGAAAATGAATGTACTACCCAGGTTACTCTATCTCCTTCAATCCATACCCATACTCCTTCCACCCTCCTTCTTTTCTTCATACACGAAAATATGTAGGAAATTCATTTGGTTCGCCAAACAGCCCAGGCTCAATTGGCACAGATTGACGTCCCCTAAACTGAGGGGAGGCTTACAAGTACCGGACGTACAAACCTACCACCGGGTGTGCCATTTAGCCCGAATTGTGGACTGGCACTTACATGACAAAAACAAAGAATGGGTACACATTGAAAATGCATTCACCTCGACTCCGCTACGACTTCTACCCTGGCTAAACCCACAACGAGTGCCGAAAGCAGCCACTGCAAATCCCATAATTAACTCCACTCTACTGATCTTCAGAGCTGCTTGCAAAACGCTCCAGATACGACCTACGCCAGGCCCAATGACCCCCGTAGAAGACAATCCGGATTTTACGCCAGGTGTGTCTTTACGTCACCCACTGAATGACCCCCATAGACCCCGTCTTAGAGTGCAACAATTGTTCCACCAAGGACACCTTATGTCACACCAAGCCATGTCAGAAAAGTTCCCGGATTTGGACATTCCTTTCTACAAATACCTCCAGATCCGTCACTTCCTCCATAGTCTCCAACGAGAAACAGACATACGTAGGGACCTCACTCCTTTTGAACTCCTCTGCACCAGTCCGGAACCTCAAAGACACCTCATCTCAACCATTCATACTCTTTTTTACCCACCTAACAACACCAAGGAAGACATTTTAATCAGACAATGGGAAACTGATTTGAATCTCTCCCTTTCCCCCGATGAGTGGAAAAACATACACAACCACATTCACAAAGGCTCAATCAATGTATCGATTCAAGAATGCAGATACAAAATACTTACAAAATGGTACAGGACCCCTGACAAAATTAATAAATTCATACCGAATATTTCTCCTAAATGCTGGAGATGTAACACAGCCAGAGGCACTCTCCTACATATTTGGTGGGAATGCCCCCTCATCCAACCGTATTGGTCTGAAATCCATCGCCTAATCACACAGATAACGACTTTTACCCCGGACTACACTCCGGCCCAATTCCTACTCCACCACACCTCCATTCCTCAACGTATCTACAAGAAGTCGCTGATTCTACATCTCATCAATGCAGCAAATATGTGCATCCCAGTCCATTGGAGAAGCACGTCCCCTCCCTCGATCGCTGAATGGATACGGAGAGTGGACAGATTGGCTGAGATTGAAAACCTCATACACCAATCTGCTGACACTCCTTCTAAATACAGGGAAACTTGGGCTTGCTGGGCCCATTTTAGAGAATCGCAGCAGACCCCCACCTCCCCCAATCGACTATCCACTGATTCTGACGACAATGACAGGCCATGCACTACTGAGCACATAAACACATGAATCTGCATGTCCCCAACCCTGACCTTCCGTCTCCCTGCTGTCTCCCTCTCTCACACAGACAATTCCTAATTGCATGTATTCAAGTTGCATCATCTCATCCTAGGGAATTGCCCAGTTAGATGGGAACCCTTCATCCACAATCACACCGAACCGACATTAATAGTCAGGAGACACCTGTATACACCCTCCCTGAGCACAGATAGATCCCACTAGGGGTGCTCAGGACTGAGGGTTGAACTACCACGGTCGACAAAACATTACATGATTCTTTTTCAATACTGATCTCCTACTTTGACTAAGACTCATATCCCCAACAAACGGGTTTTATGCTAACGATCTCACAACCTATTTGGCTTAGCCAGCAACTCCCGCTAACACATAAAGGAGTGGTCAGAGACTCCGTAACCCTAAAACCTCCAAAAATTTTTTACCCTACAGGTTGCTTGTCTATGCCTCAACTACATTTCTTGTGTGATATGAGTTTTGTTTACTCGAACGATGTATGTTGAATTTGTCTAGCGCATATCCTTATTTTGCAACAGTTGATGTATTGAACTTTTTTTTTTTCTTGTATATGTGAAAATTTAATAAAATACTTTTTAAAAAAAAAAAAAAAAAAATAATTTGATCACTGACAGTGTCACAGAAAAGGAAGAAAGTGTGACTTGATCGTATAGGTCTCTAAGTGGACAGACTCAACCCGAGATTGGTGGGGAAACACATTTAGAAAAAGCTTATACGTATAACACAAGTCCCAAGCAAGCTTGCAACAAAGATGGACATGAATAAGGCAACGACCTAGCAATAAATAGAAATCAGTCTGGTATTAACAGATATGCCAGTGTACGGAAGGCCCTAGCCTTATTTTACACAGGTGCCCTCTGCAGTCTATATCCACCACTGCTGTTAATAGTCATACTAACTCAGTTGGTCATACCTGTGCTGCCTCTGGGCTCAGAATGGCATCAGCTTGTGGGTGATTTTGCAGTTCTACATCGGAATGGTCTCTGTTGTGAAAGAGTTTTTCTGAGCTTGTCCCCTCTAATGAGTACAGTAAGTAGAGGAAAGTAAAGGAGATTGACACCGTTTTCAGGCAACCAGATTGCTCCATACCAGTTCCAACTGACCGTCTTCTGTTTTCATGTGATCAGCATTCAGTACACGTGTTGTCACTTGTAATCAAGTGCTTCCACTAACTAGTAATACTTTTTGTCACCTTGTCAGTTCTGTAAATTTTTCACAGCTACTTAGTCTTCAAAGCCTGAAAAGGAGAGAAAGGAAGATTTAAATGTATCCAACACACATTGACTTAAAGAGATCTAGCTTTTAGTCATTTTATGCAAAACTTGAAGATTGCTTTATACAGTTCATTTTACTTATCTTTTGGAAATTACCCCATTGTATTATAAAAATATAATATAAATGTGTTCATATTTATTAGGAGGGTGATGATCAGTTAACATATCATTTGGTGTTTACTGAGCATAACAAGCCTTTGGATCATCTGGCATGGTTTTACAGCCGATACCCTTCTAACAAGTTTGCTAGATCTACTTGTGTTCCCAGTACATCCACATTTCCCATATTTCTTGTTCAAAACAAAAAGCGATTGAAAACAAAAGCTAACAGAACAATGCTCTCTTTGTTGTAAAAACAGTTTGTTTTGAATAAAGAGAAGATAGGGTTCTTTGCCCACCTTTACATATTTTACATACAATCATAAAGTTGGAAGTATAGCGTCCAACAGTTAGCCATTAATATATGGTATGTAATATACCATATCTCCCTAATATATATAGGAAGAAGCCCCTATCATAATACTTGAAAAGATTGTAGTTAAGAAGAGAAAGACAGGGAGGGAGCAGAAGAGGGAGAAGGCGAGGAAATAAAGAATAAGGGTAAGAGAAAAAAGGAGGTCAGACACTCAAAACCGAACCACAGTCCAAAACAGCACCGACACAGCACTGTGCATCAAGGCTCAAGAAGAGAGGAGTCAAAGTCAGGTGGTAAGAAGTGGTCTACCCAAGGCTGCCAGACTTTGCGGTGTTTAGGGATTGTGTCTAAGATAGTAGCTTCAGTTTTACTGTAAATCACAGCTAGGGTCATCCTATTTTTGGTCTCAAGTAAACAAAGAGTCAAGGTCTAAATTTCCCATATTTCAACAGGATTTCTAGATCTATTTAACATGTGTCATATTTTTAATACATCGAATGCTACAGCCACTGTCCCAAATCTGGATTTGGATATTTGCTATTAGCGGACAGCAAGCCAAAGATTTTATCAGTGATTCACTCTTGACTTCTAGGGCCCAAGGGCTCCATCCTGCACACTCACTGCCTTACAAATGAGGTTTTGAATGATGTGCTGCCCTCACTGTACTTACTGCTCTGCACATTTTAGCCCAAAAATCCTATTTTTTATTGATGTTTTCCATAATGTGAGACTGAAAGGAAAATACCACCAAACAGCCAACGAATACACCAAATATAGGCCCCATGTATGTGTCTAGTGCCACATGCAAAAAAAAAATGGTTAGAGTTATAGAGGTGGTGAAGAGACACCAGTGGGGGACAATGTACAATCTTAGCTAGATTGAGGAATGTGACGCGGGGTGTGCCATGTGCGTGCCAGGAATATAGTTATCTGATGTGTTATATTGAGCATACATCACATTGATGTATATTTAAAGCCAAAGCATTTTTTAAAATTTCGGATAGTGTAGAAAATGGTTAAAAGCTATGCTTAAACCATATTTCCCAGTGTGGATATTTCCCTTTAATTCTTGTCCTGTAGTCTCAAAAAAAGAACTGTTAGGAACTCTCCAGTGAGGGAAAACCCCCCTTAGACAGTTGTCACCAGTACAAACATGGAAGATTTCCCCTCTATTCCTGCTCAGGTGACAGCTCAGAATTTTGGCTCCCCTATCACTTTTAGTTCTGTGTAGGTGGTCACCTAGACAAGCAGAGAGAATAAATCTCCCTAGCAGCTATAAATGCTTGACAGTGGTTCTGATCCCTCACCACTCTATACAAAAATAAAAATAAAACGTTTTGGTTTTGTATATACTTTAGGTTATATATATATATATATTTTTTTTTTTTTAACAAAGAACTTTAGGTTATATTTTAATGTTACATACACATATGTAAGTGTGCACTTTGTTGTAAAGAAGCAATGACAGCAGAATGTGAAGTCAAATAGCTCATTGTGCTGCAAGTTGTATATACAGTTGCTAGACAGTGATTTCTATTACAATGACTCCTAAAATCACCAAATACAAACAAGTATGTAAAAGACTCAGAGCAGTGATGGAATAAAGAATTATTTTTGATGCATTTAAATATATTTAGTGCACATTTTTACTAAAGAACTAATTTTTGAGAAATGATAAAAGCCCCAAGAATATTTTTATAACCGATCCCACACTTGTATTCATTTTTACAAACAAATTTGCTATGGTAATTTAACTAAAAGCCAAAAATGTACTATATATACAAGACAAAAACCATTAATTGCATAGTAGGCATCCTGTGTCAAATATTAACATAGTACAGCTGTGATGTTTCAAAAATAAATCTATAAATATATTATAATCTATTATAATCTTTTTTTTTTTTTATAAGGATTTTTTTTTTTTTTTAGTAAGGATTTTTTTTTTAAGAAACACAATTTGCCATAACAACATAAAAACAATACAGTGCATCTGATATGCATTGCATCTTCACATTACTCCTGAGCTCGTCTCACATTTCATAATTTCTGTCCATCCATCCATCCATCAAAGGTTATATCATAACAAAGACTTAGATATGCATCACTATGCGTACACCATATCTCACTCCATGCACAGAGGGAGAAATAGGTTTTGACCATGTGAGAATCTTTAGGTTACTAGATCATGGGAGCAAGGTCTCAAGGTGTATCGTTCATATTATTTAGCCCTTCTTTATGCAAATGGGGGGGGGGGGGGGGGGTCAGTTGGTTTTCAGTGCTTTAAAATAGGCTTCCTGGTCTACAATAAAGCTCTGGATATAACACATTTTATATTCTAATCTGCTATCAAGTCATCCAGAATACCCAGTGTACAGATTTTGGGATCTAAGGGGACAGTCAGCTGAAAATTACTATTTAGAGTGGCTAGGACAGAATGCCAGTTTCTGTGTGATTTGGGGCATCCCCATAGTATATGAATCAAGTCACTATTGTCTCTCTGACATCGAGGTTATATAATTTCGATGGTGTAAAAATGTGCCCATAGTACGATGTTAAGTTGAGACAATTGTTGGGTTACATTAAGTGAGCATAGGATTACCAATCTCAGAGCATTTCCCACTGTTCTCCAGTAATGATTCCTATATCCACATGCTATTTATTCATATCCTTAGAGGACTAAGCTTTAAGGAAGTCCATTAGGAGCATATCATAAAGCATGATGGAGTTGTGCATAGTAGAAGTGCATCAGCATTTAGCAGAAAATATAAATTTTAAAGAGAACTCTATTTACAAATAAACTGCTTAGTATTTAAAAAAATCCAAGTTTTACTGAGCTGGCTAAAAAAGTTTTTTTGCATTAAAATGTTATAAGATATAGTAAATGGTAACAATTTCGTAGGATTTATTTCTTAAGACAAGTAAATATTGTTCAAAGAACCTTAGACAGAGGTAGTTTCATTTCCCTCTGGAGTTGCACTTACTTGTTTGGCAGTTTCCTGCTCTGTGATCTTCTCTCTACTCTCTGCAGCCCCTTGGCAGAGGTTTTTTAACAAGGTCTGAGCTGGGATGAGACTAGTCCGCCCCTGAATAAATCATTGGCTATCATGTGAACTGTCAGACAAGCTGTTAGCTTATGACAAATAGGGCAGTGAATGCTAAAGAACCTAATGATGTATTTCAAGTACAGAGGCTACCTATCTCCACTTGACTGGTCCTAGCTATTCCCAGGCAGATAAAATGGGGACAGTCACCTCTGAACGAGACTCAGCACTGAGGTCTTTAAATCTTGAAAATATTAACCTACAATGCCGAGAATGGGCCAATGTCCGGTATGACATCACCATCACCATTACTCCGGAAGATACTTGTTTTCCATTTGTTTCATTCCTTGCTCAGCAGAAAGTCAAGTTAATCATCTATGCATAGGACAATGTAAAGGAAAACTTCACCTTCCTGAATAATTTTTATAACTGGAATGCAGGTCAGTAAATTTAAAGTGGATCTCCAACCAAAACTTTTTTGCTACAGTGCCTTGAAAAAGTATTCACACCCCTTGAAATTTTTCACATTTTGTCATGTTACAACCAAAAACGTAAATGTATTTTATTCGGTTTTTATGTGACCAACACAAAGTTGTACATAATTGTGAAGTGGAAGGAAAATGATGAATTGGTTTTCAAAATCTTTTTACAAATAAATATGTGAAAAGTGTGGCGTGCATTTGTATTTAGCCCCCTTTCCTCTGGTACCCCTAACTAAAATCTAGTGGAACCAATTGCCTTCAGAAGTCACCTAATTAGTAAATAGAGTCCACCTGTGTGTGATCTATTCTCAGTATAAATACAGCTGTTCTGAGAAGCCCTCAGAGGTTTGTTAGAAAACCTTAGTGAACAAACAACATCATGAAGGCCAAGGAACACACAAGACTGGTCAGGGATAAAGTTGTGGAGCAGTTTAAAGCAGGGTTAGGTTATAAAAAAAAATCCCCACCTTTGAACATCTCACGAAGCACTGTTCAATCCATCATCTGAAAATGGAAAGAGTATGGCACAACTACAAACCTACCAAGACATGGCTGTCCACCTAAACTGACAGGCCGGGCAAGGAAAGCTTTAATCAGAGAAGCAACCAAGAGGCCCATGGTAACTCTGGAGGAGCTGCAGAGATCAACAGCTCAGGTGGGAGAATCTGTCCACAGGACAACTATTAGTCGTGCACTCCACAAATCTGGCCTTTATGGAAAAGTGGCAAGAAGAAAGCCATTGTTGAAAGAAAGCCATAAGAAGTCCTGTTTGCAGTTTGCGAGAAGCCATGTGGGGGACACAGCAAACATGTGGAATGGTCGTCATTGTGGCCCCCGACCATTCATACAGCCGGAGGCTGTGAACCCAGAGGGAAGACCGAGTAAGGATGGAAAAACTGGGGAGCCATGACAGCGCTGTGTTGGAGGGCTCTGTGTGCAGGTCTGCCAAGTCTGCCATAATGTGCTAGTATGGGATGCATACTAGTAAATTATTTATTCTCAGTATAAATACAGCTGTTCTGTGAAGCCCTCAGAGGTTTGTTAAAAAACCTTAGTGAACAAACAGCATCATGAAGGCCAAGGAACACACCAGACAGGTCAGGGATAAAGTTGTGGAGCAGTTTAAAGCAGGGTTAGGTTATGAAAAAAATCATAACCTTTGAACATCTCACAGAGCACTGTTCAATCCATCATCCGAAAATGGAAAGAGTATGGCACAACTGCAAACCTACCAAGACATGGCCGTCCACCTAAACTGACAGGCCGTTCAAGGAGAGCATTAATCAGAGAAGCAGACAAGAGGCCCATGGTAACTCTGGAGGAGCTGCAGAGATCCACAGCTCAGGTGGGAGAATCTCTCCACAGGACAACTATTGGTCGTGCACTCCACAAATCTGGCCTTTATGGAAAAGTGGCAAGAAGAAAGCCATTGTTGAAAGAAAGCCATAAGAAGTCCTGTTTGCAGTTTGCGAGAAGCCATGTGGGGGACAGAGCAAACATGTGGAAGAACGTGAACTTTTTGGCCTAAAAGCAAAATGCTTTTGGGCAGAAAACTAACACTGCACATCACCCTGAATGCACCATCCCCAACGTGAAACATGGTGGTGGCAGGATCCTGTTGTGAGGATGCTTTTCTTCAGCAGGGACAGGGAAGCTGGTTAGAGTTGATGGGAAGATGGATGGAGCCAAATACAGGGCAATCTTAGAAGAAAACCTGTTAGAGTCTGCAAAAGACTTGAGACTGGTGCAAGAGGTTCACCTTCCAGCAGGACAATGACCCTAAACATACAGCCAGAGCTACAATGGAATGGTTTAGATCAAAGCATATTCATGTGTTAGAATGGCCCAATCAAGGTCCAGACCTAAATCCAATTGAGAATCTGTGGCAAGACTTGAAAATTGCTGTTCACAGACGCTCTCCATCCAATCTGACAGATCTTAAGCTATTTTGCAAAGAAGAATGGGCAAAAATTTCACTCTCTAGATGTGCAAAGCTGGTAGAGACATACCCAAAAAGACTTGTAGCTGTAATTGCAGTGAAAGGTGGTTCTACAAAGTATTGACTAAGGGGGGCTGAATATAAATGCACACCACACTTTTCACATATTTATTTGTAAAACATTTTGAAAACCATTTATCATTTTCCTTCCACTTCACAATTATTGGCCACTTTGTGTCGGTCTATCACATAAAATCCCAATAAAATAAATTTACGTTTTTGGTTGTAATATGGTAAAATGTGGAAAATGTCAAGGGGTGTGAATACTTTTTCAAGGCACTGTAGTTCTGCAAAGAATGGAGAAGGGTTAGAGTCTCTGTAAAGAATTTCTTGCTATCTGGAGAGATTCATGTTCACTTTCAGTGTAGTAGAAAGTGAAAGGAAAATTTTAAATTGCACAGTTGTCACAGGAATAGAATATGTGAGGATATTTCCACTGGAGAATTTCTATAGCTTTTTTATAGTTGACTGTGAAATATTTCTGTGGGCCCAGTAGTCCACTGCCTTCAGTTATATTGTGGCAAAGCACACCATTTTAAAGAAATCTGTAAAATAAGTACCTAGTCCAAACAGGTTTATGCTTTTTAGTTTAGTGCCTGGATGCCCTGAACCCCCATTTATTCTTTGGATCAAGAGATGATCCCCTGCACCCTCCTACCTTCTATGCCTGTCTACTAGCTCATTACTGTGTTGAGAAACCTGACTGCCTAATAGTAAAAGTTAGTTCCAAGTTAGTGCCAGGGAAACCTGACGCTAATGTTAACCCATTTCCCAAACCCCAAGCTTAACCCAACATCTGAAACTATCCCCATGTGGTTAATTATTTTTTTAATCAGCACAAGGGATGGTACTTAATTGTACCTTAATTGATGGTACTACATTTAACCACTTGACCTCAGAAAGATTTATATTTATATATATATTTAGATTTATATAAGATTTATTTTTTGCGCGGTCATGCAGCATTGTACCCAAATAAAATGTATATCAGTTTTTTTCCCCACAAATAGAGCTTTTGGTGGTATTTGATCACTGCATTTTTTTATTTTTTGAGCTGTAAACAAAAAAAGACAGACAATTGAAAAAAAAAAAAAAAAAATACAATATTTTTTACACTCTGCTATAAAACACATCCAATAAAAAAATTGAAAAAAATCAAATTTCTTCATAAATGTAGGCCAATATTTATTCTGTTACATATTTTTCGTAAAATAAAATTCCCAATAAGCGTATATTGATTGGTTTTCGCAAAAGTTATAGCGTCTACAAACTATGGTATACATACTGGATTTTTTATTTATTTATTTTTGTACTAGTAATGGTGACGATCAGCAACTTATAGCGGGACTGCAATATTGTAGCGGAAAGTCAGACACTAGCTGACACTTTTGAAACTTTTTTGGGTACCAGTGACACTAATACAGTGATCAGTGCTAAAAATATGCACTGTCACTGTACTAATGACACTGGCTGGGAAGGGGTTAAACATCAGGGGTGTTTAAAGGGTTCATTTTGTGCCTAGCCTGTGTTTTACTGTACTATGTGTGCTGCTTTTACTCAGGGAAGTGCTAAATTTTATTACCTGCTTTGCAGGGACACAAAATCCATCCCCACTGTCTGAACGTAGCTCTGCCCTGTTTACATACATTTGTTCTGTCTCATTCATGCATAGAGCAATTTTTCTTTTTGCCAACTATACCTGCCCTTTCCACCCCCCTTCTCCATTCCAAGAAGCTGTGCTATAACTTTCATGAATAAAAAGTACTCTATGAATCAAGGATGGGTGGATAAATGAAAAGTCTGTCTCTATTCACAGAGCGCTTTTTATTCATGAAAGCTTTAGCACAGCTTCTATGAATGGAGGAGGGTGGTGAAAAGGGCAGGCATAGCCGACACTATTAAGAAGTGCCTATGACAGGTCCAGCAGCTGCATTAACCCCTGTAGCACCATAATATTACTGCTGTGGAGGGGTTTGTGTTGGGATGGGGGTGGCAGAGGACTGAAGATTTTAATAGTCAGTCAGCACCTGTAGTAGGAGCATGTTTCTTTAATTGTAAGTACTTTTCCCAACTGGACATCATCATTAGCATCTTAATGGTGCTGTTGTCAGTATTCCTATAATTGCACTTTCTGTCATGAAAAAAATATAAGATATTTAGTTTTAGACTTCTAGTAGGTGGTTTTAAAACACAAGTTGAGCCGTTTTTTTTGGATGGGGTGCAAAGTTATAAACTCTTTTGTTTTTTTAAATTTATGGCTGTGATCCCATTGAGGAGATTTTCCTTCACTACCTGTGATACCTGAAATAGAAGGAGCAGTTGTCACTGTGACAGGAAGGCACAGACAGCAACAGAAACATTGTCAGAAGTTCTAATAATTCCCTTCTGGAGAGATATCTCATAAATTATTTTCCTGAAAAAAAAAGTTTGAGTTTGAAGTTTTTATTATTCCATGCTGTGGCCTACCCCACTTAAAGTGGAAGTGAAGTCCACTTTTTAACTTGTACCTACAGGTAAGCGTATAATAAGGCTCGCCTGTAGGTACAGTGAACATCTCCTAAACCTACACTGTTTAGGAGATAATCACATGAGATGGAGCTGGTGACGTCACCTGCGCATGCACTCTGAAGGGACAGCATACCCGTGCCGTACCCTCAGAGCTTGGTGACAGAGCTGGGGCTCCCACGCGCATGCATGGGAGTGATGTCATCATGGCCCCTGGCCATTCATACAGCCGAAGGCTGTGAACCCAGAGGGAAGAACGAGTAAAGGTGGAAGAACTGGGGAGCCATGACAGCGCTGTGCTGGAGAGCTCTGTGTGCAGGTAAGTCTGCCATAATGAGGAGCCATGACAGCGCTGGAGAGCTCTGTGTGCAGGTAAGTCTGCCATAATGGGGATCCATGACAGCGCTGTGCTGGAGGGCTCTGTGTGCAGGTAAGTCTGCCATAATGGGGAGCCATGACAGCGCTGGAGAGCTCTGTGTGCAGGTAAGTCTGCCATAATGGGGATCCATGACAGCGCTGTGCTGGAGAGCTCTGTGTGCAGGTAAGTCTGCCATAATGGGGAGCCATGACAGCGCTGTGCTGGAGGACTCTGTGTGCAGGTAAGTCTGCCATAATGGGGAGCCATGACAGCGCTGTGCTGGAGGACTCTGTGTACAGGTAAGTCTGCCATAATGGGGAGCCATGACAGCGCTGTGCTGGAGGACTCTGTGTGCAGGTAAGTCTGCCATAATGGGGAGCCATGACACCACCGTGCTGGAGGACTCTGTGTACAGGTCTGCCAAGTCTGCCATAATGTGCTAGTATAGGGTGCATACTAGTAAATTATGACTTAAACCTGCAGGGGGCTCCATTTTTTAAATTTTTGTGGCAGTTAACTACTGCTTTAATTTCTATGTCCTTTTGCTTATGTGAACTGCTCCTTGTCTGCTATTCTACAATTCTCCATCTACTGTATTTTTAGGTCTAGTCACTGTTCCAGTCCACTGTTGATACCTTTACCTTAACTGTGGCATGGTTGTCACTCAGCGGAGCTTGCTGAGTGGAGACTACAACTTGATTTATACCTACTGTATCTGCCGCAACCCCTGCAAATTCACAAATCGAGCATGATCAGTTGCGCCATTGCACTATGCTCAAATGGAATTGTAGTGTTTGCACCAACGACACATGTGAGAAAATGAACATGCACCAGCATCGGGAGCATGAATGCACTACAAGCAGAAGCTGCAAAGTAAGTTTTATAGGATAAAAAAACACTTTCAAAAATAAAGGCAAACAATCTATAGAATATGCATAGCAATAGCTCAAAGTTTATTACAAATATTTGGATCTGCTTGAACCCTGGCAACTGTGTCAAAAAAGGCAGGCAGAGGACAAAGGACCAGTCACCAGTATTGCCTGTTGTCTCCCTGCACATGATCTTTTCCCCATTATTGACATTCTGTGGCTTGTTCTGCATTGTGTCAATGTATTGTATATGGAGGCAGCTATCTTGGTGGAGGCAGGGCTTTGCTTCCTCATGTCAGATCCTCCAGCATGGAGTTCAGTGAGCAGTATAGCAATGACATTACCAAATCTCACTCAAAATCTCCTGAGACTAGCAGTCAGAGACAGTGGTGACTAAGATTTCACACTGCAGATATACATTTATGAGGCTCTACATACCTCACATACCAGGAAGCGCACTGCTATTTTTCAAGAGGAATGCAAGACAAGGGGTACATTTTTCTAGGCACTGCTTAAGCATAATTAACATATGTTTCCTATGACATTGCAAATCGTCACATTTTGGAGTTTAGGTCAACATTAAGGCCTTCTAACGTTTTTGATCTGATACATGTTTCGGGTCACTGACCAAGAAAGTGTTGAAACCAGAGGGTCCACACAAAAGCCGGACAACCATCATTTTCATTAAAACGGCAACCATGGCAGTCCTCATGTAGCTCTTAATTTCATGTAGCCTTCACACCCTGGATCTGTAGAACAGCAGTTTATTCAGTGTTGCCAAAATCTGCAGTAATAAAAAATATGAGCAGCAGTGCATCTTCTAGTAAAATCCTATTGTGTTTATTATTTTATAGTGAAAAATCCGTTATACATAATTAAATAGAAGTGTGTGAAACATACCTGGATCAGTTCCATAGGCACTTTGACACCCTCTTTGTAGATTTAACGTAACATGTCTGAAATAAAGGTCAGTACAGTTGTTTGTTGGCCAAGCCGTGTGACGCACCATGTCCTGTTCATTTTGAAATATATAATTCACTTCTCTCCTTACAATTTAATTTTTCTTTTCTATTTGGGACGTCACCTGGAGATTATCAAAATGAACTGGCCCCAGAGATTACAGTAATAAAGCTTTCCAAAAATTGATAAAACGTATTATTTGTCAGAGTATTCAAAGAACTGAAAGCCTTTAGACCACCTACAGACCTGGGTTCTTGGTAAAGATCCAATGCAATGAGTCATTGCGTGCTTCAGCCACTGCCGAGGCTCCCCAGAGCTTTATGTATATAAGTGAGTGTAGAAGCAAGTTGGAGTATAGATGAGATAACTAGCAATGTGAAGACGGTACCGCCAAAAATTATAATATTATTAGTATAATACAGGATTTATATAGTGCTAACAGTTTTCACAGCACTTTTTGAAAAATAAGGGAAACAGGAGGGTTAAGAGGGCACTGCTTGTAAAAGATTACAATCAAAATGATATATTTTTTTGCATGATTGTTGGCAAATTGAACCTATTGTTGGCTTCTTATATGTCTTGGGGTCTTCAGTGGTAAGGATTACCAGTTCTGCCCACCTTTTATAGAGAAGCCAAAGCCATATAATGAATATATAGTGCTCTGGAAACACGTACCAACAGTTAACAGCAATGAAATTCTATATTACCAAAAGTATTAGGGCGCCTGCCTTTACACACACATGAACTTTAATGGCATCCCAGTCTTAGTCCATATGGTTCAATATTGAGTTGGCCCTCCCTTTGCAGCTATAACAGCTTCAACTCTTCTGGGAAGGCTGTCCACAAGGTTTAGGAGTGTGTACATGGGAATTCTTCCAGAATTGCATTTGTGAGGTCAGGAACTGATGTTGGATGGGAAGGCCTGGCTTGCAGTCTCTGCTCAAATTCATCCCAAGGGTGTTCTATCGGGTTGAGGCCAGTCAAGTTTCTTTATCCCAAACTTACTCATCCATGTCTTTATGGACCTTGCTTTGTGCACTGGTGCTCAGTCATTTTGGAACAGGAAGGGGCCATCTCCAAATTTTGTTCCCACAAAATTGGGAGCATGAAATTGTCCAAAATGTCTTGGTATGCTGATGCCTTAAAAGTTCCCTTCATTGGAACTAAGGGGGCAAGCCCAACACTTGAAAAACAACCCCGCACCATAAATCCCCCTTAACCAAATTATTTTACCAGTGCACAAAGCAAGGTACATAAAGACATGGATGAGCTAATTTGGGGTGGAGGAACTTGACTGGCTTGTACAGAGTCCTGAACTCAACCCGATAGAACACCTTTGGGATGAATTAGAACAGAGACTGTAATCTAGGCCTTCCCGTCCACATCATTGCCTGACCTCACAAATGCGCTTTTGGAAGAATGGTAGAACATTCCCATAGTCACACTCCTAAACCTTGTAGACAGCCTTCCCAGAAGAGTTGAAGCTGTTATAGCTGCAAAGGGTGGGCCAACGCAATATTGAATCCTACGGACTAAGACTAGGATGCCATTAAAGTTCATGTGCACGTAAAGGCAGCTGTCCCAATACTTTTGGTAATATAGTGTACCATCATTGTGATCTTGTAGGACAGGGTAAAGACACAAAATACTGCATTGAAACATGGCCTAAAAGGGTTGATTTACTAAAAGTGGAGAGTGCAAAATCTGGTGCAACTACGCATGGTAGCCAATTAGCTTCTAACTTCAGCTTGTTCAATTAAGCTGTGACAAAAAAACCTGGAAGCTGATTGGATTCTATGCAGAGCTGCACCAGATTTTGTGCTCTCCAATCTTAATGAATGAACCCCAAAGAGTCACCAGAGGTGACCTAACCGAACAGTGTCTACATGAACATGAAATATTGTACAGGTCTGGAAAGAACTTTAAAGGAAGCCTATACTTTAAAGTGTTACTAAACCCAGGACCCTGCATTCACTTTATCTGGTCTCCCACAGTACACAGAACCAGGGCTGTCTTAATGCATTGGGCACCCCTGGAGCCCAGGGGCCCTAGGTGCATGTCGGGGGGCCCCATGATAATCTTGCATTACATCATACTTGCCAACTGTCCTGGATTTGCCGGGACAGAAACGCTTTTTACTAAGCTGTCCCAGGATGGCCGAGATTTTATTTAAAGTACTAATATATGTTTAATTCTATCAACTATTTATACTTTTATTATTGAGAGTAGATGCGTAAATTGGTGCAGGCTGGTAGGGGCCCCAGTGCATTACTTTGCCCAGGGGCCCATGATGCTATTAAGACGGCCCTGCACAGAACATGGAAATGCAATTATTTTAGTAAATATAAACTACTAATACCTTTTCTCATCAGCAGTATTTTGCATTCTTGTGACTTCTATCAGTGTCCAGCCGACCACTGGTTAAAGCTTGTAGGAGGAGGTTTCATTCTCCTCTGGCTGTCCTATGAGGCTGCATGACCCCCAACTTTCGGTCTGGACAGTGCTGATTGGCCCTGTGCTGATCACATGCACCCTCCCGAAAAAAAACAACCTTTCTAGCAATACACACCAAACTGAGCATGTGCAGAGTGTCTCCAAGGCTCTGTTCTATCAGCGGATGAATTGGGGACAGTAAAAGAAGGGGGGGCTCAGAGAAGACAGGATCAAACAGCCTTTTTACACAATGCGGAGGATTAACCCCTTAGGTTCCACAGTGAGTATAATAAGCATGCTTTACTGCATATACAGACTGCTTTTACTGTTGTGGATGTAGTAACACTTTAAACATGATTTCAATTGTTTCAAAGTGAGCTACTTAGCTCGAATGTCCCTTTAGCGCTTTTGGTAAATTGTTCCTCCACATAGTTCTGAATATCAAAGCTCTTGCTTTTTTTACTCGAGTAGGCATATAGGACCAGATTGCCTGACCATGGGTAAGGTCTTATGGTATGATAAAAAGTCAGTTTTTCATTTAAAGTGGAAAGGACCTTTAATTAGGATTGAAAACATCACTATTCGTCATCTCTGACAAGAGCTTTTTAAAACAGAGAATTTTCAGTGACCCCTCTCCAAATGGAGACTGTCCAGCATTTCTGAATTATTATTTCAATCAATTACCTTTACTTAAAAACAAACATGATTGAGGTGTGAGCACCCCTGTACTCTGTGTGTGCCTCATTCCTGTTCTAGAACAGTCTATTACTTACAGTGATTTATTGGCAGCAGATGAGCAGGGTTACTATCAGTAGAGTGATTTGGCAGTGTATGTAGTTTTTACGTGCAGGATTATCCAAACATAGCAGTACCCCCACTAATGAGCTGTGATTTATTCACATTGACTGGCTGTTCTGTTCTAAAGGGATTTTGTGTTTTGCTATGTCAATTAAAAAAAGTAGATTTATAGGATTATTGTACTGAATCTTTAGACCTGAACCACAAAAACAGGCCAGCATTAAAAAGGAACTATCATTAAAATGTTTTAATGTTATTTGAATCCCCAGGGGACCAAGTGCATATTGGTCTTGTTCTGACTAGTGTCCCCATTGTCATCAAAATGCACCTCTATATGCTGGCTGTAGATCCATCCCCTTTTGAAGCCTCAATTATGGACATTCCTGTGGAGGACAGTACAGCCAGCACAGAGCCCTGTCCTCTTTCTAAGCTGAATGAGTTGTCACTTTTAGGAATGAATTGAAATAATTCATGAGATGGCCAGGGTAAGGGTCTACTGAGGAAGTTCACACTTTGGGACGTAACGCATATGGGGAGCGGAGCCTGAATTCTGACGTCATCCCGCGGCGATCTCGTTTTACGGTGACATAGCTGATACATGTGTTTAACAGCTACTGTAGCACTGCTGAAGTGCTGTTTATGTGAGTATTACTTTTTAATAAATGAATTAAATTATGTCCAATGGGGAGCACTAGATTGTGTTTGTTCTATTCCTATCCTATATGCCATCATCCCTTAAGTACACCCGAGACTCTGGGAGCTGATTATTCGATGCAGGAGACACGGAGGGATAACACGCCACACAGATCTCATTACATCCCCTGGGGGAGACAGCTGGTTATGACCTACTGGTAATGCAGGGGTCATAAGGTGAGTGGCTAGTGTGGAAAGGTGGAGGATAGCATGGGCACTTTATGGACAACACTGCGTTGGAATAATATTCCTAATGGACTACTTTTTAAAATATTTAGTTTGCTATAAATCGGATTAATGAATTGAAGTAGCGCTACACTAATTTTGGATTGAAGTTTATTGTATAGAGTAGTCCTTCTCACCCTTTTCAACACAGAGGAACCATTGAAATAATTTTCTGGTCTCAGGGAACTCCTGCTAAGCACTAATTACTATATCTGCAACTCATGATATATAGTGTGATGGTCAGTGGGAAGAATGCTCCTTACACTTGTGGTCACTGGAAAGAATTACCCCCTTAGAGATAGCTATAAAGATTAATAATGTCCGTGGAAGCTTATCTGAAAGACAGAAGTTGCTCATTGCTCTAGGAATGCTGAACAACCTCTGGGGGAACCCTGGTTGAGAAACCTTGGTATATAATGTGGTGAAAACACTGTGTGGCATTAGAAGCAACTTATGTATTTTGATTTGTATTAATTTATTATAGTTGGGTTGCACTAATTATAATGAGATTCTTTGGAACAATTGGCACTGCCTGTTCATTAATAATAGTATGAGAACAGGAAGTGCTGATCATTCATTCGTAATAGTGACAGCTCACTAAGGGCTGCAGCTCTGTTTATCTATCAGCGGCTGCTTATACACATACACAGCACAGCCAATGGATCACATAGCACTTTTATGATTGAATGACTAAAGCCGTGGGGCCTTGATGACACCCTGTGGGAGGGCGAAATGCGTTGAGGCAATTTGCGGTTTAGAGTTCAGGCAACATCACTTCCGATTGTCGGTGGAACGCACGCCAGCAGCTGCGCTTTCTATCTGCAATCTCTTTCCAATACATGCTTGTACTTAACATACATTTTGTAAGTACCCATTTTTTATTTGGGCAATAAATACATTGCCAAGCAGTACTTCACTATAGTCCCCTTCTTTTATGTAATTTTGGGCACTATTATCCACGCATGACTATTATGATCATGTGAGATCTTCTTTGCAAACTGATGTGAATTTGCCATTCCTGGCCAACATTCTAAGCCTAAATGACCCCTAGACTGAAAAGCTAGGGGTCCATTCCATCTGGTGAGTGGGGACACAGGAGGGGGTGTGGCGCACCTCGAGTTTTGGAGCAATTTTTCACTTTATGGATTGGAGCACATTGTTCACTAATATATGGACATTCACCCATTTATTAATTGTTATTATTTGATTATATTTAGATCATTGTTTTGCACTATTGCAAGCGCTGTAATATATCTATTTTTTCAATTTGCCAAGTGAATAGCACTTTTTGTACAGCAGCTGCAATTCATATAATTTATTATTCATTATCTTGTTCACAATTTTTGTCCACTTCTAGCACGAGTATACATATCTAGAATATATTTTTTTTCACTATACGCATACACAGCACAGCCAATGGATCACATAGCACTTTTATAAATGAATGACTAAAGCCGTCGGGCCAACACCATATATGACACATCCCAACAGTGCTGATTGTTCATTCATAAAAATGTAAGATCACTCCCATGGCACTATGTGATCCAGAAGCTCTGTGTTTGTAAATGCAGCAGCTGATAGACATACAGTGCTGAAAGCTGTGTGTTTTTATATTGTGAATGGCAATGCTGGTCTCCAGAGCAGCTCCTACTGCCAGAGAACAGAGCTGTCAATCAAAAATCCATCTCCTTTCTAGTGGTGTTGTCGGACAGGGAGGAAAACCTGTCCACCCATGGTGCTTAGATTTGAAAGCCACCAAGTAATATATACAATTGATACCCTGCGGAGTTAAATAACATTATAACATAAGGATAGTAAATCTGGGCTCTGCCCATGTAGGGCAAACACTGGCCCTGTTAAAGTATGGCTAAACTGCATCTAAGCACCACAAACTGAAAACATTATTTAATTCATTTTTATTATTTAACACAAACTCACCCATCCATCCATGTCTCCACACTTTAAAAAATGCTCATGAAGACTCCGGGGATGTGTAACATCATTTTGGCCTAGGCCAGAAATCAGGAAACCACAGAAGAAATGTAGAAAAAAGGTTAAAACAAGTACATATAATATACCTTCCTAAAAAAAAAACTGGAAGGTGCAAGCAAACATCTAGTATATTACCAAAAATGTATTGAGGCAATAAAAAACTGCTAGAAATGGATACTCACAAAAATGCAACTTGTAAAAGCTAATCAACCACAAGATGCCATACAGTGCAGGGTGCACATGTTCCAATCACACCCCGCTGTGGTGCCAATCTGATGTGTTTCAGGGGCACACCCCCTTCCTCAGAGCTAAGCTGACCAACATATCAATGTACAAGTGCTTAACAGACATGCTTACATGGCCTTGCCCCAAAAAGGGTAGGGTGGAAATGAGCAGTCTGAGGTGTTGGTCAGCTTAGCTCCGAGGTAGGGGGAGTTTGGCATCACAGCAGAGTGTGATTGGAAGATGTGCACCCTGCACTGTTTGGCAACTAGTGGTTGATTGGCTTTTACAAGTTGCATTTTTATGAGTATCCATTTCTAGCAGTTTTTATCACCTCAATAAATTTTACGTAATGCACTAGGTGCCTGCGCCTTCCTGTTTGTTTTTTAGCTTCACTTTGGATTCCCCTGTCCAAGGAAGGCTGCATCCGCCAAGCATTTGGATTTGTTGTCCCATAGTCCTATCCATCTGTGGAAGACCTCTTAGCACTGGAAGTGATTGCTCTTTTTTATAATATACCTTTCTCTCTATTTATTAATGTTAGCAGTATAAGGCTTAAAATGTTGATTGAGTTTAGTTTTGCTTTATACCTGGGAAGAATGGTTGTTTCAGAATAGCTCTTCATTCCTTTTACTACTCTTTTTTTTAGACTGTTAATAAAAATTCTACGACGTAAAACAGGGAGTGATCGGGTAGGCTAAGGCCATGGTTAGAATAAGGCTAAGGATAGGATTGAAGGAGTATAAGCCTATCTATGGTCAAAATGTAAACTCATATATTAATTTCCACATTGTATTTCTAATATTTCTAGCCTACTCCTAATAATAGGAATGATCTTGAAGTTTGTAAAATGATTTTGTGACGATCTCCACACATTTTGTTTCTTTGAATTCTATAACATGTATTCACTATGCCCTGTAGATAGTCATTGATGTGTCACACATTTCACAGAATATACCTTCTGATTTACAGAGGTGCTGAGAGCAAGAGTTTCAGTATAGGAATCATTGACAACAAGGCAACAAGGTACCATGGGATATGTAGTCCTTAGAAATTGAAAAAAAAAAAAAAACAGCAAAGGAGAAGCTGCAAAGCATACAGGGAATCCAGGAAGTTGTGGAAAGAGACAGATAACAGACAGGCAGAACTCACAACATGAAAGGAGATTTCTTTCCAGTAAGCTTATATTGGATTGGCAAAATAAATTTTTTTTTATTTTGTTATTACAATGCTATTTTTATAAAATAAGAATGTATGCTGTGACCATAGATTTCCTTTAAGTGTTAGATTAGGTTCAGTTTAAGAGGTAAGGTTAAAGTCAAAATACAGGCAGAATAAAAAATAACATATACAGCCTGTAGACAGCATTGAATCACATGTTTTCATTTTCCTTGTAACATAGTTTTAGCACCTGTTGATCCTGCCGGAATCCACAATTTTTTCACTTCCTGTAGCAGGAATATAGTCAGCATTTTTTTTTCCAAAGGAGATGAAAAAACTCTTAAAGCAGAACTCCTCCAGTGAGGGCAGGAGCGAGGCTAAGGGTAAAGAAAGACAGATTCTGGCGGTAGGGGATTAAATTATTAGAAGGACAGAGAGGGCTATCTGTCACAAAGACCGTAAGCGCCGAACTGTATGCCGTTTACCGGGCTCTCGGGTTCGGCACATTGCGGATCTGCTGGACGGATTATTGGGTGAGGCTGGGGAGGACCCAGCTGTCATGGTACATGTTGACACCAATGACAAAGTTAGAGGAAGAAGGAGAGTCCTAAAAAACAATTTTAGGGACTTAGGAGCTAAATTGAGGGGTAGGACCTCCAAGGTAGTATTATCAGAAATACTACTGGTACCTCGAGCCCCACCAGAGAGGCAGCGGGAGATTAGGGAAATTAATAAGTGGCTGAGGAGCTGGTGTAGAAAGGAGAGCTTTGGGTTTATGGAGAAATGGGCCGACTTCTCAGTTGATTACTGGCTCTTTAGCAGGGACGGACGGCACCTAAATGGGGAGGGTACAGCTCAGCTGGGAGAGAAGATGGCCGAAAAGTTGGAGGACCTTTTAAACTAGGTGATGGGGGGGGGGTCCAGAAGTAGAGATAGCCAGCGTGAAACAAGGCTCAGCAGGTAATATTGGGGGCATTAGTGGTAGGGTGGCTAGAATACCTACACCCAAGGTAAGTAAGTTGACAAATCCAAATTGCAGCCTCATAATAACTAACAAGGAAATAGCATGCAACCTGACAAAACTACAAACCTTGTACACTAATGCTAGAAGTCTGGCTAACAAGATGGGAGAACTGGAGCTGCTGATGAACGAGGAGGATTTAGATTTTGTGGGAATTTCAGAGACTTGGTTTGACAGCTCTCATGATTGTCTGGCAACCGTTCAGGGGTATTCCCTATATTGCAGAGATAGGGAAGGAAAAAGGGGGGAGGGGTATGCCTGTATATCAAGAATCATGTGCAAGTGAATATGAGGGACAATATCACTAATGGAGCTAGGGAGGAGGTACAATCATTATGGGTAGAGCTTCAAAGGGAGGAAAATAAGGGAAAAGTAATACTGGGCGTATGCTATAGGCCCCCTAACCAGAGGAGGGGGAGGCGGACCTTCTATTGCAGTTTGAAATGGCGGCAAGAATGGGAAATGGTAATATAATGGGGATTTTAATTATCCAGATATAGACTGGGCAGAAGGAACCGCGCATTCGTCTAAGGCTCGCCATTTCCTAAATGTCTTGCAGGACAATTTCATGGGTCAGTTGGTGAACGCACCAACAAGAGAAAACACATTACTAGACCTACTGATTACTAACAATACAGACCTGATCGCAGATGTAGAAATACAGGGCAACTTAGGAAACAGCGACCACAGGTCAATTAGTTTCAGTGTAAATCACAGAAATAGGAAGTACAAGGGTAATACAAAGACACTGAATTTCAAAAGAGTCAACTTCCCTAAACTGCGCTCTCTGCTAGATGATACTTAATGGGATAAAATCCTAACAACAAAGAACATGCTTTGGGGCATGGAGTTCCCCTTAAAATCTATGCCAGACCCAAAGGGCCTGGTATGGATTTTGGGGGGGACCCCATGCCAATTTTTTTTATTTTGCCGTATTTTCATTGATATAACTTTAAATATTGACAGGAGCAGGCAATACATTACAGCCGTGAGCAAGTTTCAATGAAATGTTTTCCTTTAGAAATGTCATTTTGCTGTGGCACTGTTCTACACATTGCACAGATGCGCCACTTTACAGGCAGACTAAGGAGACCCCCCAGGCATGATATTTAAAGAAATGTAATTTTTATTGTTTCACTTTAAGCATTATTAAAATCAATGCTCCTGAAAAAAAACACCGTTTTAAAAACTTTTTTTTTTTGCATTGATATATGTCCCCTGGGTTAGTATCCGGGTCCCCATACACTTTTCATGGCAATAACTTGCATATAAGCCTTTAAAATGAGTATGTTTGATTTTTCATGTTCATTATATCTTCTTACATCTGTTCTCTTACATCATGTTCTTACATCTGGCCTGCACTATACATTATGTACTACTGAACTCTATGTTACATTTTACTGACCCCTTCAGTCAAGTCCTTCCTCATACTTGACCAGTCCACGTTGAGTGCCACCACAACCCCCAATCTCCCCCGTATGACTGAGTATTGTCATAATTGCGTATTTGTTGCTCATGTATTGTGATATTCACAAAGCAGAAAACATTTGGTGGGATTTTAATGGTGCCCATGAAGAAGCCCATGGCGGCGAAACATGTTGGGAATATGTACCACGAAATTACTATCTATGTAAATACACCACTAATCATGTAACAGACATGGGTTGGATTTTAATCGGTTTTATTTTAATCATGTACTATTAAATAATGAAGTTTTAAATTCTGAATGGTCTATCTACTAACTTTATTAAAATCCCACCAAATTTTTTTTGCTTTGTGAATATTATTCCAGGAATGTGGTGCTTGATATAGCCTTGTCACCTAACCACACTACAAAGATACCCCATGTATTGTGATGATTACACATATGTTGGCCATGCATTCCAACAATCGCAGCGTAAGTGACATACAGAAGAAAGAAAAACATTATTGGTAATGGCATCGGGACCCAGGGAACTCACCAGAAAATGCATTACTAAGGTCTGGTGAGTACCATTCAGGGAGGGAGGGGGAATTTGTGCTAGAGGTGGTCTTGTCATGGAGGGTGGAGGGAGGGGGTTGTATTGGAAGGAAAGGGGAATTTTTGTTTGGGAGGTACTCTGCGCATTACTCATTCCTGACCCTTAATTCAGTGTTTTACTTACTCTTTACCTCTACGCTCTGTGTGTTAATTACTCCTGAACTCTGTGTTACATACTCCTGACCTCTGCAAGTTACTGACTCCCGGCCACTGCACTCTTGACCCAAAGTAGAGAAGGCTCGGGTTTATTTAACCATATACCTTTAAGCACCTCACACTGACAGCACAATTTTAGCACTGCCCATCTCCCCAACCCAAGTGGGCATAGCCATTAGGGTGTCCCTGTATTTGATTTTGAAAATCTGGTCACCTTAATTTGTGAGTCCCTCTGCCACAGTGTCTGATGGCATTTGTAGTCTTTCCATTCACCAATTGCTGTAAATCGATGAAGTGGCTGTGCAGGTGGAGTCACACACAGCAGTGCCATATTCAAAGATCACCAGAACATTGCAGGAAGAAGCACCCCATGGTTTAGATATGTGGGACAGTGGTTTGAGGATGGGGGCTTGGGTAATGCAACCATGTTTCATGTTACACTCTACATATGAGTGTAACATAAATCATGGCCAAAAAGGTGGACTAAGCCTTTAAGATCCAGGGCATGAAGTTTGCCATCATTTTCTTTCTTTAGCACCAAAACACCTGCATTGAACATTAGGTATTCAAACACTAATGCACCCTTTCACACAAAAGTGGCAATCTAAAAAAAAAAAAAAATCTAAAAATGTTTTGGTCATTGGAATCAGGTAGTTTCCGATTACTAATTCTTTGGCTCAGAATAAAATGAAGGTAAATATCTGACTGGCTATCACTGAAATCTTATATACCAGAAGACTCAGAATTCACATTTTTTACATATCTTAGTGGGAAAGGAGTTTGCACAGATTAGCACCTCTCTCATAGATACCGGAAATGTCACACCCAACCTTGTTTACAAGTTAGAGATTTTGTTATTAGAAATTTTGTGCTGGAATTTTATGTATAAAAACAGTTTCTTCCTTTGAAAAACTCTGACTCAAGTCAGTTTAAAGAAGAAGCACACATAATTTAACAAATATATTAGAGTAGTCTTCCTGCTACTAGAAGGACACAAATCTACTGCTCAAAAAAGAAAAACAATCTACAACTAAACTCAATGTAAAACATTTTTTTTAAATCTTTTGTTATCATTTGTGTTCTGTCCCACCTATATATATTTTCTCTGCTGTATTAAATTACATCATGTTACTATTGTTCTGTAGTATGCTAACATCTAGTGGCAAGGGCTGTTGCAATTTGTTTACTTGTTTTTTGGTATTCTGATTTGTCATCTCCTCCTGTTTAGTGCTAGTTAGTTCAGTCCCAGCTAGACCCTCCCTGTTTCCTCCATGGTTCCTCAGTCAGTGTTAGTTTTTTACAGAGACAGGGCTTAGGATAGCCATTGCCTTCGTATGCTTCAAAAGACTGGAAAAATCACCCATACTGCACTTACCTGAAGTACAGTTATGTGTGATTAAACATCTGTGTCTTTTTAAGGAGTTGAGCTGCGGTGCTACGTTAGCAGGTGACCATACTGTCCATACAGACTGGGTCTATGAAAAAGAACAAGTCAGCAGGGTTTATTCCCTAAGGGCATCTTAAAGAGACTTGGGGGAATTTACTAAAACTGGTGCACACAGAATCTGGTGCAGCCGTGCATAGTAACCAATCAGCTTCTCACTTCAGCTTGTTCAATTAAGCTTTCACAATAAAACCTGGAAGCTGATTCGTTATTAGGCACAGCTGCACCAGATTCTGTGTGCACAAGTTTTAGTAAATCTCCCCCACTGTGTTGCCAGACCACTCATTTCAATAACAATCTTTCCATTAGATCATGTGTGCATTTAATGTATTTTAGGCATGTTATTTACTTGTGAAAGCCTCCTTTGTGTAGACATCCAAACGCTCTGAGACTGACGCCATATTGGATGTGATGTGAGCAGCCGCAGCAGACTCAGCTGTGTCACTCAAGTTAGGGAGGGAGGTGATTGTGCTTGGAGAATTGACCCTTCCTGAAAAAGTCAAATTTGCAAGCAAGTTCAAAGCCTCATTAAGGTGAATAAAAAATATTTTATGCAAAGGAAAAATGCTGCAAGTAAATATTTAAAATATTCGATTTTTCTGTTCTTTTACTTGCATTTGTTAGGTTGGTGGCAAAGTGACAAGACAAAGTGTCTGAACGTGAATGTGAAGTTCAATTAGGCACTAGAATTAGACCCAGTGCACTCTGTAATGTAACAGACCTGGTCTGACAAGACCCCTTTAGTCCTCTGTGTGAGGACACTAGTGCTGAGGGGTGTGGTTGTTACTCAGCTCTGTCAACACAAGGAATTGCAGTGCAGAAAGCTGTTTTTTTGTAGGAAAAAAATGTATCTTAATGCATTTTCTAGCAAAAAATAATTAAAAAAAACAGTCACAGATCATAAAAGATGCTAAATGTGTGAAACTTCAACTGGGCTTTAAGAAGTTGCAGATACAAGCTCTAATTTGTGTGGATGACTATAAAGTCCTTAACCTTTGTGTATGCCAGAATTCCTGACTCAATACTATTGAGAGGCTCAAGTGTTCAATATTTTTAGACCTATAGGCCCAAGGAGCTATCATCAGACAAAAAAGCACTTCTGACAAATACCAGAATTACCATATTCCAGGTTTACATGTATTCCATTAGTGAGATATGCCTTGAGAAGCATTGTGAGCGTGATATGCCAACAACTAGTGCCAGTAATAGAGCATTTTCAGTGTTCGCATTTCCCTTATTTAGGTTGTAGCTAGTGTCCCTTCTCCCCCTTCAAATCTTGACTGATGTATAAAAATATTTAAAAGCTTTTTCCTACCTTTAAAAAAAACAAACACCTTTGACAGCAACTTCTGATAGTGGTAGTAAGGGCTTGACTATAGCCATGGTAGTCCATGTGACTGCCATGGGGCAAGAAGCATGGGCACCCAGAGCTGTTTGGCTACCTGGTGGTTTTGCAGGTAGAAATAGCATTTGACTGAACTGAATTAAGATAATGTATATACTGTAAAACAAGATGTATAATGTATGTATAGCATTTAGATGAAATTAATGTTTATAACATTTAGGAAACTACAAACAATTGCTACAAATCAATTAGTATTCTTTTTTTTATTCTTTATTTAAGGTATGCATCAAAACAACACAGCATGACATCACTAACCATAGTCTATGATAGCCGTTAATAGAAATGTATATAAACATGAACAGAGAATTTATAGATATCAATAAAGTAACAGACAAGGTTCCAGCACATCAATTTAAGGTGTCTATAAACTCTAATTCCCCGTACACACAGTCGGATTTTCCAATGGAAAATGTCTGATCGGAGCGTGTTGTCGGAAATTCCGACCGTGTGTAGGCTCCATCGGACATTTTCCATCGGATTTTCCGACACACAAAGTTGGAGAGCAGGAGATAAATTTTTCCGACAACAAAATCCGTTGTCAGAAATTCCGATCGTGTGTACACAAATCCGACGGACAAAGTGCCACGCATGCTCAGAATAAAAAAAGAGATGAAAGCTATTGGCCACTGCCCCGTTTATAGTCCCGACGTATGTGTTTTACGTCACCGCGTTCAGAACGATCGGATTTTCCGAAAACTTTGTGTGACCGTGTGTATGCAAGACAAGTTTGAGCCAACATCCGTCGGAAAAAATCCTAGGATTTTGTTGTCGGAATGTCCGAACAAAGTCCGACCGTGTGTACAGGGCATAAGCCGTAGCCTCTACAGCAAGTATATCCTGCATTGTGATTAAAAACATACAGAAAAACATAAACTGAAAAGCATAAATTGAGGCTTCTTCCTCTATGGGAACTTGATGTCTTGTGCAGTGGACTCTGCCGAAGCACCCCATCCTCCCTCCTCTTTTTCTCCTTTTATTCTTTTCCCTTGTCTTTTTACCCTTTTTCTGGACAGGTAGGGTGTCTACTCTTTTTTTTAAGACACCCTACTAAAAGAAACAAGAAAAATAAAATTGTACCAACTAGCATGTACGAAACCCATGATGTGGGGAGCGGAGCATAGGCGTTACATGGAAAAGGGCCCCATGCCCCTCCCCCACACTAGTTGTACCTAACTATCAGAGCATACCAAGTAATATTTTTTGGGTTATGGAAGGAAAAGGTAGACACCCTAGGTGTCCAGAAAAGGGGTAAAATGACAAGGGAAAAAAATACAAGGAGAAAGAGAGGAGGGAGGATGGGGTGCTTCAGCGGAGTCAACAGCACACGACGTCAAGTTCCCATAGAGGAAGAAGCCTCAATTTAAAAATAAGTCAAATATTCATCTGAGAATCGGAACATATCCCAGTGTAGCCAGCGTGTGTTGTGTTCCTCCGCCTTGTCCCTATGGGCAAATGTCATATGTTCCATCCGTTAAATATTGTTTACCCTGGCAAACCATTGCGGCACAGCTGGACATCCAGTTGGTATTCTTTATCACAAGAAAAATTGTCTTCTATATAACGATCAGAAAGACAGGGGGCCACAAAAAAAATTTCCATCACACAAAGTTACAGCCCTATGTGGTAGGTGATCCTAGTATAATCATCTCACTCGCTCCTGAGTCTAGTGAATACTCCTTCACTAATGTGACTGCTCCACACCTTTTTGGAGAGAAGAATCTATAATTTAAACTCTGGGACAGCAAAGGTGTTCTAGAGAGCTACCTGACAGAGCAAAACCCTGTTGTCAGTGGTGGTCAGCTTTGAGTAACATTGTTTAGATTGTTGAAGGGGTGGGAAGGTGAAGGTAGAGAGGCAGGGTATTGGATATAATGGTTTCTCCACCTCCTTAAGCTAGCACCTCAAAAGATAGAATATTGTTTGCCTATTGGACCATTTGCATACAAGTTGGTGGTGGGATTCCTGTCCCATAAGTCCCTTCAAAGTTTGATCCCTACTGGTACCTGCTAGGTGACCTGTTTTTTGGGAACCCCCTGCCACGCTGTATGTGGCCACTAAAGCTCCTTGTTAGGTTTTTGCTCTCTCTGGGGCTAACCTTTTTTGACCCTCACTGCTGGAACAGCCAAACATCCCACAACCCTATTCCAGCAATTGAAGTATATACACACCTGCCAAGATTGTGTTTTTTCCTCTTGTGCCACCTGCCAAGACTCAATGCTGGTTACTATTTTAAGAGCAGTATTATTCAGATGCATAGGTCTTATGATCCACCGTAAAAAATATTTACAGTTGGATCTAATACATTTTTTAAAGTGCCAGTCCAGTGCAAAATGGGAAATACATGGTTTGGTGAAGTTCACAGATTCACAGTACCTACTGAACTCACCAACACATACTTTGTTGGGTTTTTATTGCTGTCTTCTGATCCCATTGGGAACACTCCCCCTCACTTTTATCCTTGTGACTCTAAACCAGAGGAAAAGAAGTCACAGCAGTAAACATCTAAGATAAGTTCTAACCATTCCCAGAACCAGATCATCCACAAGGCAATATAGAAAGGATTCTAGGGCCCAGCTGATATCCAGGGGGCCCAGCTACAACCTTCATATTCCTACAGTACACCGGGAGATCTCAGTCGGTCAAAGTTGTGCATCTGCCTATTACCTCACAGTAGAGGATGAACTTGCTGATGGGGCCATGCCAGTTGGTGTCTGATGGGGCCATGCCAGCACTGAAAATGCAGATGGTGGGGAAAGGGGCTTCTCTGTACCTATTGCAACTGTTGGCAATGTCAATCAAAAGGATTGGGGGGGAGAGGCAAAGCATCTACCTTGCCTAGGGTCCCATTCTTCCTTAATCCATCTCTGTCTTCCCCTCGCTATGCAAAACAAAGCAAAAAAAGATTTATCTGGAGCCACGCTTTAAAGTTTTCGCACAGTGTGAATTCAGTAAACTGTCACTAGTGATTCCAGCTTAGCATTTGCAAAATGTTATTGAATCACTCCATTTTGGCTGAAAACTTCTCCTTTCTAGACAGACTCTTTACATTGTACTTCAGGGATTTTAGCAAACTTTGTTACTGATAAGGCAGTGAGAGACAAAACAAACAGACTTCACAGAAATGTATTACATGATCTACTTAGTGAATTTCTTCATGCCTAAGCTTTCTCTTCTTGATTAGGGATGAGTTGTGGGTTTGCAGCAAATCCCTGGTATTCACAAAGTTCATCAATCACCAGTTTTTGGCAGGAAACTTTGTAGGTTCGCACCCAGAAATATGGAACAACCTATTGTAGCACCCTCCTAGATAGGTTCTAGGATTAGTTTTAGTGCTGGCTCACTATGCTCAGAGGAGCTGGCTGTGTTTTGTCAGGCAAATTTAGTTGAGCTCACTGTAACCACTGCAGATCATTAATTAGGTCAGTTCAATGTTCTCAGTTGCTGCTTCTCTGTTTACTCCCTCTGCTTTCCAGAGAGTGGTAGAATTCTCTAGAACATAGGTGTGGGGTTATGCAGATGGCAGTATGCATAGTTATGCAGCCTTGGTCAATCCCAGGAGCAGGGCCGTGAAGGCTGCTGGGAAACTGCATAAATACTCTGAGAGACTGGGCTTCTGGGTCTCTTCCTACAGAGGATCACTCCAGCCTTGAGGGCTACTGCCCTTCAGGGCAACGCTGCTATGTGCTTGCTTGTATGCTGAAGCTACAGTGAGCTGACTGAGGGGCTGCCTGCTGAAGATCTAGTATGGTATCACTGAAGTGGATAGCACTTTCACCCAGCAGTAAGAAGGGTCGCTGGTTCGAATCCCAACCACGAAACTACCTGCTTGGAGTTTGCATGTTCTCCCTGTGCCTGTGTGGGTTTCCTCCGGGTACTCAGGTTTTCTCCCACACTCCAAAGACATGCTGGTAGGTTAATTGGATCCTGTCTAAATTGTCCCTAGTATGTATGAATGTGAGTTAGGGACCTTAGATTGTAAGCTCCTTGAGGGTAGGGACTGATGTCAATGTACAATGTATATGTAAAGCGCTGCGTAAATTGATGGCGCTATATAAGTACCTGAAATAAATAAACTGTCCCTTAACGTTATGTGAGTGCAGACTGCTGTGAGAGATCTTAGAGACTTTTGGGTTTCTGCCACCCCTCTTGTGTTAGAGAGTCAGCTGTTCGTTTGTTTAAAGGGAACATCAGCCGGTGTTCTGAAGAGCTTAGTTTATCTAATTCCTTGTGAAGGGCCTCTGCTTTAGCACTCTGAATAAGCTAGTTTGCTTTTAACTGCTTCTATTACAAGCCAAGTCCACAGTTTGTTATATGCAAGGACTTCAGTTTTAACTGAAAGGAGTTCACTGTCCTCAAAATGTACATAGTTTTTGTTTTTGGAGTATCCCACTCAATTCCCTCAACCGTATCCAAGTTCTGCAAAAATAAAAACAAAACCCCTAGACTGGTTATTGAGGAAAAGAGGAGATCATGTACCTGGCCTCGGGGCATTCCACCAGGGAAGAACCTGGGCAAATTAATTGCGGCTCCTACGGGAGAACACTACACTATAATATAGTGCATAGCCTTTTATCTGGTCTGCTATGTCTTAAGAGCTAATAACTTGAAGGAATGGATAACCTAGCACCATCATTACAAAAGGGTAGCACACAGCAGGCATACTTTCAGTGTGTGTTTCACCTGTTTTGGAGAGCTGACAGTTTTCCATAGGGAGAGATTTTTTTAAAAATTTTATTTTGTAATTATTGCATGGTAGTCCACTGCCAGAGAGAGGGAGGGGGGTGCCATCTGGTAAAACGTTTTCTCCTCTCCCCTGGACAATATGAGCTATCAACCCCGTGCAGTGCGGGCGCATCCCCACTGCAAAGGATCATTTCTTGTTGCTCAGAATTTGGATTTAAAGTCTGCCCCCTGACTCCTTAATTCATCTTGCATGCACTCTCCTGCTGTTCCAGGTGTTGCTGGATAGGGGGAGGGAGACCAGTGAAAATCTACTTGCTAATCTCCCCTAGCTGCAAAAAACCTGAAAGCAAAATGTATAATGTTGCTTCTCCTTTCAGGTTTCAGTTTTCCTGGTTGCTGTGGCCAGGGAAGTGGAGCGCAATCTAAAAGACCCCTGATGTCCCAATAAAGAGGAACTGTCACAAAAAAATTATATCACATGGGGACTTTTTGTGCTCTATTTGTATAAATAAAGTTTCAGGGCTTGTTCACACCAGCCACTGCAATGCAACACAGGTGTGCAGTGCAGTGGGGCCGAGATTAGCGAAGTGATGATGCTCTGAGCTTGGCGCATGGCTATGTTTCCTTTCTTTTTTTACTTTATTCAGATGTCACACAGACATCTCATAAAGCTTAATTGCCAGCTGTGCGGTGTATGCAGTACTTTTTTTTTAGTGCACCATGCCCGCACTTAATTGCAATATGTGATGTTAACCGGGCACATAGGCGACAAGGCATTTTGCTTTGTCCATACGATGGGACTGCCCTGGAATAGCATGTGGTGTGAACCTAAAAAAATAAAGTTACACCTAAACATGTGTAAACACATCTACACCTACATATAAAAACGTTCCTTTTGTGACACTTATTACATATCGTCCCACATGCAAGAGTGAGAGCAATAGTTCTAGGGCCATTATTCATGGATAACTCTAAAGTGATGACATGTAAGGGCTTTTAAAGTGTTGCCTATGGAAAGTATAGGGTACCAAAGTTCATCGTCATTTTAAGGGCAAGCATAATTTGTAAGTGTAGCACCCTGGAGTTTAGGCAGGCTTGCTTCTCAAAAATGTACTTGCCAGGAGTAGTTATCCTGTTTGATTGGTAGAGATCTATTGATTACTCCCCAAGTTTGGCCTTGTTGCACTTTTCTCTTCTACCACTAGGTGGCCGGGTACTTGGTGGTATTAGATACGAAAAGGGCAACTCAAGGTCAGGTTATGGGTATATGGGGTATCTCAGCCAATGGGCAGGGGTTTTCTTGAATCCCTTGGCCTGCTGGGAGAGCCTATATATTTGGGTGGAGTCAGGTGATCTATGTTCTGTGCCACTTGGATGGTTGTCTGGGTGGACATGTGTCGTATTGCCCGGGCTGCTAGGCCGGAGATGGGGCCTATCCCCATCTCATTCTCACTAACCGGGGACAGTGAAGAATCGGGAAACTTCAGTGGGTATCAAGCCAGGGACCCAGCCAGAGGAGGTGACGCTTGCAGAGCAGCCTTGTATGTCAAGCCAGGGACTGAGCAGGCCAGTGGGAGTGAAGCTTGAGCGGTATCTAGAGTGCCAAATTAGGGACTCAGCAGAGAAGCGGGGGTGATGCTTGAGAAGTATCTTGAGTGCCAAGCTAGGGACCCAGCAGAGAAGCGGGGGTGACGCTTGAGGAAGATACCACCGTGAAAATTGGAGGAGCTCAAGGGGGATTCAGTGGCAGCGAATCAGTTGGTCTAGGGAGAGGTCGGGAGCTCGGTATGCTGAAGAACTACAAGGGGCGATTGTAGTGAAAGTGAAGGAACTGTTAAGCTTTGTGTTTGGAACTGTTAAAGACTGTTGCCATAGGAGACAGCATTCCTACACATGCAAATGTGCCGCCTTGCTGGATGCCTTTCCCTGCATGGCTGTCCTCCTATTGAAATCTCAGGGTCTGCCAATTAATCTTGCAACTACCTAAGGGTGTCCTGGCCCTAACCCTCTCTCCCCTAAAAAAGTTTGTTAAGCAAAATAAACTTTCTTTTGCATTCAAGAAGTGTCTGGCGCACAAAAACTTTAACTACTCTACATCCACCATGCCTCACAACCCACTACATACAGAGGGATGTCAGCTATCCCTGGAGGTTGTCATTAGATCAAAGGAGGCCTGGGACTTGGCTACATAAGCTTGACATATTGGGTATCAATTTGGGCAGCGCGGCCTCATCTTTTGTACTACAAGTATATGGCATACAATATTCCTCAAAACCACCACTGGAAGCAATATAGATGGAAGCTGCAGCTTTTAGTAAGCATTGACATATGGAAATTATTTAGACAGTCCCCTTAAATGCTGGAATAGGCTCTATCTTACTGTCAGTGTTTCAGGAAACAGCCTTACCTGTAGTGCACCAGTCATTGTGCACAATACCATGTGAGTGTATTTTATCTCTGTCTGTTAATAAATTGGTGTTCTTTTAGAAAGCACTGTGTTGATTTTAAAATCTTTTTATATTTGAGTTCCACCTTTGGAATTTGGTGGATGTTACTATATTGCTCCAAGTGAATGGGTCATGGGTGGGCTATAAGGATAAAGATAAGCCCCGAAGCTTAGGAACTAAGTGTGACTGGGGGGTCGCTGCTGTTAGTGCAACAGGAAGCTGGGTGTAGGAAAGGGAGTTGTGAGCTGAGGGGCTGAGGGGCTGAGGGGCGGTATTAGAGTTCATCTAACATGAGGTGGGGGCGGGGCTTGTTCAGTCAGAGCAGCAGACGAGAGGAACACACAGGACAGTTTTCCCTCCTTCCCTCCCTATGGCTGCAACTTGTGATTGTGAATTAATTTGGTGTGTTGTTCTTTTGTTGTTTGTTTTCTTATTATTTCAGGCGCTGGTGTCAGGGGTCTCTGCTTCCTGAAGGTTGGAATGGCGGTGGTATATATATATATATATATATATATATATATATATATATATATATATATATATATATATATATATGTAATATATGGTGTGGTAAGGGTTGGGACCTGTTTTGGTATGGGGACCTTCCCTATATGGTAAGATGGACTATTGGTTATCGAGCTGAAGGTGCAAAAAGGTGTTAGGCATTTGTCGCTGAGCTGTATCCTGCGCGGCTAGTGGCCAGGATGCTGTAGCATAGTTGCCAACAGTCCTGATTTTCCCGGGACAATCCTGATTTTGGGACCCTCGTCCCGATCGGAGGCTGTCCCGAATCGGGATTTTCGGGAAAATCGGGAATGTTTGTTTTTTATTTTTCTGAGCAGCTGGCTCCAGCAAAATGGCCGCCGGCGCCGCCGCTAGATCTTCCCTCTTGTGTTCAGTGGAGAGAGGAAGGGGGCTCGATCCGTGCAGCCAATGAATCGGCTTCTTTAGCTGCACGGATCGGCCCCTCCCCTCTCCACTGAACACACGGCGCCGGCGGCCAGACACAGCACACAGCCACAAACACAATGACTGGCTCCCGAACAGCCCATCAAGAGAGGGGAAATGGCCGCCATGGAGGTGGACGGGCAGAGCGAGTATTTGCAGCAAGGCAACAAAAAAAAATGTACAAGTTCCTCCTAGGGGCCGTAGTGCTGCCAGTCAGTCCCGCTGCATTATCACATAGTACTCCATTCTGCTCTAATGAACATGTGCTGGGGGCATTATGGGAGGGGGGTCTGCACTGGCACTGATAGAGGGGGGGTCTGCACTGATGAAGGGGGGTCTGAACTGAGGGGGGTCTGCACTGATGAAGGGGAGTCTGAACTGAGGGGGTTGCACTGAGGGGATCTGTACTGATGGAGAGGGGTCTGCACTGAGGGGGTCTGCATTGATGGAGGGGGGTCTGCACTAGGGGGGTCTGCACTGAGGACATCTGCACTGATGGCGTCTGCATTGATAGAGGGGGTCTGCACTGATGGAGGGGGTCTGCACTGAGGGGGTCTGCACTGATGGAGGGGGGTCTGCACTAAGGGGGTCTATACTGACTCTGCTGGGGGCACCTGATGCAAGGACGGACTCTGCTGGGGGCACCTGATGCAAGGACGGACTCTGCTGGGGACCCCTGATGCAAGGACGGACTCTGTTGGGGGCACCTGATGCAAGGACAGACTCTGCTGGGGACCCCAGATGCAAGGACGGACTCTGCTGGGGACCCCTGATGCAAGGACGGACTCTGCTAGGGGCACCTGATGCAAGGACAGACTCTGCTGGGGGCACCTGATGCAAGGACGGACTCTGCTGGGGGCACCTGATGCAAGGACGGACTCTGCTGGGGACCCCTGATGCAAGGACGGACTCTGTTGGGGGCACCTGATGCAAGGACAGACTCTGCTGGGGACCCCAGATGCAAGGACGGACTCTGCTGGGGACCCCTGATGCAAGGACAGACTCTGCTAGGGGCACCTGATGCAAGGACAGACTCTGCTGGTGGCACCTGATGCAAGGATGGACTCTGCTTGTGGCAGGCGACGTGGCTAGTGACACGCTCAGGGATCCCACTGATTCGGCATTATGGTGAGTTGAATGATTTAATTTTATATAACAATGTAGTAATAGAAATAATGTGCTTCAATCATTCAGACACCATAACAATCATGGTGACGGGATGATTGAAGCGTTAACACCAGGTGTTTGGAGTATCTTTATCTACTGATTGTTAAACTTTCTAGAATACACATATTTCTATTGTTGTGTAAGATCTGGGGCTGCTGTCCCTTCATTCCTCTCCCCCCCTTTCCCTCTCCATCCCTCATTCATCTCAGACTCTAACCACACCCCTTTGAGCCATGCCCATTTAAGCCACGCCCACCATTTCACATAAACCACACCCGTTTTTCGCCTTTTTTTGCTAAGTCACGTCTACAAACGAATGACCCGCCCCCTAATTATTGTACGGCTCCGCCTACAGCCAAAAAAGTGTCCCACATATTTTTTTTTGCAATGTTGGCAACTATGCTGTAGTGGTGGTGGTGGTCAGCCGATGAGATAGTGGCACCTTCTTTCAGGAACCTCAGACGTAGCTGTAACCTGTTTTTGGGTATCAATATTGTTTTATATATTTATTTAATATATATATATATATATATATATATATATATATATATATATATTTAAAGAAAGTTATTTTATACAATGTTAAGTTTGGATTTAATAAAGGGGCCTTTGGTGGCCATTTAATCCAGACAGTGTGTCGTGTTTTATTGGTAAGGTAAGAATAATTATGGTGGTTGGTTAGTGGGGGGTCATTAGGTTAAGGCAGCTAACGTATCAGCCTTACACCAGTCAAGTGCTCCATGTTTGAAATGCCTGCACCCACAATGAATTCCACACTACATTGTAGCATTAACCCACACACTAATGCCCCGTACACATGGTCGGATTTTCCAACGGAAAATGTTCGATGGGTGCTTGTCGGAAATTCCGACCGTGTGTAGGCTCCATTGGACATTTTCCATTGGATTTTCCGACACACAAAATTTGAGATCTGGATCTCAAATTTTCCAACAACAAAATCTGTTCTCATAAATTGTGTGTACACAATTCCGACGCACAAAATTCCACGCATGCTCAGAATCAAGCAGAAGAGCCACACTGGCTATTGAACTTCATTTTTCTCGGCTCGTTGTACGTGTTGTACGTCACAGCGTTCTTGGTGATCGGAATTTCCAAAAAGATTTGTGTGACCATTTGTATGCAAGACAAGTTTGAGCCAACATCCGTCGGAAAAAATCCATGGATTTTGTTGTCAGAATGTCTGATCGTGTGTACGCGGCATAACAGACTTAATGGTAAAATGGTAATTTATATCATTAACAAACTGCTACTTATCTACGTTTTTTTAAAAGGGTAAATTTCCCTTTATTCTTTCCCGCTGATAGGTCTTGTTATAGTATGATGTGTAGCACAGTCTGGTTCGTGAGCTGCTCAGCTATATCAAGAAACCACTTAAGTTGTTCAGACTCCATATCACAGTCTAAAGGTCAGACATATACCTGGTCAGCGGGAAGGAATGCGCATTGTACAACAGATTTAAGGCCCCCTCCTGTTTCTTTAGCTAATGGCCAGATCAGTGCGTCGACATTCTAATGTTTAGAGAAAATAGTGGAAAATTTGGTATGTGTTAACCCTGAGAATGAACTTCTTTTATATTGTCTATTTGAGTCTTGGTTAATTGTTTTGTCTTCTTGGTATACCTATTTTATAAGTTATAAAAAAAGAAAACTGCTGATGCTGCCTGAAATCTTGTGAGCTGATATCTTCCTGTTCTTTCTCTCTGTACTACACTCTTATTAATTACATTATTACTATATTATTATACAGGATTTATATAATGCCAACAGTTTGCGCAGCGCTTTACAGCATCGGGGAAGACAGTACAATTACAATACAATTCAATACAGGAAGGATCTGAGGGCCCTGCTCATTATAAGATATATCCTTGAGGTCTACAAATGTACATCCCTCTATATCAGGGGTCTCTAAACTTTCTAAACAAAGGGTCAGTTTATTGTCCTTCAGACTTAAAGTGGTTCTAAAGCCTTAAGGTTGTTCACCGTAATGCATTCTATGCATTAAGGTGAAAAACCTTCTGTGCTGCAGCTGCCCCAAGACCCCTTTTTCCTTACCTGAACCTATCCGATCCAGCGATGTGCATGAGCGCAGCGGCTCCCACTGTTGTCTCTCTCTCCAATGGACAGATTGATAGAAGCAGGAGCGATTTGCTCTCACTGCTGTCAATCAAATCTGGTGACACGGGAGCAGGGGATAGGGTCAAGTCCCGCTGTCTGTGTCAGTGGATGCAGCAGCGGGACTCGGGAATGAGCATGCATGTGTGCCCCCAGAGACATAGCTGCAGTGATCTTCCCCCTCCCTGCTCTGTCAGTTCATACAGTACACAAACTGTTAGCCAAAGCCAGAACCCTTTTATTAGATCCTTGAGAGGACAGATGCAGACCCCCCCCCCCCCCCCCCCCCGCCCCTATTAGCCAAATCTACACTTTAGTCTAGAAACCCTAATAAAACCATCAAATTTGTAAGCATGATCTCCCCCCAATCGTAAATACCTTGAAGTCTCTAGCAATACACATTTCTGTCTCTTCCTCTTGGTAGAATCCCAGTGTATTTCATAATAATAATGAAATAATAGCAGTACAGCCAGATTAAGGACATATTTACCTCTATCAGTTAACTAGTAGCGTTTTGAGCCCAAACACTGCTACCCTAGGAGTACCAGGAGCAGAATGGCCCAGTTCCTCTCCTAGGTGAACTGGGCATCTGAAACCTGTCATATCTATATTCATTTCGAAGGTATTTCAATGCTGGATAATAATAGGCAAGTTAGCAGACTTTAACATGTAGGTATTCAGAGATATTAATACCTATAGAAAACTAGATCTGTGGTATGATAATAAACACAGAGACATCCCAATGCCACCCCTTAGCTTCCTGATTGGTCAAGTCATTTCTGTCAACACCCCTTCGAGGTCCAGAAAAGGGGACTTAATCATAGTTGACAGCTCTCATTTAACATTCCACCAAGGAACACATGTCAAGTCATCTGAGAGCCAATATATCACCTTGCTCATTGTTTGGACTTGCAAGACTTGCGAGTATTCTCAATTTCACCCCTTTTGTCTTGATGTTACATTGTGGTCTCATTGTTTCCTTTTGTAAAACCCCTTTTCTGTAAATATTTTATTTGCACCATGTTTACCTTTTCATTATTAAACAATATTTTGAAAAGTGTTAAAAGTGTCTATTATGCCCTAACGCAAACTTAAATGGTAAGTTCACCTTTACATAAAAATCTGTAAGGTGAACTTACACAGGAACCTCTCCTCATCCACCCCGGTCCCGCTGACCTGGTGTCCAGCGATCACCCACACTGACACCGGTCCGGGGTTTAGAAATCCCCTGTGGCTCAATCTCCTAAATGTACGTCGTCAGGAGGTACGTATAGAAGCATTCTAATTGGTCGGCACCCTCACCAATCAGAACCCGTGTAGCCCATCCTGTCACTGCAGGCGAAGAGGAGAAAAAGCCACGGGGCTCCAGTATAAGTTCACCTTACAGATTTTTTGTAAAGGTGAACTTACACTTTAAAGATCCCTGTCTCTTGAAGAGTGCTACTACATGTTAAATCTCTGGATATACCTGTCTGTGGTGGCAGTAAGTGTACAGATTTTTATTTAGATTTATAATAGTCATTGCTGTTATTGTAAAGGGTTGATAATCCCAAAGCTATCTGGTGGCAGTTTGGGGTTAAAGGGTTAATTGCTTAGTTATGATATGGATATTCCAGTACAGTTCTGTGCAGGATCCCATTAATACCAATGATAGCTGGTAGAATTAGTAATATAAAATATAATATATAAACTAAACCCAGTGACAATCGCTCTCAGTCTGTTGACACCTAGATTGTAGTCCCGCAAGCTAGAAAATCTTTGTGCAAGGTAAGGCTGAGAGTGTCATTGCTGCACATCAGTGACAGCACAGTGTGAGGTTAACCAGTCCTTTGTCACAAGTTGGTAAAAAGGGCAGTGGTCTGAACCATGTAGGTTCCAGTAGGAATAGTGCCCCATCTTTGGTGTCAGTGAAAGGAATAATGCCTCATCATTGATGTTATTGGAAGGAATCATATCCATTCACTGATGTCAGTGGGAGGAATCATACAACATTGTTGGTGTCAATGGAAGGAATAGTGCCCCATTGTTGGTGTCAGCGGAAGGAATAGTGCCCTATTATTGGTGTTGGTGGAAGGAGTAGTGCCCAATTGTTGGTGTCGCTGAGAGGAATAGTGCCTTGTATAAATGGAAAGAATGGTGTCTTGTATAAATGTGAGGAATAGTGCCCCATCATTGTGTCAGTGGAGGAATAGTGCCCCATCGTTGATGCCAGTGGGACGAATAGCGCCCTATCGTTGATGTCAGTGGGAGGAATCGTGCTCCATTGTTGGTGTTAGTGGGAAGGATAGTGCCTCGTTGTTGGTGGCATTGGGAGGAATAGTACCCCATTGCTGTTTTCAGTGGAAGGTATAGTGCCCCATTGTTGGTGTCAGTGGAAGGAATAGTGCCCCATCGTTAGTGTCAGTGAAAGGTATCATGTCCAATCATTGGTGTCAGTGGGAGGAATTGTATCCATTTATTGATGTCAGTGGGAGGAATCATGCCTCATTGTTGATGTTAGTGGGAGGAATAGTGCCCCATCATTGGTATCAGTGGAAGGATTAGTGCCTCATTGTTGGTGTCAGTGGAAGGAATGATGCCTCACCAATGGTGTTAGTGGGAGGAATAGTGTCCCAAGGGCCAGATTAAGGCAAAGAAAAGTTCACATTTGGCCCATGGACCGCAGTTTGCAGACCACTGCTCTTTGTCATGAATAATAATGCCGCGTACAGACGATCGGAATTTCCGACAACCAAACCGTGGATTTATTTACGATGGATGTTGGCTGAAATGCACACGTTCGCACAAATGTTTTAGGAAATTCTGATCGGCTAGACGTACAACACATATGACAGGACTAGAAAAAGGAAGTACAATAGCCAGTGTGCCACCCTTTGGGCTCCTTCTGCTAATCTTGTGTTAGTAGAAGTTTGGTGACAGACGATTCGCACTTTTCAGCTTAGTGCTTTTCCAATCGTTACTGCTCTTCAGTTTGTGCTTGTGGTTTCGTATCTGGTTTTCAGTGCGTGTAGTCAGGTCGCATCTGGTTTTCAGTGCGTGCTATTTCTAGTACGTATTCGATTTTCAGTGCGTTCTTGTCCGCTCATTTCTGATTTTCAGCTCGTTCTTCTCAGGTTCTTTCTGATTTTCAGTGCCTTCTGTTAGTTCGTTCTGACCAGCTGACCGCTTTTAAGCCATGTTGCAGTTACGTACTCGTCATAGAGTTCGTGCTATGTGCGGGCTTGCTGTTGGGGTTCTTACTTTGACCCAAGTCCAGTCCATGAACAGGGTGGGGAGGAGTTCCTGGACGAAGAATTGGTTGCTCTAGCATGACCAATTCTCTTACATGCATTTGTTGCGGGAGATCCAGGAGAATAATCCTGATGATTTCAGGAATTATCTCCGGGTGACAGACACCATTTTTCACTGTTTGTTGGCTTTGCTGTCCCCTTATATTAGGAAGCAGGACACCTGCATGCGGCAAGCCATCACTCCCCAGCAGAGGCTCCTCGCCACCTTGCGGTACTTGGCGACAGGGGAGAAGTCTGCAGGACATCAAGTTCTCGACAGGCATCTCCCCCCAGGCTCTGGGGATCATTATTCCAGAGACCTGTTCTGCCTGTTCTGCCATCATACGGGTCCTGCAGAAGGACTATATTAGGTAAGTTTTCTCCTTTAACATCACATTCTATGTATTTAATGTTTGCTAATGTATTGTATTTCTTTCATCATTCCATAATTACATGCATTCTGCATTCTACACAACTTTCTCAGGAGAAATGCTACAAACTATGTGGCCTCAGTTGGGCATGAGGCCGGATTTCCAGAACAAACAACAACCCTGACGGTGCTTGAAGCTGCCTGTCCTGGCTTGCCCCCCCAAAGTGCCCGCGAGGTCCGTCAAAAATATATGGAATACTTTGCGGGTAGGGGGGGCCATTGATATGCCAGTAAATGTTTGATAAACATTTTTAAAATAAATTTTTTTGTTAAAATGAAATAATATTTCATTTTATTTACTGCTTGTGTTTCTTTTAGCTGTCTCCTAGGTTCTCCAATGGGGTTTTCGTTTTGGCCATTTTCTTAAATAGTGCAAACGCAAATCCACTTTGCACTACAAGTGCACGGCAAGTGCACTTGAAAGTGCACCAAAACAGCACCGAAAGTGCATTTGTAGTGCAAAGTGGATTTGCCTTTAGTAAATAACCCCCATTGCCACCGTAAACAACAAATGCTACAAAAACTGGTATTAAGTATTGAAAGAAGAAGCCACACTTTGTTGAGTAGAAAACATTTTACTCAAAGCACATTCACATGTGCATCAGAAAAGGGTTTTTGAACAAACCAACATATTTGTTGTATAACATTTTTAGGTTTGACAGTACAAATAGCCTTTTTGGGTTAAACAGGCATGTTTAAAACCATAAAACATACACAACTCAGGAACTTACAAAGTTCAACTTTGACAAAGTGAAGGCAATATCAGACATTAGTATGTCCAAACAGTGTTGATATTGCCTGCATCAGATGGGGTGATGTCACCCCTGTGAAAGCCAAATTTTGAAGATGCACACAAATTGGGAGTCAAAATGTGGATTTCCCTCCTGATCCCATGCCTAATGTCAGCATGTGCTAGCTCCCATCATGGGGGATCAATGGACGTGTTTCGGGGGTGCAACCCCTTCCTCTCATCTACTTTAGTTGCGAGGAAGGGGTTGCACCCACAAAACATGTACCTTGATATCCCGTGATGGCAGATCACATTGACACATTGACACACTGTGTGCATCTTCAAAATTACGCTTTCTAAAAAATTTTAAAAATTTGTGAAAATCAGAAAAATACAAACAGACTAGAATAATTTTGGGGTGTTTTAGATTCTGCCTAAAACATCAATGATGTTTTTGAGTCTTTTTTCCCCATGATGTCTTCCTTGGTCTTCTGTAAATCATGATTGCACACCATGATCTCCCCAATGAGGATGTGTGCACTTGCACTTGTGAAAATGAGATTCTTCTTCCACAACATCCATATCACCTAAAATAAAAAAAAACACACCATGTATTATAAATATGCAGGCATACATCTATTACCTGAAGCTGTGGTCTCAGACACTCACCTGTTGTGGTCACAATTTCGCCCACTTCATAAACCTCTCCTTCCTCCACATTATGAGGTTGTGGTGTTGTGAGTTCCCCTTCTTTAGGAGAATGGGGGGTCCCTGGTGACCTCAGACTCCCTGAGTCTTTTCTCCCCTATGTGAATTAAAAAATAGGTATACTTAGCACACAGATATTTGAGGCCAGAAACAGGAATATGTAACATTGCTTGGAAGTGACGTACAATTGTCTGTTTTGGCAGAGTTCCAAGCTGAAAACTTGATTTTTTTTGCCTTTCTAAAGCTGGATTAATTACCTGTTTTGTGCAAGTTTCACTTGTAAAGACCCCTAGTATCCACTGGAGCACCTGTGTGGGACACCCTAAAAGTTTGTTCTGGTGTCCCACACTAGTGCTCCTGCATTCAGATGTGTATAAAGCTGCTGAGTGTCCTCTCCTTACACTGAATCAAGTTTGCATTTCATTCTAGTTAAAAATCCATCTACAGAACAATGTAATAAACTTCTTTTAATTAAAATAGGCATGAACAAATGTAGTTAACCTGTATCTGCCAAAAACATCGTATTAGTGAGCGAACGAACAAGGTTTACTACGAGCGATTACTGTGCCCACGAACCTGAAACTTGCCATTTTAAACTGTACAACAGTAAAGAAAAGCACATGGAGCAGCATGAATGTAATAATAAAAATAGGAACACAAGACAAAATACTTAATTTTTTGCAGCACTTTCTTGGTTCTTCTGTACTGATCCTGCTGCCTCAATTTGAGGTCTGACCATCGTTTCCTCAGTTGATCCTTGGATCACCCTACCCCAAAATTCTTCTGCAGACTTTTCACAACTTTACCCATGATCTTGGCCTTTCTCACATTTGGGTTTGGGTACGGTCCATGCTTCCCATCATAGTTGGCCCTCTTCAAGATGTCCACCATCTCCGCCATCTCTACAAACGACATATTTGAGGCCTTAAGTCTCCTGGATCGGGACGTTCGTGGCTCCGGGTTTTCATCGTCCTCCTCGTTGCTGCTCTCCTCTGCATGCACCTGCTCTTTCTTTGCATTGTGCTCTCCCACTGCGCCGAAAGAGAAGGGGTGGGGAATATACTAGAAAGATGGTCAGGGGTGGGCGGAGTTTCATGCATGTGCAGTGTATATAAAGCGTAACACACGTGCGTCGTACGTACGATCTGTGAGTGGAGGATGGAGTAGCGTAAGCGCCGATCGTGATAACGAAGGTACAATTTGATCTTGTGGCATCAGTGGTCTATACTGCTTGTAGATTGAGGCCTATATTGGGACAAGATTAGGAGAGTTTAGCCTGACATTAGGGTTTGTCTTGTGTTGTGTCTTGCAGATAAAATGGATCGATTCAATGAACACGACTTCCTCCCCCAATTGTACAGAGAGCTGCCCTGTCTGTGGCAGGTAAAACGCCCCTTTTATACTAACTAAAGAAAGAGGCAGGCAGCGCTGGATCAGAGCCTGGAATTGGTGAACCCGCAGATCCCCACGGAAAACATCAACTATTTGAAGTCCAAAATTGGTGGCCTGAGGAGCACATATAATAGGGAGCGCAAGAAGGTCCAGGATTCCATGAGATCAGGAGCAGCAGCAGATGACGTTTATGTCCCCAGGCTCTGGTACTGCGACAGACTGCGATTTCTGTCAGACCAGACTGAAATCAGGCCATCACTCTGAACCCTTCCTTTCACACTTCCTTCCACTCTTCCTTCCATCTCAGATGAAACTTCAGAAGTCCAACCTGGACCTTCTACCCAGGAAGAAGATGTGGAGGAGCCCAGCTTGAGTCAGCTATAGCGTTATTTAACATATTTCTCTAAATTGTGTTTGATTGATGAACAATAAACTAAAAATATGTCCCATTTTCATACACAGGAAAGCCTCAGCCAGGAGGAGGCTGTGGAAAGTGGCAGCCAGCAGGAGGTGACAGGGGACAGTGGCAGCCAGGAGGTGGGGGGGGGGAGTGGCCGGGCCCAGTAGCCTGACTGAATCCCAGGTTCCTCCCCTCCGCCTTCCAACAAAAAGTACCAGGAAGGGGAGGAACGTGCAGGAGTCAGGGCTTTCTTTGATTCGGGTGGCTACTGTGGCCCTCAGAACCACCCCCAATCTTCAAGAGGCCTATGCTTGCATGGTAGCCAGCAAAATGCAGGAAATGGAGGTGGGCCAATGCCTCTTTTGTGAGGAAGTGATTTATCTGGCCCTAAATAAGGGGTTGAGGGGCGAACTCACAAGCAAAACCCACCTGTGTGAGTTGGACCATCCTTCTCCTCCTCCACTCCCTCCACCTCCTGCCACAACTCCAATACCAGAACCACAGCCCGGCCTGGTTTCAGTCTGGTCTTACAAAAGACGCAGGCTGTTGTAAGACCACAGCCTCAGGACATACATGTCATCTGCTGTTGCTCCCGAGTCCTGGACCGTATTGTGCTCCCTATTAAATGGACTCCTTAGGCTACCAATTTTGCCTGTCAAATAATTGAAGTCTGCCCTGGGGTACAAAGGCTTCGCCAATTTCACCAGTTTATCCAGCGTTGCCTTCCTCTTTATTTTGTTATGACCCCATATAAATGCCTATTTTATTTTCACAAATACTTGGCTATGTGTTTTAGTTCAAAAAGGATTGTTTGTTTGTGAGTAGGCAGGCACATTTCAAAAAGACAATGTCAAATTAACAAGGGATACCAACACCAACCAATCTCTTTGAGGTTAAAAAATACAAGATAATAATGGTATTGTGGTAACTTGACACACAAACAATAAACAAGAAAAAATATTATGGAGATCACTATAAAAAAAAAAAAAAAAATCAGGAGATCTTGATAGGAAAAAATAAAAAAAGTAGATCACTATAAAAAAAATAAAACATTATTCTGGAGATCTGGCAAAAAAAAAAAAGATTATTCATGAGATCACGAGAAATAATAAAGAAATCAGTTTGTCAGAACTCTGTGTGAATATCAGCAGCAAAACAACTTCATTATTTTAGCATTCTAAAGAAGAAGAGAATGCGCTACATTAAAAGATTAAAAACTTTGCAGCGTGACGAATGTGCTATCTCCATTATGAACGCTAGTTTTACCAGACCGAGCGCTTCCGTCTCGTACTTGATTCAGAGCATGCGTGGAATTTTGTGCGTTGGAATTGTCTACACATGCTCGGAATTTACGACAATGGATTTTGTTGTCGTAAGATTTGAGAACCAGCTCTCAAATTCTGTTTGTCAGAAATTCCGACACAAAATGTCCGATGGAGACTACACACGGTCGGAATTCCCGACAACAAGCTCACATCGAACATTTGTTGTCGAAAATTCCGATTGTCTGTACACGGCATAAGAGAAGGACTGGGTTCTCTAGTCTTATTTTGTTTTTATTCTCCTGATAGAAAAGTGTGAGTGAGCATTGTCACCCTAGGGCTGGTGTGTTACTGGCATTACCACCCAGTGAAAATAAAGAAAAAAAAATTACAAAAGAAAACTAATGCAGCCCAATCGCCACATTTAATGAATATTATGTATCTTAAACCAAAAACTTTTTTTTAAGTCTTCAGTAGAGTAGGATAGGATTAGACTATATAGGTAAACAGAAACATGGGCAATTACATTACTTGCAGAATTTCTGTATTAACATTGGTAACTTTATTGTATCACAAATGTATTAAAGTGATATTAAACCTTTATAAAAAAAAAAAGTTTGCCAGAGCAGCCCCAATTCTCATCTTCTAGGGTGCTCCTGGCTCCTCCCCTCTTCTGAGTACACCCCTAGTAAGCCGCTTGCTAAGGGGGGTCTCGTCCGGGTTCGCTCATTGTAGTCTTTCTCCATAGCTGAGATCCTCCAGTCCCATTATTAGCTTTATTGCCCTTCTCTGGACCCTCTCCAGTTCCAGCACCTCCATCTTGGGGACTGGTGCCCAGAACTGGACAGCATACTCAAGATGCGGCCGGACCAGAGTCTAGTAGAGTGGGAGAATTATCGTTTTATCCTTGGAGCGAATCCCCTTTTTATTGCATGCCAATATTCTATTGGCTTTGCTTGCAGCAGCTTGCCATTGCATGCCATTGCTGAGCCTGTACTATACTAGGACCCCCAGGTCCTTTTCCATCCTAGATTCCCCCAGAGGTTCTACCCCTAGCGAGTAACTTGCGTTTGTATTTTTTAGCGCCCAAATGCATTACTTTACATTTTCAACATTAAACCTCATTTGCCATGTAGTTGCCCAACCCATTATATTTTTTAGGTCTTCTTGTAAGGTGTCCACATCCTGCGCAGAAGTTATTGCCCTGCTTAGCTTTGTATCATCCGCAAATGTTGAGATTGAGCTATTTATCCCATCCTCTATATCATTTATAAATTAATTAAACAGAATTGGTCCTAGGACAGATCCTTGGGGGACCCCACTTACCACACTGGACCATTCCGAGTACTTGCTATTTATCACTTATATCACATGTATTAGTGTATATTCCAAAATTAGTACAGTATTAGAAAAGATAGGCATCTGTGATAGCTTATACAAAAAAGTTGTCTAAAGGGACTATAATTCTTCAGAGTTCATGATTATTTTCTATGATTGTCATCTCCATCTAATGGCCTTAATGCAGAGTCAGCCAGAGACCTGTTCTGATAGAAGGAATAGTACAGCACAGCCAATGTGCAGCACTGCATGTGACTGATACACTCAACGGTTGTAAAGATTATACAGTGTGAAAGTCATAACAAATATTACTTTATGACAAACAGTGCAAAAATAGCTCAATATACATGCTAAAAAATACACCACCCCTGTATGCAACATTTACAGGTATACACATATTGAAAAACGCATAAAAGCTCCAGGTGAACAGCTAAACACGCATATTAAATAGTGTTGTCCTGCCAAGGGATATATTTTTGTTCAGCCAGTTATGGGATTTACACAGCTCTGCCCCACAACACAGCCCTGTCTGTCAGGGGAGAGACCTGATTTTTCAGGTTCAGTAACACTTATAGGTCTCACCACCTCCCAAGTCTCCTGCCCCCAACAGCTGATGAAAGGAGAAGCAGCAGACTAATCTCTATGTCCCCCTGCTCTCTCCTCCTATCAGCATGTTCCTTGCACACAGTTGATTGGCAGCTTATGCTGCTTCTCCCTCACCCAGTCTGATCTTTGCTAGGGTTCTTAGTGTGGGTTCCTAGTGTAGCTGTTATTGTAGGTATTTTTTTTTTAGCTCAGGCCTAAGAGTAAGCTGTGAATCTGGGTCAGGATTCAGTGACTCAAGGCTAGATGACTCATCCTAGCAGCCTCTCTGGTGCCTCACCCTGTTTTCTGGGACATTGGAGAATGTTCTGGACATACTGGGAGGATGTAAGGAGGAGCTACTTGCAATATTTATGAGGACCTTAGCCAATCCCCAGTAAAACGGCTGCCAGGGGGCAGGCCACCTCATAAATAGGCATGAGTCATGCCAGCAGGGGCAGTCAGTTGGAAGATGGAGATGGAGTGCTGAGGAGGCTGCCGGTGGCACTTGAGGATCCCCCCTAGTCTGGGGGCTCGGGAGCCAGGAGAGAGGACAGCAGGAGCAGGTCATCACATCTGGGAGATCTCCTGAGAGATTGGGCTGGTGAGTGTTAGTCTGGAGGACTGTCGGGAGAAATTAGCCTGGAGGGCTAGAGAAAGGGGAAGCTGCAGCCAGGTGGATTGGCAGTGCCTAAAGAGGTGGTGCTGGGATCAGTAGCCACAGGAGCCTTGGGTTCCTGCCTGTGATAGGCTATCGCCTTTAATCTGACTGAGCGACTGTCAGATCTTCACAGTGATCTAACTGGGTTCTGCAAGCGTGTGCTGGAGGAAGAAAATGAGCTGTATATAGAGACTGTATGCAAATAGGGAGTTGTCCTTGAAGTTGTTGAAGTCAAGTGAGCATCCCATAACCTCCCATCCCCATCCAAGTTATTACCCTCAATAAATAACAAAAAAATTAAAGTCACAGGCTGTTCTCTAAAGTCACCGACTGTTCTCGGTGTGCCTGGCTGCGCAGGGTGGGGGATCCCAGTCTACTTGTGGCTCATTAGGCGGTGCGCTGCACATACATGTGAACTGTTTTACTGTACCTGTCAAAACATTTGGGACAATTGTTTGTAATACAGCAAAGACTGCTTGGCTAACAGTGTTGACCTTCCACCTTACTTTATAAGTCTTGCAGTACTGCAGATTACAAAAGCCAAACAAAGTCTTTGTTCGGCACTTTTTTTTTTTTTTAATGGCAACTGCAGCCAAGAGGTAGAAGGAGCCAGAAGAACCTGCAGCCAAGGAGCCAGAGGGTATGCTGCAGCCAAGGACTCTCTGTTACTCTCTGTTGCTCTCTGTAGGAAAGCAGGGGTCTCTTTCCAGAGGTATGACACTCCCAATGAGTCAGACCTATAGCTCAGTAATCTGCAAAGCTCATGCTCCCTGCTGATTGAAGAGTTCTAGCTCTAACACACCAGGGGGCATGTTAAACCTCTGCAGGGAGACCCCTGCTTCCACACAGAGAGCAAAGGTCTTTCTTAACATGCTGACAGGGAGAGGCTTTTTAAAGAGAACCAACTGTAAGACTTTACCAAACTTTTGCTACGATGCACCAAAAATATATTTGAGGCTACATGTGCCCCTTGTCTGTATTTTCATGTTTTTTTTTTTAGCACATTTATATGCATTCTTTGCTTGGCCAATGAAAATAGATAAAGTAATGGTTGCTAGGAAATGCGTGCTTGTTGTCATGTGCAAAAACGCATGAAAATTCATTACATTTATTTTTTCAGACCCTGTCATTCAAGTCCATGCACCAAAAAAAATCACCTGTACTGCTTTTCCCAAAGCATGACAGTGCAGCACACATGTGTGAATGGGCCTCTTAGAAAAGAATAGCAACCCTCTTGTTGTGTATTAATGCTCATTGGGCAATGTATTATATTGCACAGGTGTGAATGGGGCCTAAATGTTCAGATTGCCTTTCATGGATCCAGGGCCTATCCTGGGTGGGTGCGCGGGGTGCACCGCAAGCAGGCGCCGCAGAGGTGGTGGCGCCAAAGCGCCAGAGTGCTCCCCTCCCTCCTCCTCTCCTTGTCTGTGTCACACACACAGTGGCCTTGCTAGGGAGGAAGTGTATTCCTTACCCCCGCTTGTGCCCCCCCCACTGGGGGCTGGGGGGTCACATGTGGCAGCACTCAGCAGCTGGGAGCTTTCTCTTTCTGTCTCCTGTGTCCTCACCCCCACATGCTGTTGCAGCCCAGCGTGCACAGCACAGGAGAGCAGAGAGAGAACAGGGCGGAGGGAGGATCTGCTTATCGCTCCGCCCACTTAGGCACTGATGATCGAGAGCTGATCTCCCTCGGAGGCTGTGCCCAGCCACGGATCCAGGGCCCTGCTGCCATCTCAGGGTGGGAGATCGTGGCATTCTCGGTATGCCCTGGGCTGCCACTAGGCCTGTGTTGAAGCCAGGACCTGACAGGAGGAGAGGACTTGGGAGGCAGAAGATCAGGCCACCAACTGACTACCAGGAAGAGAGGTAAGTGAGCCATCACACCGAGGCTGAGAAAAGCCCTTAGTGGGGTGACTGTGGGGAGGGGGGGTATTTGTGAGGTATGGGGGGGTATTTGTGGAGTGTGGGTATTTGTTAAGTATGGGGTGGTATTTGTGGCGTGTGGGCGGGGGGTATTTGTGGAGCGTGGAGGGTATTTGTGAAGTATGGGAGGGGGTATTTGTGGCGCATGGAGGGGATTTGTGGGGTGGGGGGGTAATAGTGCGTCCGCTGAGACCAGTACTGGGGGTTAATAATGCATCCTCTGAGACCAGTGCTAGGGGTTAATAGTGCGTCTGCTGAGACCAGTGCTGGGGGTTAATAGTGCGTCCACTGAGACCAGTGCTGGGGGTTAATAGTGCGTCCACTGAGACCAGTGCTGGGGGTTAATAGTGCGTCCGCTGAGACCAGTGCTGGGGTATAATAGTGCATCTACTGAGACCAGTGCTGGGGGTTAATAGTGCGTCTGCTGAGACCAGTGCTGGGGGTTAATCATGCGTCCACTGAGACGAGTTCTGGGGGTTAATAGTGCGTCTGCTAAGACCAGTGCTGCGGGTTAATAGTGCGTCCGCTGAGACCCGTGCTGGGGGTTAATAATGCGTCTGCTGAGACCAGTGCTGGGGGTTAATAGTGCGTCCGCTGAGACCAGTGCTGGGGGTGAATAATGCGTCCGTTGAGACCAGTGCTGGGGGTTAATAGTATGTCCGCTGAGACCAGTGCTGGGGGTTAATAGTGCGTCCACTGAGACCAGTGCTGGGGGTTAATAATGCGTCTGCTGAGGCCAGTGCTGGGGGTTAATAGTGCATCCACTGACACCAGTGCAAAAATTATTAGTGCCCCCCCCCCCATATATTGTTCCTCGAGTCGCCACTGCTCATACACCACACTAGCTTTGGTCTGAAATGCCTGGCGGCGCTGTAGCAAAGTCCCGCCTCCTAGACAGGCTCCTGGGACATAGACAGAACACTGATCCAATGTAGTGAAATTGAATCAGTGTGACGTGTATCATAGGAGCTGCGAGCCAGTCTAGGAGGCGTAACTTTCTTATAGCGGCCGTCCGGGAGATTCATATCCAAGCTCCGTGACAGCAGGAGATCGTTACCGCTCTGTGTGATCCAGGGGCACTGGTAGGCTGCAGTTGGTGGGCACTGGCAGGCTGCAATTGGTGGGCACTGATAAGCTACATTTGATGGGCACTGATAAGCTGCATTTGGTGGGCACTGGTAGACTGCAATTGGTGGGCATGGGTAGGTTGCAATTGGTGGGCACTGGCAGGCTGCAATTGGTGGGCACTGGCAGGATGCAATTAGTGGGCACTGGTAGGCTGCAACTGGTGGGCACTGATGAGCTGCATTTGGTGGGCACTGATAAGCTGCATTTGGTGGGCACTGATAAGGCTGCATTTGGTGGGCACTGGTAGGCTGCAATTGGTGAGCGCTGATGAGGCAGCATTTGATAGGGACTGGTAGGCTGCATTTGATGCATTGATCTCTTGTATAATTTCCACAGTCTCTGACCATTTCTTGTATCATGTCTGCAGTTTCTGACCATCTCTTGTATGATGTCTACAGTCTGACCATTTCCTGTAGTATGTCTGCATTCTCTGACTGTCTCTTGTATCATGTCTGCAGTCTCTGACCATCTCTTGTATCATGTCTGCAGTCTCTGACTCTCTCTTGTATCATGTCTGCAGTCTCTGATGATCTCTTGTATCATGTCTGCAGTCTCTGACACCAGTGCAAAAATTATTATTGCCCCACCCCCCCAAAAAAATTATTAGTGCCCCCCCCTCCCAGTTTTGACTGTGGTATCATATGTGTCCCCCCTATATATTGTTCCTAGAGTCGCCACTGCACACACACCACACAAGCTTTGGTCTGAAATGCCCGGCGGCACGGTAACAAAGTCCTGCCTCCTAGACAGGCTCCTGTTAGATAGACAGAACACTGATCCAATGTAGTGAAATTGAATCAGTGTGACGTGTGTCATAGGAGCTGCGAGCCGGTCTAGGAGGCAGAACTTTGTTACAGTGGCCACCTGGGAGATTTAAATCCAATCCAGTTTTAACAGCGTTATGATTATTATTATTATGAAAAATTGAAGTTATTTATGCGTAACAGTTTTATTGAAATGGTATGTCAACACAATTTTTTTTTTAGTTTTAGATTGAGTGGGGAAGATTTTTACCGCTTTCTGGGGCGAAAATATTCCCTCACTGTCCATCCCGGTGACAACTGTTATACCAGACAAGAAGTGAAGAAACATCTGCAACCGGGTCACAGCCAGAAATACAAATGTAACAGGAGTTTTGTCCTATCCCCACTCTACAATTCTTAATGAATGGGCTTCCCTAAAGCACTGCCCATCAACACACATGCATTAACACAACGTAATAAAAAATAGACCCTCAAAAAAAACAAACAGATATTTTTACAAGAAAACCTTCTGAGCAATGTACATAACATAAAAATACATTCCAAGTTACATCCTGCTTTACATTGTCTGATCAACCCCATTCATTTATTTCTCAAAATTTTCTATAATTGCATTGTGTGCGTTTTCGGTTTCAGTATAGTTATTTATTTTCTCTACGTAATCCCTGACGTATAGGCTCTTTCAGTATGTGTACATTCATTTATAAAATTGCTGAACTTCGTAGTAATTTAGCCAAGGCAAGCTCTTTCTAAACCACAGAAAAAAATGCATTCATTATCCACAGATTCATAAGTTGGGGCTAAATAGGAGTAATTAAAAATTACCTTTTTGTTCTGTTTTTGTGAAATTCCTTCTGGTCATCAGACAGGCAGGCGGCTGAGCTTTATGCAGTTAATGCAGCTTCGGTGACTGGTGTGCTGTATAATACAAGAATCCTGAACTCCCAACAGCTGTGTCTCTTCAGCTCCTCCCACACACAGCCATTTTTAAATCATGGTTATTTTTCCTTTTGCTTTTAGAATCTATTTTTTCTTTGATAGCAAAAAATGTGGGAAGATAGCCAAGGAGTGACTACTTTTACTATCTGACTAAAAACAATGGTGGAAAGATTGGTGAACAATGTTATAACGAAACCTATAAACACTGGTATAATATTTGTGCATAAAAATAAAAACCTCTGCAATACGAATAAATAAAAAACATGAGGGAAAACAGCACACCAAAACGTGTCAGAATACCAAACACCTAAAATCACTTTAAACAAAAAATAGGATGCACTATCCTTTTAAAAGTACAACATATTTTGTGAATACATTTTTTTATACGTACACTATCTCACAAAAGTGATTACATCCCTCACATTTTTGTAAATATTTTATTATATCTTTTTATGTGACAACACTGAAGAAATGACACTTTGTTACAATGTAAAGTAGTGAGTGTACAGCTTGTATAACAGTGTAAATTTGCTGTCCCCTAAAAATAACTCAAAACACACAGCCATTAATGTCTAAACTGCTGGCAACAAAAGTGAGTACACCCCTAAGTGAAAATGTCCAAATTGGGCCCAATTAGCCATTTTCCCTACCTGGTGTCATGTGACTCATTAGTGTTACAAGGCCTCAAGTGTGAATGGGGAGCAGATGTGTTAAACTTGGTGTTATCGCTCTCACTCTCTCATACTGGTCACTGGAAGTTCAACATGGCACCTCATGACAAAGAACTCTCTGAGGATCTGAAAAAAAGAATTGTTGCTCTACATAAAGATGGATTAGGCTGCCAAGACCCTGAAACTGAGCTGCAGCATGGTGGCCAAGACCATACAGCCGTTTAACAGGACAGGTTCCACTCAGAACAGGCCTTGCCATGGTCGACCAAAGAAGTTGAGTGCACGTGCTCAGCGTCATATCCAGAGGTTGTCTTTGGGAAATAGATGTATGAGTGCTGCCAGCATTGCTGCAGAGATTGAAGGGTGGGGGGTCAGCCTGTCAGTGCTCAGACCATACTCCACACACTGCATCAAATTGGTCTGCATGGCTGTCATCCCAGAAGGAAGCCTCTTTTATAGATGATGCACAAGAAAGCCCGCAAACAGTTTGCTGAAGACCAGCAGACTAAGGTCATGGATTACTGGAACCATGTCCTGTGGTCTGATGAGACCAAGATAAACTTATTTAGTTCAGATGGTGTCAAGCGTGTGTGGCGGCAACCAGGTGAGGAGTACAAAGACAAGTGTGTCTTGCCTACAGTCAAACATGCTGGTGGGAGTGTCATGGTCTGGGGCTGCAAGAGTGCTGCCGGCACTGGGAAGATACAGTTTATTGAGGGAACAATGAATGTCAACATGTACTGTGACATACTGAAGCAGAGCATGATCCCCTCCCTTCGGAGACTTGCACGCAGGGCAGTATTCCAACATGATAACGACCCCAAACACACCTCCAAGACGACCGCTTCCTTGCTAAAGAAGCTGAGGGTAGAGGTGATGGACTGGCCAAGCATGTGTCCAGACCTAAACCCTATTGAGCATCTGTGGGGCATCCCCAAACGGAAGATGGAGGAGCACAAGGTCTCTAACATCCACCAGCTCCGTGATGTCATCATGGAGGAGTGGAAGAGGACTCCAGTGGCAACCTGTGAAGCTCTGGTGAACTCCATGCCCAAGTGGCCACACAAAATATTGACACTTTGGGCCCAATTTGGACATTTTCACTTAGGGGTGTACTCACTTTTGTTTCCAGTGGTTTAGACAATAATGGCTGTGTGTTGAGTTATTTTGAGGGGACAGCAGATTTACACTGTTATACAAGCTGTACACTCACTACTTTACATTGTAGCAAAGTGTAATTTCTTCAGTGTTGTCACATAAAAAGATACAATAAAATATTTACAAAAATGTGAAGGGTGTACTCACTTTTGTGAGATACTGTATAAAACTCTCTGTAAAAGGGGCGTAGAAAATATAGAAAATCATCAATATAAAAAAAATATACAAATCCAAATCATGGTACGTTATGTTTAACAAGTTGAAGACTTTGGACATACTTCACACATCCAAAAAACCTTATCCTAGTACACAGGACGTGTAGTACATCTTGTCCTTCTGCCCCTCTACTTCCCCCCTCCCAATTGCTGGAAATTCACGGCTTTGAAAATTAAGTCAGGAGTTTCCCTGTCCTTACTGCTGCTCTAAAAGCTGCAGCTATCAAAAAAGAACAAACTGTCTTAACTCAGAGTTTATTAATACTGTTCAGATGTGAAATAGAAATTAACTTTGCTACTTTTGTATTTACTCAATCATCAATCATCTGCAGATCAACAGGATGAATGTCAATCCGCAAATGTTGTCAACAACCTGAAGTAAGTAAAATAAATGTTTTTAAACAAAATGTGTCTGTTTAACCTCTTATTAACCTTTAATTTACACTAATCAGCCCTAATGAACTCCTCCTTCCCCTTCTCCCTTCCACTGTTATTTTCCTGCTGTAGCTTTTTTTATTTCTATTTTATTACCCAATAATGTTGAAATGTTTTCTCATTTGTATTTGTTATGTTTGTTTATTTTTGTTAGTATCACATTTAAAAAAGCACGAAAAAAAAAAAAAAGTTTGTAATTACCTTTACAATACTTTGTAGCAGAATCATATTTTTTGTGTGATTTTAAACAGGACAAAATATAGTAAAAAGTATACTTTTTATTTTACAGTAACAGTTTTTTTAAATGTGATAAATGCGCACCAAGCCTGGGAGCCAGGGCCTTAAATAGGCTCTGCCTTACCCAAAATAGCTTCCAGAGTCACATGGGGTGGTAGCATCTAATCGGATAGCTTCCCCCTTGACCCGGGAAACCATAGAGGAACCATTATTCCTCTTGACTCCCCTTCCAACTGCAATACCACTGCGGACGACCGCCACCTGCTGTAGAGAAAGTAGACTGCACCTGCCTACAAGCTTATATTGGATTATTAAATATAACTATTGTTTGTATTGTTATTACATTGCTGATTTCAGGGTTCTCTGTGTCAGCAGGGCCCTTTGTTTTCCTCTGGTGGGTATGTTGCTCCCCTGGTGGAGGTGGGGTCCTGCTATCTAGTTGGGGACCGCCCACCACTTGCTCCAATCACGACTTGGTGTTCCTGCCCTTTGGTCATGGCTTGCGCGTTCGTGATTGCTCGCACAGGCGCAGTGCGGGGGGTCAGAACCGGTGACGTCACATGCCACCAGTTGTCGGCGTGTGCCTGGTTAGCCAGGTTGGGGAGTACATAGGCAAGCTGATGCCTGCTTTGTACGTGCAGTGGATGCCTGGCCAAGGGGGGATACTTTGTTATATCTATTCTAAGGTGAGCTTTTACTACAATACAGTCTGGTTGTAGTTTTTGTATATCCTCATTGATTGCAACTTCTGTTGCTCCCTTGTTTACATTTTACCATAGATTCCATGGATTTTCATGGGGTGGCCTTTAGCATCATCTATCCTGGATTATTGAGTGGCTGCTATAATCTTTGCTATAATCTTTGCTATAATCTTTGCAATGTTGTACCAGCTTGTCCGCCTTTTCCTTCTCCCCCCCCCCCCCCCTCAGCATTGTATAATTTTACTCTGCTATATGCTATAGCAGGTCAGTTGTATACTTTAATCCATTGACCTATTTATATCTGGATGTCCTATTAAGTGGCCATTTCTCTTTTCCCTCTCTTTCTTGTCCCTTCCTCCTCCCCTTTCCTTTTCCTACCCCAACTATTTCTCGCTCCCCCCCCATCTTTTTCCTTCCCCTTCCCCCCCCCTCTTTCTATTTTCCCCTCCCCACCTTTTCTCTGCCCCTTGACCCCCCTCTTTTCCCTTTTTCCCTTTTCCCTTCTCCCTCTCCCATTTCCAACCTTGTTTTTCTATCCCCCCCCCTTCGCCCCCTTTTTCCTCCCCATACTTCCCCCCTCCGGTATCCAAATCCCCATTATTTTTTCTTGGCCCTATATATTTTAATATATTTATACATGATTATTCATATAGTCTACTCAGTTACTGTGGAATCTATCCACTTGCAACATATCCCCTATATCCGCCTTGGGGGGGAGCTTTGGTGGCGCTTTGGCTGTGACCCTGTGTATGGGCTTGTGGGTAAGCAGTAGCACACCCATCTTTTTTCTCCCCATAATTAACTGTATTTACCACTAAGTATTTTTGCTCTCTGTATCTGTATCTATGACCCCTATGTATAATGTGTTATTCTATTTTAGATATCCTCCTGATGAAGCGGCAATAGCTCCGTAAAACATGTAGAGGACCGCATATTCCCTGAGGACCTACTATACCTTCTGTCTCCACCAATTTGGGAGTACATTAAGTATTAGTAATACAGTATCTCACAAAAGTGAGTACACCCCTCACATTTTTGTAAATATTTTATTATATCTTTTCATGTGACAACACTGAAGAAATTACATTTTGCTACAATGTAAAGTAGTGAGTGTACAGCTTGTATAACAGTGTAAATTTGCTGTCCCATAAAAATAACTCAACACACGGCCATTAATGTCTAAACTGCTGGCAACAAAAGTGAGTACACCCCTAAGTGAAAATGTCCAAATTGGGCCCAATTAGCTGTTTTCCCTCCCCGGTGTCATGTGACTCGTTAGTGTTACAAGGTCTCAGGTGTGAATGGGGAGCAGGTGTGTTAAATTTGGTGTTATCGCTCTCACTCTCTCATACTGGTCACTGGAAATGCAACATGGCACCTCGTGGCAAAGAACTCTCTGAGGATCTGTAAAAAAGAATTGTTGCTCTACATAAAGATGGCCTAGGCTATAAGAAGATTGCCAAGACCCTGAAACTGTGCTGCAGTACGGTGGCCAAGACCATACAGCAGTTTAACAGGACAGGTTCTACTCAGAACAGGCCTCGTCATGGTCGACCAAAGAAGTTGAGTGCACGTGCTCGGTGTCATATCCAGAGGTTGTCTTTGGGAAATAGATGTATGAGTGCTGCCAGCATTGCTGCAGAGGTTGAAGGGGTGGGGGGCCAGCCTGTCAGTACTCAGACTATATCCTGCACACTGCATCAAATTGGTCTGCATGGCTGTTGTCCCAGAAGGAAACCTCTTCTAAAGATGATGTACAAGAAAGCCTGCAAACAGTTTGCTGAAGACAAGCAGAATAAGGACATGGATTACTGGAACCATGTCCTGTGGTCTGATAACATCAAGATAAACTTATTTGGTTCGGATGGTGTCAAGCGTGTGTGGCGGCAACCAGGTGAGGAGTATAAAGACAAGTGTGTTATGCCTACAGTCAAGCATGGTGGTGGGAGTGTCATGGTCTGGGGCTACATGAGTGCTGCCGGCACTGGGGAGCTACAATTCATTGAGGGAACCATGAATGCCAACATGTACTGTGACATACTGAAGCATGATCTACTCCCTTTGGAAACTGGGCCGCAGGGCAGTATTCCAACATGATAACCACCTCCAAGACAACCACTGCCTTGCTAAAGAAGCTGAGGGTAAAGGTGATGGACTAGCCAAGCATGTCTCCAGACCTAAACTCTATTAAGCATCTGTGGGGCATCCTCAAACAAAATGTGGAGGAGCGCAAGGTCTCTAACATACACCAGCTCTGTGATGTATTCATGGAGGAGTGGAAGAGGACTCCAGTGGCATCCTGTGAAGCTCTGGTGAACTTCATGCCCAAGACTGTTAAGTCAGTGCTGGAAAATAACGTTGGCCACACAAAATATTGACACTTTGGGCCCAATGTGGACATTTTCACTTAGGGGTGTACTCACTTTTGCTGTCAGCAGTGTAGACATCAATGGCTGTGTGTTGAGTTATTTCAAGGGGAAAGCAAATTTACACTGTTATACAAGCTGTACACTCACTACTTTATTTTGTAACAAAGTGTAATTTCTTCAGTGTTGTCACATGAAATGATAGAAAAAAATATTTACAAAAATGTGAGGGGTGTACTCACTTTTGTGAGATACTGTACACTCATATAGTCACCTTTGTAGTTTTATTGTTTTGTTTAAACACTCTACATGATATCGTGTATGTTCGAATATCTTGTTTTTTAACTTCATATTTAATAAAACTATGCTTTTTTGTTCATTTGTGTATGCTGTCTTATCGGTACTGAGATAGTCCATTCCCCTGTTTTTCAGAGACAAGTTTGGGGAACTATCTCCACTCCTAATTTCATTGCTGATGTTATGCTGTGTGTATAATGTGAATAAAAAACTCCTGTATAGAAAACAAAATATTTGATGCTACATGTAGAAGAACTAAAGTATTCTAAAGCCCCATACACACTATCAGATTTTCTGCTGATTGTTTCCTTCAGATTTACCAAAACCATATAATATGAGGTCAAACTTTAGGAGTTTCAATTTGTATGCAATCAGGCAGGCCCTTGCACTACATGGTTTTGGTAAATCTAAAGACAAAAATCAGCAGAAAATCTGATAGTGTGTATGGGGCTTTAGTACCTTAGATGCATACATGAAAAATGTGTAATTTTTAATAACCCTCTCAGTGTATACCCAAAAACCTCATTCATATATGTTTGCAATTATATAACTAAATAGTGGTGGCCATTTTTGCTCATATACAGTACATACTGATGCTGCTTCTTGGCTATGTCCTATTGATCGACTTATTTCATTGATAGATTATTAAAACCTCACTGTCCGTCCACATAACTAGCCTCAACACAGCTCTGTAACACATTCTTAGATTTTTTTCTCCTCCAAAAATTGACAAAATAAGGCATCAAACTCTTACCTCACCACATGTTTCTTCAACATCACTTTCCAACACACCCAGTTTTTCAGGTTCCTCTCTCTCATACTTCTCTCTACTTGACTCTGCATCTCTGATTAAATTGGTCTCTAATATGAAATCTTCCACCTGCATACTTGATCCTCTTCCCACCCATTTATTTAAATCATTTTTTAATTCTCTATTCACCATTATTATCAATATCATAAATAATATCCCTTAGCACTGGTTTTGTACCAATGATCCTCAAAACTTGCTATCACTCCAGTTCCAAAAAAAACCCAACATGGCTATGGCTATGGACAGTTTAAACAACCTTCGCCAAGTATCTAACCTACCCTTCCTTGCCAAGAACCTTGAGCGGGCTGTGATATCTTAATTGCATAACTACCTGACTTTAAATAACCTATGGCTCACTAACTATTCTTATTCTACTGGATCTTGGTTCTGTCTTTGATACCGTAGACCACAATTGTTTTACTTTCTCGCCTTGAAACCATATTTGGAGTCTCAGAAGTTGTATCTTACTGATCGCCGTCACTTTGTTTCTCTTGGCGGATTCCAGTCTGAAGTTGGTTCAGTCAAGTTTAGTGGTCCTCAGGGCTCAATCTTGGGTCCCTTACTTGTTAGCATCTACATGTTTCCACTTGGCCAGCTGCTCATTTCACATGGACTCAATTATCACTTCAATGCTGATAACACCCAGATATACATCCACTCTTATACAAATTCTACTTTGGCTGTTTCTCGCATATCTAACTGTATTTGTGATATAAAAACTTGGATGGCCCATAATTTCCTTCAATCAATCTGTGACAAGACTGAAGTCATGCTTATTGGCACCCCCATCAATTATGTAAGGCCAGTCCGGGTAGCCTAGGTATAAATGGCACTGTACTTGAGCTTTAGTCTAAACTAAAAAATCTAGGGGTGATATTTGATGCTAGTTTAACCTATGATATAAAAATGTACAAAATGTTGCCCGGCTATGTACGATGCTATCATACACTGTAGCTGAAAAACTGATCCATACATTTGTGTTTTCCCAACTTGACTACTGCAATGCTCTACTCACTGCTGTACCTAAATCCACTATTAATTGAATACAATACAGTGGGGCAAAAAAGTATTTAGTCAGCCACCAATTGTGCAAGTTCTCCTATTTAAAAAGATGAGAGAGGCCTGTAATTGTCATCATAGGTATACCTCAACTATGAGAGACAAAATGTGGAAACAAATCCAGACAATCACATTGTCTGATTTGGAAAGAGCTTATTTGCAAATTATGGTGGAAAATAAGTATTTTGTCAATATCAAAAGTTCATCTCAATACTTTGTTATATATCCTTTGTTGGCAATGACAGAGGTCAAACGTTTTCTGTAAGTCTTCACAAGGTTGTCACACACTGTTGCTGGTATGTTGGCCCATTCCTCCATGCAGATCTCCTCTACAGCAGTGATGTTTTGGGGCTGTCGCTGAGCAACACGGACTTTCAACTCCCTCCAAAGGTTTTCTATGGGGTTGAGATCTGGAGACTGGCTAAGCCACTCCAGGACCTTGAAATGCTTCTTACGAAGCCACTCCTTCATTTCCCGGGCAGCGTGTTTGGGATCATTGTCATGCTGAAAGACCCAGCCACGTTTCATCTTCAATGCCCTTGCTAATGGGAGGAGGTTTGCACTCAATATCTCAGGATACATGGCCCCATTCATTCTTTCATGTACACGGATCAGTCGTCCTGTTCCCTTTGCAGAGAAACAGCCCCAAAGCATGATGTTGCCACCCCCATGCTTCACAGTAGGTATGATAAACTAACTGTTTTTTGTATTTTTCTAATAAAGAATTGTTTCATATAATATTTTGGGTGTTCCTCCCTGACGAATCCTTTCCAGCCCTCTTGGGCTTCTTTCCTGCTCTCTTCCCCACTCCTGGAATCTTGTTTATATTACCGGTTTGATTCAGAGGAATTTGCTCTACCAGCCTTATCACTATTATTAATTGTTTGGGCTATAGGCAATAGACCCCTTACCCCTGGGTGGGTTGAGTGGTTGTATCATGTTTACTTCTGTTTAGATATTGTTACACTCCCTTCCTTTGGGCTATTTTTACAGATGGTACCTCCTTGACGTTTTTATCTATAGTTTTTTTCACAGTAGGTATGGTGTTCTTTGGTTGCAACTCAGCATTCTTTCTCCTCCAAATACGACGAGTTGTGTTTCTACCAAACAGTTCTACTTTGGTTTCATCTGACCATATGACATTTTCCCAATCCTCTTCTGGATCATCCAAATGCTCTCTAGCAAACCTCAGACGGGCCCGGACATGTACTGGCTTAAGGAGGGGGACACGTCTGGCACTGCAGGATCTGAGTCCCTGGCGGCGTTACTTATGGTAGCCTTTGTTACTTGGTCCCAGCTCTCTGCAGGTCATTCACTAGGTCCCCCCGTGTGGTTCTGGGATTTTCGCTCACTGTTCTTGTGATCATTTTGACCCCAGGTGGTGAGATCTTGCCTGGAGCCCCAGATCGATGGAGATTATCAATGGTCTTGTATGTCTTCCATTTTCTAATTATTACTCCCACGGTTGATTTCTTCACACCAAGCTGCATGCCTATTGCAGATTCAGTCTTCCCAGCCTGGTGCAGGTCTACAATTTTGTTTCTGGTGTCCTTCGACAGCTCTTTGGTCTTCACCATAGTGGAGTTTGGAGTGTGACTGTTTGAGGTTGTGGACAGGTGTCTTTTATACAGACAAGTACAAACAGGTGCCATTAATACAGGTAATGAGTGGAGGACAGAGGTGCCTCTTAAAGAAGAAGATACAGGTCTGTGAGAGCCAGAAATCTTGCTTGTTTGTAGGTGACCAAATACTTATTTTCCACCATAATTTGCAAATAAATTCTTTAAAAAATCAGACAATGTGATTGTCTGGATTTGTTTCCACATTTTGTCTCTCATGGTTGAGGTATACCTATGATGACAATTACAGGCCTCTCTCATCTTTTTAAGTGGGAGAACTTGCACAATTGGTGGCTGATTAAATACTTTTTTGCCCCACTGTATGTACAAAATTCTGCAGCCAGAATCTTCTCTAGGTTTGGTACAAGTGGCCATATTACCACTATCGTGGAGTCCGTGCACTGACTACCTGTCAAGTTTCTCATAGACTTTAAGATCCTCTTGCTCATCTATAAGGCTCTCCATTAATTGGCACCCCATTATCTTTCTGAACTTTTATCAACTTACCCCCTGACCTTCGTAACCCCCACGCCTCAAATTATGGTCTTCTGTGTGTGTCCCCTACTCACCCACACTCAATGGGTTACAGAGCCTTTTGCTATGCCTCAAAACTCTGGAATTTACTTCCAAAGAACATCAGAGAATCATCTTCTCTAAACTCATTGAAATCAAATCTAAACATTTTTCTTTAGACAAGCTTTCACATAATTGCCCTTTTTTCCCTTTGATTTATCCTGTGTATTTGTGTTTTCTTTATAAAGCACTTTCAGAACCGTCCTTTAAAGGCACCACATCTTGAGGCTGAGGAGCAGATATTCTACATACCTGGAAGTGTGGAATATAGTGTGGCAGAAGCATCGAGGTAGCATATCAATACATGGGCTCTGGAACACTAAATACAGGGCCTCTTTTTTTACAGGAAATTCTTTCTGTTTTGACCCTGTAGTGACAGGGTCATTTTAAGGTTTGGTGAGGTTGTCACTAGCATTGCCCAATTCAGGTGCAATTTCCAATGTCATACACTTTGACAGTTTGCACTTCAACCGCTGAACTAAGTTGTACTGAATTCCCACTGTCAAATCTGGACCGCACATATGTGAACCCAGTCTGTACACCACCAGGGGGCACAAATCTTCATAAGTATAAAGAAACAGTAATAACTTTTCATTAGTTGGTATTAGTATTGGTAATTGATATTGGCGAGTACTTGAGAAAAAGTATAATTACTTGGTCTTAAAAAACTAATATCAGTGCATCCCTAGATGTTACCAACACTGGCTAGGGGAATGCTAGAAACTTTTGACTGAGGTCTGATCATGCCACTGCCAATCTTTCTTATTTGGAGCCTCTATTTCCTCTTAGGCCAGTCTTTCCATGGTACTGACCCTGTACCCATGTGTAGACTCCAGTCTAGAAGCTTTGACCTCAGAGGCACAGGAGAAGCCTTCAGGGTTGTTGTTAGTCTCTGATACCCTTTTCTTCTTTTTACATTTGTTTTGCAGTCTTAGCAGCATATATTTATTGTACTAAGAACATCTACTGAAGCTCCTAGCCAGACCTAAAACTAAAGTATCAATGCAAAATAAGAAAAAAAACCTGCAGTACACCTCTGCAACACATGCATGTTTCCTTATGCTTTATCCCTTTAAAGACCCAGAAAATACAGATTTATACCTGTTCACCTTCTGGAAAATGCATTCAGCTCGTAAGTAATGCTGACAACACACAGCATTTTTGTGGACTGAGCATTGTCAGCCCTGCCCAGTTGTCTTTTGCTAAACTACACATCCCCTTCACTCTAATCTCTAAACAGAAAGGCTAATTCTGTTGTTTACATAAAGAATTGGGAGGCTTAAATAGCCTTTTTGAGATAGCACAGGAACTGTGGTGAGAACACAGAACAGCTTTGTCTTTCTAACAACCATCAATCAATTTTTTTGCACTTAAAGGTGTTATAACCTTCGTGTTTTTTCACCTTAATGCATCCTATGCATTAAGATGAAAAAACTTCTGACACTGAGCAGCCCCCCGTTTTACTCACCTGAGCCCATTCGTTCCTTCCGTGGAGACGCGCTCTACCTCTCTGTCTGTTGTCTCGGCTCTTGATTGGATAGATGATAGCAGCGCAGCCACTGGCTCTCTCTGCTGTCAATCTAATCCAATGACGCGGGCGCTGGGGGCGGGGCTGAGTCCTGCATTCTGTGTGAATGTACACAGAAGCAGGACTTGGGAGCGCGCCCGCACGGGTGTCCACTTAAGGAGAGCCTTCTCCAACGTGGGCACTCGATGCGGGGAGGAGCTACCAGCGCCACCGGGGGACCCCAGAAGTCGAGGATCGGGACCACTCTGTGCAAAATGAACTGCACAGTGGAGGTAAGTATGACATGTTTGTTATTTATGAATTTTTTTAAACAAGGGTTTACAACCCCTTTAAACACTTCCGGACCGCCACATGCTGATATACGTCCTAACTTTGAAGAGGGGTATCGTTGTTATGGCAGTAGTTAGCTGCCATAACCCCGGTATCCTCTTCTTCGGCAGGCGGTCCGGTTTCCGATAATAGTGGTCTCTGCGTCGGATTCACCGCAAGATCAATTTTATCGGAGACGATCGGATCCTTGTCCTTCTTGGGTATGGAGACGAGTGAGGGGAAGATGGCCCCCACCTGTCTCCATATCATTGCAGGGCGGAAGCGACGTCAATACGTCACTTCCGCCCATAGCTCTTAAAGGGCCATTTTTTTTTTCAAATGACAACATTTTTTGCATTTTAGTGTAAATATGAGATCTGAGGTCTTTTTGACCCCAGATCTCATATTTAAGAGGTCCTGTCATGCTTTTTTTCTATTACAAGGGATGTTTACGAGAAAGGAATGCCGCTCACTAAGCCTCCGGACCTTAACAGGTGCTCTCGCCCTACTGTGAACTCTCAGGTACTGGCTCTTCACAAGTCTGTAGAAACAAGAATATCCTGGACTGCCACACTCCATAGAAAAGGCATCTTTATTGTGAAAAATAAAATAAGATCCAATATAGCAGTCAAATCAAAAGTGGACCAAAGGAAATGCCGCTCGCAGGACTTCCACACCTGGATAAAAGCTCCTGTCCTACTTAGCCTTTTGGTGCTGGCTCTGCACGATTATGTGAAGGAAAAGAAGCAATCCTGGACGGCCGCACTCAATGAAAAACAGGGCATATAAAGATGCCCTGTTTTTCATTGAGTGTGGCCGTCCAGGATTGCTTCTTTTCCTCCACAAAAGTGGACAGAACAGGGATCAATGGCTTACGCGTTTCACATCGTTTGATGCTTACTCATAGCTCACTCAATGTTTACATTCCTTGTAATAGGAATAAAAGTGACACCATTTTTTTAAAAGAACAGTGTAAAAATAAAAAATAAAAAGTAAAATAAATAAGAATTTTTTTTAAACGTGCCCCGTCCCACCAACCTCGCGTGCAGAAGTGAACGCATATGTGCCTGCATATGAAAACGGTGTTCAAACCACATATGTGAGGTATTGTCACGATTGGTAGAGTGAGAGCAATAATTCTCGCCCTAGACCTCCTCTGTGACTCAAAACATGCAACCTGTAGAATTTTTTAAATGTCGCCTATAGAGATTTTTAAGAGTAAAAGTTTGTCGCTGTTCCACGAGCGGGCGCAATTTTGAAGCGTAACATGTTGGGTGTCGATTTACTCAGCGTAACATTATCTTTCACAATATAAAAAAAAAATTAGGCTAACTTTACTGTTGTCTTATTTTTTAATTCAAAAAAGTGTATTGTTTCCAAAAAAAGTGCAAAAAGACCGTTGCGCAAATACGGTGTGACAGAAAGTATTGCAACGACCGCCATTTTATTCTCTAGGGTGTTAGAAAAAAATGTATAATGTTTGGGGATTCTAAGTAATTTTATAGCAAAAAAAAATGTTTTTAACTTATAAACAACAAATCTCAGAAAGAGGCTCGGTTCTTAATTTGGTAATAGATGATGAATAGATTGATGTTCTTCAAAAAGCCAGAGTTTAAATATGTTTATATCAGAGTTTTTATAGCGAGTTTATGTGCAGGAGTAAGGATGAGCTCCAGCGTGTTCGCATGCTTCACGTGCCGAGCCCGCCAGGAAGTCGGCACTGCACAGCGCTAATCATAGGCAGTGAGACATTTCTCGATGTGCGGCTGGCGAGATCGGGAAATGTCTCACTGCCTTTGATTAGTGCAGCGCAGTGCCGACTTCCTGGCGGGCTCGGCACGTGCAGCATGCGAACACGCTGGTGCTCATCCTTATGCAGGAGTATTATTGATTATGGCCCCATCCACACTGGGTGTTTACATCTAAAGCATGAGGCTCTAATGTGCCGCAGGAAGGTGTAGGTGCACCTTCCAGCCCTGCTGCTGGCAGCCTGTGAAGCTCTTTGAGAGACTGACAGCTCATGTGGCTGGATAGGGCTGGATGGTACATCCATGTTTAGGGCAGTATGCACCCAGAGATGAATGTCCATAAAGCAAGCAGTCTGCATTCAGAGCATTTGTCCCTGGGTGCATACTGCCCTAAACGATCATACCACTATGTGCACCATTTAGCCCCATCCAGTTGCAGCGGCTGTCAGCCACTGATAGAATTTTGGGGGTTGATGGTGCTCCTGTACCTTCCAGATGCACATGAACGCCAGAGCCTCATGCACTGGGGCTAAATGCCCAATGTACATGGTGCCCAAGTAATAATATAAAACCACATAATTAAAGTGAAATTCTGTCTATACCCCAAACTAGTCTTAAAACTATCCCCTACTGCTTCTTAACACCTATGCTAACTAACATGTGTAAGAAATATGTAAATACAGTGCCTTGAAAAAGTATTCATACCACTTGAAATGTATTTTATTGGGATTTTTTGTGATAGACCAACACAAAGTGGCAAATAATTGTGAAGTGGAAAGAAAATTATAAATGGTTTTCAAACTTTTTTACAAATAAATATCTGGAAAGTGTGGTGCGCATTTGTATTCAGCCCCTATAATCTGATACCCCTAACTAAAATCTAGTGGAACCAATTGCCTTCAGAAGTCACCTAATTAGTAAATAGAGTCCACCTGTATGTAATTTAATCTCAGTATAAATACGGCTGTTCTGTGAAGGGCTCAGAAGTTGGTTAGAGAACCTTAGTGAACAAACAGCATTACGAAGGCCAAAGAACTCACCAGACAGGTCAGGAATAAAGTTGTGGAGAAGTTTAAAGCAGGGCTAGGTTATAAAAAAATATCCCAAGCTTTGAACATCTCACGGAGTACTGTTCAATCCATCATCCGAAAATGGAAAGAGTATGGCACAAACCTACCAAGACATGGCCGTCCACCTAAACTGACAGGCAAGACAAGGAGAGCATTAATCAGAGAAGCAGCCAAGAGGCCCATGGTAACTCTGGAGGAGCTGCAGAGATCCACAGCTCAGGTGGGAGAATCTGTCCACAGGACAACTATTAGTCATGCACTCCGTAAATCTGGCCTTTATGGAAGAGTGGCAAGAAGAAAGCCATTGTTGAAAGAAAGACATAAGAAGTCCTGTTTGTAGTTTTTGAGAAGCCATGCGGGGAACACAGCAAACATGTGGAAGAAGATGCTCTGGTCAGATGAGACCAAAATTGAACTTTGTGGCCTTAAAGCAAAACGATATGTGTGAAGAAAAACTAACACTACACATCACCCTGAACACACCATCAACACCGTGAAACATGGTGGTGGCAGCATCATGTTGTAGGGATGCTTTTCTTCAGCAGGGGTAGGGAACCTGGTCAGAGTTGATGGAAAGTTGGATGGAGCCAAATACAGGGAAACCTTAGAAGAAAACTTGAGTCTGCATAAGACTTGAGACTGAGACGGAGGTTGACCTTCCAGCAGGACAATGATTCTAAACATACAGCCAGAGCTACAATAGAATGGTTTAAATCAAAATATTCATTTGTTAGAAAGGCCCAGTCAAAGTACAGACCTAAATCCAATTGAGAATCTGTGGCAAGACTTGAAATTTGCTGTTCACAGACGCTTTCCATCCAATCTGACAGAGCTTGAGCTTTTTTACAAGGAAGAATGGTCAAAAATTTCACTCTCTAGATGTGCAAAGTTGTCAGAGACATCCCCAAAAAGACTTGCAGCTGTAATTGCAGAGAAAGGTGGTTCTACAAAGTATTGACTCAGGGGGGCCGAATACAAATGCACGACACACTTTTCACATATTTATTTGTAAAAAATGTTGAAAAACATTTATCATTTTCCTTTTACTTCACAATTATGTGCCACTTTGTGTTGGTCTATCACATAAAAATACCAATAAAATACATTTACATTTTTGGTTGTAACATGACAAAATGTGGAGAATTTCAAGGGGTATGAATATTTTTTCAAGGCCCTTATTTTCAGGCTGCTCCATTCATTAGATCTCTCCTGTGTTAGCCAGTGGCCGCAGCCCTAGGGGTGAGAATGAAGCACTCTAACAATGGCTAGTAAAGTCTGGAACAGTGACATCAAACATTTGCTTCATTTACTCATCTGTTGTCAACACTCCTTCCTCTCCCCTGCAGCCACACTGGATGACACTGGGGAGCAGGAGCATCTGAGCGAAATGGAACGCCCTGAAAATAGGTAACCATATACAGTATATCTTTCTTACACAGGTTAGTTAGCATAGGTGTTAAAAGCGGGGAGGGAACGGTTTTAAGGCTAGTTAAAGTGATTGTAAATGGTCACCTTGTAAAACGATCCATTCAGTTTAAAATAAAAATCAAAGGCAAAACATTTTTGTATAGATATAAAAAAAAATGTATAAATACATGCTTTCCCTTTTTTATAAGTGAACACATTTCCTCTGTTCTCAGCTGCATAAGAGCTGGCGGAAGGCGTGTCAGGACAAGCCTGATCATTGGAGGAGAGCAGGCTGAGTTCCCAGCACAGCTAGAGACCATGGTGTGCTCTTCTACTTAGTGTGGTCAGTTTTGTTAGCAAAGCAGAGGGACTGCCAGGGACACCAGGGATTTCATTCAAAGGAAGCAATACAAGGAGAACGGGATACTTTTTAATACAAGTACATGGTACAGCAGACACATATTAGGAATATAAAATGTGGTAACAAACACATTAAGTGCATAGACTGAATTCCTCTTTAAATCATCAGCCGATCCAGGAATATAGACAATTGAAGTTATATTTAAATCTTGACATTTTTTTTACAAAAGTCAAGCTCAATAACCCCTTCTCACTTATTTCATCATTTGTTGATAAGTTTTTCAGCTTTTTCATCTGCTTTTGTGTATTATTATTTATTTATTAATTTATTTTACTTTTCTTTTGTAAGGAAATAAAGGTTAGGGTTTAATGGTTAGGGGTTAATTCATTTTTCCTGACGCCTCCATGGCAGCACACACTGGGTTGTGACTCCGCCCCCACAACCTGACAGGATTGGTTAGCTATAAATTTGAAGGGGAGACACCCCGCTGCATTCTCTTTTTTATCCTCACCTGACAGATTGGGAAGCAAGCTGGCTCCTGTTGTCAAGATTAAGAAAAAGCCTCTTACCGCACTCGCCCCAGCAGGTTCAAGCCTCTCCTGTTTGGAAGTCCCTCCTGTACAGTCTCTAAAGGAGCTTCTATGGAGGGAACCCCCGGTCTGGTGGTCTCAGGGGGCGTCTGGACATCTGGCACAGTAAGCTTTAAAGAAGCTTCATATTTGCAGTGGTCTCCTTTCTTTTCATTTTGCCTGTACCTTTCTTTCTGTATGTAGATTTGTTTCTCCTGCTCAGGGGGCTTGCTGGCACTTGCTGTCCACCGCTGTGGAACCGTCATGGCCGCCGGCGCTCCTCCTCTGCTCTGCAATTGGCCCCAGTGCTAGGTGCTGCCTTGGGAGGGCTATGCTCTTCTCCAAGATGGTGCCGAGGTGTTCGGGACGCTCTGCGCATGCACGGGAGCGTCATTTTGCCGCGACGGCGGCGCCAAATTTAAAAACACAGAAAATTCTGTGTTCTTTGCTGAGGATTTTTACAAAACAAGCTGGATTTCGCCGTACGTTCCACTGCTTTGCAGAAAACAACTCAGCAAGCCCAGGTAAGTTGAATCATCTGATTTAGACTGTTTACAGATTCAAAAAAAAAAAAAAAAAATTTTTTTTTTTTTCTTATTACCCTTCAGTCTTACTGTCACTTTTACTATGGAGACCACTGCCCGCGCAGACCACCATCAGCAAACGAGGTAAGAGGCCATCCGTCATTGGTAAGTATTGAAGAAGGGGAGAGAAAAAGAGAGCCAACCACTAACGCTGCGTTTTTGGCAGCCCTACCAGGTCAAGAGCCGCAAGTTCCAGGCGTGAAGGGAGATCAAGTCACGCGTCAAGCAAGAAGTCTTGCAGAAGCCGTTCAAGGTCTTCTTCCCACCAACGAAGACATAGCCGCTCACGTCACAGCCGCTCAAGACGCAGCCGCTCCCGTCATAGTCGGTCACACCGCAGACGGTCACCTTCATCACACTGCCAGAGCCGCCACACCCGTCCTGCAGCAAACGCTTGCTGGGTATGCGGCGCACCGGCCTTGCCAGAGAAATTAGTCTGCAGATCCTGCTTCAATGAAGCAGCAAAGGACAAGGAATTAGACGCAAGAGTCGCTACGGAGCTCATAAGAGAATCTGTGCGGGAATCCATAAGGGAGACAACGACACCACTAATGGATAGGCCTACGCCCAGCACATCGGTAACGGACGACCATCAACCCAAGGCATCAGAACCCTCCTCAGGAGATGAGGATCAGGACATGTCAGCAGGTTTTGATTTCTCCCTTGTACAGCCTTTCGCAAAGTCAGTTAAAGAGGCGATAGGCTGGGAAGAAGATAAAGCGGAACCGCAGAAAGTCCGGAAATATTTCCCAAATTTAAGGAAAGAACCAGAGAATTTTCCTTTTATAGGTGAACTGGATCTAATTAAAGATGAGTGGGAGAGATCTGATAAGCGGACCAGTCTCACCAACAGACTGACAAAGATGTATCCTCTGAAGGAGTCAAAAGTCAATTCGTTGATGAACGCCCCAGTAGTTGACTCCTCCTTGATGCGTCTTGCACGGCATGTCACTCTGCCTATTGAAGACGCGGTTTCCTTTCGGGATGTTCTGGATCGGAAATTGGATCTGGAATTAAAAAAAGCATACTCCACTGCTGGGGGCGCGTGCAGACCAGCAATTACCACAGCAGCAGTGGCTAAAGCCATATCAGGTTGGGCAACCAAGGTGGAGAAAGATTTGCAAGACGGTATGGAAGTAGACAAGATAATATCTTCTCTTCAGGAGATCAAGTTGGCAGGTGACTTCGTGGCAGAAGCTTCAGTGGATATTATAAGATCCTCGGCGAGATCAATGCTAGCCTCAGTCACGGCAAGAAGGGCCCTGTGGCTGAAACCATGGATGGCCGATACTGCATCGAAAACAAACTGGTGCAGAATTCCATATGATGGCTCAAACCTGTTCGGGTCTAAATTGGACACCGCTATCTCGAAGGTGACAGGAGGGAAGTCGGGATTAATTCCCTCAGACAGGAGACCCAAGGCCCAAAAGGGTCCGTCCTTCAGGCGCAACCTTCCTGAGAAATATAGGGAAGCTAGATCCTACCGTCCCGGTAGGGAGTTTAGAAGAGACTGGAAAAAGACAAGACCTTCCTTCCTTAGGATGCAAAAGTCCAAGACTACCCCGGCAGGGGAGCAGCAGAAGTCTTTTTGAAGGTTCGCCTGCCCACCCAGTACAGGTGGGCGCCAGGCTCAAGGACTTCGTACAGATTTGGTCAAGCCATATAAAGGACCCGTGGACTCTTTCCACAATCAAATTTGGACACAAGTGGAAGTTTATGGGCAAACTTCCGAAAAATCACTTCCAATCAAGAGGAAGTTACTATTAAAATATATAGTGGAATTGAAGGAAAAAGGGGCAATCCTGGAGGTTCCATCAGATCAAAAGGGGAGGGGGTTCTATTCCCCACTATTTTTGGTAAAGAAGAAGACCGGAGACTTACGCCCTGTATTGGATTTAAAAAATCTCAACAAGAACATAAAAATAGAGGCCTTCAAAATGGAGAGTCTACAATCCATACTTCTGGCTGTGAACCTGGGCGACTGGATGCTCTCTGTAGATTTATCGGACGCTTATCTACATATTCCAATTCATCCCGCCTTTCAAAAATTCCTCCGATTTGCCATCAACAAAAGCCACTTCCAATTCCAGTGCCTTCCTTTCGGCATTTCGTCGGCTCCCAGGACATTCACCAAGGTCCTCCTACCCGTGGTTGCATTCCTCAGGGAGAAGGGTCTGCGAGTCCACCATTATCTGGACGACATCCTGCTCTTGGCAGAAGATCAAAGAACCTTGCTATGTCATCAGAGAATCTTACTCACGACTCTCCAGGACTTCGGTTGGCTAATCAACTGGAAAAAGAGCAGTCTACGACCCACACAAAACATGGTATTTCTGGGAGCGGATCTGAACACCAAATTGAACAGGGTACAACTCCCTCAGGAGAAGATTCAGCCTCTAGTACAGAAGATGCGGAGATTACTATCAGCGAGGCATCTTCCAGCCAGAATCTGCTTGAGTGTGCTAGGGTCCATGGCTGCAACCCTGCCCATGGTGCAGTGGTCACAATGGCACATGAGAGTCCTGCAAAACTCCTTTCTGAGGCAGTGGGATGGAGTATCCATGCGTCAGACCATTACCATCTCCAGACCAATGAAGCAATCAGTGTGGTGGTGGACACACTTGACCAACCTCAAGAAATACAAGCTGATAGTTCCCCTAGATCCGATAATAGTCACTTCGGATGCCTGTCAGAGCGGCTGGGGAACCCACTGTCAAGATCGAGCAGCACAGGGCCGATGGCAGTTCCGGGCCCAGGGGATGGTATCGAATATACTGGAACTCAGGGCAGCCGTCCAGGCCCTCATGGCATTTGCACCAATCCTCAGAGGGAAGAACGTGCTTATCCGGATGGACAACAAGGTGGCAGTGTCCTACATCCAGAAGCAAGGGGGTACCAAGAGTCTCACACTGTTGGAGGAAGTCCGTCCTATCTTGGAATGGGCACAGGCACACCTAGCAGACTTAAAAGCAATATATGTTCCTGCGGCACAGAACATGTTAGCCGATTACTTGAGTCGAGAGACTCTTTCCAACAACGAATGGTCCCTGAGCCTCCAGGCCTTTTCTCTTCTTACGGAGACATGGGGAGTGCCAGAGATCGACCTAGCAGCCACTCCTGCGAATACGAAGTGTCGGAGGTTTCTGTCCAGAGCATCTTTCCCTTCAGCCGAAGGGATAGATTGTCTAATTCACCCATGGAACTTCAAGTTGGGGTACATATTCCCGCCAACTCCGTTAATTGCAAGATTCCTATCCAGGCTTCGGAGATCTTCAGCCACGGTAATCGCGGTAATCCCTCTTTGGCCGAGAAGACCATGGTTCACGACCCTATTGCAGCTCAGCCTTCAACCTCCAATCCTTCTTCCGGTAACTCCGGATTTACTATTTCAAGGCCAATTTCTACATCCAGCTCCAGAGAAGCTGCATCTGATGGCATGGAAGTTGAGAGGGTTAGGTTAAGGGAACAAGGCTGCTCACAGGAAGTAATATCAACCCTGATGCAAGCCAGGAAAAGTACCACCAACACGACCTATACAAGAATTTGGAACAAATTCTTTACAATGGCGCAGCAGAAGGGATGGGATCCTATTGCTCCAGAACCTTCTCAAATCCTAGAGTTCCTCCAGTCAGGAGTCAACAAAGGTCTAAGTTCAAGTACCCTTAAGGTACAAGTATCCGCCTTGTCGGCCAAAACAGGCACCAGATGGGCATTACATCCGCTGGTTATCCAATTCCTGAGAGCCTGTCTGAAAATCAAACCTCCTAAGAAACCAATTTTTCCATCATGGGATCTCTCAGTAGTTCTCGATGCCTTCACCAATCCTCCTTTTACTACATCCGAATCAATATCTCTGTGGGATCTGACCCTAAAACTGTCTTTTCTCATTGCAATTACATCAGCAAGGAGGGTATCTGAAATCCAAGCACTGATGGCATCAGAACCTTACTTAGTATTCTTCCCTGATAAGGTAGTACTAAGACCTTCAGACCACTTCATCCCGAAGGTAGCAACTTCCTTCCACTACAACCAAGATATTGTCTTACCATCCTTCACTAATGATCAGGGTGAACCTCATCCTCTGGATGTTAAAACTACCATCATTAGTTACCTGGCGGCTACAAATTCTTTTAGGAAGACGGATACCCTCATGGTCATTCCACATGGAAACAGACGAGGTCAAGCGGCTACTTCACGTACTATCGCCTCCTGGTTAGTCAAGTCCATCAAGAAGGCATACTCCATGCGGCATATGGCAATTCCTGAAGGCATCAGGGCTCACTCGACCAGGGCAGTGGCTACCTCCTGAGCAGCGTATTGCAGGGTTTCATCGGAGACTATTTGCAAAGCAGCAACTTGGTCCTCCAGACATACTTTCATTTCTCACTATAGAGTAGATTCTGCTCACTTGGCTATGGCAGACTTCGGTAGATCCATTGTTAGAGCCAATTCTTCCGCATTATAAGGAATAAATATTATTTTCTTGCACCCACCCGACTGTCGAGTTATTTCCCAGTGTGTGCTGCCATGGAGGCGTCAGGAAAACGGAAAATTGTATACTCACCTTTCCGTAATTTTCCTTTCCTGACGCCTCTCCATGGCAGCACACAGATTCCCACCCCGTTTTATGGTGATATATTTACAGAGAATGCAGCGGGGTGTCTCCCCTTCAAATTTATAGCTAAACAATCCTGTCAGGTTGTGGGGGCGGAGTCACAACCCAGTGTGTGCTGCCATGGAGAGGCGTCAGGAAAGGAAAATTACGGAAAGGTGAGTATACAATTTTCCGTTATTTATTATCTATGTATCTATGTATTGTTTATTTATTTATTTTGTTAGGTTAGGGGTTGGGGTTTAATATTAGGGTTTGGAGTTAATATTAGGGTTTAGGATTAGGGTTAGGGGTTAATATTAAGGTTAAGAGTTGGGATTAGAGTTCATTGTTTATTTTTATTATTTATTTTAATTTATTATTTATTTATTAATATTTACTTTCATGATATTGTATTTGAGCAGAAACATGCTCAAAAACATGCAACAAAACGCACTGAAACGCTCAAAAAGGCTTGAATCAAGCGTTTCCATGCATTTCTATGGAACAAAAAAAATGCTTCAAAAATGCACCAATCTGCCCAAATCGAGCTACAAAAAAAGCTCCAGAACTTTTTTGAACTTCAGACATCTGGCTTCAGGTGACTTGGAGCGGAGGTGTAAACCAACTCCATAGAGAATAACTGATTTTTTTCTCCTCTGGCGTTTTGGAGCTTGGAGCTTCAAGCAACAAAATACTAAGGTGTGAACGGGGCCTCTGTGTTTTTATGTGATCAGCGGCTTTAATGACCAATAGGGCCTTGCGAGGAAAAATTAGATTTGTTTATAAGTTCAGCTGTCCAGATCTCTCTACCGCATACCTCCCAACTTTTCAAGATGGGACCGAGGGACACCTATTAGCAAAAATATGTAGGGATAGGACACTCCCCGCCATTTCCCCTTAGGCTAGGTTCACACTGCTGCAAATCTTATTGCGAATTTGAGCCGCTGCGATCGCTCAAATTCGCAAGTCATTTTAATAACATTGTTTTCCATGAGTGCTGTTCACATCAATGCGTTGCGAATTTAACCTGCTAAAAAAAGGGTCCTGTCCGAGTTTGATCCGTGTGCAATGCGAATTCAGCTCCATAGATTGCAAAATTTGCAGTAGAATCGCAAGAACACACAAAGAATTCGCAATGCAAATTTGCAACGCAATCGGATCAAAATCGCGCTAAATTCGCACTGCAGCAGTGTGAACCTAGCCTCAAGGAGAATTATACAAAACAATTAAAAATAAAAGGATTCGTTAAACCCCAAATTATTTCTTTTTTCCCACTACTATTCCTTTATATATTGGCTTTTGAAATTTACAAATGCAACAATTTAGATATTGGGTGAAAGGTTTAGCACTGGGAAACACTTTTTGAAAGAGAAAATAGTGCATTTTATATACAACTATATAAATCAGACCAAAATGAGGGACAAATGAGGAGGAAAGAGGGACAGAGGGACATTGCTCTAAATCAGGGACAGTCCCTCGAAATCAGCGACAGTTGGGAGGTATGCTACTGTTTGTTCTGACATGCCTTTCTGAATGTCCCTGCTATATATACATTTTTGGTTCATCATATGCTTAGGTTGATGACACGTTTTCTTTAACCCCTTCATGACCAGGGTCAAAACAATCCCTAATGCACAAACCCAATTTTGCAACTTTGACATGTGTTAGTATAACTGTACATATCATTGCAAGTGCTTAGTTTATCCAGGTGAATTAAGCCTTGTTTTTTTTTAGGACAAATTGAGCTTTCATTTGGCAGCAAATGGCAATATATCTCTCCTGATTTTGTTTTATTATGAAAAGAAAATTGACCCAAAATAGTAAAAAACATAATTTGTTAAACTTAATCCTTATATTTTTGTGCCATTAGCATGACCCACCACCAAAAAAGCATGCAAAATGAATTCTCCTACTCCTGATGATTGTGGGGATGCCACATATGCGAGCATGATTTGTTCTTTGTACTCATAGTAAGGCCAAGAAATAATAGTGTGTATTTTGTTGTGTTTTTTTTCCCCTGCCTAAACACACTTATGCCCCGTACACACAATAGGATTTTCCGACAACAAAACCGTGGATTTTTTTCCAAAGGATGTTGGCTCCAACTTGTCTTGCATACACACGGTCACACAAATGTCGGATATTCCAAACGTCAAGAACGCTGTGACGTACAACACGTATGACGAGCCAAAAAAATTAAGTTTAATAACCAGTGCGGCTCTTCTGCTTGATTCCGAGCATGCGTGAACTTTTGTGCATCTGAATTGTGTACACACGATCGGAATTTCTGAAAACAAGTTTTGTTGTCGTAAAATTTGAGAACCTGCTCTCAAACATTTGTTGGCGGAAATTCAGACAACAAATGTTTTATGGAGCATACACACGGTTGGAATTTCCAACAACAGGCTCACATCCAAGATTTGTTGTCGGAAAATCCCTTCGTGTGTACAGGGCATTACACTCACACTGACATTTAGGCAGGCCATACATGGGTCGAATTTCCAAAGAATTTTCTTTTGAAAATCTTATCTAAGAATTTTCGTTCATATTTCGCACCATTAGTGGGCTGCAGCAACAGACGATTTTCGTGCGGTAATCAAATTTGAATAATCGGACATGTTGGTATTTTTTTGAAAAACTAACGATTTTCTAATCAATGATGGGAGAATCGTGCGAGAAATGTAATCGAAAAAGAAATGTGCATGTGCAAGAAAAGAAAATTCTCGGAAAGAAAAGAAGATTCCAAGCCACGAAAATTCATTTCTGTAGAAACATGAGGTGAAATTGAAGGCTTGGTTGGTCGAATTTCGAAATCAATGGTGGCACCATCGGATCAAAAAACGCACACATTTTCTGATTTTCAAAAGAAAATTATTTCGAAATTGTATGGCCAGCCCAAGTATAAATCATTTTTTTTTTCATACCTAAAACACACTGACACTAATAGTGCCTGTAATGCCCTGTACACATGACAGGTTTAGCTGTCGTAAAAAAACTTCGGCGGTTTCTCCCACGGAACTCCAACGGTATTCCATTCAAGTGGTCTTGCCTACACACGGTCAACCCAAAGTCCGACCAAAGTCCGACCGTCCAGAACGCGGTGACGTACAACACTTACGACGGGACTAGAAAAAGGAAGTTCAATAGCCAGTAGCCAATAGCTTCCGTCTCGTACTTGCTTCAGAGCCTGCGTCTTTTTTGGTCCGTCAGACCAGCATACAGACGATCGTTTTTTTCCTAATAGGAATTGGGTCAGTCGGAAATATTTAGAACATGTTCCATTTCTAGGTCCGTCAGATTTTTCGAAAAAAAAAAGTCCGACGAGGCCTACACATGATCGGTATATACGATGAAAAGCTTCCGTCTGACTTTTTCTGTCGGACATTCCGCTCGTGTGTACGCGGCATTACTGACACGCTGACCCACCAACACTAACTGACACACTGACACTGGCACTGACACACTGCCACTAACATTGGCACCTACACTGATACACTATATACATCTCTTTTTTTTTCTCAAAAACATGTCCTCTAGGGAGAAGGAAAAGATAGAGGAAAAACAACACAGGGACGGGCTACAGAGTGAATGATCACTATGATAGCCAATCAGAGGCTATCACAGTGAACTGATGTGAATGTTCAATGTATATGTAAAGCACTGCGTAAATTGACGGCGCTATACAAGTACCTAAAGTAAATAAATAATAAATAAAAACATGTGATTGGGATCGGGTTCCTCCGGGTCCCGGTTGTTAGCGGAGACCGCCTAGTCTCTGTGCTAGGAGCATCCAAGCAAACGCACGTCCAGCACAACACACAAGAACACATATAGAAGTGGCACCCAGGTTTAAATCCCACTTCCTGAACGCCCCATATATGTGTAGGTGGCTGTGAAGGGGTTAAGGGAGAGTTGAAAAGACTGTTGAGTAGTCGGATCACATCTGCTTGCCTGAGAGCCTGATAATGGCTATATCTTTTCCTTTAAAGGTGGAATTACACTTTAAGCTCTGGCCAGTTGATTTAATGCCCATACCGCAGGTGAGACCCTCATCCCTCATGCTGATCATGCCTCCTCTCCTCATCATCTCAGAATTCCAGGAGTAGAACACCCAGCTGAGGAAGAGTGAGGTCAAGTCTCTGCCAGGAAGAATTATTTGCTGTAATGTTTCTGTGACAGGAGCCGCTTTCTGAGGCGAGAAGAGGGGAGTTCCAGGTTTAAAAACTCAGCAGAGACTTCATATATCAAGGCGGGAAGAGAAATTCAGACAGCTCACAACTGACTCTGTTTGTGTTGCTGACCTTTTCACCACTTATCTCACAAACTCTTCCACACAAAATAGTGAGCTTAAAGCGGAGTTCCACCTATAAAGTTTACTTTGCAGTATTCAGCAGCAATAAACCTAAGCAAGGAGGGGTACCTTGTAATCTGCCTCTTTCTCTCCCTGGCGCCTGGCGTCATTTCCGTCGGCGCCCGTGCTCGCTAGTGCTCCTGAGAAATGTGTGTCATCATTTCCCAGGAGTCAGTGGGCAGCACCGGGAACTGGAATCGCATTACTTTAAAACAGGAAGTGACACGGGAAAAGGTGGATTTCGTTGTATCTCTGTTTAGTTTATTTTCATTGCCATCACAACAGGGCGGGCACTTCCGACACCGCCGCCCATTGTGATGGCAACGTCAGATGTATACCGCGCTGCGAGCCGTACATACTGCACATGAGCGAGACGGGTGGTGAATGCTGGTCGCTCAGCTGCACCGTGTCCCAGATGATAGTGCTTGTGGGCTTCACATGCCCACAAGAAATATGGAAAATGACAGCAAAGAAGAATATAAGTTATCTTACGATATGAAATTGACAACCGATACATCCCTAAAACGTAAGTGCTATAAATAAGAGTATTAAACAAACGATATTCATGCAAAAAAAAAAATTTAAACAGTTGGAACTCCGCTTTAAAGAGAACCTGTTCTGAAATAAATACACTATATTACCAAAGGTATTGGGACACCTGCCTTTACACACACATGAACTTTAATGGCATCCCAGTCTAAATCCTCATACACACGATCAGATTTTCAGACGACTGTTCGTCTGTTTTTTTGTGGCATATTTGTCTCATGTCGAAAGTGAAGAGGATAATTCTCCTACGACAGAATACAACTTCAGAAGTGACGTAATGTGTTGACTATGTATTCTTTTGTCTCTGAGCATGTGTAGTCTTGCCCTTACAATTTTTTTCGTATGAAAACCATACTAATGAAACGAAAATTAGATGTTGAGTTCACGTACGACAAAAATTCTGCACATCCAGTAGTCTGCACATCCAGCTTTTGTCTGACGAAAAACCGGAATTGCCTGTCAAAAGCACCATACTAATGATCAGAAAATTGGCAGATCGTTCGTCGGACTAAATGTTACTTCCGATTTTCGTATCGTGTGTACGGGCTTTTAGTCCGTAGGGTTGAATATTGAGTTGGCCCACCCTTTGCAGCTATAAGAGCTTCAAGTCTTCTGGGAAGACTGTCCACAAGGTTTAGGAGTGTGTCTATGGGAATGTTTGACCATTCATCCAGAAGAGCATTTGTGATGTGGACGAGAAGACCTGGTTCGCAGTCTCCACTCTAATTCATCCCAAAGGTGTTCTATCGGGTTAAGGTCAGGACTCTGTGCAAGCCAGTCAAGTTCCTCCACCCCAAACTTCCTCATACATGTTTGTGCACTGGTGTGCATTCATGTTGGAACAGGAAGGAGCGATCCCCAAACTTTTCTCACAAAGTTGGGAGCATTACCAAAATGACTTGATATGCTAAAGCCTTAAGAGTTCCCTTCACTGGAACAAAGGGGCCAAGCCCAACCCCTGAAAAACAACCCCACACCATAATCCCCCCTCCGCCAAATGATTTGGACCAGTGCACAAAGCAAGGTCCATAAAAACATGGATGAGCGAGTTTGGGGTGGAGGAACTTGACTGGCCTGCAGAGAATCCTGACCTCAACCCGATAGAACACCTTTAGGATGAATTAGAGTGGAGACTGCAAGCCAGGCCTTCTCGTCCACATCAGTGCCTGACCTCACAAATGCAATTCTGGAAGAATGGTCAAATATTCCCATAGACACACTCCTAAACCTTGTGGACAGCCTTCCCAGAAATGTAAGCTGTTATAGCTGCAAAGAGTGGGCCAACTCAATATTGAACCCTACGGACTAAGACTGGGATGACATTAAAGTTCATGTGCGTGTAAGGGCAGGCGCCCCAATGCTTTTGGTAATATAGTGCACATGGGGGTCAATTCATTAACGTTTATCTCATGCGATAAGGGTATTGTGTTACTCATTTGCATAAATTATTGCATGCAGTAAATTAAGTCCAAATCACGAAAAAAAAAAATAATTATGCAGTATTTACCGGAAAAAAAAGTGCAGGTAAATATCACATAAAAAGCTCTTAAGTCCAATTCACAAATGGCCCAGAGAGTAAAATAGCATGCGATAATTACCACCAGGGTTTTGCTGGCGGTATCACACGCAGTATTTGTCAAAAAAACAGCCTGGGAGTCCCCCGACGCCCAGGCTGTTTTTTTGACAAATACTGCGTGTGATACCGCCAGCAAAACCCTGGTGGTAATTATTGCATGCTTTTTCATGTTTCATGTTTTTTGACTGATAGCTGCTGGCTCCGAGCCCACCCAGTTGTGTGACAATAGCAAATTAATTTTCTCTATATTCACACTAAAGTTCCTCCCCAACAATCAGGAGGCAGGTCGTGAGACCTGTTTCCTGATAGACCAAAGCGTCAGGTGATCCTATTGGATGCCTAGCACTTAGGCGGAAGAGAGAGGAGACACATGGTGGAGGAAGCTGCTGGAGGAGCGGACACTGGAGCCGCTGCCCTCACCCCGCCGCACGCATGGCGGGCGGACCGTTCTAGAGGACACCACAGCCCGCCACCTAGATCGCAAGATGGGGTAAGTGCCCAGGGTGGTAGTGCTGCACCATATAAATAATGAAAAACTATCCCCTCTCTCCCAGGAGAGATTGGATCACAGATGGATAAAGAGATTGTTCAAAACAGTGGATAACTTTTGAGAGCAAAGACAAACTCTTGTTACATTGGAAACAGTCAGTTAGCCCAGTTATTTAAAAGGTAACTCTACTTTAGTGAGAAAATAAAATAGCAAAAAATAAATAATAATATAGAATTTTACAGAAGCCATATTGTAATTGAAGATTATTAAAATGTACCTTTCGTTTTTATTCTGCAGCGCTCTAATTTTCTGTAAAATTCAATAAAATATGGCAACCTGGAGGCATCATCTGCAACAAAAAATGAATTTTTGTTGAGATCCTTCCAAATAATTAATCACTTCTAAAGCGACGCAGACCCTGCACTTTCCTCATTAGGATACTGCGAGTGTATCAGCTGATTTATAATGAAAAAGTCGCTCCCATTCAGATTCATGCTGCCAACAACAAACAGCTTTTTCTTCAGAGCAGAAACAGGTAGGAATCTGCAACAAAGTTTGTTAAAATGCCTGCAATGTACATTGCACTGCATACAGAATGTGGGGGATCCGTCTATATCATGTAACACACGATATACAAAACAGTGTACATTTTACAGGGGTGTGCAGTATGTAAATTACAGCATGATGTGCCTAGTGCAATAGTAGTGTAAAAAATGTGCACAACAGTTGACAGAATGCAAGACTATGTAAATGCACAGCACAAAGTGCAGATTGTAGTGGTCCAGAGTATACAATGTAGAGCTTGCAGATTTCTGGAAATTGTAATGTACAGCGCAGTGTACAGAGGGGTCTCCAAACTATGGGCCTCCAGTTGTTCAGGAACTACAATTCCTATTGTGCCTAGTCATGTCTGTGGATGGCAGAGTTTTACAATGCCTCATTTAGGTAAGGCTAAATGTCCAGGCCACCCAACCCCTCCTTACATCAGATGTCAAGCGCCCCTCCCACCACCATCAGAAGTCAAGAGCCCCCCTCCTTTCCTTGAACCACAGTGCACCCCCTTAACTTATGCTGCTGGGAAGAAGCTGGGGCAGAGCTGGGATGCAGAAAGTGCAGAGTCTGGAGGAAGACCATAGGAAGGCTGGAGTCTGCTAAATGCTGTCACCAGGGGAGGCAGAGAGGGGCAGAGATGAGGGGGGTGCTGCAGCTGAAGGAGTGCTGCGAGGGCCCACATTAAAGGGCACCTCCTGTTTTAGGGTGACACCCACATTACGTAGTCACAGTCCATTGTTGTTGCCATCAGTAAACTTGCTATTAAAAATTCCGTGCGACCATCATTGGAGTGCATGCAGACAGACAGTAGCTGCCTGGGGTTCAGCAGTACTGAAATGCATCAAAGGTTGCAAACATGTATTTTATTTTATTTTTAAAAAGGAAACTGTTTGTAGTGCACATAATTTTGCAAACGGAATATCATTATGTTAGGGTTTCCATTATTCTAAAGATGGCCCTTGTATAATTTCTGGTGGTCGATACAGAGGTCACTAGGCATGCATCTTTAAAATCCATGTTCTTACCATCTCTGACATAGCAAATGACTAAATTCCAGCTGATATACAGAGTGGATTAAAGGATTAAAGTTCCATTTGAAGTTATGTATCGTGTCAGTTAATCAAGGCGGTTTTACTGGTGGTTCTTCTATACATCATAACAGTTCTTCTGTAAATTAAAAACGGAATGCCAGCACTTATATTGTGATATTTTTTATTGGCTGTCATTCTACAGAAAGGCAGAGATGCAGAGCTGGAGGGATTATTTTATCATTGCAATATTGGCGATCTATTGCCACCTGCTGGTAGCTACAGTGCTCTGCTCAATTACAAAAAGCACCAGAAATATCGCCTAATGTATATGTCAGGACATCATTTCTAAACACAAGCAGTTCACCTCTATAATTCATGTACATTTCCCCATGTTTTATATAAACTCCATGCATATACAGAAAAAAAGGAAGTAGAACAAGGAAAAGGGTGCAGTCCTTAATTTTTTTTTACAGACCTGGATGGACTCTGAGATAGGACTGGTGTAGGCGGTCACAGGTCCATTTACACCGGGCTACCTATAGAACTGTATGAAGCTTCCAATGAGAGCTGCCTGAAAAACTGAAAATGCGGACCTGATTGAAAAACGCCTATGTGAAAGGGCCCTAACGCTACCCTCCCCCCAGACAAACAAAGGCTGCTGTCCAGGGGTGGCTCCATTGCTGCTCCATGGAATGGAGCCACCCTAACATGGGAAGTATGTTACTGGCCAGATCAAAAGCGGAAAAAATGAACAAAAATAAGCCTAAAAATATTACTAATGCAGCCATTATGTTTAAGGATTATTAAGCTGCAATGTACTATTCAAAATTATTGGGTTGCCTTAACCAAATGAACCTTAATGTACAATAATGGATTATGTTAACATGCATGTGTTAACCACTTAACCCCCGGGCCATTTGGCTGGCAAAAGACCAGAGCACTTTTTGCGATCCGGCACTGCGTCGCTTTAACTGACAATTGCGCGGTCGTGCGATGTGGCTCTCAAACAAAATTGATGTCCTTTTTCCCCACAAATAGAGCTTTCTTTTGGTGGTATTTGATCACCTCTGCGGTTTTTATTTTTTGCGCTATAAACAACAAAAAAATAACGACAATTTTGAAAAAAACGCATTATTTTTTACTTTTTGCTATAATAAATATCCCCAAAAAATATACAAAAAAACATTTTTTTTCTCAGTTTAGGCCGATACATATTCTTCTACATATTTTTGGTAAAAAAAATCGCAATAAGCGTTTATTGATTGGTTTGTGCAAAAGTTATAGTGTCTACAAAATAGGGGATAGTTTTATGGCATTTTTATTAATAATTTTTTTTTTACTAGTAATGGCGGCGATCAGCGATTTTTATCATGACTACGACATTATGGCAGACACATTGGACACTTTTGGCGCTATTTTGGGACCATTCACATTTATACAGCGATCGGTGTGATTAAAAATGCATTGATTACTGTGTAAATGTGACTGGCAATTAAGGGGTTATCCACTAGGTGGCGCTGTAGGGGTTAAGTGTGTCCTAGGGAGTGATTCTAACTGTGGAGGGGAGGGGCTATGTGTAACACGATGTGGATCACCGCTCCTGATTACAGGGAGCTGTGATCAGTGTCAGTGTCGCTAGGCAGAACGGGGAAATGCTTGTTTACATCAGCATTTCCCTGTTCTTCCTCTCCGTGAGACGATCGCAGGTATCCCCGCGAACATTGAGTCCGGTATGGACCAGCGATCACACTCACAGAAATCTCGGCGGGCCCCCCCCAACCCGCTTCTTCACCACTTGCCGACCGCCGCACACCAATGTACGTCCTAAGTTTGGCGGCGGATATTGTTGTTATGGTAGCAGCTAGCTGCCATAACCCCTATATCCCCATTTTCGTGTGGCGGTTGGCTTTCAGATAAAAGTAGTCTCTTACGGCGGATTCGCCGCAAGATCACTTTTATCGGTGGTGGGAGGGGGGCCCCCCTCCCGCCATGATCTGGTGCCCTCCGCTGCTTACCAGAGCCGTCCTTGCGGTGGAGGCGATCGCGTCTGTGCCCTTGTTGTGCCTGGAGACGAGTGAGGGGAAGATGGCGCCCACTCGTCTCCATGACACTGCATCCATACGTCTTAAAGGCACATTTTTTTCAATGTAATTTTTTTAAATGACTTTTTTTTATTTTTTTATTGCATTTTAGTGTAAATATGAGATCTGAGGTCTTTTTGACCCCAGATCTCATATTTAAGAGGTCCTGTCATGCTTTTTTCTATTACAAGGGATGTTTACATTCCTTGTAATAGGAATAAAAGTGACACAATTTATTATTATTTTTTAAAACGGTGTAAAAATAAATAAAATCATGTAAAATAAATAAGAAAAATATATATATATTTTTTAAATCCCCCGTCTCGACGAGCTTGCGCGCAGAAGCGAACGCATACGTGAGTATCGCCCGCATATGAAAACGGTGGTCAAACCACACATGTGAGGTATCGCCGCAATCGTTAGAGCGAGAGCAATAATTCTAGCCCTAGACCTCCTCTGTAATGCAAAACATGCAACCTGTAGAATTTTTTAAACGTCGCCTATGGAGATTTTTGAGGGTAAAAGTTTGATGCCATTCCACGAGCGGGCGCAATTTTGAAGCGTGACATGTTGGATGTCAATTTACTCGGGGTAACATTATCTTTCACAATATAAAAAAAAATTGGGCTAACTTTACTGTCTTATTTTTTTATTCAAAAAAGTGAATTTAAAAAAAAAAGCGCGCTTGTAAGACCGCTGCGCAAATACGGTGTGAAAAAAAGTATTGCAATGACCGCCATTTTATTCTCTAGGGTGTTAGAAAAAAAACAATATATAATGTTTGGGGGTTCTAAATAATTTTCTAGCAAAAAAACCTGTTTTAAACATGTAAACACCTAAATTCCAAAACGAGGCTAGTCCTTAAGTGGTTAAAGGGCAACGTACAGCTACGTTAATATGCCTGTACGTGCCCTTCTGCCGATGTATATCGGTGTCAGCCGGTCAGCAAGCGGTTAACACAACACATATTCTGGAGCTTGCGATGCATACAGTTTACCCACTTTGGTTTTCAGTACTGGTTGTCTTTCTCAGGCTGTCACAGTAACCTGGTGATCTGAGAACACCTGCTTGTGGTGCAGAAGAGCTATTTCCTTACACATTGCAAGCTCTTAGCTGTTTCACACATATAACATACATACTTAAAGTAGAACTATAAGCAAAACCTTTTCTTTTATTTTGGCTAGAGTAAGGGAGGGTTATGCCCTCCGTCTGATTTTTTTTTTTTGTTTCCCATTTGTGTCCCATTGTGGAGATTTCCCTACACTTCCTGTCCCATAGCCAAACAGGATGTGAGAGGAAATCCCTGCAAATTAAGGGAATTCCTTGTTGTCCCCTCAGGTCACCAGAACAAATGTCCCCATTGGAAGATTTCCCCTCCATTAGTTTTCTTGGGACAACCCAAAATTTGGCATTTTCTTTTACTTTCAGTTGCAATGATAATGGTAAACAGGACAAAACTAAAAAAACACATTTGCCTTTAGTTATACTTTAAGCCAGCCATAGATGATTCGAACCATGTATGTGCAGGCTGAATGTACCTAGTTGATCGAACCATCAGCTTGGGCACAACCAGCCTGCCAGATTATACATGTGATTACTGTTAGTGGCTGCTATAGCCATTAGAAATAATCACTGTATTCTCCTGGTGGAGGCGTGGAGGCGGGGATGGTCCCCCCCCCTCCCCTGCCTGGAGGATACGGTGGCACTTCAGGAGGGATTCCCCCCTCAAGATTGACTGTGTTGATGGGGGTATCAAGCAAATTTTTTCCTGCAACCCATGGTGGCCAGCCCTATTTAGAAAAAAAACAATAAGCTTCTATCAACCACCAATTAAATTAAGACCTGCCTTGAAAGTTTTAATGTGACTGGTGAGCCAAAAGATAGAGGAGATAAAGGAAATGACATAGCTCCAATTCAGATGATACACATCCTGTCATCTTGTGAGATGCTCTCTGGATTGTTGTTGCAGGAGATTAAAAATAACTAACATTTTCCCCAGCGCCCAATGTGATGCACAGCTTCCCCATTTGGACAACCACCCCATGTAGCACCCTCTAGGTTGCTAGATGTGTACAGATAGGTTTTTTGGTTAGGGTAGGAAAACTTAAGCAGGCTTAACAGGCAGCCAAGCCTGTGTGTGTTTTGATCTGGGTTGGGAGTGACTCAGGCAGAGCTGGGTGACTCAAAGGCAGCATCACTGAGACCTCCCACTTATTACCAGAACACGCTGGAATCTTCTGGAAAGGAAGGAGGAGAAGAGAGGTGGAGCTGCCTGGAGTATTCCGAAGAGCTCTGACCAATCCCCAACCTCGTTGAGAAAGTGTAACCAAGTGATGTGCTGGGGCTGGAAGTGAAGAGGTGTATATACAGGGACTGTATATAGTTCGAAGTCCCAATTCTTTATTTCTTCAATCAAGTGGGCAACCCATATCTTCCCAATCCCCATCCAAGTTTTTTTCCCTCAATTAAAACACAAAGCAAAGTTTGAAGACTGGTTTTCTGCCTGAGGGTGTATGAAAACTATGTGCTTGGCTGTGGAGATGGACAACAACACTTAGCACTATCGCTACACCCACATGGTATAGAAAGGTAGATGTCATTTTTTTGTAGCCTACTGTGGAAAAAGAAACATCCTTGTAATAAATTGTCTACGTTTAATATGACAAAGAGGTTGGAGGTTTAACCATTCCCCATGTTAAATCTTACTTCCTGGCCTAACAACTGCAGCACCTACTGGGATGGGACCAGGAAAACTATTTAGACCTAATTCAAGTAGTACTTCTAACTAAGTTTACTAAATACCCACTCTTTGCCCATTTGGAGGCCAGGAACCTAAAGCTAAGCCCTGAACTTCCTACATGTGTTTTCATAGATATGGTGTGGCATACTATGAAAAGTATAACAGCCATAGATGGTTTCTTACAATGAACACCATTATGGAATAATACCGGTTACGGTGAATTGCGTAAGATTGAAGGCTTCATGTTCTGGTACAACAAAGGGGTTGAATACATAGCACAATTGTACGACAATAATATTTTAAAATCGTTTTAACATATATCTACTGAATTTACCATTCCTCGACAAAGGTTCTTCCAGTTTTTGCAAGTTAGACACCCCATCCCCTCTCAATCGTGTACCCATACTATGCAATTCCAAAATTCGACCGTAGCCACTATACTTTCGAGTGATGACTCTAAAAAGGGGCTTATCACCCAGTTGTACACTGTCCTACATGCTAAGTTACAGGATTAAGTGAAACTCCGGCCTGAGAACAGTGGTCCAGAGATTTGGGTCACCGTTCGTATGAACAGTGGGAATTAGGATTAGCTGCTTTACCAGTAGTGTCACTGTCCCCTACTTATAAGCTTAATTTATGCAACTGTTTTTTCTACACAGAACTTATCATAATCCAGAAAAACTATAGGCTTGGCGAAGGAGAGACACCCCACTTTGCCCTAAATGTGGTGAGGTCCTGATAATCTTATTCATATGCTCTGGAGATGTCCCAAACTTCACTGATACTAGCAAGGGGTGCTAGCCACTATAAACAACGTGTTTCAAGTGTCTCTATCGGCAGACCCAATTTGATTGCTTGCTAAGTACTATTGATGACTCTACCTAGCCTGACAATAATTACAGTGCCTTGAAAAAGTATTCATACCCTTGAAATTTTTCACATTTTGTCATGTTACAGCCAAACACGTAAATGTATTTAATTGGGATTTTATGTTATAGACCAACACAAAGTGGCACATACCGTATTTATCGGCGTATGGCACGCGCCGATGTATAACACGCACCCCAAGTTTAGGAGGGAATTTTAAGGAAAAAAACTTTTAGGAGGGAAGTTTAAGGAAAAAAAACTTACATTTAAATGCCCATCAATGCAGCCTTATCAGTGTCCATCTGCAGCCTTGCCCATCATTGCAGCCTTCCCAGTGTCCATCTGCGGCCTTGCCCAGTGCCTTTGCAGCCTTGCCCAGTGCCTCTGCAGCCTTGCCCAGTGCCTCTGCAGCCTTGCCAGTCTCTTTGCAGCATTGCCCAGCCGCTGATTATTTAAAATTGGCGCAGATCACCGCTAACTGTGAGCGAGATACACAAAGCCGAGTGTACTCGGCTAGTTTCGGCTCCTCTCGCAGTCCCGCTCCTGACTGTGAGTAGAGCCGAGAATAACCGAGTACACTCGGCTATGTGTATATCGCTGGCGCTCGCTCCGCTCCGCTCACAATCAGTGGAGATCGCAGGGATCGGCGTATAACACGCACCCACGATTTTCCCCTGATTTTAAGGGGAAAAAAGTGCGTGTTATACGCCGATATATATGGTAATTGTGAAGTGGAAGGAGAAAGATAAGAGGTTTTTCAACTTTTTTACAATTGAATATCTGAAAAGTGTGGCGTGTATTTGTATTCAGCCCCCCTAAGGCAATACTTTGTAGAATGACCTTTTGTTGCAATTACAGCTGCAAAACTTTTTGGGTATGTCTCTACCAGCTTTGCACATCTAGAGAGTGACATTTTTGCCCATTCTTCTTTGCAAAATAGCTCAAGCTCTGTCAGATTGGATGGAGAGCGTCTGTGAACAGCAATTTTTAAGTCTTGCCACAGATTCTCAATTGGATTTTGGTCTGGACTTTGACTGGACCATTCTAACACATGAATATGCTTTGATCTAAACCATTCCATTGTAGCTCTGGCTGTATGTTTAGGGTCGTTGTCCTGCTGGAAGGTGGAACTCTCAAGTCTCAAGTCTTTTGCAGACTCTGACAGGTTTTCTTCTTAGATTGCCCTGTATTTGTCTCCATCCACCTGCCCATCAACTCTGACCAGCTTCCCTGTTCCTGCTGAAGAAAAGCATCCCCACAACATTTTTGGTCTCATCTGACCAGAGCACCTTCTTCCACATGTTTGCTGTGTCCCCCACATGGCTTCTCGCAAACTGCAAACAGGACTTAACTTTCTTTTAACAATGGCTTTCTTCTTGCCACTCTTCCATAAAGGCCAGATTTATGGAATGCACGACTAATATTTGTCCTGTGGACAGATTCTCCCACCTGAGCTGTGGTTACCATGGGCCTCTTGACTGCTTCTCTGATTAATGCTCTCCTTGTCTGGCCTGTCAGTTTAGGTGAACAGCCATGTCTTGGTAGGTTTGCAGTTGTGCCATATTCTTTCCATTTTCAGATGATGGATTGAACAGTGCTGTGTGAGATGTTTAAAGCTTGAGATATTTTTTTATAACCTAACCCCGCTTTAAACTTCTCCACAACTTTATCCCTGACCAGTCTGGTGTGTTCCTTGGCCTTCATGATGTTGTTTATTCACTAAGGTTCTCTAACAAACCTCTGAAGGATTCACAGAACAGCTGTATTTATACTGAGATTAAATTACACATAGATGGACTCTTTTAATTAATTAGGTGACTTCTGAAGGCAATTGGTTCCACTAGATTTTAGTTCGGTGTATCAGAGTAAAGGGGGCTGAATACAAATGCACGCCACACTTTTCAGATATTTATTTGTAAACAAATTTGGAAAACCATTTATCATTTTCCTTCCACTTCACAATTATGTGCCACTTTGTGTTGGTCTATCACATAAAATCCCAATAAAATACATTTACATTTTTGGTTGTAACATGTGGAAAATTTAAAGGGGTATGAATCCTTTTCCAAGGCACTGTACATACCTGTTGTTAGAGTACATTTTCAAGCCTGAAAACAAATTTCCCAAAAGTGGCATTCCCCCCGTCCCCTACGTGGGCGGATTGGAAAACTCAAATTAACGCCACTCTATCTGGGTAGTGTCAGGGCTGGGCTCAGCCCTTCCTTCTCTGAGCTGGCCGCTCAGCTGTCGGCTAATTGCCAGCTCCTATCTCTCCACAGTTACTCAGCTGTTAATGATATCCTGCTCGTCAGTCCTGTCTACTTAGGCCATCCAGTCCAAAGGATCTCTGCCTTCTCCTTGGTCAACATCACAAAGACTGTATTCCTGTTAACCACTTCCCGACCGGCGACGCCGATGTGCGTCGGCAAAATGGCACGGCTGGGCAAATGGACTTACAGGTACGTCCATTTGAATTCCCCGCCGTGCCATTGCGTGCGCGCTGCTAGTGGCGCGCGCCGGCCGGGAGCTCCGTGAGTCGGGTCGTGGGTCCCGCGGACTGGATCGCCGCGGGGATACCCGTGTTCGCCTCACGGAGAGGACGAACGGGGAGATGCTCATGTACACACCATCTCCCCGTTCTGCTTAGTGACAAGTGCCACTGATCACAGCTCCCTGTCATCGGGAGCAGTGATCAGCGTAGTGACACAGCTAGCCCATCCCCCCTACAGTTAGTAATCACTCCCTAGTACTGACTTAACCCCTCCCTGCCCCCTAGTGGTTAACCCCTTCACTGCCAGTGTCATTTACACAGTATTCAGTGCATTTTTAATCGCACTGATCACTGTATAAATGACAATGGTCCCAAAAATGTGTCAAAAATGTCCGACATGTCTGCCATAATGTCGCAGTCACAATAAAAATCACTGATCGCCGCCATTACTGGTAAAAAAAAATTATTAATAAAAATGCCATAAAACTATCCCCTATTTTGTAAACCCTATAACTTTTGAGCAAACCAATCAATAAAGGCTTATTGCGATTTGTTTTTACCAAAAATATGTAGAAGAATATGTATCGGCCTAAACTGAGGAAAAAAAATGTTTTTTATATATTTTTGGGGGATATTTATTATAGCAAAATGTAAAAAATAATGCGTTTTGGAGAGCGCATGCGCGAGTGCTCCGTAATGGCCGCCTAAGCCCGGAGCTCCGCACCACCCCGGACCGACGAGCGGCATATCCCCAGCCCCAGCAGAAGGAGGACTATTTCAAGCACTCCCCCCGCTCGCGGAACAGCGGGGGAACACGGTGAGATGGCCGGCGCACAGGCCCGCCGGGATCTGGGCCCGCAATTTGCAGCGGTAGCGGCGGACGGGTCCTCCAAGATGGCCGCCGACGGGGACACTGCTAGGCCTCACACAGCCTCTCTTCACAAGGGATCAGAACAGCGTCCCATCCTCACCCCTCCGACCCTGACCTATGCCCAGGCCACACAGGGAGGCCACAACACTCTCCAGACCGAGCACCAGCACCAAGCTCCACAGGCTGCTCCCGGAGCCTCTCACAGCAGAGAGCAGGGGGATGATGGCGCTTCTCCCTCAAGCATTCCCCCTCACCTCTCCTCCTATACAGGCTTCCCACCTGGATACTCATTTCAGGACATATCTGTCATGCAAGAGGAACTCTTCTCCAAGTTTTCTACCCTCTTGGAAAGGGGCCTAGCCAATACTGCCTCCCAGATCACAAATGCTATCAAATCAGACCTCTCTAACCTGGGCTCTAGGATGGAGGCGATGGAAGACAAAATTGACCATACTGTCGCCAGAACCAACCAGAACGCCGCACACCTCCAGTCAGTCCAAGAACAGCTAGAAACGGCCCTATCAAGAATTGACGAACTTGAGAACAGGTCCAGGAGGTACAATTTCCGAATTAGAGGCCTTCCTGAATCCTTCACGGACATCCCCCTCACGGTGCAGGACTTTATCTCAGACCTCATCCCCAACATCCCGCCCCATAGGCTGGAGCTGGACAGGGCGCACAGAGCCCTGGGTCCCCCGAGGAAAGACGGGACCCCGAGGGACATAATAGTTAAACCGCACTTCTACGCGGTAAAAGAGGAGGTAATGAGACAATCCCGCCTGAAGCCCAAGCTTCAACACCAGGGCCACCAAATTCAGGTTTTTGCGGACCTCGCCCAATCCACCATCCAAAGAAGACGCACCCTCAAACCCCTCCTGTCAGTGTTGATGGAACGAGACATCAAATACCGCTGGACATTCCCCTTCGCGGTAAAGTTCACCATACAAGGCAAGACCCACACTTTCTCCAATCTCCCGGAAGGTGAAAAACTTTTCCTCTCCCTCAAGCTGATCTCCCAGGAAGCCCCCATGGAGCTCTCTTCATCTGCCTCGGGATCATCCAAACGACCCCCCCCAAGCAGCCCAGTCTCTCCTCTCTGGAACAAGGGCCACACTAAGAGGAGCAAAGATGGCAAGCCCCCTTAACGGAGCAAGAAGACCCTCTTCTTTCACACCCAGGCCTTTCACGGTCTCTCCTGTGGGGGACGTTCCCCCTTCTTTGAATGAGCTAACGCTCCTCTTTTTCAATCCCAAGACCCCAACGAGACCTCAGGCACAGGTCCTCGATCCTAAAATTTTCCTTTTTTCTACAGACGGGACTAAGTCCACGGATGAAATCCTATACAGTATCCATCATATGGAGAACAGTCCTCGCGATCACTTGGCCTTTTTCCAGGAGAGTTCGCTCCCCATCCCAATCTGAGACTTTTACCAACGAGACCTCAGTTCCTAATAGCCCTCAATAACCAATTTCCTTTTCAGATCCAGGATCCAGGTTACAGGTCACCTATGGTAGAAGGTCATGCTCCTCCCACGACATTGAATTACCTTCTCCCCGTTGTTCATTTTTGTGTTTTTTTTTTTTTTTTTTTTTTGTACGGAAACAGCAGTATCAAATTGCACTTATTGAGTTGTAGATCTTACACTACGTTATGCAAATAGTATATATTTACGGTTCCTTAGAAGTATGGGTCCGGGGTGGTACCCATGCGCCTCCTCTCACCTCGAGGGCAACCACTGAGCCCCCGAAGAGTGAGACTTCTCTTGTCCAATATGGACGAGGGAAGACTTAAATTGGAGTTTAAGCGGCCTGACACACCGCTTTCCTCCACGGGTCCTTCTAGAAGACCCTTGTCGCTACAGTTTTTGTCTTTATTGTTGTTGTTTTTTTTATTTACTAGTCTCTCCTTCCTCTTCCCTCCTCTTCCTCTCACCTTTTCTTTTCCTCCTAGCTGGCCGTCTGGAGACCCCCCGATTCCTCCCACAAGCTACTATAGCACGGACCCGCCCACCTTCTCGTTTTCAAGGAGCTCTCCCCATCACAAGGTAAGCGGCTGCTGGGCCGGTGATCACTCCTCTCTCTGTTCCCATGACTGATCAAATGTCTAGAGGCCTGGACCTTAGGGTCGCCTCTCACAATGTACAGGGACTCAACTCTCCTAGGAAAAGAAGGGTCGCCTTAGACCATTATAAATCCCTCAAACTGGACGTAGTGCTCCTTCAGGAGACCCACTTTCCGATTCGATACAGTCCCAAGTTCTTACACGCCTTCTACCCATCATTCTTCATAGCCAACGCTCCAAACAAAACCAAAGGGGTAGCAGTACTTTTCTCTAAAAATAGCAAATTTAACCATATCTCTGACTTTAAAGACCCAGAGGGTAGGTTCATCCTTGTGAAGGGCACCCTGGAGGGAGTACTATACTCCATAATCTCTTACTATGCCCCTAATAAGGGCCAAGCATCCTTCTTCCAGAACCTCTTTGCAACTCTTGGCCCCCTCCTGGAGGGGAAAGTCATTTGGGGAGGGGACTCAAATGTAGCGTTTGACCAGGGTCTAGACAAAACCAACCCTCTCAAAGGAAAACTAACACGCCCCACCAAACTAAGCACTAGAATAGCTAAAATGATCCACTCCCAGGGGTTAGCAGATATTTGGAGGGAGCTGAATCCCTCCTCCAGGGACTTTACACACTTCTCCCCACCCCACCAGACCTACGCAAGGATAGATCACATTCTTATCCAAACTAATCTCATTCCTATGGCCACCAAAGCCAAAATCCTAGACATAGTCTGGTCGGACCACTCATTGGTCCTCCTGACTCTGAAAAATGTGCTATCACGTAGTGGAGGCTCTTACTGGAGACTGAACGAGTCTCTCCTGGGGGATCCAGTTCAAGCCAAATTAGTAGCAGATGCGATCAGGGAATATTTTCGGTTGAATGATGTGGGTAATATCTCCCCCGAAACACTATGGGCAGCCCACAAGGCCTCGGTCCGTGGTGAGCTTATCAGATTAGCCACTAAAGTTAAAAAGGAAAGGATGATAGACATTCTCAGGCTGGAACAAAAATATATAGCTTTAAAAACCGAACATAAAAAATCCCCATCTAAAAACCTCAATGACAAATTAGACACAATTAGATTGGAACTCAACCTAGCCTTAACGGCAAAAGCTGAAAAACACATTAGATGGAGCGGTGCTAAATTCTACTGCCACAAAGACAGAGTAGGGACAATGCTAGCCGCGAAGCTCACCCCCAAATTCAAATCTCGCACTTTCCCCAAAGTGCGCATAGCGGGTCAACCCCCCACGGCTAATCCATCCAAAATCATGACAGCCTTCCATGACTTCTACTCAGGCTTATACAAAGCCACACAAACACAGAGCGACAGTTCGACCGTCTCCTTCCTCGAGAGTGTCAAACTGCCATCTCTTTCCAAAGACCATAGAGACCTGATGGAGGAGCCCTTCTCCTCAGACGAAATTAAGGAAGTCATCAAAAACCTCAAGACAGGCTCGGCCCCTGGGCCGGACGGCTTGTCAGTCCCTTATTACAAAAAATTCGGGGATATACTGGCCCCTCACATGGCCAAATTTTTCAATTCTAAGAGAATGGGATCCCCATTAGACCCCCACTTAAATACAGCATTCATAACAGTAATTCCCAAACCAAATAAGAACCACGAAGAAGTAGAGAACTATAGGCCCATTTCCCTTATCAACAACGACCTCAAGATACTCACCAAAATCTTAGCCAACCGTCTAGCCTCCTTCATCAAACAGTACGTTCACAAAGATCAGGTAGGCTTCATTCCAGGAAGGCAGGGTCCAGATCAAATTAGGAGAGCGGTGGACATTGTCTCCATTCTCCAATCAAATTGGGATGGAGGCACTAAACAAGCAGGTATGTTGTTGTCACTAGATTTACATAAGGCCTTCGACTCGATCGAATGGCCTTACCTTTTCTCCATCCTGGAAAGATGGGGTTTCGGGGCTAGCTTTCTAGGGATACTAAGATCCCTTTACTCCAATCCGGCGGCAATAATCCGACTGCAGGGACAATACTCCAAACCCCTTCAAATAACGAGAGGGACGAGACAGGGCTGCCCTCTCTCCCCTCTCATTTTTGCTATGGCCATCGAAACACTGGCAATAGCGATTAGATCAAACCCTAACATTCACGGCGTATCCTGTGGGGAACAAGTTCACAAGTGTGGGCTCTTCGCCGATGACATGCTCCTATTCATAACGTCCCCCATCACCTCACTCCCTAATTTATGCAAATTACTGAAAGATTTCTCTAACACCTCTGGCCTCAAAGTGAACTACTCCAAATCTTCTGCCTTAAACATCTCCCTGCAGCCGGGTACGTTTGCCGCTCTTAAAAGCTCCTTTGATTTCAAATGGAACGACCAATGGATAGATTACTTAGGAATCAAACTTCCAGCTAGGATAGAGCAACTATACCCCCTAAACTTCCCACCTATGTACCGGAAAATATCAGCTGATCTGGGAACTTGGTCCAAGGGTGAAATTTCCTGGCTGGGCAGAGTACATGCTGTGAAGATGACTCTTCTTCCCAGACTGCTATATCTCTTCAGAGCCATCCCGATAAATATAACCAAAGAACACCTTTCCAATTTCCAAAAGAAGATCACCAAATTTATCTGGGGGGGGAGAGGACATAGATTTAAACAAAAAACCCTATTCCTTCCAAGAGACCAGGGTGGCATGGGGGCCCCGCAGCTTCACTGGTACTTTCAAGCGGCCAGGCTGGCCCAACTGTCCACGGTTTACTCCGGGACAGAGAAACCAGACTGGATCCAAATAGAGCGACAGGCTGTCCCCACATACACCCTGGACTATCTCCTCTGGACCCCCCCCAAACAGAGACCCCCGATTCTCTCCCCATCCTTATCTCAATCATTCCATTTATGGGATAATTTAAGGAAAAATCCGGCATTAATCTCTAGATGTCTTCCTTTAGCACACATATTCAACAACCCTGACTTTCCCCCTGGGTTGGATATTAAGGCTTTTCGTTGGTGGCTGGACAAGGGACTGTATCGAATCGGACACTTCTTCACGAATGAGGGCCCTATCTCCTTGGAGCAAGGAATAAGGCAACTGGAAATTCCACAGTCTGAGCACTTCAGATTCCACCAAATTAGACATTTCCTATGTCAACGTTGGAAAAGGGGAATTCCCTCACACAACGCCCTTACGCCATACGAATCATGGTGTGGTCGCTCCTGTGAACAGAGAGGGGGGATCTCCGTCATCTACCAGTTACTAGCCTTGCACCCCCAAAAAACCCCCTATATGCTGGATTGGGAGAGAGATCTGGCCTTTGAATGGGAGACCTCTAAATGGAGACGCTCCTTCGACAGGGCCTTTAAAGGCATCAAAAACATCTCCTTAATTGAAGGAGGGGTTAAGGTCTTGACTAGGTGGTACCTCACACCTGTCAAGCTCTCCAGAATGTACCCAACAGCTGACCCCAGGTGCTTTCGGGGGTGTCAGCTAGTGGGCACAATGGCCCATGTATGGTGGGAATGCCCCAGACTAAGGCCCTTCTGGAACAAGATTTTTTCCCTGATAAGGAAAACGACGCAGATCCAAATCCCGAAATCCCCCACCATAGCTCTTCTTAATGACAACCTGCCTGGGTTGCCGAAGAACTCACGCAAACTGACACATTTCATACTCTTAGGTGCAAAACCCACCATCGCCAAGGCCTGGAAACAACACAATGTCTCGGTGAAAGCAGCTATCCACAAAATATCATGGATCATGTCCCAAGAGAAACTGGCTAGCATTTTAGATGACAAAACTAAGCAATTTGAAGCTATATGGGAGCCCTGGGCAAAATTCGTCGGCATCTCTCTCATACCAGGAGTCCCACCCCAAAACTAACAGGGATCATCTTATGAGGCGGGGACCCCTCCAGACGGACGGCTAACATTTCTCTCACTCTCTTCCTCTCTCCTCTTCTTCCTTTCTGTCCTTCCAAATGTACTTTGTTTGATCCAGTCCCTCTGCTGGGGGAAACTAGGATAATTCAACGGGTAATGACTGTATTGTGCTTTCTGACCAGTTTTTCTTCATTTCGAGACAATCATTACTCATCTCGTAGATTGTTCCTCTTAGATAGGTGGTAATCTCCACTGCATTATTATATTGTTCATTAAGAACCTAGGACCCTTGGTCAATACCGGGTCAGGAGGGGAGGGGGGCTCGCACTGTGCACAGAAAGATCCCGTCAGGGGTGCCGGTGCGACCCCCTTGCGCCTCACTAGACGCCAGACAATCCCCCTAGGGAAAACGTTCTAGGTTCGCATCAGTTGCTAGGTTTCAAGTTTTGATTACTACACACCAGAGTTATCCATACTCAATGTGCCTTATAAATGATAACGCTCTAGCCCCAGTAAGCGTATCTTATGCACCAGAGGATGTTACAAGATATGTGATTTGTAATCCTGTATTGTATTTTATTTTATGTTTTATAATTTCTTATTTTTGTACAAAACCAATAAAAGATTTTGAAAGAAAAATAATGCGTTTTTTTCAAAATTGTCGCTCTTATTTTGTTTATATCGCAAAAAATAAAAATCGCAGAGGTGATCAAATACCACCAAAAGAAAGCTCTATTTGTGGGAAAAAAGGACGTCAATTTTGTTTGAGAGCCACATCGCACGACCGCGCAATTGTCAGTTAAAGCGACGCAGTGCCGAATCGCAAAAAGTGCTCTGGTCAGGAAGAGGGTAAAATCTTCCGGAGCTGATGTGGTTAAAGACTTGCTTGGCTGACATCCCTTCTAGCTCCAGATCCTGCTTGTTGTTTTACTACGCTCATCTCCGCCTCCCTGACGTTTGGCTTGTCTGACTATCTGTTCTGGTTCCTGAACTTTGGCTATGTTTTGACTATGTTTGTTCTATTTACTTTTATTATTAACCGGTTCAATACAGGGCATTTTCACCCCCTTCCTTCCCAGGCTAATTTTTAGTTTTCAGCGCTGTCGCACTTTAAACGACAATTGCGCGGTCGTGCGACGTTGTACCCAGAAAAAATTGACGTCCTTTTTTCCCCACAATTAGAGCTTTCTTTTGGTGGTATTTGATCACCTCTGCGGTTTTTATTTTTTGCGCTATAAACTAAAGAAGAACGACAATTTTGAAAAAAACACAATATTTTTTACTTTTTGCTATAATAAATATCCCAATTTAAAAAAAAAAAAAAAAATGTTTTCCTCAGTTTCGGCCGATACGTATTCTTCTACATACTTTTGTTAAAAAAAAATCGCAATAAGCGTATATTGATTGGTTTGCGCAAAAGTTATAGTGTCTACAAAATACGGGTAGATTTATGGCATTTAAAAAAAAAAAAATGTATTTATTTTTTTTACTAGTAATAGCGGTGAACGCAATTTTTTTTCATGACTGCGATATTATGGCGGACACATCGGACACTTTTGACACATTTTTGGGACCGTTCACATTTATACAGCGATCAATGCTATAAAATTGCATTGATTACTGTGTAAATGTGACAGGCAGTGAAGGGGCTAACCACTAGGGGGACACAAGGGGTTAAATGTGTTTCCTAGGGAATGCTACTAACTGTAGGGGGCGGGGACGTACAAGGGGAGGAGACCGATCAGTGTTCCGCTGTACTGGGAACACAGAGCGGTCTCCTCTCAACTGACAGGACGTGGACCTGTGTGTTTACACACACAGATCCACGGTCTGGCCCGGTTAACGGGCAATCGCGGGTGCCCGGCGGACATCGCGGCCGCTGGGCACACGCACCGGGTCCCGAGCAACGCCTAGGCGGCCGGGAAGCCCAGGCTGTCATATGACGTTCACCCAGGATGGGAGATCTCATCTGTGGACGTCATTTGACAATAGCCGGGTAGGGAAGTGGTTAAACAAGTGTGATTTAACTGTACTTCTGTCTTGGTCTGATTTCATGGTTTCTGACAGTAGGCGAAGGCCATGAATTCAGAAGATACAGTCAATCCACTTGTTGGTAATATTTTTTCCAAATTGGATGAGCAAGATCACTGCATAGATCAGTTTGCCATAGCGTTACAAATGCTCTTGAGTCTCACGGCTCACCTGGAATCTTCCACTGTGGCTGCTCCGGTACAACCTGTGTTGCAGGCCGTCCCTGCTGCTGCGCCAGTCTTTGTGCACGTTTGTTCTATTTACTTTTATTATTAAACAAGTGTGATTTAACTGTACTTCTGTATCAGGCTCCTACTTACCAGACCGGCGAGTCCTGTCGGGCAGAGGGTAGGCTCCCTTACCCTCCGACTATCGGCCCCCTGATAGAGTAAACAGGGGGTACAACAGTACGGAGTGGTATGAAGGCCTGTATGGCTGTTCAGGTATTGTTGTCCGGGTGTCACAGGGTTAACTGTAGCAAAGACTGAGTAGACTGGAGCACCTTCACTGAGCAGAGCAGGCTGGTGTGGACAACAGGCAGGAAGACTGCAGACAGGCTGACAGGATCCCAGGGAGCAGGCAGATGGATGGTCAGGAGACAGGCCGGGTTTGGCAACAGGCAGACGGCAGAGGTACAGTGGAACAGGCAAGCGGATGGTCAGACAAGCAAAGGTCGGTGCAGGCAGAGTTCAGAGAGTGGTCGGGGGACAAGGCCGGGTCAGTAGGTATAACAGGAACAAACAAGGAACACGGTCGGGCTCTGGAACTACTAGCTGTTGATTAGGCAGCACTGATCACCAGAACTTACTGGCTTAAATAGGGCTTTTGGCGCCAAACAACGCGCACGCGCGCGCCCCGGCACACACAGGCACGCGCGCCCGCCAACGCCCGCGCGCGCGCCCCTGCACACCGGCGTGCACAGTGGAACGATCCCGGACACACACACCGGCGCCGCGAGGAGCCCGCACGGCGAGGTCCGCAGAAACGCGCGCGCCGACGCACCCTGGCGCACACCACCGCGGGCGCCCCGCCTGCCAAGGTAAGAACCCTGACAGTGCCCCCTCCTCAAGGGCAGCCTCCGGATGCCCAGCTGGGCCAGCCTGGGAGCATGGGAGTTCTTGAAGGTTTGTAGCAATTCGTTGGCATGCAGGTTACCTTCGGGTTCCCAGGAATTATCCTCGGGTCCATACCCCTTCCATTTGATGAGGTACTGGAGCTGATTCTGCCTTTTCCTACAGTCCAAGATTGCCTCGACTTCGAACTCCTCCTCATTGTTGACCAAAACAGCCTCCGGTGGCTTGGCCTTACGGTCAGGAAAAGGATTGTGGATAACTGGTTTCAGTAATGAAACGTGGAAGACCGGGTGGATTCTAAGGGACTCTGGCAGACTAAGTTCAAAAGCAACATCATTCACCTTTCTCTTCACCCGAAATGGGCCCAGAAACTTAGGTCCCAACTTTTTGGAGGGACAAGCCAACTTTAGATTAGTTGTAGAGAGCCATACTTGGTTGCCAGGTTCAAGGACGAGTTCTCCTCGCCTTTTCTTATCGAACATCCTCTTGAAGGAAGCCTGGGATTGGGCCATGGTTTCCTGCAAGATCTTACAGTTACTAGAAAAGAACTCCATTGTTTCCGTTACTGCGGGTAGAGAACATTCCGGGATAGAACTGGGAAGGAAAGAAGGATTGAATCCATAATTCGCAAAGAAAGGAGTCTGGTTGATGGCAGAGTGTAGGGAGTTGTTATATGAGAATTCGGCGACTGGTAACAAGGACACCCAGTCGTCTTGAGTAAATACAGAAAAACAACGGAGGTATTGCTCCAGCGTCTGGTTAGTTCTTTCTGTCTGGCCGTTCGTCTGAGGGTGGTAGGCCGAGGAGAACGCCAATTCAATTTCCAAAGCGGCACACAATGCTCTCCAAAACCGGGAGGTAAATTGAACACCTCGGTCGGATACGATATTCGCGGGCACCCCATGTAACCTTACTACTTCCTTGACGAATATCTTCGCCGTTTCTACGGCTGTGGGAGTACCCTTCATAGGGATGAAGTGTGCCATCTTGGATAGCCTATCAATCACCACAAAGATGGTTGAGAAACCTTCAGAGGGGGGTAACTCCACAATGAAATCCATTGATAGCATTCTCCAAGGCCTGTCAGGAATCGGTAAGGGTCTCAATAAACCCCAGGCCTTTGAGCGGTTGCATTTATTCCGGGCACAAGTGCGGCAAGAACCCACATACCTCTTACAGTCCTCCAGAAGACATGGCCACCAAAAGGTGCGTAGCACCAATTCTGAGGTTTTCCGGGCTCCGAAGTGACCCGTCAGCTTGTGGTCATGACATAGTTCCAGTACCAGTACCCTACATCTTTCAGGTACGAAAATCTTGCCTTCATGCCAGAGCAACCCATCATTTAAACTGGTTCCAGTAGGTAGAGGAATTTCAGAGGAGGCCTGTTTAATCCTGGAAATTAAATCTCCCTGGAGAAGTAAGAAACTACCTGCAGGCAGAATAGTATCAGGAGGAGTACTTTCCTTGGAGTCGTGGAACATCCGTGATAGAGCATCAGGTTTTCCATTCTTGGATCCGGGCCTGTACGTGATATGAAAGGAGAAGCGGGAAAAAAAAAGTGCCCATCTAGCCTGTCGTGGTCTGAGTCGCTTGGCTGCTCTTAAGTATTCCAAGTTCTTGTGGTCGGTAAAGATGAGAACCGGATGTACCGCACCCTCTAGTAGATAGCGCCATTCTTCCAAAGCCGCTTTGATGGCCAACAGTTCCCGGTCTCCGACATCATAATTTCTCTCAGATGATGAGAGTTTACGGGAAAAGAATGCTACAGGAAACAAGAGGGCCTTGGGGCCCTGACGTTGAGAAAGTACTGCCCCCACTGCGATCTCCGAAGCATCCACTTCCAGTACAAACGGTAACGCAGGATCCGGGTGCTTGAGAATAGAGGCAGAAGTAAACAGTCCCTTTAATTTCTCGAACGCTGCCTGTGCTTGGGATGACCAACAGAATCGTGCCCCCTGTTTAGTAAGTTCCGTTATTGGTGCAATGATCTTAGAAAAGTCTTTAATGAATTTCCTGTAAAAGTTGGAAAATCCTACGAAACGTTGGACTCCTTTCTTGTCTGTAGGAGCCGGCCAGTCCAGGATGGCCGATACTTTTTGTGGGTCCATCTTGATTCCTTCAACAGAAATAATGAGTCCCAAGAACTGAATACTCTGGCGTTCGAACTCACATTTATCTAGTTTAGCGTATAAGCCATGTTGCCTGAGCCGGACGAGAACATTCCTGACGTGCCTGCGATGATCCGCCAAAGAAGAGGAGAAGATGAGTATATCGTCCAGATAAACGATGACATAAAGGTCCAGGATATCTCTAAAGATGTCATTCACAAAGTGCTGGAACGTAGCCGGGGCATTACAAAGACCAAAGGGCATGACCTGGTACTCAAAATGCCCGAAACGAGTGCGAAACGCAGTCTTCCACTCGTCACCCTCTTGGATGCGGATTAAGTTATAAGCACCCCGGAGATCCAGTTTAGTAAAGATTCTGGCAGTGCCCAGCCTTTGGAATAACTCAGGTACCAGAGGGAGCGGGTAGCGATTTTTAATCGTGATCTTGTTCAGTTCGCGGTAATCAATACATGGCCGCAGGGAATGATCCTTCTTTTCCACAAAAAATAAACCCGCACCGGCCGGAGAGGTGGACGGGCGGATAAATTTCTTTTTCAGATTTTCATCCAAGTACTGCTTCAGGGTGCCCAGTTCCTGCTCAGTTAAGGGGAAGATCCGGCCAAAAGGTACCTCGGTTCCAGGAAGCAATTCAATTGGGCAGTCGTAGGGCCTGTGTGGTGGTAGTAATTCTGCCCCCTTCTTGCTAAACACATCCGCAAAGTCTTGGTAAGGCTCAGGAATAGCTTGAAGCAGATCAACATCTGGATGTAGACAGAGGAGTTGGGCAACCTCACGGCCTGCCCCTTGCAAGCAGTGTTGAAGACAGTATCCAGAGAGGAACTCGACATTACCTGAAGCCCAGTTGATTTGGGGGTTGTGCGCTTGTAGCCAAGGTATTCCAAGAATAACTGGTAAGAGGGGGGACGAGATGGCGTCCAGACAGAGATATTCATGGTGTTGCTGGCCCATGATGGCTTCTAAAGGGACAGTCTCCTGAGTGACTGGGCCGGAGCGGAGAGCAGAACCGTCAGCGAGATGAACAGCAAGGCTTTGAGTTTTGGTTTGGAGAGGAATGGCATGTTGAAAGGCAAAGGTCCGGTCAATAAAACAGCTGCAGGCTCCAGAATCAATGATAGCTGGGACTTGGATGGCCTTTCCGGGAAGCTGTAAAGTGACAGAAATGGTTAGGTGCGTGCCCAAAGAGGGTACAATAGTAGCACAGGTACGAACATCAGAACGACACTTACGCATCTTGTTGGGGCAACCGCTGGCGTAGTGCCCCGATTCCCCGCAGTAGAGGCAGAGGTTGTGTGCCCGCCTACGTGTCTTCTCCTCTGGAGTCAAAGAAGGACGGAACAGACCAAGCTGCATTGGTTCAGGTGCATCATAGGTTGAGGCAGGTGGTGGAGCAGGAGATCTACTGGGAGGACAGGGTACTTGTGGAATCATCCAGGTAGGACGAAAGGTACTGGTGGTTCTTTCGGTACGTCGTTCTCGCAGTCTACGGTCTATTTGGATAGACAGATTGATAAGGTCTTCCAGGGTCTGTGGTACCCCTACTCGTGCCAACTCATCTTTGAGAGGTTCTGACAACCCCATCCTGAACTGATGGCGCAATGCAGCGTCATTCCAAGCCGTGTCAGAACTCCAGCGTCTGAACTCGACGGCATAGTCTTCAGCTGCTCGGCGGCCTTGACGAAGGGCCTGTAAGGAAGCTTCTGCGGTGGCAGTGAGCTGGGGGTCTTCATATAGTTGGGACATGGCTCCAAAGAAGGCCTCCAGACTATCCAAGACGACAGATTTTTGCTCCAGGAGCCGGTGGGCCCATGTTTGTGGTTCACCAGACAGTAAGGAAATAACAAAGCCCACCTTAGTGGCTTCCAGGGAGAACGTGCGTGGCTGAAGGGCGAAGTACAGGTTGCAAGCATTCCGGAAGGCACGATACTTACTCCGGTCTCCGAGAAATCTTTCGGGTACTGGTACTTTGGGCTCAGGAGGTAACATGACCACAGAAGGTGTTGAGGTGGCTGCTGCGGACCCTGGTGGACCGGTAGGTGCGGACAGAGCCTGCACCCGTTCTTCCAAGCTGGAATACCCCTCTTGTAGGCTTTTCACTGCCTGGGTTAGACCCGCCAAATGTCGGCAAAGTTCATCCATGGGGGAGGCCCCCTGCCCGGACTCGGTCATGGCTGCCTAATACTATCAGGCTCCTACTTACCAGACCGGCGAGTCCTGTCGGGCAGAGGGTAGGCTCCCTTACCCTCCGACTATCGGCCCCCTGATAGAGTAAACAGGGGGTACAACAGTACGGAGTGGTATGAAGGCCTGTATGGCTGTTCAGGTATTGTTGTCCGGGTGTCACAGGGTTAACTGTAGCAAAGACTGAGTAGACTGGAGCACCTTCACTGAGCAGAGCAGGCTGGTGTGGACAACAGGCAGGAAGACTGCAGACAGGCTGACAGGATCCCAGGGAGCAGGCAGATGGATGGTCAGGAGACAGGCCGGGTTTGGCAACAGGCAGACGGCAGAGGTACAGTGGAACAGGCAAGCGGATGGTCAGACAAGCAAAGGTCGGTGCAGGCAGAGTTCAGAGAGTGGTCGGGGGACAAGGCCGGGTCAGTAGGTATAACAGGAACAAACAAGGTACACGGTCGGGCTCTGGAACTACTAGCTGTTGATTAGGCAGCACTGATCACCAGAACTTACTGGCTTAAATAGGGCTTTTGGCGCCGACGACGTGCACGCGCGCGCCCCGGCACACACAGGCACGCGCGCCCGCCAACGCCCGCGCGCGCGCCCCCCGCACACCGGCGTGCACAGTGGAACGATCCCGGACACACACACCGGCGCCGCGAGGAGCCCGCACGGCGAGGTCCGCAGAAACGCGCGCGCCAACGCGCGCCGACGCACCCTGACGCACACCACCGCGGGCGCCCCGCCTGCCAAGGTAAGAACCCTGACATTCTGTCTTGGTCTGATTTCATGGTTTCTGACAGGTATAAACTTCTCTTTCAGCATAAGAATTGCTCAATTTGTTTAGAAAAGATAAGGGACCTGTGGCCAGTCACCGTGGGCCTGACTCCTACCTCACTTATCCTAAATAAACTATTGTCATGCTAAACGACTTACTGGATGATTTATACTTGTGCTGTAAACCCTTAAGGTGTGCCACTTTTCTCTTAAGCATCTCAAGAACTGATTCTGGCTCCACTGGCACTACTTGACTCTACGAGTCATATGGCTTAACTTATACAGTATGGGGTTTTATTAATTCCAACAGCTACAGAGGGCATTATGTTTTGTTAGTCTTTGTTATGTCTGTGTTCTCAGGTGAGGTCCTGACAACAAATATACTGAATTTTTTGTTAGTCCCATTAATGTGATGGTATGACTGTATTTTCCATTTTTAAACTGTGAACATAGATATTGTATAAAAGATGTTTGTTGTCACGAAAGGTTGTTTTGCTCATGTAAAAACCTGAAAATTCAATAAAAAATATCTGATCCAAAGAAAAAAAAAAGATAACTCGTTTATAGTGGTTCTAGAGGCTGAAGGTTTTTAACCTTCATGCTTTCTATGCATTAAGGTAAAAAAACCTTCAGTGTGCAGCTCCCCCCGCAGCTCTCACTCACCTGATCCCATTCCTGATCCAACGATGTGCACGATAGCAGAAGCTCTCCTCCTCGTTGGCTGAGACGCAGCAGTGAGAGCCATTGGCTCCTGCTGCTGTCAATCACAGTCCATGAGGAGGGTACAGGGGGGAGGCTGAGCTCATGGGTGAGCACGCACCAGAGCAAGCAGCTTGCTATGGGGGCACTGAGCAGCTGGGAGAGGCCAGGAGTGCAGGTGATGGATCCAAGAACAGGAGGATTGGGCCGGCTCTGTGCAAAACTATTGCACAGACAGGTAAGTATGACATGTTTGGGGGTTTTTTGTTTTTTTATTTGAACCTTAGTTCAAGCACCTTTTTTAAGGCTGACCATATGCTATACAATCTGATTGTACAATATCCTTTAGATCTGTGCGTGATTTTGGTAAAGCTAAAGGATGCTGTTCAGACATTGTGGAATCAGACTTTATAGTGTATGGCCAACTTCTTGCACAACTCTGGACTCTGATCTCCCTTCCTCCCTATTGTTGCCCCCTACTCATTACTGGAGTATCCCTGCACCTTACAAATATCTCTATACATACATTTACATACATTTTTTAGTGTTTTTGGTCTGTTGACGTCACAGATCATCTTCATCCTCTTCCTCCTCTGGCATTGACTTTTGCCTGACTTAAGCTGAGAACCTTCCATCCTGGCTAAACCACCTATTCAACAGTTCACTGTAAAGGCCTCTAGTGACCGTTAAGAGGAAAAGTTTGAGTCTAGCTCTAGGATGCATGTGGTTTAATACAATGCTGGTAGGAGTGGAGTACCCCTATATAGAATGCACCTGAGATCCAGAGAACTATCGTGTGGGCCCTGGGTACAAAGAGATAGAAGATTGTCACCTTTTTCTTATTATTGCTAATTTGGATATTTGTATGACTTGACAGGTTCCCTTTAAGTATTTGGCTTCATCATCCCTAGTGAAGGTCTATATGTGGTATAGCATGGTTAAAACAACTCATAATGCCATAATATATTCATTATTACCACGTGTCTTTGTTGGCAACTGAGGAAGTTAATAATAAACTTTATCTTATGACTGTGACATGACTGTGGTGGCATTTTGTATTTTTGTCACTTCTCTTTTTCTAACTGAGTGCCATTGCAACACATATAATATTGTTCTCTAAAGTAAAGGCAATGGAAAATTGGTGTTGGAAGAGGTAATTTTTTTTAGTAGGGAAATAACGTTAGCTTATGTTATGCCTATGACTATACTGCTTAGAAAACAAATGGCAATTTATGTACATGTGTACCTAAATGTTTTCATGTTCTGTAGACTGGATTAGTAATGGCTTGATAAATAGCCAAATGTAATTTACTTCCACAAGCTTAAAGTGGAACTAAGTTCCAATACTCATCCATCCCTTGCAATGCAATGAAAGCAAGTTCCCTAGCTGGCACCAATGTTTTATCTCCGGCTTCTTCCAGCTTTGGGGTCTTCAGTAGGGAAGACCCCTGTTCGGTTCGCTCCAGAACATGCGAACAAGAAAAAAGTTTGTTCGAACACGCGAGCACCGTTAAAGTCTATGGGACACGAACATGAATAATCAAAAGTGCTAATTTTAAAGGTTTATATGCAAGTTATTGTCATAAAAAGTGTTTGGGGACCTGGGTCCTGCCCCAGGGGACATGGATCAACGCAAAAAAAAGTTTTAAAAACGGCCGTTTTTTCAGGAGCAGTGATTTTAATAATGCTTAAAGTCAAACAATAAAAGTGTAATATCCCTTTAAATTTCATAGCTGGGGGGTGTCTATAGTATGCCTGTAAAGGGGCGCATGTTGCCCGTGTTTAGAACAGTCTGACAGCAAAATGACACTTCAAAGAAAAAAAGTAATTTAAAACTACTGTGCATTGCCGGTCCGACAATACACATAAAAGTTCATTGATAAAAACGACATGGGAATTCCCCACAGGGGAACCCCGAACCAAAATTAAAAAAAAAAATGACGTGGGGGTCCCCCTAAATTCCATACCAGGCCCTTCAGGTCTGGTATGGATATTAAGGGGAACCCCGGCCAAAATTAAAAAAAAAAATGACGTGGGGGTCCTCCTAAATTCCATACCATTCGGGTCTGGTATGGATTTTAAGGGGAACCCCGCGCAAAAAAAAAAAAAAAACGGCGTGGGGTCCCCCCAAAAATCCATACCAGACCCTTATCCGAGCACGCAACCTGGCAGGCCGCAGGAAAAGAGGGGGGGACGAGAGAGCGGCCCCCCTCCTGAACCATACCAGGCTACATGCCCTCAACATTGGGAGGGTGCTTTGGGGTAGCCCCCCAAAACACCTTGTCCGCATGTTGATGAGGACAAGGGCCTCATCCCCACAACCCTGGCCGGTGGTTGTGGGGGTCTGCGGGCAGGGGGCTTATCAGAATCTGGAAGCCCCCTTTAACAAGGGGACCCCCAGATCCCGCCCCCCCCCGTGTGAAATGGTAAGGTCCTACCATTTCACTAAAAAACTGTCAAAAATTTTAAAAATGACAAGAGACAGTTTTTGACAATTCCTTTATTTAAATGCTTCTTCTTTCTTCTATCTTCCTTCATCTTCTTCTTCTTCTTCTGGTTCTTCTGGCTCTTCTGGTTCTTCCTCCGGTGTTCTCGTCCAGCATTTCCTCCGCGGCGTCTTCTATCTTCTTCTCCTCGGGCCACTCCGCACCCATGGCATGGGGGGAGGCTCCCGCTCTTCTCTTCATCTTCTTCTCTTCTTCATCTTCTTCTCTTCTTTTCTTCTTCTCATCTTCATCTTCATCACGGGACATGACAGGACTTCCCTGTGACGTCACGGGGAATGCCACAGGGAAGTCCCGTCATGTCCCGTGCGTCAGAGGGGGGCGGGGTCACCGGGTGGCCCCGCCCCCCGTTATTTAAGGACCGTCAGGAGAGGAGACGCGTCACACAGTGGGAGTCTCCCACCATGCCAGCATGGATGCGGAGCGGCCCGGAGAAGAAGATGAAGAAGAGAAGAAGAGAAGAAGATGAAGAAGATGAAGAGAAGAGCAGGAGCCTCCCCCCATGCCATGGGTGCGGAGCGGCCCCAGGAGAAGAAGATAGAAGACGCCACGGAGGAGATGCTGGACGAGAACACCGGAGGAAGAACCAGAAGAGCCAGAAGAACCAGAAGACGAAGAAGATAAAGGAAGATAGAAGAAAGAAGAAGCATTTGTCATTTTTAACATTTTTGACAGTTTTTTAGTGAAATGGTAGGTACCCCCTTACCATTTCACACAGGGGGGGGGGCCGGGATCTGGGGGTCCCCTTGTTAAAGGGGGCTTCCAGATTCCGATAAGCCCCCTGCCCGCAGACCTCCACAACCACCGGCCAGGGTTGTGGGGATGAGGCCCTTGTCCTCATCAACATGGGGACAAGGTGTTTTGGGGGGCTACCCCAAAGCACCCTCCCAATGTTGAGGGCATGTGGCCTGGTACGGTTCAGGAGGGGGGGGCGCTCTCTCGTCCCCCCCTCTTTTCCTGCGGCCTGCCAGGTTGCGTGCTCGGATAAGGGTCTGGTATGGATTTTTGGGGGGACCCCACGCCGTTTTTTTTTTTTAATTTTGGCGCGGGGTTCCCCTTAAAATCCATACCAGACCTAAAGGGTCTGGTATGGAATTTAGGGGGACCCCCACGTCATTTTTTTTTAAATTTGGCCCGGGGTTCCCCTTAATATCCATACCAGACCTGAAGGGCCTGGTATGGAATTTAGGGGGACCCCCACGTCATTTTTTTTTTAAATTTTGGTTCGGGGTTCCCCTGTGGGGAATTCCCATGCCGTTTTTAGCAATGAACTTTTATGTGTATTGTCAGACCGGCAATGCAATAGCCGCGAGTAGTTTTAAATGACTTTTTTTCCTTTGAAATGTCATTTTGCTGTCAGACTGTTCTAAACACGGGAAACATGCGCCCCTTTACAGGCATACTATAGACACCCCCCAGCTATGAAATTTAAAGGGATATTACACTTTTATTGTTTGACTTTAAGCATTATTAAAATCACTGCTCCTGAAAAAACGGCCGTTTTTAAAACTTTTTTTTGCATTGATCCATGTCCCCTGGGGAAGAACCCAGGTCCCCAAACACTTTTTATGACAATAACTTGCATATAAGCCTTTAAAATTAGCACTTTTGATTTCTCCGATAGACTTTTAAAGGGTGGTCCGCGGCATTCGAATTTGCCGCAAACACCCCAAATTGTTCGCTGTTCTGCGAACTTGCGAACAGCCGATGAGTTTGACTCGAACTCGAAGCTCATCCCTAGTCTTCAGTGATCTTGATTGGCTCAGCAAGCATGAGATAACATTCGTGCATGCACACTGGAGTTTGGTCATCCTGACACTAAGATGTATCGAGAATGTACAGTATCTCACAAAAGTGAGTACACCCCTCACAATTTTGTAAATATTTTATTATAGCTTTTCATGTGACAACACTGAATAAATGACACTTTGCTACAATGTAAAGTAGTGAATGTACAGCTTGTACAACAGTCTAAATTTGCTGTCCCCTCAAAATAACTCAACACACAGACATTAATGTCTAAACCGCTGGCAACAAAAGTGAGTACACCCCTAAGTGAAAATATCCAAATTGGGCCCAAAGTATCAATATTTTTTGTGGCCACCATTATTTTCCAGCACTGCCTTAACCCTCTTGGGCACGGAGTTCACCAGAGCTTCACAGGTTGCCACTGGAGTCCTCTTCCACTCATCCATGGCAACATTTTGTGATATACTGTACATTGAGCTCAGTGTACATTCAAAAACATCTCTCCCTCTACAAGGGCATTGCTCCAGAGCTCCCTGCTGATCCCAGCTTTACTTTGCAAAAAGTAACCAATCACATGCAGGGAATAAGAAGCAGATAGAATGAAGGGGGGGGTGTCAGTGTGGGGGAAGCAATTACAGGTACAATGCCCTGTGTCTCTCCCTGCTGCAGCTGAAAGCCAACAGGAGGGAGGGAAACTGGCCATCCTTCTGTACATGCCCCCTCCGCCCCACCACACCGATTCCCCCTACTGTTTGGGCCCCCCTGTGTGCCCAGGCCTCCTACAGGAGGACTGGTGGACTGCCCCTATCTGCGGACCTGTGCACATGATTGTATGATGGAAGTCAGCAGATCTTCCCCTCATTTACTAAGCTCTAAAGCAAATGCGCTTGCAGAGTGCAACTGTACTTGCAAAGTGCACAGTCTATTTGCCTTTAGTAAATCAATCTAATGATGTCTTTTCTGGAATAAAAATTCTTCCTGCTTGCAAGTTTTTCAAACCAAAGTTCTACTGTAAAAGATGTTACTTTGGCTCCCAAACCACTGATACCTTGCCAAAGCCCTGTGCCTATCCTTCCTCCATTACAGCAGAAACTAAAATTCCCAGCTAGGAGAAGCTGTAAAATCTCACCCTCGGTCATGTGACAGTGCTTGGCCTTGGGGGTTGGCTGATAGGCCCAAGCCCTGTCTATGGGAGAGGGTCGCAGACTCCCCCAAACAAGGTAGTGTTAGAGATTCTCACCAGCTCAGGCAACAGAAGGAGCAGATGGGGAGCACTGGCAAAGTGAGTACCAAAGGGTCAGTGGGACCCTTTGCACAAACATTGTTGCTTTGCCCTGAACGAGCAAGGTGACACTTTCTCTTTAAAGAGAACTGAAAGCCTTTTATTTTAATTTTTTAGATAGATATAAGGCTCCTTTTACATTAGGGCATCTCATACGTACGATTTTCAGTGCGACTTTGGAGCACGAATTTGATGCGACTTTTGGTGCCACTTTGATCTGACTTTACATTCTCTGGACTAAAGTGGTATCAAAAGTTGGACCAAAGTAGTGCAGGAACCTTTTCTGAAGTCACAGCGACTTCTGTAGTGTCAGTGGGAACAGCTCTCATAAATAAATTGCATTTCACGTGTCCTGCACCTTGGGGTCCCTAAAGTCAGATCCCAAATCAGATTTCAAGTCGCACAAGTGTGAAAGGAACCTTATTATGATCAGCTTAATGTAAATAAACTTAAAGTAGAAGTCAAACCAAACTTTTTTTATTTTTTATTTTGGATAACGTAAGGGAGGGTTATGACCCCTGTCAGTTTTTTTTTTTTTGCCATCTGTATTCCATTCGGGAGACACACCTTTCACTTTCTGTTCCATAGCCACAACAAAAAGTCATTACAAAACTATTGTTCCCACTTCTCTATTCCTGTTCTGCTGATAACTCGATATTTGGGATTTCTTTCACTGTCACCTTCTGTTGCTGATGGTCATCAGGACAAATAGAGGGGGTGAATCTCCCTAATGGGGGGACGCAGACTGCAATAAAACCTGATAGGTGTTCTAAACCCTTGCTACTTTATCTAAAACTAAAAAAAAGTCTCTGAAGTCTCAGTATCTAAAAGTATCTTATGCCCAATCTTTTTGTTTTCAGTTTGTGTGGAAATGCTAGTATCTCTGTTAGTTTTTGGTTGTGATGGTGGAGTGCTGGACTCCAAGCTTGGTGCAGGTTCCGAATGAATGCTAACAAGTGACAGCTCTAATGCTTGGTGGAACCTCAACAGGGTCCCAGAAAAGTCAGCTGGTGTCAATCAAAAACTGTGACATGGGAGCGGGGCCGCTTTGTCTGAGTCAATGGACGCAGCAGCAGAACTCGGGAGTGAGCCCGCATGGGTGCCCTAATGGAAAGCGGCTTTCTGTGGGGGCACCTGATGAAGAGGAGAGGCCTGGAGTGCTGGTGGGGGACCCCAGAAGAGGAGGATATCCATTGGATATACCATTGAACAGAGCAGGTAAAGTATAGGCATGTTTGATATTTAAAAGAAACGTTTACAACCACTTTAAGCAAGCCATACATGGTGCAAATTTCTTTCTTGCAAGGAAGAAAAATTGCTTCAATCTCCATCAACACAGAGAGTGTTAACAGGGGAATACCTCCTGCCAAGCAATTGTCCTCTCCTAGCGGGGGGGCGGGGGAAGCCGCCCCCACCGTGAGAAGACAGTGATTATTGCTAGCAGCAATACTAGCTGCTAGCAATAATCGCATGTAAGATCCGGGAGGCTGGTTCTACATAAGCTGATTGAACAACTTTTGAGATTGGGCTGGCCCTTACATGGTTCAAATTCAAATTACTGCTGAACTGGCCAAGATTCGAACCATCTATGACCGGCCTTAGAGATCAGTAAAGATCTATTTTTTTTACCACAGTAAAATAACCTATCAAGAGTTGACATCCTTTCACTCGATGTAAACAGGTTTTTGTTGCTGTGTTCCGGTTGGTGAGATTCTCCGTCCCTATTTGTGTTGGTGACCATTATCAGAGATTGATAGGAAATCCAAAATTGTACGATTGTCACTGGTAAAGGGAAATCCTCCAGTGGGGATACCAGTTCCAGAAATCAGAGAAATAATGACCCCTCACCTCCTGTCCTGGTGACAGTCCTACTATTTTATATTTCTGATTAATGTAACTTCAAACACTGAAATCAGAGAGAGCATATTCAGTACAGGAGAGGAGCTTTTACAACTGTGAAAGACTGAAAGAAAGCCTGGAAGTCAGCTATAAAGAAAGAAAAAAGAAAAAAACAGATACCGTAACACATTTACTTGCTAAAAAGAACATTTTATTACATTTTCAAAAATGAATACTTTATAAAAAAAAATTATTGGAAACAGTAAAAAAATAAAGGAATAGTTAACATCTCTCATAGTTCATACATTCTGCAGTTTTATCAAATAAAATTACAAGAACGATTGTCAGCTAAATAAAGCATAAGTTATAGAGACCAGCTCTGTTTGTAAGAAAATATATGGTATAATTCCAGTGCCAAAATAATGACAATTATAATAACACTTTGAAAAAGTTCTATGATTATCTTCAGGTTTCAGGTGTTCTCCATGTAGAAATAAAACCTAAAGGAGAACTACCCCCCTACATTATAACTGAGTTTTGGTAGAAGACAAGCGATGTTATAACTACTCTAGTTATCCTTCTGTATATAACAATTGCTATTAAGTTACCCCCATCAACTTCCCTCTCCCCATTTCCTGCTGTGTCACTGTGTTTGGGCATCCTGATTTGAAAAGAGTGGGGCCATTTTGCATAGGTACTCCTTAAGGCTCGGTTCACACCTAAGACGGATCCGTCTCACAGCAGGGGTCCGGTGTGCGCTGGTTCACCTGTTCAGGTCCGATTTAAGCCCAAATTTTGGGCTGAATTTGCACCTGAAATGGACCAAAAGACGCACAGAAACGCCTCAGGTCTGCTGCGGAGATATGTCAAAATCTCCCGCATCAAATTTGCAATGATGTGAACCCAGCCTAAAGCGTTAGTATTTTTAAAAAGTGAACTGTGACAGTCCCATAAGAGCAACCTACCAATATTTACCAGTCGCACAGACTGCACCACAAAATACCTCTGTGTTGAATGGATAGCCTTTCTGAAAGATCTAGGATCCCCCACACTTCTGGGCGTGTTGGATTCCTGGCCCCCACTGAGCTCTGTGGTTAATTCATCCAGTTCCTGTATTCTGTAGTAACGTAGGGTCCGATGGATGAAAACACAGAGAACAGGAGGACACCGACATCCAACACTCATGAAGCTGTTAAATATAGAAGTTTTTTTTAAACACAGAATATTTGGATGTCATAGGCAGTGGGACAGGTGAGTATAACTTCTTGCTTTTCAGGAAACCTTTTAAAAAAAAGTGACAGCACACCTATAACAATAAACACTTAAATTAAAAAAAAGGGGGCGTCTAACTTTAAAGGCACCAAAGTGAAAAAACTGAAGTGATGCTGCTGTTCCCTTAAAGGGGTTGTTAAGGCTCGTGTTTGTTCACCTTAATGCATCCTATGCATTAAGGTGAAAAAACACCTTGCAGTCACCGGCCCCCTAGCCCCCCGTTTTAGTTACCTGAGCCCTGAATTTCTGTTGGCACGTCCCTTTCTCCACGGGTTTCCAGCTCTTGATTGGATAGATTGATAGCAGCGCAGCCATTGGCTCCCACTGCTGTCAATCAAATCCAATGACGCGTGCAGCAGGGCCGAGTCCTACATTCGGCCTTTATGGACGCGGAATGCTGGACCCGGGAGCGCGCCCGCAAGGTAACCCCCTCGGGACATCGCTTCTCCAAGGGGGTTATCTAATGTGGGGAGAAGCCGCAAGAGCCGCCAAGGGACCCCAGAAATGGATGTTCGGGGCCACTCTGTGCAAAACGAGCTGCACAGTGGAGGTAAATATGACATGTTTGTTATTTAAAAAAAAATAAAAAACAATCCTTTAGTATCACTTTAAGTGTATAACAACATTGAAAACAATCTCTTAGATTGTAAGCTCTAAGGGCTCTCTGATTCCTACTGTAATAAAGTGTTTTGTATTTGTACTGTCTACCCTCAAGTTGTAAAGTGCTATGTAAACTGTCAGCGCTATGTAAATCCTGTATAATAATAATAATATATCCATACAGAGGTTAAAGCGCTTCACCATTATATGTGCACTGAAATTCAAAACAAAATCGTGAATGCATACGCAGCTATACAACCATACACCAACATCTTATCATGCATTAAACAATCCTTAAGCCTGGGTTCACACTTGTGCGAACACAGACATCGCATTTTTATTAAATATGCCCACAAATAAAACAATATGCCAATGCACTTACATGAAATGGTGCTAAAATAGCACCAATGTAAACAGCCTGTGGTGAACAGAAGGGGAGCGCACCATCGCTCCTATGTGTGCGTTCCACAGACAGGAAACTTGGCGACTGGGATGTTTAATCACATGATAAGATGTTAATGTATGGTTGTAATAGTTATATTGTGTATGCATTCACTAATTTGTTTTCCAATTTCAGTGCACATATAATGGTGAAGAGTTTTAACCTCTGTATGGATATAACAGAAGAACACACCTGCCGCTTTTTTTCAACATACTGCACCACAAGGATTTTATAACACCTTTGCTTTAAAGCTTAAGTTTAGTTACGGTATTTTATTTTATTATTTTAATCAGCACAAGAGAGGGTACTTACATTGAATGAGAAGTGTCCCTTGTGCTGGTGGCTGCTCTGTTTCAGTCGTCCGCCCCTTTGTATACCCTGCAGTCATGACCTTCTGGTGTTCCAGGGTTAATAGCAGCTGCTGGACCTGCACAGGCGTTCATCAAAAGTGCCGACTATGCCCACCCTTTCTGCCCCCTCCTTCATTTATAGAAGCTATACTATGGCTTCCTGCAATGAAAAGCACTCTATGAAATTAGGATGGCCAGTTGAATGACAGGACCTTTAAGTCATCCGCTCATCCTTTCATAGAGCATTTTTCATTATGGGAAGAGATAGTACAAATTTTATGAATGGAGCAGGGGGCAACAAGGACGGGCATTGTCATTTTAGCCGAGTGGTTCAGGATCAGTGGTTTGTATTAATCCCCACAACACTAGAAGATTACAGTTTGGACTTTAACAAACAGAGCAGTTACCACAACAGCACAAGGGACACTTCTCACTCAATGTACTCTGGTGCTGATATAAATAAAAGACAACTTAAGCTCTTAGCTAGAAAGTAAAATATGTTACAATAAAGTTTTTGTGAAAACTGACCCAAAACCTTAAGAATAGTATAAACATATTAATATATATATATAGTATAAATACTACCACTCTCATGTTTGTTATTGAAATGACCAGAAAATGCATAAGCAAACTAAAATCTGAACAAAGAGAAGAATATTGGGGTTGCAAATAATAGCCAATCAGATGCTTGCTTTCATTCTCCACGACTAGTCAAAGACAAGCAGATGCCTCACTATGAGTAATGAGCTGGGACAAAATCAACAGCTATTTCAGGCAATATAAACAGACATGGTAAAATTTCGATTTCTTTTTCTTATAGAAAAGGGAACATCTGACATACAAAATATTTTGGGTGCAGTAATGACGACTTCAAAGTAGTAAGTTATATACCCTTGTTAATGCCTACATGATCTTAAAGTGTATGTAAACAATAGAAATGAAAGGCAAAACACATGTGTGTGTATATGTGTATATATATATATATATATATATATATAGATATATATCTATATATATCTATATATAGATATATATAGATATATATCTATATATATATCTATAGATATATATATATATATATATATATATATATCTATAGATATATATCTATAGATATATATATATAGATATATATATATATATATATATATATATATATATATATATATATATATATATACTACACTGATCTTGGCTGTGGAGGGGGGGGGGGGTGTCTTGGCCATTGGAGGACAGGCATGCAGCCAGAAAACTGACCACATCGGGATGGATGTGCTCCCATGCCTAGTGTGGTCAGTTTGAAAAAGGATAGCATACTAGCTTGATGTAGAAAAAGGAAAGCTGGAATATGATTAGGCTGCTGTAAGCAACACCAACTATTTCTTCTTATCTTGGTTAACACATGACACCCATTTTGATATTAGAATCAAAGAAAACAGATTCTTCAATCTTACCAGAACATAAATAAATGAACACTTTAGATTTTAAATCACAAGAACGGGTGGAGGTAAAGCAATACACAAAAGTGGAAACCTGCTGGCCTATTGTCATTGAAGACTGAAGAATCAGCCTTCTGTGATCAGGCTGTGGAGGCAGAAGGCATGAGCTTGTCTGAATGGCATGTACGGTAAGTACTGTAGTATACGCAAGAGAGGCTGCTGTCTATAGCTTCTTATCTGTTTTCTTCTTCTTTTTCTTTTTTTCTTTTATTCCTTTATGTTTTTCTCCCTTCTTCTTTTCATTCTTCTTACTTTTATTTTTCAGTCTGTGAATTAAAAAGACAGTTGTTTTCATGAGCTCTATTTTTTTGTATCTTCACTGACAATTTTTTAAAAACATTTTTTAGGTTATTTTATAAAGCTGTGCAAGAGCAAACCTTAAGCCATGGCTGCTGTAGCAACCAATCAGAAGGCATCCTCTGCTACCCCAAAATTTGGTTGGCTGCTGTTAATTCCTGTACTTGCCCCTTGCTTGGTTTGCTTCGCGATGGGAGCCCAGAGAGGGGCTCCCATTACAAAATACTTTCCATTTCAAATCGCGCCCTTTGTCATTTTCTAAAACTATTTAAAAAAAAAAAAAAAATTTGTGCAACATGGAAAAATCGTGTACAGAATCTCCCCAATCATTTCATTTCCTGTTTGTGTGCTTTTTCTAGTAGTCTGCACAGAGATACAGGTCAAATTTCAGGCATCCCCTGAAACAGCACTTTCATTTTTGGTCAGATACTCTCCATGGGTTATCCTTCCCATAATGATAGCTAACACTGCAGTTTCTTTCATTACAATGATTACACTAATGGCAGAAACTCCCATCCAGAAACCATTTTAAAGGCTCATGCACACAGACGATTAGGGCTGTACACTGCTCCGAGTATTTCTGAGGTAGATGCGGCCAGAGGTTTCTGTTCAGCCACGTATAGTAAGCCTGTGCAAGTCAATGACAGGCTAACACCGTCCACAACTGTCAGCAGCTATTCTCATGCGCTTTCTTGGAAGTGAACTGTCTGCACCTAGGTTTGTGCAGCCATCCCTAACTGCAGGTAATCACTCCATGTGCGATTACATGAAAAAAGCTGCAGACAGCAGCAGAAACTGTCAGCCTGTCATTGATTTGTACAGCCATATTGTCAGCAGCTGAAAAGAAACACTTGGCTGTACCAAACATACACTATATAATAACACTCCCACTCGATCCACTTACATCTGCCCAAACACCAGGTGTCAGTCCAGCTCACAACTGGTCAGATAGCAAGCAATTGTGCTGCAAGTTTGAAAATGACTTGCTAAGCTATTGCCAGACTTGCCAGACTTCACAAGTTTGTTGCACAATTGCAGCAAGTCTGCATTGCATGAATCCAGATCAACTTTCTTTGCAAACATTCTGCAAGTCTGCTGCAAGTTCTGTTTCAGTTATGTTGTGCAATAGTTATCCCACCACAGGGGGTCACTGTGGCTGAATTTTCATGCTGTAGACTTGCAGAGCTCTTGCTGTAGACTCACCACTGCAACTTTGCTCTTGATAGAGTCTTGTCATGTAAATTTGCTACAAATTGGACAGTGTCAACTGGAATTTGTGCTTCAAGTGCTCTGTATGTGTACAACTTGCCAGTGAAAATGTGTAGCAAGTTAGCAGACTAATGGGCCGTACACACCATAGGATTTTCTGACAACAAATGTTCGATGTAAGCTTGTTGTCGGAAATTCCGACCGTGTGTATGCTCCATCAGAAATTTGCTGTCGGAATTTCCGACAACAAAAATTTGAGAGCTGATTCTCAAATTTTCCGACAACAAAATTTGTTGTCGGAAATTCCATTCGTGTGTACACAATTCCATGCTCGGAATCAAGCAGAAGAGCCGCACTGGCTATTGAACTTCATTTTTCTCGGCTCGTCGAACGTCTTCTACGTCACTGCGTTCTTTACGTTTGGAATTTCCGACAACATTGGAGTATGCTGGGTTGAGGTGAAACCCAAAGACAATCAGCTCACCACAGTGTGATAGTAATCAGAAGTTTACTGCAGGCGGTGCAAGGCAGCACTTCTTCCAGAGTACAATAGAGGATCCATAAACAAAGCGTGAATGTGACAGCGTGAATAATGAGCAACCAATTGCCAAGCACTGTCGCAGAAAGGGAAGAAAGGAAGTGAGTCACATGCTTCCTCATACTTGGAAGTACTGGGTATGGCATTTTGCTGGAGAGTGAAGAAGTGGCTAAGTGCAAGCATCTGCAGGAGCCAACCTTGGAGGGCAAAGCACAGATTCACTTTAGGATCAAAGCCCAAGAGCCAAGAGCCTCCTGTAGGGTTTTCTGTAGGGACACTTGCTGTTTTATTACTCCCCCAATTCTAACTGTGCGAGTCACAAAAAATTCAACAAAACATACCAATCTTATGTAGCATCCTCTACCTTTAGGTAGGTGCTAGAATAGGATTTTCTGGGTTTAAAGCTTTCAGTGTAGGCAAATTTAGCCAGGCCTGTGTTTAGGCAAATTTAGCCTGGCCTGTGCTTTAGGCTGGGCCTGGTTGATTTGATTTGGGACTGGCAGTGTTTGGTGTAGTGGTGGGTGTGACCACCTGTGCTCTGACTCAGAAGCGCCTCCCCTGCTTTCAGGAAGATTGTTCTGGAACAGAGGTTGGACCTGAGGTTTGAGTGGCAGAAGCTCATGTGAAGAGCTCTAACCAATTACCATTTGGTGTTGGCAGGGGGCAGGCCTCCCATATAAGCTGAGGTCACATGCTGCCAGAGAGGAGTTATGAAGGAGCAGGAAAAGAAGAATGGAGTTATAGGTAGCTGCAGCAGGGCGTCCCCATGTGGGGGGCGCGCCGAGCGCGGAGGAGGGATGGAGGAGCTGCTAGAATGTATTCCTGGATAAAGATCTTCACCATGGAGTTGGTGTCAAGCTGCTGTGACTGGGGGAACACAGGACTTGCACACAGGAGAAGATTGGTGAAGGAGAAGCAACAGTAGGACCGAGGAGAGTAGAACAAAGTTCTGTGACTTGGGAACACAGAGCTTGCCCTTTGGAGAAGGTCAGCGTGCAAGAAGCAAAAGGAGAATTGCTGAGAGTAGTGCAGAGAGCTGTGGCTGGGGAACGCAGCGTTCGCAGTTATGGACTTGCTGGGAACAGTAGTCCACTTATTACCATGTGCTAGGCAATCGGGGAGAGGTACTAAGTATCTCTGGCTTGGCAAAGGATTTTGGTAATACCTTCCAAGAGACTGTGTAGCTACCAAATTCACTGAGCCACAGAGAGAGGTATTGCATGCCTCTGGCTTATTGATTTGCTAAAGCCACACCATTTAGAGACTTTACTACAGTAACAAAGTACAGCCAGCAATCTGGGGTTATTCAGAGTGATCCCTTTTTGTCTTACTGGAAGTGAAGCAACAGGAATCGAACAGTTTTGCAGTAGAGGAGAAGCAATAGTCTGCAGAGGAGACATGCAGAGGAAATAGACTGTGAATGTTAGAGGTGCATCATTTCAAGGCTACAGCTTCTAATCAATGTCTTACTCGTGTGATGACAATACAATAAGTGCTATGGGCATCCCATATCTTCCTTTACCCCAATCAAGTTGTATCCCACAATAAACACAACAAAACTACACAAATGACTGCTCATTGTTTCAGAGGTGATAGATGGGGGTCTGGCAGCAGGGTGATTTGGTGGATGTTAGTAACTAGTGGTAACCAACCAGTACACTTGTGCAGTCAATGTAGTACATAGGATATCTTACCTACTTGTAACATGACCATTCGCTCCAGGATGAGTTGAAGAACTTGTCTTTAGCTTGGACACAGAAGGATTCAATGTGTTTGTCCTCCAACTTAAAAGTGGTATGATCAGTTTGATGCTAAAATGTCAAACAAAAGTGGCATTTACTTTATAGCACATGCTTATTTCAAAAATGACATAATTGATGCCAGTCACTGACATTAACACAGCTAATGAGTTTCAGGGCGCACCCCCTTCCTCAGAGCATGGCTCTACCCTTAGCTCTGAGGAAGGGGGTGCACCCCCGAAATGCGTTAGCTGTACCCCATGCTCTGTGCATGTCCATGCACTGTGTATTTGGTATTTTGTCAGTTGCATTTTGTGAGTACCCACTTTTATACAAAAATGTCTTATTAAATGATTTCTTATTAAATTATCTCTGGTAATGCACTAGGTGTGCGAGCCTTCCATTTCTGTTTTTCTTGTGGCCAGATAACCAGGTGAAAATCAAGAAATCAAGGAAAGAAAATCGCTTGAGTACATTAGCATCTGGGTTTAAAGGGTAAGTTCACCTTTTCACAAAAATGAAAAGGTAAATTAACTCCAAATATCCTGGCCACCACTGCGGACCCTGCTGCACATACAGGCTGTGATGCCCCATGCTGCCAATTTAGAAGTCCATGTACACTGCAATACACAGCCCCATCCACGTGTATCCATCATCATGGTGCTCACAATGGAAAGTGCTCACTGGACAGCACAGCTACAAGACCAATGTGCTGAACATCTCCAGGGAAAGTTAGTGTTTTAGTAACAGGAAGAGTTGGCATTTGGGTTACAGCAATGGATTTGTTATAGGGCTACAGGGAGGGTGGATGTGAGAGTTATTGAGAAGGTTATTGTTAGAGTTATAACAAGGGTTAGAGTTGCAGGGAGGGTTACAGTAGGGGCAAGTGTTAGGGGAACAGGGAAGGTAATATCAAGGTTAAAGGGAAAGATATTATTGGGGTTACAGGGATGGTTGGTTTTAGAGTTACAGGGAGAGTTAGGGTTACAGAAAGAGTTAGTGTTAGGGTTACAGGGATAATTAGTGTTAGGGTTACAGGGAAGGTTAGTGTTAGGGTTTCAAGGAGGAATAGTGTTAGAGTTATAGTTAAGGTTAATGTTAGGGTTACAGGGAAGGTTAGTGTTAGGGTAACAGGAGGGGTTAATATTTGGGTTACAGTGAGGATTAATTTTAGAGCTACGGGGAGGGTGGATGTGAGAGTTACTGAAAAGGTTAGTGTTAGGGTTGCAGAAAGGGTTACAGTTACAGAGAAGGTTAGTATTGGGGTTACAGGATAGGCTACTGTTAGAAAAACAGGGAAGGTTAGAAGAAGGTTGGGGAAGAGTTAAAGGGAGAGATAGTGTTAGGGTTACAGGGAAGGTCAGTGTTATGCCGTACACACGATCGGACTTTCCGACAACAAAACCGTGGATTTTTGTTCGAAGGATGTTGGTTCCAACTTGTCTTGCATTCACACGGTCACACAAATGTTGGCCAACAATTACGAACGTAGTGACGTACAAGATGTACGTGATGTCTCCATTACAAACGCTAGTTTTACAAGACCGAGCGCTTCCAGCTCGTACTTGATTCTGAGCATGCGTGGACTTTTGTCCGACGGACTTGTGTACACACTCGGAAAGTCTGACATCCAACAATTGTTGTCGGAAAATCCCATCGTGTGTACGCGGTATTAGAGTTACTGGGTGGGTTAGAATTAGGGTTACATGGAGTGTTAGTGCTATGGTTACAGGGAAGGTCAGTGTTAGAGTTACAGGGTGGGTTAGTATTAGGGTTACATGGAGTGTTAGTGCTATGGTTACAGGGAAGGTCAGTGTTAGAGTTACAGGGTGGGTTAGAATTAGGGTTACATGGAGTGTTAGTGCTATGGTACAGGGAAGGTCAGTGTTAGAGTTACAGGGTGGGTTAGTATTAGGGTTACATGGAGTGTTAGTGCTATGGTTACAGGGAAGGTCAGTGTTAGAGTTACAGGGTGGGTTAGTATTAGGGTTACATGGAGTGTTAGTGTTACGGTTACAGGGAAGGTCAGTGTTAGAAGATCATGGGAGGGTTGTAGTTAGGGTTGCAGGGAGGGTTCGGGTTAGAATTACAGGGCAGGTAAGTGTTGGGATTTTAGGGAGGGTTACTGTGAGTGGGACTTTAATTTGAGCATTGCTTTCTGTACTGGAATTACCAGCACCAAGACTTTATCACTAAAGAGAAAACATTGTAGTTAGTGAGCCCTCAGTCAGTATAAGGTGAGCATTTTCTGTACCTATAAATAACCACTAGAATAATTCAAACAGGTTTTCACGGTATGTTAAAGCTAAAAAAAGAACATCTGCTTTGATGTGATATTACAATAACATATAAAGTATATACGCAACGTAACACAAGACAATGTTTAAATCTGTCCCGCCCTGACTGTTATAAGTTTCCAGGAAGTTCTGTGCAATCTACATTTCCAAATACCCTTGAGGCACAAGGAAACAGGTAATTGCTGCTACAGAAACACGCTTCTAAACATAACTAAACTTGCTCAGTACATTCTTTTATTTCTTGAAGTGTATAATATTTTACAAAGAAGCATATTTACATGTGATTAGTTCTTGGTTTCTTTATTACTATAGATTTTCTCCCTTTTTTTCCCATTCAGGTACTCGGCCTTTCTGTATTATACATAGCGGGATTCTATCATATAAAGGGCTGCCACCTGCCTATTTTACTAGCTTGCTTGTAAAAGGACAGTTCAAGTCAGTTAATGGGAGGAAATAATTACAAAAACAGAAAAGGCCATTATTGTTTTGTTGCAATTGCTGTGATTGACAATCTTGACCTATTATCAGTGGTGGATTTATATCTTGGGAGCCTATTGGCAATTTAAAGCACACCCCTATAAACTACCACACCCTAAACCACGCCCTTGTTGGGCTGTTTAAAAAAAAAAAAATAATAATCACCGTTGCACATTGTATTTAAAAAAAATTAACCATTTGAATGAAATAATTAATATAGAGGCTTTTTTTCTTAGAGATACTATCCGCTTACCTCTATGGTTTTTTCATCCTTTTTTATCTGAACATTGAAGATGAGTGGGAAAAATGAATGGCGGTTACACCAAGTTTTTGGGTACTTCCAGTGTATGGAAACATGTTTGCGATCTTTTGTGTTGTTAATATTTAGTTCTTGAGGGGGATCAGGCTTGGCTGTAAAAAAGAATCAAATTATGGAAGAGTTAAAGAAGGACTCCAATGTAAACAAATCACTAATATAGCTGGCCTCGGGGTATGGATGACCTTGAAATGTAGGCACTGAGATTGCAACCTAAATGTTTTTGGATAAGGTGGGGAAGAAATGAGACTTCTGTGAGTTATTTTGTTATTTTTGATGTGCCCATACTCTTCCTGTCTCAGCGACCACAGTTGCTGCAACAAGAAATTAGAGGAAATTCTTCAACAGGGACCCAGGCAGCATTAAAACATTTTTTTTTTAATTACACTTTTGGCTACAACATTGTAATTATTTTGATTTCTATTTTCATATACTGATATCAACATAAGACTGTTAAAAAGAAGATTTTTTGAGTACTTTGAGTATTTTATGATTATTGTCTGAGTATTTTCTGAGTACTTTTTGATGAATTTTATTACGTTGATATGAAGATTCATTTTAATATCCATAATATGTGACATAACAAAAGGCAAGGTGGTTGAGGGATGGTATTTTTCATCTCATATGCTTTCATATGCGAGAAACTAGGGTGCATTTAATGCATGTTTTCCAGGTCACCTTGGCAGTATGGATTCCAAGCTGGGTTTTGCTTCCTATTTTTGACCAGCAGCAGGTGGGATAAATAAAGACGGACTGGTTGTAGGTGACTGAGAGAAGCCCTTCACCTGACAGGGAGGGATCTGTACTGTTTAGTTAGTCCCTGGATGGCAAGGATTTATTCTCTGTTTCATTTTGTTTTTTTGTGTGTAATCTTTTAAAATAAAACTAACTTGGATTGCCTTTTTCCCCAGGGAAGGTGATCTCCACTTGAGCTAACCCCCACATATGGTGGAGGATGCAGATAACTTCCCGAGTAAGTGGAAAGATTGAGGATGTGATAAGAGCCTTGCTGCCCACCACTGCAATCCAGCAGGAAACCAACTGCCAGTTAGCTGAGAATCAGCGGCAGTTTGATGGAGACGAATCGCCAGTTTACGGAGGCCCAGCAAGGATACTGAGAGCTCCACAAGTGGTGGCCCAACACCTTATGGAGTTAAAGAGGGGCACCACAGGTCCACAAAGGGTGTAACAGAAAATGATGTGTGCCAGCTATTACCTGGAAAAGATAATACCTGAAGTAACGTGGACAACTTTTGAGAGAGTTGCTGCACAGGAAAGATGGCAAAAAGAGCAATGGGTGGCACTTCTAGCACCTTTTCTGACAGGTGAACCCCAAAAAGCCTATTATGGCTGCCCAGGATTATGATAAATCGAAGGCATGAAATTCTTGCACGCCTGGATGTCACCATGATGGTCTGAGCTCAACGGGTGCATCAATGGGCGTATAGTACCAACAAGCCACCCTGCTCCCAGATGTTTTATTTTATACATGTAAACATCTTTGGGGTATGGGAGGGGAGGGCCTAAGAGAGCTGCAGAAGGCGGTGTGAGGAGGGGGGTGTCCCTTGCCGTTACTTGTATAAGCAGTCCAGCGGCTAGTTAGCCGCTTGGATCACTTTTACAAGAGAGACCTGACTGTCAGCTCTAAAAAAGGGGTGATATATGCAGCTGCGGGCATCATCCTGGTATAACTGCTTGAAGTCCACTGACATATGGATATGTACAGGCATGGATATGGAACAAGTCCAGGAGGCACAGAAAATAATTTATAATAGAGTTTCCAATATCTGCAACTTTAACCATGGAGATAGAGTGCTGGTACTAGTCCCCATGGTTGAGAGTAGGGGAAGTACACTATACAGTCCACCAGCCAGGCAGAAGGAAACCAGAGCAAGTACATCATGTCAATCTCTTAAAACCTTGGAAGGACAGAGAGACTTTGCTGGCAGTACCAACCCCCCAAAATGATATGGCCCCTTTTACCACTGAGGTGCTCATAACTGAAACCTTGTCAGTGGCTGAAAAGAATTAAATAATAGGGTTTGTGAGAAAGAATAGAGACTATTTCTCTCAAACACATGGACTGACCACAGTTATACTGTACATCATGACATAATTACGGAGCCTGGTGTCCGTGTACATGTAAAGCCTTATAGAATACCCAAAGCCAAATGGGAAGCAGTCGCAAAAGGGAGGAGTCCCACAGTGATTGGTCAAGTCCAATAGTGAGGGTCCCAAAGCCGGAAGGAATCATAAGATTTTGTAATGATTTCAGAAAGTTGAATAGCATGTCCAATTTTGATACTTACCTGATGCCTCGGGTGGACAAGCTCATTGACAGATTGGGAACTGGCCAGTCCATAACTACCCCGAGGGCTCATTCCAGTACAAGCTGATGCCTTTTGGTTTGCATGGTGCTCCTGTCTCATTCTCTGCCAGAGAATGATAGACAAGACTTTCAGACTACATCACCAATATGCAGCTGTTTATTCAGATAATGTAGACATCCAAAGCACTGATGTCTTATTTTCCCCAGGTCCAAGCAGTAGTAGATTCCAGTAGGAAAGCAGAACTTACAGCCAACCTCAAAAAGTGTGCTATAGGTTTGGAGGAGGCCAAATACTTTGGCTACATCATTGGTCGAGGGTTGATTAAACCTCAGATCAATAGGATTGGGGTGATTAAAAAGTGGCCCCAACCTATCAATAAAAAGTCAGAGCACTTCTTGGAATCATAGTCATTTTATTCCCAATATTGCCACCATTGCAGCCCCACTGATGGGCCTGACGAAAAGTCAGTTAGGACTAAGTGGAATTCTGAGAAGGCATTTCAGACATTGAAGCTCTTTGTGCCTAACCACTGCTCGTGACCCCTGATCTCACATAGGAGTTTGTGGTACAGACAGATGCATTTGATGTGGGATTAGGTGCTGTACTGTCCCAAATCAGAGATGGGGAGGAGCACCCTGTGGTCTACCTTAGCAGAAAGCTTAATAGACATGAGAAAAAATTTGCCATTGATAAGGAATGTTCGGCTATCAAATGGGCCTTGGATGCCCTCAAGTATAACCTGTTTGGTAGACAGTTTAAACTAGTCACTGATCATGCCCCTCTTATTTGAATTCGAGATAATAAGGAGAAATGTGACAAGGTGATTCCTGGCTACAAAAGCATTTAAGTCTACGGTGGAGCAGGGAAACTTCAGGACAACAAAGATGCCCTTTCTTGTGTCCATTGCCTTCTTGGGACAGTTGCTCAGCTGCAACGGCTTGGGCAAAGGTGGGGGTATGTCACATAATGAGGGACAGTATTTTTCACCTCACATGGTATTATATGTGGAAAACTAAGGTAGAATTTGGTCCATGTTTTCCAGCTTACCTTGGCAGTGTGGAATCCAAGCCGAGTTTTGCTGCCCATTTTTGACTAGCAGCAGGTGGGATAAATAAGGAACAGCTGGAGCAAGAGTTTGCTCTGGTCTGGGACTCAGGAAAATTACTTAATAGAGCTGTGTGTGGAAATTGCTTTGTGAGAGAAAGAAAAGGTTTGCAAAACTTTTTTTTTTTTTTCTTGTAGATGACAGAGAGAAGTCCTTCACCTGTCAGAGAGGAATCTGTACTGTTTAGTTAGTGCCTGGGTGGCAAGGAATTATGTTCTGTTTGTTTTATTGCAAACTTTTAAAACTAAACTGACTTCAAGTCAGACTTTAGGAAAGACATATCATAGTTCAAAGGATAGCCACCACACTCTATATACAGTATGCCCAAGTGCTCACCCACAAAATAAACCATACAAATCGAAAACAGTGGAGATAGCTCAAAGCAACAGCATTTTATTGTCAACGATTCGATGGAGCTCAGTACATCTTTCTCAAGACATGTATCTTGAGAAAGTTGGCCTGAGCTCAGTAACTAGACGTCAGTGTCAGGGTGTTCCCTTTACGCTTGCTAACAGGGAAGTGGAAAGAGAAGGTAAAGGAAGTATGGGCTTTTGGGGTTGAGGTAATGAAAGTGAACCTGTTGCCTTGCCCTGTATAGACAAAGCACAGGCACTTTAAAACCATTGCATATAATAACAACACATAGGAACAGGTTGTGACAATTCAAGCAATACTTTTTTACTATATTGTAGTTTGATTAGATGTGATGGCTGCATTTGTTTACTTTTTAGGCTTTCTTTCTTCTATTTTCATCTGGTCATCCAGCTAGTAAGTCTGTTGTTTTTCAACAGAACAAGCTCTTTTGCAAATATTACAGTTACAGTGATGAGCCAAACCATTTACCACTGACAGGTGTGCTTATAATGTTCAGCTTTTATTTATTTATATAAAACCTTTATCCCAAAAAGAACAAAACGTTTTTTTGGAACTGCTTTTATAAAGTGTTAACTGGGGTTTGGCTTCAATTTGTCAATGTATCTAAACCTTCTAGTACATCTAACACTCCCCTCCCTCCAGACTGACAATGCTGCTGTCCAAATGTGCTCCTTCATCCAGAGTAGGGGAACTCTAATACAGGAAGTGTGCTATTGGCCAGATCACCAGGTGAAAACAGAGGGAAAAAAAGAAAACAAATGCAGCCACCGTATCTTTTGATTGGTAAGCTGCATTATATTACATTTTTGGTATTGGGTTTAATACCACAGTGACAGCTGAAAGCCAAACATTGATAAAAGGACCTTTCATCACCTGTACTTAACACAAAACCCATAAACCCACCCACAAGCATTATAACCTCGCCCGCAAAGAATATCAACAACATTATAGTGAGGGATGCTTGTTCTTGCAATGGGTCCAGCAGTCTTGGTCCCTCTTACAAGACTTGAGGGCATCTATTAGTTTCTTTCAGAAACATAGATGACAAAATAAAGACCCAACCCCTGCCATCCTAAAGCTAGGTGAGCCACAGAATAGCATCCAAAGCCACCATTGAGTGTCACTGCTCTATAACCTTTGGTCAGAGAAAACAATTTTAACAGAAAATACTTACTGATTTCCCTTAGCATGAAAGCCAGTGTATAATTCTCGTATTTATGTTGTTGAATTACATGCAGATGAACCGTGATGCTTTGTTCCTCTTCTTCGTAAATGCAGGATTGGGTATCGCGGCACTCCACACTGTATTGACCTTTATTTTTTACAGGCTCATCGCAGGATATGCTGTCATTATCACTGCATAATACACATTTGAGTTAGTATAATACAATCGTCAGGCTGCCAAGTGTGGACATAAAATGGCTAAAAAAACTATAAACTATACATTTTTGCCATATTTTAAAATAACTCCAGCTAAAATGTTTTGTTTAGCTTTGGATAGACTTGAGATGAGTTAATACCTTAGACCCCACTAGGAAAACGTATCCTCCCTTACTGTTACTTTGTCACTAGGAAAAGAAATGAGGAACCAAAACAACTATGGCCTAGGGCGGCAAGGTAGGCAGGGAGGCACAAATCCTCTGTAAATCATGTTTAGTAATACATTTCCATGTATAATAATTCAGGTTATTTTCTTTCCCTGTATATCCTTGTGCTTTTTTACTAGCATTTTTAAATATGCAATGATCAGAGGTTGGATATACAGTTTAATGTAATGTAATATATATTTTATGTTTATTATATGTTTAATTTATGTTATCGATTTCACTTCTATTTTTCAATACTGCTGCTACAAATTTAAGTGGTGTTTTCTGTTCTTGAAGTGTAGAAATAGCTTATACTTTTTTAAAATAAAAACATATTTTTGGGTTACTGACATTCCAGATAACAGATCCTACACCTATATTCATAAATAATCAATACCATTTCAATATTTGACCTTCATAGGTAACTTACCCTCTACGAGCTTTAAAGAAAAATTCAATATTGCTGTCATCTGTTGAATTCCAGAAACAACTAAAGTTGCCACTGTAGTTTTTTACTGAACATTTCAATAATTCTCCCGACTCTATTAAAAAACAGCAGAAACCAAAACAAATTCAATATGGTTAACTGTCATTCAAAGCTTAACAAGGGCACAGGTACTAAAATCAATGAAAGCTTTGACAGTAAAGGTCAAGTATATAAATATGAATACATGATTTACGAAACAGGATTAAAACCACTATTCGCAATAAACTTACTTGACAATATCCTCTTGCGTTGCGGTAAGTTTTCCTCATGTAAAAGAATGACTTTATAATCCAGAATGAGTCCTGTATCTGAGTGACAAGTAAAATTCCCAGCGTCAGCATGTTCCTGCACTGTTAGATTTAGTATCCCATTGTTGGATCGTTGCTTTCTAGTTTTCTTCTTCCAGTGGACAGTTTGATGGTCCTGAGTGTGGCACTTTACATTTACTGATGGATTCTCAGCAACATCTACTACCATTGCTGAATGGAGAATAATGGAAAAAAATGGAGACTAATAAGCAAAATGAAGGAATCTCAGGGTAATAAAACTAGACATGTTCACTTTCTTTCCCTTCTTTTTCTTTCTCTACCCCCATAACATTAAGCTGCTTGAAAAGAAAATGCTTGACCAATGAAGAAATGACAGGGAAGGCTTTATTATAAGGTTACCAGCTAAGTGCCGTCAACTCTAATCTTAAAACAGAACTAAACTCACTGTATCTGAACACAGAGACTGCACAGATTCCTGACTTTAACCTGAGTTTGACCCGATGGAACACCTTTGGAATGAATTAGAGCGGAGATTGTGAGCCAGGCCTTCTCGTCCAACATCTGTGCCTGACCTCACAAATGCGTTTCTGGAAGAATGGTCAAACATTCCATAGACACACTCCTAAACCTTGTAGACAGCCTTCCCAAATGAGATAAAGCTCTTATAGCTGTTAATGGTGGGCCAACTCAATATTGAAAAAAATAAAAGAAATAAAAATAAAATAAAATAAAGGGAAGGCGCCTCTAAGTGCAGAACACCAAGACTTTATTAGCCAAAGGGATTAAAAACATTTACTAAAAGGTCATGGTAAAAAGGCTCATCATATAGAGGAGTTCAGCAATGGTGGTAGTCCTGGGATGGTCAGGTCCGCAGCAGGGTGTTGTGTATCCCAGCTGTCCAGCAGAGGGAAGCCGTGTGACAGGAGATCAGTGAGGAAGCTGTTGTGCTGTTGTAAACCAGCATAGAATGCTGGACTCATGACGTCACCGGAAGTACACCCGGAATCAGCATGGAACGCACGGTCCCGGAAGTGACGTCTAAATGGTGGGACATGTTTCAGAGCATCTGATAGGCTCCTTCTTCATGCCATTCTACCGGCATGAAGAAGGAGCCTCTCAGATGCTCTGAAATGCATCCCGCCATTTAGACGTCACTTCTGGGACCGCGCGTTCTTACGCTGATTCCGGGCGCACATCCGGTGACGCCATCCATCCGTCCTCTGCTGGACGACTGGGATACACAACACCCAGCTGCGAACCTGACCATCCCAGGACTACTACCATTGCTGGACTCTTCTATATGATGAGCCTTTTTACCACAACCTTTTAGTAAGTGTTATTAATCCCTTTGGCTAATAAAGTCTTGGTGTTCTGCACTTAGAGGCACCTTCCCTTTATTTTGTTTCTTCAGAGTTGTTGCTTTCCTCTTGAAGTACTGCCTTAGTGTTCTAATCAGACGTCTATCAGCCAGATTCATACCTGCCCTGTTTGGGGACACCTTCTCTGGACAGATGTCACTATCCAGAAGCACCCTTTGTTTTTTTTATTCCAGCTCAATATTGAACCCTATGGACTAAGATTGGGATGCCATTAAAGTTCATGAGCATGTAAAGGCAGGTATCCCAATACTTTTGGTAACAGTGTATATCGAGTAAGGGCAGATGATTCACATAGCATTTGCTTCCTGGAATCCATCTGCCCTTAGTTAAAAAATGCAGGCAGAAGATTATGCTTAGTTAAGAAAGTTGCTCCTCCAGAAAGGAAAGAAAAAAAGTACCAGTAAAGACTCCTGAAATGTATGACATAATTTGGCCTAGGCCAGAAACCAGGAAGCAAATGAAAAAATGTAAAAAAAAAAGTTTAAAACATATAAATATAACATACATTTCTACTGATTTACAAATGCTAGCAGCATAAGGATTACAAATATGTAATGTTTTTGAATTTAGCTTGTGCAGTTTGTGGAGAAGCTAAACACATAGCAGAGTTTAAAGCCATTGCTGCTAAACTTCCTATTTGGCATAATGCCATGTTACTCCATTTATTACATTTTACAGATTGCTCTTTTTGGAAACAAAAGGGCTTCACTACTATTGAGGACATTTATAATGGTTATGTTCTTTCTTCCTTTGCTGAGGTACAAAGAAAATATGAACTCACTCGCACTGCTTTCTACAGGTATCTCCTATCTCGGTTTGCACTGCACACAAAATTTGGTATATACAACACTAACTTCTCTAATTATCCATTAATGGGGATATTAAGGTCACAGGGTCCTAGAGGTCTTATCTCTGAAATATATTCCTATTTGTTATCCGCCACCATTAACAAAACTCCACTTGCGGTGTACTCTAAATGGCAACAACGTATCCCTGATCTATCAGATGAAGATTGGGAGGAAGCTTGCTCCTCTCACCTGTATGTCTCTCTGGCTATTAATAATAGACTAATACAATTCTACATGCTGCATCAATCATATCTCACACCAACGCAGTTACATGCTATGCATCGCATACCTGCTCCAAACTGTACCAGGTATGACTGTACAAATGCTGACTTTGCCCATATTATGTGGTTATGCCCCATCATTGCTAGATATTGGAAACGAGTGATTGACATTCTTTCTTCTATCTTATCTGTACCAGTACCAAACACCCCAAATGTATGTCTTCTGGGCATTTTAGATGAGGAGCAGTGGCAGAGATATGATAGAACTATGCTGAGAGAGACATTATTCTTAGCTGGAAAAGCTATAGCAACTAAATGGATCCAACCTGCCCCTCCATCTGTTTCGTAAATGGATACAGCTGGTGAACCATATATTGCCATACGAAAAACTCATTTTCCAGCATAGAGGATGCCCCATAAAATACAATAAGATTTGGGATACATGGTGTTTTCCCTCTCTTACCGTTATTAATGGCTAAAATTGTGCAGAGTGATCTGTGACCTAGGGAATGTTGTGTTTTTGCATGATGTGACCCAGGATCTCACCGGCTGATATTTAATGTTTTTTGATATACTCAGGAAGGTACTTGATATCGAGCCTCATATTGAAATTTAAAGCATTATGTTATACATGTCTTTATTTGATCTGCTTCATGTCTGTAAATCATACAATGTACCTTTTCATGCTTATGTTGAGCATTTTATTGATTGCGCTTATGTATTACTTTGTTAATAAAAAGAATTTTAAAATACCTAACGTTGATGTAGAGAGTTTAGTTCCGCATTAACCTGACCTTTAAAGTATGCCTGCGATGAGAAAATTATACTACATGGTCAAAAGTATGTGGACATCCCTCCAAATTATTCAGTTTGGGTGTTTACAGTAAAGTGTACTGTTAATGCAACTGCATACAAAGACATTTTAGACAGTTGTGCAGTTACAGCCTTAGGGTACCAGTTTGGAGAAGATCCTTTTTTATTCCATCATGTCTGTACCCCTGTGCACAAAGCCAGCCCCATAAAGACATGGTTGACTTGCTAGAGTGGTCTGCATATAGCCCTAACCTCAACCCTATTGGACACCTTTGGGATGAATTGGAATTCTGATTGTGACCAATGCTGATAGCGACCCAGGTATTCTCCTGGGTGATCTTTTGGCTAAATGGACACAATTTCTCATGGGCATAGTCCAAAATCTTGTAGAAAGCCTTTCTAGAAAATGTAGAGGCTGAGTAAGTGTTGGCTGTTATAGGCGCAAAGGAAGGCAAAGAGGCCATAATAATGTTGGTTTTGCAGTGGTTAAAGTGGTTGTTAACCCACTTTGACTATTTCTTATAATCTTCTCTGTGTCCTAATGACAAGTGCTCCTGTTTGTGTGATCTTTTAAAAAAATGCCTACTTTACCGTATTTCAGAGCGTTTCCTGGCGATCACGTGACCGGCCGGCTCTCTCCTCTCCCCGTCTGACAGATGCAGCAGGCAGGGCCAAGATTCCCCCACTGACATCAGTCAGGACGAGAGGAGGAGAGGAGAGAGAGAGAGCCGGCTGGTCATGTGATCGCCGGGAAACGCTCTGAAATATGGTAAAGGAGGATTTTTTTTTTTTATAAATCATACAGACAGGAGCACTTGTCATTAGGACACAGAAGATTATAGAGGACAATAAAAGTTTTTTTAGCAGCAGGGGAGGGGCGGGCACTTAGACCCCTTTCACACTGGGGCGCTTTGCAGGCACTACAGTGCTAAAAATAGCGTCTGCAAAGCTCCCTGAAAGTGCCGATGCTTTGTTTCCAATGTGAAAGCCCCGAGGGCTTTCACATTGGAGTGGTGCGCTAGCAGGATGGGAAAAAAAGTCCTGCTAGCAGCATCTTTGGAGCGGTGAAGGAGCGGTGTGTATACCGCTCCTTCATCGCTCCTGCCCATTGAAATCAATGGGGCACCTCAGCTACACCGCCGACAAAGCACCTCTGCAGAGGCACTTTGCAGTGGTTTTTAACCCTTTCTCGGCCGCTAGCGGAGGGTAAAACCACCCCGCTAGTGGCCGAATACCGCTGCTAAAACAATGGTAAAGCGCCGCTAAAAATAGCGGCGCTTTACTGCCTACGCACCTCCGCCCCAGTGTAAAAGGGGCCTAACACAGTAGCAGACACGCAGGGAGGGGAGGGGGGAGAGGACAGAGGAGAGCACAGAGGAGGACAGGAGAGCTGTGGCTGACGGAGGCACATAAACTGACCATGTGTCAGGGCTCAGCAGCCATGATACACCGTGGTCAGTTTACAGGGGGGAGGGTAAAGCCGGGCAAGATCAGCCAGGTATTACAGGTGATACGGGGGCCAAATTACACAGCACAAGCACCGTGCTGTATAATATGCTTTAAAGGAGCAGGATCTTTTTTTTTTTTTTGATTAACAAACTCTAGGTTTGTTCGCATACCAAATTAATATGCTGTGGTTAAATAAATAGTGACACCTTGTCCAGAAGGTTCTATGATTTTGCACAAATCATACTTGCCTCTTTTTGGTCCAGATCTACCTGCCATTTCTATGCCCTGATGAAGAACTTCCGAAATTAATAGAATTTTTAATGGATAGCGTAATAAACTATATCTGGAATTCAGTACTTGTTTGCAGCTCCTATTTTTCAAAACTTTTGTTTCAATAGCCTAGCAATGCTCATTGCGTGCCAGAGAGCTGCCTCTTGAAAAAAATCCTGCATCAGAAGACAGCAGAAATTCATATTCTTCACCTGGTCCTGTCAAATAGTATTGATCACAACATGCTTGGATGCACTGAGGTCGATTTACTAAAGGCAAATAGGTCATTCATTTTGCAGGGGAAGTTGGATTTTGCAAAGGAATTTGCCTTAGTGAATGTGGTGAAGTTTCACTTTGCAATAAATACCCAATCACGTGCAAATAAAATTTTAAAGAAAACAGCATTTTTGCTTGCAAGTGATTGGATGATGGAAGTCAGCAAAACTTCAACTCATTCACTAAGCTCTGGGTCAAATTCCCTTTGAACATGAACAGTCTATTTGACTTTAGTAAATCAACCCCACTATCTCTGCAGCAGTGTGCTCCAGACTGTGTGAATAAAATGTTGGCAATTATTTCACGACCACCCAGCATTATCAAACAAACACAGAGTCAGATCTGAGCTGGAGCTTAGAGCTCAGCTCCTCTCCAAGAAGCAAATACCTGGTGGGTTAAGGTGGGCCACTCCCTCACTTTTCCCTCCCTTTAGACTGGATACATGAGGCCCCTGAGGTGGTAAAAACAAAATCACACTTACTGTTTTTCTTGACCTGCAGTTCCCAGGCTCCATGCAGTGGATCCAGGTATAGCAAGATTAACATTAGAGTCATCGGTAGATGCATCATCTGTAAGACAAAATGTTTTATGATCTGTTTTGATTGCTGAGCTGGTAATTAATGTTCTAATTTAATAGGAATGAAAAAAACAACTAAAGAATGAGGAACAATTTATCACTACATTTTTTCAAGAAGATTTCGTTTAGCCTCACCTAACTTGGAAACTCCATCTCATGTTAATGGGCTGGCTAAAAAGTAAGTGCTTGTAAAAGCTTTCTGTACACACTACCTACTGGTATACAAACAGAAGCCTATATATAAAAGGCCCAACTGCATGCCAGCAATGTGTAGGATTATAAGGTCATCCATAGATCTACAAGAGTACCCATCCGAACAATGTTTCCTCTGCTGGTGGCCGGCGACCAACTGCCTGCCGCCACAGACATTACACACAGAGATCGTGACTTTCAAAAAGATTTCTAGATTTTCTCTATGACATAACATTTATCGGTACTTTTAGAGTGCAGGTCTCCTTTAAAGTCAATAGAGATATATGTAAGCTATTATTGCTAGTATCATTGTGAAAATACTAGTTGCCTGTCTGTCTCCAGGTTAATTACTTCAGAGCCACTAACTTGAAACAAGAATACAGCAAAAAAGTATCAGATAAGTGTTGAATTTCTACTTCTATCTTTGTTGATACGAAAGCCAACATATCAGCATACTAGGTGGACAAATAACATTTTCTGCAATGTCAGCTTCCATATTTGTAGGTTCCTGATGAAGCAACAATACCGCAACATGTAAAGAGGAAAGGATTACCACTACACCCGACCAGCCCAGGTGAATAGATGATAAGGAGCGGCCTTAGCCACCACATCGCACACCCTGATGCATTTCGACCCACCCACCGGGACTTAATTACTCAATCCTACGGGTGGCTAGACTGGTCCCTGCAGCTTCTTCTTTCCTGGCAGTCTAAAGTCCTCTGACTTCATCAAGACCAATACAGAGACCAAAACCCTGCACTGGACATGAAAACGACGAGGTAGGGTTCACTGCCGGAATGGGGGGGGGGCACTCTCTACTGTGGAAGCGGAGAATCAGGTAAATAAATTGCTTTTATCATCCCCTAGGTCTAAATGAGTAGTTAACACATGCAGTGTGGGCCCAGCCCCACTGTCAGGGAGGAGGAGTTTTAGGTTTACTGGAGTTAGGCTTTAAAGGTTTCTGGTTGCTAGGTAATATTTATTTGTAATAACATTGCATCATGTATGGCTTTTTTTCTGGACATAGTTGAATTCTAACTTTTCATATATATAGTGAGGACACTTTGTGCAGGGGATTGCTGTAGCTGTACTATGCGTCCTTTGTTTTTTTTTTTTGTTAAAGTTTTGATTGTTGTACTGTTTTGCTATGTTGCTCTGCACAGCTGGTGCCTTCTGGAAGTTATGGATTACCTTATTTAGGCCAGGTTTTCTTGGGCTTTTTGGGTGGAACGACCCTCTGGTGGGGCAACTGTATATATATATAAAGAGACCTGCCTCTAGACATCAGTCAATCTACGCAAGGGGAAGGGAACAGTAGATGTGCTTGTATGCGATTGCTTCCTTACTTGATACCATCCCTTGGCGAGAACCCAGTCGGGGTTCCAGGTATATAGATTTGTGCTATTCATTTAAGAACTTAAAGTGATACTAAAGGATATTTTTTTTATTTTTTTTTTAATTAACAAACATGTCATACTTACCTCCACTGTGCAGCTCGTTTTGCACAGAGTGGCCCTGACCATCCATTTCTGGGGTCCCTCGGCAGCTCTTGTGGCTCCTCCCCGCATTAGATAACCCCCTTGGAGACTCTCCAACTCTCCTGAGGGCGTTGCCTTGTGGCCGTCCAGCATTTGGCGTCAGGACTCAAGCCCGCCCCTCAGCACCCGCGTCATTGGATTTTATTGACAGCAGCGGGAGCCAATGGCTGCACTGCTATCAATCTATCCAATCAAGAGCTGGGAACCCGTGGAGAGAGGGACGGCGGGGATGTGCTGACAGAAATTCGGAGCTCAGGTAAGTAAAACTGGGGGGGGGGGGTAGGGGGCCGGTGACTGCAAGGTGTTTTTTTTACCTTACTGCATAGGATGCATTAAGGTGAAAATACACAATCCTTTACAACCCCTTTAAAGGATGTTCTATTTACAAGGTATGACTACCTCAATGGGCAGGGGCACCAAGGGACACTCAGAAGGCACTTTGTGTTAGGAATGGATAGAAGAAGCTGTAATTGTTTAATTATACCTTAGCAACTTTAGAAAAGAAACATTCTTGTATACATCTTCGTCTGGTCTGAAGTTACTTAAGGATATTAGAAGAAGGGGTGCATGCATGCATATCACATATAGTGTATGGTTCACACCAGAACAAGAAAATATACAGTATATATGCATAAAGTGCAGTAGAACTAACTAGTAATGACTACAGTACTAGTTTCTAGGTGCAAATAGCAGCCAGTTGGGAAGTGGAGATGACTTGGCATAGCTCCCAGTAGTGAAGGAGCTGGTAAGCTTAGGCACCTTCCCTAGCAAAGGAAACCCCAATCTGGCTCCAACTAATGGTATGGGACATCGTAGGGACCCAGCCTGTATGTTGTGGAAGATGGAATGAGGCCTCAAGGAAAAATTAAGCATGAGTTATGTACAGAGTCAAGCTTCTGAGATTCAAGCTTAACATACGGATGGTGCATTCTGACACCTGGCGTGCCAAACAGACTCCTACGTTGCAGGAATGGTTCACACTAATCAATAAGGTGGTGAATATGGAGCAGCTGATACATATAATGCAAGAAAGGCTGTCCAAGTGACATGGTATGTGTTGGTTACACTATAAAACCAATGTTTAATACAAGGGCATAATGCATTCCTTTTCTTGAGTGGTCTGCCCAATGCTTTCTTGCAGGACCATTGTATATCTACTACAGTGTCATGACCACGCTGTATGTGGACCTCTTCAAACTTGAAAGTGTGAGCATTGCCTTGATAAATAAATAAAAAAATCATCTTTATGCCTCAAATCATGTCCCCCACCCTACTCATGTTTCCCACTCCCCAATTGTTCCTTTCTCATGATACTTAAAATAACCCCCAACTCACACCCCTTAACCCCTTGTGACTTTTTTTTCTTTTTTCTATCCCTCCCTAAGACACTCAGCTACTTACTGAATGTCCTGTTATGTATATTGCATTCTTGTTTTGTGATTGCACAGGCTAGTTATACTGATTGGAAACCTGTACATGCTGTACTGTCTCCTTTGTTGCTTGCAATTTTACATAAAAACTATATAAAAACATTTATGAAAAAATATTATAAAGTCTTGTCAGATATTTAATGAATGAATGATAGGGTCAGAGAACCCAAACAAACCCATAAAATGTCCCATTCAGATCAAATAAGAACAGCTGTTAACTTGAAACTGCTAGTGTTTGCAGATGTGACAGCATATAACCTGACTCACTGCAGTGGCTCTCTTCCAAGAATTTTTATGTAACTTAATATTCTAATTGTTTTCCTCTCCACGTGCTGGAACAATTCAGCATTGTGCGCAGTGCCGTGGCGTGCCTAATGTTTACTTGGGTGTGATAACAAGCTTCTGTGGGTCCATTCGCGCTTGTGTGTTGGAGGAACACGTGCTAAAAACATGCTAACGTACGTTACCATGAAGCATAGCAAAGCACCCGCTCTATTGACTATGCCTTGGATTGCCATTTATTGTGAATGGCACCCCAGTGCATGGTTTATCCAAAGGCCCTCTGATTGGCCCTCCTTATCCAGCTGGCCATAGTTCAAAAGCCATGCAGTGCATTATGGTTTTTAAAAAAAGTATCCCGAGTGAATCTGTGCAAAAAAACTTACAGGGTTTTTTCCACCCAACAGATGCCTGTAGTGACAATCCTGCAGGATCTCACAGTTTTCTTAACAGATATATCTATTGATTTTCAATTAACCACTTCAGCCCCGGAAGAATTTACCCCCTTCCTGACCAGGCAATTTTTTGCGATACGGCACTGCATCACTTTAACTGACAATTGCGCAGTTGTGCAACGTTGTACCAAACAAAATTTATGTCCTTTTTTTTTCCCCACAAATAGAGCTTTCTTTTGGTGGTATTTGATCCCCTCGTTTTTATTTTTTGCACTATAAATAAATGAAGAGTGACAATTTTGAAAAAAAAAACACAATATTTTTTGCTATAATAAATATCCCAAATTAAAAAATAAAATAATAATTTATTCATCCGTTTAGGCCAATATGTATTCTTCTACATATTTTTGGTAAAAAAAAGTGTATATTGATTGGTTTGCGCAAAAGTTATAGCGTCTACAAAATAGGGAATAGATTTATGGCATTTTTATTATTATTTTTTTTTACTAGTAATGGCGGTGATCAGTGATTTTTAACAGGACTGTGACATTGTGGCGGACAGATCGGACACTTTTGACACTTTTTTGGGACCATTGACATTTATACAGCGATCAGAGCTAAAAATAGCCATTGATTACTGTATAAATGTCACTGGCAGGGAAGGAGTTAACACTAGGGGGCGATCAAGGGGTTGACTAGAAGAGGAGCCAGATCGTTGTTCCTACTTAGTAGGAACAGACAATCTGTTTCTCCTCCCCTGTCAGAATGGGAATTTGTGTGTTTACACACACAAATCCCCGTTCTGACCCTTGTGCCCGCGACCACGGGTGGCCGGCGGCAATCGCGCCCGCTGGCCACGTGCATCAGGTCCCCGCCGTGCTATGGCTCTTAAAGGAGCCGCCGTACATATATGGCGATTCGCACAGGAGAGCCATCCTGCTGCTGTATATGTACAGGAGCCGATCGGGAAGCGGTTAAAGACAATACGATGGAAAGAAATAAAGTGGTAGGCTAGCATTGACTATTTGCAGTCAAGGATAGGTGTGCGCAGCCTATTGCATTAGGGTGTGCACACCAAAGCTCAAACACATGTATGTATGTATGTATGTATGCACACACACACACACATTCTTACTTGCGGCACTCTGACCCGCCGGTACATGATCTCCTTGCCTGCAGATTCAAAGAGAGAAATTCTTCCACACTTCTCCTTTATGCAGTTGCTCAGTCGGAGATCTATCCCACCTTACCACTGGCACACAGAGCAATAATGCTAATGCAAATGGGGTGATTAGGGTGTGCCTAGGCACATCCAGCACACCCAGTGCGCACGCCTATGCAGTCTAGTATTAGTTGAAGGGGAGGAGAGAACCTTCCCTGTTAGTAGAATGATCTTTCTTTACATAGAAATAAAGGATCCGCAACAAGTGTTTGATCTCCCCCTGGTGGTTGATCAAAGCAACTACAGTTCAGAAGCTGAAACCTTTCTAGCAGATAGCTTTATATGTCCAATTTACAGGTAATTGTGATTAACACTGTTCTCCAAATATAGAGACCATAATTGGTCATATATATTTCGGTAGAATTTTTGGAATAGTATACATGCTATATATATATATATGTGTGTGTATAGGGTGTTTTTTAGATTTTCTTTGGCATCATGGTCTTCCTATGACACACTGATATTCTAATGGCGGTAGTCCTGTGTCCCTGGTGTACATGCATATTGACCTGAAGAATTATTCGGAGTAAGAGTGGTCTCTCAGAAGATCCAATGTAAAAAAAAAAAAAAGGAAAAGAAAAGGCCCAAAAAAGGTACAATATACCTCAGGCATACTCGATGAGCTCTTTCGATCACAAATACTGATGTAAAAGTAGAGTCCCCAAATATTTCCCTCATGGCATCATTTCAATATTTCCCTCATGGCATCATGGTCTTCCTATGACACACTGATGTCCTAATGGCGGTAGTCCTGTGGCCCTGTTGTACATGCATATTGACCTGAAGATTTATTCGGAGTAAGAGTGGTCTCTCTGAAGATCCAATGTAATCATGTGAATTGAAAAATGAATTTAACAGGTTTATGCAGCCCTGTTGTTTTTTCTAATGTGTATTTTTCTGTTTGCAGTATCCTGTATAAAAAAAGTATAATGTCTCCCGAAGAAGCCATATTCTGGCGAAACATGTCAAGCAAATAGTGTTGCACAGTACATTGTGATCGCGTTTGACTTTTCATCTTTGTTAAACTTTTTTTAGAGAAGATTGTAATATCTTTTTTTAATGTATGGGAAAAAAAAATTATCATATTTTAAAATATGCTAAAGTGTATTATCTTGAGCAGGCACCTCAAAAGTCCCCCTTCCGTATTTTTTGGTGTAGTTTCTATTCATTGTGATGCCTTGCTCCCCACATCCTTGGCTGCCATTGTACTAATCTGTGTTTGATCTTGCAGTTTAGGTATAGAATTTCCCTTAAGGCTATGGGAATGCTGAATTCCCAGGGGCATCGGTAAGTGACCACTGCTCACGCATGTGCAGTATTAAGCTCATTTTAAAAATGGCAGCATGGGAACAAGGACACAAGCAGCACAAAGGCAGAATAAAATAGGTAAGTACAAAGAAAAAGTGACAGGATAAAGATACGTATGATATTTCCTTCCTCCCTAGTCAGATTTAAATGCTTACGCGCCGAACAGTGCCAGACAATTGGAGATCTCTTCAAGAACAGATGATTCTATACTATACAGACCCCCTTGAAAAAAAAAAAGCAAAGACGGGTTCACGTTTACCGAACTGTAAAGAGCCATCTGACTCCTCTCAACATAACATACACCCCATTCCCCTTACAGTTCTCTTGCTGAATATAGCAACAATGTCCTAAGGTAGCCAGAAAATAGAAACAAGATAAGAAAAAGTTTATCAATTTGTAAATTCTGATATATGGTGCTGTCCCTTCTTACCCTGCTGCCCCACTCACCGGCCACAAATCCTTTATTGTAATTACAGCCCATGTAATTCTGCCAGGGGAAGGAGCTGCGTACTTTTGTTGCTAATTTGTCACACAAAGCTGCTCTATGGAAACAGTCTCACCCATTGTCATAAGTATAGATCTTCATACTATACTAAAGAGCTGAATTCTATTAGAAATTATATACCTGGAGTTGAAAAAAGAAAATTAATGTATAACAAAATCACAAATTTTGTTATAACCAAGTTATACAAAATGGGCTAGAAAACTATTTAAACAAATTTTACAAAAAAAAAAAAAAAAGTTTCCTTTTTTTTTTTTACTTTTTTAAAAGTTAAAATAGTAAATTCAAATTGTGCATTTTGCTGTTTACCCAGAGTTTCACTTAAAGGAAATGTAATATATTAATCTATATGGTTTAATGTACCATATTCCACCCAATACTACATTGTTAAATTGGCGTTTACCCAGAGTTTCACAATATCCCTTAATATTATACTTTATATTATAATTCAATTTTATTTACAATATTTGTTGATTAAATTCTGCGTATAGAGGTAAGTGTGCTTAAATTCCTACCCATGTAATGTCAATTACCATTTAAAACAACAATTAATACTAAAACTCCAGGCAAAGAGTTGAATCAGCAGATGAAATAGATGAAGGGGGTGTCAGGTCTTGGCTCAGCCCTTCCTTCTCTGTGCTGGCCACTCGGCTGTCGGCTAATTGCCAGCTCCTATCTCTCCACAGTTACTCAGCTGTTGATGATATCCTGCTCGTCAGTCCTGCCTACTTAAAGCGGAGTTCCACCCTAAAGTGGAACTTCCGCTCATCGGATTCCTCCCCCCCTCCGGTGCCTCAAGTGGCACCTTTCAGGGGGGAGAGGGGTGCAGATACCTGTATAATACAGGTATCTGCACCCACTTCCGGGAATAGCTAGCGGCAGCTAGCTGCAAATGCCCCCCCCCCGTTGTGTTATGGGAAACACACAGTTCCCACAACACAACGGGGACCAGTGTAGACGCGCAGCGCAACTCGCACATCTTCTGCGATCCTGTTCAAGACTTGCTTTGCTGACATCCCTTCTGGCTCCAGATTATATTTGCTGTTCCACTACATTGATCCCTGACTTCTGGCTTGGCTGACTATCTGTTCCGGTTACTGAACTTTGGCTAGGTTTTGACTATGTTAGTTCTTTTTACTTTTATTATTAAACAAGTGTGATTTAACTGTACTTCTGTCTCGGCCTGATTTCATGGTTTCTGACAGGGGGGCTATTTTACCTGACAAAGAATTTGAATTTGAATTTCTATCTATCCAGCTCTGGGATTTACACAGCTCTGCCACACAGAGAGAAAACATATTTTAATCTGCTCCATTTCATTAACACTTACAACTAGGGTTGCCACCTCATCCCTTTAAACCAACCTCAGTACAGCGGTGCTCTCTCACTGCCGCTGAAGCTGTTACACAGACAGTGCAACAATAGAGGAGTTCTGTACTTGGGCAGGAGAAGCCTGATGGGAATTTACAGACACTAGTTCCCCATCAGGTCCACCCCCCTTGTTACTGACAGTGGGCAGATCTTTAGTCAACAGACAGCCTGCTTTTAGTCAAAGAATCTGCCCACTGCCTACTGTCAATTACAATTAAGTGCAGACCTGATGGGGAACTAGTGTCCCAGCTTCTCCATCAGACTCCACCCACCTCAGCACCATTGGTTGTTAAGAGGATGTCGGCTTTGAAGCCAACAGCATCCTTAACAACAAGTAATAAGAGGGGGTGTAGCAATGGAAAATATGCCACTTTTCTACACTACGGACAGGGACAGGCACTCTGTCTGTCTCTGTATGCCAATTAATTGTACCTCTTAATTACCTCCAGTTTCGTTATCTATGAACTGGGGGGTAATTATTTTTGAATTTGGTGCATTAATAGCACCACTTTGTACAAGTGGGGCTTTTAAGAACTTCTTGAATCCGCCGCAAGTGTCGGTAAAGTTACTAAAATGGGTGATAGAGATTTTTTAATTTTGGCACAGGCTATTTTAAAGGGCCATAATGCCAAAAAACAGTCCTTTTTTCTTTATTGAATCCCTCCCAGTGTCTACACTGTTGTGAAATCACAAATATTGTTATCAAATTTTGCACATCCAGTTCAATGAACTACATAACACTTCTCGCCATTATGTTATGGAGATGAGGATAGGGGGAAGTATTCTGTAGTCCTAATACACTTCCTGTCTCAGGCTGGCATAGCTTGTCCTCCAATGACACAGTACAGTGAGAAAGTTTGTCACCCTAGGACAGGAAATGTGTTACTGTTAAGCTCCCTAGGTGAAAAAATGTCTGGGGAAAAAAAATGGAGTCACTGCATCCAAAGACAATAATACATTTTCTTAGATGCAATTTAAGTTAGACATGACAGTTACAATATTAACTAAGGATTAATTAATTGAGGGATATAACCCATTTTCCTTTAGAAAAGACACACAGAACGGCCCTACAACTAACTAAAGTATACCCATGCTATAAATGTACTAAAATGCTATAAACAAAACAATAACCTAAGGCATCTTACTTTTTCGTATGTCACTGGAACAGAGCCTGAAGCTGCTGCGATGATGATGTGAGTACCTCTGCTTCCTTGTTCCAGCCAAATATCACAATCTGTAAACTGCAGAGGATCCCTGGTTATATAGAAGTCTAATGATGTCACTGGTAATGCCCCATTCCTAGAGGAAGCTGAAAGGTCTGATATTTTTTTTATTTTTCTAAAGTGGCTTAATGGTTTCCTCTTCCTCTTTCATTATGTGTGAAGTGGAAGAACATGATATACTGTACAGATATGCCACTCATTTTAGTGTACCTTGCCTTACGATACCTGTTTAGTATGACATTAAAATAGAAGCTCAAAGGGAATTTTAGACAAAACTAATTCAGCTTGTGTGGGTGGCATTATGTAGTTTCTGTTAATCTCTTTAACCACTTCAGTCTCGGAAATTTGGCTGCTCAATGACCAGGCCATTTTTTGCGATACGGAACTGCGTCGATTTAACTGACAATTGCGCAGTTGTGCGACGCTGCACCCAAACAAAATTGACGTCCTTTTTTTCCCACAAATAGAGCTTTCTTTTGGTGGTATTTGATCACCTCTGCAGTTTTTATTTTTTGCGCTGTTAAACAAAAGAAGAGTGACAATTTTGAAAAAAACACAATGGGGGTTATTTACTAAAGGAAACTCCACTTTGCACTGCAAGTGCACTTGAAAGTAAAGTCGCTGTAGATCCGAGGAGGAAAATAAAAAACAGCATTTTAGCTTGCACATGATTGGATGATAAAATCAGCAGAGCTTCCCCTCATTTCAGATCTACCCATTAGATTTAGAGCGACTGCACTTCCAAGTGCACTTTCAGTGCACTTTCGAACGCACTTGCAGTGCAAGGTGGATTTGCCTTTCGTAAATAACCCCCAATATCTTTTACTTTTTGCTATAATAAATACCCCAAATTTTTTAAAAGAAAAACACATTTTTTCCTCAGTTTAGGCCGATATGTGTTTCTCTACATATTTTTGGTTAAAAAAAAAAATCGCAATAAGCATTTATTAATTGGAAAGTTGAAAAACTTAAAAAGTTATAGCATCGTCAAAATAGGGGAAAGATTTATGGCAATTTTATTATTATTATTTTTTTTTACTAGTAATGGCGGTGATCTGCAATTTTTATTGGGATGTCGATATTGCGGTGGACAAATTGCACTGATTACTGTATAAATGTCACTGACAGGGAAGGGGTTAACACTATGGGGCGATCAAGGGGTTAACTGTGTTCCCTAGGTGTGTTCTAACTGTAGGGGGATGGGACTGACTAGGGGAGGAAAGAGATCGGTGTTCATACTTAGTATGAACACATAATCTCTCTCCTCTCCCCTGAGAGAACCAGGATTTGTGTGTTTATGCACACAAATCTCGGTTCATGCTCTGTCACGAGCGATCGCGGGTGCCCGGCGGTCATCGAGCCCGCCGGGCACTCGCATTGGCTCCCGACACACGTTCCTACAGCGTCTTGAAGGGCCGACGTACAGGTATGTACGTTAGCTGGAGTTAAAAACATGCACCAAAAGTAGAACAAGGTATACCAGGCCATTGTTTGAATTCCTTTTTTTCTAAAAGCTAAATTCCAGATAAGAAAAAACCCTCTTAAAAAAACAGCTTTTAATGCATTGCTTTCTTTCAGTTTATTGTTGCTTTGGTGCTTTCCACAGTATCTCCTTTCACCCACTAGATGTCCTCAGGTGGCATGACAGCCAGCACGATTCAGCTCACTTTGTCTGTGCACAGGCTGTCAAGGGCATGCCCCCTGGGCATACACCATCACATGGCTCTGAGTATTACTGCACTGGCCATGGTGGGTGGTCCTTACTACTGTACTGAACAGTGCTCATGTAATAATATGTGAGCTCTGAACAGTGATGCCCCCAGCTGCCACTGTAATCTGTGGTGGTGTCTTAGGAGCAATGACAGCAATGACAGTGGTTCCTGTATCAATAAAGTGTTTACAGTTCTCACCCATAAATACATTGTAATAATATTATAAAAAGCAGAACCCAAGCCAGGAGATCTTTAACCCTTTGTTAGGACATATAGGGGTTTATTTACCAAAGCTAGGGAGGGCAAAGTTTGTCACATTTCAGCATAGAAACCAGTCAGCTTCTTTTTTTTTTTTTTTTTGCCACTCAGTTTCATATATAGCGAGACAACAATCAACTTTTCTGTTCATATACGTCTCTGTTATTCTATTCTTCACATCACTGTGGCTAATTTTCATAACAGTATAAAAAGATGAAAGGGAAGGAAAGGGTACAGTTCCCAGCAAGTGTTGTAGTCCCCTTGTCCCTATATGGCCCTTCTCCTTCCTTCTAGGATTAATATTTAAAAAAATCAACCTTTATTATATTGTCTCAATTACCCATGTCCCATAATTTTTTAATCTATTTCCCCCCCCCCCCTCCCCTTGTGCAATGCCCCTTCCATAATTAACTCTGCTAGATCCTGATTTTCTCTGTATAACTCAATGATTTTTTAAACTCTCTCCAACACTTCCATTTGTCTTTCCTCCCCTCAGACATTTCTTCCTTATTACCATAAATCCTGTCCATGATGTAGGTTTCTTCCACTGCATTTATCCACTCCCATATCTGTGGGTTTTCTTTTTCCCTCCAATTTTTAGGGATTAGCTTTTTTGCTGCGTTAATTAAATGTGGCACCAACGAGGCTTTATATTGTTTCTCGTTCTCATCAACGCCGTGGAAGAGCACCAACCATGGATCTTTTTTCACCTCTCTCCCAGTAATCTCTTTGACAATGCTTAATACCTTTTCCCAATATTTTTGAATATTCGGGCACTTCCACCATAAATGTGCCATTGTGCCTGCCTCCTTGCATCCTCTCCAGCAGTCTGCCGACATCTCTTTTTGATATTTACTGGCCTTATCTGGTGTTACATACCACCTCACTAAGCACTTGTAGTTCATCTCAGCTGTTTTTGTGTCTATTGCCGAACTAAGGGTAAGGTTCAGGATTTTTTTAATCGTGTTTAACTCTGTCTGTGTCCCCAAGTCCTTTTCCCATTGTTTAATAAATGTGGGTATCTCTATTTCATCCTCTACTAATAATAATTTATATAATTTTGAGATAGTGTTTTTTGTGGTTTCTGAGGTGCATAATTTTTCCAACCCCGTCAGTTCTTCTCCTGATCTTATTGGCTGTGGTAACTTTTTAACAAACCTTTCTAATTGTGAATACCTCCATCCATTAATCACCCATGTTTCTGTGTTCTGTTCCAGCTCGTGAAGTGTCCTAATTTTCCCTTTGTTTACTATCTCCCTTAGTTCTACCTTGTCTTTCTTTATCCAATTCCCCCCTATACTTATTTTCCCCGGGGCAAAAAACTTGTTGTCTTTTAATCTTAATAAAGGTGAGTTATAAATTTTATTTAACTGCTTATAAATTGTATCCCACATCCTTAATACCACCCGTGTTAACAAATGTGTTTTTTCATCTATCGTTCTGTGTTGGGGGGGGGGGTTCCAAATAATTACTCCTAACTGTGCCTTACTATAAAATTTTTCTATATTTACCCATCTTTTTTCTTGATTATCCCTTGCCCATTCTATCGCTCGTGACGAGATTATTGCTTTGTAGTATGCTAAAATATCCGGAACCACCAGGCCCCCTCTTTTTTTCTCTTGTCTTAGTGTCTAAGGATACTCTCGGCTTTTTGTTTTTCCAAATAATATTTGTTAGTATTGTTTTGAGCTTTCTGAGGTAGTACGATGGTAGTCCGATAGGTAACATTTGGAATTTATATGTAATTTTTGGGAGAAGAGTCATTTTAATAGCGTTTATACGTCCTATCCAGGATATTGGTCTGATCTGTAACTTTCTTCCTTCTTTCCTAATTTCGTCCAGTAGGGGGATATAATTTCTTTTATATATTTTCTCCAGGGAGTTAGCTAATTTTATTCCCAAATATTTTATCTCTTTTTCCATATAAATTGGAACTCCTTCTTTGCTAGCTCTCCGTATTGCTTAAACGTTCTAATTAACTTTGGCAATATACTCTCAGGGTTGGTTATATAAAAGAGCACGTCATCAGCAAATGCTGATAACTTGTGCTCTTCACTACCCACCTTAAATCCTTTAATATCGGGGTCATTGCGGATTGTTGCGAGGAGCGGCTCTAAGGATAGGATAAAAAGGAGTGGGGACAGCGGGCACCCTTGTCTTGTCCCTCTCTCCATCTCAAAAAAATCTGAGAGTACTCCATTGATCTTAATTGCTGCTCTTGGTTGTCTATATAGAATTTTTATTCTTTTCAACATCTTTGGGCCTATTCCCATTTTTTCTAGTGTTTGAAACATGAACCCCCAGTCTACTCCATCGAACGCCTTTTCAGCGTCGCTCGACAGAAGCAGACCGGGGGTCCCATCTTCCTTTATCTTCTGGAGTATAAGCAAGGTTCTCACCCCGTGGTCCTTCCCTTCTCCTCCAGCTACGAACCCTACTTGGTCAGGGTGGACTATTGTATTCAATAGTCCTTTCATCCTTTTTACTAATATTTTTGCATAGATCTTCGTATCTGCATTTAATAGCGATATTGGTCTGTATCTAGAGCAAAGGGTCACATCCTTTCCTTCCTTTGGGATTACCGTGATCATTGCCGTTTGCGCCTCCTTACTCAACTCGAAATCCTTTCCCAGTCCATTCATATACTGACACATCTTCGGTATCAGAATATCCTTAAATTTTTTATAATAATATGCGGTAAATCCGTCTTGCCCTGGGCTTTTCCCTTGTGCTGTATCTAATAGTGCTTCCTTTACTTCTTCTTCCGAAATTGATTCCTCTAAGGCCTCCCTATCGTTCTCCTGAATCTTAGGTATCCCCGCTTTTTTTAAGAATTCCCTTATCTTTTTTTTTTTTCCTTTTGCCTGCCCCCCGTTTTGATCCCCTGCATACAGATCTTTATAATAGTTTTTGAAAGTTTCTCCTATTTCTTTTGTCTCATAAACCATTAAGCCCTGTTTAGACTGTATCTTGCCGATAAAGTTACAAGTTGTTTTTTCCCTTAGCATTCTGGCCAAATATTTCCCTGTTTTATCCCCCCAATGATATCTCTCTTTCGCTATTAGGAAGAATTTTTCCTTTGTTTCTTGATCTATCAAGCTTTTCAGTTCTTCCCGTTTTTCTATCAACCTTTGGTATGTTTCCTTATGGAGTCCTCTCTGTTTTTTGTGTTCTTGTTCAATGTTAAATATTACTGTCATAAGGTTTCCCATTCTATCTTTCCTTTCTTTTTTTTTTCTAGCTCCCTCTTTTATTAGTATTCCCCTTATGTACACCTTATGGGCCTCCCAGACCACAGCCCCCGAGACATCTCCTGTTTCGTTTGTCTTAAAATATTGTTTGAGTTCCTCTTCCACCTTTTGAGCCACACCCTCATCTAATAATAGGTCCTCATTTATTCTCCATAAGGGGGCTTGTCTCTGTATTTGAGAAATTCGCATTTCCATTTCTATGGGGGAATGGTCTGACAGTGTAGTGATTCCTATTTTTGCATCTTCTACCCTTTCTAATAATCCATGTTCTAACAATATGTAGTCCAACCTAGAGTACGTCCGGTGTACAGGGGAGTAAAACGTATAGTCTTTAGATTTACCATTTATAATCCTCCATATATCTACTAACTGGTTCTCATAGAACTTCTGTCTGACCCTTCTAAGCTGTTCGTTGTTCGTCCCCTGTACCCCGGACGTACTATCCACCGCAGGCTCAAGACATACATTAAGATCTTCCATTACAATCAGTCCCCCTTTCCTAAAGTTTAATAATTTCTCCAGTGTACCTATCAGGAATTTTGCTGTATTTTTATTAGGGGCGTATATACTTGCAATAGTGCAGTCTAGTTCCCCCAGTGTCCCCTTTAAAAAAGGAATCTCCCCTCCGTGTCCTGCATTCTTCCTTCTAGTTTGAATTGTACATCTCTTGCCAATCCTATTGCCACTCCTCTTGCTCTATTAGAAATTGTATCTCCATAATACCACGTCGGGAAAATCTTTGACCACAATCTGATATTTGACTCACCTCCCTCCATTCCCCCCTACCCAAATTGGCCCCTCAGGGCCCCTAAGGTCATCAAGGGTCTCCATCCGAGCCCTTTCTGAGTCCCTATATCCTAAGGTGGAGTTCCGAGTGTTCCTCTCCACCCCATTCCTCAAGTTGGCTATTGGAGTGGGGTGGTCCAGCCGGTCCCTCTATACTCTTTATTACGGCCTCGTTTTCATTTTCTACAATTCCCCCCCCCCCCCCCTCCACCCTCCGCCGCCGTCCCCCCCCCCCCCCCCCCCAGCCGAAAGCTTTTTCTTTTTCTTTCTTTTTTTTTTTAATACCCAATTCTATATGGGCTACCCCCCCTTGATAGGCCCCTTAATCTTCTATCGTCCAGCCTGGTAATTCTGGAACCTGTATATCCAATCTTTTGCAAAATTCTTCTAGGTCTTCCGGAAATCGTAGTCTAGCAGACCTCCCTCCCTTATGTCCATTCAGACAGGCCGGGAATCCCCAATTATATTTGATGTTTTGTACTCTCATTGTTTCCAATAATGGCTTCAGTAGTCTTCTTCTTGATAAGGTCTCTTGAGCTAAATCTGCATAGATCTGAATTTCCGCTCCCTCGATCACCATAGGTGGTTTTCCTCTCAGATTCTTCCAGATTTCCCATTTATCTTCATAGAATCTAAATCTAACAATAATATCCCTCGGTCGTTCTGTCTTCGAGTCACGGGCATGTCCCACTCGGTGTACCCTCTCTATCTTTAGGCAGTCCTCCCCTCCTCTATCTAACAAGGGCCCAAATATTGTGTTAATCATTTTCTTCAGGTCTTCCCCCCCTTTTTCTGGAGCTGAGCGAATCCTGATGTTCTTTCGTCTACTCCTGTTCTCCTGGTCTTCCAACCTGTATAATATTATCTTTTGATTTTGTTGTGTTCTTTTAACTTGCTGTCTGAGGGTTTCCAGTTCTTGTTTTTGTTCTTCTGTAGTTTTTTCCGTGATCTCCACTCTTTCCAGTATGTGTCCCAGGTCTCCTCTCAGATTTTGAATATCTGTCTTTATTGAATTTTCCATTTTCAGAAGCAGTTCGCTCATCTCTCCCTTATTTAGTGGGAGGGTCCCAAATGGACCCCCTTCAGCTCCACTGAAGTCCTGATCCCCTTCTGTTGACAAGTCTTCTCTGGAATGTTCTGGGGTCTCTCCTGTTTTTTTGTCGGTCCCCTTTTTTTTTTTCTGCTTTATTTTGACCTTGTCTCTCAGAGTCCGTATTCCTTGGGCTAGCTCCTTGTGTCTTATATTGTTTTAACGTACTAACTGCTGGTTTGTCTTTCGGGGACTTAGGGGCATTCCCCCTTGTTACTTTAGGTGTACTTTTACTCATTTTATCTCTCTTTCTTGTCCCTCTTATCCGCTTACCCAACCTTGGTTTCCTATCTTCCCTCCACTTCAGTGGGGGGTCCTGGATCTTTAGTCCAGGTAAGGAAATATTTATAGAGTATGGGGAGGGAAGCGGGGGGGGGAGAAGGGCTTGGGGAGAATAGGTACCTCAACCTGATTAAATGTCCTACTCCTATCTGTATTTCTCCCCCAGCCGATTGCCGGGCTTTTTAATTATAGGTTCAGATGCTCTTTTCTCTGTAACGGCTTTAGCCCAGTATTATATCCCCACTTTGAAATCCTCCAAACTTTTACCCAACCTCTCCGCTTCTCCTACCTATTTTGGGGATCCGTGTGTTGTTCCCTTTTTGCCTTAAATGTGACTTCTTTGTTATCACTATTGCTTGGCTATACCTCTATTTTTACACATTTGCTTAATCACAATTACTAAGCAGGCCGGCCAGGCTACCATTCCTTCCAGACCAGTCTTGAATATTTTTTATACAGTTCCACGCCCATTTGGACACATGCTGTTTTTTAACCGTCCTTTCACTTAATGGATTACTCTGTTACCGCTCTTACTTGGTCTCTTCTTTCAAATTTATGTATATTAATGCTCAAATCCATGCACTAATCGATCACACCTTAACTCCAGTCTATTCAAATAGAGTCTTTAGTATTCCATCTGGTAGACTGAACCTCCCCCTTAGTGCTGTTCAAACCTCCTTTTTATATCCATACTGTTTTAAGCATAAACGCACACCTGCTACTGACACCGTCTTTGTTCACTATTTATGGCTTCTTTGTTTTTACTTTAACTTAACTGCTCCTCCAGGCTTATATTTCTGTTCAGTACCGCATGTTTACAAGCTCATACCTTAGTAGCCAGATGTATGGCTGTGTTACAGAGAAGTCCCGTCCGTTACAAGTACATGCATGTCATCATTGTATAAGTAGACCTGTATTGGTTACCTTTGATTTCTGCCCTTCTTTGTTGTGTTCCTTCCCCTCTTGTGTGGCAGGGATACTTACAGCCTTTAGGGGGGGTTTTTATTCAGCCGGGTGGGGGGACGTGCAGAGGTTCCCGGAAGGCGGGGGGGGTTCAGTATTCCGCCGTGTCTGTTGTCAATCCTCGGCGCTCTGTTTCAGCCGCTTTCTAATTGCTCTGCCGGTCCCCTTTCAGCGTTCCGTCTAGCAGAGCCTTGGACCGGGGGCCGCTATCGTTCCTCCTGCGGGGGGACAGTACCTCTCATCCCGCTGTTTGTCTGCGGACCTCCCGCAGCTTCAGCGTCTCTCTCCGCTTCGGCGGCCGGCTGACACTCTGGAGCTCCTCCCTCCGTGACGGGCACTACGTCCTCACGTCCTCTCCTCCCATCTGGCTATGGAGCCTTACAGAAGTTCCAACCAGTCAGCTTCTAACCTCAGCTTGTTCAATTAAGCTTTGACAATAAAACCTGGAAACGGATTTGTTTCTATACAGAATTGTGACTAATTTTGCCCTCTCTAGCTTTAGTAAATAAAGATCTAGTTTACAACTAAAAAAATTAAATCTGCCAGCACAGTACAGAGCCCCCATAGCCTCCTCCTTTTCAGAACACAGGGAACGCTAAGTAATATTTTCTGGCTAAAAAAATGAAAATAAAAAAGGTAAGCAGCAATTTGTAAATGTTTTAAAGTTATGCCATGTGAAGTGAATATAAAGCAGGTATTATCTCAATTTGGTTGCAAAAGTGGAAATTCACCTTAAATAAATATAGGCAGAATGGCTTCAGACACCTGGTTTGGCACTGCATTGGTGAAAATATGGTAGGTGCGTCAAGCTGAGGAATAATATTGCCGTAATGTACTCAGTGTTTTTTTTTAAATGTTTTAATATGTCGTGTTTTGGTATTGGGATTCTGTTTTTTTTTTTTTTTTTTTTTATGTTTTAGTTTTCATCTTCTCTCTTTTTGTCATTATTTTTATGTCTTATTTGTTAGAAACATTTGTAATAAATAAAGTATTGATAAAAATGTTTTTTATTTATGACAAGTATTTGAAGCATTATTAAATACTAATATGTTTTACACTGTTAAAAAAAATACTGATATGCTTATTACTGTTAATCTCATCTATTTTAGTAATATCTTAACCGGTTCCGAACCGTTGCACGACGATGTACATCGACAGAATGGCACGGCTGGGCAAATGGGCGTACCTGTACGTCCATTTGAATTCCCCGCCGTGCCATTCCGTGCGCGCCACCAGCGGCGCGCGCGCGCCACCAGCGGCGCGCGCGCGCCAGCCGGCAGCGACGTGAGTCGGGTCGCGGGTCCCGCGGACTCAATCGCCACGGGGATACCCGCGATCGCCTCACGGAGAGGACGAACGGGGAGATGCTGATGTAAACAGCATCTCCCTGTTCTGCCTAGTGACAAGTGTCACTGATCACTGCTCCCTGTCGTCGGGAGCTGTGATCAGTCTAGTGACACATACAGCCCCTCCCCCCTACAGTTAGAAAACACTCCCCTAGTACTGATTAACCCCTCCCCGCCCCCTAGTGGTTAACCACTTCACTGCCAGTGTCATTTACACAGTAATCAGTACATTTTTAATCGTACTGATCGCTGTATAAATGACAATGGTCCCAAAAATGTGTCAAAAATGTCCGACATGTCCGCCATAACGTCGCAGTCACAATAAAAATCGCTGATCGCCGCCATTACTAGTGAAAAAAAAATTATTAATAAAAAGGCCATAAAACTATCCCCTATTTAGTAAACGCTATAACTTTTGCGCAAACCAATCAATAAACGCTTATTGCGATTTTTTTTTTACCAAAAATATGTAGAAGAATACGTATCGGCCTAAACTGAGGAAAAAAATGTTTTTTTATATATTTTTGGGGGATATTTATTATAGCAAAATGTAAAAAATAATGCTTTTTTTCAAAATTGTCGCTCTTATTTTGTTTATAGCGCAAAAAATAAAAATCGCAGAGGTGATTAAATACCACCAAAAGAAAGCTCTATTTGTGGGAAAAAAAGGACGTCAATTTTGTTTGGGAGCCACGTCGCACGACCGAGCAATTGTCAGTTAAAGCGACGCAGTGCCGAATTGCAAAAAACGCTCTGGTCAGGAAGGGGGTAAATTCTTCCGGGGCTGAAGCGGTTAAAGCCTCATTTTTAGATTTGGAAGGGTAGAGCTACAATTTTGTCTTGTCTTTTTTCCTCTATCTGTTACCACTCTAGGGAAATTTTCCCTCACTTCCTGTTTTTTTTTTCCTTTTGGTGAGAGGGAAAATTTCAACATTTATAGTGTAGAATTTTTAACAAAACACCATTATAAGGTATGAAATGACTATAATTGTTAATCAAAGAATGTTAACACAGAAATTGTTTCATGTTTAGGTAAGGAAGGCCACCCGGATACACACTACAGGTAAAAGTTACTACAGTGGTTTCTGCAGAATTTGTGCAGAAAAAATAGATTTCCAATTATAAATGAATAATCATTATAAATAAATAATCCAAACTGGGTGGAAACTGCAGACTTCTGACCTTTGTGCGTATGCTCTATATACAGGACTTTTCCAGCTCTTTCTCACTTCCCTTTTCATTATAAGGATTCCAAGCTAATAAAAATTTTAGGTTTAATTTCAAAAGATAAACCTTGAACTCAAGTTGACTTCTCAAAAACATATTTTAGTGACATTTAATTATATAAATCTTCATAATAGAATGCCATTCCTTTGTTTAGCTCTACATGCTTCTCTATTTTTATTATCCAATTGGGAAAATGAGAAGTTTCTATTAAGCCAATTGAGTCTCCTCTTTCATTGTTCCATTATGACTGCCTATTTGCATATGAAGCCCTCAATTAATTGCTATGTGGTTTCTATGGCTACCGCTGGTATATACCCTGATCTCCATCACCCAGTATCCATACCCTTGAAAAAGTCACGTATGTTATGACGCAACGTGTCGGGAGAATCTGGGTGACGTAATTTCCGGTCACGGCCGAGACCGGGAGTCTTTGTGTTTGACACAATTTTTCATGTGTGCTGCTGGCTTTGCCATTTTTAGATGTTATTTTGTCTATTTTAAATAAAAGACCTACGATTTTTTAAACTACTATACTATGGAGGCTCTTATAGCCTTTATGTAATCTGGATCTGGAGATAATATCGGAAGAGTTTGTTGTGGAACGTGGATTATATGGGAAAATATCCATCCATCCCTTGAGACTGCAGTTGTTCCATTGAAGAGGAAGACAGCACAGTTCACCAGGATTCAACATCTTGATGCATGACTAGACCCATTGGGGTCTATCCTTGAGCTGGGAGGCTGAGAGGCTGGGTGTGGATTGTTGGAGGTTATCTACAGGCTATCATCACATCCTATCCTGCTGATTTGCACTTGGACACTTTTTTCTCACCCCCCTCCTGTTTTTTGCACTTATTTTGCACAATTGAAGAGACTTTGAATCATTGTTATCATTGTTATATTTGATGCACATTTTTTTATTGTCATTGGACTATTTTTGATGATATATGATTGCAAATACCGTATTTATCGGCGTATAACACGCACCCCAAGTTTAGGAGGGAAGGTTAAGGAAAAAAAAACTTTTAGGAGGGAAGTTTAAGGAAAAAAAAACTTACATTTTAAATGCCCATCAATGCAGCCTAATCAGTGTCCATCTGCAGCCTTGCCCAGTGTCCATCTGCAGCCTTGGCCAAAATTGCAGCATGATAGTTTTTCAATTTTAGCGCCGCCGAGATACACAGAGCCGGATGTCCTGTGTATTCGGCTCCTCTCGGCTCGTCTCGCCTCGCAGTCCCGCCCAGTCCCACCCCTTGGCCTGGCTCCTATGATGGACACAACACCGGTCCAATGGCGGGACGTAAAGGCTAGGAGGCGGGACTGGGCATGACTGTGAGCGGAACCGAGTACACAGTACACTCGTCTCGGTCTATTTCGGCGGCGATGGCTCCTCTTCCCCTCAGAGAGAGCAGGGATCGGCGTATAACACGCACCCACGATTTCCCCCTGATTTTAAGGGGAAAGAAGTATGTGTTATACGCCGATAAATACGGTAATATCTAAAATTTTTTCACTAAAAATACACTAAAATCATTAGTAGCGAACACAAACATAGCATAACTTACAAAATTCCTGCTAGATCTAAAAGAGTTGTTTGGAGTCAATAAAGCTCAGTGTGTTAACAAGGTCTTGTGGCTCATTCACATGAGTACTGTGGTCTCTACAGTCTGATGTGTCTTTTTTTTTAATGTGGTATTGCTGTGTTCAAGCAGTCTATGTTACGCTATGGGGATGCAGCAGTTGTATGAACACAGCTGCAGGTCCTAACTTGACAGACATGCTGATTTAGGTGTATGGCCCCCAAACACAACAGTATGCATTCGGGGCCACTCACCAACACCTACACAACTATCAAATAAGGACCTGCAGCTGCTGCATTCCTATAGAGATAGAGCAGGGGTCTCAAACTGGCGGCCTTCCAGCTGTTGCAATGCCTCATGGGACTTGTAGTTTTGCAGCAGCTCTTTGAGACCCCTGCCATAGAGTAAGGCCTCTTTCTCACGGGGCGGATCAGTGATGATCCGCCCCGTGAACATCCGCTGGCTCAGCGGGGATCGCTCCGCTGATCCCCGCTGAGCAGGAAGATGACAGGTGCATCGCTGCACGCTGTGCAGCGACGGACCTGTCAGAGCGCCGCTCTCCCCTATGGGGGACCCGATCCGATCCGAAAACGGATGGAAAAGTAGGTTTTTCCTCCGATACACTTTTCGGATCGGAGCGGGGTCGGATGTCAGCGGACATGTCACCGCTGACATCCGACGCTCCATAGGGATGAATGTATGTCCGTTTTTCATCCGAAAACGGAAGGATGAAAACGGACATACGGATCGTCCGTGTGAAAGAGGCCTAACAGATGCCAACAAATCGTTTCACACTGTATGGGCCAGAAAACCCGTGTGAATGAGCCCCTAATTTTTTAAATTATTTTGTACATATACATGTACCCCTGACATCTAAACTTTGAGACAGAGAAAGGAATTGAGAACACGGATTGTTCAGTTCTTTTCTCTGTAGCCTCAGCTACATTGAATATGAATGAACAGGAGACAGATGCTCCTGTTCATTAATAAACTGAGGCATGGTAGACACAGTTTACTATGCTCAGTTATCAATGGACATAGGAGTGATCAGTACCAATTGCTCACTGTGTCCATTTAGAAAAGGAAGGGGTGGTAAATGATTTATTTACCGGCCTCTTTCCCTGCTCTCAGTCCTGACACACCCCCCTGGGTTCCCGCAGTGCCCAGTAGGAGAGGAAATCCAGCAGCGCTATGGGTGAGGGGGAGCACAGGCACACAGCAGGGGATCAGATGTGGGCACATAGGTGTGCGCAGCCTATTGCATTAGGGTAGAACCCCAATTATAATGTATGAACCCCCTGAACCTATATACAGTGTGTATACATATATATATATATATATATATATATATATATATATATATATACACAGTATCTCACAAAAGTGAGTACACCCCTCACATTTTTGTAAATATTTTATTATGTCTTTTCGTGTGACAACACTGAAAAAACTACACTTTGCTACAACGTAAGGTAGTGAGTGTACAGCTTGTATAACAGTGTAAATTTGCTGTCCCCTCAAAATAACTCAACACACAGCCATTAATGTCTAAACCGCTGGCAACAAAAGTGAGTACACCCCTAAGTGAAAATGTCCAAATTTGGCCCAAAGTATCAATATTTTGTGTGGCCACCATTATTTTCCAGCACTGCCTTAACTCTCTTGGACATGGAGTTCACCGGAGCTTCACAGGTTGCCACTGGAGTATATTAATAAAATATGTATTAATAAAATAAATAAATAATATATTATTTACAAAAATGTTAAGGGTGTACTCACTTTTGAGAGATACTGTATATACAGTGTATATGTATATACATACACGTTCATACAGACATACACGTTTATACAGACACACACACTCTTTTAAATAAATGCAAATACATATTTTTAAATGTATTAAAACATTAAAAAATCTTTTAATACATTTTACATCTTATTGTCGAGCTAGTCAGAGGGAGAAAGAAAAAGGGGGGTGAGAGGTGGAGAGAGGGGGTGAGAGAGAAGGGGTTGAAGGTAAGAGAGAGAGGGGGGGGGTGAGAGCAGGAGAGAGGGGGTGAGAGAGAAGGGGTTGAAGGTAAGAGAGAAAGGGGGTGAGAGGAGGAGAGAGGGGGTGAGAGAGAAGGGGTTGAAGGTAAGAGAGAAAGGGGGTGAGAGGAGGAGAGAGGGGGTGAGAGAGAAGGGGTTGAAGGTAAGAGAGAGAGGGGGGGTGAGAGCAGGAGAGAGGGGGTGAGAGAGAAGGGGTTGAAGGTAAGAGAGAAAGGGGGTGAGAGCAGGAGAGAGGGGGTGAGAGAGAAGGGGTTGAAGGTAAGAGAGAAAGGGGGTGAGAGGAGGAGAGAGGGGGTGAGAGAGAAGGGGTTGAAGGTAAGAGAGAAAGGGGGTGAGAGGAGGAGAGAGGGGTGAGAGAGAAGGGGTTAAAGGTAAGAGAGAAAGGGGGTGAGAGGAGGAGAGAGGGGGTGAGAGAAAAGGGGTTGAAGGTAAGAGAGAAAGGGGGTGAGAGGATGAGAGAGGGGGTGAGAGAGAAGGGGTTGAAGGTAAGAGAGAAAGGGGGTGAGAGGAGGAGAGAGGGGGTGAGAGAGAAGGGGTTGAAGGTAAGAGAGAAAGGGGGTGAGAGGAGGAGAGAGGGGGTGAGAGAGAAGGGGTTGAAGGTAAGAGAGAAAGGGGGTGAGAGGAGGAGAGAGGGGGTGAGAGAGAAGGGGTTGAAGGTAAGAGAGACAGGGGGGTGAGAGGAGGAGAGAGGGGGTGAGAGAGAAGGGGTTGAAGGTAAGAGAGAGAGAGGGGGGTGAGAGCAGGAGAGAGGGGGTGAGAGAGAAGGGGTTGAAGGTAAGAGAGAAAGGGGGTGAGAGGAGGAGAGAGGGGGTGAGAGAGAAGGGGTTAAAGGTAAGAGAGAAAGGGGGTGAGAGGAGGAGAGAGGGGTGAGAGAGAAGGGGTTGAAGGTAAGAGAGAAAGGGGGGTGAGAGGAGGAGAGAGGGAGTGATAGAGAAGGGGTTGAAGGTAAGAGAGAAAGGGGGTGAGAGGAGGAGAGAGGGGGTGAGAGAGAAGGCGTTGAAGGTAAGAGAGAAAGGGGGTGAGAGGAGGAGAGAGGGGGTGAGAGAGAAGGGGTTGAAGGTAAGAGAGAAAGGGGGTGAGAGGAGGAGAGAGGGGTGAGAGAGAAGGGGTTGAAGGTAAGAGAGAGAGGGGGGTGAGAGGAGGAGAGAGGGGGTGAGAGAGAAGGGGTTGAAGGTAAGAGAGAGAGAGGGGGGTGAGAGCAGGAGAGAGGGGGTGAGAGAGAAGGGGTTGAAGGTAAGAGAGAAAGGGGGTGAGAGGAGGAGAGAGGGGGTGAGAGAGAAGGGGTTAAAGGTAAGAGAGAAAGGGGGTGAGAGGAGGAGAGAGGGGGTGAGAGAGAAGGGGTTAAAGGTAAGAGAGAAAGGGGGTGAGAGGAGGAGAGAGGGGTGAGAGAGAAGGCGTTGAAGGTAAGAGAGAAAGGGGGTGAGAGGAGGAGAGAGGGGGTGAGAGAGAAGGGGTTGAAGGTAAGAGAGAGAGAGGGGGGTGAGAGCAGGAGAGAGGGGGTGAGAGAGAGAGGAAGTGGGGCAAAAAGAGAAGAGGGGTGAGAGAGAGAGAGAGAGAGGGGTAAAGAGTTGGGGGGGTAGGAGAGAGAGAAGGGGTATGCAGTATGTCTGCTACAATCATAACCCCAGGCTGGTCTCCCATGGGCTCAGTCAGCCAGGATCTAGAGCTGCTGTGTGCTGTATATTTAAATCTGCCACCTTCATTATACGCCCTTTCACAGCAGTGTGTGCAAGTCAGGGGGTGGAGTGGGGGGCAGGGCAGACATAGCAGGGATAGGATGGGAAGCAGAGCAGATTCAGCCTCCTCTATCCTGTTTGTACAGCACACTGTACTGGGCACTCCCGATTGGATTAACACATCCACACAATAGAGTGCTCCGCCCCCAGCTCACAGGCACCCCCACCCAACCAAGTCGGCAAGGGAGGTGAGGAGATTATGCAGCGGATCCAGTGCTGCTTGCAAAATATAAATGATTACTTGCGGTGTGTAGTGCATGACAGGGCACAGCCACAGTGGGTCCCCCTTTTATCGGATTTGTGTGCCCCGCACACTTTTGTACACTGGATTATACACTGGTGCCCTGGGTGATTAGGGTGTGCCCAGGCACGCCCCACACCCCCTGCGCACAACTATGGTTGGACATATGTCACTAGTTTAATTGACTTTTCCTTTTTTAATTAATAGTACAGTAAAGAGAACCTAACCGAGAAAGGTATGGCAAGGAGGGCCTTTAGGAACCAAAATGCCCTCCATTAAGCCCATGTAGAACTGTAGGGTATTCTATCATAGGTCCCAAAAATAAGACGATTAATCCTCATTTTAGGACAGTGAGCAGAGTCATGCTAATAATTCCTTTTCACCCTATGGCCAATTGCACATCCATAAGTGTTGGTGTGTAGTACAGTTACAACCTAATTTATAGAGTCATTTATTGCACACTTGGACATGGGTAAAAAAAATATTATTTGCATGGTTCTGCCCAATATCCTGAAATGGGGAATAATCTTCTTATTTTGGGATATATAACAGAATTCTGTCTTGAGAAAACCATACTGTGCTACACAATTGTTTAATGGAGGGATTTCTTGTTCTTTTAGTACTGGTCACCACAAACTTCTGGGTTACACTTATTATAATATGTATTTTTAATTACTCACACTGCAACCAAAACATTTTGTTTTTAATATTGTACATTCAAGAGGCTTAGAATATCTGTCAGGTTTTTATTGCTGCCTGTGTAGCCATTGGGGGAATTTACTACCACTTCCTATCCTGGTGAAAGGATGTTACAAGTACAGGTAGTGTCTCTGTAGTGGAAAGACTGCACAAAAAAGACTTCTATTTATTAGTATGGGAAAAGGTGAGAGAGTTTGTCAAGTTTTAATTATTCCGTGTCCTTCTGTTTTGGTGACACCTGCACTGCCACATTTCTTGTCCTGGTAAATCTTCTCTAGGAGGACACAGGCAGCAATAAAAACTTGACAGAAGTGTTGTGTTAATGCATGTATGTTAATGCAATGTGTTATTGCTTGTTAAGGCGTGCTGTGTTAATGCAGCCCATCAGTTATGAATGGACTGTCAACAATACGTTAACACAACCCCCCCCCCCCCCCAGATGTGACCCTCTTTTTCACAGCAGACAGTATATGCATTGTCGACTATTAGGCCTGGTCCACACCTATGCATTTTTCAGTGTGTTTTCAGTTTTGCAGAAACGCACTACAGTCCATTTAACATGGTTTCCAATGGGTCACGTTCACATCTGTGCATTTTCCATCAGTGCATATTTGGAAAGTGTCAGGGACTTTTTTCCAGCAGCAGGTTGTGCATTTGGTTCCAGAGACTTCAATGGAAACGCATCAAATATGCAGTGCTTGCTGCAGTGCTTCTGCTGCAATTTTGCTGGATTCTCCTGTAAGACAACAAACATCTCCCAACAAACTCAAAACTCAAAAAAATGCTAAATGCACCTGGAAAACGCATTAACTGCAACCTGCATTGGTGTGAACAAGGCCTAACTTTGGGGGGGGGGGGTTGGGGTGACCCACCACTAAAATATTGCATTGGGGTACCATTAATAATGGTTATCACTGCAACAATATGCAACGCACCCTTGTGTGTATGTTAATAATTGTATAGTAAAGCGCATATTTTGCTGTATGCTACTGCATCGTAAAGATGTGGATGAGCTATTACCCACTCTGTGGAAAAAAAAAATTGCCTCTAGTTGGGATTTTACTGTCAGGTGCACAGCTCCCACTCACGTCAAACTTTACAGACAAATTGAGGCACAGTGGAGCCCCAGGCAAGGTAACAACTCTGGTCCATCAGCCATCCCTTCAACTGACATTGATAGAGAACAAATAAAGAAAAATCTCAGCCACCGCAAACCATACAAGCCCAGTGTGTAATAAGCAATGGCGGCCTGTCCATAAGGAGCACCGCCCCCCTAATCCATGTGCCCGGCCCCTAATCTATATGCAGAGCGCTGGATGCATGGATTCCAATAGTTTTTTTTTTTTTGAAGCACATAATTAGAGCCTGAGACTCTAATGCCGCGTACACACGGTCGGACTTTTCGTCTACAAAAGTCCAACGGACGCCGACGGACTAAAGCTGGCTGGTAATCCGATCGTGTGTGGGCTTCTCCGGACTTTCAGCAGACTTTTTCAGCCTCAAATCCGACGGACTTTAGATTTGAAACATGCTTCAAATCTTTACGTCGTAACTACGACGGACCCCGAAATCCGCTCGTCTGTGTGCTAGTCCGACGGACAAAAACCCATGCTAGGGCAGCTATTGGCTACTGGCTATGAACTTCCTTATTTTAGTCCGGTGTACGTCATCACGTACGAATCCGTCGGACTTTTGTGTGGTCGTGTGTAGGCAAGTCCGTTCGTTAGAAAGTCTGCTGCAAGTCCGCCGAAAGTCCGCCGGAAGTCCGCCGGAAGTCTGTCGGACAGGCTGTCGGACTTTTGTAGACGAAAAGTCCGACCGTGTGTACGCGGCATAATTGGCTTCAAAAAAGGGTGGTTGGCTGGGAGAAGAAGCAATGGCCAAGGAGTGAAGTCTTTAGGGATGGCTCACCCACAATGGCATTCTCCGCCACATTCAGCATTCTCCGGCTTGGACAGGGGAGAGAGGAGGAGGGAAGATCGGAATGTCATCCCAGGCAGGACTCTTCATCTGCCTCCTAAGATAAGGAAGCCGTCCACCTTCCCGTCCATCTGTCTCCTGTGGGGGGTGGTGCTGGATCTCCGCCATCCTGTCCGTCTCCCGCACGTGGGGGGGGGGGTGTTGGTTTGCTGCCCCCTAAATTATTGAGCACCAGCCACCACGGGTAAAAAGTGATAGCAACCTCAGCCCAACTTCATCCAGGCCATGCCTCCAACATGTTTCACCCCACCCCCTGTTGTACAGAGTAATTAAATCATGCACTAGAAGCTTCTTATATACAGCAATACGCTTTACTTTCATGGAGGAATATCAGAACGTGTCTTTTCATCATGGGACAGGAACAAGGAGCACACAAGTACATACACGGAACATAGACAGAACACCCTGTGATCACATCACCATAGAATGCAGTGTTATAGCAACTTTACATTACATGCTGTTGTTCTAACAACACCCCCTCCATGACTGAGCCCCATGGGTGGGAAGAAACATGTTAGGGGGATTGGCCTTGATGGAATTAGGCTGAGGCTGCTATCACTACACACTGGGCTTGTATGGTGTGCAGTGGCTGAGAATTTTCTCTGTTTGTTCTGTGGATTACATGGAGTCAGGACGGACTCCTAGCTTGATCTGCACCCTCAGTGGAACACACCGAATGGGGGACATAGATGCCGGAGTGGAGACCCTAAAGGTAGTTTAGGTTGACATTGATAAAGATTGGAATAAGCACCAAGAAGGCACCCCATTTGCATTGTCTGTACAACCATTGCCCCATCAGATACCACCTGCCCATAAATAGATCTTCTAGGCAGATGTACATATTTGACCAATTGTGCTGTCCGCCTGGTTTACTGCTGCAGCATAAAGATTGTAGCTGGGCTCCTGGACATCCACTGGGCCCCAGGCTTTTGTCCCAGCTGCCTTGTGGGTGTTCCGACCCTGAGCAGCTTAGCAGTGTTGCCAACCTACCAGATTAAAATTTACTAATACGACACCCAAAATTTATTGGCACAGCCAAGCTTTTACTGGCATCTCCAAAACTTACAAAATTACAGTTTTAAGTGCAAATTTCAATATGTAGGCTACAAACAAGTACAATATGCAATTAGCAATGTGGTTTAAGGTAGATATTAAGGCAAAAATCATATTTCTTATTTTATTTCAATATAGTAAGTAAGTAGCTCAGGTCAGGAACAGGACTCACAGTGACACTGACAGCAGTGTGCAACAGCACAGATGATGATGACACCTCACCGACATGACACATCCCCTCCTGAGTCACAGTGCCAGTCTCTCTCCACACTAGGCGGTCCCTTCAGTCCACTCCAGTCCAAACAGCACTGACAGTCCCTCTACTGGCTTGCCTTGCTCCTATCCTTCAGACCCACACACGAGGCTCCGGTCACTCCACTCGGCTTCCTTGCACCATGACATCATACGAAACACTCAGACACCGCATCCACAAGACCCGCCACCCAAACACACTGTAGCAGGTACTCAGATGGTCTCAGCCAGCTCCGGACCTGAACATTACAGACATTTTTTTTACTGGCAACCTTTTCCTGTCACTGGCATTTACTGACAGGAGAAAGGTGGCTGCCAGTAAAAATACTGACGGTTGGCAACACTGCAGCTTAGTCAGGAGTCATCTTTGTATTTCTCACCGACTGCCCATGATCTGATAAGAGGAAAGGACACTGGTGACTTATTTTACTGAACCCCTTCCTACATTGTATACAGAAAGACCAAGAAGAGAGTTAAAATGCTGCCCACTGTGCCTTGGAAAGACCCTATCGTTGACAAGGCCCTGAGACACAATGGCATGATTCCTTTACTTCTCCAACAAGTTTATGTGTGCAAAAATAGAAAGAGCATTATGTATGAATAACTTCCTCTAAAACTAGGAGCAAATAAGCTGCTGAATCACTCGGTAGCAGGCAAAAAATAGGAACTTCAAACTGAAAATACCAGATGGCCTGGCTTGGCTGTCCAGCCTCAATTTAATATATTGCAATTTACCAAACATTAAATGTGGTGGCTGCATTTGTTTTTAAGACGTTTTTTTCCTTTATTCCTAGTGATCCTGCCAGTAATATATATATATATTAGGGTGTCTCCCTTCTATGCTCTGTGCAGGAGCATTGGAACCCCTGTACAAAGCATTAGTAAGACCTCATGTGAAATCAGTATTGGATTCCAGTTTACAAAAAGGACATTGGAGAACTGGTGAAAGTTCGGAGAAAGGCAACCAAACTGATCAGAGGCACAGAGGAGCTCAGTAAAGATTGGCTAAAATTAATGTATTCTCTCTTGAGAAAAGGCAATAAAGGAGGGATATGATCACCATGTATAAATATTTAAGTGGTCCATACAGTGAACTTGGTGTTGAGTTATATGCTTTCAGTTCATCGCAAAAGTCAACGGGGCACTCTTTGCATCTAAAAAAGAGATTTAACCTCCACATACCAAAAGGCTTCTCCACAGTAACAGCTTTTCTATTAGTGAACTAGATGGATGCGTGTATTTTTCCAATCGGACTAATTTTGACTAATTTTGTAAATATGTAACTATGGAGCCACCCTTGTACAGCAGCATTGTTAGTAAGTAGGATTAGCTAGATTTGCTAGTAGATTAGATAGTTTGAACAAATTTAAGCTCAAATCCAGCTATCACCTGTAGCGCTGGTAGATTTACAATCTACCGCAGATTAGGTAAATTTAGTAAATTGTGTGTTAGGAAGGTTAAAGGTTCGCCTCTGTTCCAGCTCGGCTGACGTTGTGTGTGCTTCCATGCTGACCGGTGGGTGTCGCTGTTACCATTAGTCAGTGTTGGAAGGGCAACGTGTCGAAGTGTATAGATGCTCCTCTGTCTCGGAGATAAGCTCGGTGGAGGTGGTCCTCCGAGTTGCATTCTGGGAAGAGGGTATTTATGGGACAGACGCCATGTTCTAGGGTTTTTCGTTTTGCAGCCACCTGCTAGCCCTCCTGGCCAACAGGTATGCGTTAAGGAGCTACCTCGTGGTCCTCCGATCGGGAGGCCCGCGATGCTACGTGGCAGGGGTGGGTCCAGAGGCTTGTCTGGGGCCTACCACCGCAGCCGAGGAATGGTCCTGAGCTGTCAGTCCTGTGTGACGAAGCTGGACAGCTGAGGAGATCCCAGGGGAGGACCCGTCTTGGAGAGATCACGCAGCGTGCTGGTCTATAGAGGGGCCTGGTGACTCGGCTGGAGGACGTATCCAAAAGAAGTAATTATACAGCATAGTGTCGCCGGTTCGGCTTAAAGGTTCAGGCACTGTGACTGACTGTTCACTGCAGAAGATCTGATACATCCTGTGGCAGAGGATCGTGCAGATTTACCCCCCCAAGTAAGTCTGTGGCAGAGACTTTAGATTCGTGCTGCGTACTGGCTGCTAGACCGGTGAGAGAGGCCTATCCAGAGGAGCAAAGAGTGCAACCTATGAGGGGAACGCATTCCACATAATTATCTGAATTCTACCGGGACATTTATCGCTAAGATCTTGTAAGAAGATATTTGAGTTTCTCCTGAAGGTTTCCTTTTCCGTCTCTTTCCTGCTACTTCCTAAAGTTTGAATGTTTAATAAAGCATTGAAAACGTACTCCAGTGTTGGTGCGTGTGTCGTCCAGCAGTAAACTCAACGGAACCCCTAGACCCGGTGCCGGTGAAACAGAGGTAAGCAAAGTGAATGTAACAGACCCGCTTAAACCAGCAGCTCCACCGTGAGTTAGTGCTACACACCTTTTTAAGCAATAAAGTATTTTTTTTCTTTTTTGGATAAAGTTTTTCATAAATGAATATTAGCTGACCATTTTAAGCCTCCCTGGCAGTGTTAAAAGGCCTGTTTCAACCTTCCAACTACCACTTTTCCTTGACAGCAGAGTCTGTTAAAGGAAGCTGATAACTAACCTACATACTGCCCAGATCAAAAGGTGAAAATAATCGAAAACAAATGAAAAAAGAAAACTAAGGCAACCACCACATCTAAATATCTATATATAGATAGAAATATCTATATATACACATATATGTTTTTGGGTTTAATACTGCTTTAAAGCAGAAATACAAGCTAACCAAATACTGTGAAACTTATACAGCGTGTCAAAGACGCTTTTTGGAATTCTATTGCACCTCTGCACTGAAATTGTTGGTGTTTACAACAAATTCATGCAGCTGTCAGAAACAGGTACATAAATCAGTCCTAGGAGGTGGAGGCATTGAGGCCAGAGTGTCCATAGCATTAAGACTGTATAACACCTCTCCTTTCCATAACATAGAAGGAGGTGTGCTTTGTAGTCAACAGAAATAACTTGGAACAATGCTGACTGATAGAAGAAGTCTACTAGGCTGTAATACAAATGGATGACTTGGAAAGAGAGGTCTTGCGGCATTGGATATAAATAAATAAAGGTTGTGGAAGTTGGATCTCTGTAAGTATACATCTGTGGAGGGGAAGGATGGGATGCGAAGGGGGCATCATTGTTATGCTATGCATAAGGCATCAGTTGCCCCTTAATCTGGCCCTGGTATTTACAGAACACGAAGTGTAACAAATCAACAGTTCCTTCCAGGTATGTATGACATAAAGGATATAATTTGAAGTAAAGCTTTACTTCTTCCTTCTTCCTTCCTTCTAGAAACTCATAAGTTTAAGTTTGTGCTCATAAGTTTACATACCCTGGTAGAATTTTTCAGAGAATATGAATGATAACACAAAAACATGTCTTTCACTCATGGTTAGTGTTTGGGTGAAACCATTTATTATCAATCAGCTGCGTTTACTATTTTTAAATCATAATGACAACACAAACTACCCAAATGACCCTGATCAAAAGTTTACATACCCTGGTGATTTTGGCCTGATAACATGCACACATGTTGACACAAAGGGATTTGAATGGCTATTAAAGGTAACTATCCTCACCTGTGATCTGTTTGCTTGTAATTAGTGTGTGTGTATAAAAGGTCAATGAGTTTCTGGAATCCTGACAGACCCTTGCATCTTTCATCTAGTGCTGCACTGACATTTCTGGATTCTGAGTCATGGGGAAAGCAAAAGAATTGTCAAAGGATCTGTGGGGAAAAGGTAGTTAAACTGTATAAAACAGGAAATATATCCAAGGAATGGAGAATACCAATCAGCAATGTTCAAACTCTAATCAAGAAGTGGAAAATGAGGGGTTCTGTTGAAACCAAACCACGGTCAGGTAGACCAACTAATATTTCAGCCACAACTGCCAGGAAAATTGTTCGGGATGCAAAGAAAAACCCACAAATAACTTAAGGTGTAATACAGGACTCCCTGAAAACATGTGGTGTGGCTGTTTCAAGATGCACAATAAGGAGGCACTTGAAGAAAGATGGGCTGTATGGTCGAGTCACCAGAAGAAAGCCATTACTACGCAAATGCCACAAAGTATCCCACTTACAATATGCCAAACAGCACAGAGACAAGCCTCAAACCTTCTGCCACAAAGTCATTTGGAGTGATGAGACCAAAATTGAGCTTTTGGCCACAACCATAAATGCTACATTTGGAGAGGAGTCAACATGATGATAGGTACACCATTCCTACTGTGAGGTGGATCGCTGATGTTTTGGGGATGTGTGAGCTACAAAGGCACAGGAAATTTGGTAAAAATTGATGGCAAGATGAATACAGTATGTTATCAAAAAATACTGGAGGAACATTTGCATTTCTCAGCCAGGAAGCTGTGCATGGGATGTACTTGGACATTCCAACATGACAATGATCCCAAACACAAGGCCAAGTCGACCTTTCATTGGCTACAGCAGAATAAAGTGAAGGTTCTGGAGTGGCCATCTCAGTCTCCTGACCTCAATATCATTGAGCTACTCTGGGGAGATCTCAAATGTGCAGTTCATGCAAGACAGCCCAAGAATTTACAGGAACTGGAGGCTTTTTGCCAAGAGGAATGGGCAGCTTTACCATCTGAGAAGATAAAGAGCCTCATCCACAAATATCACAAAAGACTTCAAGCTGTCATTGATGTTAAAGGGGGCAATACACGTATTAAGAACTGGGGTAAACTTTTGATCAGGGTCAGTTGGGTAGTTTCTATTGCCATTATGATTTAAAAAGAGTAAATACAGTTGATACATGACCCCTACCAACCGAGGTCATGCATGCCTACATATACTGAAGGTGTCCACAGTTACCAGCTTGGCACAGATCTTAACCCAGACTGCATCAACTCAACAATAAAATGAGGGCAGAGGAGGGAAACAAAGCAGACCAGATAGTATAGCACCATACAAAACCGCTGCATTTATTCAGCATATACTCACTAGACAATAAATAAAACAAGCTCAATGTCTGCTTGCAAGCGACAGCGGACAAGATAGAGTCAGCAACTTAGGCTCTACCTACAGTATATGTATAAGTAAGTTTACATTTGTGGAGGGGGGAAGTTGGGATTAGTTATCTCAGGGCAAAGAGGCAAAAACGATAAGTGCACTTATTCTTTAAGGCAGGCGTCTCTGAAATTTTCCATATGAGGGTCACATATATTTTACAAATACTTGCATCAGTTTATAAATGAATGAATAAAATTGAATCAGATGAATATGTTTTTCTTGGAGCTTTTTTTGTAATCAGCATATGATTTGGAACAACCGAGAAAGAACTTCAGTAAAACAAAGCAAAGAAATCCCAAAATAATTTTAGCGCATCAGAGCCCTTATATAATTCTCCCCATCAAAGTCCTCCCCACTTACCTGTTTCAGAATCCCCCCCCACAGTGGATTCCCAAATCCTATTTCACGCAGCTACATGGTCTGTTTTTTTCCTTTTTATGGGGTCCACATCCTCCCCGTTTCAAGCTGACTACCTTAATGTGACCCACTTCTCAAGGAGGTCTAGCATTGCCAGACTACTACAAATATTATATAGCCACCCAGTTGGTCACTGCTGCCTGGTGGCTAAATCCAGACCTCTCTAACCCAGCCATGGTCCTAGAAGCAGCGGTGGTGCGCTCAGTGGGAGCCATTCAGTGTCTGCCATTCTGTGGCCCCAGAGCTCCGTATGATTTAACACCCTCGTTGCACACCACTATTTGGGCCTGGAAGACGGGACTTGTCTGTGAGCGATATCCACGAACCGCAGTCTCCCCGAATACTCCTCTATGGAATAATCCCACATTACTCTATTTTTTTAAATTCCCGAGCCTGCAGCTTGGACCAAATTTAACATCAAGCTTGTGAAAGATGTCACTACAGACCTATCCATTCGCCCATTTGACTATTTTGTTTCTAATCATAATGTCCTCCCCTCTCACCTTTTTAGTTTCCTACAGTTGTCTCATGCTTTCAAGAGTCAATTTCCCTCTGGGGAAACTCAGTTGGTGTCCTCGGATCTAGAAAAAATCCTATGTTATGATTGCTCAGAGAAACCCACTTCTACCCTATATGCACACCTCCTTGATGCTTTGCCAGAGGTGGTCCATTGATGCCCCTGAGCTGGACTCTGAAGACTGGGAGCAGGGATTTGCAAGGATTTTTGACACCCTAGGCAAAACCTAATTTTTCCGCCCCCCCTTGGCTCTGCCCCTGACTCCACCCCCTTTGCCTTGCCCATGTATTAGTGGACGCATTAATAACCCCAGCATTGATGTCAGTGGATGCATTAAAACCTCCCAGCATTGATGTCAGCTAGCTGCCATAACCCCGGTATCCCTGTTTTCGTGCGGTGGCCGGCTTTCAGATAAAAGCAGTCCCTGCGGCGGATTCGCTGCGAGATCACTTTTATTGGTGGCGGGAGAGGGGCCTTCCCCCTCCCGCCGCGATCCGGTGCCCTCCGCCGCTTACCGGAGCTGTCGGTAGCGGCGTAGGCGATCGCATCTGTCTCCGTCCTGTGTCTGGAGACGAGTGAGGCTAAGATGGCGCCCACTCGTCTCCATGACACTGCTGTGCGGAAGCGACGTCAAAACGTCACTTCCGTCCATGCCTCTTAAAGGCACATTTTTTCAAATGTCATTTTTTTAAATGACTTTTTTTTTTTTAATTGCATTTTAGTGTAAATATGAGATCTGAGGTCTTTTTGACCCCAGATCTCATATTTAAGAGGTCCTGTCATGCTTTTTTCTATTACAAGGGATGTTTACATTCCTTGTAATAGGAATAAAAGTGACACAATTTTTTTTTTAAACAGTGTAAAAATAAATAAAATAATGTAAAATAAATAATAAAAGTCATTTTTTTTTTTTTAAATCCCCCGTCCCGACGAGCTCGCGTGTAGAAGCGAACGCATGCGCAAGTAGCGCCTGCATATGAAAAACGGTGGTCAAACCACACATGTGAGGTATCGCTGCGACCGGTGGAGCGAGAGCAATAATTCTAGCCCTAGACCTCCTCTGTACCGCAAAATATGCAACCTGTAGAATTTTTTAAACGTCGCCTATGGAGATTTTTGAGGGTAAAAGTTTGACGCCATTCCACGAGCGGGCGAAATTTTCAAGCGTGACATGTTGGGTATCAATTTATTTGGCGTAACATTTTATTTCACAATAAAAAAAAAAAATGGGCTAACTTTAGTGTTGTCTTATTTTTTTATTCAAAAAAGTGAATTTTTTCCAAAAAAAGTGCGCTTTTAAGACCACTGCGCAAATACGGTGCAAAAAAAAGTATTGCATTGACCGCCATTTTATTCTCTAGGGTGTTAGAAGAAAAACCATATATAATGTTTGGGGGTTCTAAGTAATTTTCTAGCAAACAAACCTGTTTTAAACATGTAAACACCTAAAATCCAAAACGAGGCTGGTCCTTAAGTGGTTAAAGACCCCCAGCATTGATGTCAGTGGACACATTAAAGACCCCCAGCATTGTTGTCAGTGGATGCATTAAAGACCCCCAGCATTGAAGTCAGTGGACACATTAAAGACCCCCAGCATTGATGTCAGTGGACGCATTAAAGACTCCCCCCCCAACATTGATATCAGTGGACACATTAAAGATACCCCAGCATTGATGTCAGTGGACGCATTAAAGACCCCCCAGCATTATTGTCAGTGGATGCATTAAAGACCCCCAGCATTGATGTCAGTGGATGCATTAAAAACCCCCAGCATTGATGTCAGTGGATGCATTAAAGACCCCCAAGCATTGATGTTAGTGGATGCATTAAAGACCCCCAAGCATTGATGTTAGTGGACGCATTAAAGACCCCCAGCATTGATGTCAGTGGACGCATTAAAGACCCCCAGAATTGATATCAGTGGACGCATTAAAGACCCCCCAGCATTATTGTCAGTGGATACATTAAAGACCCCCAGCATTGATGTCAGTGGACGCATTAAAGACCCCCAGCATTGATGTCAGTGGACACATTAAAGAACCCCAGCATTAATGTCAGTTGACTCATTAAAGACCCCCCGCATTGATATTAGTGGATGCATTTAAGATCCCCCAGCATTATTGTCAGTGGATGCATTAAAGACCCCCAGCATTGATGTCAGTGGATGCATTAAAGACTCCCAGCATTGATGTCAGTGGACGCATTAAAGACCCCCCAGCATTGATGTCAGTGGACACTCTAAAGACCCCCAGCATTGATATCAGTGGACACATTAAAAAACCCCAGCATTGATGTCAGTTGACGCATTAAAGACCCCCCAGCATTGATATTAGTGGACGCATTAAAGACCTCCTAGCATTGATGTCAGTGGATGTATTAAAGAACCCCTAGAATTGATGTCAGAGGATGCATTAATAACCCCCAAGCACAAGTGTCAGTATTATTAACCCCCTCCCCCTCATTGGTGGTCAGTGGCATTGAAATGTAACCTCTTCCATGACCACCAATGTGGGGGGAGAGGGTTATTAATATTGACATTACCACAAATGCAGAAGGGGGGAGATGGGTTAAAATGTCACTGTCATAAGGACCATGCAAGGTGCAGGGGGAGGGGGCAACTTTCACTGCCACTGACTCCCCTCACACCCCACCTGCATCGGTGGACACAGCAATGTTAACCACTTCCTCACTTCCAGCCTGCTGCAGTCCCATTTCTCTAGTGCTCTTGCAACTAGGTACCGTCAGCTGAGCTTACCTCAGCACACACTTGCAAGCAGGGGGTTCAGGCGGGGGGGACCTCCAAAGCTGACCGCATCCCCATCCCACCCAGTGGGGGGAGCAAAATCCTCCCTCCAGCAGCCATTTGAGGCTGAACTGTGCTGATCAGAATGACAGGAAATCCCCTTTTCTTCTCAGGCTGTCCCTAACTCACACAGCCGGGAAGGCTCCGGTGCCCCCTACTGATGTGTGTTCTAAGTTGGCACCTACCTTGCTTATAGGTAGCACCGGCCCTGACTGGGAGGACATATGGGATCATCCATTAAAAATTCTAGTTTGACTATGGGACCATCTCATTCAGTTTAAGTTGGTTCATAGGGCTTATCTCATCCCTCATCGTGTACATAAAATGGGGCCTGTCCCTTCCCCGGCATGTTGGCACTGTGACTGTCCTCAAGGTGACTTTATTTACATATTTTGGCCCTGCCCTGCAATTACTGTATACTGGACACAAGTGATCTTTGTTATCCAATCAGTGACCAACATTTCTGTTTCCCCCCTCCCCTACAGTGTGCCTGCTTGGCCTGGTGGAGGATATAGCTCCTTGATTGATCCCCTATTATTTTATGTCAGGAAAGCCATTACGTTATGTCGGTGTAGCACTCTCCCCGTAGGGTTTGCTGAGTGTTAGCTTGCCGAGTCTTGACTCTCTCTGGTTACCTGCAGCGGGTTGCTAATAGTTTCCACTTGGCTGCTGATGGTTCCAACTTGGTTGCTGAGGGTTTTCCACTTGGTTGCTGAGGGTTTCCCACTTGGTTGCTGAGGGTTTCCTACTTGGTTGCTAGGGGCTCCCGCTTGTTTGCTCAGAGTTCCTGCTTGTCCCACCCTTACTCCTGTTTGCTCATTACTCAATGACAAGGCCAGGGCGTTTGTGTTTTTGAATTTTATTTTGGAACCTGGATGGAAGAAGGGATGAGTGGGATAATCCAACTGGAATTATTCACAAAGGATAAAGACAACTCTCACTTGACCTTTTCAGATTATTAGCAGAAGCAGTCACACTGCTTTAACCATACAGCCATATGTATGGAGTAATTAAGTCTCCTTGCTCTCACTAGCAGCAGACTTGATGCACCACATTATCTTCAGGACACTCTCTAGCATCCCCTTTAACTGACACCTGTCCACTGACTTTTCTAGCTGAAAGGGGCGGACCTCACTCGACAGGCCCCTAAGACACAGATCTGTACTTACAGTAGGCAGAATCAGATTCTTCCTGGTGTCTCACTTCCAGTCAGCTCTGCAGGACCTCTGGGTTCAGCTTCTCTCTCTCTCTAGGTCCCTGTGTCGATCACCTATGGCGGCACAGCCTCCTTCGTGGAGGAGAGGGCAGCTGCCCCTCCCTCCTGGACCCTGTTCACCGGCTCAACTAACTCTGAGTACATGTACTCTGGCTTTATATACAGTATCCCAACATGCAATGCAGCACTTTCTCTCTGCCAAACACTAGGGCTGTAACAAAGCCTGTGCACTCACTTGTCAGGTCCCCTCCCACTGTCCAATATGCCTCCCTATTGGACCAGTGGAGGACAGTCAGAACAAGCTGAGCTGCACCTGAGTACAATGAGCAGACTGAACCAATAGATCCTGATCCCTGGTAGGCAGACAGCACTCTAAGTTTTACCTGACCATCTTCTTGATAATCAGAAAGACCAAAAACTATACTCTCTTTTAGCACCTACCTAGGAGGGTGCTACATTGGAAAAAGCAGACCCCTTCCAGTTTACCTTTCTGGAAGCAGTTGGTTAACAATGCCCTCTCCTACCACAAAGATATATATGCTCATAGGGGTTGCTCCAGGAAATATGACAGAGTCTGGGCCAAATGGCTAGTGGAACCTGACACCGCTGTGAATAGTTAACAATGACATGTGTTCCCTACAGTTCCCTCTTGTTAGCTCAGCGAACGCAATAAAAACTCCTGAGTTTCAGCAATTGACACGGTCAGGGTGGTTAAAACACACAGGTTCTTTAGTTGTTCTGTTTGTTTGTTATTACAGTCCTTAGGCTACTATATATTGCATCTAATGTCTTCTCTGCCTTTGTAAGTTTGGAAGTTGTATGACATCAATTCAAAAAAATTATAGTATAGGTTTTCCCTCCCTAAAATATATAGTAGATAACTACTACCTGACAATCAAATCTTTTGGGTTTTGCTTGTATATTTAATTTAAATAGAAGTAAAAGAGTTAAAGAGGAGGTCCAGCCTGGGTGAAAAAATTAAAAGTCAGCAGCTAAAAATACTGTAGCTGCTGACTTTTAATATTAGGGCACTTACCTGTCCAGGAATCCTCCGATGTCAGCACCAGAGCCAATCTTCAGATCGACTCCCGGGTGCAGCCATTCCTGGTAAGGGAGCCAGGCAGTGAAGCCTTCTGACTTCCCTGTTGGTCCCTACTGTGCATGCATGAACTGTGCTGAGCTTTCTAATTGGCCCGGTGGCAAGGGAAGGAGGAGGGAGGCCGAACTTCCAGGAGATTGGGACGTGGCTCGTCTCTCCCGGAAGTGGGGAAGGGGACCTGTCAAAAACGGGTCCCCATTCCACCCTCCCTCCCTCCTACACAGGGGCCAAATATTTGCTGGTTCAACAGAAACCAGACGACGTTCGTCCAGTGTGTACAGCAGCCTGTACGACAGAAGCTGGACTAGCTTTACATCTTAATTTCTAAATAATTTAGAAGAGAAATATGGGGGCTAGCATTTGCTGCCCATTTTCTGAATATGGCAGATACCCGTCTTTTATTCTAATCCTCTGACTTTGATAATTCACAAGTCACTGACCTGGAACAGCTTTGCAGGTTAGGAAAGTCTTAAAGTAGTATTAAACCCTAAGCATTTTTTGACTTAACACACTGCGCACAATAAAATAAACATTCTTACGTAAACTGTTATCCCAGTACTTGCAGTTTACAACTTTCAGTGCTTCTAGCTCCTGAATGTCTGGTCTTCACTGTGTAGTGCTTACCCTCGCAGGAACTGCTGGTGGTGATGGGTCCTCTGTTCTGCCTTGACTCTCTTGACTGCTCGGTCTCCACTGACACACATATGCTAAAGCTGTAGACCTGAGCGGACGTGTCTGAGCAGAGCTCCGCTCATGCCTGTATATTTTATCCGTTTTCACGGGATCTTTTGCCGCAGTTTAACCTATCCAGCAGTGGATGAAACCCGGGCATGAGAAGAGGCAAATCCGGTTCCGGGAAGAGAGGTGGATACACTCCTAAAGTATCCCCGCAGCAGAAGCTACAGAGCCCGGTAGGCCCGGCGAGCCGTGCGCACCTGGCGTCTCAAACCATCCCCACAGATCCGGGGTCGGAGGAGGACCGCTTCCAGGCTCTTATGCTGGCCATCTCCGGCTGCCAAAACACCTTAACGGACAGAATTGAAACCCTTCAAATGGACTTTGGGTTACTGTGCAGGGATATGGACAAGATGCGGGATCGCATGAACGAGGCGGAGCGGCGTGTTTTGGGACTCGGAGGACGGTGTTCGAGACAACCGGGCCTCCATTCATACACTACAAGCGAAGGTAAAGGCTCTCGAATCGCGTGCAGAGGACAGCGAGAACCGTAGCCATGGGAATAACTTACGGCTGATAGGTCTACCAGAGGGCGCTGAAGGTCAAGACCCTACGGTCTTTACGGAGACCCTGCTTCGCACCTTACTCCCACAGTCCCCATTCTCCCCACACTTTGTTGTGGAAAGAGCCCACAGGATGCCGCCCGTGTGGGGTCCACCGCCGCCCCCCCCCACCCCCCCGCGTACCTTCATCTTCTGGCTGCTAAACTTTCGCGACAGAGACCTGATCCTCCAGGAGGCCCGGAAGGTGGCGGAGCTCCGTTTCAAGAACACCAAGACTATGTTGTTCCCGGATTATTTCATCGATACCCAGAGGCTCCGCAGTACCTTCGACCACGTCAAGGCACAGCTACGCCTGAAAGGCCTGAAATATAGCATGCTGTTTCCGGCTCGCCTTAGAGTGGTAGATTGAGAGTCCACTCAATAATTTACCTCGCTGGAGGAGGCCTCCCACTGGCTGGATACCTTGCCCCAGGCTCGGTGAAGGTATGACTAGTCTCTCCAGGTTTGATTTTGCAATTGACCAGTGATATATCCCATTGCTTCTCCCCTATTTTTCCTATGTGGAGGCCCATTGCCATTACTGACTACCATGCTGCATGACTTTTTGTGCCACCGGCGCTACCTACTGACTAACTGCCACTTCCCCCTCTGTTCCGTTTTAACTGGACTTTGTTTACTGGGGATGGCGGAGCTGTGGCTGCATATGGATCTCTCCTGTTTATCCCCGGATTCCTGATAGTGCCTGCGTGCTTGATTTATTGGGGGATCCCCCAGATGAAGGCACGTGATCCCTGTGCCGAACACGCGTAGGGGAGGGGCCAGGACGGAGCTGTCAGCACGGAGGAGCAGAGGAGACTAACACACCACACCGCACGCCATACGAGCATTCCCTGCACATTATACTCTGGATAGGAAGGTGCACTCACGCACCTGTACATTGTGAGTACCCTCATGAGGGGAATTGTTTATTTTACTCAATAAATCCCTGACTATATTATGCTATGCAGTGTTTTCTTTCTTATATGTGAAATCATTGATGTTATCTGAGCGAGTTGGAGATCAGCACCAGCATACCCTGTATGAGCCCAGGAGTGGCTCCAATGCGTGTTAGACACTGTTTAGTTACTGTGTCACACACTCAGAGGTGAGCGCATACACGGTTGGGGGTCACAGAAGAGCACTGAAACATGCTTTTTGCACACTGTTAAGGATGAGCATGATGGATACCAGTTTTTATGGACACTATACTTATGCACTTAATATGTCCTTAATTAAATTTCTGACTCTTATCCTTGCCTCCTACTCTACTGACAATCTAATCATAGCAGAGGACTTTAATATGACTCCCAATACGTCCCTAGACAGACTCCCCCCGGGCACAGGCACAGACTCCCCCTTAAATAAATGGGCATCCCTCTATGGCCTGACAGACGTTTGGCGATGGAGGTTTCCTACTGATAAGGCTTTCACCTGCCAATCCGCCTCCCACCGCTCGCTGTCCAGGATAGATTTGCTGTATGTTAGTGGGGGGCTGCTTCCTAAGGTACAGGAGGTGGCTATGCTCCCTAGGAACATATCAAATCATGCCCCTATGCTCCTGTGTCTGTGGACCCAGACCCCCCCCCATCGGAGAGACTGTGGCGCCTTTCTCGCTACTGGATCTCCGAGGAGGCCATAGAAGCTGAGATTTCTGAATGTATTTTTGACTATTGGGTGACCAATGCTGGATCCACTTCACTGCCTTCAAGGCTTATATCCTGGGGTGCTATCAAACTTCTATCTCACGTGCCCGCAATAAGGCTATGCTATCACTAGAGAGGGCAGCAGTTGAGGCCTTAGAATTGGAATCTAACTATATCCTGACCCAAAACCCGATTACCCGTGTAGATATGCAGGCAGCCTACCAAGAGGTAATGCTTCTCCAGGTGGCTGGAGCAAAAAAGCAGCAGCTGACACAGTCACAGCGCATCTTTGAGCAGGGAGAAAAGACAGGCCGGTTGTTGGCTTGGTTGGCTAAAGAACAACAGCCGGTAACCGCCATTGTAGATATGCAGGCAGCCTACCAAGAGGTAATGCTTCTCCAGGTGGCTGGAGCAAAAAAGCAGCAGCTGACACAGTCACAGCGCATCTTTGAGCAGGGAGAAAAGACAGGCCGGTTGTTGGCTTGGTTGGCTAAAGAACAACAGCCGGTAACCGCCATTGTCCGACTAAGAGATGCGGATAGAACGCTGGTCACGGATCCGGTGCTCATCAATGCTCGTTTCGCCTCATACTATAGCACCCTATACTCTTCTAAAGCTGACTATTCAGGAATGGAGCTGGACTCCTTTCTGGAACAAATTATTTTCCCAACTCTATCTGAAGAGGTCCGATCCCATCTAGATAGTACCATTACTCTAGCGGAAGTCAAGCTCGCGCTGGGTGAACTCCAGGTGGGGATGACCCCTGGGGTGGATGGCCTCCCGCCTGAATTCTACAGGCAGTATGGGGAGCAATTGCTACCCAGGTTGCATGAGATGATGGTGGGGGCCCTAGAAACAGCCAGTCTCCCTGAATCTATGGCAGAGGCGGTTATAGTTGTCATCCCCAAACAAGGTAAGGATCCTGGATTGTGTACCTCGTACCGCCCCATATCCTTACTAAATGCAGATGCCAAGATTCTTACCAAAGTGCTAGCTAGACTACTAAATTAGGTCATTCTTACATTAATACATGAGGACCGTAGACTGTATACTGTTCTGGGGGCCAGGGATTCCCTTAGCCGTTTAGACGCAGTGGCTTCCCTGGATGCAGAAAAAGCATTTTACTCGGTAGAGTGGTGCTACCTATGGGAGGCCCTGAATCCCCAAAAGCCAGGGTCCGCACAGGATCGACTCTTTCGCCAACCTTCCGTCTACACAGGGGCACCAGACAGGGCTGCCCACTGTCCCCTGCCCTCTTTGCGCTGGCCATCGAGCTGATGGCTATTCTCTTGTGCTCCTCCCCCCTAGTCAAAGGTATAACTCTGGGATCAGTTCAAGAGAAGATTTCTTTATACGCAGATGATACTCTGCTGTACCTTAGAAACAGACTCTCTGGGGACAGCTTTATCACTGATAGATATATTTGGTAGATTCTCTGGCTTCTGGGTAAATTGGGGAAAGTCTGTGATTTTTGCACTGCACCCAGAGGAGGCCTCCATAGCCCCGGATACCCCTCTCCAGAAGGTTTTGCAATTTAGATATCTGGGAATAGAGATCCATAGAGACCTGGCTCAGTTTATCCCTCTTAACCTGACTCCGACGATGTCCCTCCTGACTCAGAGATGGGCTGTCTGGAAATCACTGCCCCTCACCCCATTTGGAAGGGTCAATCTTATTAAAATGTCAGTGCTTCCCAAATTCTTATATACTGTATTTTATTGGCGTATGACACTCACTTTTTCACCATGAAAATCGGGTGCAAATAGCGCGTGCGTGTTATACGCCAATACTTCAATTTTAGCTGCCTCGGAGGGGACAGGGAGGGGGGCGGGACGAGCGCCGTCAGATTACATTCAGTGAGAATCTCATGTTTACTTGGTGGCCCCTGTAATAGAAAGTCCTGTCTCCTGGGCTGCCATTGGACCACTGTTCTGTCTATCATATGAGATTCTCACTGTATGTAATCTGTCGGCCCTTGTCCCACACCCCTCCCTGTCCCCTCTAAGCTGCAGATGGGCATCAATCAGGCTGCACTGATGGCAATGGTGAGGCTGCTGCATTGAAGGCAATGGTGAGGCTTCTGCATTGAAGGCAATGGTGAGGCTGCTGTATTGATGTGCACTGGTGAGGCTGCAGATTGGCACTGACCCTTATTTTGCTTCAATTTCCTTTATTTAAATTTTTTTTTTTCTTGAAACTTCTCTCTTAAAATGAATGTGCGTATTATACACCTGTGCGTGTTATACGCCGATAAATACGGTATCTTCAGGCAAACCCTGGTACATATCCCACAAGCCTTTTTCAAAAAGCTTGACAAGCTGATTATTTAATTTGTGTGGAGTGGTAGCGTCCCTAGGATTGCCAAATCTACCATTCAGCTGCCACTCTCACTGGGGGGCCTGGCCCTGCCATGTTTTCTTAAGTATTACTGGGCAGCGGTTCTGGTCACAGTGAGATGGTGGCTGTCAGAGGAGTCGCCCAACCCTGCCTCAACTTTGGAGGCGGTGTTGCTTGGGTCTTATTCCGAGCTGAGAAACTTAATGCATCGTGGACCCAAATCTAACCCGAACATAACTCCTTTGATGAGAACTACACTTAGAGTTTGGGAGACTGTCCGAACGAAGATCGCCTAACAGTTGGTCCCCTTGAACTCCGCTATGGGGGAACCCACGGTTACCACAATTCCAGACGATCCCTGAGCCGGTGCTTTGGGCCCGGAATGATATTACAATATTAGCTGACATAACGTCCTCTGCAGGTTTGCTCTCATTTGATGAACTGAAGCACCAGAAGGGTTTACCCAACTGCTTGTTTTTTAGGTCTTGACCTAAACATGTATAGGCCTCCAACCAATTTAGGAAGATAGGTAGATGAAATTACGAATCAGTTTCCTGACCCTCCCCCCCCCCCCACCCCTCCCCACTCTCCTGCCCCTCTCCTGGTTATAAGGTATTTTGACTGCCAGAAAGCAAATGCATTTTACTCGCTTTTGTTGTGATTGAACTCACTGCGTATTGTATGTACACTGTTTTGTTTTTTTCTTTTGTATTATTTCTGTTCTGTTAATGTTGTTTTTACAAACAAATTAACTTTATGTTAAAAAAAAAAATCTATTTACACCTATGTAGCTCAAGAATTAGTAGGCTACCACTGTGCGATACTGCATAGGAATCAGGCCACAACAACTTGTAGTTAAATTAATTAAATGTATTAGGCCAATGCAAACAAACATAAAATACATAAAAAAACATGTAATTACACAGACTTAAGAGCGCTATAAAGGGTGAAATGGTCGATTACCCACTAGCTGGTAGGGATCAGCCGAACACCCCCCCAGTTCGGTTCGCGGCAGAACATGCAAACAGGCCAAAAACGTATGCAAACTTGTGCAAACACGCGAACCCCGTTAAAGTTTATGGGACTCGAACGTGAAAAATCAAAAGTGCTAATTTTAAAGGCTAATATGCAAGGTATTGTCATAAAAAAGTGTTTGGGGACCCAGGTCCTGCCCCAGGGGACATTGTATCAATGCAAAAAAAGTTTTAAAAATGGCAGTTTTTTCGGGAGCAGTGATTTTAATAATGCTTAAAGTGAAACAATAAAAGTGTAATATTCCTTTAAATATCGTGCCTGGGGGGTGTCTATAGTATGCCTGTAAAGTGGCACATTTTTCCCGTGTTTAGAACAGTCCCTGCACAAAATTACATTTCTAAAGGAAAAAAAGTAATTCAAAACTGCTTGCAGCTGTAATGTAATGTTGCTGATGCTTGAAAATAGGGGACCGCCTGTATGTATACGGCCTGCCCTATACACTCTGCGGAAAATTGGGCCTTAGGTGTTGGTGGTACCACAACACTGTAAGCCCTCACAGTTACTCTTGGTGGGTGCTGGAACGGGCCCTGCTGTGAAATATTATATCAAGAATTGTAATGACATGGCCCTGTTAAACAGGGGCAGAAAAATTGGGCCTTAGGCAGTGGTGGTGGTGGTGGCACAACACTGTAAAGCCTCACAGATACTTTTGTTGAGCGCAGGAACAGGCCCTGCTGTGAAATATTGGACCAAAAATTGTAATTACGCGCCCCTGTTAAACAGGGGCAGAAAAATTGGGCCTTAGGCAGTGGTGGTGGTGGCACAACCCTGTAAAGCCTCACAGATACTTTTGTTGAGCACAGGAACAGGCCCTGCTGTGAAATATTAGATAAAAAATTGTAATTACGCGCCCACGCTAAACAGGGGCAGAAAAATTGGGCTTTAGGCGGGGGGGGGATGGCACAGCACTGTAAAGCCTCACAGATACTTTTGTTGAGTGCAGGAACAGGCCCTGCTGTGAAAAATTGGGCCTTAGGTGGTGGTGGTGGTGGCACAACACTGTAAAGCCTCACAGTACCAGAACACTGTAAGCCCTCACAGTTACTCTTGGTGGGTGCTGGAACAGGCCCTGCTGTGAAATATTATATCAAGAATTGTAATGACATGGCCCTGTTAAACAGGGGCAGAAAAATTGAGCCTTAGGCAGTGGTGGTGGCACAACACTGCAAAGCCTCACAGATACTTTTGTTGAGCGCAGGAACAGGCCCTGCTGTGAAATATTAGATCAAAAATTATAATTATGCGCCCCTGTTAAACAGGGGCAGAAAAATTGGGCCTTAGGCAGTGGTGGTGGTTCCACAACACTGCAACCCCTCACAGATACTCTTGTTGAGCGCAGGAACGAGCCCTGCTGTTACATATTTGATCAAAAATTGTAATTACGCGCCCCTGTTAAACAGGGGCAGAAAAATTGGGTCTTAGGTAGTGGTGGTGGTGCCCTGAACCGAAAATATTCTTAGAAGCTATCATGATGAAAATAGGATAGTCGCTCAGCATATGCAGTCCTCAAGGGATCCCACATCCATAGAAAAATCATTCGGTTACATCAGCATCAGGTGCTTGGTAGCGGGTGATCCAAGACTGATTCATTTTTATGAATGTGAGCCGATCAACAGAGTCTGTGGACAGGTGCACTCTGTGATTGGTTACAAAGCCTCCAGCAGCACTGAATGTGCGTTCAGAAAGAACGCTGGATGCAGGACAGGCCAGTAGCTCAATTGCATATTGAGCAAGCTCTGGCCAGTGGTCCAGCCTCAAGACCCAGTAACCCAGTGGATGTTCTGGTGGAAAGGTCCCCAAGTCTGATCTTGCCCCTAGATATTCCTGCACCATGTAATTCAGATGGTGGCAATGGTTGCTGGAACCGATCAGACCTGGGCGCTGAGGACTGAAGAATTGCCTGAAGGCATCGGTCAGCCGGCCACCTTCTCCACTCTTTCTGTGACTGGACAAAGCCTAAGCAACACGTTGTCCAGCACCAGGAAACTGTAACCTCCCAGGCTCTGGAAACGCATTGCACAAACCTTTCTGCAAGGCCTCCCGAAGATGTTTCATCCTCTGCTCCCTCTGCGAAGGCTGGATAAGTTCTGCAACCTTACCCTTGTAACGTGGATCAAGAAAGGCCCATAATGCACTGAGGTAGTGCAGTGCATTGCTGTATGATGATTGGCCAGAGCATGCACCATGACCTGAATGCTTTGGCCAATCACAGCGCCCTCAGCTAAGAGAGCCATAATTGGCCAAAGGCAGGTTGCCTTAGTCCCTTTGAGCCATGATTGGCCAAAGTCCACACCCCACACTATATAAGGCCACCTGCACGTCGGCCTCGTGTAGTGTGTCGTTGCCAGCATTTGATATTGAGCAGGCAGGCAGGTAATTCAGTTAGCTGCAGTGTATTTAATATATATATATACAGTCAGTCTCGTGTGTATATATATATATCCACTGTATCCAGTTTAGCTAGATCTGACTGCAGTCCGTTCCTGGTGTACTGTTTCTAATATACTTCAGGCAGGGAGGTGATTCAGTTAGCTGCAGTGTATTTAATATATATACCGTATTTATCGGCGTATAACACGCGCCGGCGTATAACACGCACCCCAAGTTTAGGAGGGAATTTTAAGGAAAAAAACTTTTAGGAGGGAAGTTTAAGGAAAAAAAAACTTACATTTAAATGCCCATCAATGCAGCCTCATCAGTGTTCATCTGCAGCCTTGTTAGTGCAGCCTTGCCCCAGTGTCCAGAGCAGCCTTGTCAGTGCAGCTTTGCCCCAGTGCAGCCTTGTCAGTGCAGCTTTGCCCCAGTGCAGCCTTGTCAGTGCAGCTTTGCCCCAGTGCAGCCTTGTCAGTGCAGCTTTGCCCCAGTGCAGCCTTGCCCCAGTGCAGCTTTGCCCCAGTGCAGCCTTGCCCCAGTGCAGCTTTGCCCCAGTGCAGCTTTGCCCCAGTGCAGCCTTGCCCCAGTGCAGCCTTGCCCCAGTGCAGCCTTGTCCCCAGTGCAGCCTTGTCCCCAGTGGTCAGTGCAGCCTTGTCCCCAGTGGTCAGTGCAGCCTTGTCCCCAGTGGTCAGTGCAGTCTTGTCCCCAGTGCCGCCGACATACACAAGTTTAGTGTGTATTTTTAAATATGGCGCCGCGGAGTTCGGAGGGACTCGGCGGCGCTCGTTCAGCTGAATGAGCGCTGCCGAGAACACAGTGACTGGGTGGAGCCGAGATACACATAGCCGAGGGTTCTCGGCTCTTCTCGGCGCCGTTCACAGTCACGCCCAGTCCCTATGATGGACATAACAGAGGTCCAATGGCGGGACTGGGAGGGACTGTGAACGGCGCAGAGAAGAGCCGAGAACCCTCGGCTATGTGTATCTCGGCTCCGCCCAGTCACTGTGTTCTCGGCGGCGCTCGTTCAGCTGAACGAGCGCCGCCGAGTCCCTCCGAACTCCGCGGCGCCATATTTAAAAATACACGCTATGTGAATGTCAGCGGCGATCGCTCCGATAGATCACAAAAATAGCGGGGATCGGCGTATAACACGCACCCACGATTTTAAGGGGGAAAAAGTGCGTGTTATACGCCGATAAATACGGTATATATATATACAGTCAGTCTCATATATATATATATATATATATATATATATATATATATATATATATATATATATATATATCTCCACTGTATCCAGTTTAGCTAGATCTGACTGCAGTCCATTCCTGGTGTACTGATTATATATATATATATATATATATATATATATATATATATCCACTGCATACAGTTTAGCTGTATCTCACTGCAGGCCGTTCCTGGTGTACTGTTTCTAATGTACTTCAGGTGGTATACAACTATGGGTGCACCTGCCTGCCTGAAGTATATTAGAAACAGTACACCAAGAACAGACTGCAGTCAGATCTAGCTAGACTGGATACAGTATATATATATATATATATATATTAAATATACTGCAGCTAACTGAATAACCTGCCTGCCTGCTCAATCTCAAACTCCGGCAACGACACACTACACAAGGCCGACGTGCAGGCGGCCTTATATAGTGTGGGGCATGGACTTAGTCCCTCTGAGCCATGATTGGCAAAAGGCACCTTGCCTTTGGCCAATTATGGCTCTCTTAGCTGAGGGAGCTGTGATTGGCCAAAGCATGCAGGTCATGGTGCATGCTCTGGCCAATTATCATACAGCAATGCACTGCGCTCCCGCTGTGCATTATGGGCCATTACGCGCCGCTCAAATTTGGGGCGAATGGCCCATAATGTTCAGTTTCGATGAACAGGCGAACAGCCAATGTTCAAGTCGAACTCATGTTCGACACGAACAGAAAGCTCATCCCTACTAGCTGGCTTTCAAAGGGTTATAAGACTAAGACCCTAAGACTAAATCAAATAACAACTGGGTAACAAGAGTCTCAAAACAACCTCAACCAGTTCAGGATCTAAAAGTTCCAGGTGTACACCAACCCCCATAGCGCACAGATGTATACGCCTCTAGTATGGGGGGGGTACTCCTGGAGGTGGTGGAGAGTACCTGGCACCTAGTACTTATCGTTGGCTGGCTTTTGGTGGGGCCTTTCTTTAGGTGGTGCAGTGTCTCTTTAAGAGTGCGGTGGATGGTAGGAGATGGGTTGCTAAGTAGGAGAAGTCTCTATTTAGAATAACAGTGTGTGGTGGGTGATTAAGATGTGTCGTTCAACTCACCACTTCCTGGCAGGTGGCTAGTCTGGCCCGTATGGCTTAGCGATCAGCAGTCCCCAGCTATTAGGTCTCGGTCTTACACATTGTGCGGTCTCTCATTTCCAGTCCTGCAGTGACTTTCTCTCTCTCAAACTCAGTCTCTGAAGGTAGCCTTAGCAGGCTCAGGTGCAGGTCTGTCCTCTCTAGCTGACGTGGGGATTACACAGCCTGTCAGCTGCTAAAGCAGAAGGGGAGAAGCTGGCTGCAGTCACACAGCCCAGCACTCCCTCCATGACATGCAGTGTACCGGGGGCAGAGAGGGAGAGAGAAACCCGCAGTAAGTCCCTGCTCTACACAGCAGGGGATGACTGGGGCTAACACAGTTCTGCACATCCAGTGGGGGGCATTCGGAGGAAGGCAGGAGATTAGAGGCAGCCAGCAGCAGCACCCCGCTACAACTGGAGAGATAACAGTGCACAGTGTAGTCTCCAGTCAATTTCTTAGCTTGGAGAAGAGAGGGAGTAGGTGGAGGGTGCCTTGTCATCCTAGGCTATGGGGCTTTATGTTTCTATTGATGCGCTCAGTGAAGGGAGACACAACTCTAGTCCCTGCATTGATAGGTGGCCCTATAGGATGCTGCAAGAGAAAGGAGACACCCTAAAACACCAAACCTGGAGCAGTGGTTAAACTGGAACATGGGCAAGGATTAAAAGATAAAAAAGCTGAATGCTCAGTAAGTGAGTAAATAAGCCACTGAAAGTGCTTAAAATGGAATTTCAGTCAAAATCTAAGTCTGAATTTACTCCCACTCACATTCTAAGCCTATTCTACCCTGAAAAGGAAAAGATGTCTATACCTACCTATTCTGAAGCTGCTCCAATCCAGTCACATAATCAGGTCCCAGCACCGGCTCCACCAGTGTAGAGAAGAGGCAGTGACAACGGCTGCAGAGCCAGGGCAATAACATTACCCATAGGCTTACTATATGGCATCTGTTGTCAGCTGTCCCTCCTCTACACTGAAGCCGACGCGGGGACCTGATCATGTGACCGAACTGGAGCGGCTTTTGAATACATTTATTATAGGTACTTATATAGCACCATCAATTTAGGCTGTGCTTTTACATACACTGAGCAAAATTATAAACGCAACACTTTTTGTTTTTAGTTTGTCCCTATTTATCATGAGCTGAACTCAAAGATCTACGACTTTTTCTATGTACACAAAAGGAATATTTCTACCAAATATTGTTCCCAAATCTGTCTAACTCTGTGTTAGTGAGCACTTCTCCTTTGCCGAAATAATTCACCCAACTCACAGGTGTGGCATATCAAGAAGCTGATTAGACAGCATAATTATTGCACAGGTGTGCCTTAGGCTGGCCACAATAAAAAGCCACTCTAAAATGTGCAGTTTTACTGTATTGGGGTGTGGTCGGGGGGGTCCGAAAACCAGTCAGCATCTGGTGTGACCACCATTTGCCTCACGCAGTGCAGCACATTTCGTTTGCATAGAGTTGATCAGGTTGTTGATTGTGGCCTGTGCAATGTTGGTCCATTCCTCTTCAATGGCTGTGCAAAGTTGCTGGATATGGCAGGAACTGGAACACGCTGTCGTATACGCAGATCCAGAGCATCCCAAACATGCTCAATGGGTGACATGTCCGGTGAGTATGCTGGTCATGCAAGAACTGGGATGTTTTATCATGCTGCAACATGAGGTGATGGTCGTGTATGAATCGCACAACAATGGGCCTCAGGATCTCGTCACGGTATCTCTGTGCATTCAAAATGCTATCAATCAAATTCACCTGTATTCATTGTCGATAGCATACGCCTTCCCATACCATAACCCCACCGCCACCATGGGACACTCGATCCACAACGTTGACATCAGCAAACCGCTCACCCACACGACGCTGTACACGCTGTCTGCCATCTGCCCTGTACAGTGAAAGCCGGGATTCATCCGTAAAGAGAACACCTCTACAAAGTGCCAGAGGCCATCAAACGTGAGCATTTGCCCACTCAAGTCGGTTACGACGTGGAAATGCAGTCAGGTCGAGACCCCGATGAGGACGACGAGCATACAGATGAGCTTTCTTGAGACGGTTTCTGACAGTTTGTGCAGAAATTCTTTGGTTATGCAAATCGATTGTTGCAGCAGCTGTCCGGGTGGCTGGTCTCAGACGATCTTGGAGGTGAAGATACTGGATGTGGAGGTCCTGGGCTGGTGTGGTTACACGTGGTCTGCGGTTGTGAGGTCGGTTGAATGTACTACCAAATTCTCTGAAACGCCTTTGGCGACAGCTTATGGTAGAGAAATGAACATTAAATTCAAGGGCAACAGCTCTGGTTGACATTCCTGCAGTCAGCATGCCAATTGCACGCTTCCTCAAAACTTGCGACATCTGTGGCATTGTGCTGTGTGATAAAACTGCACATTTTAGGCTCTGTTTCCACTAGTGCGACTTTTCATGCGACTTGGGACTGAAAAGTCGCATGACAAATTGTTTCCCATGATTTCCAATGAGTACCGTTCATATCTGTGCGACTTCAAGTCGCAGCGACTTCAAAGTAGTCCCTGCACTACTTTGGTCCCACTTTGATGCGACTTGAGGTCTATAGATACAGGCATTGCTCCAAATCGCGGTAAAAAGTCGCGGTAAAATCGCGGTAAAAAATCGCGGCAAAATCGCGCGACTTTGGGGACGCACTAGTGGAAACCTAGCCTTAGAGTGCCCCTTTATTGTGGCCAGCCTAAGGCACAGCTGTACAATAATCATGCTGTCTAATCAGCATCTTGATATGCCACACCTGTGAGGTGGATGGATTATCTCGACAAAGGAGAAGTGCTCACTAACACAGATTTAGACAGATTTGTGAACAATATTTGAGAGAAATAGACCTTTTGTGTACATAGAAAAAAGTCGTAGATCTTTGAGTTCAGCTCATGATAAATAGGGGCAAACACAAAAGTGTTATGTTTATAATTTTGCTCAGTGTATATATTGTACATTCACATCAGTCCCTGCCCTCAAGGAGCTTACAATCTAAGGTCCCTAACGCACATTCATACATACACATACTAGGGCCAATTTGGACAGGAGTCAATTAACCTACCAGCATGTCTTTGGAGTGTGGGAGTGGAAACCAGAGTACCCGGAGGAAACCCACGTAGGCACAGAGAGAACATGCCAACTCCAGGCAGGTAGTGTCGTAGTTATATGTATAGACATCTTTTCTTTTACAGGGTACATAGAATAGGCTTAGAATAGGCTTAGAATTGGAGTGGGAGTAACCTATAATAGGGTTTAGTTGAAATTTGATTGGAATTCCAGGGTATTGTCTGCTGTCATGTTTTGGGTCCCTGACTTACAGTACTGAAGTGAAAGGGTCAGCATGACAACCAGTCAATTTATTATGAGATGCAAAGTGTTGTCAATAGTATGTCTTGAAAAAAACAAACCTTCACATCAGAGTTTTTTCTCTTCCTTATTTTTAGAATAGTTTCTCTTTGTACATCATATTTGTTCTCTCTGTTCTACCTATATGAAACACACATTCTCTTTCTATTGCACCACAATCCAAGGTGTATTTCTCATTTTCAGACACATTTTCTTCCTATTTGTTCTCTTCATCTAATCTTGTTTCTCTTCTCTTTGCTTAAGTCTACTCTTTTCTCTTTCATTATCACTGCCTATAGTCAGCTTATATGTCTGAAGAAATCAGTCTGATAATCGGGTGCACATTTTTAATGTGAACCTATGGCCAGGCTATGGCTGAAATTCAACTATTTACATATCCTTTAAAACAAGCTTTCACTGACATCTGTCGCTGAAGGTACTGTTGAGCAATTCATTCTCAAATTTCACAGCAGAAGCAATTGGGTTGTCCATGTTGGTGCAACAGTATATACTATGCACTCCGAACTATAGATGGCGCAGTAATGATATACTAGCATCCCATACCTCCCAACATTTTGAGATGGGAATGAGGGACACCTACTAGCAAACGTATGTAGGCATAGGACATGCTCCCTGTCACACCTCCTTAAAGGAGAATTAAGCAAAAAAAGTTTAATTAAATACACAAGGGCTTTTTTTTTTTCATTGGGATTGTATGTGATAGACTAACACAAAGTGGCACATAATTGTAAAGTGGAAGGAAAATAATAAATGGTTTTCAATTTTTTTTACAAATAAATATGTGAAAAGTGTGGTGTGCATTTGTATTCAGCCCCCCTGAGTCAATACTTTGTAGAACCACCTTTCAATGCAATTACAACTGCAAGTCATTTTGGGTATGTCTCTACCAGCTTTGCACATCTAGAGGGTGGTATTTTTGCCCATTCTTCTTTGCAAAATAGCTCAAGCTCTGTCAGATTGATTGGAGAGCGTCTGTGAACAGCAATTTTCAAGTCTTGCCACAGATTCTCAATTGGATTTAGGTCTGGACTTTGACTGGGCCATTCTAACAAATGAATATGCTTTGATCTTAACCATTCCATTGTAGCTCTGGCTGTGTGTTTAGGGTCGTTGTCCTGCTGGAATGTGAACCTCCGCCCCAGTCTCAAGTCTTTTGCAGACTCTAACAGGCTTTCTTCTCCTACAGTTTGCCCTGTAATTGGCTCCATCCATCTTCTCATCAACCCTGACCAGCTTACCTGTCCCTGCTGAAGAAAAGCTTCCCCACAACATGAAGCTGCCACCACCATGTTTCACGGTGGGGATGGTGTGTTCAGGGTTATGTGCAGTGTTAGTTTTCCGCCACACATAGCGTTTTGCTTTTAGGCCAAAAAGTTCAATCTTGGTCTCATCTGACCAGAGCACCTTCTTCCACGTGTTTGCTGGACTTGAACAGTGCTCCGTGAGATGTTCAAAGCTTGGGATATTTTTTTATAACCTAACCCTGCTTTAAACTTCTCCACAACTTTATCCCTGAGCTGGTGATGTGTTCCTTGGCCTTCATGACGCTGTTTGTTTACTAAGGTTCTCTAACACATCTCTGAGGGCTTCACAGAACAGCTGTATTTATACTGAAATTAAATTACACACAGGTGGACTCTATTTTCTGAAGGCTATTGGTTCCACTAGATTTTAGTTAGAGGTATCAAAAGTAAAGGGGGCTGAATACAAATGCATGCCACACTTTTCAAGTATTTATTTGTAAAAAAATTAGAAAACCATTTATTGTTTTCCTTCCACTTCACAATTATGTGCCACTTTGTGTTGGTCTATAACATAACATTTTAATAAAATACAAGTATGTTTTTGTTTGTAACATGACAAAATGTAGAAAATTTCAAGGGATATGAATACTTTTTCAAGGCACTGTACACTCACCAATTTTATCCTCTATTGCATCTTAGTGTTGCTAACCTCCAGCATCCTCTTTGCAGCTATTTGCTTTCAACATGCACTCCAACGATGACTGCACGATATTTCTCAGGGCAAGTCTCCTGATCATTACAACATAAGACCATGCCTGTGTAATGTGTTTTGAAAGCCCATTTGTAGTCTCCATTGGAAGCCCAAGTGACATGGTGACAACACAAGAGTATGGTTAGTAGACAGGATCAGAGCCTTTTCACCCAATAACAGGAAGTGCTTGACAAAGGACCTTCGTGGCAGAATCAGCGGGTATTAATTTAATGAAAGCTTCATATTTAAAAATGTTGAAAATTACTTTTAACCGCTTGCCGACCAGCCGCCGCAGTTGTACTGCGGCAACATGGCTCGGCTGCGCGAATCGCCGTTATCTTACGTTGCTTCCTTTTTTGGCCACTTGGGGCGTGCGTGCCCCCTGCTCGCCCACGGAGCCAATGCGAGTGCCCGGCGGTTGCGATCACCACCGGGCTCCCGCGATCGCTCGGGGCACACGGGGAACCGGGATCTGTGTATGTGAACATAGAGTTTCCGGTTCTCTGAGGAGAGAACAGACATATTGTCTGTTCATACAGAGTATGAACAGCGATCTGTCATCTCCCCTAGACAGTCCCCTCCCCCCTTCAGTTAGAACACACACTAGGGAACACATTTAACCCCTTGATCGTCCCCTAGTGTTAACCCCTTCCCTGTCAGTGACATTTTTACAATAATCAATGCATTTTTATAGCACTGATCGCTGTATAAATGCCAATGGTCCCAAAAATGTGTCAAAATTGTCCGACGTGCCCACTATAATATCGCAGTCCTGATAAAAATCGCAGATTGCCGCCATTACTAGTAAAAAAAAAAAAAAATTAATAATAAAAATGCCATAAAACCATCCCCTATTTTATAGACGCTATAACTTTTGCGCAAACCAATCAATATAAGCTTATTGTGATTTTTTTTTACCAAAAATATGTAGAAGAATACATATTGGCCTAAACAGAGGAATTTTTTTTTTTTTATATATTTTGGGGGGATATTTATTATAGCAAAAAGTAAAAAATATTGCGTTTTTTTCAAAATTGTCGCTCTTTATTTGTTTATAGTGCAAAAAATAAAAACCGCAGAGGTGATCAAATACCACCAAAAGAAAGCTCTATTTGTGGGGAAAAAAGGACGTCAATTTTGTTTGGGTGCAACGTTGCATGACCGCGCAATTGTCAGTTAAAGCGATGCAGTACCGAATCGCAAAAAGTGCTCTGGTCAGGAAGGGGGTAAAATTTTCCGGGGCTGAAGCTGTTAATATTATATTAAAATGTTACATTTACATGAGATTTAATTATTGGGTTTATTTATAGAAGAACTGAGTAAAGCAAATGGGGAGTCAGAGGAAATTATTCACTTTTTAGCATATCCCTTTAATAAATATTATAAAAATAAAAAATGTGGAAATATTTATATTATACGAATACCAAATATTAAGACACAACCAAAAACATTCCAAATTTTATTTGTCCAAAAAAAAACAAACCCTGTTTTTTGTGAAAACTTGTAAAATTTGGAATGTTGTTATTTAGTATTTAGTATTCACATACTAAAATATTCCCTTTTCTGTCTTCCTTTTTTTTTGTTGTATAGAATATCTGTGGGCTCACTGTGCTACCTTCACGTGCATGCTTGTTTGCAAATGTAGTGCCACTTTATCTATAGCCCCTTTTGTGGTGATGCAGTGGGCAGAGTTGTTGACTCTTTATATGCCAGTTGTAGGTGGGGCCTAGTGGAGTTGGTGTATGGGAGCAGGACATCCCTGATCGGCAAGATGTAGTGCTGTGCTGTAGAAAGAGAGCCCTCTGCACGGCTGGACTGCCAAGGTAACCAGAGGAGGACACTAAAAATATGGAGAGACCGTGCCATCCCTGACCTTCATCTAGCAGGTCCTGTGGCTTGGTTTAGGATGACCTCGAGGGCTAAGGAGAAGCACCCTATGTGTGGGAGAGGAGCAACCTAAGTGTGAACCACCTGTGGGAAAAGTCTGGTAAGATGGCTGCAATGGTTCTGTGATTCCGAGTGTTCTGCACTAAAGAGCACAACTGTAATATAAAGGGGGTATAGTATAGTATAGTATAGTAAGCTATGAGTAAGCACCCAACCTTGGTGTAAAACATGTAAGCTGATACCTGTAGTTCACCTTTGTATCTGGCACTTCAATAAAGAATTTGCACAGGAGTGTGGCCGTCCAGGCTTCTTTTCTTCTAAGTATCTGTTTGCACACAGGGCTCGCACCCTGCACATTGGATAGAGGCTTTTTGGAGCAGCAGGGTAAGAGAAAATGCCTTGGAGCGATGCACATGTACATAACGCTGCTTTAAACTTCTCCACAACTTTATCCCTGACCTGTCTGGTGTGTTCCTTGGCCTTCATGATGCTCTTTGTTCACCAAGGTTCTCTAACAAACTTCTGAGGGCTTCACAGAACAGCTGTATTTATGCTGAGATTACATTACACACAGGTGGACTCTATTTTTACTAATTAGGTGACTTCTGAAGGCAATTGGTTCCACTAGATTTTAGTTAGGGATATCAGAGTAAAGGGGGCTGAATATAAAAGCATGCCACACTTTTTAGATATTTGTTTGTAAAAAATGTTGAAAACCATTTATCATTTTCCTTCCACTTCACAATTATGTGCCACTTTGTGTTGGGCCATCACATAAAATTCCAATAAAATACATTTAGGTTTTTGGTTGTAACATGACAAAATGTGGAACATTTCAAGGGTATGAATACTTTTTCAAGGCACTGTATTTATGCTTGTATGTTCTGCACAAGAATGATTTTTTTTCCTCTTTTTCTCTGCTCTCTCCTATAATTCTGTTCTGACATATGTATGTCATTCACCTATGCAAGTAAAAGGTAAAACATACATTCTTCAAAATCACAGTGCCTCATCTTAACACATAACCAACAGGTTGTGGGCCCAAGCACTAAAAAGAATAATACAAGCTGGCAAGTCAGCATCCAAGTTGGTGAAGGATGGCAAGTTGCTTAGATGTGAGGTTTGCAATCACAAAGCTCATCAATAACAAAAGCCAGCTGTGGAAGTTCAAGCTGGAGATGCTACTAAGCAAAGATGACTTGTGGTAAGTACTGAATTCAGACAGACTAATGCCCTGTACACACGGTCGGATTTTCCGATGGAAAATGTGTGATAGGACCTTGTTGTCAGAAATTCCAACCGTGTGTGGGCTCCATCACACATTTTCCATAGGAATTTCCAACACACAAAGTTTGAGAGCTTGCTATAAAATTTTCCGACAACAAAATTCGTTGTCGGAAATTCTGATCGTGTGTACACAAATCCGACGCACAAAGTGCCACGCATGCTCAGAATAAATTAGGAAACGAAAGCTATTGGCTACTGCCCCGTTTATAGTCCCGACGTACGTGTTTTACGTCACCGCTTTCAGAATAATCTGATTTTCCGACAACTTTGTGTGACCGTGTGTATGCAAGACAAGTTTGAGCCAAAATCCGTTTGAAAAAATCCTAGGATTTTGTTGTCGGAATGTCCGATCAATGTCCGACCGTGTGTACAGGGCATAAGGCCTGATTTACACCTATGCATTTTTAGTGCTTTTTGCATTCTGCAGATTTGCAAATCTGCAAAATGCAAAAAGCACTAAAAATGCATAGGTATTTTTAGTTTTTTTTAAAGTAAAGGTGTCTATGTATAATGTTCCAAACAGTATTGTAGTAAAGTGTTCCCAAGGTAAAGGTTTTTGTACACAGTGTTCAGACCAGCTTACACCTTGCAGACAGTGATCCTGGGAGAGACGTCCTTCAGCGAAGTGACCAGCGATGACCCACAGCTGTTGGATACGGGCGACCGTAATGTAGATCTGCTGGGTGGGTGCCGCGTGGATGTACGACGAACAGCAAGCAGGTTTAGGCCCTCCGGGACCGGGTTGGAACCACTGCGTGGTAGGCCGCAGCCTCTCTCCCAACACAGGGAGATGTGCGCACAGCAAGGCCCAGGATCTCTGGACTCTTTTATAGTTCCTCCCAGGAGTCTCTTTAGGTTGTAGCAAGGATCCCTGGGATGTGTGGTGCAGATGTCATGTCACACAAAGGAAACACTGGTCTGAAAGAATACTAATCCCACGGGGTTTGGGCTCACAGATGTGATGACAGTCACTGGTGCCCAGCACTAAAGGGATATGTCTATAGGTGAAGAATGACGGGGAATTGCACAATACTATGACTGTAGTCCACATCGCTACACGTATAACGACCCTCCTCATCTATTAAACATTGCAGTTCTTAAAAGGTTAAAGCTCTGTGTACCAGTTTACTCCCCCCCCCCCCCCCAGAAAAGGAGGTATGAATGGAGTGGAGTGGTAAGCACTTCCGATCCATGCATATCTCAGACAGCACACCGAGTCCTTCACTAAATGTGTCTCTTGTAAGCCAAATATGGCTGGATATAAAAGAATTTACCATTGTTCTTTTCAGAGGTATGGCCAGCCCCCTCACATTCCAGGTAATAATCCTCACTTCAGCCATGTTAAGGAAAGGTATAAATGAACAATAAAGTATACCCCCACCCAACATGGGATTGTATCCAATGAGGGCCAGCAGTCCTGAGGCAGTGTCTGACTTAGTGATGACAGTCTTGAGGTGCAGTAAAGTTGTGTGACATCTCAGCAAAAGGAAAAAACAAAAAAACAACAGCCAAACTTGTAGAGCAAACTTGTAGAGCACAACAGCGCCCCTGTTCACCCTTGACTGACTTATTGCTGATTTATGGCTGCCAAGACCAAACCATGCTTCCCGCCTTACCCACCTTATGTAACTAAGACACGACCACCTAGAATGGATTTTAAGCGGCCATAGCAGCCTTTTTATTAACAAAACACAATTCAACAAATATATCTTTTATTACATTCCAAGAAAGATAAACTTTACCCGCTAATGTATAATAGTGACTCTCTTAAATCCAGGTATTTGGAGGCAAGCATGGTCTACGGAATCGGCTGTATCAAACACCAAGTTCCTTACCATGGCCCCCAGCCACACTTACACCAACTCGAGGATAATTAGTTACTACATTACCACCCGATACAGCCCCAATACTGATATCGCCATACTGATGTCACATCTACAGGAAGGTACCCATACCAAAGATGGGCCCAACCCATCATTGTCCACAGACAATTTTGATCATGCCCACCTTCAAAAGCCTGAAACCCCTGCTACCGACGCCCAAGTGTGACACCTCAGGCTTGGGCAGCCCGCCACAGACGAAAAGCCCTCTGAATACCCTCCTGTAAACTCAGGAACCACATATCTATGCCGATGGCGTTCAGGTGAACCCTATCCCCCCGCAAATAGATCCAGTTATCCCCTTCCAACTCCAGATGGTGCACCGTCAGGCCGCCGTTCCTGACAAAAGATGTTGCCACTTCCCTGTTTACTTTTATCCGAGCCTTATTGAGCTTATCCATGGAGTGGGCCAGGCACCAGAGGGATCTGGCCACAATGTCTGACCAAACCAAAATGGTGTCAGGGAAAAATGATCTCAAGCGCAGGATATCCAGTTTAATGTCCCAGATCAATTCCCATGTCGCCCAGGGCCCGAGATCATTACCCCCAACATGCAAAAGTAATATGTTCGGGGGCCGATCCAATATGGCATAATGATGGACCTCCGTCAACATCCAGGACCACAGCATGCCCGGGACACCGATCCACCTCACACTGGCTGTACTCCATGGAAACCCCAACTGCCTGCCCTCTGGTCTGACTGCAGCCCTCTTGGCACCCCAAAATACGTAGGAGTGACCGAGTATCCACACCAAACATTCTCTGCCTGAAAAACATAAAATTGTACGTATCACAAGCAACACATAACGGCCAGAACGTACAACAGACAGCGACAAACAAAGATTTGACCATAACAACGCAGACAGGAGCACAGGGAAAATGGAACAACAAGCAATACGAGATGAGGACGAACATATAAATTGAATCGCCCAATGCGCTGCAAAACCTGATCACCCAGTGCCCATCTAGCAGCCTCCGTGGCAGCCCCAATCAGGCCATAGGGCAGACCTGGCATTTGCCCGGTGGGCCGGGGCCTCCCGCTCCATAGCCTGTTGATGATCAGGCCGCACAGCGGGAGGTAAGTGGCGCCCGCGGCCTGGACAGGGTTAACACAGGTCGCGGCCACCGCTCACCCACCGCTATGCGGCCATGCCTGTGTCATCTCTGGGCTCCGGCGCAACTACAATAGCGGCTGATTGGCTGAGCGGCTGAGCTGTGTGCCTCTCTCACACACAGCTCAGCCAACGCTGACAGTTCCACTGCTCCTCCTCTTCCCGCCCCTCTACTCTGTCTGCTCCGCCCACACCCCCTGTGTCTGCCCCGCCTACACTCCCTGCGTCTGCCCCGCCCACACATCCCGGGGGAGATGTGAAGGAAGGAAGATTTAAAAGCTGCAGGCAGCCTGCTCCTGAGCCTCATCCTGGGGTGAGTAAGCTCTGCCTTCCAATGTCTATATAAAACAAATTTAAGGGGTGTTCTGTGGACTCTGATACAAGAAAGGGGCTTTGGTGAGCAGAGACCCCCTTAAATCAGTGTTCCCCTTTACATTAGAGTCCACAGAGCTCCCCCTTAGTGTAAGTGGGGGCTCAGTGCGGACTCTGATGTAAGGGGGCTCTGTGCGGACTCTGATGTAAGGGGGCTCTGTGCGGACTCTGATGTAAGGGGGCTCTGTGCGGACTCTGATGTAAGGGACCTCTGTGCGGACTCTGATGTAAGGGACCTCTGTGCGGACTCTGATGTAAGGGACCTCTGTGCGGACTCTGATGTAAGGGACCTCTGTGCGGACTCTGATGTAAGGGACCTCTGTGCGGACTCTGATGTAAGGGACCTCTGTGCGGACTCTGATGTAAGGGACCTCTGTGCGGACTCTGATGTAAGGGACCTCTGTGCGGACTCTGATGTAAGGGACCTCTGTGCGGACTCTGATGTAAGGGACCTCTGTGCGGACTCTGATGTAAGGGACCTCTGTGCGGACTCTGATGTAAGGGACCTCTGTGCGGACTCTGATGTAAGGGACCTCTGTGCGGACTCTGATGTAAGGGACCTCTGTGCGGACTCTGATGTAAGGGACCTCTGTGCGGACTCTGATGTAAGGGACCTCTGTGCGAACTCTGATGTAAGGAAGCAGGGGGCGGAGGAGCTGGAGATCTGCACAGTGAGTGGAGAATAAAAGGGGGGGGGCATGATTGCAGGGACACTGTAATATACTGTAAAGGGGCGCTTTAATCATTACAGTGCAGTCTCCTTTATATTTATATCAGTGTTCTTGCACATTACAGCGCGGAGGACTAAAATCACCCCCCCCCCCCCCCCCGGTCCATGGAAAAATTGGCTGCTCAGTCTAAAATGCCCAGGCCTATTTTTTGGTCCCAGTCCAGGCCTGGCCCCAATCCAGAAAGATCGGGAAGCGAAGTCCGTAGGACTAAACCCCGCAGACAATAAGCACTTCCTAAAAACTGAGATAAACAGAAACTGCGACAACGCTGAACCATCGGCATGTGTCAGAAAGGACCCAGGCCCACTCGGCCTGAGCTTCAATCAATCGATCACGGCAGTGATCGGGCAAGAAGCAGAATGGTTTACTTCAAGATAGTGTCATCATTCAAGTTCTTTAGTTCTGGGCATCCGAAAGCGTTTCCTAAATCCTATCCCAGTTCTACAAAACAATACAAAACACCAAAAAAAAGACACTATCTGCCTGATTACTGTCTGAGGATTGAGTGAGATTTAATGCATCTGGCTGAAAAAATCCTTTTCCTGGCTGCTTGCTCCACTAAGAGATCAGAACCTGGGATCAAACCGCCAGACCAAATCTACTACAAATCTACAAAATGCCTTTGCAAACCCAGTTATTGCCCTGTAAAAGTAGTGGTGACATCATCACTGTACTGTAAATAGCCCCTGCAGAGAGAAGAGCTGATGGACTTAGCAGGCCCACCTATTACAAGCTGCCTGCAGAAAATCACAAGAGGAGCGCATACAAGATTATTCACCCTGCACAAGGATAGACAGCAACAGTGACGGGCCTATATTACAGGAAGCTTCTGCATAGAGAAAAAGTTTCACACTGGATTACTGCACAGATCTGGAAGAAATGCACAAGAAATACACCAAGATTCAAGAAAAAAAGTTTCAAGAAAAGATTCAAGAAAAGTTCTTTTTTAAAGCAGAAGCATACAAAGCAAATTTCCTTGCAATAGGTAGCCATGAGCCCCTTCTGACCTTCTCTGCACTCTTTTTACTACCCTTTAATAATGTTTAGCATGTCGCCTTGTTACATCACAATCACTTCTCCTTACTAAACTGGACTCAATAGGAAAATTGATAGCTGAACTGTGTCCATTTAGAACCGAGCATGTAATGAGATGAACCAGCCTTGTTTCTGAAAACATCCTCCCTACATGTGGTCCCAAATTCAAAGCTATCTGACTTGGACTGGTATTGGTGGATATACACATCGGGAGTCTTCAGCTGTTTTAAATGAAGTTGGGTTTCTGGTGTGTGCCTGTACTTTGAGCCACTGTAAACACTGGTGTGACATGTCATGCGATTTGACAGGTCAAATCGCATGACAAGTCGCACCCTATTATCGGCAATGGAACCCTTCAAATCGGTGCAACGCCTACTTTGTGGTGCCGCACCGATTTAAGAAAAACAGTTCCTATACTACTTTTGGCAATTTCAGGGGCGACTTGCATAGACATTTGTGCATAAGGTCGCACAGATGTCAGCCAAGTCGCACCTGAAGTTGCAATGACATGCGGATTTGAAATTGTGCGATTTCAAGTGAAGTCGCAGGATTTCAAAGCCACATTCAGTGTGAACCTAGACTAAGGTCCGTTCACATTAGGTGCAAAAGTTGTTTTTTGGAAAAATGCAGGTAACGTCAATGACGCACAGAAACCAATAGTTTTCTGTGTCTTATGTTTAAACCAGGACACAGTGTTTCACTACATTCCAGGGCTGCGCAATATTATGCAAGATGATTTCATAATGTAAAGAAAGAAAAGATGAAAGTGCACACTGGAAAGCCACACAGGTTCAAATGTGACAGAAATTCTTCAGCTTTGCCTACTCCCAAGCCAAGCCCCACTAACGCATTTCACCCACCCATGGGCTTAGTCGTAGATGTTTGCATAATATCACATCTCTATGGATGACCCTGCATGTCACTGCTCAGCAAGAACAGTGCAATGACATGAAGACATGAATGATGAAGTATCCCTTTGTGCACTTAAATTAAAGTTCACACTAAAAAAAGAAAAATGTGCATCACACCACCCCCTGATGCATGGAACTTTAGCGGCTGTGGCCTACACACTAAACGGCTTCAGTTTAGTGTGCCGGTTATGTGCCCTTAAAGAAGATGGACCTGCCTCCTAGTAACCTCTAATTGCTATATAGCATTGCTATATATGTCCTATACTTAGGAACTTTAGATTGAGTCTTGAGTTAGGAACCACACTTTACAAAGATGCCACGACACAGCAGTTTGGCTTTACGTCTTGCAAATGTATGTGACAAAAACAGGTCTTAACTTTGGAAGTTAAAACAGTTGATTATCATTTTTTTGTGCTTTGTACTTGGAGAGTTTTCTGTGAAACTAAAAAAATATATATATATATATATATCAGGGCGGCCCATCCATAAAGGGCGCACGGGCGCTGCCCCCTCTGTCATGCTCTATCAATGGCCGCTGGGACCACCCCCTATTCAGGTATCCGATCCCTTTTCGGACGCCGGGCGCCTGAATTACAGCGGCTGGGTTTTTTTTAAGCACCTGATTAGAGCCATAGGTTCTAATAGGTTTAAAAAAAGGTGGACTCGGAGCGCAGAGCATTGCGCTCGGAGCCCACCCAGGTGTGTTAGAAAAGCAAATTAATATTTTCTTTTCTAACACTGAACCGCCTCTCCGCCAATCAGGAAGCGCAGGTCTAATACCCATCATCTGATTAGCTGAAGGCACAGGTGATCCTATTGGACGCCTAGCAGAAGGGAAGAAGAGACACATAGAAAGTATGGAAGACACAGGAGCCATCGCCTGACCCACTGCCCGTCCCACAGCTCGCTGCCGTCACGTGCTGCCTGACCCGCCACTAAGATGGGGTAAGTGCTGGTCAGACAGCGGGCTTGGGGGCACAGTGAGGCTGCATATGATGGGCACAGTGGCTGCATATGATGGGCACAGTGGCTGCATTTGATGGGCACAGTGGCTGCATTTGATGGACACAGTGGCTGCATTTGATGGACACAGTGGCTGCATTTGTTGGACACAGTGGCTGCATTTGATGGGGCACAGTGGCTGTATTTGATGGGGCACAGTGGCTGCATTTGATGGGGCACAGTGGCTGTATTTGATGGGGCACAGTGGCTGCATTTGATGGGCACAGTGGCTGCATTTGTTGGACACAGTGGCTGCATTTGATGGGGCACAGTGGCTGTATTTGATGGGGCACAGTGGCTGCATTTGATGGGGCAGAGTGGCTGCATTTGATGGGCACAGTGGCTGCATTTGATGGGGCACAGTGGCTGCATATGATGGGCACAGTGGCTGCATATGATGGGGCACATTGGCTGTATTTGATGGGGCACAGTGGCTGCATTTGATGGGCACAGTGGCTGCATTTGATGGGGCACAGTGGCTGCATATGATGGGCACAGTGGCCGCATTTGATGGGCACAGTGGCCGCATTTGATGGGCACAGTGGTTGCATATGATGGGCACACTGGCTGCATATGATGGGGCACAGTGGCTCTAATTGATAGGCACAGTGGCTGCATTTGATGGGGCACAGTGGCTGCATTTGATGGGCATAGTGGCTGCATTTGATGGGGTACAGTGGCTGCATATGATGGGCACAGTGGCTCCAATTGATAGGCATAGTGACTGCATTTGATGGGCACAGTGGCTGCATTTGATGGGGAATAGTGGCTGCATTTGATGGGCACAGTGGCTGCATTTGATGGGGCACAGTGGCTGCATTTGATGGGGCACAGTGGCTGCATTTGATGGGGCACAGTGGCTGCATTTGATGGGCCACAGTGGCTGCATTTGATGGGGCACAGTGGCTGCATTAGATGGGGCACAGTGACTGCATTAGATGGGCACAGTGGCTGCATTTAATGGGGTACAGTGGCTGCATTTGATGGCACAGAAATTGAACGTTCTATCTCTGTATATATAAATAATTACTCTTTCTATCAGCTGATAAATCTATATTCAATGTTAATTTTTTTTTTTTTATACAGTAATGATGACATTATGAAATTAGATTTTGGTCATGCTTGTGATGTGACTCTTATGTACGCCATTCCTAACCACAATGAAGAGAAGAGGGAATTGGGAACTTATATCTCACTTCCTTGCTTTCTTATTTTGTAAAGCAAGAAAGATTAACATCCTCTTACAATGTGCTCTGAGTATCGACCTAATAGGGGAAAACAAAAGGAAGCAAATACACCAATATGTCCTTTTCATAGTACATAAATATCAGGTGTTCTCCGCATACTCTGTCAGCTGGTTCTTCCCACGCTTCTCTTTTTTTGGGAACATCATGCAACAGGTGAAACACTTGCAAGCGTTCATAAGGGGAAAAAAATGTATTAAAGTGTTACAATGTGTTATTTATAAATTGAAATTGTGTCAGATGTAAGGGTGTTGCCATTCTTAACGAACATGTCTACAGTGTTAGACAACTTGCCTGCATTTACTTTATTCACCAGAATAGGGAGGGAGTGCATGATCCGTGCTTTCCAACATATACAGCCTATGAATACAACAATGATCTACCCATTTTCAATTCAATTATGAGATAAAACTTCTATTTGTTTATATTCATTTAAATGCATTTCAAGGACACTGATGCGTAACACGTTTCATCGTGGACAAGGTTTTCCCCTTTTCCCTTTTCTTCTTTTTCTTTATTTTTCTTAATTTAGTTTTCTATTATTTCTTCCCGTTTATCTATTTTCATTTTCCATTTCTATTTATTCTTTTTTCTTTTCCAAGAATTTTGTATAGAAGTTGTTACAGACAAGAAACACATTAAGGCTATGTTTCCACTAGTGCGTCCCCAAAGTTGCGCGATTTACACTGCAACTTTACAATGCGATTTATGTTGCGATTTGATGCGACTTTAAAAAGGACTTTGATGTTCTGCGATTTAGCCAGAGTGATGTAATTCCTTATCCTGCTTAGTTACTTCCCCTTCCTGTCTTCCACACTCACGTACATCAATATAGGAAGTGATGTATTTGGGAGGAGCAGAGATCATGTGCTTCCATAGACTTCCGTGGAAGTCGCAACAAAGTCGCGGTGTCAGACATGTACATGCGACTGCATTGCAACTTAATACCTTTCTATGGAGAACAAGTCGCACCGAAGACGGAACAAAGTAGTGCAAGAACCTTTTTTGGAGACGCTGCGACTTGAGTCGCACTAATTAGAACGGGGACCATTGAAATACATGGGTTTTGACTTGTCATGCGACTTGACATGTGTCAAGTCGCAAAACAAGTCGCAGTAGTGGAAACAGAGCCGTTCTGGTGCCTTTGCCCACAGCAACCAATTAGCTTCTAGCCTTCATTATTTCCACACAGTTTATAAAATAAATTGTTAAAGCTGTTTGGCTGCACTCATATTAAGACAAAGTTGAGATAAAGTTTGTCTCCTAAACATTTTATTAATTCTCCCATACAATGGATCCTTATAATGTTCATGTTGGTCTCTGAGTTTTAGCCCTCGTTCACATCGGCGCGATTTGACTGGTCAAATCAAATGTCAAATTGGAGCCTATTGCCAGCAGTAGGAGTGTCCCAATCGGTGCGATGCTAATTCTGATGAACTTGCACCATTTCAAAGACATGTTTAGTGTGAACAAGGGCTTAAACTGGGTTAGTGTTTACTGAGAATTGAGTGTGGACAATAGTAAATAATGTATGTGCGTGTCTTTCGAAGAGGGGGGTGGTCAGGAGTATAAGAAGGGAAGGTTCAAGAAGTAAGGATGATAGGGACTAAGAGGGGGTGTAAGGTCGGGGGATAGGAATGGCGAGATGGTGGAAAGGAGGGATGTCTGGGATTTTTAGAGGAATGGGGGGGGGGGGGGGTTAGATAGTGTAAGAAGAACAACAGAGGGGTGAGAAAGAGGCAAGAGGAAGAAGAGGATTATCATCGGGGCATATTATAGTTAAATAAAAATTATATTTATTTTTATCCATTTAAAAGCATTTCAAGGATACTGGTACGCAACATGTTTCAGGTTAAACAGGCTTATTTTTAACCTTTACTTATTTTACTCTATTTTTTACTTCCTTTTTTCTATTTTTAAATTTCCTTTATTTATCTTTTTTATTTTTTCCTTTTTCTGCTTTCTTCATTGTTTTTTTTATCCATGTGTGTTTTATTTTTATTTAGACTACAAATGTTTGCCTAATTTATTAGCTTTAATAATTATCCTTCCAAACACAATAATTTGCATTATTGTTTATTTGTGTATTTGTTTTGGAACCTAATTTGGAATTTTTCCATGTTATTGTTTTTAACTGTTTTAGATCCTAAAGCATTTGTAAACCACTGGGCGAGGTTTTTTCTCTTACCTGCAAGGTAAAGGCATAGCATACTAGCACATTATGTGAAACTTACCTGAAAACAAAACATTCCAGAGTTGTGATGTCACCATTGGAGGCTGCTTCCATCTCCACCCATCTTCCTTTCGGGTCTGCGGACTCGGGCTGTGTGACTGGCCGGGGCCGCGATGACGTCACTCCCATGCATGAGTGGGGGAGCCGACGTTTGCGGCACAGGGCGCATTCACATACAGATACCCCTCATTTAACAACTTACCTGTTTAATGACCACTCTGGCTTACGACCAGCTCTCCTCGACCCCCGAAGAGCGAAAAAGGCAGTGAAAGCATCAATAGGATATCAAGCCATAATAAAAAGCAGGAGAAAGGCCTCATTCATGAAATGGAGAAATTTCTGGAGGTATGGATTGACGATTAAATAGAAAAAAGAATGCCAGTGAGAGTCAGATTCAGACAAAAGCATGCAGTATTTTTGAGAATTTGAAAATGAACAAAGAAGATTTGACCAAAACATTTACGGCAAGCCATGGATGGTTTTAAAGGTTTTGTGGGAGATTCAACCTCCATAATCGGAGTATCAGTGGGGAGGCTGCAAGTGCAGATGTGGAAGCAACTGAAAAATTTGTGGTGGAGTTTGATAAAATAATCAAAAAAGCTGGCTACTGCCTAGAGCAGATCTTTAACGTGGATGAAACTGGACTCTTTTGGGAAAAAATTCCCTGAAAGGTCCCATGTACACAAAGAAGATAAAACAATGTCCGGTTTTAAGGCTTTTAAAGATAGGGTCACATTGTTGTTGGGAGGAAATGTTGCTGGGTTCAAGGTAAAGCCTTTCCTCGTCTATCGTTCACAGAACCCACATGCATTGAAGCAGGTTAGTAAGCACACACTGCTTGTTTATTATCGTGCAAATAACAAAGCATGGATGACACAAGCTTTATTTGATGACTGGTTCACCAACTGTTTCATACCCTCGGTCAAGCGTCATTGTCAGCAAAAGGGTTTTCCCTTTAAAATTATTCTCCTGCTTGACAATGCCCCAGGCCACCCCCAGCATCTTGATGACCTACATTCAGACGTAAAGGTAGTGTATCTGCCTAAAAACACAACTGCTATCCTGCAACCCATGGATCAGGGTGCAATAGCAACATTCAAGGCCTACTATTTGCACAACACCTTTTCCAAAGCTGTAGCAGCAACTGAACATGATGAAGTTACCCTTTGTGATTTTTGGAAAGCTTACAACATTTTACACTGCATAAAAAACATAGCATTAGCTTGGGAGCGAGTAACAGAAAAGTGTATGCAGGGTACATGCAAAAAATGCTTAAAGCGTTTTGTGAATAATAGCGACGAGTTTGATGAAACAGATGTTGAAGTTATAATGCCGCGTACACACGAGCGGACTTTACGGCAGACTTTGCCCGGTGGACTTTTTGACGGACTTTACGATGGACTTTCTGAATGAACGGACTTGCCTACACACAATCAACCAAAGTCCGTCGAATTCGTATGTGATGACGTACGACTGGACTAAAATAAGGAAGTTCATAGCCAGTAGCCAATAGCTGCCCTAGCATGGCTTTTTGTCCGTCGAACTAGCATACAGACGAGCGGACTTTTCGACCGGACTCGAGTCCGTCGGATAGATTTAAAACATGTTTTAAATCTAAGTCTGTCCAACTTTTGAGCAAACAAAGTCCGCTGGAGCCCACACACGATCGAATTGTCCGACGAAATCCCACCCGCCGGGCAAAGTCTGTCGTAAAGTCCGCTCGTGTGTACGCGGCATTAATCAAAAAAAGTGTGCAACTTGCTAACACATCTGCAGTCCCTCTGTCCCTCTTTCCTCCTCATTTGTGCCTCATTTTGGTCTGATCTTTATAGTCGTATATAAAATGCACTATTTATCTTTAAAAAAGTGTTTCTTAGTGCTAAACATTGCATCCAAATTCTAATTTGCTGCATTTATAAGTTTCAAAAGCCAGTATAAAGGAATAGTGGTGGTAAAAAAAGCACCTAAAATCTCCTTTAAGGGGGCGTGGTAGGGGGTGTGTCTTATGCCTACATACTTTTACTAATAGGTGTCCCTCATTCCCATCTCAAAAAGTTAGGAGGTATGCTAACATCCTTGACCTAGATATCGAAGTGACCGATATTAAAGAATTAGTGGAATTTGTTGAGGGAGAGCTAAGTAAGGAATATTTAATAGAGTTGGAAGCACAGCAGCATAAGAACAGGAAGTGGAAGAAAAGGAGGAAACAATGGAAGAAGTACAAAAGAAGTTCACAGTTAGGGGGTTAGCTGACATGTTTTCAAAAGTGAATGCAGCTTTATTACAATTAGAGAGTATGGACCCAAATGTTGAAAGGTTCTCTAAAGTAGAAGGGCAGATGAAGGAACTTATGCGATGTTTTCATGAAATTTATGACGAAAAAAAGAAAATGACAAAGCAGAGCACCTTAACAGAATTCTTCTTGCAAGCTACCCCTACCAGTTCTATAATTTCCTTGTCGTCTTCTCCCTCATCTACAACTCCTGATAACCCTTCTGGTAACTCCAATAATGACAGTGATGACCCTGCTGGTAACTCCAATAATGACACCGATGACCCTGCTGGTAACTCTAATGATGATATTGATGACTCTGCTGGTAATTTAAATTTCAGTGATGACACTGATGACCCTGAAGCACTATCACCCTTTGAAGGATTTGATTACAATAATGTTACTCTAAATTTCTACTGTACAGTAGACATTTACTTTTTGGGCACTGTATGATACACTCTATGTATCCTGTACAGTACAGTACAGAATTTTTGTTTATATTTTTGTGTTCTGTACTTCTGCAAAGTAAAACATTATTGCATTGGAGTTTTCTGTTTAGACTTTTTTTTTTTCAGAATACAGTACAGTACAGTAGTTAGGAATACTTAAAATATTGATTACTTGTGGTTTAACGACCGATTAGTTTAACGACCTGGTCGCTGGAACGGAATCCGGTCATTAAGTGAGTACCTGTATTGCCTAAATGGTGCATGTTTAGGAGATATTTACAATACTTTTAGGTAAGCTTTATTATAGGCTTACCTGTAGGTACAAATCAGAGATGGAAGTTTACTTCCACTTTAAATCCTGGGCAAGACACCATTTGCATGGAGTTTGCATGTTCTTCCTGTGCTTAAGTGGGTTTCCTCTGGGTACTCAAGCTTTCTTCTACACTCCAAGAACAAAAAATTAGGTTAATGGTCTCCTGTTTAAATTGTCCCTAGTATGTGTGTGCATGTAATTATGTGCGATAGGGACTAAGCCCGGGTTCACACCTATGTGAATTAGATGCGCGTTTCCCCACATCTAATTCGCATAGTGGGAGAATGTGACTGGCTTCCCATATCTCCGGGGTGGCTGCGGAGCGCACTGCACTGTGCGTCTTTGGCTCCGTTTCAGGGCCAAATTCAGGCATAGAATTGGCCCTGATTCATCCCTGAAACGGGGAACAGGGACGCACAGCGCTATATAGTGTGTATAGTGTGAACCCGGGCTCATAAGAATGTACTGTATGTAAAGCACTTCATAAATTTTTGTCACTATATAAATACTTATCATAAATAATATGGTAGTTGGTTTTAGGAGAAAGGTAGACAAAGATAATAATACATTGTATGGATGTTATTTCTATTTTTGCAGGATGTAATGTGAAAATCATTTTTATGTCTCTTTAACTACAGCAAATATGGGAAATGTATATAAATGTCCTCATCCCATACCAGCTGCCACCTCTATGATAAAGCCTCTATCTAAGGTAAAACACGTAGTAGGAGGAGGAGCAAGGTTTGGTACAGGAGTTGTAGTAAGAGGAATAAAGAGACTTGATGTGCTTATTAGTCCAATTTTCTGGGGAGTAGATGGGCCCTGCTTAACCTTAGCACTCTTACCAGCTTAAGCAGTACCACTGCTACTGGTTCCAGACAGGGTCTTGCTCACATGCTTATGCTCGGTGGGGTCCCATAATTAAATAGCATTCTAATGGACACACCTCAATCAGCCATTAAATACACCTTACCTACTTTAATATATTAGGGCAAGTCAAAAAGATGTATAAATACAACTTTTCACATTTCCTATCTTCTGCTGTCTCTTAGAGATACCTTAAGATCATCAAAAGACATACCTTTCAGATTTCTTTCTGCTCTTTTAGTTCACTTATTCATAGAGCTGATATATTACTCAAAATTTTATAGGGTACATGGAACCATCCAATCCCTGGCTCAATCTAACCGTTGCAAAGATCAGGTAAGTATGGCATGTTTGTTATTAAAAGAAAAAAAAAAAGATGGGTTTAATCTCCCTGACAAAGCCATAAAGACACACATTCTAGGGACAATATGGGATGCAAAGCAACTAAACTATCAATATGGTTTGTGATGAATCCCTTAAAACATATGGAGAACATACACACACCTTAAAGAGAGTTTACATGGAGGTAACTGAACCCAGGTACCCAGTGCTACATAGGTGCTCATCCCTTATCTCTACAGTATTTTTTAATGCATCAAAGCTCCAAGCAGAACATTTCTAATTGGTCTTCAAAGCAACCTGTTCTGCGAGAAGAAAGGAGTTTGCCTTCACTAATGTACTTCTGCAATTCCTACATGCAATGCTGTCACATTACTCCAATGGCTTTAGTATTTTGAGTGATTCACCTTGAACAGCTATGCAGATTAAAGAATACTATTTATCCAGAATATGAATAACAATAAATTGTATCTGCACAGTCTCTCCTTGAAAATGTGGAGAAAATGTTAGAAAGTAGAAAGTGGAAAATGTTAAAATTCATGAAGGACAATGCTTTGCCTTCTTATGGACCATAGTTTTATTTCTCAGCCTTATTGACTATAACTAGGTAACTAATACATATTCAGTCTGACTACGCAAGAAAATGGAATAACAATGGGAGACAGCTAATATTATCAGAGCTATTCTAAAAGGCATAATGTTTCACCATATAATTACTGCACCGCTAATAAAATACAGCAAATCGTACAACAAAAACAATGAAAAGGTTCCAGAATGAATTGTACCACAGGCAGCTAGTACAACACCAAGTTTAAGGCTGTTAAACTTGAACTGGGGCTTTGATCTTTCACAAGGCCAGGCCCTAGTTCCCTTTAATGTCCAACTCCCTTCTTGCATATACTCACTTTCATTTCACTACCCGATCCACTGGAGTAAAGAGAAATACTCTGCAAAACAGAGTGGATAATGTGACTCACTCCACTTCTTCATTCTGTGGCAATGCTGGCACTTGGCAATTGGTTACTCAGGCACAATTACTATCACTTGGTAGCAGGACAGGAGGATCATCCTCCATTTTTAAGCTCTGACTAGGATCATTTGGAGCTTTATACAGGACTTCCAATCACAGGAAAGGGAAGTATAACATGCTGTAGGAGCCAACAGTGAACCTGTTGCTTTGCCCATAATGAAAGTGTTTTATTTCTTTCAGTCAATGGTAAAGATATTAGGATAGTGCAAGCAGATGGATTGTATGCAACTACTCCCCCAGACCCTGCAGACGCCTTCAATCTGTCCTTCATTGACACCAGGGATCCCATAAAATTGGCTTGCGATGAGTGTTGACACAAATCATACTACTCCCGTAAGCTTGTTTCAACATCAATATAACTGATGCTCCAGCATCTCCACTAGCTGAACTGAGCTGCCAAAAAGCCTGTAGCTACAGAGAGTTTGCATCTAATTCTTTCAATTAGGATGCCATCTTGGTAAAGCCAACACAGCTGTCTTCTAACCAATCATGAAAACTCTCTTCAAGCCCAATAACACCATTGAAAAAAAAATGTGACCAATAAGCTCAATCTGCTAGAAAGCAGAAAGAAGGGCCTGGAGCAACAAAAAAAAAAAAAAAGGACATGGACAGAGGGAACTCATAACAGGGAAAAGGGTTGTCTGACAATGGAGGATTTAAAGGGGCTGAGAACAAAGACGTAAACTCCTCTTAGTTGATTGGAAAGGATCAATGGTCCTAGGAAGGAGGATTTGTTTGAGCCTAGCTGCAGGGAGGAGCAGGGCAGGGTCATTTTCAGGCTGAAGAACTCCCCACCCTCCCGGCCTGAAATTTTGATGGGATTATTTAATTTGTTTACCATTATGCAAATTTTAAAAGGGTCTTTGAAAGTACTTATTTGCATAAAGTGGATGGGGACCCATTAAACATATGTAGCTCAGTTGTTTGTGATCTAGGACTGGTTTACTGAGGGGTATTCTGCAGTAGGCAGTGTGCCATGGCTGGGAGCTTAGCAAGCAACAGATTTGGCTGCAGATTCAATGCTCTGGCTAAGATTTAGTTGTTCATCTCTGGCGCCTTCAAAGATCATAAGCTCATCCTTTTGCTATTCATTTTAATTGCAGCTATTAGAATAGAATATGTGTAATAAAGGGCTGTTATGGCCATTAAAAGCCAATATTGTGGACCCCAGTGGACCTTAACTGTATGTACCCTGCCACCTCTAACATCTGATGGAAATGCCAGGAAGCTGCCTTCATATTTGGTGGGGTTTCCTGATTTCACAATTCTGTCAGAACATATTTCTTTCCTATAGTTCTATGTGCATTTCTGATATCCAGCCCACCCTGGCCATTGCCCTATTGTTGATGATCCCTTGATCCATCTCTACAATTAAAAAGGGCATCCTACGGCATTGTTTACTAGCGGCCCAGGTGAAGATTTCACAACATTGGAGATCTACCTCTCCGCCCCACCTCATGGAATGAGCTGAGATTTAAAATTAGAGCATGGAAACCCTAGTCACAGAAGATGGCCCCAATCCTGATAAGGTGAGCACCACGTGGACGTGATGTTAGGGGTTGGGCTTGGGCCTAGTAAAATTCAGGGCAGACTACCTCTGAACTGCCCTATTCATGTGTTTAGCATCTTATTGCTTTTTTTTCCTTTTTCATAGATCCTCTAATCATAGAAAAGAACTCCAGAGATTGCCAAGCTTGCTTTCTCTGCTCTACAGTGATTGCACTGCTGTAACTCTGACAAAGGTGGAGACGCGTTGAAGCGCTGTTCGGAGACTGCTGCTCTCACACAGACTGCAGCACTCTTTAGCTGCACTTGAGTTTTCTATGGGGCTGGCAATAAGATTTTGTTGCCTACATTTTTAGGTCACATTTTTTTAAAGGCACAATTGGGCCCTAAAAGATGACCCCTGCTTGGGTTGGTCCTGTTGTGTTGGCTTTATCAAGGTGTCATAATATTAAGGAATTACAGTTTATTGGTTACATGCTTTGAAGGTACAATTGTACTTTAACTGAATTGACTTTTGTAGATAAATCTAACTGCCCAGTATAGGCTGATGTTTTGCAACACCATTATTGCACTAATAATTACCTGATTAAACACATTTGTAAAAGTGACTGAAAACACTAGTTTCCCTCTTTCTGTCTCTGAGAGGTCAAATCTTCATTTTGTAATGTGTTTGCCGTTATAACCGCAGACTAGTCTATTATATAACCACATGTGATTGTGCAACTCCGAGAGTCTCTAACTGTGAGGTATGTTCCTTGTTTTGCAATTGAGTCTGCTTGATTATAATGATGTCATTGTTCATTATTTATAAGACATGCATGCTTTCATGGAATGTCCGTCTGTATTATACAATATCATTATTTCCAACAGGAACCGGTCCACAAGGTTGTGTTTGTTTGCTTCTTATCCCTATTATCATTTACAAGAATGTGACTATGTATTTATTTCCACTATTTATATTGTATTTCTATAAAGTTGAACAGAGATTGGTAGGTACTCATGTAGCATTCTTTTTGAAGCTGTCAGCACACATATTTGCAAGGAGAGGGGATATAAAGTAAAAACAAAATAATTGATTTTCATCAAGAGCAGTGATTTTTGTCATGTGAGTTGAAGCCCATCCCCCCACAGTTAGAATCACTCCCTAGGACACACTTAACCCCTTCATCGCCCCTTACACAGTAATCGGTGCATTTTTATAGCACTAATCGCTGTATAAATGACAATGGTCCCAAAATAGTGTCAAAAGTGTCTGTGTCCGCCATAATGTTGCAGTTCCGATAAGAATCGCAGATCGCTTTTTACGGTAATGGAAAAATTCGGCTTTGCAGGTCAAATCACAAGGTTCCTCACACAAATGTACGCCTCACCAACGGCACGCCTTGTCACCCCGAACTTTATTTCAGACACCATCCCCTTAGCGAAAGGAACGAGACAGGGATGCCCCCTATCCCCGTTGTTATTCAACATTGCGATTGAATCCTTATCTAGAATCCTCAATTCAACCGAAGGGGTTAGTGGCATCACCTTGGGAAACCAAACATTCCGCTCTGCACTATTTGCGGACGATATTTTATTGTTCTCTACTGACCCCGTATCAGACTTTGACAGACTTAAACAAATATTTACGACCTTCCGACTCTGCTCAGGCTTTCGTATAAACTTTGATAAAAGTGAACTCCTAACACTACACCCTCGACTATCCACTAAATGGATACATTTGTCCCCGCTGACCATTGCACCTCATCATATAACATACTTAGGAATACATATAGGCCGAGACCCATCTTCCTTATATATACTCAACTATCCTCCCCTGGTGGCCAAAATTGTTCGGGAATTGGAGGCTTGGGGTGCCCTTCCCCTCTCGCTTTTTGGGAGAGCTCATCTTTTTAAAATGGTATCATTTGCACGCCTACTATATCCCATGCAAACCATACCTCTATTACTGAGGCATTCAGACGTGCAGAAACTTCAGAAGGCTGTGACAGCTTTCCTATGGTCTAGCAAAAAACCGCGCATCGCGCTTCAAAAACTATGTCTCCCGAAGAGCGAGGGCGGGGCGGGGCTCCCCAACATTCGTTTTTATAATTTAGCCTGCTTACTTAGACAGGGTCTAGACTGGTTAACAGGAGGGTCCAAATACTCCAACTTTGCCCTAGAGGACTCTATGGCTTCTCCATACGACCTTGCAGGCATCCTCCACTCCAACCCTAACAACCTGCCGCACCACCTCAAAACCAGCATATTGTTCAGGGACACTGTCATCGCCTGGAGGGAGGTCAGAAAACTACTTGGTCTGCCCTCTAACATCTCGAAACATCTCAAAATACAAGGCAACCCTATGTTCTTACCTTCCACTCTACATAAAGCTTATACCCAATGGCAATCCAAAGGACTCATGAAGATAACCTCGTTATACCAAAACAATACAAGCAAGCTCAAACCATACCAAAATCTGATGCGGGAATTCTCCCTGCCACCAACTCACAGCTTCTTCCGTTACCAACTCACGAATTATCTGAGATCCTGCTATGGTCCCGAGACTGATCCTTTTAAACCATCCTTTATTGATAACCTACTGCAAAGCAAAGATTACTCCAACATCTATTCTCACTTCATTCAGCACCAGTCACGGAAGTACCGCCTCACGCCTTTCCAAAAATGGTCTCATATACTAGGAGATGAGGACCTACCCGACAAAATCCTTGAGGGATATAGGCTCACCCGGAAACTTACGATCTCTGAAACATGGCGTGAAACTCAATTCAAGATTATCCACAGAGCATACTTCCCATTCCGTTTCAACAAAGAGGACCCGTGGACCCGTCTCAAGCTCTATGTCCATGGTGTTTATTGCCACGTCCTACGCTGCTCCATAGGCTTTGGGAGTGCTCTGCTATTAACAGCTACTGGAACGATGTGATAGCCTACATTAATAAAATCTGCAATATCAAATTACATAGTGACTGCCTACTATGCCTGTTTAGCATCACACCTCCAGCATCCTCCTCGTCCAAATTGGACTTTTCAAACATACCGCACTGGGCCCATATCTGCCTTCTTGTAGCCCGCAGGACTATTATGTCCCACTGGATAACGACATCGCCGCCCAGTCTGCCTGCGGTTATAAAAGCCTTGACTTCATTATTCTATCTAGAAAGATTGGACCTCATCAAGTCGAATCTCCGCTTTACCCCACGATTTTTTAAACGCTGGAGAAGATTTCTGGAAGCCACATTTCCTCAACAGACCATCCAAGACATAATGCACCCATTTAGATATACAGAATGGTACCTGACGAGAGACATCACTAACTCACTCGGCAAACTTAAAATTCCTCCGGCCTCTGATCCTTCTTCATTTAAACCACCGTAAGCGGCCTACAATCACTTGAAGCTCCTTGGCATCCATCAACTTCAGCTATTACACTCTGGGACTATATTCACCCAAATAAAATGTATTAACTAGAACATATTGTAGGTTATCTAGCTAGATATGCTCATAAGTCGCCTCCATTCCCTAAAGGTACGAAAATGTAGGATGAACCTTTTTGGCAACTTCTTGCCCAATGTTAGTGACAAGCTGGCAAATGTGAATTGCTTACCCCCCTCCCCCTCCCCTCTCCCCTCCCTTTCCTTAGTGCTCCTTATAAATATGTTTATGTTTAGATAGAACGTGCATTCTGTATAAAGAATAATTGTGTATATTCATGCCTTACAATTGTTCTGTACAATGTCTTCTATGAATATATTTTGAAAAAATCAATAAATATTTAAAAAAAAAAAAAAAAGAATCGCAGATCGCCGCCATTACTAATAAAAAAAAAAAATTATAATAAAAATGCCATAAAACTATCCCATATTTTGTAGACGCTATAACTTTTGCACAAACCAATCAATATACGCTTATTTTGATTTTTTTTACCAAAAATATCTAGAAGAACACATATCGGCCTAAACTGAGGAAAAAACATTTTTTATATATATTTTTGGGGGATATTTATTATAGCAAAAAGTAAAAAATATTGTGTTTTTTTTTTCCAAATTTGACGCTCTTTTTTTGTTTATAGCGCAAAAAATAAAAACCACAGAGGTGATCAAATACCACCAAAAGAAAGCTCTATTTGTAGGAAAAAAAGGACGTCAATTTTGTTTGGGTGCAACGTCGCACGACCGCGCAATTGTCAGTTAAAGCGACGCATTGCCGAATCACAAAAAGTGCTCTGGTCAGGAAGGGGGTAAATTCTTCCGGGGCTGAAGTGATTAATCATCACTGGGTTTTTTAATTTTTGCTAAACAAATGAAAAAAGACTGAACATTTTGAAAAAAAAAAAAGGTTTTCTTAGTTTCTGTTACAAAATTTTGTAAATAAGTAATTTTTCTCCTTCACTGATGTGAGCTGATGAGGCTGCACTGACGGGCACTGATGGGCACTGATAGACTGCACTGATGAGGGGGCACTAGTATGCAGCACTGATGGGCACTTATAGGCGCCACTGATATGCAGCACTGATGGGCATTGATAGGCGACACAGATGTGCATTGTTGGGCAGCCTTTATGGGCACTGATGGGCAGCCTTTTTAGGCATTGATGGACTGATGCACTGATAGACACTGATAGGGGGCACTGATGGGCAGCCTTTATGGGCACTGACGGGCACTGATATGTGGCACTGATGGGCAACACTGATGGGCACTGATGGATGGCACTGATAGGCGGCACTGATGAGGAGGCACTGACAGGCAATGCTGATGTACACTGAAATGCAGCACTGATGGACACTGATTGGCATCACTGATGGGCATCACGGGTGGGCATCACTGGTGGGCACTGGCAGGCATCGCCGATAGAGCTGCACTGATAATCAATGCACTAATTATCAGAACCCCCTGGCAGGAGAGCCGCTTTTCAGCTCTCCTCTTCTCATGCCCTGTTGGCGTGAATAGAGGAATGTAAATATGGAGATTACTGCGCTAACTTTAAGTAAAAAGGGAAAAGCTGCTACATAAACAATTTGACAAACATATGAAACGTGGATGGTAGATATTGTAGCGCTAACAAGTGAACACATATATCAATATATAAGTGAAATAGTGCAAAAATCAAATGTGCAAAAGTGACATAAATGGAAATGTGAAAAAATCCAATAGATGTGGAAATCTTGAAGAAAGGCCGTATGCATCAATCACCAAATGATGATGAATCAAAGATGGAATAATCTGTCACTGTCCGGCATGGGAAGCATCAAGGATGGTGCATCTTCAACCAAAAAGAGAAATATATATACTCTTACCAGAACAGGTGGACTCGAGTGTCAGTGACGAGTCATAAAAGGCAAGGGTGCCGAAATCGACGGATAAACGGAACTCCAAGGGATCCAGGACCTCCAAGCACGACTCCAGGGGTGTTGTGGGTAACCACCCAACCAAACCTCTGATGGAAGGAACACCAGGGCTGGACCTTACATGTGGAAAAACCGGCTGGACCGCAAGGGAACGCTCATCCAGATGGTTATGTAAAGAAAAAATGCTTCCATGTGACATAGGTCAAAAAATGGGGTCTTTATTTCTAAAAACCGGCATACAGCAATAAGAGTAAAAACTGTGATCACAGAGTAAAATTCAGGGCAATGTAGAGAGCGATAAGCCAATCCCGACACGTTTCATCCCAAAGGACTTCAACTGGGGCGTGAATACAGGAATGCCGATAACCAGCACTTCCTATTTTTGTGATTGGTCACAGCTGATCACCTGGTAAAGAGCCTACGTCATAGGCTCTTTACCGTGATCGGAGATGCTGCTTCTCTCGGCGACACACTGCACCACTGATCACCACGCTGTGCGCCCCTGGGGGCGCGCACCAGCGGCTTGTTTTGAAGGAAGTCATATGATATCCAGTCAGAACAATGGAACCCCCGCCCGACCTATAGCAGAACAAAGGTGTTAAAATGTCTGAGATATGAACTTTCTGAATCTTCAGAAAATTCCAGTGGCTATGAAGTTCAAGTGACACTAAACTAAACTTTAAAAAAAAAACTGCTCCTTGCAAACAAATAGAAATGATGAAGAAAGTAGAGATTAAAGAGGTCACAATGGGGCTAAGAGTGATACTAAAGTCTATTTTTTTTTTTAGTTACTTACTTAGTTTTTTCTACTTACCTGCTCTGTGAAGTTTTTTGGCACAGAGCATCCCGATCCTCCTCTTCTCGGGTCTCTCTTTGGTGCTCCATTCCTCCTGTTGAGTGCCCCCACAGCAAGCAGATTGCTATGGAGGCAGCCGAGCCACAGTTCCCTGTGTCCATTCAGACACGGAGCTACAGCCTGGCCCGTCCTCGTCCCCTCTCTCTCCTCATTGGTTGACTGACTTTGATTGACAGCAGCGGGAGCCAATGGCGCCATGCTGCTGTCTCAGCCAATGAGGAGGGGAGCCCCTACCATTACAACCACGTGAAAGTAACAGTTTCATGAAAAAAAGATTACAGGGCTATTAAAAAAGTAGTATTAAAGAGGTATTAAACCATTGAGCGAGCAGTATGCATGCACCAGTGACATTACTGGCGCTGCTAAAGTAAATGCCTCATAAACGGTACATGTTTCGGAGATATTTACTGTACCTACAGGTAAGCCTTATTATAGGTTGTTTTCAGTCTTATAATGAAGCAGTCTAGATGTTTTTGGGATGAAAGTTTGTTAAAATAATGTAATAATAATGTAATATATGGAAACATATGCATTACATTATAGGGGACCAGGTTTACCATTAGGCAAGCAAAGCCTTTACACATCATTTACTATTTATATAGCTACAACACTGTAAGCCATGTAAGGAAAACATCAAAAAATAAAAATTTCTGTATTATGTGGGTTCACACAGCAGAGGGGTGTGTCCTCAGGCGCCAAAGCTTGCGGCAATGAAAATCTGGCCCTGCAGTCGTGACTCTTTAAATTTAAAAGGAAGCTGTGCTTTGCCAATATTGGGTAAAGCAATAGATTACTTTAACCACTTGAGCTCCGGAAGATTTTCCCCCCTTCCTGACCAGGCCATTTTTTGCTATTCAGGACTGTGCTACTTTAACTGACAATTGCGCAGTCATTCAACACTGTGCACAAATGAAATTTATGAAATTCTTTTCACACAAATAGAGCTTTATTGTGGTGGTATTTGATCACCACTGAATTTTATATTTTTTATTGTAGCACCCTGGTGTTTAGGCAAGTAAATTTAGTTTGCCAGGCAGTAGTTGCCCTGGTTAATTGTTAGTAGATCCACTGATTCCTCTCTAGTTCTGGACTTTCTGCACCTTCTCTCTTCTGTCGCTAGGTGGCGTTATGCTGGTGATATTAGATAGACAAGGACTTAGCAAGGTCAGGTTATGAATGGATGGGGTGTCTCAGCCAATTGTTTCTTTAGTCCTTTGGCCTGCTGGGAGAGCCTCTTTATTCGAGTAGAGTCAGGTGATCTGGGTTCTGTGCCACCTGGACAGCTGTCTGGGTGGACGTGTGTTATGCTGCCCGAGCTGCTGGGCCGGAACTTTGAGGCCTATCCCAGGGACATCTGGCTGCTAGGCTGTCTGAGGGCTTATCCAGAAGCAGGAGAAGCATTCCAACAATGTGGGGAAGAACCAACGTGTCTCATTGCTCATGAGTACCAGCCTAGTCTTTTGACACTTTACGTCAGCGCTGTGAGGGTTAAAACGGACTCCATCAAAGTTTTGGCGCGTGTGGACCAATCCTCAGGCAGGGGGAGGAGCTACTGCTCTGCAGAGGAGGATAAGGAAGTGCTGCCACATGTGCCTGGTTGTTGGGTGGAGAAGATGGCGCAGTTTAGAAGTACGATGTCGGATTGAAAGGTGTATGTTCCGGGTGTTGGCCCTGGTCTGAGCGGGTCTAAGGGCATCCTGACCGACACCGGAGTGCGGTATATACATAAGAGTAGACTTGCTCTGTATACGGCTGGGGGCTATGAGGCCTTGGGACTGATTTGCGAGAAGTGTTCTGGCTCGGCCACGCACCTGCGGCCTTGGATCGTCTGTGGATGCTGTGGGGAACCCCCTGCTTGAGGCAGTCTCACCAGCCCAACCTCCGCAGGCACTACAAGTGGATTGGGACAAGAATGTGGAGAGTCCCACTGCTATCACCAAGCTTGTGCGAGAAGCTGCTCCTCTCATCTCTGTGGCTGCTCCAGGACCCAATGCTCCGGTTATTCCTCGAGGCTGTGGACGGGCCCACCTGCGTTCATTGATGATGGAACCACCGGGAAAAAAGACACTGGAGTCAGAGAAACCTGATACGGGTCAAAGTAGTGTGCCAGTGGGGCCAGTAGTACCTGTGGCTAGTGAGGGAAACAAGGTTTTTGCACCAGTTGCTGCTAGCTCCAAGCTACACACGGCCGAAGAGAGACTGAGAGCTCAGTGAGTGAAGACCTACAGTGAGCGACTGTAGCGTGCAAGGAGAACTATTCTGTGTTACCAATAGTTAAGTACAAGTACCGTTAGTGACTGTTACAAGATTTCTTGCCACAGGAGATAGCTGTCCTACCTATACAGAAGTGGTGTCCGGCTGGAGGCCTTCTACTGTATAGCTGTCTACCTATAGAAGTCTTGGAGTCTGCCAATTATCATTGCATCTACTTAAGGGTGTCCTGGCCCTAACCCTCTCTCCCACAGTTCTTGTTCAAGAGACAATAAATTTATTTGCATTCAAAAAGTATTTGGCGCCCATCACTTCAGCTTGTATTACACCCACCTTGCCTTGTAACCCACTCCACCAAGAAGGATGTCAGCTCTCCCTGACTCTGGAGGTCACCATTAGGACTCTAGAGGACCAGGACCTCGCTACATTATTATATAAACAAAAAAAAAGACAGAAAATGTTGAAAAAAAACCCACAATATTTTTTACTTTCTGCTAGGGATGCACCAATACCATTTTTTAACACCGAGTAAGAGTACCAATACTTCTTTGCAGGTACTCACTGATACCAATTACCGATACCTATCACCTAGGAAGAGGGGTAGTGTGGGAAGTGTCGGGGGGGGGTTGTTAGGGAGTTGGGTGATGGCAGGGTGGCAGTAGAGGGTAAGTGATGGCAAGGTAGTTGAGGGTGGGGTGAAATATTGATTGCGGGGTGGGAGAGTTGGGATGGAAAAGGCTGTGATCACTGGGGGGGAAGAGGATGGGGATAGGAGGGTTATTGGGAGACATGGGGCAGAGGTGGCAGCTGGTAGAGGGAAGGAGGAGGCAACAGGCAAAAGTGACAGCAGTGACTGCTGGCATGGTACAGGAGACCGTCAGAGACTGCAGGCATGGTATAGGAAACAGTCAGAGACTGCAGGCATTGTACAGGAGACAGTCAGAGACTGCAGGCATTGTACAGGAGACAGTCAGAGACTGCAGGCATGATACAGGAGACAGCCAGAGATTGCATGGTACAGGAGACAGCCAGAGACAGCATGGTACAGGAGACAGCCAGAGACTGCATGATACAGGAGACAGCTAGAGACAGCATGGTAGAGGAGACAGCCAGAGAGTGCATGACACAGGAGACAGCCAGGGACAGCATGGTACAGGAGACAACTAGAGACTGCATGATACAGGAGACAGCCAGAGACTGCATGGTACAGTAGACAGCTGGAGACTGCATGGTACAGGAGACAGCCAGAGACTGCAGGCATGGTACAGGAGACAGCCAGAGACAGCATGGTACAGGAGACGGCCAGACACTGCAGGCATGGTACAGGAGACAGCCAGACACTGCAGGCATGGTATAGGAGACGGCCAGACACTGCAGGCATGGTACAGGAGACGGCCAGACACTGCAGGCATGGTACAGGAGACGGCCAGACACTGCAGGCATGGTACAGGAGACGGCCAGACACTGCAGGCATGGTACAGGAGACAGCCAGACACTTCAGGCATGGTACAGGAGACAGCCAGACACTGCAGGCATGGTACAGGAGACAGCCAGACACTGCAGGCATGGTACAGGAGACAGCCAGACACTGCAGGCATGGTACAGGAGACAGCCAGACACTGCGGGCATGGTACAGGAGACAGCCAGACACTGCGGGCATGGTACAGGAGACAGCCAGACACTGCGGGCATGGTACAGGAGACAGCCAGACACTGCGGGCATGGTACAGGAGACAGCCAGACACTGCAGGCATGGTACAGGAGACAGCCAGACACTGCAGGCATGGTACAGGTACTCTATAGGGGAGCACTCCACTAACAGGATGGGAGAGAGCCTGCACCTCTTCCTCTCTCCAGCTGTCACTTCTCCTGTCCTCTGCCTTTTGTCCTAGCCCTAAATGCGGGGATTGGAAAGAAGCTCAGCGGCCATAATATCCATGGTGGGGGGCAACAACCGAAATCTGGGGAGCACCCCCATAGATCTGGCTGAATAGTTTGTCTCTCGTGGGAGAGGAGCTGGCTGGACAGGACACGGAGGAGGGAGAGAGCCCCGCTACTTAGTACAACAGGATACTGCCCGTACCCATACAGTGTCTACATACAGAGCCCCTCCTGTTCTCTGCCTAAGCATCCAGCCAGGGAGAGGCCGGATCCAGCGCTCTGTGTGGCCTGGGTGTCATAGCTGGAGGAGGGAGGTGTGCAGTGTGGAGACAAGGTTGGTGGGCTGTTAGGACGGGCAGGCCTGCACCTAGCGATGCCACTGGGAGGAGGAGGCGGGATGGCAGGCAGTCCGCTCCCAAGCGACGTCACTTCCAGTATCGGTTTCCGGTATCTGAGCATTTTCGCGAGTACCAATACTCGCGAAAATGGCTAGTATTAGTGCCAATACCAGTATCGGTACAACCCTACTTTCTGCTATAAAAAATATCCAATAAAGAAAAGAATTAATTAAATTAATTAAAAGAATCACATTTCTTCATAAATTTAGGCCAAAAAAATTCTGCTACATGTCTTTGGAAAAACAAATTGATTGGTTTGCGTGAAAGTTATAGGGTCTACAAATGATGATACATATATTGGAATATTTATTTATTTATATTTATACTAGTAATGGTGGTGATTAGCGACTTATGGTGGGACTGAGATAAGACAAAACCTTAGATTTTTGTCCAATGGCGTGTGCCTGGATTTTGTCTTGCATACAAACGGCAAGAAATTGTTTGCCAACAAACACGAACATACTGACATACTACGTGGCTTTTCAGCTCTTTAACTCCACCATTTGGGCTCCTTTTGCTAATTTCCTGTTTGGCCGGGACCTGCTGACCGACGTGCGCTGTACTGAATCACAGCAGAGCTCAGGCGACAGGTTCTTTTTTTTTTTTTTTCTCAAACAAAAAGGTTTTTATTTCAGCAAAAATTATTACATACAATTCCGGAACAAATATATCACTGTACAAAGTAATGGTCCTATCATACAGACAGAAAGCAATTATTGCATCACCTCTCCCTCTCCCACTTCATACAGAATGTATTGAGATACGCAATTAACCCCAATATCTCTCTTCCTGTACTCCTATACCTCCAGTGATTGTTAGAAAGTTCACCTTATTTTATTTGTTTAAGGCAGTGTAACAGTCATAGCCTCTAAAACAAGCGGTCGTTCACCAAATCTACTGGTGCAAGCCCAGGAACATCTAACCACCGAGCCCAGAGCTTCTCATATTTTTTCATCCGAAGAAGGGTGGTAAATGGGAAATTATCTCAAAGGAGAGAAAAAAAATCAGCATCTCTAACCGCATGGTAACCTAGCTTGAAAGTTCCGGAACAAATCTGTATGGAAAAAAAACCCAACTCGCACAACGGTGCATGAACCAAACATGAGGGCCTCTTCTGAGCTAGGCTATGCGCCTGCAGAAACTCAACACACAGAAGGGCCAACTTTCTTTGTAATCCAGGACACCAAAAATAAAAAGAAAAACTGCGCTGCAGAGCAAAAAAGGTCAAAGGTAAAAGCTGCACACAAAATACACCAATATCTGTGTATACCATGAAAAATAAAAAATAAATAAAGTGCGCTAATTATTTGAAAATACACACATAGATGTGAATACATGTGGGTAGTAGTAAAAACCACAATCTACTGAGAGCAAGTAAATGACTCCATGAGTGGTAAAAATATATAAGTACAAAACATAAAAACTCAAATAAAAAGAAGAAACAAAAAATGTGTACATGTGAAATACAATGATATTAATAGCGTGAAAATCTGAAAATCAAACAAACTCAGTCCTTTGAGATCCTTTGATGAGTTCTCCTGTCCTCTGCCTTTTGTCCTAGCCCTAAATGCGGGGATTGGAAAGAAGCTCAGCGGCCATAATATCCATGGTGGGGGGCAACAACCGAAATCTGGGGAGCACCCCCATAGATCTGGCTGAATAGTTTGTCTCTCGTGGGAGAGGAGCTGGCTGGACAGGACACGGAGGAGGGAGAGAGCCCCGCTACTTAGTACAACAGGATACTGCCCGTACCCATACAGTGTCTACATACAGAGCCCCTCCTGTTCTCTGCCTAAGCATCCAGCCAGGGAGAGGCCGGATCCAGCACTCTGTGTGGCCTGGGTGTCATAGCTGGAGGAGGGAGGTGTGCAGTGTGGAGACAAGGTTGGTGGGCTGTTAGGACGGGCAGGCCTGCACCTAGCGATGCCACTGGGAGGAGGAGGCGGGATGGCAGGCAGTCCGCTCCCAAGCGACGTCACTTCCGGTATCGGTTTCCGGTATCTGAGCATTTTCGCGAGTACCAATACTCGCGAAAATGGCTAGTATTAGTGCCAATACCAGTATCGGTACAACCCTACTTTCTGCTATAAAAAATATCCAATAAAGAAAAGAATTAATTAAATTAATTAAAAGAATCACATTTCTTCATAAATTTAGGCCAAAAAAATTCTGCTACATGTCTTTGGAAAAACAAATTGATTGGTTTGCGTGAAAGTTATAGGGTCTACAAATGATGATACATATATTGGAATATTTTATTTATTTATATTTATACTAGTAATGGTGGTGATTAGCGACTTATGGTGGGACTGAGATAAGACAAAACCTTAGATTTTTGTCCAAAGGCGTGTGCCTGGATTTTGTCTTGCATACAAACGGCAAGAAATTGTTTGCCAACAAACACGAACATACTGACATACTACGTGGCTTTTCAGCTCTTTAACTCCACCATTTGGGCTCCTTTTGCTAATTTCCTGATTGGCCGGGACCTGCTGACCGACGTGCGCTGTACTGAATCACAGCAGAGCTCAGGCGACAGGTTCTTTTTTTTTTTTTTTCTCAAACAAAAAGGTTTTTATTTCAGCAAAAATTATTACATACAATTCCGGAACAAATATATCACTGTACAAAGTAATGGTCCTATCATACAGACAGAAAGCAATTATTGCATCACCTCTCCCTCTCACACGTGCATAACATGGGGCAATCGTGACGGCTTACAACGTAGGGCGTGGCTACGTTGTAAGCCGTCACGATTGCCCCATGTTATGCACGGGTTATTACGATTTTTATATGCCGGCTTGTTTTTAATTGTATTTTCACCTCACGGAGCGTGCACTCTCCGTTGCGGTCTGTACTTTTATTTAATAAATTCCGAAACTTTTTACACTATTGGAGCTCCGCTCTTTTGTTTTTTCCTTTGCCACACTGGGAGCAAGAGAGCTTTCCTTTCCCCCTCTCCAGGCGTTTCACTTGGACCAGCCCGGATCGGAGACAACATTCCTAACGGCTGCTGGAGAGATCTTCTCATTACATGGTCCCTGCAGAGGGCAAAAATCTGCATGCCTGATAGACCCTGCCAAGGAGGGGGTCCAACACGGAGGGTAAGAGTCCACCTTTATCACTTTCTCACTTATTGGAGTCACCGCCAGTGGATTTGCACCATCCTGCACATCTCTCTCCTTTGTCAATCCACTCATAGGGGGATTAGTTGCTGCTGAGCTGTATAGTGGATGGAAGCTTTTTTTTTCACTGATGAACTTTTTATATTTGAACCCATGGACTGAGTTTGTTTGATTTTCAGATTTTCACGCTATTAATATCATTGTATTTCACATGTACACATTTTTTGTTTCTTCTTTTTATTTGAGTTTTTATGTTTTGTACTTATATATTTTTACCACTCATGGAGTCATTTACTTGCTCTCAGTAGATTGTGGTTTTTACTACTACCCACATGTATTCACATCTATGTGTGTATTTTCATATAATTAGCGCACTTTATTTATTTTTTATAATCCAGGACACCAACATGTCAAAGCAGATGACAAATCTTCACGGGACAACGGGTCCCTCTGACCATCAAGGGGGTCCTGAACAACAAGCACACAGTTCCTGGTAGGTAGTGACATGCACATCACCAGAATTCAACACATATCCGAACTCGCATTGCTTAAAAAAGAAATCAATGTAAGTTTCCGACACTGCCCTCGTCCGAGGGAGGAATAGGGAAGAGTCCTGTTCTGGTATTTAATGGTGTCAATCGATCTCCATTTCTGGTCTCAGTTCATGTTGAAATTCATTTTCTCTGGCATCCAGCCAATCGGAGGCTTCAGCAGGGTGTTCAAAGAAGTGTACTCGGCAGGGTAATTCTGAGTTTCGCTGGATACAGCATCGCATATGAGGCTTGTAGCTTCTGTAAGCGCTTTTTAATCTCGGAGAACCGTGAGCGATTCTTCTGAACAGCAGCCGAGAAATTGGGGTAGAATGAGATCCGCGTGCCATTATATTGGATATTCCTTTTCTCTCTGGCTAGCCTCAAAATGATCTCTCTGTCCCGGAAATGCCGGATCGCATACATGTATGTTATTTGGTGCAGAGTGGCCGCCCCGCTTCCGTATATCTACATGGGGCTGTCCACTAGTGGATAAAAAAAGCCCCATCAGGACCTTATACATACCTTCCCTTCGCTTGCACATCACTCAGGTCTTGCTGGAAGCCAAGTCAAACTGAGGACTCTCTCCCTGCCCCCATGTGATAGTGCTGCCGCCTGAGCAGCCATATGCCAAGCACCAGTGCTGTCATATGTGATAAAGGTGAGTAAGTCACATGCTACTCAATATCTGGAAGCACAGGATCATTTTCTTTACTGTCAGTTATGAATAGAGGGGCAGGGGGGTGAAGGGAAAAGAAGCATAAGTTGTCACATGGCCTGGCATTAAAGCAAATAAGTTGCTGAATATGGTTTGACCACAAAAACAGTGATTTTACAAAAAATTGTCTGTTATTTTTTCACACAACACCACTCATATATCCGAGGACTGGACATGTGAGCACACTTTGGTTTTTACACTTTGGGTGCTATAGGATCATGTCCTAGCACTGGGTATCACTACATTGGCGTAGGAGTGTCAGCTGCCCCTGTACCCCTCAGGCCTTGGGGTGTAGCCCTATCTGCTCCTTCCTTTTAATTTTGTATTATATTCAATATATTGCAAAAGAACATTTCTCTTCTCTTCACACTTCTGTTGGGTTCATTCTTCAGAAAGGTTATCAGGAATTTAAAGCGGACCTTCAGTCATTTTTTCATCTTTCCATCTATTAAATGTTCTGCCCTTATTGTTTTAACTTTGGATAGTAAAACATTTTTTTTCTGCCAGTAAATACCTTATACAGCCCACTTCCTGTTTCTTGTCTGGTCATTAGCCTAGGCTTATGACATCATGCACAGCTCTCTCTCACTCTTGTGAGAGCTTGTAAGGAAGGCAGGGGGATCAGTCATAAGAGGGCCAATGAGAGCTGCAAAGCTGGAGGTGTGCCTCTGTGTGTGTGTGTGTGTGTAAATCCAGGAAGTGAACAGGCAGGAGCTTCAGCTGCCCACAGTTAAAATGGATGCAGCCAGACTCAGTTGAGGGAGATTTCTGCAGCATATTTGGCAAGTACAGAATCACAGTATATATAAAATAATATGCAAAGTGGTTGGAGGGAAGCTTCCGAATGGCAAAGATGTTTTTATTACAAATTATGTGTGCAGACTGCAGTTCCTCCTTAAGGGTGACATTTTACCAAGTTTTACTCAAGAACTACACTTCCTCGATAATATAAAGGTTATTTAAGGGCAAAATCCAGTTTCGAAATTAAACTGTTACTAATTATATTTTCACTACTTCAGTTGGTAATTTCTTCTTAAAGGGTAAGTTCACCTTTACAGAAAAATCTGTAATGCCACGTACACACGACCGGACTTTCCGGCAGAAAAGGCTCAACGGAATCATTCCGTCGGACATTCCGATCGTGTGTGGGCTTCATCGGACCTTTTCTTTCGAAAATTCTGACAGACCTAGAAATAGAACATGTTTCAAATCTTTCTGACAGACTCAATTCCTATCCAAAAAAACCTTCATCTGTATGCTAGTTCGACGGACCAAAAACTACGCTAGGGAAGCTATTGGCTACTGGCTATTGAACTTCCTTTATCTAGTCCAGTCGTACGCCATCGCGTTCAAAACGATCAGACTTTGGTGTGATCGTGTGTAGGCAAGTCCGTTTCAGCGGAACTCCGTCGAAAAGACCATCAGAGTCTACTCTGACGGAAAGTCCACTCGTGTGTACGCGGCATAAGGGGAACTTACACAGGACCTCCTCCTCACCCCCCCCCCCCAGTCCCGCTGACCTGCAGCGCAGCGATCTCCCATTCTGAGCCCTGCTATAGCCGCCACACCGGTCCGAGCTACATGGGTTCTGATTGATCGGCTCCGCCCATGTTATGGTACTGACCAATTAGAATGTTCCTAAATGTCCCTCCTGACGGGGTACGTTTAGGAGATTAAGCTTCAGGGATTTCTAAGCCCCGGACCGGTGAGGCGGCTATAGCAGGGCTAAGAACGGGACATTGCTAAGTGCTAAGGCCCCTTTCACACTGGGGCAGTGGGGGCGTCGGCGGTAAAACAGCGCTATTTTTTGTTTTACCGTCGTTTTTGCGGCTGTATTCGGCCGCTAGCGGTGCGGTTTTAACCCCCGCTGGCAGCTGAAAAAGGGTTAAAACCGGCTATATTGCCGCGGTATAGCCGCGTTGCCCCATTGATTTCAATGGGCAGGAGCGGTTTAGGAGCGGTGAATACACCGCTCCTTCACCGCTCCAAAGATGCGGCTTGCAGGAGTTTTTTTCTTCTCCTGCCAGCCCACCGCTTCAGTGTGAAAGCCCGAGGGGGCGGCTGTTTTGGGTCGGTTTGCAGGCGGTATTTTTAGCACAATAACGCCTGCAAACCGCCCCAGTGTGAAATGGGTCTTACAGACTCTATCTGGGAGGGTCACTAACTGACACTGACATCGCTAGTGACACTAATACAGTGATAATACTGTACACTGACACTGTACTAACACTGGCTGGGAAGAAGTTATTATCTAGAGGCAATCAAGGGGTTAACTGTGTGCCTAACAATGGGTAATGTGTAATGTGAGCTGATTTTACTTACTGATCTGGCTGTTTTTTCTCACTACCTTTCAGGGAAAAGAAACAGCTTGATCACTGTTGCTAAGCACACAGAGTTCTGTGTGTTTGTAAACATAGAACTCTGTGTGTGATTGGAAATATCCAATTAGTAGGTTCCAGCACAAATCATTGGCTGAAATCTGCTGCTAAACTCGTGCTGTGTCCAATGACAGCACAGGTCCGCCAGTGGCACATGCATGCGCGCCCCAAACCCGAAAGAAGTCTGTCACGTACATGTATGTGATTGTGCCTGTACCTGCCGCCCGCTTGCAGTATATTTACTGTGAGCAGTCAGCAAGAGGTTAATAGAGGCATTTTTCCCATCGCACAACCACTTCCCCTTAAGCTGCAAAAGCAGCAGCCGGAGGTGTATGCATGCTGTGGCTGCGATGCTCCTCTGCTTTGCAGGTATGGCAGTAATTAAACCCCCAGTCGTGTTTGGCAGGCACTACTTCCCGCTGAATGCAACCCATTCAAATGAAAGGGCACTGTGCTGCAGTTGCAGTGGTGTGGCATTTAGGAGGTTAAAACAGGTGCTAAGGAGATCACAGTCCTGGCCCCATCTGTAAAAAACGCCATTACAGCAATGCTTTCCAGAGAACTTTGGTCCACTATTATCAAATACCTGCCTTTGAAGAGCTTATGTTCTGAAGTCCTTATTTCTGTATAGGTATACATACAGGGTAATGCTAGTCTGGGTGGAAGACAACCCACCAGTCTGAGTAGAGTCCAAAATATGAAGCAAACACAGGAACCCCTGTCCAGAAAGGCCCATGCTAAACACTAAAGCCGCCCATAGATGGTGCGATTGTCTTTTCAGCAAAGAAAATCACTTGATTCCTCCATCAACACAGTCAGTGTTATTGGGGCAATCCCTCCCGTGGAGCTATTGTGTTCTCCCGGCAGGCAGAGGGTGAGCAGGGAGCTGTCCCTACCGGGAGAACACAGTGATTAGCTATAGCCGCTGACAATAGTGGTATTAAAATTCCGACATGTTGGTTGTACCCAAGTTGATTGATGGATCAACTTGGGTACTAGCAGCCTGCCCATAGATGGTTTGAATATCGGCCAGTCCCTGCTGAATCGGGCGAGACTCGAACCATCTACTGTATGGCCGGCTTTAGGCACAGTGCTGGTTAAAGTTCACAGCCAGCCAGAACTTTCTTTTCATGGTTTTTGGAGAAGCAGGTAAGGGTTAGAACTTGAGTCAAGGTTTTTAATGTCTGTGTCTCGTTTAGGGAAATTTACTCTTCCTCCTATATAAGTGCCCAGAAATGAAGGGAAATTTGTCTAACAGGGTCAAAGGCAGCAATAAACAGAGATTCTAACCTTCCCACACATTTTCCAACTAAAAAAAAGAAAAAGAAAAATTTCTGAAGTTCTGCTCTAGAGATTATGGAGTTCATTACCGCAGCACACACGTCATGATACTATATAATCTATACGAACATTCCTAATGCAAAATGATAAATATGACAAAGTTAATCTCAAATTGTGATTGATAGCAAGGAAAAGAAAGCAAATCATAAAAAAAGAGGATGTATGATGATATGTGGAGGCTTTGTGAAGCTTGACTCATAGTTACTACGGAACTAGGATCAGCTATCAGCCTGACTACAAAAGGTATAGTTTTCAAAGATCTATCTGTAATAGAAAGCCAAAGCTTTACAACATGGACTTTTTTTGGTAAATTCCATCATGCCTGTGTAACAAAAATTTCTACTTAGTAATCATAAGATAGTCCACATGTTATGCATAGCTCCCAACTGTCCCTGATTTCGAGGGACTGTCCCTGATTTGGAGCAATGTCCCTCTGTCCCTCTTTCCCCCTCATTTGTCCCTCATTTTGGTCTGATCTATATAGTTGTATATAAAATGCACTTTTTATTTTTCAAAAAGTGTTTCCCAGTGCTAAACCTTTCATCCAACTTCCAAATTGCTGCATTTGTAAATGTTAAAAGTCAATATAAAGGAATAGTAGTGGTTAAAAATAAAGCCCTTATGGATTTAATTAACCTTTTTTTTTGGTCAATTCTCCTTTAACCACTTGAGCCCCGGACCATTATGCTGCCTAAGGACCAGAGGTCTTTTTCCAATTTGGCACTGCGTCGCTTTAACTGCTAATTGCGCGGTCATGCAATGCTGTACCCAAACGAAATTTGCGTCCTTTTCTTCCCACAAATAGAGCTTTCTTTTGATGGTATTTGATCACCTCTGCCATTTTTATTTTTTGCGCTATAAACGGAAAAAGACCGAAAATTTTGAAAAAAAATGATATTTTCTACTTTTTGTTATAAAAAAAATCCAATAAACTCAATTTTAGTCATACATTTAGGCCAAAATTTATTCGGCCACATGTCTTTGGTAAAAAAAAAGTTAATAAGCGTATATTTATTGGTTTGCGCAAAAGTTATAGCGTCTACAAACTAGGGTACATTTTCTGGAATTTACACAGCTTTTAGTTTATGACTGCCTATGTCATTTCATGAGGTGCTAAAATGGCAGGGCAGTACAAAACCCCCCCAAATGACCCCATTTTGGAAAGTAGACACCCCAAGGAAATTGCTGAGAGGCATGTAGAACCCATTGAATATTTATTTTTTTTGTCCCAAGTGATTGAATAATGACAAAAAAAAAAAAAAAAAAAAATATTTACAAAAAGTTGTCACTAAATGATATATTGCTCACACAGGCCATGGCCACATTTAGCTGCTTCTCCTGAGTATGGGGATACCACATGTGTGGGACTTTTTGGGAGCCTAGCCGCATACGGGGCCCCGAAAACCAAGCACCGCCTTCAGGATTTCTAAGGGCATAATGTTGTGATTTGACTCCTCACTACCTATCACAGTTTTGAAGGCCATAAAATGCCAAGATGGCACAAAACCCCCCCAAATGACCCCATTTTGGAAAGTAGACACCCCAAACTATTTGCTGAGAGGCATGTTGAGTCCATGGAATATTTTATATTTTGACACAAGTTGCGGGAAAGTAACACTTTTTTTTTTTTTTTTTTGCACAAAGTTGTCACTAAATGATATATTGCTCAAACATGCCATGGGCATATGTGGAATTACACCCCAAAATACATTCTGCTGCTCCTCCTGAGTATGGGGATACCACATGTTTAGGACTTTTTGGGAGCCTAGCCGCGTACGGGGCCCCGAAAACCAATCACCGCCTTCAGGATTTCTAAGGGCATACATTTTTGATTTCATTCCTCACTACCTATCACAGTTTTGAAGGCCATAAAATGCCCAGATGGCACAAAACCCCCCCAAATGACCCCATTTTGGAAAGTAGACACTCCAAGCTATTTGCTGAGAGGCATGTTGAGTCCATGGAATACTTTCTTTTTTGACACAAGTTGCGGGAAAGTGACAATTTTTTTTTTTTTTGCACAAAGTTGTCACTAAATGATATATTTCTCACACAGGCCATGGGCATATGTGGAATTGCACCCCAAAATACATTTAGCTGCTTCTCCTGAGTATGGGGATACCACATGTGTGGGACTTTTTGGGAGCCTAGCCGCATACGGGGCCCCGAAAACCAAGCACCGCCTTCAGGATTTCTAAGGGCATAATGTTGTGATTTGACTCCTCACTACCTATCACAGTTTTGAAGGCCATAAAATGCCAAGATGGCACAAAACCCCCCCAAATGACCCCATTTTGGAAAGTAGACACCCCAAACTATTTGCTGAGAGGCATGTTGAGTCCATGGAATATTTTATTTTTTGACACAAGTTGCGGGAAAGTGACAATTTTTTTTTTTTTTTTTTTTTTTTTGCACAAAGTTGTCACTAAATGATATATTGCTCAAACATGCCATGGGCATATGTGGAATTACACCCCAAAATATATTCTGCTGCTTCTCCTGAGTATGGGGATACCACATGTATGGGACTTTTTGGGAGCCTAGCCGCATACGGGGCCCCGAAAACCAAGCACCGGCTTCAGGATTTCTAAGGGCGTTAAGTTGTGATTCCACTCCTCACTACCTATCACAGTTTTGAAGGCCATAAAATGCCAAGATGGCAAACCCCCCCCCCAAATGACCCCATTTTGGAAAGTAGACACCCCAAGCTATTTGCTGAGAGGCATGGTGAGTATTTTGCAGCTCTCATTTGTTTTTGAAAATGAAGAAAGACAAGAAAAATGTATTTTTTTTTTTTTTTTTCAATTTTCGAAAGTTTGTGACAAAAAGTGAGGTCTGCAAAATACTCACTATACCTCTCAGCAAATAGCTTGGGGTGTCTACTTTCCAAAATGGGGTCATTTGGGGGGGGTTTGTGCCATCTGGGCATTCCATGGCCTCCGAAACTGTGCTAGGCAGTGAAGAGTGAAATCAAAAATTTACGCCCTTAGAAAGCCTGAAGGCGGGGCTTGGTTTTCGGGGTCCCGTGCGCGGCTAGGCTCCCAAAAAGTCCCACACATGTGGTATCCCCATACTCAGGAGAAGCAACAGAATGTATTTTGGGGTATAATTTCACATATTCCCATGGCATGTTTGAGCAATATATCATTTAGTGACATCTTTGTGCAAAAAAAAAAAAAAAAAAGATTTGTCTCTTTCCCGCAACTTGTGTCACAATATAAAATATTCCATGGACTCGACATGCCTCTCAGCAAATAGCTTGGGGTGTCTACTTTCCAAAATGGGGTCATTTGGGGGGGGTTTGAACTGTCCTGGCATTTTATGCACAACATTTAGAAGCTTATGTCACACATCACCCACTCTTCTAACCACTTGAAGACAAAGCCCTTTCTGACACTTTTTGATTACATGAAAAAAATAATTTTTTTTTGCAAGAAAATTACTTTGAACCCCCAAATATTATATATTTTTTTTAAAGCAAATGCCCTACAGATTAAAATGGTGGGTGTTTCATATTTTTTTTTCACACAGTATTTGCGCAGCGATTTTTCAAACGCATTTTTTGGGGAAAAAACACACTTTTTAAAATTTTAATGCACTAAAACACACTATATTGCCCAAATGTTTGATGAAATAAAAAAGATGATCTTAGGCCGAGTACATGGATACCAAACATGACATGTTTTAAAATTGCGCACAAACGCGCAGCGGCGACAAAATAAATACATTTTTAAAAGCCTTTAAAAGCCTTTACAGGTTACCACTTTAGATTTACAGAGGAGGTCTACTGCTAAAATTACTGCCCTCGTTCTGTCCTTCGCGGTGATACCTCACATGCATGGTGCAATTGCTGTTTACATTTGACGCCAGACCGACGCTTGCGTTCGCCTTTGCGCGAGAGCAGGGGGGGACAGGGGTGCTTTTTTTTTTTTTTTTTTTTTCTTTATTATTTTTTTGCTTTTTTATCTTATTTTTAAACTGTTCCTTTCATTTTTATTTTTTTTTAATTAATTTTATTGTTATCTCAGGGAATGTAAATATCCCCTATGATAGCAATAGGTAGTGACAGGTACTCTTTTTTTAAAAAATTGGGCTCTATTAGACCCTAGATCTCTCCTCTGCCCTCAAAGCATCTGACCACACCAAGATCGGTGTGATAAAATGCTTTCCCAATTTCCCAATGGCGCTGTTTACATTCGGCGAAATCTAAGTCATGAAATGCTCGTAGCTTCCGGTTTCTTAGGCCATAGAGATGTTTGGAGCCATTCTGGTCTCTGATCAGCTCTATGGTCAGCTGGCTGAATCACCGGCTGCATTTTCAGGTTCCCTGTTGGGACAGGAAAGCCAGAGAAAAACATGGAAGACGGTGGGGGAGGGGGGGCATTCCCTCCCACTGCTTGCAAAAGCAGTCTAGAGGCTAATTAGCCGCTAGGATTGCTTTTACATGAAAGCCGACCGCTGGCTGAAAAGAATGATACCAAGATGATACCTAAACCTGCAGGCATCATTCTGGTATAACCACTCAAAGTCCAGCAACATACCAGTACGTTGCTGGTCCTTGTTAGGCATATATTGTAAACTTTTTTTTCATGCAGCCTGTGGGCTGAACGAAAAAAAGATATTGATCGGTGGGTATGCCCACCATTAGAATACCTCCCTTCATCCACCCACTTCTAATGATGGGCATACATGCACCATTTATATATGCCGAAGCATGGGGGCATCCTCCCGCAAAAGGCAGGAGCAAATTGCTCCTCCACCCACTGCTGCCCCCACGCTTCGGCATATATGCTGAAGTATGTAACTGTGGTGGTGAAATCACCTCCGACAGCGTTGGAGTCACGGCTTTATATATCGTGGGAGCAAACGCTGTTGCTGTCAAGATAAATAAATCTGCGCTGCAACTGAATGGCGTACCTGCTAAGCAAATGATGGTTAACAATAAAACAAAGCAACATTACAGTATAACAGTAAGACTTACCATACCTGCAAAGCAAATACAAAAAAAAAAATAGTAAAAAATAAAACATTTAACGCAACCTGTGCCTAAAATATATATATGCCGAAGCATGGGGGCATCCTCCCGCAAAAGGCAGGAGCAAATCGCTCCTCCACCCACTTCTGCCCCCACGCTTCGGCATATATGCTGAAGTATGTAACTGTGGTGGTGAAATCACCTCCGACAGCGTTGGAGTCACGGCTTTATATATCGTGGGAGCAAACGCTGTTGCTGTCAAGATAAATAAATCCGCGCTGCAACTGAATGGCGTACCTGCTAAGCAAATGATGGTTAACAATAAAACAAAGCAACATTACAGTATAACAGTAAGACTTACCATACCTGCAAAGCAAATACAAAAAAAAAAATAGTAAAAAATAAAACATTTAACGCAACCTGTGCCTAAAATATATATATGCCGAAGCATGGGGGCATCCTCCCGCAAAAGGCAGGAGCAAATCGCTCCTCCACCCACTTCTGCCCCCACGCTTCGGCATATATGCTGAAGTATGTAACTGTGGTGGTGAAATCACCTCCGACAGCGTTGGAGTCACGGCTTTATATATCGTGGGAGCAAACGCTGTTGCTGTCAAGATAAATAAATCCGCGCTGCAACTGAATGGCGTACCTGAAAACAATAAAATGGTTACCAACAAAACACAGTAAACGGTAAAGTATGAAAAATCTGAAAAGGAAACATGGTAAAACATTATAACAATAAAACATTGCAGAATAGAATAGAGTAAAAAAGAGAAGAACAATAGAGAGAGAATAGAGAGAGAGAGAACAATAAAACAACAACTATTTTTGGTTTTTTTATTTTATATTTTTTTTTGTGTTTTTATTTTTTTTAATTTTTTTTTATTTTTTTTTTTACACTTTTTTTTAGTAACTTTTAACTTTTGTTCCAGGTTTGGGTCTCTCAAAATGCAATGGCATCTTGGGAGACCCTGTGTTAGTGTGCCTAGTCTGTGCAATGCTGAACCCTACGCTAATACTCAACTAATGTATGGTAGCGTTCAAAGCATTCACCCATGCAAAGACCAGGATTGCCAGGACAGGAGGGACAATAAGTCCGGGTGTCACGCCTAAATCCGCGCTTGCTGCAGACACGACATCTTTTTTGGGGGGCTCGTTGGGTAGGGGTACTCGGGATGGCATAAATAAAATGCCGCTCATGCAGCCGGCTTACTGCATTTGGTTGGGGAAGGTGAGGTAGAGCACCGTCTGGAAACAGAAGGGCTCTGACGATCTCTTCCTGGAATTTAAGGAAGGATCCAGTCTGTCCTGAAGCTCTGTATAGCACATGAGCATTCAGCAAAGCCAATTGAAATAAGTATACAGACACTTTTTTGTACCAGCGTCTGGCCTTACGGGCAACTAAGTACGGCGCCAACAACTGGTCGTTGAGGTCCACCCCTCCCATATTAAGGTTGTATTCGTGGACACAGAGGGGTTTCTCCACAACACCAGTCGCCGTAGAAATTTGGGTCGTCGTGTCTGCATGAAGGGAGGTGAGAACGAAAACATTCTTCTTATCCCTCCACTTCATAGCGAGCAAATTATTATACTTCAAGCAGGCTCTCTCCCCCAGCCTAAGACGGGAATCTACAAGCCGCTGAGGAAAGCCCCGGCGATTAGGTCGCACGGTGCCACATGCTCCAATCTGCTGATCAAACAAGTGACTAAAAAGTGGCACGCTCGTATAATAATTGTCCACGTACAAGTGGTACCCCTTTCCGAATAAGGGTGACACCAAGTCCCACACTATCTTGCCAGCGCTTCCTATGTAGTCAGGGCAGTTGATCGGCTCTACGTGACTATCTTTGCCCTCGTAAACCATAAATCTACATGTATAGCCTGTGGCCCTGTCACAGAGCTTATACATCTTGACCCCGTATCTGGCACGCTTGCTGGGAAGGTACTGTTTGAAGGACAAGCGGCCAGAAAACTTAATCAGGGACTCATCAACGCAGACAACTTGATGGGGGGTAAACAAGTCTGCAAAACGTTGGTTGAAGTGGTTTACGAGGGGCCGAATTTTGTAGAGCCGATCGTATGCAGGGTCTCCACGAGGACGACAGAGTTCATTGTCGTTGAAGTGCATGAACCGCAAAATCTGCTCGTATCGTGCCCTGGTCATGGAAGCAGAGAACAAGGGTGAATGGTAAATTGGGTCAGTGGACCAATATGACCGCAACTTACTCTTTTTATTCAACCCCATGAGGAGGGAAAGGCCCAGAAAGGTCTTAAATTCGGAGACCGTAATTGGTCTCCAATCTCTGGCAAGGGAGGACTGGGGATTAGCGGCGATGTGTTGACCAGCGTACAAATTGCTTTGGTCCACAATAGATCTATAGAGATCTTCGGTGAAAAACAGTGAATAAAAATCCAGTGGCATAAAGTCAACTGTTTCCACCTGAATTCCGGGTTGGCCAGTGAAAGGGGGAAGTACGGGTGCTGCAGAAGTGGAAGGTTCCCAATTCGGATTGGCCAATGCAGCAGGAAGGGCACTATGGGCACGACGGGCCTGTCTTTGTCTTCTTGGTGGCAGCGGGACACTACTACTGCTTGCCACCTCGCCAGCTTGAACTGCACTTATGGGACTCGCCACGTCACCACGTGATACTGCAGTGCTGGATGTACGACCAGGGTGTACTAGGCCGCTGGTGCTTGCCAGTTCACCAGAAGGAATAGCGGCGCTAGTACTGCTCTGCTCCATACGAGAGCCCTGCGGTTCTTGCACTTCAAGGACAGCATAAGTTCGGGGTCTGGTACGCCTGACTCTAGCAGGGACCACAACTCTGTCGTCAGAGCTATCTGTCATGGAGCCGCTGTCCTCTACAGGTTCGTATTCTGAGCCTGAACTTGACAGATGAGTGACTTCCTCTTCACTATCTGTCATGCTCAGAATCCTGTAGGCCTCTTCACTAGTGTACCTTGGATTTGCCATTTTGGCCTCTAAATTTAGGGGTACACTAGTGAGACTCACAGGCAAAAAAGCTCCTGACTGTTGGCGACTGTATCAAAACGCTACCAAAAAACTGTTAGCGATCGCAGGGATCAGGCCTGACTCTGCGACCGCTGCAGTTATGTGTGCTTAGTGTTTTGTAAGTGTCAGTAATCGATCGATACTGCACTTGGGTGGGCTGGGCAGGGCTGGGCCGAGGAGCAAAACGCAGGTGCTAGCAGGTATCTGGGCTGATCCCGCTAACACTGCGTTTCAGGGAACCCTAAACTGCTGGGGAGTATAGATCTGATCGGATCAGATATTGATTCGTTCAGATACTATAGCACTAAGGGAGGTGTATGCTGCGTGCGTGGGTTTTAGCGGTACTGGCGCTAACCTGACGCTGCCTGGGGCGACGCAGACCTTATCTGATCCTAAAAACTTAACTTCTATCACCGCCGGGCAATTAGGGGGTTAAACCTTTATAGGGTAATAAACGGCGGGTGCCCTAAAACTATAATAAACTGTAATAAACTACAAAAAACAAACTAGCTAACCAGCGTCACCCGTAACACTTATACGGTGATCGCTGGTGAAAGGGTTAACTAGGGGGCAATCAGGGGGTTAAAACCTTTAGCAGGTAGTATATGGGGGTCCCTGTCGCTATAAAACACTGACAGCGAACCTATATACTTACCTCCCTAACTAGCGTCACCTGTGTCACTAATACAGCGATCAGAAAAACGATCGCTTAGCGACACTGGTGACGGGGGGTAATCAAGGGGTTAACTTTTATTAGGGGGGGTTAGGGGGGTACCCTGGACCTAAGGGGGGGGTACCCTAGACCTAAAGGGGGCTAACCTAACTGCCCTAACACTTCTAACTGACACAAACTGACACCAATGCAAAAAAAAAAAAAAATGCTATTGGTGTCAGAGTGACAGGGGGTACAGGGGGGTGATCGGGGGGTGATCGGGGGGTGATCGGGGGTGACAGGGGGGTGACAAGTGTGCCTGGCGTGTTCTACTGAATGTGTAGTGTTGTGCAGACTTACTTGGATGTCTTCTCTCCTCGGCGCGGCGACGAAAAGACCGCTCGAGGAGAGATTACATCACTTCCTTTCCCTCTGTTTACATTACAGAGGGAAAGGAAGCATTTTTATTCGCCGGGAGCGATCGGGAGGGGGTGGCCAACAATGGATGGCCTCCCCCCTCACCTCTCATCGCCCGGGAACAAATGGCGACCGCCTCGGGCACCGGGGGGGGGACCGATCGGACCCCCCACCCGCGGAAGGCAAATCACGTACCCTGTACGTGATTTTGCCTGTCCGTGCCACCTTGCCGACGTACATCGGCGTGAGGCGGTCGTCAAGTGGTTAAGGGGGTGTGACAGGGGGCGTGTCCTATGCCTCCATACGTTTGCTAGTAGGTGTCCCTCATTCCCATCTCAAAATGTTGGGAGGTATGTGTTATGTCAAATGTTTTTTGAAACATGAGTCCATCCTTGCTACAACCGATGTAACAGCAAAAGGGTAAAGGAGGAATCCATTGGTCAATAAATGCTACAGAAACATGCCAGTGAGGCCGCTTTCACATGGGGCGGATCCGTTTAGCGGAGTCCGCCAGCTCAGTGGGAGATCGATATGTTGATCTCCGCTGAGCCGGCAGATGACAGGTCCGTCTCTGCTCACTGTGTAGTGTGACCTGTCAGAGCCCCGCTGATCTCTATGGGGAGATTGGACGAAAACGGACAGTATGTCCATTTTCATCAGATTTCATCCGAACCGCCAGACAGATAGCTGAACGTATCGCCATATGTCTGTTTTTAGCGGATTGGATGGTAGACGGGTGTCAGCGGACACATCTCCGCTGACATCTGCCTGCCTGTAGGAGTCAATGGGTGGCCTGCTCAGATCCGCCTGAAAAACGGACATGCGGATTTGAGCGGGGTTATCGTCAGAAAGGGGCCTAAGGCTCCACGCACACTGGGCTTAAAAAAATGTCTGTTCTCTTGGGAGCAAAAAACGCTCATATAACGCTCTAGACGAGTTTAGAAGAGTTTTACATACACCCGGTGACCATGCCCCATGCCTATATAAGTCATTGCGAGGCGCTTACACAGCATTACAGCGGGAGAGAGCGTCGTGTCAACATCGGAAGAAGAGAAGAGGGAAGAAGACGACGCAGAAGACCGGGCCACCGCTAGCAAAAGAGCAGAAGATAGAGAAGGAGCCCGGCAGAAGAACCAGAGAGTGGAGGAAGAGGCCGAACACTGGGAGAAGAGGCCAGGGGGCGGGAGAAGAACCGGACACCGGGAGAAGAGGCCGGAGAGAGCGGAGAAGAACCGGACACCGGGAGAAGAGGCCGGAGAGAGCGGAGAAGAACCGGACACCGGGAGAAGAGGCCGGAGAGACCCCCGAAGTCGGAAGAAGACCCCCAGAGCTGCCTAATAAATTACTTTAAAAACCTGTGTAGTGTGTTTTTTTTATTGACACTTTTTTCCCTAGGTGAATGGGTAAAGGTACGATGTACCCCATACTCATTCACATAGGTTGGGGGTCGGGATCTGGTTGCCCCCTTATTAAAGGGGGCTCCCGGATTCCGATAAGCCCCCCCCCGCCCGCAGACCCCGACAACCAACGGCCAGGGATGTCGGGAAGAGGCCCTTGTCCTCATCAACATGGGGACAAGGTGCTTTGGGGGAGGGGGGGGGGCGCACCTCCTTTCCTGACTAGCTGGGCTGCGTGCTCGGATAAAGGTCTGGTATGGATTTTGGAGGGGACCCCCACGCCGTTTTTTTCGGCGTAGGGGGTTCCCCTTAAGATCCATACCAGACCTAAGGGCCTGGTATGCCCCTGGAGGGGAACCCATGTCGGTTTTTATTTAAAATTTGGCGTGGAGTTCCTCCTCATGATTCATACCAAACACAGTGCCTGGCATTGGCGGGGATGCAAGGCGGATCCCGCACCAGTGTGAACCTGGCTCGCAAGGTGTCAATCTCGCCAATAAAAGCGGCGAGATTGACACAATATCAGACAATACAGAAGTTGACCAAAGGGTGGTGGTAAAGAGCTAAAAAAAACACGTGATTTGGTGAAAGTTGGCTGAAAAAGTTCTGCCGTGTGTATGCAATACAAACTTATGGCCAACGCCCTTTGTACAAAAATCCACGGGAAAGTTTGTACAAAGTCCTATTATGTGTATGAGGCTTTACACATGAATATGCTTTGATCTAAACCATTCCATTGTAGCTCTGGCTGTATGTTTAGGGTTGTTGTCCTGCTGGTGAACCCCAGTCTCAAGTCTTTTGCAGACTCTAAATGCTGCGTACACACGATCTGAAATTCGGCCAGCAAAAGACCGATGAGAGCTTTTGGTTGGAAAATGCGACCGTGTGTATGCTCCATCGGACTTTTGCTGGGCGAATTCCAGCCAGCAAAAGATTGGGAGCATGTTCTCAATTTTTCGGTTGGAAAAAGTTCCTATCCGAAAATGCGATCGTCTGTAGCAATTCCGATGCGCAAAATTCCTACGCATGCGCGGAAACAAATCGACGCATGCTCGGAAGCATTCATTTCATTTTCTCGGCTCGTCGTAGTGTTGTACGTCACCGCGCTCTTGACGGTCGAAAGTTCAGCAAACTTTTGTGTGACCGTGTGTATACAAGGCAAGCTTGAGCGGAATCCTGTTAGAAAAGCCATCATATCTTTTTCCGACCAAAATACCGATCGTGCGTACGCGGCATTACAGGTTTTCTTCTACGATTGCCCTGTATTTGGCTTCATCCATCTTTTCATCAACTCTGACCAGCTTCCCTGTTCCTGCTGAAGAAAAGCATCCCCACAACATAATGGACAGATTCTCCCACCTGATCAGTGGATCTCTGCAGCTCCTCCAGAGTTACCATGGGCCTCTTGGCTGCTTCTCTGATTTAATGCTCTCCTTGCCTGGCTTGTCAGTTTAGGTGGACGGCCATGTGTTGGTAGGTTTGCAATTGTGCCATACTCTTTCCATTTCCGGATGATGGATTGAACAGTGCTTCGTGAGATGTTCAAAGCTTGGGATTTTTTTTATATCTTAACCCTGCTTTAAACTTCTCCACAACTTTATCCCTGACCTGTCTGGTATGTTCTTTGGCCTTCATGATGCTGTCTGTTCACTAAGGCTCTCTAACAAACCTCTGAGGGCTTCACAGAACAGCTGTATTTATACTGAGATTAAATTACTAATTAGGTGACTTCTGAAGACAATTGGTTCCACTAGATTTTAGTTAGGGGTATCAGAGTAAAGGGGGCTGAATACAAATGCACGCCACACTTTTCAGATATTTATTTGTAAAAAATGTTGAAAACCATTTATCATTTTTCTCACACTTCACAATTATGTGACACTTTGTGTTTGTCTATCACATAAGATCTCAATAAAATACATTTACGTTTTTGGTTGTAACATGACAAAATGTGGTAAATTTCAAGGGGTATGAATACTTTTTCAAGGCACTGTATGTGGCCTTATGTAAACAGTTTTCTGTGCTGAGAGCGTGCGCCCTGCACGCTCCTAGCACAGGCACTGGCTGGGACCAGGAAAGCTCCCAATGCATACTTGCGATCGGGAGCTTTCTGATCATATGACTGCTGTGACAGCCAATTACAGCGGTCACGTGTCCCGAATGCCCACGGCTGGATTTAAACCCAACCACTAAAATATAATATAATGTAATTGTATCTCTGGTCCGCAATGCCAGCAGAGCGGAGCAGCTGCAGTTTTTAGTTTCTGCTGTTGTTTCTGCTTGTGTTTATAGAGAGACAGGCACAGCTGTAATTGGAGACTGTTATTACAGGGCTTTGTGTACTCTGTTAAGTCCACAGAGGAAGAGGTTGTGAACTGATTGAACTGCTGTGAATGCTGAGAGGAAACGAGGATTGTGGGAGAGATAGTTCCATACAAACTAATCTCAATCATGGTGTCACAAACCACTATGTAAAAGTGTGAATGCTTTATATTAAGGGGTGTGTGGGGCAATCCCCCCCTTCCCCCTTTCTTCCTCTTTTGGGGCTACAACATTGCATCAATTTAGTGGGTGACTGGAAATATGTATACTGTATTGTGAGGTCTAATCTTGCTTAAATATGTGTATTTTAAACTTTTGTAACAGAATAAAAGCGATTTTATTTTATACTCATTCTACATTGACGCAAAAGTCCTGCCTCCTGTGTTTTTTTTCTGTAAAGCTGTGACATGAAACCGTCTTTCACAACCTCACCTTAGTAGCAGAGTTTGACTGATTGAGTTTGACAGAGTTTGACTGTTCCTCACCCAATTTTAAACCTCCTACACAGATGTTTCTGTTTCAGTTAATGACTGTGTTTCAACCTACATATGAAATTGATGATTATTAGTGCCTGCTTGATATAACTGGTTAATCATACACCTGACTCTAATCCTGCAAATTCCCTGATTTTGTGCAAGTGCACAATGTGTGCAAGTGTAAGAATTGATGTTGGTTTGAAGCCAAAATGTAGTCATACCAAATATTGATTTTTCTTCTGTTTTCTCACTTTGTCTTTTGTAAATTGATAAAAATTAAAAATTATGATGTATATTTTTGAAAGCATTCTTTCATTTCAACATTCCTTCACACCTGCCTAAAACTTTTCCACAGTACTGTATTTACAAAACATATTCCCCCCTTCCATCCAGATGTTTCAGAGTGCATGCTGCTACTTGCAGAGTCGTGGACGCAGGAAACAGGGGATACTGGAAACAGTGGCTCCTTCAGGGGTAAGTGCTACAAAATACAGTATCTCACAAAAGAGAGTACACCCCTGACATTTTTATAAATATTTTATTATATCTTTTCATGTGACAACACTGAAGAAATGACACTTTGCTGCAATGTAAAGTAGTGAGTGTACAGCTTGTATGACAGTGTAAATTTGCTGTCTCCTCAAAATAACTCAACACACAGCCATTAATATCTAAACCGCTGGCAACAAAAGTGAGTACACCCCTAAGTGAAAATGTCCAAATTGGGCCCAATTAGCCATTTTCCCTCCCCAGTGTCATGTAACTTGTTAGTGTTACAAGGTCTAAGGTATGAATGGGGAGCAGGTGTGTTAAATTTGGTGTTATTACTCTCACTCTCTCATACTGGTCACTGGAAGTTCAGCATGGCACCTCATGGCAAAGAACTCTCTGAGGATCTGAAAAAAAGAATTGTTGCTCTACATAAAGATGGCCTAGGCTATAAGAAGATTGCCAAGATCCTGAAACTGAGCTGCAGCACAGTAGCCAAGACCATACAGCGGTTTAACAGGACAGGTTCCACTCAGAACAGGCTTCGCCATGGTCAACCAAAGAGGTTGAGTGCACATGCTCAGCATCATATCCAGAGGTTGTCTTTTGGAAATAGACACATTAGTACTACCAGCATTGCTGCAGAGGTTGAAGGGGTGAGGGGTCAGCCTGTCAGTACTCAGACTATATGCCGCACACTGCATCAAATTGGTCTGCATGGCTGTCATCCCATAAAGAACCCTCTTCTAAAGATGATGCACAAGAAATTCCGCAAACAGTTTGCTGAAGACAAGCAGACTAAGGACATGGATTACTGGAACCATGTCCTTTGGTCTGATGAGGCCAAGATAAAACTTATTTGGATCAGATGGTGCCAAGTGTGTGTGACAACAACCAGGTGAGGAGTACAAAGAGAAGCGTGTCTTGCCTACAGTCAAGCATGCTGGTGGGAGTGTCATGGTCTGGGGCTACATGAGTGCTGCCAGCACTGGGGAGCTACAGTTCATTGAAGGAACCATGAATGCCAACATGTACTGTGACATACTGAAGCAGAGCATTGGGCCGCAGGGTAGTATTCCAACAGGATAACGACCCCAAACACACCTCCAAGACGACCACTGCCTTGCTAAAGAATCTGAGGGTAAAGGTGATGGACTAAGCATGTCTCCAGACCTAAACATTATTGAGCATCTGTGGAGCATCCTCAAACAGAGGGTGGAGGAGTGCAAGGTCTTTAACATCCACCAGCTTCATGATGTCATCATGGAGGAATGGAAGAAGACTTCAGTGGCAACCTGTGAAGCTCTGATGAACTCCATGCCCAAGAGGGTTAAGGCAGTGCTGGAAAATAATGGTGGCCACACAAAATATTGACACTTTGGGCCCGATTTGGACATTTTCACTTAGGGGTGTACTCACTTTTGTTGCCAGCGGTTTAGACATTAATGGCTGTGTGTTGAGCTATTTTGAGGGGACAGCAAATTTACACTGTTATACAAGCTGTACACTCACTACTTTACATTGTAGCAAAGTGTAATTTCTTCAGTGTTGTCACATGAAAAGATATAATAAAATATTTACAAACATGTGAGGGGTGTACTCACTTTTGTGAGATACTGTATATGCGATTTCAATGGTTGTTTTCAGTCATTTTAAATCTAGTAATCCTGCCATGGTCCTTGTTATGGAGTGACAACTATTTTGATTTGTGCTCCTGTGTTGTCACCCACACCTAACGGAGACCACAAAAGGCTTTGCTGATGCAAATTACTCAGGTTTACTTAGGCACAGACCACTGTAGTCACTATCACGAAGAACTGATGTACAGCCACTGGCAAAGCAAGTGTATTTAGATAGGAAACAACTAAAGGTTGGAGAAAACCAAAATGCCTGAGAAAAAAAATCAAAAGAACATTTTATGATTAAAAATTGTGAACTGCGTAAGATACATAATAATTTAACAATCAAAATGTCTTTTATTTAGAGCCAAGGTCTATTTTCAAACAAATGTTGTCTTTCAATGTCTCTGAGAGGAAACCATGCATCATAACTCCCATCTTTTTGAGATGGGGAAAGAGGGACACCCAGTAGCAAGAGTATGTAGGCATAAGACACACCCCCTTAAAAGAGAATTCTACAAAAATAAATTATTAGTTAAACTCACATGTGCCATTATTCCTTTATACTGACTTTTGAAATTTACAAATGCAGCAAGTAAGAATTTGGATAAAAGATTTAGCACTGGGAAATACTTTTTGAAAGAGAAATAGTGCATTTTATATACACAACTACTCAGATCAGACCAAAATGAGGGACATATAGGGAGGAAAGAGGTACAGGGAAATTTGTACCAAATCAGGGACAGTCCCTCGAAATCAGGGACAGTTGGGAGCTATTTGTTGTTGATCTGTCTCCTGCCAAGGAGTGCTGAACCTAGTGCTTTACTCATGCAAGGATTATTTTTACATAATTTTGCCTATAGGCCCTGTGATCCCACCACAAATACAGGCAGTGGTCTGGTGGTCAATTAACCTATTGTAATGCACCCCCTAAGGAGCTGCAAGTAGATTGGGTTCCCCCTTCCTGCATAGCCAGGCACACCAAATCTTCACAGGCAAACTTGAGTCAGAGAACAGTCGGTGACTTGTTTTTTTTTTGCTTTATTGAGGGTAGTAACTTGGATAGGAATGGAAGGTTATGGGATGCCCATTTGACTTCAAAAATAACGTTAGGGACAACCTTTCCTATATACAGTCTCTACATACAACTCCTCTTCTTCACTCCAGCACACACTTGCTTGCAGAACTTAGCTGGAACACTGAGGGTACTTGACAGTCACCTAATCAGGTGAAGCAATGGCCCTCTACTGGCAGGAGCACGAGGCCCCTTAGCTGTGTAGCAGAGTTTCAGTGTCCAGCTAGCATCGCTCTTGTGGGTACTGGTCCCAACACCACCTTTTCCGGCACTGCCAACCCACCTGGCTGCAGCTGCCCCTTTCACTAGCCCGCCAGGCTAACTACTCCCTACAGTCCTGCATGGCTAACACTCACCAGCCCACCTGGCTGACTCTCAGGAGATCTCCCGGTTGTGCTTTCCTGCTCCTTCTGTCCTCTCTCCTTGTTTCTGTGCCTCCAGGAAGGGTTTCCTCCATGTGTTTTAGAGGGCATCTTCCAGCACCCAAGCCCTAGGCCCGAAGTCACCCCCCCCCCAGACTAGGGGGCACCCTTAAGGGCCCCTGACAACCTCCTCAGCACTCCATCTCCATCATCCACCCAACTGCCCCTCCCTGTCATGACTCATGCCTATTTATGAGATTGCCTGCCCCCTGCCACCCATTATGTCTAGAACATTCTCCAATGTCCCAAAACACAGGGGGAGGCACCAGAGAAGCTGCAAGGATGAGTCACCCAGCCCTGAGTCACTAAACCCTGACCCAGAGTTACAACCCAGGCTTGGCCCTCAGCCAAGATAAAATTACACTAACAACTACATTACTTCTATCACACACTAGAGGATGCTACACTGCTAACTTGAATTTGGATCGTGGGAGGAAGCATTTGCATTTGGAGCAGACGTGCAAACACAAGAAGAACGAATCAACTTCCTGAAGAGCCTCTATCCCGTGATTCCAGAACCAGAATGACACTGTACCTGAAAGCATGTAAACCAGGGTTATGAAAACAACTAAAAGGGAGGCTCCAATTCAGCAGTCCAGGGTTTTCCAACTCCTCCCATTAAAGTCTCTTTGCAATAATCATGCGCTTCAAACCATTCAGAAATTACTCCGTCTCTGCCCTACCCTCTAGACTAGGAAACACAGCACACCAAAGAGCAGGAAACGCGGTATATCAAATTCTGGATAACTAAACGGACTTCAGTCTTAGGACACATGTAATATTTCATTCATTATTCACAAAATAATTTTACCTGGTGACTAAGGTTTTTTTCATGTAATAATACAACACAGGATTTATGCATGTCCACATAAATCAATGTGAATTTTTAAGGTGAGATCATATATGGAAGGTGTGAACTATGTGGCATGAATTTGACAGCTCATGCCATCATCTGTGCTTCTAGGAAAATCCTGAATTTAGATAATGAATGGTATAAATGCACAGACTGTTATTAACATGTAATCACTGAAAAGTGTGGGCAAGAAGTGGGAAATTTTAACAGATGGGGCTTTTATTAAAAAATTCCTTAATTACCCAGTACATCGAGTTACTTCAGCTTTCAGACTTGGACACAGTGTGACAGTTTAAGGGAAGTGAAAGAGTATGGAAAGAATAATTAAATAATTCTATTATGGCATCAATATCATTGCTATTACATATTGAAACATTTATTTTTCTTATCCTGGGGCATGCTTTCTGAAAACACATTCATATTTTATAAAAAATTTAGCAGAGAGCGTAAAGATCTTAATCACTATACAGTGTCTTTCGGCATCTACCAAAACCTTGATTTCAGATTTGGGTGGATTGATACAGAGGGGCTGTTTAGTGATATATAGCATCATCTTGTTGCCTTTAGCTCCGTTCACATCTCCATGTTCCGAATCGCGGGCGGGAAACGCCGTGATTCTGCCTGCAATTCACAATAGCGTCAAGTCGCGGGACGCCCGTGTGTTACCGGTGCGTTGCCCGTCAATTTCAATAGCAAATTCGTCGGGCAACAATCACAGAAAATCGTGCAAACAGAATCGCGGGACGCCTGTCGCCCAAAAGAAGTATGTGAGCTTGTTTTGGGCAACAGGTGTCCCACAATTCTATTTGCGTGATTTTACTGCAATTGTCACCCCCATATACCAAGATGTGAACGGAGCCTATGTGAATTCTGAGCCCTTCTATGTAATCAGCTGTAAAGGGAGGTGGTACCATAGATAGTTGTAGAATTGAACATACAGTATAATATATATATATATATATATATATATATATATATATATATATATATATATATATATATATATATATATATATATATATAAATAAAATATATAGGGCACAGAGTTTCAACAGCATTCAGGACCATGGAAACTAATGCAATGAGGTCGGTAAATGACAGCAATCTATCATCTTTTTTTTTTTTAAACACACAAGGGATGATACTATTCAAATGATAAAAAAACATGTATTCAGGTAAATGCATTTATATATCTAGCAGTAAGAACGGTCACTGGTTCGAATCCCAACCACGACACTACCTGCCTGGAGTTTGCATGTTCTCCCTGTGCCTGCGTGGGTTTCCTCCGGGTACTCAGGTTTCCTCCCACACTCCAAAAAAGACATGCTGGTAGGTTAATCGGATCCTGTCTAAATTGTCCCTAGTATATGAATGTGAGTTAGGGACCTTAGATTGTAAGCTCCTTGAGGGTAGGGACTGATGTGAATGTACAATGTATATGTAAAGCGCTGCGTAAATTGACGGCGCTATATAAGTACCTGAAATAAATAAATAAAATAAAATATTTTAAAGACAGTATTATCATGTCATAAACTAGAACACAATATCACTTTAGGACTACCTTAAATAGGAACTGTCAAGGTAGCCGAATCAAAATAAAAACATCATTATGCAGGTTAATCACCATACAACATAACTTGTAAACAGTGTTGTCTGTGTGCTTACTCTTTCTGTGATCAAATGTCTTTTTTATATTTCCCATGCTGGTGTTGTAAGTGGCCATTTCTAGTGAGGGCAAAAGAAGCCACAGCTGGAGTCTTCCTGGAAATGTCACTGTCTGCTCCGCCTTGCCGCCAATTGTAATCTCACGCAGCGTGGTAAAAGGCTCCCGGCCGCGCATGCGCAGTAGAAAATGTGCTTCCATCCCGATATAGAACGGTCACTATAGCAGCAGCAGCAGCGAACTTCCACTTTGGCTGCTATAGTAACATGTACACGAAGGCCTGAAAGCGCATGTGCATGAAGGGCTCGGCTCAGCTGCGTCTGCGCAATGGAATCAGCACTTCCAGGCCTTCGTTTACATGTGCTATGACAGCGGCAGGGGAAGTTCGCTGCGGCAGACACAACAAAAGTTCCTTGAGCGCTATAAACTGTCAGCCGTCTGTGTAGTATCCTGGAGAATAAATAGCACTAAAGCCCAGTGCAGCCACCAACTACTGGAAAAGGTGGATTACAGGACAAGGAAACAAAAAAGCAGCGCTCCATGGGTCCAGCATAATGACTTGCAAACATGTAGCCAAGTAAAAAATTAATTAATTTAATTGATGCACTCTTGAAGAGATAAAAACAACTGTCAATGATTATACATTTGCAGGGATTTGCTGAAGCAATCATAAAAACAAATAGTCATTGTGGATATAATGTGAACAGGATAAACATGGTACCACCACGGTACCACTATGACATCCAGGTGGAAAGGGGTTAACATCAACCAAATCACTTCAGCTCTCAGTCACTGGTTAGACCGAACGGATCTCTAGGATAAACCACCTGGGCGGGGAGTCCAAAAACAAGTTTTTAGGTATTTTAGGTATTTACTGCCACATATTTACATTTTTGATTTACAATCACTACACAGCCAGGGCTGAAGGTTTGATTGAAGTAAAGAAGAAAAAAAATGACTGAAGGTCCGCTTTAATGTGTTTTCTCTCTGTCCTTGTGCAGGATGACTGGTCTTATATCCACCCCTGTAGTTTTCTCCAGGCAGCTTGTAGTGGGTGGGCCTGCTGAGACCCAACATAGCTGTGCTTTTTCACCTGCTATGAAAAGCACAATGATAGTGATGCTACTACCTTTAGGCCTCATTTACACTTGTGGTGCCTTCTTCCTTCATAGGGATGGTCCCGATGTTCGAGTTGAACATAAGTTCGACTTAAACATCGGGTGTTCGTTTGCTCGCAAACGAACCGAACATATGGGGTGTTCGCGGCAAATACCAGCACCGCGGAGCCCCCCAAAATGCATTGCGAGATCGCACCTGACCTGCATGCTTTGGCAAATCACAGCGCGCTCTGCTGTGAGAGCCATGATTGGCCAAAAGCAGGGTGCCTTTAACCAAAAATGGCTCAGGGGGCTAAGTCCACGCCCCACACTATATAAGACTGCCTACATGGCCGTAAATTCTACCAGGGTATGTAAATTTATGAGCATAACTGGGTATATATATGCATATATTGTGGGGAATTAGCTTGTGGGGATCACCTTTTTTCTGAATGAAAGTCAGCACTTTCTTCAAAATCTGGCGGATGCCAGGTTTATTTGCAGGAGGTTTGCAAAATAAAAACAAACAAACAGTAAATGAAATCCTTGCTGCCTGGCGCTAACTAAACAAATGGTCCCCGTCACCCACAAAATATGCGGAAAAGCAAACCTTTTTAGTCCAACACCCAGGGCTCCTCGCACTCAGGTTCCTTCCTGAGTCTCAAAACTAGAGAGCTCTGTTGTGCTCTCTTCCTGGTCATTTAAAGTCCAGCTGAGTGTGGGCTCAAGTGGACCAGAACATCTGGATCGGAACCTAGCCTGCCACAGAGGTTTGAAAAACCCAGGCCTGATTCCGATTCAAACCCTTACAACAGAATGAATGCGAGGTGAAATATAGCAATTATCCTCTATATCACCTCGCATTCTGTCACATATCCTCCCCCTCTGCTCACGCCCCTGCGGCTGAGCAATTGACCCAAGCATACAGTGCATCTGCATTGTTTTGGAGCTTGCCCAGCCTATGCTCTACTGTAAACTTAAAGGGCTGTAGAGCCAGGAACCTGTTAGGGAAATAATTCACCATCTCAGACCGTCCTCGGGCATCAAGGTAATATTTATTGCATATGCAAGAGAAATGAATAGCATTACATCTTCATGCTGTCATCGTCATTTCTAAGGAAAATACTGTGGTACATGTCTTTTTTATAAGCCCTGGACACCCCCCTTTCCTGTCTTAAAACATGCCCAGTCTCATGTATTTTCAACTTTATTCTGGACAGAACAGGAAAGGTGGAAGTGTCTGTTACAGACTGTTATCTTCATCGAACAATGGTTACAGGATACTGACTTGAAAACTCCCCAAGCCAACACAAAAATACAGGATATATTCAGAAAACTGCATATCTAAGCATATTATATTGCTGACTCCATTTTATTACTAGTCTTTAACTTATTCCTAGATTCATAGATTATTTTTAGGCCATGATAAACAAAATGGCGTCTTTCATAACTGACATTTAAAGTATAATTTCTCTAATATCTCCCCCCTTTTATACTAATAATGTCAATACTTCAAATATCCAGTTTCTTTTATTTTTACCAGGTATTATCATTAAGGCTCGGTTCACACTGGGACGACTTGGGATCCGACTTGTCGCCCCTCAAGTCGCCCCAAGTCGCTCCAGAAAGACATTCACATGATAGTGAATGGGAGCCTCTTAAATGACACTACTGAAGTCGCTCCGACTTCAGAGCGTACTCCCTGTACTACTTGGATCCGACTTGGTAGGCGACCTGTACCATAGAAATCAATGGAAGTCGCGTCCAAGTCGGATCTCTCTGTAAAGTCAAGCGACTTCACAGGAAGTAGTTAAAAAAATGACACCACTACACACCCTCCCTCCCTCCCTCCCTCACACAGAGCACTGCCTGACATCCTGAACTGCCGTTATCTGCCATTATCCCTGTGTTATCTCTGTGTAATAATGTCTACCAGAGCCAGAGAGGTAGTACACAGAGAGGCAATAGACAATGAGACACTGATCAGGCTTGTGAGACAGCGCCCCTGTCTGTATGACAAGGAAGACAACCAGTACAAGGACCAATTAAAGAGGGACACTGCCTGGCTGGAGATCTGCAGAGGATCATTCGAAAATTGGGACCTCATGACGTCGGCCGAACGTAGTCAGAAATGTAAGTTAACAAGTTTATTTTAGTTATGTCTGTTTTTTTTTCAAGTTGCTGCGATTTGAAGTGTGTGAATCATGGGGTACGACTTGACATGTGACCTTTCAGTCCGTACGACTTGTCATGCGACCTTTCAGTCCCAGATCGCATGAAAAGTCATGCGACCTTTCAGTCCGTACGACTTGTCATGCGACCTTTCAGTCCCAGATCGCATGAAAAGTCATGCGACCTTTCAGTCCGTACGACTTGTCATGCGACCTTTCAGTCCCAGATCGCATGAAAAATCATGCGACCTTTCAGTCCGTACGACTTGTCATGCGACCTTTCAGTCCCAGATCGCATGAAAAGTCGCACTAGTGGAAACCTAGCCAAATCATGGGGTACGACTTGTCATGCGACCTTTCAGTCCCAGATCGCATGAAAAGTCGCACTAGTGGAAACCTAGCCAAATCATGGGGTACGACTTGTCATGCGACCTTTCACCTCGCATAGTTGATTATTCCTCAGCCTTTGACCAAACGAGGAATTAGCGAAAATTCTTGAATCGCAGCTACTGCCATAGGATCCTATATCTATGTAGGAGAAGCAGTAGTTTGCATCGGCCACAGCAAGCAGCACAAAGGAGCAATACTTCTTGTAATTGTAGTACATACTTCCACTACCTACAGGCTTAATTACACGTATGTGCTTCCCATCTATAGCTCCAATGCAATTCGGGAAATTGCTACGCCTCCAAAAGAGTCTTGCAATATCCCGCCAGTTCTCTTGTGTCGGCCTCTTCATTACTATCGGGTTAAGCACATCCCATATGATTTGGCAGGTTTCTCGGATGATGTAGCCGACTGTCGACCTGCCCACCATGAACTGATAGTGAAGGCTAATTAGGGAATGACCGGTTGACAGGTACCTGAAAGACAAAATACATAATTGATTATTTTTAAAAATTTTTTTTGCAGTGTCTCAAATACAAATACGTTGGAAAGGCTTGAGGGACTGTTTCAAACGATATTTACGAAAGATAACAGAGGCTCGAAGTGGATCGGGATCGAAAAGGCTGGTACCCTATGTTCACGCGGACGAACTGGACTTCCTTAGACCGCACATGGAGCTGAGAGAGTGAGATAACATCTTTCACATTTGAAAAGTGCTACTATACAGTTATATTAAGAAGGTTGTGCCTGACATTATTATATCTTTATTACAGAACACAATCCAGTTGGGAAGTGGGTGAAGAAGGGCACGAGGCACCTCTGGAACCTCAAGAGTCGCAGGACCAACATGCGATGGCTGAATTGCATGCTCCTGAATCAAACCCATCGGAAACATTGGTAAATACGCCGGTGACAGCTGGACCTAGTCGCGTCGAAATCCCTCGCCCAACACAACTAAGAGTACGTAACACCAGACCAGCAGGAAGGCCATCTCAAAATATGGATCGGTTTGCAAACCTCGTCGATCGACTCCACCAAAAGTTAGATGATTTAGAATCCGAGGAGCACGGATTTGGGATTATGGTGGCCTGCATGCTAAAGAAAATCCCAGAAGAGAGGAGAAACCAAGTGAAAAAGGCGGTGATGGACTTAATGGAATCCAATGTGCGCAATGAGCAACCAAATTGCTCTTCAGAAATGTTCGGACCGCCGCCGCCATCCGGTCCATATTATCCCCACTCAAACCCCCCACCACCCAGAACCCACCCCTACTATTCCCCTCGCTTCCACCCATACTCCGACGAGTATGGCAATGTGCGACCTTCATCCCATCCACCGATCCCATATCCATCCCCGTCCCCGATTACCTCCACCATTGGCATACAAAGCTTTACACCATCTCCAGGCCCTTCCACCAGCAATTTAAACCCCCATTCCGAATACCAACCTTCTTATCATCACTTATAAAAAAGTATAACTTGTTATAAAAATATTCTTATTTTTATTATTTTTGTTATAACTAATATACAATAATTAAAAAAGTTCCTAATGTTACAGTTAAGTTGGTCAGCGTGGATAGTGTACAAGCCTTTTCGATCCCGATCCACTCGTTACAGTTAATGTACAGTTACATTTTTGGAGTATTATTACCTGCTAATAAATTTTTAAAAAAGTAAGAAGTTTTTCTAAATTTTGTGGATGTTTGTGTGCTACACTATACAATATATGTTACACATTATTTTATTTATGATACTTACCTAGGTGGATGCAGCATCGCACCGATGTTGCATCTGTCAAATGCCGCTTCTTTACACAGAACTGAGTCAACAAACATTGTCGATGGCTCTGTTCTCTACCCTCCTGAGAGCTGCTGACATTCAGTCACCAGGTCTCCTGTTCTGCTCCTCCACACTCATTGGAGCGCAGAACTGTGGCGTAGCATGGAGCGGCTTGCTTGGGGGAGTCCAGGTAGCTGGTGAATCAAGACGTTTTGAAATAAGGATGATGCGCTGCCTGAAATGAACTTGGTGATTTCAATGCAGAGCGGATTTCTGACCACTGCATGCTGAAAAGCGTTAACAGGAGTACAAAAGAAATGCAGACATGTGACCCATTGGAGAAGAACAGCTACTGTTGTGCGTAATGTTATGCATAAAATTAAATATAGATTACCTTAGTGTAATAATCAGTCTTTCAGTCGCTGAGATACTTCTCCTCCATGATGTGTTCTGTCGTTGCAGATGGATGGAAACCAGACCAAGCAATTCGTCAAAACTGTTATAAAAAAAGGAGGGAATTTAGTATATTGAAACACACACATTAACCCCTATTCTGCAGGGTCACTGAAAAACAAACAGATATCTAAGCTTTGGGGCTTAGAAAGACTTTGGATATGGGAGGACGTGCCTGGACCTCCTCCCGTGCTCCAGCGAGATCGACCACTTTATATGATCTGTGATCAGGCTAGTCTGATAGACTCGGTGATCACAGAGCACACCGTGTGCGCCCTGCAAGGGGGCGCACAGGTCGCTGGAGCACGGGAGGAGCTCCAGGACCCCTTACCACGTGATCCACTGTCATGACAACTGATCATGTGATGTAATAAAAAGCTGGTAATTGGCTATTTTTATTATTTATTTTTCATTTCCTTCGCGATGAGAGAAACAAAAAAAAATAAGGAACACGGCTGATGCGAGAGGGACTTCAGTCAAGATCGTGAGGTAAATACCAGCGCCTACCAGTGCCCACCAAGGCCACCTACCAGTACCACACATCCATGCCCACAATGACACCTACCAGTGCCACCTCACGGTGCCACCTATCAGTGCCCATCAGTGTCAACTATCATTGCCACCCATTTGCCACCATCAGTGCCACTCATCTGTGCCGTCTTATCATTGCCCATCAGTGCTGCCTTATTTGTTCCTATCAGTGTCGCATAATCTGTGCCTTTCAGCCTCGCCTTATCAGTGTCCACCAAAAGCCCATCAGTGTAGCATCATCAGCGAGTATCAATGTGGGAGAATAAATAACTTTTACCACAATTTTATAACAAACTATGAAACATGCTTTCTTTTTCTCAGAAATATATGCAGATCCACATATAGCATTTTAACTTACCTTGTGATAGACATCCGGGTGTAGTTAAAAAACTTGTCATCATAAGCACGCAAGTTTTCATACATGGCCCAGAACTGGCCTCTGGTATCTCGGTTTCTAATGATTGGATGTATCCAATAGCGACGTCTTCGTCTCATCCTCATCCTCCGCTTCCTCTCTTCCTCTTCCTCTTCCATCAACACTGCTACACCAGCTGTTACCACAGCTGTCATCAAATAATGCAAGGATAACATTGTTGTTGTCACAGGACACAGGGAACTTGGAACCAGGAACAACAGGAAGCAGGAAGAGAACAGGAACATGTCACAGGAGTTGATGAGCTCTGATTGGCCACAGGCAAATTCTGAGGGCCTGGGGGCGACTTGAAGTCGCGTTGAAGTCGCGTTAAAGTCGCGTTAAAGTCGCGTTGCAAGGTCGCGTCGAAGTCGCGTTGCCCCAGTGTGAACCGAGCCTAAGACAGATAAGTCTTTAGCGAGAGTTGTAAATTCATCATCAGGTTCCGAGTATAGGTCGCTCTGGAGGAGCATAGTTTTTGTTAAAGATGTGTCAATCAGTCTTTGAAGAATTCCCCTAATACAGGGAATGCAGCAACATCCACACAATGTAAGAACTGCGGCTGCCATGACAATAGAGATAAGCAAACTTTTTGCAAGATCACCCCATTTACCAAACCATTTTTCAAAAAGTCTCGTCAGGGGGTTCTCTACACCAGAGTTCTCAGCTAATTCTTCAGATAGCATTTGTAGGCCTTGTAAGGCCTTGGTGATACTTCCATCAGGTGCCGTATTGTTTGGAATAAAAGTGCAGTAGAAGGTGCCGAACATTTTGCATACCCCGCCCCTTTCTGCCAGCAACATATCCAACGCTATACGGTTCTGCCACGCTGTCAAAGAGGTGGCGTCCAATTGTGCTGCTATACCTTTGATAGCATCTCTGGTGTAATTCACAAACCTCTGCTGGTTGTAGTAGATGTAGTTTATCCAGTCGACGTTCTTTTTGGGCTGGACTCATATGAAGAGTGAGGTGAGTCCTGCTGTTATTTGATTCTGCGCTTTAATTCCATCTGGAACTCCTCGTGGAACACCTATATACACTCGGTTGTCAAATGATCCTTGTGGTGTTTCTCGCTTAATTCGTTTAAAAAAGTATTTACCTGGTAGTTTCATTGATTCATCACTCATAGGAACTATATAAAAGGGAAGCAGCAATCGGGTAAGGGCACAACTACCCTCCCATCTAGGTGGCAGTCTGGGCCTTAGTCTCTTATCTCCACACAAACACCAAACATCAGCCAATTGCTGTTTTTGTTCCTGAAACCATTTTAGTTGGTACTTAATCTCTGTAGTAAGGGTTGTAATTGCACAGTATTCAGGGGATAGGGTGCCAACATTTGTACCATTACTGTCATTGTTAGAAAAACAAGTAAAATTTCCTGGTAATGCTTGTACTGATGGGGGTATACTTTGCATTTTAGTCTTAGAGTAGCTCTTTTTCTCATTTACACATTCTGACCCAGTAATATTTTATGAAAACATTCTTATTATACAAGTCAAGTCTATTTCCTCTTTAGGGGGAGGAACGGTGGCTAGTTGTGGAATATAATAAGGTTTACAATACAACATTTCATACGGTGTTAGTCCTTTAGCAGTAGGGGTAATTCTTATACTCAACAATGCCATTGGCAAACACTAAACCCATTTATTTTTCCCTGTTTCCTTCAACAATTTTCTTAGTTTACTCTTTAAGGTACCATTGTGTCTCTCCACTGTGTCCACAGATTGTGGGTGGTAGACACAGTGGTTTTTTAGGTCAATATTGTACCATTTACCAATTTGTTGTATTGTTCGGTTTACAAAATGGGAGCCATTGTCACTGTAAATCACAGAGGGGATCCCATGAAATGGAATCACCTCTTTGATTAGTACTTTGGCTACTGACTGTCCATTTGGGTGTGTCAGGAAAAGCTTCCAGCCACTTTATAAACAACAACAATCATAAAATCCATGCATATCGTGTGAAAGGGATAAGAGGGTTGTGGGAAATGACCTCTTAAGGGTCTTAGGGCACCTTGAGCATGGTATCTGGTACAAAGCGGACATGTGAGGCAAAAATCTCTAGAGTCATTCGTAAACCCATATGTTGTGAACACCTTATTGATCACCTGCACCATCCCTCCTTTTGAGATATGGGCTTTCCCATGGCTCAATAACGCAGCATATCTAAATAGTGATGTAGGTAAAATGGGTTTACCTTCTGTACTTGTGTATATACCATTGACCAGCGTTGCCCCTTTAGATAACCACTTTTGTTTTTCACCTGCCGGTGATGTTTTCTGCATTTCTGATAACCATGTTTTATCAATAGCTTTCCGTACCTCACCATTTTCTTGGGGACCTGTATAGTATATGTGTGTTTTTTTGCGGTCCTGTAGCAGCTTCCCTTGCGGTCTTTGTCTGTTAGTGCATTTCCTAGAGTAATTGGATCTGTTCCCTTTCTGTGTGCTGTACATTTACAAATAGCCACTTGTGTTGGTTTCTGTACATTTTCTAGAAGGGCAAGGATAAGATCTCTATGTGAGATTGGTTTACCTGTGGACGTAATCATACCCCTATTTTTCCATTGCTGGGCAAATATGTGTATAGTAGAAAAAGCGTATTGGCTGTCTGTATAAATATTTATTTTCTTCCCTTCCCCAAGACTACAGGCCCAGGATAGGGCAATAATTTCAGCTTGTTGTGTAGAGTAGGAACTGGGAAGGGGTCTGGCTTCAATGACCTGGTCATGCGTTACTATAGCGTATGCCTTTTGATGTACCCCTTTATCGTCCTTTTTACAAGACCCATCAACACAAAAGGTAATGTCAGCATCTAGAAAGGGAACATCCGTGAGAACCCACAATGAGGTGCTTTACCTTCGTAAATGCATCCTCTGCTTGCACATTCCACTGAATGGAATCTTTTGCAGCCATTAGTGAACCATAGATGAGATCAGAAAGAGGCGCCACCTCCATAGCATAATTTGCTATCCATGCTCTACAGACATTTGCCATGCCAAGAAATGACATCATTTATTTTTGGTATGTGATTTGGGGACTTGAAGGATGGCCTCTTTTCGGGTCTCATGCAAAAGTCTACCTTCTTGAGATAAAATGTAACCCAGGCATTTCACCTTTTCTTTCCACAGTTGTAATTAGTCTTTGCTGACCTTTTGACCTTGGTCTGCGAGGAAATGCATCAGAACCATGGTAATTTTACATACATTACTACCAGAATGTCATCCACATACAAGAGAATTTAACTCCCACTGGGAAGTACAAACCGAGACAAATTATTGGACATTCTTTGTGAGAAGGTAGTTGGACTTTCACAATATCCCTGGGATAACCTAGTGTATGTGTACCTCTTTTTTTTTCCGTGTACATAAATGCAACCCAGAACTGACTGTCTTTGTGTAAGGGAATGGGAAAGAAGGATTACTGTTATCGATAACAGAAAATACCTTGTTCTCTGGGTAGAGCTCGTTCAGGAGGACATGCATGTCTGGGACCACCGGGGCCCTCGGTAATAAGGCCCCATTGACTGCCTGTAAATCCTGCACGAGTCTCCATCCATCTTTCTCTCCCTTATACCTCCTATACCTCTGAATCCCTCTGGATTTTAGTTTCTCATCTGTCAGTTGGACCCAGTTCGTGATAAGTTCTCCTAGCTCATGCCATGATACCTTGGGGTTCCGGGTGACCAAAACATGAGGTACAGTATCCTGCCTGTATATTTGCAGAATAGGCTATGGTAGGATACAAGTAGCCACGCTATTTCCTTCCTTATCACAGTACAGACATTTTAATAGAACTTCAGTGTTAGTGAGACTCATTAACTGTTTCTCATAGGACTTATCAGGCCCAGAGGTCTTTCGGTAGTACATGGTGCAATAGAGGTTTGTCTGGACCTTATACCTTTTCCTCACAGACTCTTTGTCAATTATTTCTGCCAGGGTTTTGGGTATATTTAATCCCTCAGTTTGCAAATTCCAGGCTGTACCAGTATCAGGGCTCATTATCCACGGCTGTGATTTGTTTTTCACACAGCCGATGGGCTCTGAGACCTCCCTCCACTGGTACGACAGAAATATCAAGAGCGTGCAACATGTCTCTACCCAACAAATTAACAGGACATTTAGTCATAATGACAATTTTACACTGAGCCTATTTACCTGTCTGTGGATCTTCCACAGTAAGACCTTCAGACATGACCTCCTGGTGCATCAACCCATTTTGCAGATTTTACATATACTACACCTTTTTCTTTACCTTTTTCATATCCAGCGGGTGTATTAGGGTCCTACAAGCCCCAGTATCACAGAGAAATGTTAGCCATCTACCCTTCACAACCAAGATTATTTCTGACTTGACTTTAGCATGCAAACAAGTTTCAACAGCGCACACATCCAAAATTTCAGATTCTTTCTCATCATTTTCTTCTGTATCTCTCTCTCTGCAGACATACTAACATCTTCTAGTCATGCTTCTTCCTCTCTGTTTGACCTACATTCTTTTACCAAATGACGTCTTTTACCTCACAGGAAACACTCCCTTCTCCTTTTTTTTTTTTTTTTTTATAGTCCTGAATGCGGGGCCTTGTTCAGGTGTTTCCCATCCTTCTGTTCTCTATCCTTGCTATAAGAGCATTTCTCCTGTTTTCTAGTGCTACATCATCATGAGGCAACACAACTCCCTGATTGTTTAATCCACTCCAATCTCCCACTACATGATGCCAGTCGGGACCCAGGATCTGTCTGATATTCTGCTCTATTTCCCTCCCAATAAGATGATAGTTAGCAATCATTCCCATGATACCATCCCTGATTTGAGCTATGTTGACCTTGGGATGTGGTACCCCTTCAGTAATTTTTTTTGTTAACATCCTCAGGGGTCCAGGGGCGATATACCATCATAGTGTTGGGGACTACTATACCACCTACATTTTGTCCTGCCCTAGGGTTGGGAACTTCAATTAGTGGAAATTCTTCCTCTCCACATTCTGTTTGTTCCCCTGCTAAGGGGGATATCAATTGGTTCCCCAGGTCCCCGAAAAATTTTGTAACAGTTGCTGTAAAGGGGGTCCCTTGTGGACTCCTCTGGACAGCAAGAATCATCTTGAGAGGGGGTTTAGCTGCAGCCATAGGAGAATCGGTTGCATCTGCGGGTGACCCAGGTGACCACGGGGGAACAACAAACAGTGGAGAGTCAGGTTGCATTTGGTTTGTTATGTTTTGTTCAGTCAATACTTGCTGAACTAAACTTCAGAGGACGGTCATATTATTGTCCTCCTCTTTGTTCAAAAACATAGTCTTTTTATGGTTTTCTGAATTTAACCTATGGTTAGCCTCCTCAAGCCATTTCTTTGCCTGGGGAAGGCCTAATTTCTTCTGTTTTCTTATTTTCATGCCGGCATCATTTTTAAAGGGGTTGTAAAGGTAAATTAAAAAAAAAAAAAAAATAACAAACATGTTATACTTACCTTCACTGTGCAGCTCGTTCTGCACAGAGTGGCCCCGAACCTGGTCTTCTGGGGTCCCTCGGCTGCTGTTTCAGCTCCTCCCCGCAAGAACTAACCACCTTAATGCGAGCTCCCTCGCATGGTGGTTAGTTATTGCGGGCGCGCTCCCGTGATACAGCCGGCGGCTATAGCCGCTCACTGTATCACTCTGCCCCACCGCCCAGCGTGCCGCGTCATTGGATGTGATTGACAGCAGCGCGAGCCAATGGCTGCGCTGCTTCCAATCCATCCACTGTAGCCAATCAGCGGCCAGCCTGAGCGGAGGAATAGATGTCGGGAGCGAGCAGCTGTTTTTCGAGTGGTCAGGTAAGTAAAACAGGGGGGCTGGGGGCGGCGGTATTGTCAGAAGTTTTTTCACCTTAATGCATAGAATGCATTAAGGTGAAAAAATGTTTACCTTTACAACCCCTTTAAGCTTTCTACACAGTATTACACAATAATCCTTATTTAAAAACGCATCAAAATCATACTTTGTTTTCCACATTTTAAGAAATGTCACATTCTCTTTGTCTAGACTACACATATACTTAACATCTTCATTCATACCAACAGATTTTCCATGGATCATACCTTTGTTTATCGTGCACACGGAGCTCTTTTTTTGTTAATGTCTTCTCACAATGACACAACACACGCACACAGTATCTTATCACTTGCAATCACTCACAGACTTTCTAGTCATGATATATCACTTCTAGATTACTGATCTTGTGTATTGCTAAAACACTGGTGTCTTAGAGAATTACAGAATTACGAGGAGACTGAATTCTCCCGACTGTTCTTTCATTGTTACTTAAAACTTCACTAACTTGTAGAGAGCATTTACAGAATTACGAGGAGACTGAATTCTCCCGACTGTTCTTTCATCCTATCAAAACATTTAATATTTCAGTCCTTGATCCAAGGGTATTTATGTGCCTGCTCAGGATTAATACAACATATGAGGCTGGCATGAACACTGCGGTCTGCCAAATGTCCTCTGTTTGTTACCTGGAAATCTATCAGGCCACACCCTTGTATCAGGGGGGGTTCTTTATCTGGAAATATTTTTGATCCAAGGGTATTTATATGCCTGGAAAGCTATCAGGCCACACCCTTGTATCAACGGGGGGTTCTTTATCTGGAAGTATTTTTGATCCAAGGGTATAAATATGCCTAGAAATCTATCAGGCCACACCCTTGTATCAATGGGGGCTTCTTTAGGTTTTGATCTAGGAGTATTTATGTGTCCCCAAGGGATTTTCTGCAGTTTACAAGGCTGTCTGGATCTAAGATCCAATCGACAAATTTCCTTTATCTGCACCCGGATATTAGTATGGGACCATACCCCTATATCAAATGACAATTAACCAGAAGAAACAAACAAGAACACACATGAGAGAACACCCGCAGTGCTCGACTGCCGCCAGGTCGCCCTGAGCGCGTCTTCCCAAACGCGGGCTAGTCACTAGGTCTGCCCATCCAGGGTGGCCACAGACGGATCTATACGGGGAATACGTGACCACTTATTTCCCCTCAACAAGAGTAAAGCAGAGAGGACAGAAACAGATAAACATTCAATCAATCTCTATATTGTATGTATATATTCAAATCCCTTATTCATCAAATTCCTAATCAAGTCTAACACAAAAGGTTAATAATAAAATAAAAATAAAAATCTTACCTTGTCCCGAGAGCGGTCTCTTGTGCTGATCCGGTAAGTCGCTGCCCGGGAGGCACTAGTTCAGCGGACCGGCCTCTTTTTAGCATCTAATTTAAGACGGAGGACTTACAGTTTTGCCGTACGGTCATCGGTCACTGTTGGCCAGTGCTTCTCGGGGGACTCCCGGCTCCTCGAAGGACCAAATTGTTAGGGAAATAATTCACCATCTCAGACCGTCCTCGGGCATCAAGGTAATATTTATTGCATATGCAAGAGAAATGAATAGCATTACATCTTCATGCTGTCATCGTCATTTCTAAGGAAAATACTGTGGTACATGTCTTTTTTATAAGCCCTGGACACCCCCCTTTCCTGTCTTAAAACATGCCCAGTCTCATGTATTTTCAACTTTATTCTGGACAGAACAGGAAAGGTGGAAGTGTCTGTTACAGACTGTTATCTTCATCTAACAATGGTTACAGGATACTGACTTGAAAACTCCCCAAGCCAACACAAAAATACAGGATATATTCAGAAAACTGCATATCTAAGCATATTATATTGCTGACTCCATTTTATTACTAGTCTTTAACTTATTCCTAGATTCATAGATTATTTCTAGGCCATGATAAACAAAATGGCGTCTTTCATAACTGACATTTAAAGTATAATTTCTCTAATAGAACCATCTTGTCAAGCGGGCATTTTTCTCCCTGTTGTCACACATCCACTTTAGGGGAGCATGGTCGGTGACCAGCTTAAATGACCTACCCACCAAGTAATACTTCAGGGACTCCAAGGCCCATTTAATAGCGAGACACTCCTTCTCGACAATAGCATTGTTTTTTTTTCATGCTTATTCAGTTTTTGGCTCAGGTATACAACCGGGTGCTCCTCACCATCCCTGTTCTGGGATAGAACAGCACCTAGGCCCACCTCAAAAGCGTCCGTCTGTACCACAAACCCCTTTGTGAAGTCCAGGGTCACCAGTACTGGTAGTACACAAAGGGCCTGTCGGTCCTTTGTCGAGATGGCAATGGTGGCAAAGTGGAATATAAACTGTCGGTAATACCCCATAATGCCTAGGAAGGCCCAAACTTGTTTCTTGTTTACTGGTTGGGGCCACTTTTGAATTGCCTCAATCTTATTGGTCTGAGGCTTGACAAGTCTCCGGCCAATAACGTACCCAAGGTACTTGGCTTCCTCCAGGCTTATGGTACATTTTTTGGGGGTTGGCCATGAGACCTATAAGGAGAAGGTGCAGCTCTAAAAAATAATAAATACTATGAAAATGTCCCATAGCATAAATAAAATGAAGCCAAATGAAGCCTTCTCAGTCAAGAGGAGACAGAAACCCTCTATTGGATGAGATCCACCATGGAAGAAACCTCAGAAAGGGATAGGAACACCATCACCCAAACAAACTGACCCTTACCATCAGTGTATGGGTTATACACGTATGTTGTAATCAGATAGCAAAGGCAATCTTCTTAGGGTAAACCAACGATCCACTATTAGTGTAGCATCAACATATTCCTCCCCCTCTGGACCAGATGGGAAGCATAGGGGTTCCTCTTTTTCAACAAGATATTAAACCAAGTGTGATCCAGTGGGCGTATGCAACCTCGAGAATCGTGGTATGTGGGAAGTAAAAAGAGAACGCTCATTGCGCAAACTCCATGACCAAGGATGTTTTATTATAACCAAGAGTAAAACAAACTCACATTCGATAAGATATCATACAGCAGTGTGAAGCGACCAGCGCTTCTAACCACCAAGATGGCCGCCGTGTCTCTGTCCAACCACGTCCTGCGTCACCAGTCTCTGACATCGTCCAACATTTCGTCATTAACATGCGTCTTCAGGGGCCATCAGGTTTTGGAACCAGCACTATGGGGCTCGACCTCTCACTGTGGGACTCTTCTATTACGTCCAGCTCTAACATATTTTTGATTTATTCCGTGACTGCCTCTCGCTTGGCCTCTGGGATTCTATATGGCTTTACATTTACCCGAACTCCTGGTTCCATCACTATGTCATGTTGGATTACCTTGGTCAGTCAGGGAAAGGGGGAGAAAAAGTCTCTATTTTTTTTCACAAATGCCCTAACATCACTTTGTTGTGCCACGGACAGGGAATCAGTTATTGGAACATCAGGTGTCACCAGTACCCGGTCTGTTGGAGGCGGGGAAGTGGGCAGTAAAGTCTTTTTGTCCTTCCAGGGCTTTAAGAGATTCACATGATAGATTTGGTGTGGTCTCCTTTTCCCTGGCTGGTAGACTTTGTAGTTTACCTCCCCCACACTTTCGACCTCAAAAGGACCCTGCCACTTGGCTAGGAACTTACTTTCCACCATGGGAACCAGTACCAACACTCTGTCCCAAGGGCTGAAAGTACAGACCTTGGCACCCCGATCATAGACCCTCCTCTGGGCCTCCTGGGCTCACTCCATATGTTCTCGCACCAGGGGCAGGACAGCTGCGATTCGATCCTACGTCAAGGATACATGCTCTATGATGCTTCTATATGGGGTGGCTTCTCCTTCCCACGTTTCTTTGGTGACATCTAGCAGCCCCCTGGGGTGTCTACCATACAAAAGCTCAAAGGGCAATAGCCTGTGGATGCCTGCGGAACCTCACGTATGGCAAACATGAGATATGGTAGAAAAAATCCCAATTTCTCCCATCTTTGTCGACCACCTTTTTTTAGCATACTTTTCAAAGTTTTATTAAATCTTTTGACTAGACCATCCATTTGGGGGTGGTAGACAGAGGTACGGAGATGGGAGATTTTGTATAATCTACACAGTTTCTTGGAAACCTTGGACATAAATGGGGTACCCTGATCGGTTAAGATCTCTTTAGGGATCCCCACTCTACTAAACACCTGGACCAACTCCTTGGCGATAGCCCTGGCGGAGGTGTTGCGCAAGGGTATGGCCTCGGGATAGCGCGTTGCATAGTCCAGGATCACCAGAATATGCCGGTGGCCCCGGGCAGATTTCACAACCGACCCCACCAGGTCCATGCCAATCCTCTCAAAGGGGACCTCGATTATTCGCAGAGGGACAAGGGGGCTGCAAAAATGGGGCGCCGGCGCCGACATTTGGCATTCGGGGCACAATTCTTAGTACTCCCTGACATCTGCATACACCCCAGGCCAGAAAAATCTCTGGGTGATTCTCTCCCTGGTTTTTCCAATACCGAGATGTCCCCCCCATTACATGAGTTTGGGAACCAGTAGCTGTTCTATCTCATCCTCTCCACGTTTTACCACTTGATACAATAAATTGTTTTTAATGGCCATGTAGGGGAAAGGCACCCCCCAGTTGGGATCTATGGGTTCCCCATCCAACATCTAAACATTTTCCATGGCTCTCATGAGGGTGGCATCTCGCAGTTGCTCAACACAAAAATCCTCTCTCCTGACCTCTAAGTCGGGTACCACATTCTGGCTACTCTCATTGTCAAGGTCAGCTGTGTTCACCTGTTCATTACCCTCAGGCTGGGAGCCAGCTTCCAGGTCCTCCAGCTCCCCAGCCATGACAGGGAAAAGAAGGGGATCTCCAGCTTCCTCGATCCCACCAACAACACCCCTCTCCTTTTGGCAGAAAGGGTCCGGTGAGAGTTCCCGTGCTTCCCCAGCAGGGGGAGCTCCATCTACCAGCCTCCCTTTGCTCTCCCATAACTTCCAAAAATGGGGAAAATCTCTCCCCACTAAAGCTTCATGAAGCAGTGAAGGTACCACCCCCACTGAATGGGTTACAGTGCCCCAGGGGGTATTAACCTCAACCACTGCTGTCTGGTAGTCCCGAGTGTCCCCATGGATGCAAATTACCCCAATAGTACTGGGGTGTAGATTTGTGGGGTTCACACAATCATTCCTGACTAGGGTCACCACACTACCAGAGTCTAGCAAGGCTGTGAGTGGCTTTTCATTCACTGAAATAACACACATCTGTTTTTCAATCCGACTCTGACATGATGCAGTACATGCGACCTGTGCAAACAAAGACTAGCTTCTTTTCATATAAGCATAATCACATTGCATAGGTTTATCATCTATAGAACACCATATGTGCTCTACCCCCAGTCCTCTTAATGGTCCCAAAGACCTTCCTGCCTTCTTTGGCCAGTCTCTAGGTCTAGGACCCACAGTCTCATCAGCTGTAACAACAGTCTTATCAAACTTCCCCATGCTCTTGAACCCTGGAACAGTCTTACCAGAACGGCCGGGTGATCCTGTACCCCTAGACACACCGAAGTGGGGCATAGACTGGTTCACCAAGTCCTCAGTAGCGATGTACCTCTCTACTAGGTGCACCAACTGGGTTGCAGTTTTGGGATCCCCTTGTCCGACCCACTTTCTCAGAGCAGCAGGGAGCGCACGCAGGTACCGATCCATTACCACACGTTCCACGATCTGAGGGCCTGTCAAGGTCTCTGGCTGCAACCACTTCCTGGTAAGGTGGATCAGATCGAACATTTGAGAACGGGCTGGCTGGTTGCTGGAGTAGGTCCATTTATGCACGCGCTGGGCCCGGACCGCCATAGTGACACCCAAGCATGCGAGTATCTCTGTCTTCAGCATCTTAAAGTCCTGGGCCTTGTCTGGTTCCAGATCAAAATAGGCCTTTTGAGGTTCTCCTGACAGAAATGGGGCCAACAGACCCGCCCACTGTTCTTTTGGCCATCCTTCGCGGACAGCAACTCTCTCAAAAGTTGCAAGGTATGCCTCGACATCATCGACAGGTGTCATTTTCTGTAGGAGGCACGTACCATCTTTGGTTCCACTGGCACAGGCGGTGAGGACCCCTTCCTTAGTTCCACAAGAGCCTCTGCAAACTGCCGGTTCATCTCCTGCTGGGTTGCCTGTTATGCTGCAGCGGCCTCTGCGACTTGGCGGTTGGTTTCCCGCTGGGCTGCATTGGCCTGTAGCAGGGCCTTTATCACTTCCTCCATCTTCAGAAATTGCCCGCTGAATCCACCACGTGTGGGGAATTAGCTTGTGGGGATCACCTTTTTCTGAATGACAGTCAACAAACGGGCACTTTCTTCAAAATCTGGCGGATGCCATGTTTATTTGCAGGAGGTTTGCAAAATAAAAGCAAACAAACAGTAAATTAAATCCTTGCCATCCGACGCTAACTAAACAAATAGTCTCCTCTCTATACAGTGCGGGGCTGGTCCCCGTCACCCACAAAACATGTGGTAAAGCAAACCTTTTTAGTCCAACACCCAGGGCTCCTCTCACTCAGGTTCCTTCCTGAGTAAGGATGAGCTTCAGCGTGTTCGCATGCTGCCGAGCCCACCAGGAAGTCGGCAATGCGCTGCGCTAATCACAGCAGTGAGACATTTCCTGATCTCTGCAGCCGCACATCGGGAAATGTCTCACTCTTGTGATTAGCGCTGTGCAGTGCCGAGTTCCTGGCGGGCTTGGCATGTGCAGCATGTGAACACGCCGGAGCTCATCCTTATTCCTGAGTCTCAAAACCAGAGAGCTCTGTTGTGCTATCTTCCTGGTCATTTAAAGTCCAGCTGAGTGTGGGCTCAAGTGGACCAGAACATCTGTGAACCTAGCCTACCACAGAGGCTGGAAAATCCCGGGCCGGATTCCGATTCAATTCCTTACAACAGAACGAATGCGAGATGAAATATAGTGATTATCCACTATATCACCTCGCATACAGTCACAATATATATATATACAAATATATATATATACATATATATATATATATATATATATATATATATATATATATATATATATATATATATATATATATATATATATATATATATATATACAGTGCAGACAGTCTAGTATATATATATGTACATATATATATATATATATATATATATATATATATATATATATATATATATATATATATATATATATATATATATGTATATATATATATATATATGTACACATACCATACACAGTTATGCTCATAAGTTTACATACCCTGGTAGAATTTATCTGTCAGGAGTCCAGAAACTCATTGACCTTATTGACCTTTTATACACACAAACTGGTTACAAGCAAATAGATCACAGCTTTAATAGCCCTTTAAACCCCTTTGTGTCAACTTGTGTGCATTTTATCAGGCCAAAATCACCAGGGTATGTAAACTTTTGATCAGGGACATTTGGGTAGTTTCTGTTGGCATTATGATTTAAAAAGAGTAAATATAGTTGATTGATAATAAATGGCGTCAGCCAAACACTAACCATGTTTGAAAGAAAAGTTTTTGTGTTATCATTCATATTTTCTGAAAAGTGGCCAAGAATTCATAAATTCTGCCAGGGTATGTAAACTTATGAGCACAACTGTATATATAAATACAGTGAAGTCAGTGTAATATATATATATATAGATATATATATATATATATATATATATCTATATATATATATATATATATAGATATATATATATAGATATATATAGATATCTCTCTCTCTCTCTCTCTCTCTCTCTCTCTATATATATATATATATATATATATATATATATATATATATATATATATATATATATATAGAGAGAGAGAGAGATATCTATATATATACACAGTATATACAGTGCTTCCCTGGCCCACCCTGCTTCCACCACAGCACACTGCACTTGTTGCCTGAGTCGGTGAGTGCGCTTGGTAAAAACAGCTATAGATACTTAATGTTCATTTCATTATTTTCTACTTTTTTACATGGACTCTATGGTTCACCATACTTTTATATATATCCTTTAGGAAACTCAATCGCATCAGCTCCTGATGAGTGGGGACACCCACGAAACGCATCGAGCTTTGTATTTACGATGCCCCAGCTACATCTTACATGGAACCATAGTTTTTTATACCATATGTTTTCCTTAATTACATCAATTCTTTCTTACTCAAGAAATGCACATTCACCATATGGGTGCATGTGTCGGTATCAGGCTTGTTGTTGCTAGCAACACTACGCTATATTACTGCTTTATTTACATTGGATCATGTGCTGTTTTACGTATATACAATTTTTATCATGTTTATGTCATGTGTACATCTCCTATGACCATTAATGAATTGTTTACTGTATATGCAATGAATACTCTTTTATTGTCTGATATTATTTACAAGTAATAAACATTTCTTAATGTATTTTTTACTATGGTCTATTTTACCTCCACTACCCAAGCGCTTCATATAAAGTCCCAACTTCCCTTTTAAGTGTGCAGTATATACAGTGCAGTCAGTGTACAGTATATAATACAGTGTATTGAAGTGGTTAAGGGGAACCCTATGACAGAATTAAGAAAAAAAAGACATTGGTCCCCCCCCCCAGTCCATACTAGGCTCTTTGGGTCTGGTATAGATGTTAAGGGAAACTCCATGCCAAATTAAAAAAAACAAAAACAGCATGGGGTCCCCCCCAAAAATCTATACCAGGCCCTTTGGGTCTGGCATAGATTTTTAAAAAATTGCCGTGAGGCCCCCCCAAAATCCATACCAGACCCTTGTCCAGGCAAGCAGCAAAAGGGGAGTGGATGAGCGAGTGCCCCCCCCACACCATACCAGGCTGCTTGCCCTCAACATGAGGAGGCTGCTTTGGGATCCCCCCAAAGCACCTTGTCCCCATGTTGATGCATACTAGCTCATTATAAGAATGCATACACCAATGGTTTTGCATATAAATGGGCTCAGAACACAAACATTAGAAGAATGATGAAATTAGTAAAAAAAGATGACATGACTACTAACTTGTCCTCTTCATCCTCATCTCTCTCTTCTAGTCAATCCACCATCTATCGCGATCTTTCGGACGACAGACTACCTAAAAAACGCAAAGGCAATTCGGACGCAGCCTCCACTGAATCGCTAACACACCAATTTGGTAATATATACTCACGTCGTTCACAACAAGCTCACTCGAAACAAGCTCCTGCACTTTCAGAATCTTTATCTCACTCATCACTACCAGCCACTCGTGGCCCTCAGGTTTCGGCCTCACATACAATTGTCTCGTTGGCACCATCCACTTCAATTACTGCTCCCCCAATGCACTCCAAAACTACCAATAAGGTATGCACTGCGGAGGTTATTATCTCCCCTTCAGGAACACCTTTACCCACAGATCTGAAATTAGCACCTATTTTTTTAGGCAAGGAATAACACCTTCATGTCCTTCTGAGTTACCAGCTGTACAGCCCCGTACCATGACTAATGACCAACAACTATCCCTAATCAACCTGTCTCAGTATACGTTGACAGATGCTGAAGCACAAGTGTTACAATTAGGACTAACCTTTTGTCCTGATTCCTCACTTGATACATTTCTATTAATTAAAGATTTGCACCTATTTGCTCGTAGGCTCCGCTATAGGATTGTCTTTGACAAACTTCCCTTGGAAATACATCCATCAGACTCTAGTTTAAACTTCCAAGAAAATCTTGAAGAACATCAGGCCATCGAGGATTTGATGGAACTGTGGGAGGAGGGACACGCCACCGAGGACGACGCCGGATTGACTAGTTTACCTGCGCTGTCGGTCGCTGGCGTGTCCTTTCCCCCTCCACAAACCTACAAGCCCAAATCTAGACTCTTCCCACTCTTGAATACGAATCCAAATATCTGGGCATTTATTCAACAAACCTCTTGAGAAATAGAATTCAAGATCTCATTTACTATGTCCTCTAATTTTACTCCACAACAAAAAGATGGCATCAAATCACTACAATCAAATTCAGAAATAATAATCAAGCCCTCCGACAAGGGCGGAAATCTGGTTATCATGGGAATTTCCCAATATGTCACTATGTGTAAAAAAATTCTCATGAACCGTAATTGGTATTGCCCCATATCCAAAACAGTTATTGACAATTTCAAGGCAAAATTTCAAGCCATTATTTTCAAGGCTTATCACCATGGGATTATTGATCTCAACACCTACAATTTTTTGAACGTAAAGGACCCAAGGGTCCCTACATTCTATGCACTACCCAAGGTGCATAAATCCCTAACAGAGCCTCCGGGACGCCCCATAATTTCTGGCTGTTCCAGCCTCACAGAAAATGCCTCCTCTTTAGTAGATGGTTACCTTCAACCCCATGTTACTTCACTTTTTTCATATATAAAAGATACAATTACATAGTTACATAGTTACATAGTAGGTGAGGTTGAAAAAAGACACAAGTCCATCAAGTCCAACCTATGTTTGTGATTATGTGTCAGTATTACATTACATATCCCTGTATATTGCGGTCATTCAGGTGATTATCTAATAGTTTCTTGAAGCTATCAATGCTCCCCGCTGAGACCACCGCCTGTGGAAGGGAATTCCACATCCTTGCCGCTCTTACAGTAAAGAACCCTCTACGTAGTTTAAGGTTAAACCTCTTTTCTTCTAATTGTAATGAGTGGCCACGAGTCTTATTAAACTCTCTTCTGCGAAAAAGTTTTATCCCTATTGTGGGGTCACCAGTACAGTATTTGTAAATTGAAATCATATCCCCTCTCAAGCGTCTCTTCTCCAGAGAGAATAAGTTCAGTGCTCGCAACCTTTCCTCATAACTAAGATCCTCCAGACCCTTTATTAGCTTTGTTGCCCTTCTTTGTACTCGCTCCATTTCCAGTACGTCCCTCCTGAGGACTGGTGCCCAGAACTGGACAGCATACTCCAGGTGCGGCCGGACCAGAGTCTTGTAGAGCGGGAGAATTATCGTTTTATCTCTGCAGTTGATCCCCCTTTTAATGCATGCCAATATTCTGTTTGCTTTATTAGCAGCAGCTTGGCATTGCATGCCATTGCTGAGCCTATCATCCACTAGGACCCCCAGGTCCTTTTCCATCCTAGATTCCCCCAGAGGTTCTCCCCCCAGTGTATAGATTGCATTCATATTTTTGCCACCCAAATGCATTATTTTACATTTTTCTACATTGAACCTCATTTGCCATGTAGTCGCCCACCCCATTAATTTGTTCAGGTCTTTTTGCAAGATTTCCACATCCTGCGGAGAAGTTATTGCCCTGCTTAGCTTAGTATCGTCTGCAAATACAGAGATTGAACTGTTTATCCCATCCTCCAGGTCGTTTATGAACAAATTAAATAGGATTGGTCCCAGCACAGAACCCTGGGGAACCCCACTACCCACCCCTGACCATTCTGAGTACTCCCCATTTATCACCACCCTCTGAACACACCCTTGTAGCCAGTTTTCAATCCATGTACTCACCCTATGGTCCATGCCAACGCACCTTATTTTGTACAGTAAACGTTTATGGGGAACTGTGTCAAATGCTTTCGCAAAATCCAGATACACCACGTCTACGGGCCTTCCTTTATCTAGATGGCAACTCACCTCCTCATAGAAGGTTAATAGATTGGTTTGGCAAGAACGATTCTTCATGAATCCATGCTGATTACTGCTAATGATATCATTCTTATTACTAAAATCTTGTATATAGTCCCTTATCATCCCCTCCAAGAGTTTACATACTATTGATGTTAGGCTAACTGGTCTGTAATTCCCAGGGATGTTTTTTGGGCCCTTTTTAAATATTGGTGCTACATTGGCTTTTCTCCAATCAGCTGGTACCATTCCAGTCAATAGACTGTCTGTAAAAATTAGGAACAACGGTCTGGCAATCACCTGACTGAGTTCCCTAAATACCCTCGGATGCAAGCCAATTGCTCTCCTTAGAACCATCAAAGGCATTACCCTTCCCCCTAATACTTGGCTTGCAGCCCTTGATGTAGAAAGCCTCTACAATGGCATCCCCCATGATAAAGGAATCGAAAGTAATCAAGCATCACTTAGATGAAAGAGGTCCCTCTTCAGCCAATTACAATAATTTTGTTTTGGAACTGCTTGACTACATCTTGAAACACAATGTGTTTCAGTTTGACTCTTCCCACTACCTCCAGGTGCAGGGAGTTGTGATGGGGACTAAGTGTGCCCCATCATATGCTAACCTGTACCTGGGGGGGTGGGAAAAGTAAGTCTTCTCGAGAGAAGATCTGAGTCATCTTCATGACAAGATCATTGCCTGGCATCGGTATATAGACAATGTTTTAATATTTTGGTCTGGTACTCATCTTGAACTAAAATGAATTTCTACGTATAATTTCAATTAACAATTTTAATCTGAAGTTTACTATGCACTGTAGCCAAAGCAACATTAGTTTTCTAGACTTGGTCATCTCAATTGATGCACAAGGCAAACTAGACTCCTCTCTATATAGGAAACCCTCAGCTGGTAACACCATCCTCTACGCTCAAAGTTCCCACCCAGCCTCCCTACTCAGGAGCATTCCCTACAGCCAGTATCTACGGCTAAAACGCAATTGTAGCAATGATTCTGACTTCCAAACTGCGGCTATGGACCTTTATGATAGGTTAAAGATTCGAGGCTACAACCATGCCTGTTTGAAAAAAGCATATAACCGGGCCAATGCAAAAACCAGAAATACATTAATATTTTCGAATAAACAGGCCGTGCAATCTGACACAGGAGATTAGACAAATACTGACTAAATACTGGCCGAAATAACATTTAGACGAGCTCCTTCCCTTAAGGACCGCCTAGTTCACAGTCATTTTGAAACTACATCGGCACCAACTACCCAAACCAATTGGGGCACCTTCCCTTGTGGGTCTTGTGATGTCTGTGAATTTGTAGATCGTAAAACCAGATTCAAACTTCCAAACGGCAAATGGCATTCAATCCAATGTAGGATCACCTGTCAGACTCCAGGGGTTATTTACTTAGCCTAGTGTCGGTGTGGTGGCTTCTACATTGGGAAAACAAAGCGTAAGTTCCTGAAAAGAATTAGAGACCATGTTAAACCCATCATCAAAAAACGCATGATGGATACAGCCATCAGCCGCCACGTTGGCATGCACCATGAATTTAATCCCCACTGTATTAAATTTTTAGCATTGGAACATATCCCTCTGGATTCCAGGGGTGGCAGTGTGGACCGGGACCGTATCTTATTACGACTTTTTCCCTTTTCCCCCCTCCCCCCCTCCCCCCCTTCCCCTTTTGCTAGTTCAATTTCATTTCATTTTTTTATTTATTTATCAATCTTTATATATATGTACAAAATAATATATTGTTATTCATATTCTTTTATATATTCTTTTGCATAATGACTTATTTTTCAATGTTGTCACTTTGTTTCAATGTGCATTTGCCATGGGCCATCCTGTACTGTGAACGATTAGGGGGGCTAATCAGTGGTTTGGCCCCCCTTTTGCCTTTTGGGCTCCTTCCTTCCCCCCTTCCTTTCTCCGCAATTCATATGTGTCGGTTGTGATCTCCCCCTCTCCTTTTTCCTTTAACTGGGGGTTTGGACTTAGTGGCCATACGGACACCCAGGGCGTGATTTTTGATCCTTCAAAAGCACGCCCACCCATACGTCTATTAGTGCCTGAAAATCCTTCTTAGTGACAGTTCACTGTCACTACCAGAGCATTTCCATCTACTGCCTTTCCATCTACTGCTCTCCCGGGGAGAGTCCGTGGTGGGGGTGTGTCGGCATTGCGCCCGCTCAGTGGCTTAGCAGGACGCACTTGACTCCTCCCCCCGCAGAGCTCCCTGGGTAGTGTAGTCAGAGGGTCCTTCTCGGCGCCTCGCGCATGCGCGCTGGCGTAGTTTTTGTCCGCATCGAGCTGGCTACGTCAGACGCCGGCTCGATGGAGAGTAGATAAGACCGGCTTGTCTGGCTGTCCATTTCAGCCAGAGCCGGAGGATCGGGCTCCATTGAGCTGGCATCTACATCGCAGGTACGCATCTGAACAATTGGAAATATCTACTAACACTCCTTCACGTGTGCATCTGCCGAGTACTTTTTTCCTAATTTTCTTTTTTGCTTAGATATGCAGCACCTTCATCCTCTTATCCTTTGGAGCTACATATCTCATAACCACCCTGTTTTTATTATCTTTGTAAGAAGTGTTGTATCCTCTGTAACAAATCTGTTTCTTTTAAAAACATATTTTGTACTAATAAAATTCATACTTTTTAATATGAAACTATTTTTCAAGTTTTGTTGGCACCATTAAAGTCCCCGTTACTTTGTTCGTTTTGTCCTTACTAGCTCATTATGCCTTTGTTTTGCAGGTTTTTTTTTTTTCTTGGGAGGGGGTATTATTTTTGGAGGTTTACAACCTCTTTAAGTGCTTATTTTGTCTAGGGGGAACAAAGAAAACAGCTATACTTAACTTTTTTCTAGCTCTCCGAGCAGCCGTCAATCTTCTCCTCTTTCTCTGATCCACCACTTGTGTGATGAGTGCCTGAGACTTTTAAGAGAAGTTGCTTTGGGGGACTGGGCATGCGATTGAGAGGAACCCTTTGGAAGAGAGAAAAAAGGTAAATATAGTGGCTTTTTATTTTCCGCTAGACAAAATGAAGCCCCCATTTTAAGGGCAAATTTTTCCCCCAGAGTTCTACTTACAAATAGTCCACAGCTGTTGTTGTCTCCCATGCAGGAAGGTTAAATTGGTTGCCAATTGTGAAGTATTACTGTGAGATTCCAGCTGTGGCCTATTACATTATTTTGGGTCTTTGAAGCCTGCACAAGAAAGCTGGATGTAGACGGTTCTTTCCTTTTTCACTTTGCCAGTTGGCTAACCAAAAAAAAATTAAAATTTAATATGAGGTGGATGAAGGAATCCCCCCTCCACCAAAGCCTGATCGGGCCCTGTTCTCCCCCCTCAAATCTCTCAAATCCAATGAAGCGCTGACAGAGAAGAGGGAGAAGAGTGGGGATTTTATTTTAAATCCTCTGATTGTTGGAGCAGCTGTGGGGGTACTGAGTGCTCAGCAACCATGGAGGGAAGTACACCAGGGTGCCCTATGCTAGTTCACCTTCACATCTTTTCTGTAAGAACCCTTTCACACTGGGGTGCTTTGTAGGCGCTACAGCGCTAAAAATAGCGCCTGCAAAGCGCCCTGAAAGAGCCTCTGCTGTCTCTCCAATGTGAAAGCCCCGAGGGCTTTCACACTGAAGCGGTGCGCTGGCAGGACACTAAAAAAAGTCCTGCTAGCAGCATCTTTGGAGCAGTGAAGGAGCTTGAAATCAATGGGGCAGCGCGGCTATACCGCTGGCATAGCACTGCTGCAGCAGCGCTTTGTGGTGGTTTTAACCCTTTCTTGGGGGTAAAAGTGCCCCGCTAGCAGCCAAATAGCACCGCAAAATTGACGGTAAAGTTCCGCTAAAAATAGCGGCGCTTTACCGCCGACACACCCACCGGCCCAGTGTGAAAGGGGCCTTAAGGTGAGATAAAACTTTAAGGTACATCTAGTATGCCTTTCCGTCAGCTGCAGCATACCTTGCTGGAACTTCAGAGCTTTGTGCTGGAACTGAGGGCTCGAACCCGGAAGAAAGACTGGGGAAGATATCAGCCCTCTCAGCGGTGACCCGACGCCGCGGGAGGGCTTTGTTCTAAGGTAATTATTTCATAATGTGCTAGCACATTATACAATTGCCTTACGGGTGTTTTTTTTTTTCTTACCAGACACAGTTTACAACAGCTTTAAGCCATAAAAAAAATTTCAGTTTTTGCTAGATGCTGGGGAGCTAAATCATCCAACAGTTTCTTAAATCTCTTAGGGATTCTTTTGGTGAGCTCTTTTCCATTCATTTCCTGTGTTTGCATGCTCGCTGAGGTCATTATGAGGGGTCTGCACTAGGGATGAGCCGAACACCCCCCGGTTTGGTTCGCACCAGAACATGCGAACAGACAAAAAATTTGTGCGAACATGCGAACACTGTTAAAGTCTATGGGACACAAACATGAAAAATCAAAAGTGTTCATTTAAAAGGCTTATATGCAAGTCATTGCCATAAAAAGTGTTTGGGGACCCGGGTACTGCCCCAGATGTCGTGAAAATTCCACTATACGGTGCGCGTAATCCATGTCACTTTCAGCCTTTTGGTATAATGCATCTTAGTACGACCCTGTTTCCCGTATCTTCCCAAGTAACACAGACATGACCACCATCCTTACATCCTTAGCTCCACAGCTCGACTGCCCCTCTCGAGCCTGTCTTCTGTTTATTTAGAGTACTTAACAATAGAGCTTGATGGTTTCACAATCAGCCAATCAAGCACAGGCATTCCTTCAAACAGGAGGAGTTATACAAATCTCAACCAATGAATAATGACTAAGGGCATGTCTCGGCAGGGGCAGTGTGTATGATTTCCCGCCCCCTGTACCTGTAAGCCATCATCTTCAGTTAGACAAAGGAAGCCGCATGGCTGGCCTTGAAATCATGGATGCTGTCCCCGACCATAACAATTCAAAGACTGCCGTTTTCACCGTTGGCGTTAATCCTTTTTCTGCATTGTTCAGAGATCAATGCACACCCGGATTATTCTATCATTCCTGAGGATGGGAGATTATCTGCAGGAACACGCCATAGCCTCCCTATGTGTTGATCAGACACACGAGGGACACGAGCGCACATTCCCTATAACCGATAATGTCTTTACAGAGTGAACACATCCCCCCATACGATCGTCTGTGTATTGCATAGGGGCCCTTCGCTAGCGGACATTTCCCCACTCTGCAAACACTTCTCTGCATCCTCAAGAAGCTTTCCACGACCAAAACGGGTCTCAACTGGCGTCAGTCTGCCCCAGTCCGCTCTGTAGAGCAGGCTGCAGGAGAACTAACACTGGGAGACGCTGTGACAATACATATGAAATTCATCTTAATAACATTTCCACAACAGTCTCTCCTCTTTGTCATATGCTTCCATGTGTCCCTCGATGAATCTTGATCTTCTTCTTACAACTAGAAATTAATCAGTCCTTACAGTCCATATGAGTCCATAAAAAGGAAAACACGCCTTGACTTGTAGAATCTGTTCTTCGAGAGGTATGACTTAGAGGAGGACATAAAGTCCGGTCGGTCTGGGATCCTCTGTGTCTTCTACGTGGGTTGGGCTTCGGGGCGTCTCATCTCAGCGAGGAAGATGTGGTCATCTGCTCGGAATCTGTTCACTCATCCAATCAGGCAACAGTAGCACCTCATCATGGCACATAGAAGGAATAGAAACAAAAACAACATGAGTACATATACCCCTACTTCCGTCAACCATGATCTGCTGAAAAATAAAAAAATCCCCAAAGATTCCCAGACCCTTAAAAAGATTTCAACCTTCACTAGCTATAGCTCTGGCTTTGCTTTGCAGAGATCTAACCTTATGGGCCTGAACTTTGTCACTAGTATCCCCAATCCAGGTATAACAATCTTTACCTATGAATTCACAGAAACCCCCTTGCATGCCAACAGATAATTATGGGCCATCTTTTAATAGAAGGGTCTTGATCTGCTGTTGTTCCTGTAGGATATTCCTTTCAGCTTCAGCAGTTTTATTGAACATCCCATCCACAATGGATGAAGAATTGTTTAATTGTTTCATAAGCTCAAGCCCCCACCCTGTACAAGCAGGAAACCATACCCAGACCTGGTCGGGGTTGGTGAACAATTCCCTTATAGCTGTCCTTGCCATTCCTACCTTCTCTCACGCCATCGGATCCTCACGATCGGCCGCGACATAAGATGCTGGGACGAGTTTCACCAGGAGGCATGAACCTCTTGCATTAGGGGGCATTACCTTATAAGCTGTAGACTTGCATAAGTAGCAAACTAAAGTTGAAGCACATTTGTGGGCTATCTAGTTGTCCTGATACCCAAACTGGCAAGAACCAGAGCTATTGTTAAAACTATAACTAATTTTACCCGCTAGGAATGTATCGTTAAGTTCTATTGACAAGTGACTGTTTGGAGTTTTTACTAGTTTGTTAAAACTCCTCATACCAATATGAACATCATATATAGCATGTACCGCTGTCATCGCTGGGGTACTAAAGCTCGGTTGAGCTTTAGTACCCCATAAATAAATGAAGATACTCCTCATCCTTTGGTGTAGTTGAGCAGCTTCTTGCAGTGGCTGGATCCAGTTGTCTTGCCCCTCAAACTTCCTAACAATGGCCCAGTCACCTGGTTGGAAAGAATGTGAACCGGTTATTGTGTCAGGGTCCAGGAGGGACTCATGAGCCCTGTGGTGGACCTTTTGAAGTTTATGTTACAGTGACTGCACCTACCCCATCAACTGAGAATGTAGGCGACAGCTGCTGAGGAAACTACCACCCTGTTTTTGGTTGACCTCTAAACAAACCTCATATGGCGATAACCCAGACATGTGGGAACTCAATGACTGTGGTCACTGCATAACCTGTGCGTGGCTTACACCCCCATCTGAGGTGTAATACCTGGAACCATTGACAAAAAGGTTCTTAGAAACTGGGATGGGAGCCTCCTTCACCAGACTCCTGGTTGCTGATTCAAATTCCATCAAGGTAAAACAGTCGTGGAACATGTCATCCTACTAGGTTACAAATTGGTTAGAATTAGAGCGGTTAGTATTATTAGTTTGAAAATTGTCATTATTACCTTTATCCCCCCATGTTCTTCCTCATTACAAACTGGAGGAAGAGACGCAGGGTTTAGAATGGTGCAGAAAAAAGAAACAATGAAACAGCCTATGTTACTTTAACCTGCTCTTAGGCATGTGTATTTACGTATGTGTATATCTATCTACATACACCTGCTTTCTATGTACATACACTTTCAGAAACTTCTTGGACCTGTAAAAGATGCTTATAAATAAAAGTTATTACTCTATCCTTCATCTTTAACCTGCAAAGAATGGAAAACAATACAACATTTGTGTACATTGGTAAATTGTCACTGACATTCCTCATAACTGACAACAACAAAATCCTCTGTAACCCTAATGCCCCGTACACATGGTCAGACATTAATCGGACATTCCGACAACAAAGTCCATGGATTTTTTCCGACGGATGTTGGCTCAAACTTGTTTTGCATACACACGGTCACACAAACTTTTTGGAAAATCCGATCGTTCTGTAAAGCACGTACGTCAGGACTATAAACGGGGCAGTAGCCAATGGCTTTCATCTCTTAATTTATTCTGAGCATGTGTGGCACTTTGTCCGTCGGATTTGTGTACACACGATCGGAATTTCCGACAACGGATTTTGTTGTCGGAAAATTTTATAGCAAGCTCTCAAAATTTGTGTGTCGGAAATTCCGATGGAAAATGTATGATGGAGCCCACACACGGTCGGAATTTCCAACAACAAGGTCCTATCACACATTTTCCGTCGGAAAATCCGACCGTGTGTATAGGGCATTAGTTTCACATTCCTACAAAAATACAACAGCCACAACGCGAATGAGGGCTGCCATGGTGGGTTCTAACATATTCATGTTACTACATACAAACAATGAGAAGACTAATGTCCCGTACACAGGATCGGACTTTCCGTCAACAAAACCACGGATTTTTGTTCGAAGGATGTTGGCTCCAACTTGTCTTGCATACACACGGTCCCACAAATGTTGGCCAACAATTACAAGCGTAGTGACGTACAAGACGTACGTGATGTCTCCATTACAAACGCTAGTTATATCTTTGGCTCGTACTTGATTCTTAGCATGCGTAGACTTTTGTCCGACGGACTTGTGTACACACGATCGGAAAGTCCGACAACAAACATTTGTTGGCGGAAAATTTTAGAACCTGCTAGCCATCATTTGTTGGCGGAAAGTCTGACAACAAATGTTCGATGGAGCACACACACAGTCAGACTTTCCGCCAACAAGCTCACATCCAACATTTAGCAATTACAAAAGAAAAAAGGTGGGTTCCTCAAAAGGAAACCCCAGGTGGGACTTTGAAGGCACAGCAAACCAAGGGGATATCAAAAAATATAAACTTTAATTGAAATACAAAAATATACACATACACAATACACAAAAGGACATGAAAGAGATATAAAAATCATATATATTGAATATACATGATGTGAGCCCTAATGCGTCTACGCGTTTCATTGTCAAAACTTCTTCAGGACACACTCAGGTTTCAATAATTGCAAGAAAGAGGAAAAGGTCTCACTATCTATCAATAAAAACATATGATTACAATAATATATTAAAAACAGAAAGCACCATCAGAATCCAGATGAAAAATAATGACACATGCGCTAAAGTGAGGGTAGATATATATTCACACTGTTACCTTACAGAAGAGTCAACGCCAATCAACCGATATTGAATAGGTGTAAGTTTCCAAAATAGGTGCGGATGACTCTTGGTAAGAGTCAACAAAGCAAGTGAAAGCCAACTAAAAACCAATATAAAGTTAAAGCCTTAGTTTAGATGTATAATAGATAAAATATATTAAAAAAAAAAAAAAATGTATACATATATACCTGTAGAAAATGCAATAGTAGGTATATACAGTGGGGACGAAAAGTATTCAGACCCCCTTAAATTTTTCACTCTTTGTTATATTGCAGCCATTTGCTAAAATCATTTAAGTTCATTTTTTCCTCATTAATGTACACACAGCACCCCATATTGACAGAAAAACACAGAATTGTTGACATTTTTGCAGATTTATTAAAAAAGAAAAACTGAAATATCACATGGTCCTAAGTATTTAGACCCTTTGCTCAGTATTTAGTAGAAGCACCCTTTTGATCTAATACAGCCATGAGTCTTTTTTGGGAAAGATGCAACAAGTTTTTCACACCTGGATTTGGGGATCCTCTGCCATTCCTCCTTGCAGATCCTCTCCAGTTCTGTCAGTTTGGATGGTAAACGTTGGTGGACAGCCATTTTTAGGTCTCTCCAGAGATGCTCAATTAATGAGGGAAAAAAATGAACTTAAATGATTTTAGCAAATGGCTGCAATAACAAAGAGTGAAAAATGTAAGGGGCTCTGAATACTTTCTGTCCCCACTGTATATGTAGCAGTCCCAGGGAAAAAAGGAATTGTCATTTAGGATAGAGGACCATGTGGGATTGATATAAACATAGAGGTCCTACACATCCGGGTAGCCAGAGCAAGGGCTTAGTTGTGCCCCAAATGTGGTCCACAATAGACATGTGCACACTGAAATATTTCGTTTCAGAATTTCGTTCGAAAAATAAATTTATTTAGTTACTCCCGAAATTCGTTTTTATTAATTTGTTTTTTCGTTAAAAATTGCATTAATCCGAAAATCCAAATTAATTAAGGTCCAATCTGTCATTGAAGGCTTATGGTGTCTGTTGAATGTTCAAAGAAGAAGACGGAGCAGCTAAACTGTACAACGCCGTATAGTTTAGCTGCTCCGCCGAATCTTCTTAGAACTTTCAACAGACACCATAAGCCAAAGATTCGACGTTTGTATGATTTTCGCTGCTTTGTCGAATCTTCGTCGTTCATGTTGAATCTATATAGTTCTAACAGAAAATGGACTGGTGATAGTGATCACTGATCAGACAGGTAACAAGATAGGGTATATAGAATCTATATAGAATCTCAATCTATAATATAGAATCTATAATAATAAACCCCCCCCCCCACAACACGGGCAGCCTCTGAGGCTATCACAACACTAGCAACACTAGTATCACTATCAAGTACACTAAAACAATAGCAGCAGATTATTATGAAAGAGTTAAGTTGAACTGTAGCTTGCTTCACTATTATTCTGCTGCTGTGCTTATGCTTAATTGCTAAATAATTCAGGTTCTCTGACAAACAGACCAACTAAGATTGACTGTCTTCTGAAATGATTCAGTGTGTGTGTGTTTCTCTCTGCTAGCAAATCGTAAATGAAAGTAAGTTGGCTGTACTTAGTTCTAGCTATTTTACTGCTCCTCCTCTTTGGTTACAATCAGCCAATAACATTCATCATCATCAATCAATTGTCAATCATGGCGCCAAAGGTCCTGAGAAAAAAAAATGGAAAAACTCTGCCTCCATGGGAAGCGTCCCGCCGAATGCAGCCTTTTCGCAGTGACAGCTGTTATATAGCCAAGGGCGAGGCCACCCGCTGATGTAAGACGGGGGCAGGTGACCCTGCCCCCTCTTACGTCACACTTGGCTATATAACAGCTGTCACCGCGAAAAGGCTGCCGTTGTTGGGACGCCTCCAATGGAGGCAGAGTTTTTCTGTTTTTTTTTCTCTGGACTTCAATACACTGTGTTATATAAACTACACTACCTGCATTGACTGAATATAGACTCTACACTGAATGCAGAGTATATATATATATATACTAGACTGTATATACTGTATATATCAAATACACTGCCTGCACTGACTTGAATATAGAGTCTACACTGAATATCTAGCCTACACTAAATGCAGAGTATATATATATGTATACACGGCCACTAACTAACCTGCCTGCCTAATCTAGCTCAAACTTTCTCAGTCCACACACTATACACGGCTTCTAATCAGCCTTATATAGTGTGGGGCGTGGACGTGGACGTAGTCCCCCTGAGCCATAATTGGCCAATTATGGCTCTCTCAGCAGAGCGCGCTGTGATTGACCAAAGCATGCAGGTCAGGTGCATGCTTTGGCCAATCATCATACAGCAATGAACTGCGATCTCGCAGGGCAGTATTGGGCATTCCTCAGCACTCCATAATATTCGCTGTTCTGTGAAGGGGTGAACACCCGATGTTCAAGTCGTACTTATGTTCGATTCGAACATCAAGCTCATCCCTAGTATGCACTCTTTCAGTTAGATTTGTTTTGTATCATAGAGAATGTAACAAGCGAGACCGAACATACAAAGGTAGGTGGGAACCTCCAAAACTCCTAGATGGAGAGGAGAGTTGTCAAACTAGGGTAGGTAGCCCTTGCCATTGGACTATCAAAGACAAACAAAAAGCCAGGGGCTGACTGAAGCTGGGTTCACATGGATCAAAATGTGTCCAGTTCAGCAGGGACTGGCTGAATTTCGATCTGTGTGTGGCCCTGCCTGTCCTGACAGAAGGTGTTCAGTAGATCGACATCTGTCAAACTGGACTGCTGGAACACTTTCATTTGATCAGCCACTGCAGCCAATCAGCTGCAGCGTTTATCAGTGTGTTCTGTCAGTGGGGGAGTCCCACTGTCAGAATACAATAGCACAGCGGGGAGGATTCCTCCATCACCTTGCTTGTGTGGATAGAGGATTCCTGCCACCTGAAAAAAAAAACTATGCAGGTATATCCAGCAGAGGCCCACAAGGGTCCACCAGTAACTATGGCCATTGCGCAGAAGTTATCTTTTATTAGCGAAAGCCCTTGCTGTGTAAAATTAGTCCTTCCCAATAAACGTCAACCCTTTTTGTCCCTGCTGTGTCACGGTTGATGCAAGAACACATTTTTGAATACGTTCAAGGGTTAAAACATACCTATCATTTCTCAATATTGCCATACTTGGAATGTATATGACGTTCATGACTGTAAAGCCTTCCCCAAATGTAAATGATGAAACTATGGTAAATAATAAAAAAAAAATCTGCACCAAGAAAGTTAAATGGACTGTTTATTCTATCTATACCGTCAGTGATGCAAATGACAAGACATACCTGAGCTAGCGATAGTAGCTAAACTGGTTTTGCAAGACACAATTGACTTCATAACTGCAGCAAATAATACGTCTGCAAAAGAATTATTTTCAAGAAATATCCCCTGAGAAGATCTTCCAGGGGCCTTTAAACAGTTTTGTCACCCTTTTTTTAACCCTTTCTCGGCAGCTAGCAGGGGGTAAAAGCGCCCCGCTAGAGGCCGAATAGCACAGCGAAATTGACGGTAAAGCGCCGCTAAAAATAGTGGCGCTTTACCGCCGACGCACCCACCGCCTCAGTGTGAAAGGGGCCTTAAGGTGAGCTAACACTTTAAGGTACATCTAGTATGCCTTTCCGTCAGCTGCAGCATACCTTGCCGGAACTTCAGAGCTTTGTGCTGGAACTGAGGGCTTGAACCCAGAAGAAAGACTGAGGAAGATATCAGCCCTCTCAGCGGTGACCGGGCGCCGCGGGAGGGCTTTGTTCTAAGGTAATTATTTTATAATGTGCTAGCACATTATACAACTGCCTTACGGGTGTTTTCTTTTTTTTTTTTTTTTTTTACCAGCCACAGTTTTCAACAGCTTTAAGCCATAAAAAAAAATTCAGTATTTGCTAGATGCTGTGGAGCTAATTCATCCAACAGTTTCTTAAATCTCTTAGGGATTCTGTTGGTGAGCTCTTTTCCATTCATTTCCTGTTGAATCAGCTGTTGTATGGTTTGTAATCTTATTATTTGTATATAAGCGTGGCAGTGGCAGGTTGGCACATACCCCAGCAGAAGTCTTTGAGGACGAAACGCGTAGGGTCTCTTTGCTGATCCTAGCCACTTGTTTACCACGCTGTTTTAACATTTTGGATTCTATTATCATGTTTTTATATTGAATATTGGAAGATCCTTTTTTCAATAAACCCTTTATTCGTTTTTTGATTTACACCATGTGGAGGCTCTCTCTTTTTTAATTCATATTCTGAATATTGCCCTCCTGATTGAGATGCTTGCATACACCTTGGAGCAAGATGACAAACGAGATTATTGGACGGAGGTCTAAGCTCCCCTTCCAGCAGGAACATCCCATCGCTCTGGACCAGATCTACACTGTCATCCACTATATGGGGGTTTAAGCATTTTTGACTCACCGCTTATGGCCTGTGAGTCCTTTTGTATTGTTTGGGATTACCATTGTGAAGGAAACCATTCGAATATCATCTTGCCACTCAGAGCTGTTTGAGAAGCATATGAGAGATCTGTGCATACTAATATCTGTATCCCTATGAACTCTCCTCGGTGTTAGCTACACTGACTTTTTTGTTTTGCACCCATTGATTGGTGCTTATAATTTATATATATTTTGTATTTCATTTATGTTTATACACTCTTGCACTTTAATATGTAAGTCTTTTTGCTGTGTACATATGCAACTTTACACTCAATTTTTGTTCACACCATCTATGTATGTGTGGGCGATTTGCTATAATAAGGGCTACACGTTTATTCAGATTTAGTTTTGCAGCTATTTTATTAACATCAGTATACCCTTATATCTATACTTGAGGTCACCTATTGCACTTCTTACTAGATTTGTGCGACTTGAGTCCTCGGCCCAGTCGCATTTTTGCAGATTGGTATATATTTCATTATATTTAATTTTGGTTTTGAACCTTGGAGTGTCACTCCAGGTTGTTTCCTGTTGCACATGTTCTAGTTATTTGGTTATTTTCCTTGTCAAAAGAAGTTTATTGAGTATACAATGTTATAAAGATACATAAAGTAAGTTTACAAGGATCTATAAAGTAAGCTCATTGTTTTACAGTAGGGTTTATATAGGTAAATATCATGAAATTTCAAATATTAAACATTGGGTTCACGTAAACCTAAATTAAAGATATATATCATTTCCTTAGTTACTTTTGTAGGTATTTAAATGATTTATACCTACTATACATATTGTTTACAAGTAGAGTGTATATAGGTCAAATAAATTCTGATAATGAGCTTTAATCGTAAGGTGGAGAAAAGGAAAGAGAAAGAAGAAAAAGGGTTGAAAGGTAGAGGTATGGTCCACAAGGTTGTCCCGCTCGTCAGTTTATTATTCTTTTTAGTTCTCTTTGAAGCCTTAGAATGGGTGTCTCTGTAAGTCATTTAATCTGTTACCATGGCAACAGGACAGAGTCATTGAAGTTTGACAGGAACTGTTGTTTTATCCAAGGATGCCAAAGTTTTTCAAATTTTGGAATTTGATTTTGATCGATGGCTACCATCTTAGCATGGGACATTGTATTATTCATTCTGTGAATTGTTTCTGCTAGTACCAATGTAGGAGATTTCCATGCCTTGGCCACTGTTTGTTTTGCAGCCGTTATTAGTTGGATCATAAGTTTGAATTGAGAGAGTGTTAACCATTCTGGTTTTAGATTAAGTAAAGTTAAATATGGATCTGGTTGTATTATTTTTTTAAATATTTTAGATGCAATCACGAAGACTTCCTTCCAGAAGGTTTGGATTACTGGGCACGTCCACCATATGTGTAAATATGTGCCTATTTCTGGGCATCCTCGAAAACAAAGAGCTGAGGTATTAGGTGAATATTTTGCCACTCTAGCGGGTACAAGGTACCAGCGAGTTAGGACTTTATAATTTGTCTCCAGTGCTAAGATGTTGGGTGAAGATGACTTAGATGTGAGCCATATGTTAGACCAGTCCGTGTCTTCTAAAGTTCGTCCCAGGTCCTCCTCCCACCGCTGAACATAAGAGGGTCTATTAAGATTTGCTACTCCATATAATTGATTATAAAGTGATGAAATTGTACCTTTAGCAAATGGATCTTTTGTACAGATTGATTCAAAAATGGATAATTGGGATAATGGTGTATCCCCCTTTAGGAATGGTGTATAGAAGAAGGTGTTTTGCATGGTATTTGGACAGACTGGCCAAATGTGCTGCTCTGTAGTAGTTAGTAAAATTAGGGTATCCCAGGCCTCCTTTATTTTTGGGAAGATGTAGTGTGTGTATAGGTATACGTGGTTTAGAAGAGCCCCATATAAACGAAGTTGCTCTTTTTTGTACTATTCTCAAAAAATAGGAAGGAATTGGAATAGGGAGGACTCTGAATAGATAAAGCAATTTGGGTAGAATAGTCATTTTGATTGCATTAATCTTCCCTATCCAGGATAAAGGAAGTTGCGACCATTGTTTTATTAGATTTGTGATCTGTCTTAATACAGGAGGATAATTGTTTGAGAATAAGTCAGAATGAGATGCTGTTAAATGAATTCCAAGATATGGGATTGATTTTTCTGCCCATGTGAATGGGAGTGCAGCCCTAGCCGGGATCAATTCCATGTTTGTGAGTGAAATATTAAGCACTAGGCATTTCTTAGGATTAATCATAAGGCCGGATAGGGCTGCAAATCCATCAAGAGCTGGTATTAAGTTAGGACCAGAGACCTGTGGTGATGATAGAAAAAGTAATATATCGTCTGCAAATATACATAATTTGTGTGTAATACCTCCTACTTCAATGCCAGTTATAGTTTGGTTTGTTCTGATGTATTGGGCCATGGGTTCGAGTATAAGGGCAAATAATAAGGGAGATAATGGGCAACCCTGTCGGGTACCTCTTTCGATATTAAAGGCTTCAGATTTGTATCCAGCATATTTTATATAGGCTTTGGGTTTATTATATAATGCTTTGATCCATGTTAAAAAGTGGGGTCCAAAACCCCATTTTTGTAATGAATATTGCATATATTGCCAGGATACTGTGTCAAATGCCCTCTTAATATCGAGAGATAGAAAACATAAAGGGATTTTCCGTTTTTTTAGCAATATGTGCCAATAACACTGCCCTGCGTATATTATCGCCTGCCTGTCTATTTGGCATGAAGCCTACTTGATCTCTATGTATTAATTTTCCTATAATGCTATTGAGGCGTTTTGCTATTATTTTTGCTAATAATTTAATATCGAGGTTTAACAGAGAGATAGGCCGATAATTCACACAGGAAGTATCATCAGAAAAGGGTTTTGGGATCATACAAACAATTGCCATTAGTGTTTCTTGCCGAAAAGAATGTCCATCTAGAAGTTTGTTAAAAGTTTCAGTGAGAATGGGAGAGAGTATTTCTGAGAATGTTTTATAGTATAAAGCCGAGTAGCCGTCTGGGCCTGGTCTTTTGTTAAGTTTTAGGTCTTTTATGGCGTTAGCAACTTCATCTATAGTTATAGGCTCATCCAAACTGCTTTTTTGATTCTGAGATAACTCAGGTAAGGTTATTTTTGAGAAGAAGGATTCAGCCTCTGTAGGATTAAATTCATTGTTTGTCTTGTATAAAGTTGCGAGATGTGAGTGAAATTTATGGACTATTTTAACTGGATTACAAGTGTAAACATTTTTTGATAATTTCAAACGTATTGGTTTGAAAGATTTGTTAGTTGAATTTAATGCCCGAGCCAAATATGTACCTGGTTTGTTTGTATTCATGTAGAAATTGTGTTTGGAGCGTTTGAGGGATTTATCAACTGACTCAGTGAGAAATAGATCGTATTCCAATCTAGATTTTTCCAGATGAGATTTTGTACTCTGAGATGGATTATCTTGAAATGATATGTAGGCTGCATTAAAATTGAGTTCTAGTTTTTTTGCTAGATTTTTGCGTTCCCGTTTAAATAGTGCCATTTGTCTTTGTATTGTACCACGCAAGACAGGCTTATGAGCTTCCCACAGTGTTATTGGGGAGATGTCTGTTGTATTATTAATTGATATGTATTCCTTTAAAGCTTGTTCAATGGCCATCTGATGTAGTGGGTGTTTGAGCATTATGTCCGGTAAGTACCACTTTGGGTCATGTGCTTTTGGTATGGCTGAGGCTATAGTAGTGTATACTGCATTATGGTCAGACCACGGAATCGGAATTATATCTGATGCAATAATTTCTGGTATCATTCCTATTGTTAGAAAAATATGATCTATTCTGGTAAAGGTTTGATGAGGGTGTGAGAAATAAGTGAATTTCTTTTTCATTGGGTTACTTTCTCTCCATGAATCTACCAGATTGTATTTGGAAAGAAGTTGAGAAAAAGGTAATCTAGAGGTTATTTTGGATGGTGTAAAAGGTGATTTATCTAGAAATGGGAGGAGGACCTGGTTCGAATCCCCGCACATTATCACTGTTCCTATTTTGTGTGTATTAATCACTTGTAATATATGTGAGAGGAATGGTGTAGGTTGTTTGTTAGGAGCGTAGTAGGAAATCACTGTGATTGCTGTATCCATTATATAACCCATGAGTATCAGGTATCTACCTTCTGGGTCTTTAATTTCTGATGATAAGGTGAATGGTGTGGATCGGTGAAATGCAATTAGAGTTCCCCCTTGCTTGGTACAGGCAGAAGCCGTGTAAATTTGTTGATAAAAAGGAGAAATATATTTTGGAGTAGAATCTTTGGTGAAGTGTGTTTCTTGGAGGCATACTATGTGAGCCTTCTTGTTATGGAAAGTACGGAAGGCTTTGGTCCTTTTTTGAGGGACATTTATTCCCTGAACATTCAGGGAAAGTATATTCAGTGGTGCCATGGCAATAGATCAAATAGTTTTGACTTACTTTTTGTTATGCAGAGCTGACTGCGCAGATCAACCTGTGTGGACTGAAGAGATGAATAGATAGAAAAGAAACCAGTGAATTCTGGAGTAAAGAGTAAACAAAAAACATATGAGATTAGATGATACATTGTATAAATTATTTTTTGCAAGTAATCACAATTTACCCGTGAAAGAGAATAAATATCTCTCTCAGGGGAATAAGTGCCTTCGTCACACTCCCACATAATATGGTTGGGAGAATGAGGAGGGCTAATGGGGGTACACGGATCTTCCGCTTACAGGAGAGAAGTGCTATGTCAAAAGACATCAAAATGATGTTTCATTAATTGGAGTGCAGAATATAGTTTTTGTTGAAATTATTTATTCCAGGGTGGTTGTATATGGTTAGTCTTGCCCTAGGCTAAATAATTCAGTTAGAAAGGTACTGTTAATAACTTTGGTATTGATGAAGATAGTTTGAATTATTTTGGGATTTTAACCCTTTTAGAGTAAACAATTACATATTTTATTCATATGTAACTGTTTAGATATGTTAACTCATAAAATTGAGGTTGTATTGCTTCAGATTAGAATAAACAAAAACATAATTCTAGGAACTAGTTAGGTAATAATATATTTGTTTTAAGAAAAGAAAGAAAAAGCTTCCATTACTTCTGGATTATTGAACATATTTGTCCTAAAAAGTAATAAATCTATTGTTATTACCTGATAATATATAACTGAACAAGAATTTCCTTATTTCACTTATATATTCTAAGGCTATATGAATCAGAAGTAATAAGAAATATAACTGGAATGTAACATGATCGCACACAGTGTGTGACTATCAGAATGCAGTTACATTCAGTTATAAATATAGGTTTTTTATAGAGAACCATCTCTTAGTATAATAAATGAAGAGATATCAGGAATTAGGATGTCAGTCCATTGAATCTTCTTGGTCCATGGATGATGTGGCATAACGGCCTCTTTTGTGAGAATGATGATTCCCATTTTGTTTTGAAATTTTCTGGGTGCTGCCTGAAGGTGAAGATGATGCCATTCTTCTGCGTATGGGAGTGTTGCTGCTTGTGGGTTCTGTCAGATTTAATTTTAAAAGGGTTTGTTGTAGTTCATCTGCTGATCTGCTTCTGTAAATTGTACCTTGGTAGTTAAATCTGACTGAAAAAGGGAAGCCCCATTGATACATAATGTTGTGGCGTTGCAGTTCCATTAGTTGGGGTTTCATGGATCGTCTTTTAGTAATAGTAAGTTGGGATAGGTCAGCAAAAATTTGATAATTGTGTCCTTGAAAATTAAGTTCCTTTTTTTCTCTTGCAGCTATTAGTATTTGTTCTTTCGTTCTGTAATAATGAAATTTTGTGATTATATCACGTGGGGGTCCATCTTTCTTTTTGGCTGTGAGGGCTCTGTGTACTCTGTCCAGTTCTAAACGTTCAATAGGGAAATCTGGCTTTAGTTCTTGTAATAGAGCAGTAATAGTAGATTGCAGGTCTGTCACAGTTTCAGGTATTCCCCTTATGCGCAAGTTTGAACGCCTGGCTCTATTTTCGTAATCTTCGAGCTTAGTTTGAAGTATTAAATTCTCTTTTTTTAATTGTTCCAATTCTGTTATATTTTCTTGGGTTGTAATTTCAATTTCATCCATTTTTATTTCTAAGGCTGCGGTGCGGTTTCCCAGCTCTCTTATTTCTTTGGTTAGGCTTTTTGTTATTTGGTCTGAGGTTTGTTTTAAAGCCTTATGAAGCATCTTTTCAAATTGTAATAATATTACTGGGGATACTGAGGAGGCTTGTGGAGAAGTTTGTGAGAGGATTTGTTCTGTATCTGACTCAAATGGAGAGTCTTGCTGTGACATTTTCTGTCTGTGAGAGCGCCCTGATGCTGTATCTTGTGAGGTGACTGGAGCTGCTTCAGCTGCAGTGAGTGTCTGTGAGCTCTTTGTGAGGTGATTTTTATTTCTGCCACGGTTTCCTCCCAGTACCATATTTCCTGCCCAAACTTTCACAGTTTGTTCCCTGGGGCAAAAAGGTTCAAATGGATCCTTCTCTTTTCTCCTCAGCGGTGTGGAGCTCTAACAATGCATGTCTGCTCCGCTAGGCTCCGCCTCCTGCCCCCCGATTTATTTGGTTATTTTCACACTTTTACCTCTTATTACTGCACAATTTGTCTGATTGTTGTGTTGACTGCTTCTGACCTTCAGGATTGGCGCGGTATTATTACCCTATTATCTGAACATGCCATAGCCATAGCCTCCCTATGTGTTGATCAGACACACGAGGGACACGAGCGCACATCCCCTATAATTGATAATGTCTTTACAGAGTGAACACATCCCCCCAGACGATCATCTGTGCATTGCACAGGGGCCCTTCACTAGCGGACATATCCCCACTATGCAAACAATTCTCTGCATCCTCAAGAAGCTTTCCATGACCAAAACGGGTCTCAACTGGCGTCAGTCTGCCGGAGAACTAACACTGGGAGACGCTGTGACAATACATATTAAATTCATGTTAATAATTTCCGCAACGGTCTCTCCTCTTTGTCATATGCTTCCATGTGTCCCTCGATGAATCTTGATCTTCTTCTTACAACTAGAAATTAATCAGTCCTTACAGTCCATATGAGTCCATAAAAAGGAAAACACGGCTTGACTTGTAGACTCTGTTCTTCGGGAGGTATGACTTAGAGGAGGACATGAAGTCTGGTCGGTCTGGGATCCTCTGTGTCTTGTACGTGGGTTGGGCTTCGGGGCGTCTCATCTCAGCGAGGAAGATGTGGTCATCTGCTCGGACTCTGTTCACTCGTCCAATCAGGCAACAGTAGCACCTCATCATAGAGCACATAGAAGGAATAGAAACAAAAATAACATGAGTATATATAACCCTACTTCTGTCAACCATGATCTGCTGAAAAATAAAAAAATCCCCAAAGATTCCCAGACCCTTAAAAGGATTTCAACCTTCACTAGCTATAGCTCTGGCTTTGCTTTGCAGAGATCTAACCTTATGGGCCTGAACTTTGTCACTAGTATCCCCGATCCAGGTACAACAATCTTTACCTATGAATTCACAGAAACCCCTCATGCCAACAGATAATCATGGGCCATCTTTTAATAGAAGGGTCTTGATCTGCCGTTGTTCCTGTGGGATCTTCCTTTCAGCTTCAGCAGTTTCATTGAACATCCCATCCACAATGGATGAGAAATTGTTTAATTGTTTCATAAGCTCAAGCCTGTACAAGCAGGAAACCATGCCCAGACCTGGTTGGGGTTGGTGAACAATTCCCTTCTAGCTGTCCCTGCCATTCTTACCTTCTCTCATGCCATCGGATCCTCATGATCAGCCGCGACATAAGATGCTGGGACGAGTTTCACCAGGAGGCATGAACCTCTTGCATTAGGGTGAATTACCTTATAAGCTGTAGTACCAAACTAAAGTTGAAGCACACTTGTGGGCTATCTAGTTGTCCCGATACCCAAACTGGCAAGAACCAGAGCTATTGTTAAAACTAGAACTAATTTTACCCTCTAGAAATGTATCGTTAAGTTCTATTCACAAGTGTCTGTTTGGAGTTTTTACTAGTTTGTCAAAATTCCTCATACCAATATGAACATCATATATAGCATGTACCGCTGTCATCGCTGGGGTACTAAAGCTCAGTTGAGCTTTAGTACCCCATAAATAAACGAAGATACTCCTCATCCTTTGGTGTAGTTGAGCAGCTTCTTGCAGTGGCTGGATCCAGTTGTCTCGTCCCTCAAGCTTCCTTACAATGGCCCAGCCACCTGGTTGGAAAGAATGTAAACCAGTTATTGTGTCCTTGTCCAGGAGGGACTCATGAGCCCTGTGGTGGACCTTTTGAAGTTCATGTTACAGTGACTGCACCTACCCCATCAACTGAGAGTGTAGGCGACAGCTGCTGAGGAAAGCACAACCCTGTTTTTGGTTGACCTCCAAACAAACCTCATGTGGCGATAACCAAGACAAGTGGGAACTCAATGACTGTGGTCACTGCATAACCAGTGCGTGGCTTACACCCCCATCTGGGATGTAATACCTGGAACCACTGACAAAAAGATTCTTAGCATCTGAGATGGAAGCCTCCTTCACCAGACTCCTGGTTGCTGATTCAAATTACATCAAAGAAAAACAGTCGTGGAACATGTCATCCTACTAGGTCACAAAATTACTTAGAATTAGAGCGGTTAGTATTATCAGTTTGAAAATTGTCATTATTACCTTTATCCCCCTATTTTCTTCCTCATTACAAACCGGAGGAAGAGACGCAGGGTTTAGAATGGTGCAGAAAAAAGAAACAATGAAACAATGAAACAGCCTATGATACTTTTACCTGCTCTTAGGCGTGTGTATTTATGTATGTGTATAGCTATCTACATACACCTGCTTTCTATGTACATACACTTTCAGAAACTTCTTGGACCTGAAAAAGATGCTTATAAACAAAAGTTATTACTCTATCCTTCATCTTTAACCTGCAAAGAATGGAAAACAATACAACATTTGTGTACATTGGTAAATTGTCACTGACATTCCTCATAACCGACAACAACGAAACCCTCTGTAACTCTTATGCCACACACACACAAGCGGACTTTTCGACCAGACTGGTCCGACGGACCGAATCTGGCGGACAATCCGACTGTGTGTGGGCTCCATCAGACCTGCAGCGGACTTTTTTGGTCGAAAATCTGATGGACTTTAGATTTGGAACATGTTTCAAATTTGTCCGACGGACTCGAGTCTGGTCGAAAAATCCGCTCGTCTGTATGCTATTCCGACAGACGAAAACTGATGCTAGGGCAGCTATTGGCTACTGGCTATCAACTTCCTTATTTTAGTCCGGTCGTACGTCATCACGTATGAATCCGTCGGACTTTGGTGTGATCATGTGTAGGCAAGTCCGTTGGTTAGAAAGTCCTTCGGAAGTCCGTCAAAAGTCAGTTGAAAGTCCATCGGAAAGACTGTCGGACCTTTGTTGCCGAAAAGTCCGCCCGTGTGCAGGACATAAGTTTCACTTTGCTACAAAAATACAACAGCCGTGACGCGTATGAGGGCTGCCATGGTGGGTTCTAACATATTCATGTTACTACGTACAAACAATGAGAAGACTAATGCCCCGTACACACGATTGGACTTTCCGACAACAAAACTGTGGATGTTTGTTCGAAGGATGTTGGCTCCAACTTGTCTTGCATACACACAGTCACACAAATTTTGGCCAACAATTACAAACGTAGTGACATACAAGACGTACATGATATCTCCATTACAAACGCTAGTTATATCTTCGTCTCGTATTTGATTCCAAGCATGCATGGACTTTTGTCTGACGGACTTGTGTACACACGATCGTAAAGTCTGACAACAAACATTTGTTGGTAGAAAATTTGAGGACCTGCTAGCCAACATTTGTTGGGGGAAAGTCTGACAGCAAATGTTCGATGGAGCATACACACGGTCGGACTTTCCGCCAACAAGCTCACATCCAACATTTGTTGTCGGAAACCTTGATCGTGTGTACGGGGCATAAGACATGAGACAAACATTTAGATACAAATGTGTGGGAGATATTTCATAGTTTCCAAAACAAAAATAAAAAACAACCAGATGGAATGCTGCCTTCACTCTTTTAGCAATAGAAAAAAAGTACAATGGGAAAAACATGAGAGCAGCTTGAAAACCTTGCATGGACCAGCCACACAAGTTGAAAAGCAGGCCTGGGAATTTTAACCACACAAACGAGTACTACACATTCAACCCACTCATCATTGCAGATTTCTGAAGCCACAGCTGAGCTACATCTAAGGTCTTTGCTGCCCAGAGCCTGGGTTTAAACTCAGTTATGAACTTCTCCCACCTCCAGGCATCAAATGTCCCCTCCAGAGGGATACCCCAAGTAGTATCCTTGGACCACCTATGCCATTCCTTAAAGCGGGAGTCCGGCGACCAATCTCTTTTTTTTTTTTAGGTCATTGAGACACTTTGCTAATCCCAAAATAATACTCACAGTTTGGGTGTAATATTTCCACCTCTGTCTGTTTTCGTACTGAATAATAACTTAAAAAATGTAATGCTGGCTATTTCCATCTTGCTTGTGGGCATGTGGAGCCCACAAGCATTGATTTCTGGGATGTGGTGAATGCTGTTCATTCACAGCTTGGGAAGCCTGACACTAAGCTTCCAGGAGACAGTGCGGCGCCGGGGAAAGGCAATAAACACACCTACTCCCATGGGAGGAGAGACAGGAAGTGCCACAATAAAGTACAGTATAAAGGTAATTACAGCAAATACAGCCTTTGTAAAGGCTACGAAAAGAGCGAAGACGTCAAGGAACCAGAAGGAAGCCACCTAAGAACACCTGAAGCGACATCCAACTCCTTGAGGATGGGGAAGAGCGACAAGAAGACCAGCAAGGAGAAGAAGAACCCCGTTCCAGCCACTTTCTCTGAGCCCGGGAATGCCACTGCCTCAACCCCTGCCTCTACCCTGGCTGGCACCAGCCGACCAGGACCAGCCAAGCCAGACCAGCCTGCAGACGGGCTCCCAGCATTGGAGCCTTGGATGAAGCAGATGGTCGTGCTGCAGCTGAAGGAGGTGGACGGAAGAGTCCCTGACATGACCCCGGAGATTTTCGGAAAGAAGATGATTCTGGAACAGGCAAAGCGGAGACACTTTCTGTGCAGGCCTTCACAAGAGGTATATTCTTTATAAATTTTGTGTAATTTCAGGTCTGCAGAAGATACTGGGAGATGGTGAAGACCAGTGGCCCTGAATCCCCTTTCCGGAAGTTCACTGCGAACTGCCCCATAACACGGGACGAAAAGCGGGTGACAGTGGCCATGAGGAACCCCCATACCAGCTGAAAGGACATAGCCACCTACCTCCAGAGATTCTGCACCGTGGTGAAGGACCCGATCTAAATCTTCGATGCCAACGGCTTCTGGATAGGTAAGTGGTCGGTGCTCTGCAAACGGAGGAAAGACCCTTTGGGGGACATCCAGCACCTGCAGCCTTTCTTCTCCCTGGGATCATCCGCAGGATTCCTTTTCTACCCCGGCATACCCTACAACTGTAACAAGTGTGGGCAGCTGGGACACATAGGTAAGGATTGTACAGAGCTTGCTTGCAAGTTCTGTAGGGTTACAGGCCACGAGACCAAGGACTGTCCGAGGTCCAAAGCCTGCAACCTTTGTGGATTGGCAGAGCATGTCTTCAGACACTGCCCACAGAGGACCCAGACCTACGCTGGAACCCTGATCCAGGGTAAGCCATCCGGGAGGAAGCTGCCAGAAAAGCCAAAGAAACCAAAGGAACCTCGAAAGGCCACAGGTAAGTCCACTCCCGCCCCACCTCGTGCCCCTGCCCCACCCCCTGCCTCCAGCACACCCCCACCCACCCCCTCTGTGCTGGAGGAACCCCCCTCTCCCACCCCGAACCTGTCCTCCCTGGAGGACTTCCCTACCCTCCCACCCCCCTCCACCCCCACCAGTGGCCCAAAAGGAAGCCGGAAACGGAACCCAGAGAGCCCAACAGCTGAGGAACCTGCCACCTCCACCAAACGGCTCAAAGGGGTCCAACGCGACAGCGATGGACCAGAGAAAGTAGTGGAGGACCTAGAGTCTGCAGGAGAGGAGGAGGAGATCGTGGTCGACCCCGAGCATGACCTCCCCCCCCAACGTCCACATCAGCCAGCAGATGATGGAGTCGGTCCTTGAGGAGCTGGGCCTGGCCCAGAACACAGGACAGGCAGAGGACGCAACGGAAGAGCCACCCCCCCTCCGGGGAGGTAAGTTCGGACTCTTGTTAACTAGACCCTCATACCCTTTTTCATTATGGCTGAGATCTCAATCTTTTCCATTAATGTGAGGAGTATCAAGGATACATCTAGAAGGCAAGCGGTCCTGACCTTTCTTTCAAGTCAGCAAAGTGATGTCTACATGCTTCAGGAGTGCGCCCTTCCTCCCTTGAGGAGGTACACTCATCTGTCCTCCCAGTGGACCCTTGGTCCCTCCTACTGGTCCGGGGGTGGCGATTGCAAGTCTGCAGGAGTAGCCATTCTGGTCAGGGGTGGGCGCTTCACGGTTGACTCTATCCATGAGCTAGTCTGTGGCCGTCTTTTGGTCATAGACGATCATGGGTGGAAGAGCCAGTTAGGCTCATCAACGTGTACGCCCCCCCAGACAAGAATGCGCGACTGGAACTTTTCCAGACCCTGCGGACCCAACTCGTCACCACCAGAACAGTAGTGATCGGCGGTGATTTTAACTGTTCGATCGAGGAGGATGGGCGCAGCTCCAGCATATACGCAAAACTTGATGCTACTTCTAGGCTGCTCAAGGAGATGATCTCGGAGGCCTCCTTGCAGGACGCCGTGGGATCCATAGGGAAAGGGACCGTGAACTATTCGTGGTGCCGACCCGATGGATCTGTGCGTTCCAGGATTGACTTCGTGCTCACTTCAAGGACAGTCAAGCATCGTGAGTTCTCCATGGTCCCTTGCTTTTTCTCTGACCACAGGGCTATTCACTTTCGGGGTGACCTGGGCGAGGGCTTCGCCCGCGGATCGGGTTCCTGGAAGCTGAATAGCACCCTGCTGGAAAACGAGGAATTGATGGGGGAACTCCGGGAGACCTATGCCATCTGGACGGAGGAAAATAGATTCTTCGGAAGGGTAAGTGATTGGTGGGAGTTTGTGAAGGTTAAGCTGCGTAGCTTCTTTCAGGCAAGGGGACGCCAGCGTGTGTGTGCCAGGAGGAGGGAACTCAGGAGATTGCAGCTTAAGTTGCAGTCCCTGCAGGACCTTCAGCACTGTGGCTGGGACGTTAGGCAGGACCTGGAGGACACCAAGAAGAGCCTGAAAGGACACTTCGAGGAAGAATCCAGGCACATTGTCTTCCGTGCCAAGGTGGAGAATCTTGAGAAAGGTGAGAAGTGTAATTCTTTCTTTTTCAGGAAACTTCACTCAGGACACACACCCTTGTCAGAGCTGCGTGACGAGACCGGAACACTCCAGAAGGGGAAGAAGGCTGTGATACAAGTGGTCAGCGACTACTACACCAACCTCTACTCCCCGAAAGAAACGGACACACAGGCGGCCGACAGGTTCCTGTCAGGTATCTCTAACCATATTGATCCTGCAGGTTCATCAACCGTCAATGTCCCCTTGGTGTTGGAGGAGCTGCACTCTGCCGCTAAATCCTTTAGGTGAGGCAGGACCCCGGGCTGCGATGGTCTCCCAGTTGAGCTCTATGTAGCACTGTGGGATCTCGTGGGCCCAGACCTGCTCGAGCTGTACGAGGAGATGGTGGTGGAGGGCAGAATGCCTCCGTCACTGAGGGAGGGGATGATCACGATTTTGTATAAGCGGAAGGGGGAGGGATCGGATCTTAAAAATTGGCGTCCGATCTCTCTTCTGAATGTGGACTACAAAATCCTCGCCAAGGTCCTGGCCAACAGGCTGAAGTCGGTCATCGGACAGATCATCCACCTGGATCAGACTTGCGGCATTCCTGGTCGCAGGATTACGGACAGCCTTGCACTTGTCCGGGACACGGTCCAGTACATGCAGCCCTGAAGTCCTGGGAGGAAAGACTCAAAGATGCGACAGAAGTTTGGACTTTGAAGCCTCAGAGAACTCACCATCGAAGGCAAAACACTGGTACTTTGCAGCGAAATCCTCCCTGTGTTGCAGTACCTCGCCCAGGCCTGGCCCCCCCGGGTTAACACCTGTAAGGCCATCACCAGGGCAGTGTTTCACTTCATCTGGAGCTCCAAAATGGACAGAATGAAGCGGGCGGTTGTGTTCAAGGAACCCCTCAAAGGCGGTAAGGGCGTGCCCGACATCGCTACACTACTGAGGGTGTGCTTTGCTTGTAACTGCATCCGCAGGACATTGGTTGACAGACCTGTGGACTCTGGTGGTAACTCCATGTCCCGTTTTTTCCTCCTGCCTCTTTGGAGGACCCTTGGATGGGACAAATGGGACAGCTCCATCCCCTACAACTGGGACACCCCTTGGTACTACTTGGACACCTTCAAGTTTATTAAGGAGCTAGGGCTACATGGAGTGAAGCCCGACTTGTGGAAGCCAAAAACTATCCACAAGTTGATCAGAGCATCGGACATTGTTGAGACTGTTCCAGGCCTCCCTTCAGCCACTTGTAAAGTGGTCTGGAGGAACGTTTCTTCAAAGAGACTCACCAACAGGCACAAAGATCTGGCATGGATGGCAATCCAGGGGGGGTTGCCACTCAGGACATTCATGCATGCCAGAAACCTGTGCAGATACAGGCACTGCGGGAGAGGATGTCCATCGAGGACTGTTGCAGACTGGTCCACAGTCTGCTCAGAGACTACCACTTGATGGACTTCAAGCAGGAAGAGGAGGTCTGAAGATTTCCCCTCCCCCCTCTCCCACCCGTGTATCCTTTGGCAGTTCAAATAAAGCTTCGGGCCTGTGAACTCTTTTCTCCCTCCCCTACCTCACCTTCTCCACCCCCCCCCCCCCCCCAACACACCCGTTGCACATTTGAATGTTATTAGACTGTATGACCTGACTTTTGTGACATGTGTTTGAAGTAATGCTTTCAAGGTAACGCGGCGTCATGCATGATGTGATATTTCGGGGTATTATTACTCTGCACAACACATTAGGCATCATACCGCAGGATGATTGTAATTTATTGGTATGCTTGGCAATGTATTGTTATGTAGTGTATTTATGCGCTGCGTCGCAGTACAGATTGGAATGTACCCTGTTTAAGTACTTGTTTTTTTGTATATTTTCTTGCAAAATAAAGTATACATTTTCAATCAAAAATAAAGGTAATTACAGCAATAAAAAAAATTTTCGTGCGGCATTTGAACATCTATGCAATTAACTGAAGGGGTAAGATTAAGTTAAAAATCTGAGTGGAACCCTGCTTTAAGGGGTTTAATGGCCTTTGCCCCAAAACTAGACTTCATGTACTGTACAGCCATCTGACTGTGGGAAGTGTCACATTCCTTCCCTTGCACGGACTGCCCATTGCCCATGGCGATTCGAATCGGCTTATCGTCTTACCCCTGCGTCCAGGGAAACCCTTGCACCTATTTAGGAGAGCACCGCCCGGTGCTTTCTTCTATGGTGGATTGACGGACTACAACTGCTATCTGGTCCAGTCCCCCAACTAGAAAACCTAACCGAGGGGTTATTTAACTCTATGGCTTGTTGTCCCAACACTTTTGGCACAGAACTACAGAGTACCACTCTTTTCAATACCCATAACCATGCCAAATGTTTAATCAACAACCACAGATCACCTCCGAATTATGTCTCTACCCCGCACAGTGTATGCATACACAAGCGTATCCGCTGTACGACCGTACACTGCGTCGCCACACTAAACTGCACTGCACACTTACGCCTACTTTCTCTACAGAACAATGTGGCTACTCTCTGTACCTAGATGTTACAAGAATAACGTTGATGCCTCCCGTTTACTCTCTACCCAAAACTGTATTATAGTATAAAACTTTGCAAAACAACTGGAATTAAATTTAAAAACCAAAGTGATTTCCATCGTCCTTCCAAACACAAGTCCCTTTGTCCACATGCTTGTTTCAAAGGACCCCAGCAATATACATAAAAAATGATTGAAAAAAAGGCGTAGGTTCCCCCCCAGTCTATTACCAGGCCCTTCGGGTCTGGTATGGATATAAAGGGGAACTCCATGCCAAAATGAGAAAAAAAATGGTGTGGGGGTCCCCCCAAAATCAATACCAGGCCCTTAGGGTCTGGTATGGATTTTAAGGGGAACCCCGTGCCAAATAAAAAAAAAATGGCCTGGGTGTCCCCCACACAAAATCCATACCAGACCCTTATCCGAGCATGCAACCTGGCAGGCCACAGGAAAAGGGGGGTGAGAGAGCGCCCCCCTTCTGAACCATACCAGGCCACATGCCCTTAACATGGGGAGGGTGCTTTGGGGACCCATGTTGATGGGGACAAGGGCCTCATCCCCACAACCCTTGCCCAGTGGTTGTGGGGGACTTATCGGAATCTGGAAGCCCCCTTTAACAAGGGGGCGCCCAGATCCCGCCCCTCCATGTGAATATGTTCCCCCCCATGTGAAAAGTGTCAAAAAAATAAAAACGACAGCAGACAGATTTTGACAATTCCTTTATTAAAAAAAAAGTGTCCAGCAATGTAAATCCATCATCAATCATGGCGCCGAAGGTCCAGAGAAAAAAGAAATGGAAAAACTCTGCCTCCATGGGAAGCGTCCCGCCGAATGCAGCCTTTTTGCAGTGGCAGCTGTTATATAGCCAAGGGCGAGGCCACCTGATGATGTAAACGGGTGACCCTGCCCCCTCTGACGTCACACATGGCTATATAACAGCTGTCAACGCAAAAAGGCTGCCGTTGGTGGGACGCCTCCAATTGAGGCAGAGTTTTTCTGTTTTTTTTTCTCTGGACCATTCACATACGGGGGAGGCCAGGATCTGGGGGCCTCCTTGTTAAAGGGGCTTCCAAATTCCGATAAGCCTTTATCACAACCACGGGGCAAGGGTTGTGGGGATGAGGCCCTTGTCCCCATCAACATGGGGACAAGGTGTTTTGGGGGGACCCCAAAGCACCATCCCCATGTTGAGGGCATGTGGCCTGGTACGGTTCAGGAGGGGGGGCACTCTCTCGTCCTCCCTTTTCCTGCAGCCTGCCAGGTTGCATGCTCGCATAAGGGTCTGGTATGGATTTTGGGGAGGGGGACCCCCACGCCATTTTAACATTTTGGCACGGGGTTCCCCTTTAAATCCATACCATATATATATATATATATATATATATATATATATATATATACAGTACCTGACCGCGAGATTGTGTTTCCAGCGCGATAGCATCGCGCTGGTTCTCGGCGACAGGGTACTGTGAATGTCGCGCTGTCTCGCTCATCGGGAAAGGAAAACTTTGTTTTCCTTCCGCGATGAGTGACAGGCAGCGCTGACAGCTGTCTAGTATGAATCCTGAGGCGGGAACACCGCGCCAAATTTTCAATGAAAAAAACGGCGTGGGTTCCCCCCTCGGAGGCATACCAGGCCCTTAGGTCTGGCATGGATTGTAAGGGGAACCCCATATGCAGAAAAATCGGCGTGGGGGTCCCCCCCAAATCCATACCAGACCCTTATCCGAGCACGCAGCCCGGCCGGCCAGGAAGGGGGGTGGGGACGAGCGAGCGCCCCCCCCCCCTCCTGAGCCGTACCAGGCCGCATGCCCTCAACATGGGGGGGTGGGTGCCTTGGGGGAGGGGGGCGCCCTGCGGCCCCCCCCACCCCAAAAGCACCTTGTCCCCATGTTGATGAGGACAAGGGCCTCTTCCCGACAACCCTGGCCGTTGGTTGTCGGGGTCTGCGGGCAGGGGGCTTATCGGAATCCGGGAGCCCCCTTAATAAGGGGGCCCCCAGATCCCGGCCCCCCACCCTGTGTGAATGAGTTTGGGGTACATGGTACCCCTACCCATTCACCTAGGGAAAAGTGTCAATATGAAAAAAAACACACTACACAGGTTTTAAGAGTAATTTATTAGTCAGCTCCGGGGTCTTCTTCCGACTTCGGGGGGTCTCCTTCCGACTTCTCCCGGTGTTCGGCCTCTTCTCCCGGGCCCCGCCGCTATCTTCTTCCAGCTCTATTGCCAGCGAGGGGCCCGGTCTGCTGCCGCTGTCTCGCCGCCGCTGTCTCGCCGCCGCTGTCTCGCCGCCGCTGTCTCGCCGCTTCTTCTCTTCTTTTCTTCTTCCCCGATGTTGACACGACGCTCTCTCCGGCTCGAATGCTGTGTGCGAGCTGCGGAGCCATTTATATAGGCGGTAACCCCGCCCCCTTACGACGTCATGGTCCCAGCATGCGCAGGGACTCTGGGGCCACGCCCCCTTATGACGCCAGAGTCCCTGCGCATGCTGGGATCATGACGTCGTAAGGGGGCGGGGTTACCGCCTATATAAATGGCTCCGCAGCTCGCACACAGCATTCGAGCCGGAGAGAGCGTCGTGTCAACATCGGGGAAGAAGAAAAGAAGAGAAGAAGCGGAGAGACAGCGGCGGCGAGACAGCGGCAGCAGACCGGGCCCCTCGCTGGCAATAGAGCTGGAAGAAGATAGCGGCGGGGCCCGGGAGAAGAGGCCGAACACCGGGAGAAGTCGGAAGGAGACCCCCCGAAGTCGGAAGAAGACCCCGGAGCTGACTAATAAATTACTCTTAAAACCTGTGTAGTGTGTTTTTTTTTATATTGACACTTTTCCCTAGGTGAATGGGTAGGGGTACCATGTACCCCAAACTCATTCACACAGGATCTGGGGGCCCCCTTATTAAGGGGGGCTCCCGGATTCCGATAAGCCCCCTGCCCGCAGACCCCGACAACCAACGGCCAGGGTTGTCGGGAAGAGGCCCTTGTCCTCATCAACATGGGGACAAGGTGCTTTGGGGTGGGGGGGCCGCAGGGCGCCCCCCTCCCCCAAGGCACCCACCCCCCCATGTTGAGGGCATGCGGCCTGGTACGGCTCAGGAGGGGGGGGCGCTCGCTCGTCCCCACCCCCCTTCCTGGCCAGCCGGGCTGCGTGCTCGGATAAGGGTCTGGTATGGATTTGGGGGGGACCCCCACGCCGATTTTTCGGCATAGGGGGTTCCCCTTACAATCCATGCCAGACCTAAGGGCCTGGTATGCCTCCGAGGGGGGGAACCCACGCCGGTTTTTTCATTGAAAATTTGGCGCGGTGTTCCCGCCTCAGGATTCATACTAGACAGCTGTCAGCGCTGCCTGTCACTCATCGCGGAAGGAAAACAAAGTTTTCCTTTCCTGATGAGCGAGACATCTCGGCGCTGGCTCCTGCGACGGGGCTCGTAGGTGTCAAATCTCGCTGAGAAGTGCGGCGAGATTGACACAATATCGCGGTCACCTACTGTACCACGTGCCACTAACTAACCTGCCTGCCATGATTGGTCAATTATTAGACATGTGCACACCAAAATATTTCGTTTTGGAATTTCGTTTTCGTCCGAAAAATAAATTTATTAGTTACTCTCGAAATCGTTTTTATTTATTTCGTTTTCCGTTAAAAATTGCATTCGTCCGAAAATCCAAATTAACTAAGGTCGAATCTGTCATTGAAGGCTTATGGTGTCTGTCGAATGTTCAAAGAAGATTCGACGGAGCAGCTAAACTGTACGATGCTGCAATCGTACATTTCTGATCGAATTTTCCGCCTACAAGCTAGCTGTAGTAGAATTCTAATGTTGTATGACTAGTAATAATTATATTTATTAATTATTTTACTAGTCAACCAACATTGAAATTTTTCTATAGTCTATGGGCTGATGCATTTGACCAGAAATGTACGACTGCAGCGTCGTACAATTTAGCTGCTCCGTCGAATCTTCTTAGAACTTTCGACAGACACCATAAGCCAAAGATTCGACGTTAGTATGTTTTTCGTTGCTTTGTCGAATCTTCGTCGTTCATGTTGAATGGTCTACTCTACCCCAACAGTTAGCCAACTTTCACATTCGTTTCTCAATCTCCAAGTGCAATGGCGGGCGCGGCATCCGACGTGGTGTCAGATATTGATATGGCATTATAATATAGAATCTATAATAATAAATCCCCCCCCACAACACGGGCAGCCTCTGAGGCTATCACAACACTAGCAACACTAGTATCACTATCAAGTTCACAACACTAACACAATAGCAGCAGATTATTATGAAAAAGTTAAGTTGAACTGTAGCTTGCTTCACTATTGTTCTGCTGCTGTGCTTATGCTTAATTGCAAAATAATTCAGGTTCTCTGACAAACGGATCAGCTAAGATTGACTGTCTTCTGAAATGATTAAATGTGTGTGTGTCTCTCTCTGCTAGCAAATCGTAAGTGAAAGTAAGTTGGCTATACGTGTGTACTTAGTTCTAGCTATTTTACTGCCCCTCCTCTTTGGTTACAATCGGCCAATAACATTCATCATCATCATTATTTTTATTTTACTTCCCCCACCCAATTCCAGCAGCGATCTTTTCTTTCTATGTCGAATCTTTTCTCTCTATGTAGAATAATCTTGGACTAATAGAGTTAAGGTTAGGCACATTCGCCCACAGGTTCGATGGACACAGATTGTTGTTGTTAGCATCATGTTGAATCTCCTATCTATATCGAACTGTTGTCGCAACGAAAATGAAAATAAAGCATTTGTTTATGTCAGATCTTTCAGTTTTCTTATTCTGCGCTTTCGTTATCGCTTGTTAAAACGATAACGAAAATACCTGAAATTCGGATGAAAATGCATTAGGACGAAAACGAATGCACATGTCTACCAATTATGGCTCTCTCAGCAGAGCGCGCTGTGATTGGCCAAAGCATGCAGGTCAGGTGCATGCTTTGGCCAATCATCATACAGCAATGAACTGCGATCTCGCAGGGTATTATGGGGCATTCCGCAGCACTTGAATTTCCTGCGAACGCTCCATAATATTCGCTGTTCTGTGAAGGGGCAAACACCCGATGTTCAAGTCGAACTTGTGCTCGATTTGAACATCAAGCTCATTCCTAGTATGCACTCTTCCAGTTAGAATTGTTTTGTATCATAGAGAATGTAACAAGAGAGACCGAACATACAAAGGTAGGTGGGAACCTCCAAAACTACTAGATGGAGAGGAGAGTTGTCAAACTAGGGTAGGGAGACCTTGCCATTGGACTATCCAAGACAAACAAAAAGCCATGGGCTGACTGAAGCTGGGTTCACATGGATCAAAATGTGTCCAGTTCAGCAGGGACTGGCTGAATTTTGATCTGTGTGTGGCCCTGCCTGTCCTGACAGAAGGTGTTCAGTAGATCGACATCTGTCAAACTGGACTGCTGGAACACTTTCATTTGATCAGCAAATGCAGCCAATCAGCTGCAGCGATGATCAGTGTGTTCTGTCAGTGGGGGAGTCCCACTGTCAGAATACAATAGCACAGCGGGGAGGATTCCTCCATCACCTTGCTTGTGTGGATAGAGGATTCCTGCCACCTGAAAAGAAAAAAACTATGCAGGTATATCCAGCAGAGGCCCATAAGGGTTCACCAGTAACTATGGCCATTGGGCGGACGTTATCTTTTCTTAGCAAAAGCCCTTACTGTGTAAAATTAGTCCTTCCCAATAAACGCCAACCCTTTTTGTCCCTATTGTGTCACGGTTGATGCAAGAACACATTTTTGAATACGTTCAAGGGTTAAAACATACCTATCATTTCTCAATATTGCCATACTTGGAATGTATATGACGTTCATGACTGTAAAGCCTTCCCCCATATATAAATGATGAAACTATGGTAAACAATGAAAAAAAAAAATCTGCACCAAGAAAGTTAAATGGACTGTTTAGTCTGTCTATACAGTCAGTGATGCAAATGACAAGACATACCTGAGCTAGCAATAGTAGCTAAACTGGTTTTGCAAGACACAATTGACTTCATAACTGCAGCAAATAATACGTCTGCAAAAGAATTATCATCAAGAAATATCCCCTGAGAAGATCTTTCACGGGCCTTTAAACAGTTTTGTCATTTACAATGTCCACTTCCTCGTTGAATAAATCGATGACATGGTGACAGGCAGCGTCACTGCATAACTGTCATCTGACTAACCCATTGTGTCAATTGTATCTTAAAAAGACAACCAAAGTTCCAGTGAATAGGCAGGAAATAAATTATTTACTTCTGTATTCCTCTCTACACATTAGGCGTTTTTTTTTGGAGGTGGCAATGCCAAGGTGACCTGCACATACCGTTTACGATGAATTATAATACACACCGAGGATGCACAGTTCCATTTATCTGCCTATTGGAGAAATACTCTTTATGTATTTAACATAACCCCATCGTGAACCTAAGGCCACAGATCCAAACTGTCCCTAATTTCGCGGACTGTCCCTGATTTAGAACAAAGTCCCTATGTCTCTTTTTCCTCCTCATGTGTTCCTTTTTTTGGTCTGATTTATATAGTTGTATAAAAAATGCAATATTTATCTTTCAAAAGGTGTTTCCCAGTGCTAAACCTTTCTTCCAATTTCTAAATTGCTGCATTTGTAAACTTCAAAAGCCAGTATTAGGAAAAGTGTTGAAAAAAATGATCCGTACTCCGGTTGTTGCTCTTAAAATCTCTTAATTCTATTAAATAGCCACAGTGAACAAACACAGATTAAGTCAGGTTTCAGCCTATAAGGCCTTAGTCATAAAAAAGGCCTTATAGGCTGAAACCCATCAACTGACTTAATCTGCGTTTAATCACTGTGCCTATTTAATAAAATGAAGACATTTTAAAAGCAACAACTGGAGTGCGGATCATTTTTTTAAACATTACTCTACTCAGCCAGCGAATGTGGATCGAGCACCTGGGAGCTGTGCTATCTATGTGGTGTATGGGTAGTGGCAGTGACTTTTCTGTTTATATTAAGGAAGAGTAATGGTAAAAAAGCACTTGTGGGTTTAACTAATAATTTTTTTTGTATAATTCTCCTTTTTGGGGGCGTGGCAGGGGGTGTGTCCAATGCCTACTTACTTTTGCTAATAGGTGTCCCTCGTTTCCATCTACGTTTCCATACTACACATACTACACACCAAGGATGTCTCATTTATCTGCCTATCAGAGAAATGCACTATATTATCAAAAGTATTGGAACGCCTGCCTTTACACGCACATGAACTGTAATGGCTTCCAGGTCTTAGTCCATAGGGTTCAATAATTAGTTGGCCCACCCTTTGCAGCTATAACAGCTTCAACTCTTCTGGGAAGGCTGTCCACAAGGTTTAGGAGTGTGTCTATGGGAATGTTTGACCATTCTTCCAGAAGCGCATTTGTAAGGTCATGCACTGATGTGGACGAGAGGGCCTGGCTCGCAGTCTCCACTATAATTGACCTTGTTTGTGCACTGGTGCACATTCATGTTGGAATGCCATCCCCAAACTGTTCCCACAAAGTTGGGAGCATGAAATTGTCCGAAATGTCTTGGTATGCTGACGCCTTAAAGAGGAAGTAAACCCTGATGGGTTTTACTTCCTCTTTATTCCTCTGCAAAGTAAAAGCATAATGGGCTAGTATGCATCGCATACTAGCCCATTATGTTGCACTTACCTGCAAGCGAAGCCCATGATGTCCGCGATGTCCCCTGGTGGCTGCATTCATCTTCACCCCTCTTTTTTCTGGGGCCTTGGACTCTGGCTCTGTGACTTTGTATAAGGACCCTGAAACAGGGACACGAGTACCCCCCGGTACAATGGGACTTTAAGGGCAAACAAAATATATTGGTATATCATAAAATATCATTTATTAGAAAAAATTTTAATTAAAAACCCATATATAAAATATGTGTTTATATTATTCACATATTTTGTAGATGCACGCAGTTTTTCTCCAGTTAGCCTGACATGTTTCGGGAACAATTCCCTTCTTCGGAGGCGTCTATAGGAGATAATGTAGTGTATTCAGTTCTTAAAATGTGAAAAAAAAATATATATATTTTTGTTTTTTATAAAAGAAAGTTTTAGAAATCCTAATTTTGTCATTAATGGTCCATCAAAAAGCGATGAACCCTGTCCTCAACAACACAGCTGCAAATGAGCCCTTTTGTCAGCTGAGACTGAATGCGTGACCGATCGTGGCTTAACAGCTGCCTGGACTTGCTCTGTGACTGGCCGGAGTCGTGTGATGTCACTCCTGTGATCGTGACCTTTCTTTAGTGTGCATGCTCCCATGACATCGGCGCAAGCGTATATGGTAAATATCTCCTAAACCGTGCAGGTTTAGGAGATATTTCCAGTACCTACAGGTAAGCCTTATTATAGGCTTACCTGTAGGTAAAAGTGGTGTGTAGGGGTTTACAACCACTTTAAGAGTTCCCTTCACTGGAACTAAGGGGCCAAGCCCAACCCCTGAATAACAACCCCACACAATAATCCCCCCTCCATCAAATGATTTGGACCAGTACACAAAGCAAGGTAAATAAAGACATGGATGAGCAAGTTTGGGGGTGGAGAAACTTGACTGGCCTGACCTTGAGTCCTGACCTCAAACCAAAAGAACACCTTTGGAATGAATTAGAGCGGAGACTGCGAGCCAGGCCTTCTCATCCACATCAGTGCCTGACCTCACAAATGCACTTCTGGAAGAATGGTCAAACATTCCCATAGACACACTCCTAAACCTTGTGGACAGCCTTCCCAGAAGAGTTGAAGCTTTTACAGCTGCAAAGGGTGGGCCAACTCACTATTAAACCCTATGGACTATGACTGGGATGCCATTAAAGTTCATGTGCGTGAAAGGTAGGTGTGCGTGAAATGTAGGTGTCCCAATACTTTTGGTAATATAGTGTACGTATTTAAGATAACCCCGTCACAAACGTAAGGCCCATTTTATATTAAGTGCTGTATTTATTTTTCAAATGTACATTTTTATGTTATTAGAAATCTATGCTTACAGATATATACTATATAGCCAAAAGTTTGTTGACACTATGTTACACAAACAGTGGTTTCAACCTGGAAGAATATAGGGTGATAAGGAAGCAGCATTTGGAGTAAATCGTTTAAGGTTTATAGCTCATAATGGGACTTATAAATGAAGGGCTTGTTCACACTGGATAAATGCCATTCATCACTAGGACACATAGAAAACTTTTGATTTCTCTGTGTCATATTTGCACTACAACACAGCCTGGATGTGCAGTACAGAGAGCTGTGGTAACATGCAGACATGTAGCATTTTAGCACACAGTACAGGTAGGCTTTGCTGCTGCGCATCACACTGCGCTACTGTGCAGAAACATGAATGAAGTGTCATTTTGTGCACTTTAACCGCTTTAATACCGGGCACTTTAACCCCCTTTCTGCCCAGGCCAATTTTCAGCTTTCAGCCCTGCAGCACAACTGAAAGACAATTGCGCGGTCATGCAACACTGTATCCTTATTAGGCATGTGCAATTCGTTTCGTTCCGAATTCGTTTAACGAATTTTGACAAATTCGTTAATTCGGGAATATCCGAATTAACGAAAACCCGTTTAACGAATTTTTTCCGAATATTCGTAAATTTAATAAAGTTGGACATTCGTAAATTCGGGCATTCGTACATTAGTAAATTCGTAAATTTGTAAATTCGAAAATTCGGAAATCTGAAATAATAGTTAATAATAACTTAACTATTAGTAATTACTAGTAACTTTTAAATTATAGGTATTGTAATTTCCTTTCAAATTTGGCTGTTAGTGAACGTAACACATACAAATTTATCCAAAGTTATGAATGATCCGAAAAAACGGAATGGAACGTAATGAATTAATAATAATAAATAACAATAATAACAACGTTTTATTATTATTATTTATTATTATTATTTATTATTAATTTGTTCCGTTCCATTTGTTTAGGTGCAGCATTTGTTTTGGATAATTCGTAACTTCGGATAAATTCGTATTTGTTACGTTCACTGACAGTCAAATTTGAAAGGAAATTACAATACCTATAATTTAATAGTTAGTTACTATTTCAGATTTTTGAATTTTCGAGTTTTTGGATTTTCAAACTTAGAATTTACAAATTTCCAAATTTTCTAATTTACAAATTTACGATTTTACGAATTTACGAATGTACGAATTTACGAATGTACAAATGTAAAATGTACGAATGTACGAATGAAGGAATGTACAAATGAACGAATGTTCGAATTTACGAATGTACGAATGTACGAACGTACGAATGAACGCATTTACGAATTTACAATCGCGATCATAACGAATGACCCGAAAAACTAAAAAAATAATAAGCTAATGAAACGAAAACGAAAATGAACGAATTTTTTTGGCTGTGCACATGTCTAATCCTTATGACATTTTTATCACTTCTTTTTAACACAAATAGAGATTTTTGGCGATATTTAATCACCACTGAGTTTTTTATTTTTGCTAAATAAACAAAAAAACACTGAAATCTTTGAAAAAAAAAAACATGTTTTTTTCTTTTTTTTTAGCTTCTGTTATAAATAATAACATAAATAATCTTTCTTCATAAATTTAGCCCAAGATATATTTTTCTACATTTCTTTGGTGAAAATAACCCAAAACAGTGTATATTATTTAGTCTGTAGGACCATGGTACTATGGTATAAATATCTATAACTGTTAAATCCTGATGTACTGATGGCCTCTCATTTATGAATGTTGACAGTCCAATGTATTTAGTAGGAGGTATGGCAAGTTTTTTTCTTTTCTATTACATTTTTTCTTTATTTATGATTTTTTTTTAACACACTGTGACCAGAGCAATATACAGGGGGTCCCTGGGTTACGAACAAGATAGGGACTGTAGGTTTGTTGTTAAAGTGGATGTAAACCCAATGTCATCCTTTCTAAACTACTGCCATAGGGGTTATCTATAAGGATATACAGTACATGCCTCCTGCATGTATCTTTACCTGTCAAATGTCTCCCCTCTGTCTGTTATGAGACTCGAAAAACTGCAGATTCTGTGGGTGGGTCTGTTGTCTGGAGCTCGGTGGGTGGAATCGTGATGTCAGTAGACTCCCCGCCCACCTCTACACTCCCCTTGTCAATATGCATTTTCTCCTGTGTATTTCTAACACTGAACTTCTGCTATGATCTCTAACATCCAGTGAAAAAACAGGAAAGTAACCACATGACTTCAGCATGGCAAATCATGCTGAGGTGTGGAACAGCCAATCCTTGCAGAGCTGCTGAAGAAAGGAGTGGGGGGGAATTTAAAAATAATGCCTGTGTCTTAGGCTAGTGCACGAGATGTAAATCACCTGTCACTCACAGCAAAAGGGAGGATTTGACAAAGTTTTTCTCAGTTTGTCAATATTTTTCTCACTGAACAATAAAAGAGGATTGCTCAGAGATGGATTAACTCTGTGTGGCAAGACTGGGCTCAAATGATAGGAAATCTTATACTCTACAGTATGATAAAAAAAAAAAAAAAAATTTCGGGCTTACATCCACTTTAAGTCGAATTTGTTTGTAAGTCGGAACAGTACCTTTTAAAGTGCAAATCCAGTCTCAGAGACAGGAAGTGAGATTAAATCCATCTAATGAGGATACAGACAGCTCTATAAATACAACGTAGACAGGTGTTGGGTTTAACATATTATTTATGTTTACCTGTGCATGTAGATGCAGATACATACATGTAAATTCTTAAACATTTTCAAACACTGTACAGTACTGTAAAGAACAGTACAACCTTAACCGGTTCAATACCGGGCAATTTCACCCCCTTCCTTCCCAGGCCAATTTTTAGTTTTCAGCGCTGTCGCATTTTAAACGTCAATTGCGCGGTCGTGCGACGTTGTACCCAAAACAAATTGACATCCTTTTTTTCACCACAAATAGAGCTTTTTTTTGGTGGTATTTGATCGCCTCTGCGGTTTTTATTTTTTGCGCTATAAACAAAAGAAGAGCGACAATTTTGAAAAAAAACACAATATTTTTTACTTTTTGCTATAATAAATATCCCAATTTTTTTTTTAAAAAACACATTTTTTCCTCAGTTTTGGCCGATACGTATTCTTCTACATATTTTTGGTAAAAAAAATCGCAATAACCGTATATTGATTGGTTTGCGCAAAAGTTATAGCGCCTACAAAATACAGGATAGATTTATGGCATTTTTTAAAAAAAAATATTTTTTTATTTTTTTTAGCGGCGATCGCAATTTTTTTTGGTGACTGCGACATTATGGCGGACACATCGGACACTTTTGACACATTTTTGGGACCAATCACATTTATACAGCGATCAATGCTATAAAATTGCACTGATTACTGTGTAAATGTGACAGGCAGTGAAGGGGTTAACCACTAGGGGGCGGGGAGGGGTTAATATGTTTCCTAGGGAATGATTCTAACTGAAGGGGGAGGGGACGCACTAGGGGAGGAGACCGATCAGTGTTCCTCCGTTCTGGGAACACAGATCGCTCTCCTCAGAGCTGACAGGCTGTGGATCTGTGTGTTTACACACACAGATCCACATGCCGGCCCGGTTAACGGGCAATCGCGGGTGCCCGGCGGACATCGCGGCCGCCGGGCACACGCACCGGGTCCCGAGGAACGCGGCGGGCGCGCGCGCACGCTCCCGGCGGCGCGCACCCCCTAGACGGCCGGGAATCCCAGGACATCATATGACGTCCACCCAGGATGGGAGATCCCATCTGTGGACGTCATATGACTATGGGCGGGTAGGGAAGTGGTTAAACAATCATGGTAGAGGATGATGGGCTTGTTGAAGAGGATGGGACTGTTATTATAGAATCTGATTCAGCTGCTGGACTCTTGAAGTAGACATTAAGAGATGTTTGCACAGCGCTTTTCTTTATCTCATCATAAATAGCCCTGTAGCATCTCAGGCCGTCAGTAACTGTATGATAAACTTTGGTAAACCTCTCTGTATCAGGATCTTGCTCCTCTAACTTTGCCATTCCTGCTTCAACAAGATGAAAAGCATCAGCTAACCGTTTTGTAGAAAACATTTTCAATGTTGGAGTTTCTAAGTCCTTGTTTTCTTCCCTAAATGCTGTCATCTGCTGCTCTAGTTCCATAGGGTCTTCATTGCTTAGTTCTTTGCCATGGGAGTCGAGTAACGCGATGATATCATTTTCACTGATGTCCAAATGCAGTTGATTACCAATAGTAACCACAGCTTGCCTGGTTGCGGCGATTTCTTCATCTGTAAACCCCAGAAATTCTTCTGTGAATTGGGGGCACAAATTTTTCCAAACCCCTCTCATTTTTGTTTCTTTCACTTCAGCCCAAGCATCAGCAATATTTTTGATGGCATCATAAATGTGATAATTCTTCCAGAACTCTCTTAAGGTCATCTGATCCTTTTGGGTAGCCCTGATAGCTTGTGAGAATGTCCTCCATAAATAATAGGCCTTAAAGGAGGCTATGACTTCTTGATCCGTAGGCTGAAGTAGTGATGTGGTGTTGGGGGGTAGAAATACCACCTTTACATTGGGGTGCAAGTCAGCTAAAGTGTTTGGATGTCCAGGGGCATTGTCAAGTAGAAGAAGAATTTTGAAGGGAATGTTTTCCCTCAAGCAATAACGTTCAACAGCAGGGACAAAATGGTTCGAAAACCAATCTTCAAAGATTGTCGCTGTAACCCAAGCCTTTGCATTTGCCCTCCAAATAACAGAAAGAGATGCCTTAGTGACATTGCGTAGTGCCCTGGGATTTAAGAAGTGATGCACTAACAAAGGCTTGAGCTTTAAATCCCCAGATGCATTACCCCCAAGTAACACAGTCAGCCTGTCCTTTGATGCCTTATGTCCTGGTGCACATGTTTCCTCTTTAGAAATGTAGGTCAGAGCTGGCATTTTTTTCCCAAAACAAGCCAGTTTCATCTACATTAAAAATTTGTTCTGGCATATAACCTTCATTGTCACTAATAGCTTTCAATATCTTGGGAAAATCATTGGCAGCACTTACATCGGCACTTGCTGCTTCACCTTGAACTCTAATGTTATGCAAATTAGCTCTTTCTTTAAAGCGTTTGAACCAACCCCTACTTGCACCAAATTCTTCATTGCATTCATCTTCTCTTGGATGGGCAGCTTTTAAATCGTTGAAAAGGCTTTGAGCCTTTTCTTGAACAAAAGTAAGACTGATAGGCATATTACGCTGATTTTGGTCTTCTATCCAAATTGTCATCAGCCTTTCCATCTGGACAATTAAACCACTGCGTTGCTTGGTAATAATTGTAGCATGCATTGGGGTATGGCCTTTCACATGCCCCATTATTCTACCTTTATCTTTTTAAATTGTTGCGATCGTTGACCGATTGTAGCCGAATGCTCTGCCAATAGATGATGGAGTTTCACCTTTTTCTGATCTTTTTATTATTTCTACTTTATTTTCCATGGTGATGGATCTTCTTTTCTTTGCTGTATCACCAGCACTTGCATCAGATTTGTATTTCGGCATGTTGAAGACAAAAAATGTGGAATGAAGTGCACTCTAGAAAAGAAGAACAAGAAGGAAAAAAAAGTGTAGCAGCCAGCCAATTTATTACCAATTTATTCTAGTAAGACTGGAACTGTATAAAAACACTCACTGTGGCGGCAAGATAGATACAGTATGCCCGCTTGTTGTGCGTCCTCAGAGCTGTCCAGCACTGTGGGATCCAGTACAATACAAAAAAAGGGCTAAAAGAGAACAGAAGGATACAGTAGTTACATTCAGGACCCAAGCAAAGATGGTATAAAAAACACACACGATTGAATGAGAGCTCCACATAGGTAGATGACATGAGCTCATGCTGGGACACAGGGATACATTCTTTCCCTGTGTTCCAGCATGAGCTCATGTCATCTGCCTATTGTGGAGCTCTCATTTAATTGTGTGTGGTACAAGCAGGGCTGGATTTGCTCTCCCTGCCACCCCAAGGCCAGGTTCCTCAATGCACCCCTTCTCCACCAACCGAACCCCCCCCCAAATCAATAGAGAATGGCAACCGGATGGCAGGGGCAGCACGGTTAGTTCAAATATTTTTTGTTTCTTTTCTTTTTTTACTTCTTTATCACTTTTTTATTTTTATTTATTTGTAGCTTGTCATTTACTTTTTTTATTTTTGTATAATTTTCTTTTTTTTAATATTATTTTTCTTATTCTTTACTTTTTTAATTACTTTTTTATTTTATTAATTTAATTACTACTGTATTTCTTCTTATTTTTTATTTATTTTTTTTTTTTATCATTTTTTTCACTTAACTTTATTGCTATCACACAGGAGAAAACAATTCTCTGTGTGATAGAAATTGGAGATCTCTTTATTGACCCTGTCACCTCCAAAACAGGAGTCCTAGCACTGTGCTAGATTTCCTGTCACAGCTGAGAGGGGAGGAGCACAGCTCTCCCCTCTCACTGTTTACATGGCGGCAGGGACAGGAGACACCATTCACATACTACTATGCTGGAGACCACCAGGACCGAAGACTAATCTCCTTACACCCTTCACGGAATTCATCTCTATACACACCCTGAAAACCAAAAACTTTCTGGTACTTGGGGACTTCAACCTCTGGGCAAACTCCACCCTAGACCCTATCGCCACCGCCTGCATCAACCAACTGGAAGAACTAGGTCTCCAGCAACTGATAAATGCTCCTACACATGGTTCAGGACATAGTTTGGACCTCATCTTCAAACAAAATTTGGACATCAACATTTTCGACAACGTACCGCTACCCTGGACGGACCACCACGCTATCAAATTTAAAATCACCACCAACACCACCCTCCAAAAACGGAATCACGCAACAGCACACTGGTCTAGATCTCAGAAGAAACTACACTCCGAACTCTTCAAAACCACATTATCAAACAAAATAGCAACGCTAAATTTAAACCACTCAACTGAACAAACACTCAACTTATTAAACAAGGCATTACTACAAACAGCAGACTCAGTGGCTCCAAAACATAGAACACTCATCCGCAAAAAAACCTCAGGATGGTTTATTGGCACCCTTATGCCCCGTACACACGGTCGGACATTGATCGGACATTCCGACAACAAAATCCTAGGATTTTTTCCGACGGATGTTGGCTCAAACTTGTTTTGCGTACACACGGTCGCACAAAGTTGTCGGAATTTCCGATTGCCAAGAACGCAGTGACGTCAACCACGTACGACAAGACTAGAAAAGGCCAGTTCAGAGCCAAGCACGGCACCCTTTGGGCTCCCTTTGCTAATCTCGTGTTAGTAAAAGTTTGGTGAGAGACGATTCACGCTTTTTCAGACTCGTGGTTTTCAGATCGTTTTCTGCTGTTCAGTTTGTGCTTGTGGGTTTGTATCTGCTCTTCAGTGCGAGCAGCAAGCTACGCGTGACTTTGATTAGTCATTGTGTTCTTGTTCGTTCGTTACTGTTTTTCAGGTCGCTCTTCACAGGCCTTGCTGTTCTTCAGTGTGTTCTGTTACTTCGTTCTGAGCAGCCGACCGTTTTCTAGCCATGTTGCGTATACGTACTCCTCGTAGAGTTCGTGCTGTGCGGGGGCTTGGTGTTGGGGTCCTGACCTTGATACAAGTCCAGTCCATGAACAGGGTGGGGAGGAGTTCATGGACCAAGAATTGGTTGCTTCAGCGTGACCAGTTCTGTCATATGCCTTTGCTCTGTGAGATCCGTGAGAATAATCCTGATGATTTCAGGAACTTTCTCCGGATGACGGACCCCGTATTTCACCGTTTGTTGGCTTTGCTGACCCCTTATATTATCAGGCAGGATACCTGCATGAGGCAAGCCATCATTCCGGAGCAGAGGCTCGTCGCCACCCTGCGGTACTTGGCGACGGGGAGAAGCCTGCAGGACTTGAAGTTCTCGACAGGCATCTCCCCCCAGGCTCTGGGGATCATTATCCCAGAGACCTGTTCTGCCATCATCCAGGTCCTGCAGAAGGAGTACATTAAGGTAAGATTTTTATCCTTTAATATCACATTTTATTGTATTTAATGTTTGATAATATATTGTATTTCTTTCCTCATTCCCTAATTACCATGATTGTAATATGCTGTGAATGCCCCCTATGTCCTCATTCATGCTGGATTTTTAGGTAATTATTTTTTTTTGTCCTTCATACATATTTGCCTTCACTTACCTCCCCAGCATGCTCTCCTGGCCCTATATTCACCTCATGTAGTCACTTAATGTATTTTAGCAGCTCCATAGTAGTGCTTTACCACATACACCCCCTAAAATGTTTACAAATCTGATTTGTGGTTTAAATTCAGGCAGAGTGCCAGAGGCTTTTTTTGGGGGGTCCCCAAATCATTTGGAACCCTCCCTCCCCCAACTGCTAAGTCAGCTGATACCAATTCTCTATCTATCCTCAATCATCTATCTGCTGACTTTGCCAAACCCATACACACTATACCCATCTCTTTAGTGGTCAGATTTATGGATGAATTCCCCAAAGCATGTAGTGCAAGGGCCTGCCTGTATACTTTCAAATGGTACAGTTTCAAGTTTTTGTATCCTATTATTATCTTGATAGGTAATAGCAGAATGTCCAAATGTGCTCAAATGTGTACAGTGTGTATTTGTATCTTTGTATTATGACACTTCTTACCTGTCCAGTGGGCTGCCAATAGTGTAACTAAGGAGGGGCTGTTCCAAGTAATACCCATTATTTAGGCATTCATCGCTCAATGAAGTGGAGAGGGTTACCTGTCCAAGAGCCCCCCCTATAATGTTAGAAATGGCCCATGAGAGGGGGGAAGGGGGAATCTGATAGGTGTACCTTATACTTTGGTCTTTAAAAATTCCCATTAATAAATGTTATCTTGATGTTGGCCAAGAAGTTTTGTGTCTAATCTGCTTTTCATGTTTATGTGCAAGAAGACTAATTTTTTTTGGTTTTCCTCAACAGTTTCCTTCCACGCCACAGGAATGGCAGACTGTGGCCTCCCACTTTGCCCAGCGGTGGGACTTTCCTAACTGTGGAGGGGCAGTTGATGGGAAACACGTCCACATCGTCCCACCACCCAACTCGGGGTCATACTATTATAATTATAGGGGTTCAATAGTATTGTGATGTTGGCGGTGGTGTCAGCTAATTACGAGTTCCTGTATGTGGACGTGGGGAAGAATGGCCGGATGTCCGATGGTGGAGTCATCGCCCAGATCGAGTTTTACAGGCGTCTCCAGAATGGCAGCTTGGACTTGCCACCTCCAGAAGACAATGTGGAAGGACTCCCATTCGTCTTCATTGCGGATGAAGCATTTGCGCTGGGGGACCATCTTATGCGGCCATTCCCGATGAGGACCCTCACCCCGGACCAGAGGGTTTTTAATTACCGGCTGGCCAGAGCCAGAAGAGTGGTGGAGAACACATTTGGAATCATGGCCAGCCGGTTCCGCCTATTTCTTACACCCATACATATGGCGGAGTATAAACTGAATCATATTATCCTGGCGTGCTGTGTTCTACATAACTTTTTACGTCAACATTCTGCCAACTATGCTGGCTCAGTTGGGCCTGAGGCCGGAATTATAAATGAAACAACCCTGACGGCGCTTGAAAGTGTCTGTCCTGGCTTGCCCTCCCTGAGTGCCCGTGATGTCCGGCTAAGATACCTTGAGTTCTTTGCAGGTAGGGGGGCCATCAATATGCCAGACAATGTGTGAAACCTTTATCAAATAAAAAAAAAAAGCAAATCTTTGGTGACATTTACTGCTTGTGTTTGTTTTAGCTGACCCTGACAGAAATGTGGTGAGTCGTGAAAATGGCGTGATTGTGTAACCTTATACAAAGCACTGTTGGGTGTTATTTACTAAAGGCAAAGACACTTTGCACTACAAGTGCACTTGAAACTGCACTTGTAGTGCAAAGTGGATTTGCCCTTAGGAAATAACACCCATTGTCACAGAAAACACCAATTAGAGCACCACAAAAGTGTTGGAGCGTTGGGACAATAATCCACACATTCTTGATTAACAATCTTTTTAATACCTGCACAATCACATGTGCATTTTGACAAGGTTTTTAAAACAAACCAACATGTTTGTTGTACAACAATTTTTGAGGTCACATTAGAAAAAGTAGAAATGTCCATTTAAGATAAAACAGGCATGTTTAAAACCAACAAGAAAGACACCAATCTTGAACTTACAAAGTTCACATTAGGTAGAACTTGAAGGCAATATCAGACATGAGTATTTAGGAACTGTGTTTGCTATTGCGTTCATATGGGGTGAAGTCACCCCAGGAAAAGCCAAATTTTGAAGATGCACATCAATTTATGAATGTCAACATGTGCTACCTGCCATCACGGGGGATCAAGGGACGTGTTTTGGGGGAACAACCCCTTCCTCTCAGCTACTTTATTATGGAGGAAGGGGTTGCACCCCCAAAACGCGTCCATTGATCTGCCGTGATGGCAGATAGCACATGTTGACACACTGTGTGCATCTTCAAAATTTGGCTTTTCTACTATTTGAAAATTTTTTTTAACATTGTAGCACACCATAAAAGAAAGGGCTTTGGAGGGGGTTTAAACTCTCCCCAAAACATCAATGATGTTCTTATTTTTTTTAATAACATCATTGATGTTTTTCGTGATGTTTTCCAATGCAACATTACACCCCATGATCTCCCCAATCAGGATCTGTGGACTTTCCGAGGTGAAATGCCCTGGATCCACAACATCACGATCACCTAAAAAGATAGAAACCCTAAAAACATGTATTATAAATATGCCGGCATCCATCTCTTTTACCTGAGCCTGTGGTCGCAGACACTCACCTGTTGTGGTGACTAGTTCCACCACGTCTTCTTCATCCTCCTGCTCTTCTTGTGTTTGGGGTATTCCCCCTTCTTCCAGAGGTGGGGGGTCTCTGGTCTCCTCGGATGAGGGGTGTCCTCCGAGTCTTTTATCCCCTATGTGAAACAAAAATGGTATACTTAGCACACAGATATTTGATGGCAGAACTATAAATATGAAACATTGCTTGGAAGTGGGGTACAATTGTCTATTTTGTCAGAGTTCCAAGATGTCGATTTTTGAGTGTCCTTTGTCAAGCTTCAATACTTTACCTGTCTTGTACAAGCTTCACAGATGGAGACACCCCTATAGTATACACTGGAGCACCTGTGTGGGCCCCCTAATAAAAAGGGTGTTCTTGTGTCCCACACTAGTGCTCCAGCGTCCAGATGTGAAAACTGCTGAGTGTCCTCTCCTTATACAGAATCTAGTTTGCATTTCATTCTAGTAACAAACCCTTTTGCACAACCAAATTAGTTTCAGACAAGTAGGCCCTAAAAAATGTTGTCAAATGCATATGGCCAAAACAATGGTGTTTTATATGCCGAAATAAAAATGTTTGATACGAACGAATAATGTGCCCATGAACATGAAAGTTGCCATTTTAAACTGTACAACAGTTCCTAAAAGCACATGGAGCAGCACGAACGTAATAAACACAAAAAGAATAGGAACACAGCACAACTACCTACTTTTTTGCAGCACTCTCCAGATCTTTCTATACTGCTCATGCTCTCTTAATTTCAGGTCCGACCACCGCTTCCTGAGCTGATCTTTCGATTGTCGTACCCCGAAATTCCGGTGCAGATTCTTGACCACTTTCGCCATGATCTTGGCCTTTCTGACATTGGGGTTGGGGTAAGGTCCATACTTCCCGTCATAGTCGGCCTTCTTCAGGATGTCGACCATCTCCAACATCTCCCCAAAGGACATATTTGAGGCCTTAAATCTCCTTCTGGATCGTGACGTTTCCGGCTCCGGGCTTTCCTCCCCCTCCTCCTCATTGCTATAATTAGCACGCACCTGCTGTGTCTCCGCCATGTGCTCTTCCCCCACTGCGCCGAACGAAAAGGGGCGGGGAATAGACTAGAAAGAACGTCAGGGGCGGGCGGAGTTACACGCATGCGCAGTGTCTATAAAGCGTAACACGCGTGCGTAGTACGTACGATCTGTGAGCGGAGGAAGGAGTATCGGAGGCACCGATCGTGAAAACGAAGGTAAGATCTAAGCTTGGGCCTATACCGCTTCTAAATTGAGGCCTATATTGTAACAAGATTAGGAGAGTTTTGCCTTACATTAGGGTTTGTCTTGTGTTGTGTCTTGCAGAGAAAATGGATGGCTTCAACAACCACAATTTCCTCCCCCTGTTCATAGACAAGTACAGGGAGCTGCCCTGTCTGTGGCAGGTGAGACATCCTCATTATAATAATAAACAAAAGAGGCAGGCAGCGCTGGAGAAACTGCTGGAGTTGGTGACGCCGGTGGTCCCCACAGCAACCATCCCTTATTTAAAAACCAAAATTGGTGGCCTGAGGAGCACTTATCTTAGGGAGCGCAAGAAGGTCACGGATTCCCAGAGGTCCGGAGCTGCAGCAGATGACGTTTATGTCCCCAGACTGTGGTACTATGAGAGACTGCGATTTCTGTCAGACCACACTGAAGTCAGGGAATCCCTCTCAACCCTTCTTTCCACTCTTCCTTCCACCCCAGCTGATGCTTCCCATTTCCAACCTGGGCCTTCCAGCCAGGAAGAAGTGGAGGAGCCCAGCTTGAGTCAGGTATAGCATTCTTCTACAGATTTCTGGTCAATAAATAAGCGATGTTTACTAGACGTTATTATTGATCACTAATTGCTGATTGAAAAAAGTGTTTTACATATCAATAGACAGTAGTGGGCACAAAAAATTGGGACAAGAATGAAAAATGCTGGGCTTAGAATGATAATCTGTTATATTTGTTAACATTCAATTTGCAACAGTCAGGAGGTGAAAATTGTGTGTAATTGATGAATAAAAAACTAAAACTAGGTCCCTTTTTCATACACAGGCAGGGCTGGTGCAAGGATTTTTGACACCCTAGGCGAAACCTCATTTTGCCGCCCCCCCCCCTGGCTCCACCCCTGACCACACCCCCTTTGCCCTGCCCCACCTTTTTAATGAAACGCCCATCGAATGAAGCCTACCAGCGCCCATCAAAGAATGTTTGCCTGCTTCCATTCATTTGGAAGTTGGGACACAGACACAGTCCTCCGCTGCACCTCTGACACTTTGTGCGATTAAAGTGGCGGCTGCCTGCTATTGCTGAGACTTAGTTGCCTGCTGCAGAGAGAAGAGTGTAGGAACACCAGTGGCTGGGCGCCCTAGGCAGCAGTCCTATGCAGGGTTATGGGGAAGAGGCCCTTGTTCCCTTCAACATGGGGACAAGATGTTTTGGGGGGGCTGAGCCTTCCTGCCCCAAAACAACTCCCCATGCTGAGGGCATGTGGCCTGGTATGGTTCAGGAGGGAGTGGGCGCTCGCTTCTTTCCTGGCCTGCCAGGCTGCATACTTTTTTCAGGCATTCTTTTTACTAGTCGCACCCAAATCGCATCTATATCACACAGGTGCGACTTTCATGCGACTTTTGTGGGTTTACATTGAAGTAATTGAATCAAGTCGCATGAAAGTAGTGCAGGAACTTCTCTGAAGTCACTGTGACTTGAAGTCGCAAAGATTTGAATGATTATCATAGGTAAACTTGTGGTGCGACTTGTCATGCGACTTTGCGGCAGGAAAAGTCACACAAGTGTGAATGGGACCTAAACCCCAAGGAAACACCATATATATATATAGTAGCATACCTCAGTTCTCATATTGCTTGTTGTGTGCTCTTTGTTCAAAGTTGTTGTTTCTTCACAAACAGCCTTTCCAGATTCTCTCACCCATTACTGTCTATAGGGTGGCTCCTTTTAGGGTCCTCTAGAGCCAATCTTACACTTCTGTGTGTGTCGGTGCGGTACCTCTTCCCGTTGCAGCCAGCCCAGGCTCCATGTGTCCCCAAGCCCGGAGAGCTGCCGCCAGGCGCCACGCCATCCTCCATCCTTACTCCGCTCCAGGAGAGCGTGGGGGGGCGGGGCGGGGGGGCGCTGTGCCGCTGGACTGACATGGATGATGGACACAGCCGAGAGCTGTCTCGGCGAGATATATGACAGAGCGGAGAGTGGAGAGCGGAGGGGGCAGCTGCTGCTGCCTGACACTGACACAGAGAGCGCCCTGGGGGTTGCTGGACAGGACAGATGTTACTGGCTCGCCGCTCGCTGCAAGATAGCAGAGCAGAGAGGGGGGATTACTGTCTGTGTAAACACAGCAGCGGCGAAGCGGGGGGGGGGCGGGGGCGGCTGATGCTTGACATGGCAGGGTAGTTGCAAGGACAGTGCAGGAGTAAAATAGCCAGCGGCCGGGCGCCCTAGGCGGCAGTGCGCCCTAGGCGGTTGCCTAGTCCACCTAGTGGTAGCACCGGCCCTGTACACAGGAAGACTTCAGCCAGGAGGAGGCTCTGGAATGTGGCAGCCAGGAGGAGGCGGGGGTTAGTGGCAGCCAGGAGGAGGCAGGGCTAAGTGTCAGCTAGGAGAAGCCTGGGACCAGTCGCAGCCTGACAGAATCGCAGGTTCCTCCCCTCCGCCTTCCATACAAAAGAGCGAGGAAGGCGACTCACATACAGGATTCAGCACTCAGGCTCATTCAGGAGGCTTCTGCGTCCCTCCGAGCCTTACCCACTCCTGAAGAGGCCTTTGCCTGCATGGCTGCCACAAAACTGCAGGGCATGCAGGAGGGTCAATGCAAGCTATGTGAGGACCTTCTTTATAAAGTCCTAAGTAAGGGGGTGAGTGGGGAACTAACACCCATTACCTACCAGAGTGAGTTGGCCCCTCCTCCTCCTCCTCCTCCTCCTCCTGCTGCCACAACTCCACCACCAGAGCCACAGCGTGGAAGGAAGCGTGGAAGGAAGACCACAGAGTGATGGTCCTGGGTTCAGTCTGGTCTGGCCAGGCCCGGATTTACTCCCTTTGCCGCCCCAAGGCCGGGCGCTTCAATGCCGCCCCCCCCCCCCACACACCACACCACCAGAAAGAGCCCCCAGACATAATACGGTCAAAGACTGCAGACATGATACAAGAGATGGTCAGAGACTGCAATCATAGTACAGGAGATGGTCAGAGACTGCAATCATAGTACAGGAGATGGTCAGAGACGGCAGACATGATACAGGGGATGGTCAGAGACTGCAGTTCCTATGGACATTAGTAGATAATGGCCGATCGGCCCTCTCACCTGACCCAGCGATACAGCAATGGTTCCTCTGATCAGGAGTCAGCTCACTCTGAATTGCCCGTGGCGACTCCACTGGGTAGCACCCAGATCTGTATTCCTGCAATGACTCCATTCCTTTCCCTGCCAGGGATGGTGGTAGGCTGTGTGGCTTTCCCTCTGGTGGTGCAGGGCAGCGGGGTTCTCTCTCTGATGGTGTTCCCTCAGCACTGCCCTCTCCCTCTGGAGCCCTGGGTGTACTTTCCTGGGTGTAGACCCCCCAGGACAAACCACCCCCTTCCATTAGTACAGACCCTCCCCCCAGGACAAACCCCCCACCATTAGTACAGACCCCCCAGGACAACCCCCCTCCCTTCATTAGTACAGACCCCCCCAGGACAACCCCCCCTCCCTTAGTACAGACCCCTCAGGACAAACCCACCCCCCTTCCTTAGTACAGACCCCCCCAGGACAAATCCCCCTCCCTTAGTACAGACCCCCCCAGGACAAACCCACCTCCCTTAGTATAGACCCCCCCAGGACAAACCCACCCCCCTCCCTTAGTACAGACCCCCCCAGGACAAACCCACCTCCCTTCATTAGTACAGACCCCCCCAGGACAAACGCCCCTCTATTAGTACAACCCCCCCCAGGACAACCCCCCTCCATTAGTACAAACCCCCCCAGGTCTACCCCCCTCCATTAGTACAAACCCCCCAGGACAACCCCCCTCCATTAGTACAAACCCCCCCAGGACAAACCACCCCTCCCTTCATTAGTACAGACCACCCCAGGACAAACCCACCCCCCTCCCTTAGTACAGACCCCCCCCAGGACAAACCCACCTCCCTTCATTAGTACAGACCCCCCCAGGACAAACGCCCCTCTATTAGTACAACCCCCCCCAGGACAACCCCCCTCCATTAGTACAAACCCCCCCAGGTCTACCCCCCTCCATTAGTACAAACCCCCCCAGGACAACCCCCCTCCATTAGTACAAACCCCCCCAGGACAAACCACCCCTCCCTTCATTAGTACAGACCCCCCCAGGACAAACCCCCCTCCATTAGTACAAACCCCCCCAGGAAAACCCCCCTCCATTAGTACAAACCCCCCCAGGAAAACCCCCTCTCCATTAGTACAAACCCCCCCAGGTCAACCCCCACCCCCTCCATTAGCACAGACCCCCCAAGGACAAACCGCCCCTACCTTCATTAGTACAAACCCCCCAGGACAACCCCCCTCCATTAGTACAAACCCCCCAGGACAAACCCCCTCCATTAGTACAAACCCCCCTGGACAACCCCCCCTTCATTAGTACAGACATCCCAGGACAACCCCCCTCCATTAGTACAAACCCCCCAGGACAACCCCCCCTTCACTAGTACAGACCCCCCCAGGACAACCCCCCCTTCACTAGTACAGACCCCCCAGGACAACCCCCCCTTCACTAGTACAGACCCCCCAGGACAACCTCCCCTCCAAGTGTGTACAACAGAACAGATGGAGACAGGCACAGACTTGGGCGGGAGTGAGAGACAGAGGAGAACACGCCCCCCCCGCCCGCCGCCGCCGCACAGAGACCTGCCGCTCTGATCTTCGGCGGCTGCTCTCCTTCTCTGACAGGAGGAGGGAGGGGGGATGGGCTTGAGCAGCGAAAACACAGCGGTGGGGCGGTGACCTGCGGAGGGAGCCGCCTCAGTCTGGACACAGAGAGGAGGAGGAGGGAGAGGAGCACTCTAGCGCTTCAGCGCCCCCACCTCTCTGGCGCCCGGGTGCACTGCATGCTGATGTTAGTGTGGGGGGCGGCGGCGCCGCCCCTGTACCACTGCCGCCCCGAGGCCTGGCCTCGGTGGCCTTGTGGGAAATCCGGCCCTGGGTCTGGCCAAAGATGCAGTCTCTTGTATGACCATAGCCTGGGGACACAGATGTCATCTGCTGCTTTCCAGATCTCTGGGACTTCTGGACCAGACTGCACTCCCTTATATATGGACTCCTCAGGCCACCAATTTTGCTTGAAAATAGTTGATGTGTGCCCTGGGGGCCAAAGGCTTCACCCATTTCAGCTGTTTCTCCAGCGTTGCCTCCCTCTTTGTTTAGTTGTGTGCCCTATAATAAAGGAATTTTTTGTTCAATTATACTCGCCTATGTGTGTTTTCCTTCAAAAAGGACAGTTTGTTTGTGAGGATTCAGGTACATTTCAAAATACAATGTGAAATTAACAAGAGACACCAACACCAAACAATCTCCTACAGATTAAATAATACAAGATATCAATGGTGTTGTGGTAACTTGACACACAAAACACACACAAAAATATTATAGAGTAAAACACAACAAAAACAACAATAAAAACACAGCCTTGAAAAAAAAACAAACCCCCCCAAAAAATACAAAATCAGCCTGGAAGAAAACCAAAAAAAACATTGCAGCGTGACGAAAGTGCTGTATCCATTCCGAACGCTAATTTTACCAGACCGAGCTGTTCCGTCTCGGAATTTCTTCTGAGCATGCGTGGCACTTTGTGCGTCGGAAATGGCCACACACGGTCGGAATTGACGCGATCGGATTTTGTTGTCGGAAAATTTTATAGCCTGCCCTCAAACTTTGTGCGTCGGAAAATCCGATGGAAAATGTCCGATGGTGCCCACACACGGTCGGAATGTCCGACAACACGCTCTGATCGGACATTTTCCATCGGAAAATCGACTCTACTGAAGCATGAACGCAGAAGAGCTGAAAGAGCCTGGAGAAGAAATTCTACTAAGGAAAACCACTCAAACTACAAAGTACTCTCCGAGAAATATCACAAAGCAATCTTCAAAGCAAAAAAAGAACATTTCTCGAACACCATCTCAACAGCCTTAAACCGCCCTCGGGAACTTTTCAAAATAGTCGCCCAGACTATGAACCCAACCTGCCTAGAGCCCCCAGCCAATGAAACTTAAGATGTCTGCACTGATGGAGGGGGGGTCTGTACTGAGGGGGGGTTAGAACTGATGGAGGGGGGGTCTGCAATGAGGGAGGGGAGGTCTGCACTGATGGAGGGGGGTCTGTACTGAGGGGGGGTGAACTGATGGAGGGGGGGTCTGTACTGAGTGGGGATGTGAACTGATGGAGGGGGGGTCTGTACTGAGGGGGGGTGTGAACTGATGGAGGGGGGGTCTGCAATGAGGGAGGGGAGGTCTGCACTGATGGAGGGGGGTCTGTACTGAGGGGGGATGTGAACTGATGGAGGGGGGTCTGCAATGATGGGGGGGAGGTCTGCACTGATGGAGGGGGGTCTACACTGGGGTCTATAGTGATAGAGGGGGGTCTATACTGATAGATGAGGGTCTGCACTGAGGGGGTCTATACTGATAGATGGGGGTCTGCAATAAGGGGGTCTACACTGATAGATGGGAGTCTATGCTGATAGATGGGGGGTCTGCAATGAGAGAGGCTATACTGATGGATGGGGTCTGTACTTAGTGAGGAGGATCTATACTGCGAGAGGGGGGTCTGTACTTTATGGGGGGTCTATACTGAGAGGGGGTCTGCAGTTAGTAGAGGGGGGTCTGTACTGAGGGGGGCTATACTTGGTGGAGGGGGGTGACACCAATTTTTTCCTCACCGGGTGACACCAACCCTAGTGATGCCACTGGAGAGACACGCTCTCCGCTCAGAGCCGTGCTGTCCTGAGAAGACAGAGGACTCTGATGGAGGACTCTGATGGGCACTGATAGGGGGGCACTGATAAGATTTACTGATGAGCACTGAAGGGGAGGCACTGATAGGGGACACCGATGGGAGGCACTGATAGGGGACACCGATGGGAGGCACTGATAGGGGACACCGATGGGAGGCACTGATAGGGGACACCGATGGGAGGCACTGATAGGATTTACTGATGGGCACTGAAGGGAGGCACTGATAGGGGGCACTGATGGGAGGCACTGGTGGGCAATGATAGGAGGCACTGATGGGGGGCACTGAGAAGGCACTAGGGGGCACTGATAAGGGGCGCCGATGGGAGGCACTGATAGGATTTACTGATCAGCATTGATTTGAGGCACCGATGGGAGGCACCAATGGGATTTACTGATGAGCACTGAAGGGAGGCACTGATAGGGGTCACTGAGAAGGCACTAGGGGGCACTGATAGGGGGCACTAAGAAGGCACTGATAGGGACACTGATAGGAGGCACTGATGAGCACTGAAAGGGGGCACTGATAGGAGGCATTGATGAGCACTGATAGGCAGAACTCATAGGCTGCACGGATGGGCACTGAGGAACACTGATAGGTAGAACTAAGGCAGTATTGATGGGCAGTATTGAAGAGTACCGATAGGTGGCATGGATGGACGCTGCAATAATGAGCACTGATAGGTGGTGCTGATAGGCAGATTTGATGGGCACTAATAGGCAGCATTAATAAAAACTGATAGGTAACACTTGTAGGCGGCATTGATGGGCACTGATACATGGCACTGATGATTGGGGCACTGATTATCAGTGTAAACAATTTGCTGACATTGACAGTTAATGGCAGTCCTTTCCTCACACAGAGACAGCGCTGAAGGAAAGGGCTGCGGATAACCGGCAAGTCTGTTTACATGTGATCAGCTGACATCACATGGTAAAGGGCCACTGTGATTGCACTGGATGCACGTCCCAGGGGGCATGCGGGAAGCACGGTTTTGGGGGGATGTCCATGAATACCCTCCCAAAATTGGAAGCCTGGAGCTCGGATGGAAGGGGGGGGCCCATCATTGTTTCTTGCACCAGGGCCCTGAAGGTTCTAGTTATGCCTCTGACTATCACACATCGTTATCGACCCTAAAGACCCCAACTACCGCAGACCGATAACAAGTCTTAACACCATCTCCAAGGTTATGGAGAAAGCAGTCGTACAACAGCTACAACTCCACTTGGACACACACAAACTCTTGGACCCTCTTCAATCAGGCTTCTGCCCAGGCCACGGCACAGAAACGGCACTTCTCAAAGTATGGGACGATGCCCTCGAAGCAGCAGATGACGGAGAATCAAGTCTCCTGGTACTGTTGGACCTCAGTGCAGCGTTCAATACAGTGGACCACAACACCCTACTCACCCACCTCACAGAAGTAGCAGGAGTCACAGATTCAGAGCTACAATGGTTCACATCCTTCTTAGAAAATCGTTCTCAGACAGTGAAACTAGGAGCCTTCACCTCCGAAACCCGCGCAATCTCGTATGGAGTCCCTCAAGAGTCACCTTTATCACCAGTACTCTTCAACATCTACATCCGTCCTCTCCTCAAAATCATCAGAAAATCGGATCTCTGCTACCACTCATACTCTGACGACACGCAACTCTACTTTTGCATCACCGGACAAAAAGACCATTATCAGCAACTAGAAAAATGCCTCACATTGATAGACAACTGGATGACCACTAGCTACCTTAAACTCAACGGATCCAAAACAGAGCTTCTTCTACTACACGCAAACCAAAATACAAAAAACAAGAACCCTTGGACACCGCCCACCGTCTTTGGACAGACCGCACTAGGCCAGACAAGGCCGCGGCCACGACGGGCAGTTTTAGCGACCTGGCAGGCCACCAGCAGCCCACCGGACCGTACCCGGCCTGTGAATGGGCAGGCAGGATGACGAGGGGGGCCCGCAGCCAGGCCAGGAACAGAGGAACGGCTCACTTCAGCAAGGAGAGGAAGATTCGGCCGGCAGTGGCGTCATTCGGGCCCCGTTCGTAAGTAGGAGTCGTTCGCAGCTCAGATGTTCGTAAGTCGGGGACCCCCTGTATTGTTACCATAGTAACATTGTACTACTCTGGGGAAGTGATCAGGATTTTTTTATCACATTATGACAAATTATCAAACATTATGTTTGAATTTCACTGGTATAAGCATCCATTTTTACTGAATGAAATGTATTCATTCAGTGTGTATTGTTGTGATTAGCTGTGATTGGCCACACATGTCACACAGTCACATGGTACAGATGGGCGGTGATTGGCCCTGTCTATACTGTGTGATCACTGTGGCCAATCTCAGCTAGCAACACAATTCATGAATCAAAGCCATTCATTGTTTACAATTGTCATGTGATCTGCTGTGATAGGTCACAGTGATCACATGGTACTGGCAGTGGACCAGTACACTGATCAGTCACTGTACTGGAATATTGGAACTTTTTATAAATGAATACTGTATACAGTATGTGTATTAAATAAGTACAAGACACTTTTTACTTGCTGATTGACTCTATACCCCACTGGCTACCCCGACTCTGTAGATCCTCTCTTATCTCTGACACCTTGGGTTCCATTCTGCAATGTGACGTTAGCAAATGAGAAACTCACACAATCTCACTGAACCACTCAGAACAGTTTACTAGAATAAACAATGGAACACAATGAAGAGCACCTCCATTATTGAAGCTATACCATCATAATCACATCTATATACCACCAAAATTACATCTATATACTTTCATAATCACATCTATATACCATAACCACATCTATATGGTGGTATTTAGATGCGATTATGATGCTATATAGATGTGATTATGATGCTATATAGATGCGATGATGGTATATAGATGCGATGATGGTATATAGATGCGATCATGGTATACACGTGTGATTATGATGGTATATAGATGTAATTATGATGGTAGATAGATGTTATGATGGTATATAGATGTGATTATGATGGTATATAGATGGGATTATGGTATTTGGATGCGATTACCATTATTGCATCTATATACCATAATCGCATCTATATACAATCATAATCACATCTATATACCATAATCGCATCAATATACCATCATAATAGCATCTATATACCATAATCATATCTATATACCATAATCATATCTATATACCATCATAATCAAATCTATATACCATCATCACATCTATATACCATAATCACATATATATGGTGGTATATAGATGTGTTTATGATGGTTTATAGATGTGATTATGGAATATAGATGTGATTATGATGGTATATAGATGTGAATATGATGGTATATAGATTTGATTATGGTAGTATTTAGATGTTATTATGGTATATAGATGAGATTATGATGGTATATAGATGTGATTATGGTGGTGTATAAATGCGATTATGATGGTATATAGATGCGATTATGATGATATATAGATACGATTTTTATGGTAAATAGATGTGATTATGATGGTATATAGATGCGATTATTTTATATCGATGCAATTATGGTATATAGATGTGATTATGATGGTTATATTGTGTTATATAGCTAAAATGATGATGGTATATAGATTTGATTATGGTATATAGATGTGATTATGATGGTGTATAGATGTGATTATGATGGTATATATATATGGTATATAGATGGGATTATGGTATTTAGATGGGATTACCATAATCCCATCTATATACCATCATAATCACATCGATATACCATAATCACTTCTATATACCATCATAATCGAATCTCTATACTATCAAAATCGTATCTATATACCATCATAATCACATCTATATACCATCTTCATAATTACATCTCTATACCATCATAACATCTATATACCATCATAATTACATCTATATAACATGATTGCATCTATATACTATCATAATCACATCTATATACTATCATAATCACATCTATATACCTTCATAATCACATCTATATACCATTAAAATCGCATCTATATACCATAATCAAATCTATATACCATTATGGTATACACAGATGTGATTATGATGGTATATAGAAGCAATTATGATGGTATATAGATGCTACTATGATGGTATACAGATACGATTATTATGCTATATAGATGTGATTATGATGGTATATAGATGCAATGATGGTATATAGATGGGAGTATGAAGGTATATAGATGCGATTATGATGGTTATATGGTGTTATATAGCTAAAATTATGATGGTATATAGATGTGATTATGATGGTGTATAGATGTGATTATGATGGTAAATAGATGTGATTATGGTATATAGATGTGATTATGATGGTGTATAGATGTGATTATGATGGTAAATAGATGTGATTATGATGGTATATAGATGTGATTATGGTATATAGATGTGATTATGATGGTATATAGATGTAATTATGATGGTATATAGATGCGATTATGGTATTTAGATGCGATTACCATTATTGAAGCTATACCATCATAATCACATCTATATACCACCAAAATTACATCTATATACTTTCATAATCACATCTATATACCATAACCGCATCTATATGGTGGTATTTAGATGTGATTATGATGGTATATAGATGTGATTATGGTACATAGATGCGATGACGGTATATAGATGCGATCATGGTATACACGTGTGATTATGATGGTATATAGATGTAATTATGATGGTAGATAGATGTTATGATGGTATATAGATGTGATTATGGTATTTAGATGCGATTACCATTATTGCACCTATATACCATAATCGCATCTATATACCATCATAATCACATCTATATACCATAATCACATCAATATAGCATCTATATACCATAATCATATCTATATACCATCATAACCAAATCTATATACCATCATCACATCTATATACCATAATCACATATATATGGTGGTATATAGATGTGTTTATGATGGTTTATAGATGTGATTATTGAATATAGATATGATTATGATGGTATATAGATGTGAATATGATGGTATATAGATTTGATTATGGTGGTATTTAGATGTTATTATGGTATATAGATGAGATTATGATGGTATATAGATACGATTATGATGGTATATAGATGCGATTATGATGATATATAGATACGATTTTTATGGTAAATAGATGTGATTATGATGGTATATTGATGTGATTATTTTATAACGATGCAATGATGGTATATAGATGTTATTATGATGGTTATATTGTGTTATATAGCTAAAATGATGATGCTATATAGATTTGATTATGATATATAGATGTGATTATGATGGTGTATAGATGTGATTATAATGGTATATATATTGTATATAGATGGGATTATGGTATTTAGATGTAATTACCATAATCCCATCTATATACCATCATAATCACATCGATATACCATAATCACTTCTATATACCATCATAATCGAATCTCTATACTATCAAAATCGTATCTATATACCATCATAATCACATCTATATACCATCTTCATAATTACATCTCTATACCATCATAACATCTATATACCATCATAATTACATCTATATAACATGATTGCATCTATATACTATCATAATCACATCTATATACCTTCATAATCACATCTATATACCATTAAAATCGCATCTATATACCATAATCAAATCTATACACCATTGTGGTATACACAGATGTGATTATGATGGTATATAGATGCTACTATGATGGTATACAGATACGATTATTATGCTATATAGATGTGATTATGATGGTATAATAAATGCAATGATGGTATATAGATGGGAGTATGAAGGTATATAGATGTGATTATGATGGTTATATGGTGTTATATAGCTAAAATTATGATGGTATATAGATTTAATTCTGGTATATAGAAGTGATTATGATGGTGTATAGATGTGATTATGATGGTAAATAGATGAAATTATGATGGTATATAGATGTGATTATGGTATATAGATGTAATTATGATGATATATAGATGTGATTATGGTATTTAGATGCGATTACCATTATTGAAGCTATACCATCATAATCACATCTATATACCACCAAAATTACATCTGTATACTTTCATAATCACATCTATATACCATAACCGCATCTATATGGTGGTATTTAGATGCGATTATGATGGTATATAGATGTGATTATGATGGTATATAGATGTGATTATGGTACATAGATGCGATGATGGTATATAGATGCGATCATGGTATACACGTGTGATTATGATGGTATATAGATGTAATTATGATGGTAGATAGATGTTATGATGGTATATAGATGTGATTATGATGGTATATAGATGGGATTATGGTATTTAGATGCGATTACCATTATTGCATCTATATACCATAATCGCATCAATATACCATCATAATAACATCTATATACCATCTATATATATAGATACGATTATGATGGTATATAGATGCGATTATGATGATATATAGATACGATTTTTATGGTAAATAGATGTGATTATGATGGTATATTGATGTGATTATTTTATAACGATGCAATGATGGTATATAGATGTTATTATGATGGTTATATTGTGTTATATAGCTAAAATGATGATGCTATATAGATTTGATTATGATATATAGATGTGATTATGATGGTGTATAGATGTGATTATAATGGTATATATATTGTATATAGATGGGATTATGGTATTTAGATGTAATTACCATAATCCCATCTATATACCATCATAATCACATCGATATACCATAATCACTTCTATATACCATCATAATCGAATCTCTATACTATCAAAATCGTATCTATATACCATCATAATCACATCTATATACCATCTTCATAATTACATCTCTATACCATCATAACATCTATATACCATCATAATCACATCTATATAACATGATTGCATCTATATACTATCATAATCACATCTATATACCTTCATAATCACATCTATATACCAGGGCGGCACAGTGGTGTAGTGGTAGCACTCTCGCCTAGCAGTAAGAAGGGTCACTGGTTCGAATCCCAACCACGACACTACCTGCTTGGAGTTTGCATGTTCTCCCTGTGCCTGCGTGGGTTTCCTCCGGGTACTCCGGTTTCCTCCCACACTCCAAAGACATGCTGGTAGGTTAATTAGATCCTGTCTAAATTGTCCCTAGTATGTATGAATGTGAGTTAGGGACCTTAGATTGTAAGCTCCTTGAGGGTAGGGACTGATGTGAATGTACAATGTATATGTAAAGCGCTGCGTAAGTTGACGGCGCTATATAAGTACCTGAAATAAATAAAATAAAATAAAAAAATATACCATAATCATATCTATATACCATCATAATCAAATCTATATACCATCATAACATCTATATACCATAATCACATATATATGGTGGTATATAGATGTGTTTATGATGGTTTATAGATGTGATTATGGAATATAGATGTGAATATGATGGTATATAGATTTGATTATGGTGGTATTTAGATGTTATTATGGTATATAGATGAGATTATGATGGTATATAGATGTGATTATGGTGGTATATAGATGCGATTATGATGGTATATAGACGCGATTATGATGATATATAGATACGATTTTTATGGTAAATAGATGTGATTATGATGGTATATAAATGCGATTATTTTATATCGATGCAATGATGGTATATAGATGAGATTATGATGGTTATATTGTGTTATATAGCTAAAATGATGATGGTATATAGATGTGATTATGATGGTGTATAGATGTGATTATGATGGTATATATATGGTATATAGATGGGATTATGGTATTTAGATGTGATTACCATAATCCCATCTATATACCATCATAATCACATCGATATACCATAATCACTTCTATATACCATCATAATCGAATCTCTATACTATCAAAATCGTATCTATATAACATCATAATCACATCTTTATACCATCTTCATAATTACATCTTTATACCATCATAACATCTATATACCATCATAATTACATCTATATAACATGATTGCATCTATATACTATCATAATCACATCTATATACCTCCATAATCACATCTATATACCATTAAAATCGCATCTATATAACCATAATCAAATCTATATACCATTATGGTATACACAGATGTGATTATGATGGTATATAGATGCGATTATGATGGTATATGGATGCTGCTATGATGGTATATAGATACGATTATTATGCTATATAGATGTGATTATGATGGTATATAGATGCAATGATGGTATATAGATGTGAGTATGAAGGTATATAGATGTGATTATGATGGTTATATGGTGTTATATAGCTAAAATTATGATGGTATATAGATTTAATTTTGGTATATAGATTTGATTATGATGGCGTATAGATGTGATTATGATGGTAAATAGATGTGATTATGGTATATAGATGTGATTATGATAGTATATAGATGTAATTATGATGGTATATAGATGTGATTACCATTATTGAAGCTATACCATCATAATCACATCTATATACCACCAAAATTACATCTATATACTTTCATAATCACATCTATATACCATAACCGCATCTATATGGTGGTATTTAGATGCGATTATGATGGTATATAGATGTGATTATGGTACATAGATGAGATGATGGTATATAGATGCGATCATGGTATACACATATGATTATGATGGTATATAGATGTAATTATGATGGTATATAGATGGGATTATGGTATTTAGATGCGATTATCATTATTGCATCTATATATCATAATCGCATCTATATACCATAATCGCATCAATATACCATAATCATATCTATATACCATAATCATATCTATATACCATCATAATCAAATCTATATACCATCATCACATCTATATACTATAATCACATATATATGGTGGTATATAGATGTGTTTAAGATGGTTTATAGATGTGATTATGGAATGTAGATGTGAATATGATGGTATATAGATTTGATTATGATGGTATATAGATGAGATTATGATGGTATATAGATGTGATTATGGTGGTATATAGATGCGATTATGATGATATATAAATGAAAATATTTGCCAGCACACCATGGAACGGCGTAGATAGCGTCCAAACGTGTAGTTTATTGCATGATCACAACACAAAGAGAGTGCAACGTTTCGGAGTCACGCAGGACCACTTCGTCAGGCAATTGATAAATGTGAAAAAACAGTGAAAATTATATAAAGAAACATCAACCAATCAGGAGAAGAGAAAAGGAAAAAACAAAAGACTCCTCCCACCCCCAGACTGGTGTGACATCATAAAATAAAAAAGGCACTAACAAATGTTTAAAAAATTTTTTTTCATGAATGGAGGAAAAGTAAATGACAAAGGAGGGTACAGAAAAAAGTAATGTGAAACTGTCATCATGGTACCTCCTCGACGATGCTGCAAACCGTTGTGGGGATGGAACAGCTGTTAGGGAACATCAGACTGCAGTGCACGATCCGTAACGGATCGGCGCCGGTGCTGGGATTGGATGCTGTGGGACGAGACTCAGTGTTAAACATAGGACGCGCTTGCGTCACGCAGCGGTAGCCGGGGCAACAGGAGACGCTGAAGTCCCTGGCATAACAGCGTGTGAGGGAGGTAACAGCGGCCGCCGACCGCGCATGCGCGATGTGCCGGTCGTAGCTGGGCAACGGGGGACGCTGCTGTGCTGGGGCCGTCGATGTCATGGAAACGAGTGACGTAGGCGGACCCCGCCCCTGAGCTGGGATATGTCAAAACCACGGGAGGTGAGTGAGTAGGGTGAAGTGAAAATGCAAGAAGTGAAAATAGGGGAGAGAGAGTGGGAAGAGAGAAGAAAAGCAAATAGAAGCAAAGAGTTTAAACAGAAGAGGCAAAAGTGACAGACAGAGTACAACAAGGAAAAATAATACTCAGAGAGGATGTTGCTGAAGTGCAGATGGGAAGAAGAAAAAGAATTGAAGAGAACGATGAAGTAAAAAATAAATAATAAAAAAATTAAAAATAAATAAATAGAAAAGATAGAAGAAATAGAGAGAAAAAATAATAACAAATAATAATAAATAATAAATATGAATGGAAAAAAGAAAAGAAAAATAAATAAAAAATAAATAAAAGAAAAGAAAAAAGAAAAAGAAAAAAGAAAAATAAAAAATAAAACTAAAACTAAAAATCGATAATAAAGGTAAAAATAGAAAAGAATAAATGGGAAGATAAAAAAAAAAGTAAGTAAAAAATAATAATAGAAATTAAGGAAATGGAGAAATGCAGAAAGAGATAGAGAAGAAAGGAAAACTGATAAAAGAAAAAAAAAGAAAGAAAGAAAAAAGAAAATCAAAAAGAAATATGTAAATTAAGATAAGAGTGAAATTAAAAAAATGAAAAAAGTTGAGGTGGAAAAAACAAAACCGGAAAAAAACGAAAAAAATGAAGAAACGAAAAAAGAAAACGAAAACCGAGAAAACGAGAAAACAAAAAACTGAATGAGGAAAAAGAATCGAGGGGCTAGAGAAAGGTGGGGGGGGGGGGGGGGGGGGGAAGGAAGGCCATGATGACATTTGCGGAGAACCTGAAAGGCTAAATACAAAGGAAATTTAAAGTAAGTGTATTGCAGGGAAAATTGTAGGTGAGGAGGTCACCACAATTTCGTAATAATCCCTAACCAAAATGCCATGGGTTCATCTTCAGGTCATCACCGAGATAATCAAAAAGAAAGAAAAAGGAGGAAAAAGGATCAAACAGTCAAAGAAAAAGGAAAAAGGTTCGATCATCATTCGAAAACACGAACGCAAGTCTGTTATCTCTCATTTAAGAAGCATGTGAATGATAAGTTGGCATTGAGTCCTCCAGGATGCACCGTGCTCAGTGTATGGATCCAATAGGCTTCACGTTGTAGTAGTAGACGGTTATGGTCACCACCTCTAATGGGTTGATGGACATGAAATGCAGTAGTCAGTGTTGCAGTTCAGGTACTCACTTATGCGAAAGCGGTTACCCCTATGGGGGTGCATAAAATGTTCGCCGCATATAAGGGAATTGCAAACGTTGCAATTGTGGCATTTGTAGCAGCCAGTCTTCTGGGAAATTCGTGGTATGGTTTTAGCTTATTTGTGCCTAGGATCCGCTTGTACGAGGAAGTCACAAAGGGTTTTGCTGCATCTATGTGTGATTAGGGGCATCATTTTAAGTTCATATGCCAATGCGTTGTCGGCACGTAGAATATGTAAGTTTCTTGTCATGGCCCGTTTGATATGGTCAGATTCATGGTTGAGTGTGTGTATGAACAGAGGTCGATCAGAAGGCCTAGAGGGCCCGCTGCGGGTGGTCTTTATCTTGGTTAATGCCTGGTCAAGGACTTCTGTAGTATACCCCCTTTCCAGGAACTTGTGGTACATCTCATTCAGCTGCTTTAGTTTGTCATCCTCATCAGAACAGATCCGTGACATCCTCATGAACTGGGATATCGGCAGACTATCTAAAACATGTTTGGGATGTGCGCTTTGATAATACAGAAGTGTGTTTCTGTCAGTGGGTTTTGTGAAGAGAGATGTAACCAGAGAGCCATGAGAATTAGTGATCAATACATCCAAGAATGAGATATTGCATGGTGAGATTTCGGGTGTAAACACTACCCCTGTAAAGATGCTGTTCAAGAAATCAACAAAGTCAAAGAATTGGACGTCCTCCCCGGTCCAAATAAAAAAAAATGTCATCAATATACCTAAACCAACATTTAATATGGTTGGTGAAGGCATCGGATGGATAAATGTAACGTTCCTCTAGTAGGCCTACAAAAAGATTCGCAAAAGATGGGGCTGCTGAGCTCCCCATAGCTGTACCCCAGATCTGTGCATAATTGGTGCCCTCAAACGTGAAATAGTTGTTTGAAAGTACAAAGTCAAGACATTCGATGATAAACTCTTTGGGTATTAATGTGGATTCCTCGTTGGTCAGGAAGTGTCGAACAGCCTGCAATCCTGCATCGTTGGGTATACATGTGTATAGGGATCCTATGTCCATAGTTGCAAGTTTCCATCCTTCACCAAAGTCTGTAAATGCACTAAGTTTCTCCAAAAAGTCATTTGTGTCTCTTATATAGGCTGGTAGCTTTTTTACCAAAGGTTGTAGGAGATGATCGAGGAACTGGGCCAGAGGTTGGGTGATCGATCCTGTACCAGATACAATGGGTCTAAATTTCAAAGGATTTGTGCCTTTATGAATTTTTGGTAGGCCGTAAATGACAGGGTAGCCTGGGTGTTCATTACGTAGAAATTCTGCAGTGTCATCAGATAACCAGCCGTTTAGTTTCCCAAGGTTGATCAGGGAGTTTAATGCATTCTTAATGCAGGGTACGGGGTTTTGTCGAAGTATGGCATAGCTGGCTGTGTCTGACAGCAAGGTAGACATGCCCTCCTTGTAATTAACATAATTCATGACCACTATGGCACCGCCTTTATCGGCGGGTTTGATAATAATGCCATTATCATTTTTGAGCGTCCTAAGTGCAACAAACTCATCTGGGCTTAAGTTGGTGTATGTTTTGTTGGAGGAACTATTGCGCACGTCATGCTTAATTGTCCGTATGAAGCTATCAATGGAATGAAAATGTCCAGGAGGAAAGAATTTGCTTTTAATTTTAAACGGTGTCACTGTTCTTGTAGGAACTGTTTTGGGTATTGTGTGGAAGTGTTGTTTGATTTTTAGCGACCTTTCAAATTTAAACATATCAACCTCAAAATCAAAGTTCTGAAATCTGGCAGTGGGGCAAAAGGAGAGGCCCTTAGATAAAATTCGTAACTTACCTGTCCCCATGGCTCTAGACAACAGGTTGATCACCGGGCACGCCTTGTGCCCTGGCAGGTGCTGCGTGGTGGCAGGGTGTTGCGGCTTCTTGATGCCCCTCCTGGATCGTCATCTCCTGCTGGAACCAGAAAATGGGGAACCTGGGACCCGCTAGTCAGAGCTATAGCGCCTCCTTGTTTTCCGGAGTCGCTATCGCTTGATGGGTTCTCTGTAGGGCGATCGCTGTCTGATGTTGCAGAACGGTCATTCCTGAGTGGTTTTCCAGGGGGTCTTGTGTAGGGTCTACGTCTTGGTTGTCTGATATGGGTAAGCCAGGTGTATACCCTTCCCTCCTGGTAGTCCTGGTTGATCAATTTGAGTTTATCTCGCTTGGCTTGCTCTTGTCTTGTGGTATATGTTGCGATTTCACTATCGATTTTTTGCAATGTGTTGGGTTGTTCGTCCTTATCCTGGATTGATAATTCCAGTGTGGTAAGTTCTCTGTTGACCTGACACAATTGGATTTTAACCTCTTCAATGACAATCAGCATAAAGTTAAGCGAGTTCTGGGTAGCTACTTCACACCAACGTTCACAAAACTCACGTTTATGGCAACCAATCATGGGTTGATTTTCTATACGAAATCCGCGTGGTATCATTTTGGTCCTGTAGTACTCAGAGAGCGTCTGGCCGTGTAGTTCTAGATCAACTTGTCTTTTCTTGAGACGTTTAATTTCACGAAAAAGATCAGTGGTGGTGTCAATTCCAAAAGCTTTGCTTTCGTTTCTGGGAAAGAGGATTGTGTCAATCTCTTCCTGGCTGTATATGTGACCAAACCTTCTGTCAGATTGAGTGGTGGTTTCATCAGATTCCATCTGTGTTCTCGGAAGGATGATCGATTGGTCAGATCGGTAGATGTCGTGTCCCACGGTGTATGGGCACGATTAGATGAGAGGACCCCACTATATCGATGCAATGATGGTATATAGATGTGATTATGATGGTTATATTGTGTTATATAGCTAAAATGATGATGGTATATAGATTTGATTATGGTATATAGATGTGATTATGATGGTGTATAGATGTGATTATGATGGTATATATATATGGTATATAGATGGGATTATGGTATTTAGAGGTGATTACCATAATCCCATCTATATACCATCATATTCACATCGATATACCATAATCACTTCTATATACCATCATAATCGCATCTCTATACTATCAAAATCGTATCTATATACCATCATAATCACATCTATATACCATCTTCATAATTACATCTCTATACCATCATAACATCTATATACCATCATAATTACATCTATATAACATGATTGCATCTATATACTATCATAATCACATCTATATAACTTCATAATCACATCTATATACCATTAAAATCGCATCTATATACCATAATCAAATCTATATACCATTATGGTATACACAGATGTGATTATGATGGTATATAGATGCGATTATGATGGTATATAGATGCTACTATGATGGTATATAGATGTGAGTATGAAGGTATATAGATGTGATTATGATGGTTATATGGTGTTATATAGCTAAAATTATGATGGTATATAGATTTAAATTAGGTATATAGATGTGATTATGATGGTGTATAGCTGTGATTATGATGGTAAATAGATGTGATTATGATGGTATATAGATGCGATTATGATATATAGATGTGATTATGGTATTTAGATGCAATTACCATTACTGAAGCTATACCATCATAATCACATCTATATACCACCAAAATTACATCTATATACTTTCATAATCACATCTATATACCATAACCACATCTATATGGTGGTATTTTGATGCGATTATGATGGTATATAGATGTGATTATGATGCTATATAGATGTGATTATGGTACATAGGTGCAATGATGGTATATAGATGCGATCATGGTATACACGTGTGAGTATGATGGTATATAGATGTAATTATGATGGTAGATAGAGGTTATGATGGTATATAGATGTGATTATGATGGTATATAAATGGGATTATGGTATTTAGATGCAATTACCATTATTGCATCTATATACCATAATCACATCTATATACCATCATAATCACATCTATATACCATAATCGCATCAATATACCATCATAATAGCATCTATATACCATAATCATATCTATATACCATCATAATCAAATCTATATACCATCATCACATCTATATACCATAATCACATATATATGGTGGTATATAGATGTGTCTATGATGGTTTATAGATGTGATTATGGAATATAGATGTGATTATGATGGTATATAGATGTGAATATGATGGTATATAGATTTGATTATGGTAGTATTTAGATGTTATTATGGTATATAGATGTGATTATGGTGGTATATAGATGCGATTATGATGGTATATAGATGCGATTATGATGGTATATAGGGGGTCATTTACTATAACTTCAGGAAGTACTGGGCACTATGGCAAATAATAGAGCCCATTTTAGCCAAATGGAAACAAAACGGCGAATTTGCGCATGAAAAATTAGCGATATAAGCGGGGAACAAATTCTAAATTGCCGCTAATTAGCACTTCCGCGTATATGCAAATGCCAATTCTTATAAAGTTGTTATATAGCACTGTACTGTAGCCATGATCCATGTATGTGAAAGAAACATTTTTATCAGAGATGTGCTGTAGTTCCCGTGCATATATTGATTTATATTGCAATTAGTAATTTTCCTTCTTTTGCTAAGAAATGCAGTTCTGAATGATTATTACATAGTAATGTCTGCTATTCTGTAAAGTTACATGTATTAATCATTTAGGTTACCTATTTGTTGCATGTTTTTTTCATGTTTTTGATTTATTATTTATTAATTTAGTTGACTATAAAGCAGTAATTATTTATGTTCATTCTTTAATAATACTACACTATTATGCAGGTCTTGTACTTAGCACAATGGCTTAGTGGTCTGCTTGGATATCTTCACACCACTCATGGTATGAGTTCAAACAACAGCCAACCTACCATCTACCAGCTGTGTTTATTTTTTCAGTGCACAAGTGAATTAAAATAAACAAACAAATAAATGTAAACTGCCCTTTAGCTAGTGTGTGGTGTTTGGAATGTCACATCATATTATAATTGAATACTTTCATACCATTGCATGCATTTAAAGAGTTAATACAATAAAAACTCACACATTAAAGTGCATTGGCTACTTGGCAATCGCCTATTTTCTATATTATATATATATATATATATATATATATATATATATATATATATATATATATATATATATATATATATATATATATATATATGTGTTGCTTTGGCTAATTGGCTAACTGGCATTCTCCTTTTCCCACCAATGCAATCTTTTAGGATTTTTCTGTGGGATTTGAACCCATGAGTCTTTCAATACCTGAATGTTTGAAGGTAGAGGTGCTAACTGCTAGCCTATTGGGCTAAGCACAATTATATGTACAAAATACTTTTACTAGTGTTTGATGTGTTATATACTATACAATAAAGTTTATCAAATGTAAACTGCTTGTTAGCTAGTGTGTGGTGTTTGGAGATTCACACCATAATATTAGTGAATACTTACATACCATTGCAAGCATTTGAAGAGTTAATACAATAATATCAACCACATTAACCACTTCAGCCCCGGAAGGATTTACCCCCTTCCTGACCAGAGCACTTTTTACAATTTGGCACTGCATCGCTTTAACTGCTAATTGCGCGGTCATGCAATGCTGTAACCAAACGAAATTTGTGTCCTTTTCTTCCCACAAATAGAGCTTTCTTTTGATGGTATTTGATCACCTCTGCCGTTTATTTTTTGCGCTATACACGGAAAAAGACCGAAAATTTTGAAAAAAAATGATATTTTCTACTTTTTGTTCTAAAAAAAATCCAATAAACTCAATTTTAGTCATACATTTAGGCCAAAATGTATTTGGCCACATGTCTTTGGTAAAAAAAATGTCAATAAGTGTATATTTATTGGTTTGCGCAAAAGTTATAGTGCCTACAAACTAGGGTACATTTTCTGGAATTTACACAGCCTTTAATTTATGACTGCCTATGTCATTTCTTGAGGTGCTAAAATGGCAGGGCAGTACAAAACCCCCACAAATGACCCCATTTTGGAAAGTAGACACCCCAAGGAAATTGCTGAGAGGCATTTTGAGCCCATTGAATATTCATTTTTTTTGTCCCAAGTGTTTGAATAATGACAAAAAAAAAAAAAAATTACAAAAAGTTGTCACTAAATGATATATTGCTCACACAGGCCATGGGCATATGTGGAATTGCACCCCAAAATACATTTAGCTGCTTCTTCTGAGTATGGGGATACCACATGTGTGGGACTTTTTGGAGCCTAGCCGCATACGGGGCCCCGAAAACCAATCACTGCCTTCAGGATTTCTAAGGGCGTACATTTTTGATTTTACTCCTCACTACCTATCACAGTTTTGAAGGCCATAAAATGCCCAGATGGCACAAACCCCCCCCCAAATGACCCCATTTTGGAAAGTAGACACCCCAAGCTATTTGCTGAGAGGCATGTTGAGTCCATGGAATATTTTATATTTTGACACAAGTTGCGGGAAAGTGACAATTTATTTATTTATTTATTTTTTTTGCACAAAGTTGTCACTAAATGATATATTGCTCACACAGGTCATGGGCATATGTGGAATTGCACCCCAAAATACATTCTGCTGCTTCTCTTGAGTACGGGGATACCACATGTGTGGGACTTTTTAGGAGCCTAGCCGCGTACGGGACCCCGAAAACCAATCACCGCCTTCAGGATTTCTAAGGGTGTACATTTTTGATTTCACTCTTCACTGCCTATCACAGTTTCGGAGGTCATGGAATGCCCAGGTGGCACAAACCCCCCCCCAAATGACCCCATTTTGGAAAGTAGACACCCCAAGCTATTTGCTGAGAGGCATGGTGAGTATTTTGCAGCTCTCATTTGTTTTTGAAAATGAAGAAAGACAAAAAAAAAAATTTTTTTTTTCTTTTTTTAATTTTCAAAACTTTGTGACAAAAAGTGAGGTCTGCAAAATACTCACTATACCGCTCAGCAAATAGCTTTGGGTGTCTACTTTCCAAAATGGGGTCATTTGGGGGGGTTTTGTGCCACCTGGGAATTCCATGGCCTCCGAGACTGTGATAGGAAGTGAAGAGTGAAATCAAAAATTTACGCCCTTAGAAAGCCTGAAGGCGGTGCTTGGATTTCGGGGTCCCATACGCGGCTAGGCTCCCAAAAAGTCCCACACATGTGGTATCCCCGTACTCAGGAGAAGCAACAGAATGTATTTTGGGGTGTAATTTCACATATTCCCATGGCATGTTTGAGCAATATATAATTTAGTGACAACTTTGTGCAAAAAAAAAAAAAATTTGTCTCTTTCCCGCAACTTGTGTCACAATATAAAATATTCCATGGACTCAACATGCCTCTCAGCAAATAGCTTGGGGTGTCTACTTTCCAAAATGGGGTCATTTGGGGGGGGGGGTTTGAACTGTCCTGGCATTTTATGCACAACATTTAGAAGCTTATGTCACACATCACCAACTCTTCTAACCACTTGAAGACAAAGCCCTTTCTGACACTTTTTGATTACATGAAAAAATTATTTTTTTTTGCAAGAAAATTACTTTGAACCCCCACACATTATATATTTTTTTAAAGCAAATGCCCTACAGATTAAAATGGTGGGTGTTTAATTTTTTTTTTTTCACACAGTATTTGCGCAGCGATTTTTCAAACGCATTTTTTGGGGAAAAAAACACACTTTTTTACATTTTAATGCACTAAAACACACTATATTGCCCAAATGTTTGATGAAATAAAAAAGATGATCTTAGGCCGAGTACATGGATACCAAACATGACATGCTTTACAATTGCGCACAAACGTGCAGTGGCAACAAAATAAATACATTTTTAAAAGCCTTTAAAAGCCTTTACAGGTTACCACTTTAGATTTACAGAGGAGGTCTACTGCTAAAATTACTGCCCTTGATCTGACCGTCGCGGTGATACCTCACATGCATGGTGCAATTGCGGTTTACATTTGACGCCAAACCGACGCTTGCTTTCGCCTTAGCGCGAGAGCAGGGGGGACAGGGGTGCTTTTTTTTTTTTTCTTTATTATTTTTTTGCTTTTTTATATTTTAAAACTGTTCCTTTCATTTTTTTTTAATCATTTTTATTGTTATCTCAGGGAATGTAAATATCCCCTAAGATAGCAATAGGTAGTGACAGGTACTCTTTTTTGAAAAAATTGGGGTCTATTAGACCCTAGATTTCTCCTCTGCCCTCAAAGCATCTGACCACACCAAGATCGGTGTGATAAAATGCTTCCCCAATTTCCCAATGGCGCTATTTACATCCGGCGAAATCTAAGTCATAAAATGCTCGTAGCTTCCGGTTTCTTAGGCCATAGAGATGTTTGGAGCCACTCTGGTCTCTGATCAGCTCTATGGTCAGCTGGCTGAATCACCGGCTGCATTCTCAGGTTCCCTGTTGAGACAGGAGAGCCAGAGAAAAACACGGAAGAGGGTGGGGGGGGCATTCTCTCCCACTGCTTGTAAAAGCAGTCTAGAGGCTAATTAGCCGCTAGGATTGCTTTTACATGAAAGCCGACCGCTGGCTGAAAAGAATGATACCAAGATGATACCTAAACCTGCAAGCATCATTCTGGTATAACCACTCAAAGTCGTGAATGCTGTACCTGAAGACAAAAAAATGGTTAACAATAAAGCACAGTAAACGGTAAAGTATAAAAAATTGCATACCTGAAAAGCAAACATGATAAAACATATCAACAATAAAACATTGCAGAATAGAATACAGTAAAAAAGAGCAGAACAATAGAGAGAATAGAGAGAGAGAGAGAATAGAGAGAGAACAATAAAACGACAACTATTATTTTTTATTTTATATTTTTGTGTTTTTTTTTTTTTTTTTTACACTTTTTTTGTAACTGTAACTTTTATAACTGTAACCGGTTCCAGGTTCGGGTCTCTCAAAATGCGATGGCATCTTGGGAGACCCTGTGAAAGTGTGCCTAGTCTGTGCAATGCTGTACCCTACGCTAATACTCAACTAGTGAATGGTAGAGTTCAAAACATTCACCAATGCAAAGACCAGGATTGTCAGGACAGGAGGGACAATAATAGCGGGTGTCATGCCTATATCCGCGTTTGCTGCAGACACATCTTTTTTGGGGGGGTTCGTTGGGTAGGGGTACTCGGGAGGACATAAAAATGCCTCTCATGCAGCTGACTGCATTTGGTTGGGGATGTGAATTGGTGAAGTACGGGCGCTGCAGAAGTGGTGGGTTCCCAATTAGGATTGGCGAATGCAGCAGGAAGGGCATTATGGGCACGACGGGCCTGTGTTTGTCTTCTTGGTGGCAGCGGGACACTATTTGTGCTTGCCACCTCACCAGCTTGAACTGCACTTATGGGACTCGCCACGTCATCAAGTGTTACTGCAGTGCTGGTTTGACTACGACCGGGGTGTACTAGGCCGCTGGCGCTTGCCAGTTCACCAAAACGCTACCAAAAAAACTGTTAACGATCGCAGGGATCAGGCCTGACTCTGCGAACGCTGCAGTTATGCGTTTAGTGTTTTGTAAGTGACAGTGATCGATCGATACTGCACTTGGGTGGGCTGGGCTGGGCCGGGCGGAGGGGCAAAACGCAGGTGCTAGCAGGTATCTGGGCTGATCCCACTAACACTGCGTTTTTGGGAACCCTAAACTGCTGGGGACGCCAGTATAGATCTGATCGGATCAGATCAGATATTGATCAGTTCAGATACTATACCACTAAGGGAGGTGTATGGTGCGTGCGTGGGTGTTAGCGCTACTGGCACTAACCTGACGCTGCCTGGGGCTGGTGCTTGCCAGTTCACCAAAACGCTACCAAAAAAACTGTTAACGATCGCAGGGATCAGGCCTGACTCTGCGAACGCTGCAGTTATGCGTTTAGTGTTTTGTAAGTGACAGTGATCGATCGATACTGCACTTGGGTTGGCTGGGCTGAGCTGGGCGGAGGGGCAAAACGCAGGTGCTAGCAGGTATCTGGGCTGATCCCGCTAACACTGCGTTTTTGGGAATCCTAAACTGCTGGGGACGCTAGTATAGATCTGATCGGATCAGATATTGATGCGTTCAGATACTATACCACTAAGGGAGGTGTACGGTGCGTGGGTGTTAGCGCTACTAGCACTAACCTGACGCTGCCTGGGGCTGGTGCTTGCCATTTCACCAAAACGCTACCAAAAAAACTGTTAGCGATCGCAGGGATCAGTCCTGACTCTGCGAACGCTGCAGTTATGCATTTAGTGTTTTGTAAGTGCCAGTGATCGATCGATACTGCACTTGGGTGGGCTGGGCCGAGCCGGGCGGAGGGGCAAAATGCAGGTGCTAGCAGGTATCTGGGCTGACCCCGCTAACACTGTGTTTTTGGGAACCCTAAACTGCTGGGGACGCTAGTATAGATCTGATCGGATCAGATATTGATCTGTACAGATACTATACCACTAAGGGAGGCGTATGCTGCGTGCGTGGGTGTTAGCGGTACTGGCGCTAATCTGACGCTGCCTGGGGCGACGCATATCACCGCCGGGCGATCAGGGGGCTAAATCTTTATTCGGTAATAAACGGCGGGTGCCCTGACACTATAAAAAATAAACAAACTAACCAGCGTCACCCGTAATGGTTATACAGTGATCAGTGGTGAAAGGGTTAACTAGGGCGCAATCAAGGGGTTAAAACATTTATTCGGTAGTATATGGGGGTCCCTGTCGCTATAAAACGCTGACGGCGAACCTAAATATTTACCTCACTAACTAGCGTCACCAGCGACACTAATACAGCGATCAGAAAAATGATCGCTTAGCGACACTGGTGACGGGGGGTGATCAAGGGGTTAAAACTTTATTAGGGGGGGTTAGGGGGGTATCCTAGACCTAAAGGGGGCCTAACACTCACTGCCCTAACACTGTAACTGTCACAAACTGACACCAATACAGTAATCAGAAAAAAAAAAAAAAAACATGCTTGGTGTCAGTTTGTGACCAGGGGGGGTGATCGGGGGGGATCGGGGGGCGATCGGGGGGGGGATCGGGGTGTTTTGTGTGCCTGGCATGTTCTACTGTGTGTGTGTGTGTGTGTTGGTGCACTCACATTGCAGTCTTCTCTCCTCGGCCCGGAACGGAAAATACCGAGCCGAGGAGAGATGACATCATTTCCTCTGCCTCTGTGTACAATACAGAGGCAGGGAAATGATCCCATTGGCTGGGAGCGATCGCGAGGGGGGGGCCACGAATGGATGGCCTCCCCCTCACCACCGATCGCCGGGGGAGATTTGCCGACCGCCGCAGGCACCGGGGGGGGGTCCGATCGGACCCCCCACCCGCGGGCAGGCAAGGACGTACCTGTAAGTCCTTTTGCCTGCCCGTGCCATTCTGCCGACGTATATAGTCGTGCGGCGGTCGGCAAGTGGTTAAAGTGTATTGACTACTTGACATTCACTGTATGCTGCTTTGGCTAATTGGCTAACTGGCTAACAGTAATTCTCCTTTTCTCCACCAATAGTAATCTTTTAGGATTTGAACCCATGAGTCTTTCAATACCTGAATTTTTGAAGGTAGAGGTGCTAACTGCTAGCCTATTGGGCTGAGCACAATTATAAATACAAAATAATTTTACTAGTGTTTGATGGTTTATATACCATACAATAAAGTTTATCAAATGTAAACTTCTTGTTGGCTAGTGTATGGTGTTTTGGAGATTCACACCATAATATTAGTGAAGACTTATTTATTTTTATTTAAGGTACTTCTATAGTGCCGTCAATTTACGCAGTGCTTTACATATACATTATACACTCACATGGGTCCCTACCCTCAAGGAGCTTACAATCTAAGGTCCCTAACTCACATTCATACACTAGGGCCAATTTAGACAGAAGCCAATTAACCTACCAGCATGTCTTTGGAGTGTGGGAGGAAACCGGAGTACCCGGAGGAAACCCACACAGGCACAAGGAGAACATGCAAACTCCAGGCAGATAGTCTTGTGGTGTGGTTGGGAATACGAACCAGGGACTCTTTTTACTGCTAGGTAGGGATGAGCCGACCCCCCCCCCCCCCCTGTTCGGTTCGCACCAGAACATGTGAACAGGAAAAAAGTTTGTTCGAGCACGCAAACACTGTTAAAGTCTATGGGGGTCATTTACTATAGCGCCAGGAAGTACTGGGCACTATGGCAAATAGCTCCCACTTTAGTCAAATAAAACTTCAACAGGCGAATGTGCGAATGAAAAATTAGTGCTATTAGTGAGAAACACATGTTTGTATATTCTAAGCTGGCACTAATTAGCGCTTCCGCGTATATGCAAATACCAATTCCTACCAAGTTGTTATATAGTACTGCACTGTAACCATGATCCATGTATGTGAAAGAAACATTTTTAAGTGAGATGTGCTCTACCTCGTGTGCATCTATTGATGTATGTTGCAATTAGTATTCCTAGTTTTTTCCTTCTTTTGCAAACTAATGCAGTTATGAATGATTATTACATAGTAATGTCTGCTATTCTGTAAAGTTACATGTATTAAACATTTAGGTTACCTATTTGTTGTATGTTGTTTTTTATTTTTTAATTTAGGTGACTAAAGCGGTAATTATTTATATTCATTCTTTAATCATACTACACTATTATGCAGGTCTCATACTTAGCACAATGGCTTAGTAGTCTGCTCAGATGTCTCCACAGCACTCACGGTACAAGTTCAAATACCAGCCAACCTACCATCCCCCAGCTGTGTTTATTTTTTCAGTGCACAAGAGAATTAAAATGAACAAACAAAAAAATGTAATCTGCCCATTAGTTAGTGTGTGGTGTTTGGAATTTCACACCATAATAGTATTGAATACTTACATATCATTGCATGCATTTGAAGAGTTAATATAATAGAATCAGCCAAATTTAAAGTGCATTGGCTAATTGGCATTCACCTATTTTCAGCATATGCTGCTTTGGCTAATAGTCATTTGCTTTTTTTTCACTAATTCAATCTTTTAGTATTTCTCTGTGGGATTTGAACCCATGAGTTCTTCAAGGTAGAAGTGCTGACCGCTAGCCTATTGGGTGTAGCACAGTCATACATAGAAAATACATTCACTAGTGTTTGATGTTTCTTCTCCCCGAGCTGTCTCTCCCGCTGATGTGTTCTTCAGCACAGCCGGTTACCCACTAATAAAAAAAAAGCCGCTCTTCTTGTGGCCATCCGATAATGTCACCCGGAGAATCCGCCCCATGGCTATGTAAGAGACGCCACACAGCGGGTGACAACACAGCGAAGGAAGACCACCATGGAAGAAGAGCAGCTTTTTTTTTTATTAGCGGGTAACCAGCGGTGCGGAAGAGCACAGCAGATGGAGAAGATGGCGGCGGCAGGAGAGACGGCTCTGGGAGAATACAGCTCGGGGAGAAGATGGAGGAGGGAGAGACAGCGTCTGGAGAAGATGGCTCAGGGAAGAAGACAGCTCGGAGCTATTTTACAATAAAGGACTTGTCAAAAACCGGCTATTGATATTTTTACATTTCACTGCTTTTTTTGGTGAATGGGTAGGGGTAAAATGTACCCCATACCTATTCACATAGGGGGCAGGATCTGGGAGCCCCCTTTTTAAAGGGGGCTTCCAGATTCTGATAAACCCCCTGCCTGCAGACCGACAACCACCGACCAGGGTTGTCGGGAAGAGGCCCTTGTCCCCATCAACATGGGGAAAAGGTGCTTTGGGGCATATGGCCTGGTAAGGTTTAGAAGGGGAGGGTGCTCACTCGTCCCCCCCTATCCTGACCTCCATGCTGCATGCTCGGATAAGGGTCTGGTATGGATTTTGGGGGGCCCACATCAAATTTATTTTACATTTTGGTGTGGGGTTCCCCTTAAAGTCCATACCGAAGGGCCTGGTATGTACTGGAGGGACCCTACGACATTTTTTTCCTTGAATTTTGGAATTCCATACCATAATATTATTGAATAAGTACATACCATTGCATGCATTTGAAGAGTTAAAATATGGAATAAAGCAAGCTGATGTGCTTTGGCCAATTATGCTTCTGAGTACAATGCACACTTCCAGGAGGTGATGCTGTCAGTGGGATTTGAATTCATGGCTTGAACTTTTGGGGGCAGCAGGGTATACCGCTATGCTACAGAGCTGAGCACTTACCTATAGAGAAAATACATTTACTAATGTTTGATTCTATACAATAATGTTTTACATTTCAGGCATTAATATTATAGTAACAACCATGCTCATGCCGATGTGGCATTGGCTAATAGGCATTTGCCTCTTTTCAGCATATGCTGAGTACAATGCAAGCTTTCAGTAGGTGATACCATCTGTGTGATTTTCAGCCATTTGAGCCCAATTATATTGAGAACATATGTTTACTAGTGTTTGATGGTGGGACTACTTTATATTCTAGGTATAAAATAGTACTCAGCACAGTGACTTAGGCACCTTTCACACTTGTGCGACCTGAAAGTTGTGAGATTTTAATGCGACTTTAAGCAATGCCTGTGTAATCTTGAGGTCTATGGACGCAGGAGTCGCAGGGAAAGACACGCAACTTTCCCACGATTTTGCATCAGCAATTTTGCTGCAATTCCAGGGAATGCCTGTGTAAACTTGAGGTCTATGGACCTCAACTCGCATCAAAGTCAGACCAAAGTAGTACAGGGACTACGTTGAAGTCAGTGTTACCTGAAGTCGCACAGATATGAATGTTACACATTGAAAATCATGGGGTATGACTTGTCATGCGACTCTGCTGTCCAAAGTTGCACAAGTGTGACTCAGCCCGACTTTGTCAGCGATTTCAGAGACATCAGTGCACTTTCCTGCACAGATGTCTAGTGAAATCACATAGGTCCCAACTGTTCTCCTTTAAGAAGGTGTCCTATGCCTACCTACTTTTGCTAATAGGTGTCCCTTATACCCATCTCAAAAAGTTGGGGAGGTAAGAAATCGCCTCCTGAAGTCGCCCAAAGTAGTGCAGGAACTACTTTTGGGAATCGTTGTGGCGTCGCACCAATTCGGACAGTTCCATTGCCATCAATAGGCGCCGATTTGGCCTACAATTTGACATGTCAATTCAGACCTATGTGAACATGGGTGAAGTTGCATAGATATTAGAGCTGCACGGTTATGGCAAAAATGAGAATCACAATTTTTTTGCTTAGAATAAAAAGATCACGATTCTCGCGACGTAAAATCTTTCACATTATCCCACAAGAAATTGGGCTAACTTTTTTTTTTATTCATTAAAGTAATTTTTTCCAAAAAAAATTGCATTTGAAAGGCACAAATACAGTGTGACATAAAATATTGTAACAACCACTATTTTATTCTCTAGGGTCTCTACTAAAAAATATATATATAATGTTGGGGGGTTTTAAGTAATTTTCTAGCAAAAGAAAAATGATTTTAACCTGAAACCAACAAATGTCAGAAAAATGTTTAGTGTTTAAGTGGTTAAACTTTCCTCACTTACACAGAATTCTATTTAATTGACAAATTGTTACAAGGTTTCTAGTTAAGTTCAAGCGTTTGTAAAGGTGTTTTTTTTTTTTTTTAAAAATAACAAACATGTTATACTTACCTTCACTGTGCAGCTCGTTCTGCACAGAGTGGCCCCGAACCTCGTCTTCTGGGGTCCCTCGGCGGCTGTTTCAGCTCCTCCCCGCAAGCATTCACCACCTTAATGCGAGCTCCCTCGCACGGTGGTGAGTGCTTGCGGGCGCGCTCCCGTGATACAGCCGGCGGCTATAGCCGCTCGCTGTATCACTCGGCCCCGCCCCCCGGCGCGCCGTGTCATCGGATGTGATTGACAGCAGCGCGAGCCAATGGCTGCGCTGCTTTCAATCCATCCACTGCAGCCAATCAGCGGCCAGGGTGAGCGGAGGAACAGATGTCGGGAACGCGAAGCTGACTTTCGAGGCGTCAGGTAAGTAAAACGGGGGGCCTGGGGGCGGCGGTTCTGTCAGAAGTTTTTTCACCTTAATGCATAGAATGCATTAAGGTGAAAAAATTTTTACCTTTACAACCCCTTTCACTGATAAAGAATGTTCTAATTCTCGGCAGACTTCCTGGTTTTTCGGCTGTGGCTTCAGAAGAGCAGAGAGTTCTTTGCATAGCAAGAATCGTGAAACGCTTTTTTCAAGATCGTAAAGGGGAAAAAAAAAAATCACGATGACGATTAATCGTGCAGCTCTAATAAATATGCATGGAAATCAAGTGGGACAACTTTTCATGTGACTCTGAGGTCCAAAGCTCCATGAAAAGTCACCCAAGTGTGAAAGTAACCTAATGCGATTGATAACACCTTTGAATAAGGCCCCATTTGCACTTGTGCGACCTTAAAATTGCACAGATTTGTCATGACTTGAAGCAATGTCTGTGTAATCTTGTGGTGTATGGACCTCAAATTGCATCAAAGTCAAACCAAGGTAGTGCAGGGATGAATTTGCTACACTTTCAGGACGCACAAGTGACAATAGGGCCAAATTCAAAGGTGTTATCCTTGAATCTCATTCACACTGCTGCGACCTGAAAGTCGCACTATTTTGCTGCCACTTTGCCGCTGCAACTTGGCCCCAACTTCTGGGAATGCCTGTGTAATATTGTACCCGATATACCTCAGGTCACACCAAAGTAGTACAGGGACTACTTTGAAGTTGGTGCGACTTAAAGTAGCACAGATATGAATGGTTATCATTGAGAATCATGGGGTACAACTTGTCATGCAACTCAGAGGTCCAAATTTGCTGGAAAATTCGCCCAGCTGTGAAACAAGTCATATATATTTTAATAAAAGGAGCTCTCATTTATACTTACATAGTCCTTACTGATTTACATCAGCAGAACAAATGCAGGAAGTGATGTGTGCACATGGGACGGAAGCAAATGTGTGGTGATGCCAAACAAATCAATGAACCCCACCCACACCAAATCTAACTATGACATCCACCCCCACATTGATTAAGTACAAGTACATATCCTACACTTACCCGGCCAATGAGCAGCACCTCCTCGCTGCTGAAGAGACCTCGCCATGTCCACCTAGATGGAGATCCTGACCAGCACAGGAACTTCCGGGTGCATACAATGACTAATTTCCAGGTCAGAAGGTGAAACCACGCTTTTGATTGCAGCTGCAAATATTTGATCTCAACCATGATTAGTATTTTTTATTTTCAAATATGCAAATCTGTATTTCTACATATATTTGAAGGTAAACTTAAGGGAGTTTGATAAGAAATGGTGTCCCTGGGTTAGCAGCAGGTGAATTACAAAGGCAAAAGGCCCAGTTTGAGCCCTGGTTCACACTGACAGCAGGAGGAAAGCGTTCAGCTGAACTCCCACAATTTCAGTCCTGCATGTCAGTCCCGACTGTGGGGGCAACATCAGAGACATCAGTGCAGGTTTCTGCACCAATATCAATACAAATCGCACCAATTAGAACAGTGCAATTGCCACAGATTTGACATGTCAAATCACACCAATGTGAACCAGAGTTGACACATTCAAACGCTGCCTATCCACCAGCTGAATTCATTACCTGCAATTCTCCACAGCTGTTAATGATAAAGGTGGAATCTTTATATATAACTTGCAGTTGTGCAGAAGCCTAGGTTTACATTGGAGCGATTGGTCATGTGATTCGAGAGATCAAATCGCATGACTATTGGCAATGGCACTGTTCCAATCGATGCAACATTTTTTTTGTGACACCGCATCAATTTGCTAAAGTAGTTTCTGCACTACTTTTGCCGATTTCAGGTGTGACTTCAATAGACATTTGTGTATGAAGCCACCTGAAATCACGCTGACCTTGCTACTTTGAAATCGTGCTACTTCAAGTGAAGTAGCGCAATTTCAAAGTAGCATGTGAACCAAGGCAAAGAGATTAGTTTTTTGGTGCACAAATACATATTGAAATAAAATAAGAGATATTGCACTTTCCCAAAACCACCACCCACAAAAACTAAAGAGAAAAAAGTAGAAAAAAAAAAAAAAAACACACACACACACACACACACACACACACACACCCCAAAAGCTCAATAATGTACTTTTATTTTACCAGCAGAAAAAAAATGAATTTACATTTACTAGCTTCAAAAAAATTTGGACAGGATATATGTGTCAGGGGGCTTACCTCGGCAGGCGGGGCGCCCGCGGTGGTGTGCGTCAGGGCGTGTGCGTTCCTGCGGACCTCGCCGTGCGTGTTCCTCGCGGCGCCGGCGCGTGTGTCCAGGATCGTTCCGTTGTGCACGCCGGTGTGCGGGGGCGTTGGCGGGCGCGCGTGCCGGGGCGTGCACGTCATTTGGCGCCAAAAGCTCCATTTAAGCCGGTGTGCTCTTGTGACCAGTGCTGCCTAATCAACAGCTAGTCGTCCCAGAGCCTGACCTTGTACCTCGTCTGTTCCTGAAATACCTGCTGACCCGGCCTTGTCCCCCGACCTCTCTCTGAACTCTGCCTGCAATGACCTCTGCTTGTTTGACCATCCGCTTGCCTGTCCCACTGTACCTTTGCCGACTGCCTGTTACCGAACCCGGCCTGTCTCCTGACCATCCGTCTGCTTGCTCCCTAGGATCCTATCTGCTTGTCTGCAGACTTCCTGCCTGTTGTCCTTTCAAGCCTGCTTAGCCCAGTGCCTGTGCTCCAGCCTACTCCAGCCTTCCCATCTGATAACCCTGCAACTTCTGGACTGCAATACCTGGACTACAATACAGGCCCTCATACCACTCCATACTTTCGTGCCTTCTGTTTACTCTACCAGGGGGCCGATAGTCGGAGGGTAAGGGAGCCTCCCCTCTGCCCGACGGGACTCGCCGGTCTGGTAAGTAGGAGCCTGATAATATGGTGCTACATTTAGCAATGGAATTTTAAGGGCCCTGCTCATAGGAGCTTACAATCTAAAATTAGACAAAACCTTAAAGTGGACACAGCTTTAATTTCAGTGTATAGCGGGCAACACATCACATTATTATCCGCAAGATTGTAGAAACATACTTAACAGTCATTCTTACAAAGCATTCCAACATACTATTACAAAAGACTTATTCAAAACACCCACCACCAGCCCACAATCCACACATACATACATTGGTGACCATGTTCTGCTGGAAGCTGCATTTCGGTGTACACGATTAAACGAGATCAAAAAGAGTAGGTCAGCAGATGCTTCCAAACGATGTTTGCATGATCAGACAGGAACAATACACACACACAACATTGACAGCATGGCCACATAAACCCACTTTTGATTGAAAAAAATGCACAAGAATTTCATCAACTCTCCCAACAAAAAACCTGACCTTCTCAGGTCAAACAAACCCCCCTACTGCAGGCCTTTATATAAGAGAGGTTGTATTGTTAGCACACTGACACACCCAATAGAAGTACACGCCCACCAGTATCTTTCAATCTGTCTCTTCATGTATGTCTAAAGTGATTGCACCTGATGAGCAGGAACACATAATAGTATTTGCAACTGTGTTAGCCTTGGCTATGTGCATCAAATCTCCAACTACAGGCCAAAGATCAAAGTCCATTTGCATGCACATAAACAAAGCAACAGTTTTCTAAGCATATGTACCTGTGCAGTGTAAACCCTAAAATTTGAAATGTCCAAGTCCCTGGGCATGATTAGTACTAATAAACATTAACATCAGTCCCTGGCTGCAATGAGCTTCCAATATAAAGTCCAAAATTAACTTTCTTACATTAGAACCTATTTTGACAGGAGACAAATAGGGTGCCAGCATGTCTTTGGATTGTGGTGAGAAACCCACACAGGGAGAACATATAAACTTCAACACAAGGATTAGCATGTTGAGGAATTGAACCAACATCCCAGGTGCTGCTAGACAGAACTGCTACCCACTTAGCCACCAGGCAGCCCCACACATGTTTTCTGCATCTCTGTGGTGTGAACCAGCCCTAAGTCCATAGCCATGCTCAGTGTCACAAGCAATATACAATTTATTGGCCTAAGTATTGGGATGCCTGCATTTAAACACACATGAACTGTATTGGCATCCCAGTATTAGTATTGGGTTCAAAACTCATTTGGCCCACCCTTTGCAGCTATAACAGCTTCAACTCTTCTTGTCCACAAGGTTTAGGAGTGTGTCTATGGGAATGTTTGACCATTCTTCCAAGTGCATTTGTGAGGTCAGGCACTGATGTTGGACGAGAAGGCCTGACCTACAGTCTCCTCTCTAATTCATCCCCAAGGTGTTCTGTTGTGTTGAGGTCAGGACTCTCTGTAGGCCAGTCAAGTTCCTCCACCCCAAACTCACTCATCCATGTCTTTATGGACCTTGCTTTGTGCACTGGTCCAAATGATTTGGTGGAGGGGGATTATGGTGCGGGGTTGTTTTTCAGGGGTTGGGCTTGGCCTCTAAGTTTCAGATAAGGGAACTCTTAAGGCGTCAGCATACCAAGACATTTTGGACAATTTCATGCTCCCAACTTTGTTGGAACAGTTTGGGGAAAGCCCCTTCCTGTTCCAACATGACTGCACACCAGTACACAAAGCAAGGTCCATAAAGACATGGATGAGCAAGTTTGGGGTGGAGAAACTTGACTGGCCTGCACAGAGTCCTAGCCTCAACCCGATAGAACACCCTTTGGCTGAATTAGAGTAGAGACTGCGAGCCAGGCCTTCTTATCCAACATCAGTGCCTGGCCTCACAAATGCACTTCTGGAAGAATGATCAAACATTCCCATAGGCACACTAAACCTTGTGGACAGCCTTCCCAGAAGCTATTCTAGCTGCAAAGGGTGGGCCAAATCAAATTTTAACCCTACGGACTAAGACTGGGCTGCCATTAAAGTTCATGTGTGTGTAAAGGCAGGCGTCCCAATACTTTTGGCTATATAGTGTATCTGGAAAAGACTTACAATGGTGGTGGAACCCTCCTACACATAACTACTACATTTAGACATAGTTATAGGACCTGGAAGATGAGACAACTTCTCTACATGAAATAACATGGTTGGGATTTGAACCCAGACCCTCAGAGAAACTAAGCAGAAGTTCGAAGCTCCAAGCCACAGAGCTGCCACATGTGAGACCCTCCTACACATAACTACACATAAAAACACATACGGTAAAAACACATAAATACTGCATTTCTATGGACATACAGGTGATGGAATTACATTACTCAAGAGTTATTCTTCTTGATTTATTCTGTGATATTTGGTGTTTTTTTGTGGGTGAGAGTAGAATATTACCCTCAAATTTTTGGGAATTACATTTTGATTTCTGATGTTGGTACACATATCACATTTTTTGGGCTCAAATTATGAATATTTGGAAATAATAAAAAGCACAAAAAATTGTGATTCATTTTAAATTTGCATCAGCAATGGTATTGTGTGTGGATTGTAAAGACTCCTGTGTGAGTTTGGGGTAAAGATTGTTGTGAGATGAAGAGTAACAAGTGAAAGTGACAGAGAAAAATATATTTTACCAAAACATCAAAACATTCCACATTCTAGTATACTTAAAATCAAAATATTTTAAGTAGAAGCAACAATGTTGCAAAGGAAAATTTATTTCACAGAAAGATACATTTCATCTCAACATTAAAAGGTTTTTTTGTGAAAGTTAGAATTGTTCCATTAGAATCAATGACTGAAACTTCATTTGGACTAAATTGGATCAGATTTTAACTCCCAAAAAATGTTCTCTAATTAGCTCTCATTTTGGTATTTACTATAGCTCCAGGTAAAAAAGACACTTGAGTTAAAATGAGAATTATTTTCAGGTCTGAGCATGCTCAGTTGTGTTGGCACCTAGTTGTCCAAAACGGGGAATTTTTCACTTTTCAGACTTTTAAAGATATTTCAGTGTAGAAATCACTTTTTCACACAGTTTAAAAGCAGATAATCTTTAAATAATATACCGATATTTCAGTACCATTTAGGCAATTATATCATGCTCTAAACATTATTTCCATGTGCAATTCCCTAGGTTTTAGCAGAGTAAGGGTTTGGGCACTATTTAGTTTCAGGGAGCTATAGTAAATTCGATTTTGGGAGTATTTTCTCACCAGCGCTATAGTGAATACCGTTTTAGCGCAAATTAGCGCTATTAGCGCTAATTCACGCTAAATTGCCGCGAATTAGCGCTAATTCGCGGCAATTTGCGCGAATTAGCGCCATAGCGCTATAGTAAATGACCCCCATAGATACGATTTTTATGGTAAATAGATGTGATTATGATGGTATATAGATGCGATTATTTTATATCGATGCAATGATGGTATATAGATATGATTGTGATGGTTATATTGTGTTATATAGCTAAAATGATGATGGTATATAGATTTGATTATGGTATATAGATGTGATTATGATGGTAAATAGATGTGATTATGGTATATAGATGTGATTATGATGGTGTATAGATGTGATTATGATGGCAAATAGATGTGATTATGATGGTATATAGATGTGATTATGGTATATCGATGTGATTATGATGGTATATAGATGTAATTATGATGGTATATAGATGTGATTATGGTATTTAGATGCGATTACCATTATTGAAGCTATACCATCATAATCACATCTCTATACCACCAAAATTACATCTATATACTTTCATAATCACATCTATATACCATAACCGCATCTATATGGTGGTATTTAGATGCGATTATGATGGTATATAGATGTGATTATGGTACATAGATGCGATGATGGTATATAGATGCGATCATGGTATACACGTGTGATTATGATGGTATATAGATGTAATTATGATGGTAGATAGATGTTATGATGGTATATAGATGTGATTATGATGGTATATAGATGGGATTATGGGATTTAGATGCGATTACCATTATTGCATCTATATACCATAATCGCATCTATATACCATCATAATCACATCTATATACCATAATCGCATCAATATACCATCATAATAGCATCTATATACCATAATCATATCTATATACCATCATAATCAAATCTATATACCATCATCACATCTATATACCATAATCACATATATATGGTGGTATATAGATGTGTTTATGATGGTTTATAGATGTGATTATGGAATATAGATGTGATTATGATGGCATATAGATTTGATTATGATGGTATTTAGATGTTATTATGGTATATAGATGAGATTATGATGGTATATAGATGTGATTATGGTGGTATATAGATGCGATTATGATGGTATATAGATGCGATTATGATGATATATAGATACGATTTTTATGGTAAATAGATGTGTTTATGATGGTATATAGATGCGATTATTTTATATCGATGCAATGATGGTGTTTATGATGGTTATATTGTGTTATATATTGCTAAAATGATGATGGTATATAGATTTGATTATGGTATATAGATGTGATTATGATGGTATATAGATGTGATTATGATGGTGTATAGATGTGATTATGATGGTGTATAGATGTGATTATGATGGTATATATATGGTATATAGATGGGATTATGGTATTTAGATGTGATTACCATAATCCCATCTATATACCATCATAATCACATCAATATACCATAATCACTTCTATATACCATCATAATCGAATCTCTTTACTATCAAAATCGTATCTATATACCATCATAATCACATCTATATACCATCTTCATAATTACATCTCTATACCATCATAACATCTATATACCATCATAATTACATCTATATAACATGATTGCATCTATATACTATCATAATCACATCTATATACCTTCATAATCACATCTATACACCATTAAAATCGCATCTATATACCATAATCAAATCTATATACCATTATGGTATACACAGATGTGATTATGATGGTATATAGATGTGATTATGATGGTATATAGATGCTACTATGATGGTATATAGATACGATTATTATGCTATATAGATGTGATTATGATGGTATATAGATGCAATGATGGTATATAGATGTGAGTATGAAGGTATATAGATGTGATTATGATGGTTATATGGTGTTATATAGCTAAAATTATGATGGTATATAGATGTGATTATGGTATATAGATGTGATTATGATGGTATATAGATGTAATTATGATGGTATATAGATGTGATTATGGTATATAGATGTGATTATGATGGTATATAGATGTAATTATGATGGTATATAGATGCGATTATGGTATTTAGATGCGATTACCATTATTGAAGCTATACCATCATAATCACATCTATATGCCATCCAAAATTACATCTATATACTTTCATAATCACATCTATATTCCATAACCGCATCTATATGGTGGTATTTAGATGCGATTATGATGGTATATAGATGTGATTATGATGCTATATAGATGTGATTATGGTACATAGATGCAATGATGGTATATAGATGCGATCATGGTATACACGTGTGATTATGATGGTATATAGATGTAATTATGATGGTAGATAGATGTTATGATGGTATATAGATGTGATTTTGATGGTATAAAGATGTGATTATGGTATTTAGATGCGATTACCATTATTGCATCTATATACCATAATCGCATCTATATACCATCATAATCACATCTATATACCATAATCATATCTATATACCATCATAATCAAATCTATATACCATCATCACATCTATATACCATAATCACATATATATGGTGGTATATAGATGTGTTTATGATGGTTTATAGATGTGATTATCTAATATAGATGTGATTGTGATGGTATATAGATGCGAATATGATGGTGTATATAGCTACAAAACAAAAATAATAATGCGCCAACCAAAACAAAGTGACAAAAGCAGCCAACACAACAATCAGACTAATTGTAACGAAGGTGAAAAAAATGGATAAGTGTGGCGCTAAACAGTACATGTGCGTTATTGGGTAAAACCTGACAGAATGGACATCTGGAAGGGAAAGAGCCCAATAAAGTGTATTTGATGAAACACAAATTTAATCGTGTATAGACTAATATCTGGACGTTTTAGTCAAAAAAAGTGATACAAAAGTGGTGATGAAAGCAATATATGTGTAAAACTAGTAAACACTAAAAGGACCCTGTATAGACTGGTAGTTAGCACTAGCAGGGTCGGGTCACCGTGGAATAGTAATGAAAGAAATAAACTATTCTCTCACTATAAATCTAAAGATAATCATGAAAAAATTAAACTGACATCTTATCCCCATCTTAAGCTTGTCTGACTCCCAAGCCGCTGGCTGTGGAGTCCACCATTGCCTGTAAGGGTATTCTTGCCTATCCCTTTCTCACATATGTTGGATACCTTATCCTGTAGATGCCATCCCCGGATCTAAGGGCTCCACACCATTGGTTTCGGTTGCTGCTGACCTTCCAGCTACATTCCTAGATTCCTACCTATTTATTTATGTTGGACTTCTAGCTATGTCAGCTATTTATTAATTCACGTTGGACTTCTAGTTTTGTTAGCAGCTTATGCCGTTATTGTGATGCAGCATTTTCACCTTTACCCATTCACTTTATGTTTATCATATATTTGTGTCACTGTACCTTTAAGAGGTCTTTGTCAGTTTGGTTTTTTCATGATTATCTTTAGATTTATAGTGAGAGAATAGTTTATTTCTTTCATCACTATTCCACGGTGACCCGACCCTGCTAGTGCTAACTACCAGTCTATACAGGGTCCTTTTAGTGTTTACTAGTTTTACACATATATTGCTTTCATCACCACTTTTGTGTCACTTATTTTGACTAAAATGTCCAGATATTAAATTTGTGTTTCATCAAATACACTTTATTGGGCTCTTTCCCTTCCAGATGTCCATTCTGTCAGGTTTTACCCAATAACGCACATGTACTGTTTAGCGCCACACTTATCCATTTTTTTCACCTTCGTTACAATTAGTCTGATTGTTGTGTTGGCTGCTTTTGTCACTTTGTTTTGGTTGGCGCATTATTATTTTTGTTTTGAAGTTGTAATTTTAGACACATATAGTGCTGCCTCTATCTAATTCCTTGGTGTCATCTATATTCAGATCATGGATGTATTTGACTACCGCACCAACCGTTCAGTGAACACTGATGGCGTATTTACTCTTTTGAAAACAGATACAGAGATAGGGGGCCTATTCCTTAGATTGAAGAATCTTATGGTATCTGAGCTCCATCTTGACTGGGACATTGTGTTCCTGGAGCAGTATGCCAAGGAACACATGGTCCCTAGAGGTCTAAGGTGGAATGTATATCCACAACAAGGGGATTCGGAATTAGAATCCTGGTTCCGATATTTCAATGAGGTGGGGATCTCCCTTTTGAAGTTTCTGACGGACAAAAAAAGGGCTAGAATGGTGGCTATAGACAGAGAGATAAAGGAGATCAAAGAGAAATTGGCTTCCTTTCGATCTTCTTCTGAATATGCCACACATTCTACCTCTCTGAGAAACCTCTTAGAAAAAGAAGAAAAAGATCAAAAGATCAAAAAACAAAAAAAGTATACCAGGGACGTCAATGACTATAAAAACGGTTGTGTTTTCTCCTGGCAAACGAAAGATGAGGGACCTGCTTTCCCTGAGAACAGTTCCTGTCAAATGGACGTTTCGGAACAGCAATATTCCCATTCCCAACCACCCCCACTTAAAAGCGGTGGTATAACAGACTATATGGCCGATGATTACTACCAATCCGCCCCCCCCCAATACACCCAAATCTTATCGGAGGGGACCTCCAGTTAACTCCAGAGGTAGGGAGAAAGGAGGGAGAGGCAGAGGGAGAGGTCAGAGAGATAAGTCCTCCCACTATGACAGTCAGAGGCCCACACCAAGAAGAGAAAATCATTATGATGGATATAATGAACACTATGAGCACTCTTATCCACAGAGGACTCCCATACGCACGTTTAACAGATATTCCCCCTTAAGGGAGGACAGACCACGTGAGAATTATAACTCTTACCATCCATATAGAGAGACTGATTCCAGCTATTACAATAGATCACCTTTCAATTATAATCAACAACAACCAGGCCCCTCTTACCAAGGAGATTTTCCCAAAGAACCAGGGATATTCAAACGAGCCATAGACGGAAACGGGGGACCAGAGGGGGGAGGCGCGCCCGACAAAAGAAAAAGGGTTTAAAGGAGAGTGGGATATTTAATCTCAGTAAAGCTCACTTATCAGAAGCTGAACTTCTGGTCTTGGAAAAAGGTTTGAAGTTCGCTCCCCCTAACAAACTGAATAAATTCAGTACTTTCATAGACATTCAAAAATATGTACGGAAATTAAATGTACAAAGATATATTATCTCTAACCCCATGAGACCAAAAGTTGAAATTAACTCACATATAGTCCATTCTGGACTCTCAAACCCTTCTCTCTTTAACCCTCCTGGTCCTACTGCCCCTTCTATTAAGGTCTTTCGAGACCTTGTTTTACAGGATCTGGATAAACTACCTCTTAAAAGGTCCTTCAGTAACCCTGCTTTAAAAACTGGACTCAGAAAACTCTGCGAACAGAAAGATCTGGTTATCTGCCCTGCGGACAAGGGAGGGGGAATAGTCGTTTTGGATAAAAATGATTACCATCTAGAAATGACTAGAATTTTAAGCGATACAGATACTTATTCTAGGATCTATACCAACCCCACAGTCCCTTACAAGAGATTACTTACAGATTTAGTCGATACTGGGTTCCAATTAGGTGTTTTAAATAACAAAGAAAAAAGTTTTCTAATTCCAGCCGCTCCGAGAATCCCGGTAATTTATTATTTACCAAAGGTGCATAAGAGCATTACTCAGCCCCCTGGTCGCCCCATCATTAGTGGCATCGAGTCCATTACTTCCCGCATAGGGAAATATATCGATTTTTTCCTGCAACCCATCGTACAATCTACACCATCTTATCTTAGGGACACCAAAGATACCATCTCCAAACTTAAAAACATTGTTTGTAGTAGCGATCTCCTTTTAGTTACAGCTGACGTAACGTCGCTATATGCTTCTATACCCTACGATGCGGGTTTTGCGGCAGTTGAACTCTTTCTATTGAGAGAGGACTCCATTCCTAGAACCCAACAGAGATTCATCATGGACCTGTTGAGGTTTGCGACCAAACATAATTACTTTTGGTATAATGGAGATTTTTTTATACAACAAAAGGGAGTGGCTATGGGTGCCAAGTTCGCCCCTAGCCTGGCCAACATTTTTATGGCCCGTTGGGAGGAGGATGTCGTCTATGCCCTCGATCCCCCAGAGTTAGTTCTTTGGGCGAGGTACATAGACGACATCCTCCTCCTGTGGAGAGGGAGTGTTGAGTCTTTACACGCCTTCTTGGGTAAACTTAATGACAATGAGATTGGGATAGAGCTGAAGTATGAGGTCAGTCCCTCTGCTATTCATTTTTTAGACTTAGAGATAGTAGTAGCTGGTAGTCGTTTGGAAACCAAAACGTTCTTTAAACCCACCATTCCGGTCGATAGTTGCCATCATGCTACCTGGCTGAAATCAGTACCACGCAGCCAGTTCACACGGATTAGACGCAACTGCAGTAACCTTACAGATTACTTTCACCAGACACGGATTTTAAGGTCTAGGTTTATCAATAAGGGTTATGATTCTGTAGATATTGACAATGAAATCAAAAATATTGCCCAGATCAGCCGAGAATCTCTGTTAGTGGGGCCACCTAAAAATGGCTCTGATAACAAACATAAATGGTCTCTCTTGACAAATTTCTCTATACAACATAAACAGATTAAAGAGATTTTAGTGAGACACTGGAGGGTCCTTAAAAATGACCCAATATTGGGCCCTGTTCTCCCGGAACGAGGTCGTGTAATTTTCAGAGGGGCTCCATCTATTAGAAGTCAGATCGCCCCTAACATCATCGACCCCCCCGTGACTCGCTCCTTCTTTCACAATATGAAAGGCCTTTTCCCTTGCAAACGGTGCAACGTTTGCTTGCATAACGTCTGTGGAAGGAGGAGAACTGATACGTTTATCTCTACCTCCACAGGGAAGGAATATCGGATCAAACATTTTTTGACATGTGAAACCAGATACGTGGTCTATTTGATCACGTGTCCTTGCAAAAAACATTATGTAGGCCGGACTATTGTCCGTGAGAGGGAACGAGCATATAGCTAATATTAAAAAGGGTCTCACAAACCACAGTGTCCCTAAGCATTTTTTGCGATGTCATAATCAAAATCCAAAAGGTATTCAGTTTCAAGTTATCGATAAATTTATCCCACATTGGAGGGGGGCGTCCCTGAAGAGGGGTGTGTCAAGACTGGAGACTTTCTGGATACACCAATTAAAATGTTACTTGCCATTTGGTCTCAATGTCGACTGGGATATAAATGCTTTTATCAACCAGTCGTGATGGAGATACAATGGTTCCCCTCCCCACTCTTTGCTTTGGGAGTAACTGCCCAATCTTTGTGGTGATCAGCTGGCTGACTCTCCCGTTTACTTATCACTTACGTTCAATTCACTTATCCAATCTTATTATATTTTTTTGGTTTTCATTTCATTTATAATGACCCATTGGTCATTACCTGATAGTTTATACATTTCTACCGTAGAATACTGTTATGAGTTTCCTTCCCATATGACCCAATCAATTATGACCCTTTAGATTGACCATTATTTATTTTATTTCTGTTGGGTATAGGTAGTTTCTACATTATATGTCCATATACCCCTGTTTAATTATAACCCTTGATAGGGGTACTGTTATAATATTAATGAATATGTGTCTATTAATATTTAATATTCAGTTCTAAATAGGGGTACCGTTATTACTTATGAATACGTGCATATTATTATCCATTATTTTTAACCATTTTCTAGATTTTTCTTGTTAATGTTTTGTAAACTCTCTCAGTTTTGCTGGATTGTAATACATTGTAAACATCACTCCCTTAGCAATGTTTGCGCCATGGTTAGCTATTTTTCCACTGTGTATGGCACTTACCCCTCCATTAAGAGGGTTGGACCGCATTTGTGTTCCAGGTCACAGTACGTATTGTGCTTACATCCATCTGCCTCACCATAGTGAGGCTTGATCCGCATATGCGTTCCATAGTCCTGTCGTCATTTCCGGCTGTTACCGGATTGACGTCACACGCTTTCAGCGCGGTCTCCTACTGGACGCCGTGCTTTTCTCCCACTCTGGCCGTGATTGGTCGTGGTAGTTGATGTGTCCCGCTGGATGCGTCGCTCCCCAGCCTCCGTATCTAGTTGGTGGACGGGCGTCACCTGCTCCTGAATGTGGAATGTGAGAGGTGACGCCGTCCACAATACATTCCTATTGGATATACCATATTGAGGCTTGGCTAAGAGCCAGACCTATAGCCCTTGTGATTGGCTTAATACCTATGCTGACGCCATTCTCTGGGCGACCCGGAAGTGGCGGTGTACATGGCGCGAACAGCTGCTAGGATTCAGTAATTATATGTTCTATATATATATATATACAGGCATGTGTGGCAGACAGTCATGTGCCCCAGTTGAAGTCCTATTGGACGAAACGTGTCGGGTGTTTATGCCTGTCTTGCCACTACATTTCATCCAAGCGCTTTTTATTGTTCTATACCTGACTCCAATTTCTGAGTCAGGGTGTATTTTATTGCTCTGTTTTTAAATAAAGCTCCTCAAAAAGCTTATTTACACTATGGGGAAGTCTTCTTTTTGATCCCATTTTTTCTGAAGACCTTTTTCAACTTCATGGAGGCAACATCCTTGTAAGCAGTTTCTCACTTGCACCTGGGATATCGGGAGTTGCTGAGACCAGAGAGGTTCGGTCGGTGAGTGCCGCAGTTCTTCCCCATCATCTCCAGCTGCTGTGGAAACACCTCTTATCCCCATCTTAAGCTTGTCTGACTCCCAAGCCGCTGGCTGTGGAGTCCACCATTGCCGGTAAGGGTATTCTTGCCTATCCCTTTCTCACATATGTTGGATACCTTATCCTGTGGATGCCATCCCCGGATCTAAGGGCTCCACACCATTGGTTTCGGTTGCTGCTGACCTTCCAGCTACATTCCTAGATTCCGACCTATTTATTTATGTTGGACTTCTAGCTATGTCAGCTATTTATTAATTCACGTTGGACTTCTAGTTTTGTTAGCAGCTTATGCTGTTATTGTGACGCAGCATTTTCACCTTTACCCGTTCACTTTATGTTTATCATATATTTGTGTCACTGTACCTTTAAGAGGTCTTTGTCAGTTTAATTTTTTCATGATTATCTTTAGATTTATAGTGAGAGAATAGTTTATTTCTTTCATCACTATTCCACGGTGACCCGACCCTGCTAGTGCTAACTACCAGTCTATACAGGGTCCTTTTAGTGTTTACTAGTTTTACACATATATTGCTTTCATCACCACTTTTGTGTCACTTATTTTGACTAAAACGTTCAGATATTAGTCTATACACGATTAAATTTGTGTTTCATCAAATACACTTTATTGGGCTCTTTCCCTTCCACATGTCCATTCTGTCAGGTTTTACCCAATAACGCACATGTACTGTTTAGCGCCACACTTATCCATTTTTTTCACATGATGGTATATAGATTTGATTATGATGGTATTTAGATGTTATTATGGTAAATAGATGTGATTATGATGGTATATAGATGCGATTATTTTATATCGATGCAATGATGGTATATAGATGTGATTATGATGGTTATATTGTGTTATATAGCTAAAATGATGATGGTATATAGATTTGATTATGGTATATAGATGTGATTATGATGGTGTATAGATGTGAGAAAAGGGAATTATTGGTATTAGGGACTTTAAGGAAATCATGGCCTGGTAAGGTCACCCATTTCCATCCCTAGTGACTTTAAATGAAACCAAGACCTGGTAAGGTCAAGCGTTTCCATCCCAATCTATAGCACAAACAAGGGGATTATTGGAGGGGAGGTTGGGACTTTGTATGAAGCATATGCCAGCAAGCAGGTAGTAAGATGAACATAAAGGAATTTATTGACATAATACCAAAGCACATCCGTTACAATCGCAAAAAGCATACAAGATAAAACAGGTAGGTACATGATGTAGTATAATAAACATTCATGATAATATTTGTTTATACAATTAATAGAAAGATGAACAGGGTAAAAAGTTAGATAATGGTAACTTAAGATATCACCTGAAATAAATTCCCTAGTACATCATGATTTCAAAGTAGGGTAAAATAGGGTAAAAACCAGTAATATCTGCTGGACCTAAGGCCTCGCTAGACCTGTGGGGGGGGTTGGAAAAGATAAGATTGGTAAGGACTGGATAGACGGTTAAACACGGCATTGGTGGCTCAACGCGTTTCGTGGCTTCCATGCCACTCATCAGGAGCGAGCCCGTGTAATATCTGAAAAATTATTTATAAAAAATATTGGGATAATTACATGATGCAATAGAACAAAAAACATTAGTAAAGGGGAAGCGTGGTAAACGGGCCCCCAAAATTGCTGTATGGGGATACCTGAGAGACTGTATAGTGACGGTGCAGTGGCGGGGTCCCAAGAGCCATCCAGGTGACCCCCAACGGGAGCCGAGGTGGGGGGCCCCACGGAGACGGCAGCAGACGCCGACCAGGGCAGGCACAGGAACCGAGGAAAGTCTAGAAAAAGGTGAATGAGAGTAAGGTATGTAGGCATGTGAGGAGAGGTGTGAGGAGAGAGAAAGAAACCCCAGATATAAGGTAGAGTGAGGAGAGTGTGGGAGAGGTGAGAAGAGAAAAATGTAAAATTGTGGAGGAGTGAAGTGAAGTGGAGAAACCAAAGACAGCTGCGTGTAGTAGCCGAAGTGGGAGAGGTAGTGAGTATACCTGAAAGTGATGAGACCCTGGGAGAGGAGATTACAGAGGTGTGTGATCGTCTGTGTGGAGAACCTCGAGTGCCAGTGCCGCACCGGAGAGCGTCAAGATAACGCCGCCGCGAGTGCCGCCCACCAACGTCACGCCGTGTGGTGGAGGGAGGAGCACCGCAAGTCGGACACAGTCGGCAAAACGGCGCGGAAGAACCTCCCCATTGGCCCACGAGGTGGAGTAAACGCTGTGCGTGACGGCGCTGCAAAGGGAAAGCCGCACGCACAGCGTATTGCGTGACGTCGGCGCGTATTGGCCAAGTGTCCACCCCCCCAAGGGGAAAACCCGGGGGAGGGAGGAGACCCGCAAGGCGCGTCGCGGCTCCCGAGGGGGAACAAGGACCGGACAACAAGGCGGCCCCGCCAATCTACACCATCAACAACACAGCCCCATCAGGAAGGGTAGCAGGGTTGGAAGGAAATTAGACAATATAATGCATTACAAGGGATATTATGGATGGGCTAAGTAAAATGAGAATACTAAAAATAAAACACAGGGGAGGTATCACTAAGGTCATTTAGAGCAGGGCAGGTAGTAAGTTTGGGCATATAGAGCAAGGCACATGCTTCCATCCCTATGCATAAATACAAGAAAAGGGAATTATTGGTATTAGGGACTTTAAGGAAATCATGGCCTGGTAAGGTCACCCATTTCCATCCCTAGGGACTTTAAATGAAACCAAGACCTGGTAAGGTCAAGCGTTTCCATCCCAATCTATAGCACAAACAAGGGGATTATTGGAGGGGAGGTTGGGACTTTGTATGAAGCATGTGCCAGCAAGCAGGTAGTAAGATGAACATAGAGGAATTTATTGACATAATACCAAAGCACATCCGTTACAATCGCAAAAAGCATACAAGATAAAACAGGTAGGTACATGATGTAGTATAATAAACATTCATGATAATATTTGTTCATACAATTAATAGAAAGATGAACAGGGTAAAAAGTTAGATAATGGTAACTTAAGATATCACCTGAAATAAATTCCCTAGTACATCATGATTTCAAAGTAGGGTAAAATAGGGTAAAAACCAGTAATATCTGCTGGACCCAGTGGCGTAGCGTGGGGGGTGCTAGGGGGGCCACCGCCCTGGGCGCAAAATTTAGGGGGGCGCTGTCATGAGTGTGGACCATCTAACACAGGGATAAAAGCCCCTTGTTAAACTTATAATGCAGGAGAATCCACGTTGTTTAGCAACAGCGGCCATTCTTGAAGTGCGGGTGGGCGGCTGGGGGATCCGTGATCAGCGAGGGGCTTAGCCGAGGACAGATAGGCTGGCTGCCTGAGAGCCCGGGACTGGGGAGAATAGTTCCATCACGGCCGCCTCCTCCTTGACCTAGCCCCCCTGACCCCGCCCCCCCCAGAGATGAGAAGCAGCGGGCGCAGCATCTCCCGTGCCTCCAGAGCATGGATTGCTCGAACTTCCTCTCCGCACTAACATGAGGCCCGAAGAACAGGCTAACTGAGGACCCAGACGACATGCAAGAAGGCGGATGTTGCCAGGGAACAGCTGGAAGGATCAAAGGTGACAGACTGGCATGGAAGGTAGGACTAGCAGTCTCTCTCATCTTCCCCTCAGGCCCCTCTCCCTCTCTCAGCCCCCCCCCCTTTCCCTCAGCTCCACCGTCTCTCTGTTCGCAATGTCTCTCTCTGCCTCTCTCTCAGTGAATCCAATTTACCAGTGCTGCAAAAACACACAATTGTGCAAATATATAAATAAATAAACAAACTCATTTTATATAATAATCAATAAAAAGTTCTTCCATAGCTATAAAGTCCATTCATAGCCATGTTTTTTGAATGCTTTTTATTGATTATTATATGAAATTAGTTTGCTTATTTATATATTTGCATAATTGTGTGTTCTTGCAGCACTGGTGATTTGGATTCACTACCCAGTAGGGCTATCTTAGAATTATTGTATTTGATGAATTGTTATATGACATTTCCTGTGCTTATTTTGCACAATGAGGTTGAGGTTTCTTGCAGCACTGGTGATTTAGGACTCACTACCCAGTAGGGTTTTTTTTTCAATATTTCAGTTAATGGGAGCTACATACAGTATGTCATATTCACACTATAATACTTGTTGCAGCACTGTGCCGTTGGGGTATTGATCCCGGCACGGTGCTGCAACAAGTATTATAGTGTGAATATGACATATGTAGCTCCCATTAACTGAAATATTATAAAATCCCCCCTCCTAATTTGGAATGTAGAAAAGATGTAAACGCCTATTTTCAGGCTGTCCAGTCATGTTATCCCCTGTGTGAGCCAGTGGTATATGCAGGAGAGAGGAGGGAGCGCCAACATCAGATGGGACATAGGAACCTATGCATGATGTCACCACTCCATGCTTTACCAGTCATTGTTAAGCACACTCTCCTCTCCCCTACAGCCATCACTGTCTCACACAGGAGATCATGTGACCAGACTGGAGCTAGCTGAAAATAGGTAAGTCTGTGGGTCAAGGGGGCGCAAATTATTTGCCTCGTCCCGGGCGTTGACAACCCATGCTACGCCACTGGCTGGACCTAAGGCCTCGCTAGACCTGTGGGGGGGGTTGGAAAAGATAAGATTGGTAAGGACTGGATAGACGGTTAAACACGGCATTGGTGGCTCAACGCGTTTCGTGGCTTCCATGCCACTCATCAGGAGCGAGCCCGTGTAATATCTGAAAAATTATTTATAAAAAATATTGGGATAATTACATGATGCAATAGAACAAAAAACATTAGTATAGATGTGATTATGATGGTATATGTAGGAAGGCCAGTATGGTGGCCTGGATTTATGGGAGGAGCCCGGGGGGTATTTAACCAGCCCGCTCGCGTGTGGTCTTTGTCGGTTTCCTGTGCGCGGTACATCACTAGGCCGACTCTTCCAACTCGTTGGCGTTCGTGAGTTGAGCGGCTTTTGGTTCCCGTTCGCAGTTTCTGAGAGGCTTCCGTTCCCGTTCTTAGTTTTTGTACAGACGTGTCTGGCTCGGCTGTCGCAGGTAGGGTTTCGTTGACATTTCTTCATTTCATGTATCACCATTTGTTAGATACCGTGTGCCGCTCAAACCCTGATACGGAACTTACAAGTCATTCGTTAAGAAACCCTGCACGTAGCCGTAGCACTCAGCCACCGATTCGTGCCTCTATCATTTCTAATACATTTTTATTCATTTTTACGTACCTCACTCTGATTCGAATCCATTTGCGTCCGCTTCGCACCTGTTTGTCCAGCCGTGTCTCACTTGTTCTTGTCTCATGTTTTATACCATGCTCCACAGTCCTGTTCGTTATCAGTCGCAATTACGGCACACAGATTCGTGCTTCTGTCATGGCTTATCATTTCAATCATTTCACTCTTTTCACTGTCATGAACCGCGCTCCGATTCGAATCTAGTTGCATCTGTGATGCACCGATTCGTCCCGGTGTGCCCCAGTTGTTATTTGGCCTCATTTCAGTACATGCTCCAGAGTCCGGTCGTTGTCAGTCGCAGTTTGTGGCTCACTGATTCGTGCCTCTGTCATGGGAAATCATTTCACTGTCACGTGTCACGTCCTGATTCGAACCCAGTCGCATCCGTGATGCACCGATTCGTTCTGGCGTGCCCCAGTTATTTTTTCGGCCTCATTTCAGTACATGCTCCAGAGTCCGGTTCGTTGTCAGTCGCAGTTTGCGGCTCACCGATTCATGCCTCTGTCATGGGAAATCATTTCACTGTCACGTATCACGTTCCAATTTGAATCCAGTCGCATCCATGATGCAACGATTTGTTCCGGCGTGCCCCAAGTATTTTCGGCCACATTTCAGTACATGCTCCAGAGTCTTGTTCGTTGTCAGTCGCAGTCGCGGCATGACCGATTCGTGCCTCTGTCATGGCACGTGCCTCTACCATGACAAATCATTTTATACATTTCATCATTTCACTCATTTCACTGTCACATACTGCGCCCCGATTCGAATCCAGTAGCATCCGAGATGCACCGATTCGTCCAGGCGCGCCCCTGTTGTCTTGGCCTCATTTTATTTTGTGCTCCACAGTCCGGCTCGTTGTTTGTCGCAGTCGAAAAAAAAAAAAAGAGAAAAAACAAAACAAACAAAAAAAAAAAGTAGTATAAATAAATAAATAAAATGTTTCGGCCTCATCCAACACCTGCATCAGAGCTTGGTTCGCTGTCAGTCGCAGTCGCGGCATGACCGATTCGTGTCTCTGTCAGGGCAAACATTTCACTGTTACATGCCGCACTCCGATTTAAATCCAGTCGCATCCGTGATGCACCGATTTGTTCCGGTGTGCACTAGTGTTTTTCCTTTTGCCTCATTTCAGTACACGCTCCAGAGTCCGGTTCGCTGTCAGTCGCAGCTGTGGCACGACCGATTCGTGCCTCTGTCATGGCGAAACATTTTCATTCATTTCACTCTAAGGCAAACATTTTATTCATTTCATTGTCACATGCCGCGCCCCGATTCAAGTCTAGGGCATCCATCAGGCATTGATTCATCCCGGCAAGCCCCAGGTGGCGTGGCCTCATTGGCGCAATTCACGGCACACCGATTCGTGCCTCTATCATGGCATAAACATTTCACTCATTTTATTTAATTTCATGCACCTGTCGCTTAAACACGTTACAAGTCACTTTTCAAGTCAGGTAGTCAAACCCTTCACCGGTTGTCATCTGTCATTTTCCTCTAGGTCAGTCAAGTTAAAAAAAAAAAGCCACACCCCGTCTTCCTTCGAAGTTCAGTCATGGTCCCGATTCATTCGTTAAAACCTTCGCCTCACTACTATCCCCCCTCATAGTCACACAATCCGATTCATGTTGGTTTCATTTCATACACTTTACAAACCGACTCATATCAGGATTAATTGTATACAACATAAGAATGATTCGTATCGGTTTAATTTCATACACGCTACAGTTCAATTCAAATCTAGTCGCGTCGGTGGCACATTGATTCATATCGGATCCATATTCATACTCTCCACAGTCCGATTTTATATTGGATTAATTTTCACACTCTACAATCAGGTCGTATCATATTAATTTCATACAACCGATTCGTATCGGATTCATTTCGTACACTTTACAACCGATTCATATCGGATTAAATTTCATACACATTCAAGCACAACTTCTTGCAATCATTGCAGGCACGCATCGAATCACAGCTTCTTGCAATCATTGCAAGCACGCCTCCAAGCACAACTTCCCGCAATCGTTGCAAGCACGCATCCAAGCATAAACTTCTTGCATTCGTTGCAAGCACACACCGAAACATAACTTCTTGCAATCGTTGCAAGCACACATCCATGCACAACTTCTTGCAATCGTTGCAAATACGCATCCAAACATAACTTCTTGCAATCGTTGCAAGCACACATCCAAGCACAACTTCTTGCAATCGTTGCAAGTACGCATCAAAACATAACTTCTTGCAATCTTTGCAAGCACACATCGAAGCAGAACTTCCCGCAATCGTTGCAAGTACGCATCCAAGCATAAACTTCTTGCATTCGTTGCAAGCACACATCGAAACATAACTTCTTGCAATTGTTGCAAGCACACATCCCATCACAACTTCTTGCAATCGTTGCACGTACGCATCCAAGCATAAACTTCTTGCATTCGTTGCAAGCACACATCGAAACATAACTTCTTGCAATTGTTGCAAGCACACATCCCATCACAACTTCTTGCAATCGTTGCAAGTACGCACCCAAATATAACTTCTTGCAATCGTTGCAAGCACACCCAAGCACAATTTCTTGCAATCATTGCAAACACGCATCCAATCATAAACTTCTTGCAAACATTGCAGGCATGCGTTCAAGCATAACTTCTTGCAATCGTTGCAAGTATTCATCCAATTACAACTTCTTGCAATCGTTGCAAGCACACATCCAAGCATAATTCTTGCAGTCTTTGCAAGCACATGCAGTAATACGAACTTTTCACAGTCACTACAAGCACATCCCCAGAGACATAAACTCCCTTGCAATCGTTACAAGCACACATTTAAGCACAACTCTTACAATCATTGCAAGACATGCATCCTAGCATAACTTCTTGCAAACGTTGCAAGCATGCATCCAAGCATAACTTCTTGCAATCATTGCAAGCACGCATCCAGTCACAACTTCTTGCAATTGTTGCAAGGACACATCCAAGCATAACTTCTTGCAATCATTGCAAGCACGCATCCAAACAGAACTTCTTGCAATCGTTGCAAACACGCATCCAAGCATAACTCCTTGCAATTGTTGCAAGCAAGTATTTAAGCACAACTCTTGCAATCATTGCAGGGCTCGCATCTTAGCATGACTTCTTGCAATCAGTACAAACACATTCCTAGTGGCACACAGTCACACATCATTCTTCATTGGCACTTAATCGGCCAGTTGTCTCCAGTGGCATCTTCATACGAGCCACTCATCATTTTCTGTATCATTTCTCGCTTAGGTCAGTTGAGTTCAGGTTCAATCCCGCACCAGGTATCGTATTGCCACACACAGCTGGCTCCTTCTCATAACACTATCAGGCTATACCTAGCCAGCATCCAGCATTTCCTGTCCTTACAGGACCCCAGAGAGTCATCTGTGTTTACGGCCCATACAGTAACATCCCTTCTACGTGGCATCCAGAAACATCAGCCCATAGCTAACGGCAAACGCTTGCCCATCACAACTGCCACCTTTAGGGACATGTCAAAAACCTCAGACATTCCCCAGTCTAGTCATCCAAGCAGCCATCTACCTGGCCCTCTGTGGTTTTCTACGGCCTAACAAATTCACTTTACTGGCACTGGCAGCCAGCTACTATGTAGACACCACTTGACTCGCTGATAAAACCATTACGTCCTTCAGCTTGCAGTCTCTAAAACTCAACATTCCGGAACCGAGGTCTACAATAACCTCTTCCGAACTAACAACTCCACGCAGGCCAGCCTCCCCCTTGACAAGCTGACCCGCATCAGGCCAGTTCCCCAAAACTTCACCCATACACGGGTGTGTACTAAGAAGTAGCTGCAGTTTTTCCTGAGAATGCGGACCTATCAATGTCGGAAGGTTCCGTACTATGTGGATTGGTATATCAATGATTATACCATCTATGTCTCCCTTATCACCCCAGGTAGTGACAGATGCCACAGCCTCCACAGGCATCGCTGCAATTTTTGGCCACCATTGGTTTACAAGAACATGGCCTCCAGAGACACTCCTAAAGCCCGGGTTTACCCGGACTTCCTCCCTCTTCAAGCTACACCCGGTCATGGCAGCCGCTCAACTCTAGGGTCTTATCTGGACAGGACAGGCCGTAGCTTTTGCCACCGACATTCGGTCCAAGGCGATCTTCATGATGAAACCAGGTCCGTATCGCTCTGTTATGTCCTTCCTGCGCAGGCTGGTGTAATTATCTTGGCAACACCAGTTTAATGTCCACTGTACATTCATTCCAGGCTGCCATCTTCTGGGACATGTCTACTATCTTAACCAGTTCGCCATTTGGCCTTCTCCCCAGTTTGCTCATACAAGCAGCCATTTACTTAGCCTACTACGGGTTCTGGTGGCCCAGCGAGTTCACCCGCAGCAATCCCGCAGGCCAAGTTCTGTGTAGTTGGCTCACTGCCAACACCATTTCATCCTCCACCTTGCAGTGTCTAAAACCCAGCAATCAAGCTCCAGGATAGACATCCATCTCTATAAAATAAACAACGTCCGGTGTCCAGTAACCATACTCGATCGCCTACTGTCACTCCTACCGGAACACTCAAACTCTAGTCCCCTATTACCTTTTCGGGCAAATCCTTGAGTGCCAGACAGTTCATCAAACACCTGGGGGTTCTTCTACGCAGCCTACACCTCGACCCCAGTCAGTACTCCGGTCACTCTTTAGTATTGGGGCAGCCTTGGCAGCATTTCGGCATGGGTCCCAGACCACTTCATTAAGAGACTTAGCAGGTGAAACTCTGCCTACCTCTCCCGGTACGTCCCCACTCCTTAGGTGGAAGTGGCACAAGCATTCACCAAACTTGCTCAATAAATAAAGCTAAAACTAATAAAACTACACCCCTACCTGAATGTTTTTGCCCCCTTATTTTGGTATACCGACCATCAGGCACACTTCAGGTCCATTTCATGTTGTAAGTCTTACGGTAAGTCTAATTGTTCATAATCGTATTGGCCATAGGGCTTAGACCATAAGTAGGAAGGACAGTATGGTGGCCTTAATTTATGGGAGGAGCCCAGGGGGTATTTAACCAGCCCGCTCGCCTGTGGTCTTTGTCGGTTTCCTGTGTGCGGTACCCACCCTCCCATCCCCTTTTCAGGGCATTTCTCAAATTCATTTCTCTTCACAAAATATTCATTTCTAATCTAGGGTATGCCCCCTTATTTTGGTATACCGACCATCAGACCAGGGCACACTTCAGGTCCATTTCATGTTGTAAGTCTTATGGTAAGTCTAATTGTTCATATCCGTATCTGCCATAGGGCTTCGACCATAAATATGGTATATAGATGGGATTATGGTATTTAGATGTGATTACCATAATCCCATCTATATACCATCATAATCACATCGATATACCATAATCACTTCTATATACCATCATAATCAAATCTCTATACTATCAAAATCGTACCTATATACCATCATAATCACATCTATATACCATCTTCATAATTACATCTCTATACCATCATAACATCTATATACCATCATAATTACATCTATATAACATGATTGCATCTATATACTATCATAAATTACATCTATATACCTTCATAATCACATCTATATACCTTCATAATCACATCTATATACCATAATCAAATCTATATACCATTATGGTATACACAGATGTGATTATGATGGTATATAGATGCTACTATGATGGTATATAGATATGATTATTATGCTATAAATGTGATTATGATGGTAAATAGATGCAATGATGGTATATAGATGTGAGTATGAAGATATATAGATGTGATTATGATGGTTATATGGTGTTATATAGCTACAAGGACTGTAGGTTTGTTGTCAAGTAAAATTTGTTTGTAATTTTGAACTGGTACATTTTTAAAGTGTAGCTCCAGCCAAAAAAATCTATTTTTAAGCTTTTTGGAAAACATAGGGAAGGGTTATCACCCCTGTAACCTTTGTTTTGCTGTCTGTGCACCTCTTCAGAAGATTTCACCTCACTTTCTGTCCAAGTGACAAATGATTTTTGAAAATTTGGGGTTAGTGAAACAAGGATTGGTAATAAAGCATTCAGTGGAGAGGAGACACGTTTTTCCCATACTAACTCTTACAGGAGAGAATTTCCCTTCCTATTGGTAGATTTCATCTCACTTCCTGTTGTCTCCTTCCGTTTGCAAGTAGGAGTCGTTTGTAAGTTGGATGTTTGAAAGTAGGGGCCTGCCCTATATACAGAAATTGGGGCCTTAGGTGTTGGTGTTGCCCCAACATTGTAAGCCCTCACAGTTGCTCTTGGTGGGCGCAGGAACGGGCCCTGCTGTGAAGTATTTGATCAAGAATTGTAATTACATGTCCCTGTTAAACAGGGGCTGAAAAATTGGGCCTTGGGCACTGGTGCAGGTGCCACAACACTGCAACCCCTCACAGATACTCTAGTTGGAACGCAGGAATGAGCCCTGTTGCAAAGTATTGCATCAAAAATTGTAATTACACGCCCCTGTTAAACAGGGGCAGAAAAATTGGGCCTTAGCCACTGGTGGCGGTGCCCACAACCAAAAATGTTCTTACAAGCTATCAGCATGATCATTGAAGAGGAAGAGGATTGTCACTCAGCATAACAGGATAGTCACTCAGCATCAGCATAGGCAGTCTTGAAGGGATCTCACATTAAAAAAAAAATTATTCGGTTACATCAGCATCAGGTGCTTGATAGCTGGTGATCCAAGACTGATTCATTTTTATGAAGGTCAGCCGATCGACCGAGTCGGTGGACAAGCCCACCCTGTGATCGGTTACAAAGCCTCCAGCAGCACTGAATGTGCGTTCCCAAAGAATGCTGGATGCAGGACAGGCCAGTAGCTCAATTGCATACTGTGCAAGCTCTGGCCAGTGATCCATCCTCAAGACCTAGTAACCCAGAGGATTTTCGGTGGGAAAGGTGTCCAAGTCTGATCTTGCCCCTAGGTAATCCTGCACCATGTGAATCAGACGCTGGCGATGGTTGCAGGAATCAATCATACCTTGGGGTTGCGGACTAAAAAGTTGTCTGAACGCATCGGTCGACGGCCACCTTCTCCACCGCTCCTTCTGTGACTTACCGAAGCCTCAGCAACACGTTGTCCAGGAGGACCAGGAAATTGTAACCTCCCAGGTTCTGGAAACGCGTTGCACAAACCTTTCTGCAAGGCCTCCCGAAGATGTTTCAACCTCTGCTCCCTCTGCGACGGCAAGATAAGGTCCGCAACATTACCCTTGTAATGTGGATCAAGGAGGGTTGCCAGCCAGTAATGATCCCTCCCCTTGATACCAAGAATACGAGGATCCTTCAGCAGGCTTTGCAGGATCAGGGAGGCCATGCAGCATAGGTTTGCTGAGGCATTTGGTCCAGAGTCCTCTGGGTCACTAAGGACGACATGATCCGCAGCCACCTTCTCCCAGCCACGTACAAGTCCATGGGTTTCTTCGGACTGTAAATGATCCCTTGAAGACTGCTGCTGATGCTGAGTGCCAGGCTCCACCTCCATGCTGACACAATCCTCCTCCTCGTCCTCTTTCTGTGTGATCAGCGGGCACGCAGGAACACTGTCTGGGTAAAGGGGGCCTGGAGAGGTAAGGAAGTCCTCCTCTTCCTCCCTCTGTTCTGCCTCAAGTGCCCTGTCCATTATTCAACGCAGCATGTGCTCCAACAGGTGGACAAGAGGTCTCCTCAAATGGTGACAGGACAGTGCATGCATCCCTGATCATAGCCCACTGGCGTGGGAAAAAAAACAAGCTCCCCTGACCCTGTCCTGATGCCATAGTCGCATAGGTACTCATTGATGGCCCTCTGCTGCATATGCAGCCGCTGCAGCATGGCCAACGTTGAATTCCACCTGGTGGGCATGTCACAGATTAGGCGGTTCTTGGGCAGGTTAAATTCCTTTTGGAGGTCAGCCAGCCGAGCACTGGCATATATGACCTGCGGAAATGCACACAGACTTTCCTGGCCTGCTTCAGGACATCCTGTAAGCCCGGGTCCCTGCCCAAGAACCGCTGCACCACCAAGTTAAGAACGTGAGCCAAACAGGGCACATGGGTCAGTTTTCCCTGTCAGAGGGCAGAGAGGAGGTTGGTGCCATTGTCGCAAACCACCATTCCTGGCTTAAGCTGGCGTGGCGTCAATCACCTCTGAACCTGCCCCTGTAGAGCTGACAGAATCTCTGCCCCAGTGTGGATCCTGTCCCCCAAGCACACCAGCTCAAGCACCGCATGGCATCTTTTTGCCTGCATGCTTGCGTAGCCCCTTGAACGCCTACGGAGCACCGCTGGTTCCGAGTAAAAATCAGCACAGGAAGAGACCATGGAGGAAGAAGAAGAGGAGGGGGTGGAGGAGAGAGGTGTGGCAGAATCACCACTAGTAGAATTTTGGAGGCGTGGTGGTGGAACAACCTTCAACACTACTGTACCCTGTCCTGCATCCTTCCCAGCTGCCAGAAGAGTCACCCAGTGCGCGGTGAAAGATAGGTAACGTCCCTGTCCATGCCTGCTGGACCATGAGTCAGCGGTAATATGCACCTTACCGCTGACCGCCCTGTCCAGCGAGGCCAAGACATTGCCTTCCACATGCTGGTAGAGAGCCGGAATCGCCTTCCATGAGAAAAAGTGGTGTTTGGGAACCTGCTACTGAGGAACCGTACATTCCACAAACTCACAGAAGGGGGCAGAGTCTACCAACAGAAAAGGCAGCAGTTGAAGTGCTAGCAATTTATCCAAGCTAGCATTTAACTACTGGGCATGTGGATGGCTGGGAGCGAACCTCTTTCGGCGGTGCAGCAACTGGGGCAGGGAAATTTGCCTGGTACAATCTGACATCGGTGTACGGATAGCAGCTTGCCCGCAAGTACTTGGCTGTGACACACCTAATTCTACACCTTCATTCCTCTCAGTGCAGGTTTCAGAGAGGACTAAAGGTATAGTGGGGTTGGAGATCCCAGATGATGAGGAGCAAGGAGAGGTCCGCTTTGTTCTTTGGTGTGGGTCTTTTAGGTACGCTTGCCAACGAACTGAATGGCAGGTCGACATATGTCTGGTCAAGCATGTGGTGCCCAAGCAGGTGATGTTTTGGCCACGCATGATACGCTTGAGACATGTGTTGCAAATAGCAGCAGTGCGATCTGATGCACTTGTCTCAAAAAAGGCCCACACCAAAGAACTTTTGGAATAACGCGCAGAGACAGCAGCGCCCTGCACATGCGGAGCTCTGTGGTGTGATGCAGTCGGTGTGCTGCCCTTAAGCTGGCTCCTGGAGGGCATCCTGTCTCGTTGGAGATGTGCCTCCTCCTCCTCCTCTCTCCTATCAGGCACCCACATGGAGTCAGTGACTTCCTCATCATCCCCCCCCTCCTCATCACTGGAGCAAAGCTGGCAGTATGCTGCAGCTGGGGAACATGACTGCCAGGTTGCTGTCCTTCTTGGGCACCCCCTCTCTCTGGGCTCACGTTACTGCCTTCCTGTAGCTGGGTACCATCATCGGAGCCTTCAAAACGCTGGGCATTCTCCTGGAGCATGTACCCAATACTGTGGTCAAACAGTTCGGGGGACTCCTCAGGTGGACATGGTGGGGCTAGGGAAGGAGTGACTGATGCCATTGAGCCGAGGGAAGAGGCCACGTTGGCAGCTGCTTTGCCAGACAAAGTTCCCTGTGCCTGGGTGAGAGAGGTTGAGGAGGATGGGGACAGCTTGGTCATCCACTCTACTAACTCTTCGGCATGTTGCGGCTCAACACAGCCAGCTGCCGAAAAAAAGGACAAGCGTGTCCCATGGCCACGTGCTAATGAGGATGCACCGTGTCCACGACCAGCACTGTTGCCTCTAGACACAGAGCTTTCTTTCCCTCTTTTATTGGCTTATGACTGTCTGCCTCTCCTTGTTGGGCTTCCAGACATACTAATGGCCTGCAGTGAGATGTAGCTGCACAAAGCTGGGATGTATATATATATATATATATATATATATATATATATATATATATATACTGATTATACTGCAGCTAGCAGAATCAACTGGCCTGCCTGTGGTATTAATAGGATCAGAACACCAGCAATTGTCTTCAGGTAGCTTTAGGTGCACACTGTGCAGAGGACACAGTACACTAACTGTAAATACTGCAGCTGCCTGCCTGTGGTACTAATAGGATCAAAAGAACACCAGCAATTTTCTTCAGGTAGCTTTAGGTGCACACTGTGCAAAGGACACAGTACACTAACTGTAAATACTGCAGCTGCCTGCCTGTGGTATTAATAGGATCAGAACACCAGCAGTTGTCTTCAGGTAGCTTTAGGTGCACACTGTGCAGAGGACACAGTACACTAACTGTAAATACTGCAGCTGCCTGCCTGTGGTATTAATAGGATCAGAACACCAGCAATTGTCTTCAGGTAGCTTTAGGTGCACACTGTGCAGAGGACACAGTGCACTAACTATAAATACTGCAGCTTCCTGCCTGTGGTATTAATAGGATCAGAACACCAGCAATTGTCTTCAGGTAGCTTTAGGTGCACATTGTGCAAAGGACACAGTACACTAACTGTAAATACTGTAAAAACACCTGCCTGCCTGTCAATATATTGTGAAGAGAATAACAGGAACGGATCTAGCTAAACTGAATACAGTGTGTATATATATATATATATATATATATATATATATATATATATATATACACACACAACACCTAGGATGCATATATATACACAATACACTGTAACTGCAGCTAACTGACTCGCCTGCCTACTCTATCTAACTTAAATCAAATGACACTGTCTCTCTGTCTATCACTCTCCGCTGCCGAAACACACTACACAAGGCCGCCACGCAGGTGGCCTTATATAGTGTGGGGCGTGTACTAAACCCCCTGCGCCATAATTGGCCAAAGCCACCCTGGCTTTGGCCAATCACGGCTCTCTGTACAGACGGCGCTGTGATTGGCCAAGCATGCGGGTCATAGTGCATGCTTGGCCAATCATCAGCCAGCAATGCACTGCGATGCCGCAGTGAATTATGGGCCATGGCACGTACGTCCTATAACATTTGCAATTCGACGAACAATCGAACAGGTGATGTTCGAGTCAAACATGGGTTCGACTCAACCTCGAAGCTCATCCCTAGTCAGGAGTCTTCGGACCAGGTCAGTATTGGTCCCAATGATGAGAGAACTTCTATCAGCCCCCGGGGGTCGAGGACACACCACTGCCAGGGTATCAAAGGTTTCGGCCTTTCCCGAAGGTGAGCTTAATGGGCAGGTAGCCATCATAAGGGAAATTCTGGGTCTCTAGGCCCCATATCTCTAATTCCTCCAGCTTCTGTAGTGGCAAGTGTTTGAGATGCTTTTCATAGAAAGTCTCTGTAAAGTAGTCACTTGGGCTCCAGTATCCAACAGGGCTTTGACATAGATTCCTTTCACTTGAATGGGGACAATTGGAGAAGGTCCCACCAGTTTAGGAGGGAATCCATGGGAAGTGGCAGGTTTAGCCTGTTTGGTGAGTCGTATCCTGGCTCCTCTCTTTCGGAGATTCTGATCCTGTTTTAGTTTCTGTTTGGCTCTGGGGGTCTGGTGCGCATTAACTCCCTGATGCTGAGCAGTCTGAGTCGAAGGGGGGGGCACTGGGTTGCTTAGAGGCGACAACTGCGGCCTCGTGTGAGTGTTTGAAATCTTGCTACAGTTCCTTGGTGTTGCTGATTTTTTTGGAGCTTGCTAATGTAACAGGGCGCCTGGCTGACTCCTTTACTGGGGTCCTCTGAAGTTTCCTGCCGGCTTTTGGTGCAATGTTTCTGGCTTTGGACTTGGGCACACTCGCCTATAGTGTCCAACTCCTCCGCAGTTAAAACAGGACTCTTGTTTTTTCACAATTGTAGAGCTTGACAGCTTCCTGGGCATTGGAGCTCCCTCGTCGGGTGGAATAGTGGACCTGGCAGTCAACAGAGCCATTATCTCTATCAGTTGTGACACCTGGGTCTTGAGAAGCTCGATTTGAGGGTCGCCATCAGTTGCACTAGCCGTCCTGACTCCAACAACAAATTTTGGCCTTTGGACTTTTTCCTTTTTCTTCTCAAGGATGGCCTCCTCTTCATGCACAATTCGGATCAGGTCTGGATATCTCAGGATTCCACCATCTTGAAGGGTTCTTAACTAGAGTGTGATGGGGTCCAAAGGCTGGACACCCCTTAAGACTTGCTTGGCTCGGATTTCATCCACCTTCTGGGGGTCTAGACCCTTTTTCAACAAGATCAGATGTATGATCTTGTCCAAACACCTCATGTACTCTGACAGTTTTTCTCCCTCATTTTGATAAGTGTGCTCCAATTGATAGATCAGGTCGGAAACTTTCTCTGTTCACCCAAATACATCCTGCAGAATGTCTAAGTAGTCCTAAACCGCACAGTTTCGATTGCTGAGCTTCAAATTTCGGATAGCTTCTGAAGTAGGCCCTCTTAAACTTTCTGCGATTCTTTGTTTCTTGTGAGTCTCAGGGATGTCCCATTCATCCAGGGCTTGTGTGGCCTGCTCTAACCATTCTTCAAAGTTGTCTTCCTCTGGAGGTACGGGCCGTCTTCCAGAGAAAACGCTGAGTTTCTGGTATGCATTTCCAGGGTATGTGGGGTTGCTCTTCTATCATTTTGCCACAAAGTTCCCTAAGGCCGTAAAGAGCTCTGGTTCAACTGTGGCCAGACGTGACCGGGTAGGAACTTTTGGTTTGGCTGATTTCACCTGCGTGGAGCTGGTAGGGCTTTCACCTGGGTGTGTCAGGTAAAACTTGGTCTTATCAGCTAATTTCACACTTGTGCCTTTAAAGTTCTCAGGGACTCCCTTCCTCCACTCCAACAATGCATAAGTGCAGAAGGTCCCATGGTCCGGTCTAACAGCGACCACCCTTGCCTTTCTGTCTGGGGACAGTGCCTTCACCACTCGGCTGATTTGTTCTTCCTCCCAAACATCTCCCCAGATCTCAATAGCCATGCTCGCCTCTGAGCGAACGCCTTCTGCTTCGCACCACTGCGCCACTGTGAGAGGGTCCATTCTGGATTTCATGAGGGTGGGCTTGATTGCAGAATAACAGAAAATCCCGGACGAGCCCCCACGTGTAGCACTGACCCCCGAAGGAGCTGCTGAAATTTGATTGGGCCTGTACTCTGCTATTTCACCCCCAATAAGTTGGCTCAACCCACTTGGCACAGCTGTGGAACAGTTTTAGTGTGAAGCTAGACAACAAAGGACAATCCCACAATAACAATATATCAATAATTTACCTTTACCATTACCTGGATATCCATTGTCCCAGCTGTATAAGAATGAACAACACTTCACACTAATCGTAATTAACCTGAATGTAATTTTACTGAGACTGGTATAAATGGTAATCACAATAACTGCATTGCCACACAAACGTAATATGACAATGTGATAAGTATTCACAAATTATTAATTTGTAAGGATTTCTTTGATGACCTCTGCAGGCACGTCTCCAAGTGGGACTAGGGCTCAGAGTGACAATGCCTTGACACTGGGCACCTTCCCACTTCCAGCACGCTACACTAAGCACAGTAATGCAAAGTTATCAAACACAGCACAGTACAATTACTCAAGAGCTCCCCCTGAAGTATGATGCAGTTTTTTGTTACCGTAACTGAACACAAGGCCTTTCAGTAAAAGATGTAGTCTCTGGTCTTCTGTCTTCTGCTAGCTATTATACTGCTGTGTTTGTAATCCAAGGGTTTAACAAGCAAAGAAGTAACATAAACTGATGACTGAAAACTGTTCTTGTTGTGTAACACACTTATAACTGCCTCCGGTATAGTTGTCTTTGAATCGCACAGTGTTTGTTCTCAGTGAAGTATAGGCTGAGGCCTGCTTGAACTCAGTCTACTTGAATGAGACCCCTCTGTGGAACTGCAGGTCTCAGCAACAGTGTGGTATGAGTCTAAGTGCGTAAAGTGTGTTAAAGAACTTTGGGCGACAGCCCTCTCACCACACCAGGCCCGGAAAGTTGAAAACCTCCGCTCCGGTTGAGTCCTGCTGCCAACCAGCTCCGTCACGCTGCTCCACTCGGCGAGATGACCGGAACCCTCAAATGGCTCCGTCAGGTGTCTCTGGATCCTTCCCGATCCGATCACACTAATAGGCTTCAAAATAGGGGAACTGGGAGTGCCATGCTTGACGCTCACAGTCCACCCAGGTGTGTTAGAAAAGCGAATTAATATTCACTTTCCTAACACTGAACTGCCTTTCTGCCAATCAGGTGTGCGGGTCTTTTACCCGTCACCTGATTGGCTGAAACGATAGGATATGAGGACGGCAGGAGACGCATGGAGGACCCCGCTCATGGCCGTCACCCGCTGCCTCACTGAGACAGGGTAAGTGCCGGGCAGTGCGAGATGGAGCAGACGGCAAACGGGTGGGGGGATTTACAGTGGCGGCATTCGATGGCACAGTTGCAGCATTTGATGGCACACCGGGAGCATTTAATGGGCACACCGGCAGCATTTGATGGACACACTGGCGGCATTTGATGGCACAGTGACAGCATTTGATGGCACTGTGGCAGAGTTTGATGGGCACAGTGGCAGCATTTGATGGGCACAGTGGTGGCATTTGATGGCACCGTGGCAGAGTTTGATGGGCACAGTGCCAGCATTTGATGGGCACAGTGGCGGCATTTGATGGCACAGTGGCAGACTTCGATGGCATAGTTGCAGCATTTGATTGGCACACTGGCAGCATTTAATGGGCACAGTGGCGGGTTTTGATGGGCACAGTGGTGGTGTTTGATGGGCACAATGGCGGGTTTTGATAAGCACAGTGGCTGCAGTTGATCGGCACAATGGCTGCAATTGATGTTTTTTTCAGAATTTTTCAGTTTGCTTGCACCCCCCCTAAAAATTTTGAGCACCAGCCGCCACTGGTTTATATGTGCATGCATATGTGCATTTATATATATATATATATATATATATATATATAAATATATGTGTATGAGTATAATCAGAAGGGTGAGGTGCACTACAGTCTCAGATGGCCGTGCTTAGCAAGCAAGCACTCCCACAGGCTTCGACTCCAAATCCAAAAAAGGGGATTACTGCACAAACTGTATTTATTTTGAAATTTTCAAAAAGACATCAACATGACATCCATAAAATCAGGCATACATAATAAACATTTTCGGGCTATTATAGATAACGCATTTCCTCAGAAAATCATGCCTATCTAATGAATATACATATGGTAGTATATATACTCACTGAACAATCAATTAACAAGCTAATCACCTGGAATCAATCATTTATGTTTAACCAAATCTGTCATCAAATACACGTACAATTTTTATAATCAAATGCGAATACAAATTTTTTACGATTTAGTAATATAAGTCACAGGTAGGAAGAAGATTTCACACCTTATGGAATATGGAAACAGGAACCCTGAAATTAAACGGAATAAAAATAAAAAAAATTAAAATATAAAAATTAAAATATCACATCTATGAAGATATGTATTTATGTATTTAAATGTGCAGATTTACCCTTGTTGTATGATCTTCAGTGGATACCTATATCTTATATGTAAACCTGTGCACAATCTCTATACCTCTTCACCAGACTGTGCACGTTCAATCCCTGTACTAGACCATACACACCACAACTAGCACCAATCCGATTGCACGGAATACCGATAAATGTGAAAAAATAAAAAATGATAATGGTAATAATATGAATAATGCCAATAACATTAATAACACTAACAACCTTTCCAAAAACTATTTCAAATAACTCCAGAATTTCAAAAAAATATAAAACATATGCTATAAAAATAAATACAAATCAAAATCAGAGTTTAATCAGAGTTTACCCTTTCTGCTGGAGCGTATCCAGTCGGTGGATCCAACCAACTTCTTTTCTGAGGAAGGGCGTTATCTATAATAGCCCAAAAACGTTTATTATGTACGCCTGATTTTATGGATGTCATGTTGATATCTTTTTGAAAATTTCAAAATAAATATGGTTTGTGCAGCAATCCCCTTTTTTGGATTTTTTTTTATATATGTGTATGTATATATACAGTATATGTGTGTGTATTATATGTGTGTTTACATGTATGTATGCACATTTTATGTATGCACTTTTAATCCTGACCCCCTATATTTGCTTGTTCATAGTACCAGCAAAAAAATGCTGTTCCTCCGTAAAGCGATCCATGCTCAGATAGCTTTTCAGAGGCATTTGACAGCCGGTAAAGAGCAGGGGGAAATGGAGATATCGACACCCACTTGCTACCGGGCCCTGTTGTTCCGCCACCGGGCTCGGAGAAAAGAGCCCTGTCAGGGGGGCCCTTCATGGTTTCTTGCATCGGGGCCCTGAAGGTTCTAGTTACGCCTCTGGTGTGTAGCAATGATCTATCTCCTCCTACAGGGGAATCAGGAAGTGAACATTCGAACTGAACAAGCACTTTCTAAACAGTATATCAAGGTGAAGACAGAAGATATGCATGTAAAACTTATGTAGGGAGATTTGTTTCACCCTGTGTATCATCTGAGGCTGTTCACTGCATTCGTTATATGGAGGGTTTATATCCACTTTAACTTGATAAAAGCCTATGTGATCTACACATAGGTTTTTAGCAGAGATTAGGAGCTGCTGTGTTTAGGTGAGCTTTAACCTCCCTCTCCTGAACGTGGAAGAATCTCGTGCAGGATAGGAACGTTCTGACCGCCGACCTTGGCAAAATGCTGCAAAATCGCAAAAATTTTGCTCCGTTTTGCGTTTTCTCACGGCCGCAGTAAATGTAGGCCAGTGTTCATAAAACCTTAGTCTGCCAATAGCGCAGAGTTTAACATATATTTGTGATCTGAGAATTATATGCAACAAACAGGACAAGAAAAGTGTAACTGTGCAGCATTCATATATACAGCATTAAAACCAATACACCCACCATGCAGGATAACAGTATTGTTAATATGTATTGACTGTATACGATGAATAAAAACAGATACTGGGCTAAGGCTGTGGGGGTGAGGCCCTTGTCATCAGCATGAGTGCTTTACCAGTTGGGTTTCCCCTGGCAAGGCACCCCCACACATACACATTTTTTGGCATGTGGCCTGGTATTGTCCAGGAGGGGGGTGGCACATTCTTCACCTCCCCTTTCCTGGCCAACCGGGCTGTATGCTTGGATTAGGGTCTGGTTTGAATCCATAGGGGACCTCACCCTTTATTTTTTCTTATCATACATCACGGGACACAGAGCCATAGTACTTACTATGTGGGTTTTAATAGGCCATCTTCAGGTGCTGGACACTGGCACGCCCTAAATTAAAAAGTTCCCCCCCTATATAACCCCTCCCACTAGTGGGAGTACCTCTGTTTTTTCGCCAGAGTGCTGAGCTCCACTGGAGCAATCCTTGCTGGGGCTAGCCATGCTGACCGGATCTATGCAAAGTGTCTTTTGGACTAACTGAATGGTCCCTGGGCCTCATATCCGAAGAAACAAGGTTTTTCCTGCGAATGCTTCTCTTTTAGAGAGCTGGACCCTGGGATCCAGTACTTTTTGGTAGTAAGGCCATAAAGTTTTACTGGCAGGGTGCTGTTGCTGGCCCAGGATAGTGGGTTTCCTCTAGGATCCCCAGCTCCTGAAGGTTTATCCGAACCCACTGTGAAGGGTGAAGATTGGGTCTGTTGGTTTACCACAGAAGACCCTGCGGCTGGAAAAGGTAAGTGGAGTTTTCTAAGAAATTTTCAAAATTTTCTTATGAATGTCTCCTTTAAAATTGTAAGTGTTGTCATGTCTATATAGTCACCACTGGGGGCTGTATTGAGCACTTACGTGTCTCAAGTAAGGATGAGCTCCGGCGTGTTCGCATGCTGCACGTGCCGATCCCGCCAGGAAGTCGGCACGGCGCAGCGCTAATCACAGGCAGTGAGACATTTCCCGAGCTCTGCAGCCACACATCGGGAAATGTCTCACTGCCTGTGATTAGCGCTGCGCCGTGCCGACTTCCTGGCGGGATCGGCACGTGCAGCATGCGAACACGCCGGAGCTCATCCTTCGTCTCAAGCTTCTCAGAAAGCCACGATGTGATCCAGGAAGCAGAAGCTCTTCCTCCTCCGTTCGGCAATGAAGTCCTCCGGTAAGCCTGAAGGGGGGGGGGATCCTCTCCCCACCAGACGCCCCATGTGCAGCCTGTTGTCTCCCTCTTCTTCTCAGGGGAAAAAGCGCCATTTAAATTTAAAAAAAAAATGGCATGAAGGGACACCGCTCAGAGGCTTCCAGCTCCCCCCTCGCCATGCCTGCCTCTGCCTGGGATCCTCCATAGAACATGAACAAGGCATTCAGACGGGCAAATGGACGTACCAGACAGGAGTTGCTGTTTGGCCATCAAAGGAAAAGTAATGATCCACCAATAGTTAGAATGATCACTAGATTTAACAACCAGCATCAAAAAGTTAAATCCATTTTTAACAAATTTTGGCACATATTGGATACCGATTCTAACTTGCGACCATACCTGTCTGAACGTCCGGCAATCACCTATCGATGCACCAGTTCATTAAAGGACCGACTGGTCCACAGTGAATTTGTGGGCGAGTTCCGTAGCGATCCATGTAAGAGACTGGGGACTTTCACCTGCGGGGGATGCCCAATATGTCGCTACATGAACACCAGGCGGGATATTATCCTGCCAAATGGAAGACCCTGCAGACCCCAACACTTTTTTAACTGTAAGACTGAGGGGGTGGTGTACCTTCTAATCTGTCAATGTCAACATTTTATGTTGGCAAGACGAAGTTAAAATTTTATTTACGCGCCTCCCGACATATTACATCTATGAAAAAAGCCAATCCTGACCTACCCTTGGGGAGGCATGTGGCGGACATGCACCATGGTATCTTTCCAGGTATTGAATTTCTTATTCTAGACAGAATCCATCCCAACCCCAGGGGCGGGGATTGGAACAAGGTCCTGCTACAGCGAGAGACTCGCTGGATTGCGGACCTTGCTGCCACCTCGCCCCCGGGACTTAATGAACAGTTGAGCTATAGACCCCTCTTAGAGGGTTTTTCGTCTGGGGGTTGTGAGAAGGAATAAACTGCCTCTTCTGTGACTATTGTAGGGATACACTTTGTTTGCTTCTCTCCCTTTTTGACTTTTGTCTTTTTATGTATTTTTATATGGTTTTTGTTTTTTTTTGTTGTGATGTTGTGCTCTGCCTACCCACTCCTTCACCCAGCTTTTTGTTGGAGTCTTCTGGCCGCGCTCCGGTGTGGGTGACCGTTGATCGTTATTTCTGCTGACCCTCCTGTGTCCCGCCCGGCGCAGGTAGGCCTCCCATCAATACGTTGGTGGGGGCCTTATTTGTGGCGACCGTTGTGGATGGTGTCTGCCGGGCAGCTTTTGAGGCCAGCCGTCTTCCTGCGTCGGTGGGCCGTCGCTGCAGGACTCTCTTCGCAGACCCCTGTCTGCCGGGGGCGCCCTGCAGCTTCAGTCCAGGGTCCTCTTTCCTGGGCACTTAAGGCGCTGCCACTGTTTGAGGGAGATGCGCATTGATGTGCTGTTCATCTGATCTCCCTAGTTTCATCTTACTCTTTTGTCACTGCTTAGATTCCTCCCCTCTCAACAAATTTGCCTGGTTGCTATGGTGCCCGTTATCCCAGTTAGACAGCTGGGTTTATCGTTTGATCCCTGTCTGTGTATCCAGGGGCGGAGCCTATGGAACTTAGGTAGCTGCCCCTGGACTGTGATGACGGATTGCGTAAGGATGGCGTGGAGAGCGGCAGCACGTCATGGCCGCTCCCACGACAGGCGACTCCTTCCTTGTCTCTCCCCCACCTTCGGAGAATGGCGTACTGACGCGATGACGCCACTCTAGTGGCGCCGCGTCGGACGTCATCTCCTGTTGTTGTCCTTTTAAACCGCACTGACCGGGAGCGAGTGTCTGTATGTTCGATGGTGACGAACGGAGTGAACGGACGATCAGCTTGCTCTGTGGTTTACACATGTGAGATAGCCCCTCTTTGTGCTGTAAGTACATATCTTTAACCCTCTTCCCTTTCTTTGCTTGCTGCTGAGTGTGATTACTGGTACAGCCTACCTAGTTGCCTATATTGCAAATTATCTATTGATTTTGAGCTTTTTTGTATTTCCTTTATGTTTAGAGTTCTTCTATGTGACAGATCACTGCTCAAGCAATATTTAGGAACACTGCACCACACTGCTCGCCCCAGATCTGACTGTCCCTCTTGTTTACCTGTCGGTACACATTCTCCCCCTGGCCCCCTACTTTATGAAGGTAGGATATCTGTGACTTACGTTAGTGCTTAATGAAATTTATGTGCTTATTCAAATAGACATTGCATTGGAATCAGGCTATACAATCTTATTTGTTTAATTTAATTTTTCTGATACAGCTTCTATCTATATTGGCGGTGTTGTCCTTTTTGGGGAGCATCGCTCACCCTCTTTGTCTGGGTGGACCAGTGCGGATATAGTGGGGCCAGCTACACACACTCACCCCCTCTTCCCTTCGGGGTTTTGGGGTGTTGTTGTCTGATACGATCGTCACTGCTGCCGTGGCAGGGAGATTCCAACTATGCTGGGTTTGGGTATGCTCCCCTCTTTATGGTTTTGTTATGCCATGTGTTGTTATGATATAGAGCAATTGTCTAATATATCTGTTTACATTGCGTTTATGTAATATTTGACTGACATAATTTTTTCTCATTTTGATAGCGTGATTGTTGTTCCACTGATTGCCCCTGATGAAGGGACGCTCCAGATAAATCCCGAAAGGCATAGGGCCATGTGGAAGACTACACAGATACCATGACCGCTTCACGCTTGTGTTTTTAGTGTTTCTATGATTATTATTATCATCTGTATGCTTATATGCTTATTTTTGTACTTAATTTTCTTGTGTGCTTTGCAATCAATAAATTATTCTTTTTTTAATACTCTGTTGCCGTTAAAGTCCCATTACCTGTTTGGGGTTTTTTTTATTCTTTATATCCAGGGATGATGGCAACCCGTATGATCTATTTGGATGGCTGTCTTTTTTTAATATATTATAGAAAGAACAGTGGGCGGGGCCAGAGCATACATAGAGACACGAAAAAAAGGAAAATAAAAAGGGGGGCCAGTGGGGATATGAAACAAAGCAGTAAAATGCAAACACAATGGTGGGTAAATGTGGAAAAAAAGGGCAGTAATATACAGACACAATAATGAGGGAATAAAATGCTTGGGAATATGGAAAAGAGCATAAAAATAAAGACACAATGCTGGAGGGAAGAAATGCATGGTACATATTAACCCCTTCCTGACGAGCGTACGCAGATGTGCATACTCGGCTTTTCGGAGTTATACCGGGATGATGTCCGCAGCTGCAGGCATCATCCTGGTACTGTTTTTTAGAGCCAGCAATCGGCTTTCCTGGTATAACAACCGATGTGGCTAAAAGCCACTCGGCTGTTATACCGGAGGAGCGGGAGGGAACGCCCCCCCTCCTGCCGCTCTTACCGGGCCTCCGTTCCATCGGGAGGCCCGATGACCAATCGGCCGCCTCCAGCGGCTGGGGACAGGCTGGAACGAAGCCGTGAGTGGCTTCGTTCCAGCCTCCTAATCATAAACACAGAAGCGACGTCATGACGTCACTTCCCGTTTACTCGGCTGCCAATGGCGCCGGTTTTAAAAAATACACAGTATTCAGAATCGCCGAAAATGGCGATCTGAATACTTTGAAGTGCAAAGGAGGGGTCGGGGGTCTTTTAGACCCCCCCCAATCTCTCCATAAAGAGTACCTGTCACCACCTATTACTGTCACAAGGGATGTTTACATTCCTTGTGACAGCAGTAAAAGTCATCAAAAAAAATTTTCTTTTTTAAACACAATTTATAAATAAAAAAATAAGAAAAAAAACATTTTTAAAGCGCCCCATCCCCACAAGCTCGCGCAGCAAAGAAAACGCATACGGAAGTCGTGCCCGCATATGTAAACTGTGTTCAAATCACACATGTGAGGTATTGCCGCGATCGTCAGAGCGAGAGCAATAATTCTAGCACTAGACCTCCTCTGTAACTCTAACCTGGTAACCGTAAAAAAAATTTAAAGCGTCGCCTATGGAGATTTTTAGGTATTATAGTTTGTCGCCATTCCACGAGTGCGTGCAATTATAAAGCGTGACATGTTTGGTATCTATTTACTCGTCGTAACATCATCTTTCACATTATACAAAAAAATTGGGGTAACTTTACTGTTTGTTTTTTTTAAATTCATGAAAGTGTCCCTTTTCCGAAAAATTTGCGTTTAAAACACCGCTGCACAAATACCGTGTGATATAAAATATTGCAACAATCGCCATTTTATTCTCTAGATTCTCTGCTAAAAATATATATATATATATATATATATATATATAATGTTTTGGGGATCTAAGTAATTTTCTAGCAAAAACTACGGATTTTAACATGTAAACACCAAATTTCAAAAATAGTCTTAGTCATGAAAGGGTTAAACAGGAATGCATATTAAATACTATGTTGGGTAGGTGTATCTAATTAGCCAAATAATATGTAAAAATAGGACAATCAAAGATAAGTAATAAATATATATATATATAAAATATATATATATAATTATAAATCATGGCACATAAAAAAAGCCTAATAGAAAACAATCAATCTAATACAATGAGACTTTTTTTAAAACAGGGATGAAATTAAAATAATAAAGGAACCATGGGCTGAGAGGGAGGGGGGAGGAGAGAGAAAAAATTAAAAGAAAAATTAAAAAAAATAGTTCTGACCATGATGGGGTGGGTGCAAAGGTATATACATATGTCTGAGTACACATGTCAGGAAAAGTGGGGAAGGGGAGGGAGAGAAGAAGAAAGACAAAACAATCATGAAAGGGGGGAGAGAAATAGAGGGTGGGGGAAGGGGGGGAAGAAAACAGGGGAGGGGGGGAAAGAAGGGAGGTAAAATTGGCAATATAGGAGGGGAGGGGGGAGGTGAGAGGGGAAGAAAGAAGGGAAGAAAGGAGGAATGAGGAAAAAGCAGAGGGGGGAGGGAAGGAGGGGAATAAGGGGTCAAAGGTCATAAGAACAAAGCGGGACATAATGCCAATGCCATAACGCCACCCCCATATATTAAAAAGAGATAAAAAATGAAACCTGCGATGAAAGTGACAAGGATATACATATAAATATAAACTAATAATAATAGTATCATCAGAATACATAATATAAGCCATATTAACAGATAAAATGTGGAGCATAAAAAACTATAGTACTGTGGCTATTTCTATACCTTCATTGAGGCCACCGGGCGAGAGAACATCAAGGCAATATATCCAAAAAGTCTCTCTCGCGCACAATTTTTTGAAACGTTCGGCTTGGGTCATTGATTTAGGGATTTGTTCGATGACCCAAACTTCAAGACCAATGGTAGATTTTTTTTGGTGCTCAGCAAAGTGACGAGGGACACTGTGCATGTCTTTGCCGCCCTCAATGAGTCGTCGATGTTGGCCAAACCGTTGCCTCAGATGGTTCGTCCTACATAAATCAACCCACAAGGGCACGTTAGGCCATATACAACGAACTCGGATGAGCAGTTGTAGAACTGATCTAGTGGGTATGTTTTACCTTTAGAATAAAAGGACTTTTTGCCATGCTGGACAAACGAACAGGTTTTGCGGTGAGTCTTTTTACGTTGGTACATGCCCACTAAGGGTATGAGGGTGATGGGGTTGGGAATGGCTTGATCAGACGGGAGTTTACTCAGAGCAAGTTTATTTTTCAGAGAGGGGGCTTTACGGTAAGTAATCCTAGGTACTGGTGGGAGAATGGTTTTAAGGAGGGGATCCTGCTGCAGGATATTCCAATGTTTATTTAAAATGTTTTCCATTTTTTTGTATTGAAAATTGAAGGTGGTTATAAATCTCATAGAATGATCTATTTTGACTCCTCTTTCTTTTTTGGTAGGTTTGCCTTTAGAGTAGAGATCGCAAGCTTGATCAACCAACTCTTTGGGGTATTCTTTATCGGCAAACTTCTTTTTTAATGAGATACTCTGTGTATCGTAGTCAGTGTCTAGGGTACAATTTTGTCTTAAACGACAAAACTGGCCTTTGGTCCATTTTTTTGGTCCATTTTGGGTAATGGCAACTTCTGTAGTGTAGGAAGGAGTTGCCAGCTGTGGGTTTAGTACGATTCTTGGCAATGATGGTTTCACCCACATGATTCATTTCCAAGTCCAAAAAAGCCAAACCACTGGGATCAGAGACATATGTGAAGGTAATGGGTTATGGTTACAATGATCAACAAATAAGGCAATAGAATCAGAGGAGCTGTCCCAGATTACAATTAGGTTGTCAATATAACAGCCGAAAAATATGATATGGGAGGAGTAGGGATTGTTTTGTGAGATGTAGTTCTTTTCCCAGTAACCCATAGCTAGGTTGGCGTATGAGGGGGCGAAGTTAGCTCCCATGGCGGTCCCTTGTATTTGTAAGTAGAATTTGCCATCAAAGTCAAAATAATTGTGGGTCAGGCAGAAGTTGGTAGCCTCCAGAATAAATGCGGCCTGTCTGGGGTTAATGAGAGGGTCCTGTGCAAGGAAAAATTCCAGGGCTAATAGGCCAAATTGAATAAGAATAGAGGTATAAAGCGAGCCATGTATAGGAGGGTTCCCACTTGTAGGGTGCAAGTAATTCCAGGAGGTGTGTGCCGTCTCTAATGTAGGATGGTAACTGTTGGACAATCGGTTGTAGGAATTGGTCAATGTACTGACTGAACCCAGTAGTGACGCTATCCATGGCAGCCACAATGGGCCTGCCAGGAGGGGAAATGAGGTTTTTATGAACTTTGGGCAAATGATAAAAATATGGAGTCTGATAAAAAACTTTTTGTAAAAAAGGAGGCTTCAGTTTTGTTGATCACTCCGCGTTCAAGAGCTGATTTAACTAAAACATTAACCTCAATAGTGAAATTTGTGGTGGGGTCTTTTTTAAGCCTGTGGTATGTGGTCTTATCAGAGAGAAGTCTGTGAGCTTCTTTGATATAATCCGCCTTATTTTGCAACTACCATATATACTCGAGTATAAGTCGTTCCGAGTATAAGTCGAGGCCCTAATTTACCACAAAAAAATGGGAAAAACTTAGTGACCCCAGTATAAGACGAGGGTGAGAAATGCACAGCTGCTGTAAGTGGAAAAGAGGGTCAACAATGCCCATTTGCAGCCTCACTGTGCCCATTTGCATGCCTCACTGTGCCCATTTGCAGCCATAGGTCCCTCGAACTTTAAACTTGGTAGTTAAGGTTTCCTAGATGCCCCCTAGCTGCAGCCAAAATTTGGGGTCTCTGAACCCAAATGGTCCCGAAATGACATTGCTGCAGATGGACACAGTTGAATGACTTTGGGGCCCCGTATCTTGGGGCCACTTAGTACTAGGAACCCCAAATTTGGTGTGCAAACTCAGTGGAATTAGCACCATAAAATATCCAAAGCTGGGGTTTTTAGCACCAAGTGTCCCTGAGATACAGGGCCCCAAAATCGGTTCAGAAAATGTCAAGCACTTTTCTGCAGCAAAGAATGACATTTTCCGAACTGGGTTTGGGGCCACTTAGTCCTAGGAACCCCAGCTTTGGATATGTTATGGTACCAGTTCCACTGGGTTTGCATACCAAATTTGGTGTTCCTAGCACATAGTGGCCCTGAGAAATGGGGCCCCAAAGTCAGTTCGGAAAATGAAATTTTTTGCTGCAGAAAAGTGCTTGACTCGAGTATAAGTTGACAGGTGCACTTTCAGCACAAAAAAATGTGCTGAAAAACTAAATTTATACTCGAGTATACACGGTATGCTTCCCCCTTTGTCAGCGGATTTAATAATTACATCTGGCGTGTGAATTAGAGAGTCTAAGGCATGAATTTCAGAAAGGGAGAGAGTATGTATATGGGGTGGTACGTGGGAAGAATACTGGCAAAGCTTAAGAAAATCGGTGCTGTGTGAAGAGACTGAGTGTCTTCTTCATCAGTGAGAGATTCTAGAACATCAATAATGTCACCATCATATTCGAAAAAATCTTGAGACGGGGTGACAGGAGGGAGATCAATACTATTTGTAGTGGGTTTACTACGTTTAGCAAGGAAAAACCTTTTTAGGGTCAAATTGTGAATATACCTATTCAGTTCTTTAAACAAGATAAAGGGGTTGGGCTTATTTATAGGAGTAAAATTAAGTCCTCTACCAAGTAGATTAAATCTTCACAGTTTGCGGAATTTCTGTATGTTGGGTCTTGGACTTTTTTCGTCCTCCTCTGCAACCTCTCCGGTGAGTTTTCTTTTTCTCCGGTTGGTTTATTTATTTATTTTTTTCTCCCCCCCTCCCTCTCAGCCCATGGTTCCTTTATTATCTTAATTTCATCCCTGTTTTAAAAAAAGTCTCATTGTATTGGATTGATCGTTTTCTATTAGGCTTTTTTTATGTGCCATGATTTATAAATATATATTTTTTTATATATATATATTTATTACCTATCTTTGATTGTCCTATTTTTACATATTAATTGACAAATTACATACACCTACCCAACATAGTATTTAATATGCATTCCTGTCTTTATTTTTATGCTCTTTTCCATATTCCCAAGTATTTTATTCCCTCATTATTGTGTCTGTATATTACTGCCCTTTTTTTCCACATTTACCCAACATTGTGTTTGCATTTTACTGCTTTGTTTCATATCCCCACTGGCCCCCCCTTTTTATTTTCCTTTTTTTCGTGTCTCTATGTATGCTCTGGCCCCGTCCCCTGTTCTTTTTATAATAATCTCCTCCGTGCTTTGAGACTCCATTGTTGAGAAAGGAATGTGGCTATCTCCTCCATCTATAGCCAGCTAGTTCTGAAACGCGTCACATGTTGATGACGTCACAGCTCGGCGCAGGCCTGTGTCAGCTCTCCAATCCTCGCTTTCAATCTGCATACATGGCCGTGTCTCCCTCAATAACACAGAGGCAGTGCGAACACTGTGGAGACACAGCACGGCTCCGCCATCCATCCGGATGTCCACCCCCCTCACTGACACCCTTGTCAGCACTAGACTGTTTTTTCTCCTCCCCACCGGATTGCTACAGGCATCTGCCAGGAATACTGAACTACATTAGATTGTGTTGTGCTCAGTCATCTCCACTCCTGCCTGCCTGGATCTGATGGAGTGTCAGCCAAACTGGAACTGCTGTGACCTGCAGTCCCACACCATCATCTTCTCAGCCCAGATTATGGACCTGAATACTACTCCTCTTTCCTTCATCTGAGTGGATATTGTTTTAATAAATAGTTTTACGATATATACTCAGAGGCGCCCCTATTCCTTGTTAATACACTCATCTCTCGAACCCAAATCTGTTTTTTATCCTGCCCAGTCCAAAGGCCCCTACCTGGAAAGCTTCTACAGAGTAGTCTATGACGATTTTCTAAAGCTTTGCCAGTCTTCTTCCCACTTACCACCCCATATACATAATCTCTCCCTTTCCGAAATTCATGCCTAATGCTGCGTACACACGGTTGAACTTTTCAGCTACAAAAGTCCGACAGCCCGTTCGACAGATATTCGACAGACTTTTGGCGGACTTTCAACAGACTTTCTAACGACCGGACTACACACGATCACACAAAAGTCCGACGGATTCGTACGTGATGACGTACACCAGACTAAAATAAGGAAGTTGATAGCCAGTAGCCAATAGCTGCCCTAGCGTGGTTTTTGTCCGTCGGACTAGCATACAGACGAGCGGATTTCTTGGTCCGGCGGAGTTACGACGTAAAGATTTGAAGCATGTTCCAAATCTAAAGTCCGTCAGATTTGCGACTGGAAAAGTCCACTGAAGGTCCGGTGAAGCCCACACAGGATCGGATTGTCCGCCGGATTTGGTCCGTTGGCCAAGTTCGGTCGAAAAGTCCGACCGTGTGTACATGGCATTAGACTCTCTAATTTACACGTCAGATGTAATTATTAAATCTGCTGACAAAGGGGGAGGCATAGTTTTGCAAAATATGGCGGATTATATCAAAGAAGCCTACAGACTTCTCTCTGATAAGACCACATACCACAGGCTTAAAAAAGACCCCACCACAGATTTCACTATTGAGGTTAATGTTTTAGTTAAATCAGCTCTTGAACGCGGAGTGATCAACAAAACTGAAGCCTCCTTTTTTACAAAAAGTTTTTATCAGACTCCATATTTTTATCATTTGCCCAAAGTTCATAAAAACCTCACTTCCCCTCCTGGCAGGCCCATTGTGGCTGCCATGGATAGCGTCACTACTGGGTTCAGTCAGTACATTGACCAATTCCTACAACCGATTGTCCAACGGTTACCATCCTACATTAGAGACGGCACACACCTCCTGGAATTACCTGCACCCTACAAGTGGGAACCCTCCTATACATGGCTGTCTTTAGACGTCACTTCGCTTTATACCTCTATTCCTCATTAATTTGGCCTATTAGCCCTGGAATTTTTCCTTGCACAGGACCCTCTCATTAACCCCAGACAGGCCGCATTTATTCTGGAGGCTACCAACTTCTGCCTGGCCCACAATTGTTTTGACTTTGATGGCAAATTCTACTTACAAATACAAGGGACCGCCATGGGAGCCAACTTCGCCACCTCATACGCCAACCTAGCTATAGGTTACTGGGAAAAAAACTACATCTCACAAAACAATCTCTACTCCTCCCATATCATATTTTTCGGCCATTATATTGACGACCTAATTGTAATCTGGGACGGCTCCTCTGATTCTATCCTTATTTGTTGATCAATGTAACCATAACCCCTATGGCTTATCCTTCAAATATGTCTCTGATCCCAGTGGTTTGGCTTTTTTGGACTTGGAATTGAGTCATGAGGGTGAAACCATCCTTGCCAAGAATTATACTAAACCCACAGCTGGCAACTCCTTCCTACACTACAGAAGTTGCCATTACCCAAAATGGACCAAAAACATACCCAAAGGACAGTTTTGTCGTTTAAGACAAAATTGTACCCTAGCCACTGACTACAATACACAGAGTATCTCATTAAAAAAGAAGTTTGCTGATAAAGAATACCCCAAAGAGTTGGTTGATCAAGCTTGCGATCTCTACTCTAAAGGCAAACCTACCAAAAAAAGAAAGAGAAGTCAAAATAGATCATTCTATGAGATTTTTATAACCACCTTCAATTTTCAATACAAAAAAAATGGAAAACATTTTAAATAAACATTGGAATAACCTGCAGCAGGATCCCCTCCTTAAAACCATTCTCCCACCAGTACCTAGGATTACTTACTGTAAAGCCCCCTCTCTGAAAAATAAAATTCTCTGAGTAAACTCCCGACTGATCAAGCCATTCCCAATCCCATCACCCTTATACCCTTAGTGGGCATGTACCAATGTAAAAAGACTCGCTGCAAAACCTGTTCATTTGTCCAGCATGGCAAAAAGTCCTTTTATTCTAAAGGTAAAACATATCCACTAGATCAGTTCTACAACTGCTCATCCGTGTTCGTTGTATATGGCCTAACGTGCCCTTGTGGGTTGTGTAGGAGGAACCATCTTCCCCCTGAGTCAACAGTTCGGCCAACATCGACAACTCATTGAGGGCGACAAAGACATGCACAGTGTCCCTCGTCACTTTGCTGAGAACCACAAAAAATCTACCATTGGTCTTGAAGTTTGTGTCATCGAACAAATCCCTAAATCAATGACCCAAGCTGAACATTTCAAAAAATTGTGCGCGAGAGAGACTTTTTGGATATATTGCCTTGATGTTCTCTCACCCGGCGGCCTCAATGAAGGTATAGAAAAAGCCACAGTACTATAGTTTTTTATGCTCCACATTTTATCTGTTATTATGGCTAATATTATGTATTCTGATGATACTATTACCTCTTACTCGTTTATATGCATATCCTTGTCACTTTCATCACAGGTTTAATTTTTTTACCTCTTTTTAATATATGGGGGTGGCGGGTTCGCTCCTCATGTTTCCAGTAAGTATTGGCAACTCTGGATAGCATGGTGTCCCGCTTTGTTCTTATGACCTTTGACCCCTTATTCCCCTCCCTCCTCTGCTTTTTCCCCGTTCCTCCTTACTTCCCTTCTTTCTTCCCCCCTCCCCCCCTCCTGTATTGCCAATTTTATCCCCCTTCTCCCCCCCCCTGTTTTCTTCCCCCCCTTCCTCCACCCTCTATTTCTCTCCCCCCTTTCATGATTGTTTTGTCTTTCTTCTTCTCTCCCTCCCCTTCCCCACTTTTCCTGACATGTGTACGCAGACATATGCATATATCTTTGCACCCACCCCATCATGGTCAGAACTATTTTTTTTTTTTATCTCCCCCCCCCCCTCTCAGCCCATGGTTCCTTGATTATTTTATTTTCATCCCTGTTTTAAAAAAAGTCTCATTAGATTGATCATTTTCTATTAGGTTTTTATTATGTGCCATGATTTATAAATATATATATATTATTTATATATATATATATATATATATATATATATATATATATATATATATATATATATATATATATATATATATTTTTTTTATTTATTTATTACCTATCTTTGATTGTCCTATTTTTACATATTAATTGACTAATTACATACACCTACCCAACATAGTATTTAATATGCATTCCTGTTTAATATGTACCATGCATTTCTTCCCTCCAGCATTGTGTCTTTATTTTTATGCTCTTTTCCATATTCCCTCATTATTGTGCCTGTATATTACTGCCCTTTTTCCACATTTTCCCACCATTGTGTTTGCATTTTACTGCTTTGTTTCATATCCCCACCGGTCCCCCTTTTTATTTTTATTTTTTCGTGTCTCTATGTATGCTCTGGCCCCGCCTTCTGTTCTTTCTATAATAATCTCCTCCGTGCTTTGAGACTCCATGCTTGAGAAAGGAATGCAATGTAATGATTTCCTTCATGTGAGTGGATATTATTGTTTTAATAAATTGTTTTACGATATATACTCAGAGGCGCCCCTATTCCTTGTTTTTTTTTCTTAGCTCATTGGAACTCGCTTTTGGTTTCTTGGTGGCTGCCCTGACCGACTGATTGCTTTTACATTACTAGTGTACATATATGTACATACATATCCTCCTCCACCTATGCCCTTGGACTATTGGCTACTACGCTCTGAGGTATCTGCACATTGTGCCTTATTACTTGTTTAGTATCCTTCCTACGGGGGGGGAGAACTTCTGACGTCAGTTGACATCAAGGATGCTTATCTCCATGTGTCGATTTTCCCCGCTCATCAGAAATTTCTGCACTTCGAGGTAGAAAATCGTCACTTTTCAGTTTGTAGCTCTACCTTTCGGACTGGCTACTGCACCTCGAGTGTTTTACAAAGATCCTGGCTTCTCTTTTAGCCAGGTTAAGGGCCAAAAGTATAACAATACTAGCCTACTTAAACGATCTACTCTTGATAGATCAATTGGTAGCCCACTTAAACCAAACTTTGGTCACCACAGTCAGCTACCTGAAAGACCTAGGTTGGATTCTTAACCTAGAAAAGTCCTCCTTAAAACCATCAAGGAGATTGCAGTACTTGGGGCTGATCATAGTTACAGTTTAAAAGAGGGTGTTTCTGCCCCAGGAAAGGATCAGTTCCTTTATGGTGGTCAAAACAAAGAAGAATCCTTCTATTTGTCTTTGCATGAAATTGTTGGGAAAATGGTCCATCTCAGAGAAGATCTTGCCCACCAATATTCTAGAAATTTGGGCAGTATGCCTGGCCCTAGAGGCCTGGATGCTCAGACTACGGAATTATCATGTCAGGATTCAATCCGACAATGCCACAGCAGTGGCCTACATCAATCACCAAGGGGGCACAAGAAGTCATGCTTTTTTCTGGTTGTTAAAGCAGATGCACAAATCATAGAGATGACCCACTTCTGCTTCCCATGGTGTTATCATACTGCCTCTAGTGTCTTCAGGACCTAAGAGTACCACAGAAATGGACAGCCAATGAGAAGTGGCAAAGTTGGCACGCAAGGATGGACCCTCCCACTCTGTGGTTCAGCACATGACCATGAATTCAGGCAAATAAATGGCGCATTTATGGGCATTAGGCCAGGGTTCAGCTTTAACTATGCAAGAACAAAACTCAAACTCTGCAAGAACAAAGCAAAGGTTGTTAATCATGTTGTAGTTTTTTTGACTGAGAATCCCCTTTGCGCCTAAGGCTAAAGCAAATGTTAAAGCCTAAGCACAATTTCTTTCTCGTACATCACGGGACACAGAGCCTCAGTAATTACCTCTGGGTTATAGGGTATCACTAGGTGATTGGACACTGGCACACCCTAGACAGGAAGTTCAACCCCCTATATAACCCCTCCCTTACTGGGAGAGCCTCAGTTTTTTCGCCAGTGTCTTAGGTGTCAGTCACGAGTAAAGATGTGCTGTGCTGAGTGCCAATGGAATATCCTATACTGGGGCAAGCCATGCAGCCGTGTCCATTCAAAGTGTCTTTTCCAGGCGAATTGGATGGTACCCAGGCCTCGTATCCGAAGAAACTAGGTTTTACCTGTAACGCTTCTCTTTTTAGAGAGCTGGAGTCCGGGATCCAGTATTTGTTTTTTTCAGCCATATCCCCGGCAGGGTGCTTTTCAGGCCCAGAACTGCGGATCCCCCTATACATAGGGGGCCCCAGTCTCTGCAGGTTTTTCTCTAAATGGAGCCCACCGTGAGAGGTGAAGATTGGGTCTGTTACACAGAACCCTGCAGCTGGATAAGGTAAGGGAGACTGCTTAAGCATTTTTCTATTTCTAATAGGTTTCTCCTTTAAGTAAATGTATGCTATGCCTATAGTCGCCACCGGGGGCTGTCAAGAGCACATACCTTTTTATGCTTGATCTGTCTTGTCTCGGTGTCCACGCTGTACGCTCCTCCAAGCCATGCTCCAGGTAGGATGTGCTAAGGGGGGTTTTCTCCTACAGGGATTCTCCCCCCACGGCTTGGGTTAAGGCACAGAGAAGTGGTAATATACCGCACCGCCGCCGCCATTACAGCGGCTTCCCATCCACCGGCCCTCCTCTCTCCTCCGCCCCAGCCTCCCCTCCATGCTGGTTCCGAGGATCGGAGCCTTGGCTCGTGTGGGAAAGCGGTATTTTTTTAAAAGATGAGGGGGGCGGGAGGGGCGGACGGAGGAGGGGGGGCAGAGCATTAACGCGACGTTGGCGTGGTGAAACGCCCACATTGCAGGCTGCACACAGGCTATAAGGTGCACTCTTTTTCAGATGCACACGGCCTACGGAGGGACACAGAGCAGACGGGCGCATGTGAGGTGGGAGACACAGGCATTCCCAGGCAACATTTACTTGAGCACCAGACTGAGACTTGGTAGCAGCGGCAGTTGCTGAACTACATTGCTCAGCAGTCAGTGCATTCTGGTAGTGCCTCTGCTTTTTGTTGTTTTGCACTATGGGCAGAAGAGGTACAAATACCCCGAAAAATAGGGGCTCTAGGGGATCTCCCTCAGGCTCTGAGGACCCCCCTTCTGCAGCACCTTCCCCCCCTGAAGGACCTGGGGAAGCTGGCCAGGGTGAGCTGTCGGGGTCAGGGGCAGCAACTGCTTCTGGCATTTCAGCCCCTGTATACATTACTCAGGAGGTTTTTTTCCTCAACCATTAATGGATTGGAGGAAAGTCTAGTGGCCTTAATCGCATCTTCACTCGGTTGAAGAAAACGCACTAGTTCCCCCTCTGCCACCCAGGACCCTCAAACAGAGGAACCCTGGGGAAAAAGGAGAGGAATCCCTCTCAGAGGATCGGGAGGTAACTGATGACTCCTTTTCTGAGGAATCAAGTGGAGAAGGGCCCTCTTCAGCGTCTCAGGAGGAGAAGTTGCTGGGGCAAATTCTTGCTGGATTGGTCCGCTCCACATTTAAGTTACCCGTATCTGAGTCAGTTGAAGAACCCTCTTCTTGTTTGGGTTCACTGAAGCCTCCTCAAACTACACATGCCTTTCCTGTTCATAGTTTACTGGAAAAGCTTATTTATTCTGAGAAAGATGTGGGGTATACCGGCAATTGACGCCGCCATTTCCTCCGTAAATAAAAGTCTGACTTGTCCTGTTGACAACGCTCAGATGCTTAGGGATCCAACTGATAAGAAATTGGAATTCCTGTTAAAAAATGTTTTCTTCTTGGCAGGTTCAGTAGCTCACCCTGCAGTGGCAGTAATCGGAGTCTGTCAATACTTGATAGACCATGTTAAACAAGTCCTCAAAGTTTTACCTGAACAGCAAGCCCGGGGGTTTGCCAACCTACCAGCGGCTTTGTGTTTTGCAGTTGATGCAATCAGAGATTCTATCCTTCAGACCTCTCACCTTACGCTTGGGTTGGTGCATATGCGTAGAATCTTATGGTTGAAAAATTGGTCAGCCAAATCACCATATAAGAAGCTTCTGGCTGGATTTCCCTTTCGTGGTGCAGAGGAGAGGATTTGGACAATTATATCCAAAAGATCTCTAGTGGGAAAAGCACACTCTTGCCAGTTAAGAAAAGGAGAAAACGTCCCTCTTTTAAACAGGCTCTGTCCCCAGTGCCAGAAGCATCAGCCTCCAGGCAGTCGCAGCAGCCTCCTCCGTCAGGCTCCAGAAATAAAGTCAACCCCAGGGACAAAAGTCCCCGAAGTCCGGGGGGAGGAAGTCTACTAGACAAAACGCTAAAGCCTCTTTATGAAGGAGCGCCCCCGCTCGCTCGGGTGGGGGGAAGACTGCTACAGTTCTCAAGGCTCTGGCAGGAGGATTTCCAGGACCGATGGGTGATCTCCACATTGACTCTAGGTTACAAACTAGAGTTCTGAGAATTCCCCTCTCCTCGTTTCCTCAGATCAAATGTTCCCAGAGACACAGAGAAAAAAAAAAGTCTCTTTCTAGCGTTGGAGCGACTATTGTCGCAAAAAGTTATAGTGGTTGTTCCCACGCAAGAGCAGTTATTGGGGTTTTATTAAAACCTTTTCACGGTTCCAAAACCAAATGGAGATGTCAGACCCATTCTAGATCTCAAGGATCTAAACCGATTCTTAAAGATACGGTCCTTTCGCATGGAATCGATCCGATCGGTAGTCTCCATCCTACAAGGAGGGGAACTTCTGGCATCTATATACATCAAGGATGCGTACCTGCATGTACCTATTTTCCCTGCTCATCAAAAGTACCTGCGTTTCCAAGTAGAAAAATGCCACTTTCAGTTTATAGCTCTGCCTTTCGGGCTAGCTACTGCGCCTCGGGTGTTTACAAAAATCTTGGCTCCTCCTCTGGCCAGATTAAGGACCCAAGGTATAACGGTAATAGCATACCTAGACAACCTGCTCTTGATAGATCGGTCGGTAGCCCGCTTGGACCAAAACTTGGTCACCACAGTCAACTACCTGGAATACCTAGGTTGGGTTCTCAACTTAGAGAAGTCTTCTTTAAAACCAGTAAGAAGACTAGAGTATTTGGGTCTGGTCATAGATACAAGCCAGAAGAAGATATTTTTACCCCAGGCAAAGATCAGTGCCATAAAAGAACCGATTCAGGTAGTCAGGGCAAAGAAGGGTCCCTCTGTTCGCCTTTGTATGAGGCTGCTGGGAAATATGGTGGCTTAATTCGAAGCAGTTCCCTATGCTCAGTTTCATTCGAGACTGCTGCAACACAGTATCCTGTCTGCCTGGAACAAGAAGGTTCAGGCTTTAGATTTTCCGATGCGTCTGTCTCCTACAGTGCGTCAGAGCCTCAGTTGGTGGTTGATACCCGAAAAGCTGCAAAAAGGAAAATCCTTTTTATCAGTTATCTGAACAGTGGTAACAATGGATGCCAGTCTTTTGGGTTGGGGAGCAGTTCTGGAACAGTCGACTGTCCAAGGCAGATGGTCCAAGACTGAGAGGACCTTACCCATCAACGTTCTGGAGATCCATGCGGTGTATCTGGCCCTAAAGGCCTGGACACTCAGGTTGCCCTGTCAGGATCCAGTCCAACAAGGCCACAGCAGTGGCTTATATCAATCACCAAGGAGGCACCCGGAGTTGTGCAGCTCAGGGAGAAGTAAACCAGATCTTAATCTGGGCAGAAAAGCATGTGCCATGTATATCAGCAATCTTCATTCCTGGGATAGAGAACTGGCAGGCGGACTACTTGAGTCGCCGGCAGTTAGTCCCAGGGGAATGGTTTCTTCACCCCGATGTCTTCTTGGCCATATGCCAAAGATGGGGGGTTCCGGATGTAGATCTTTTTGCGTCCAGGTTCAACAACAAGATCGTCAATTTTGTGTCAAGAACAAGGGATCCTCTTGCATGCGGGACAGATGCATTGGTGACTCAGTGGCATCGGTTCTCACTGATTTATGCATTCCCTCCTATTCTGATACTGCCATGACTTCTTCGCAGGATCAGGCAGGAAAATAAGTCGGTACTTCTGGTGGCCCCAGCGTGGCCCAGAAGAGCTTGGTATGCAGAAATAGTAAAAATGACAGTAGGTTCCCCGTGGACCCTACAGTCACGTCCAGACTTGTTATCCCAAGGTCCAGTGTTCCATCCTGCCTTACAAATGCTAAATTTGACGGATTGGCTATTGAAACCCACACTCTGAAGAGTCGTGGGCTTTCAGGCCCTGTGATTTCTACCTTGATTAATGTAAGGAAGCTAACTTCCGGAATGATTTATCATAGAGTCTGGAAAGCTTATGTCTCCTGGTGTGAATCCCAGAAAATATGTCATAAGTAGAATTCTTGACTTTCTGCAAATGGGGTTAGAAATGAAGCTGGCCTTGAGTACCATCAAGGGCCAGGTCTCAGCCTTGTCAGCATTGTTTCAACGGCCGCTTGCTTCGCATTTTTTGGTCTGAAGCTTTATACAGGGGGTAACGCGCCTTAATCCTCCAGTTAAAGCGCCCCTAAACCCCTGGGACTTGAACTTGGTTCTGTCAGTTTTACAGAAACAGCCTTTTGAACAAATGCGTCAGATTCCCTTGGTCCTATTGACAAGGAAGTTAATTTTTCTGGTAGCCATTTCTTCTGCTAGAAGAGTATCAGAATTAGCAGCTCTTTCCTGTAAAGAGCCTTATTTAATCATGCATAAGTATAGAGTGGTATTGCGCCCTCATCCTAGCTTTCTACCAAAGGTGGTTTCAGGTTTTCATCTAAACCAAGATATTATTCTGCCTTCCTTTTTTCCATATCCCTGTTCTATGGAAGAACGGTCACTACATTCTTTGGATGTAGTGAGAGCAGTCAAAGCCTATCTGGAAGCGACTGCTCAAATTTGCAAAACGGACGTTTTGTTTGTATTGCCAGAAGGTCCTAATAGAGGACAGGCAGCATAGAAATCTACCATTTCGAAATGGATTCGGCAAGTTATTGTTCAAGCTTATGGTTTGAAACAGAAAATTCACAAGGGCTATTAGTGCTTCGTGGGCAGTGCATCACCAGGCCTCTATGGCTCAAATCTGTAAGGCCGCAACCTGGTCTTCAGTCCATACGTACAGGTGGATGTAAGAGGGCATTAGCATATCGCCTTTGGGCGTAGTGTGCTGCAGGCAGTGGTACAAAGTCCTCAGGTCTGATTACACCCTACTTGTGTGGTTCTCCTCCCCTCAGATAGCATTGCTCGGGGACATCCCATCAGTAATTACTGAGGCTCTTTGTCCCGTGATGTATGAGAAAGAAAATAGGATTTTTATAACAGCTTACCTGTAAAATCCTTTTCTTTTAAGGTACATCACGGGACACAGAGGTCCCTCCCCTCTTCTAATAACACTTATATTGCTTTGCCACAAAACTGAGGCTCTCCCAGTAAGGGGGGGGGGTTATATAGGGGGTTGAACTTCCTGTCTAGGGGGTGCCAGTGTCCAATCACCTAGTGATACCCTATAACCCAGAAGTGATTACTGAGGCTCTGTGCCCCATGATGTACCTCAAAAGAAAAGGAATTTACAGGTAAGCTGTTATAAAAATCCTATTTTTTCAACTTTGACATGTGTTAGTAAAACCGTACATATCATCACAACTAATTTGTGCATCCAGTTGGATTATACCTTATTTTTTTCAGGACAAATTGGACTTTCATTAGGTGGTAAATGGTAATGGATATATAAAAAGTTAATAAAGCACTAGCATCAACCTTAATATAGCACAGTGATCCAATAAATAATGTGATCCAATAAAGGATGTGATCCTATAAAGAATAAATAAACTAATCATATATAAGTGTCCAGTAAACCACACTAGATATAAATTAATTACTGTTCTTCCAAAATGCTTGTAGATTTCTGGAGATGCTGGGTAAAAAAGTCAAATACCACTCATTTGTAAGATAAAACACAAAAGGACAATGATACCCAAATGATCAGGTGTGTAGTCTCTGATGTTGTTCACATGTGGTGGATTGCTTTCATACCTTCATTGCTTTCAATCCTTCATAGATCAATATCGCTCGAATAAAAGAAAGAACATACCCCATTGCGCAAATAAATAAACTAAAAACGACATGTGGGTAATAAAACACAATTGCACTCACACATGCCCCGCAATAAGATCGCATTTAAGAGATCAGTGCTATATTAAGGTTGATGGTAGCGCTTTATTAACTTATTATGTATTTAATTTTTGTGATATCAGCACATAACACAATAATAGCTGTCACTATCATTTGTTAATCTTAATATAATTTTTGGTTCACAATTTAATACAATCATTCACATCAGCGCTTTAGTAATTTTTACACAAATGGTAATGGTTGTCTCCTAATTTTTTTTTTATTACAGTAAATATCATTACAATTTTTTTTTAACTTAGCTGTATATTTCTTGCTATTACCATAACCTTCCATCAAAGGACAACCCAAAATACATTTCCCTGCTTCTGATGATCGCAGCGATACCACTTATGTGTATGTTAGTTGTTTGTACCCATAGTACAGCCCAGAAACAATAGTGCACATTTTGCTTTTTTATACTACCTAAAACACACTACTGACACTAGCTAAAAAAAATCCTGTCCAAAAAAATACTGACCCTGACCTTTGACCCTTGACCCAAACACTAACCCTGGCACTGGCCTAGATCAAACCTTGATCTATGCATTTTTTTGTATTTTATTTTTATTACTATTATTTTCTTTTTTTCACACATTTTATTTCTCTCTGCAATGAAAAAGAGAGGTAGGATATATCTCTCCCCTCCATTCACAGAGAGAGAAAACATGGGAACGGGCTTCACAGTAACTGATCAATGTGGTAGCCAATCAGAGGCTATCACAGCGATCAGGTGACCCCTGAATCGCGTGTTCCAGGTCATGATTGTTAGTACGGGGCCCGGGGCTCTTGGCGAGACCCTGGTCTCTGTGCTGCACAAAGGGAGATACGCATATATACGGCCCCACAGAAAAAAGCCCAGTCTAGTGGGGCCGCATATTTGTGTGAAGTCGGCGTCAAGAGGTTAAAGCTGAAGTTTAGGTACGACAATTTTTACAAAGTTAATTTGGTCGAACTTGAACCGATAAGACATATGTATGTGCTGAACCTCTGGGATCCCCGTGAAAGCTTAAAATTACTATAGTAGGCACCGCTACTCCAGTGATTTCCACTAGCTTCCAGATTCCATGCTGAATGGTTGCCCTGCTGTTTAGTGAATACAGGAGGTCGCTCACTTAGCACAGGCACCATTCAGGGAATGATCTACATTTCCTTAATGAATGGAAGGCATTCTCTGATTGGACAAGCTGGAGAGGTAAGGCAGTGATGTTACAATCTCCACATCATCTAATCAGAGAATGCTTTGCATTCATTAAAAAAAATACAAAGTGTTCTCTATATGGTGCTCGTACTGAGGGATCAACTTCCTATGTTCACTAAGCAGCAGGATGCGGAAGCTAGGGGGCTAGGTATATAAAATGCCTATTAAAGTCCCATGTGCATGAACCCTAATGGAGTACATTGTTGGTACAATCACTACAGAATGTGTACAGTGTATATCATATGTAGGTTTAAACTCTAACCATGCTCCTTTAAACCAATCCAAATATTCAGAGCAATTTAGCCATGGCGTCTCTATCCCATGGTATCCCTCATTCAAAACTGGAAGGTATAACTTTAACCATTGACCATTCAGATAGATTAAATAGATGGGTGGATGAATAGACAAAGCAACAGACAGACAGCCACATGAAGATTTTGTGGTGGCAAAGTCTTTACCAATCTCAAAAATTACCACTAGAGGGAGACATTCTACTGCCTATGGCCGCAGTTAGAAAGTAAAGGCGAGGATGGGAAATCAAATTTGATTGAAACCAGACAAGTCTGAATCTTCCATTCTGAACTGTGCCATCCACTTTCCCATGGGTTCTAACACTCATGGACTCATAAATAACTAGTCGCCTTAGCTCTTAAGTGCTCCAGGCTTTCAAAATAGCTCAGACTTCTTCATGGGATTTGTTTTGTAGAAAATAATCAAAAAATGTATTTATTTCGTCTATGAGCGTAGCTTGCTTCAAACGTGCCTATGTCATGTCTTTTAGCAAGCAGACTTTTTCAGCTGCTGTGGGAATTGGAGAGTCTTATTTAGAGTTTTGCAAGATGTACACATTTTATAAACAGCATGGAAGTGAAATTGCCAAATGCACATTCTGTTTCAGCAGAAATATGTTGAACTTCTTCAACTTTCTACAATTTTATAATTTGCAGACTCTTAAATCCCCATAAACTTAAGTAAACCTAAAGTGCATGCAAACTAACTAAATTTCTTTTATTTGCTCTCTTTTAGTCTGTTAAGTTCTATTACGTTCTAAGTCAAAATCGCATGTCAAAACGCACCAATGTGAGTCAGGGCTTAGACAGATTTGTGAACAATATTTGAGAGAAATAGGCCTTTTGTGTACATAGAAAAAGTCATATATCCTTGAGTTCAGCTCATGATAAATAGGGGCAAACACAAAAGTGGCCTACTGAGGAAGCCTTTCACTTGGCGATACACGTGTAGAGGAGAGGTAGAGTTCTGTGATGTTTACCGGAGTCTCACCTGGCGAGGTGGTGAGTCGGGTCTGCTATTACATACCATTTTTTAATTGAATTCTTGTAAGTGTATTTTAAAGCAAAGTTTGGCAATAAACTTTTCCGTACAAAGTACACTATGTTTGTCCTTTCTACTTCATTATGTATATAATCCGAGAAGAGTTGTGACCATAGGATCATATATCAAACAGGAGAGAAAGATTGGAGCCGTTTGCCCAGGTGTAGAGGAGACAACAGCCTGCTTCTATCTATATTGATTCCTTATCTCACTAATGGCCTGTACACACGATCCGAATATCATACGGCAGATCGTACGACCTCTGTCGCTTAATAGTCGCAAGTAGAAATTGAATAGGTAAATAAAGTCACAAAAATTCTGGTACAACAGAAAAGAAAATCGGAAGTGATGTCATGTGTTGTAATGTATTTGTATTGTATTTTTGGGCGACAACTATACTGACTAAACGAAAATCGTATGATCTGGTATCATACGAGGAACATTTTCGTGCTTGTCCGGTCGAATAATATCGGATGAACTGTTGTGATCGGCTTTCGAAAGTAGTGTACACACGATCGGAAAATCGCACAATTCTTCCTTCGTTTTTGTACGATATTCGGACCGTGTGTATGGGCCATAAGAAGGAAACCAGGAGTGGAGCTGTCTAACAGGGTTGTGAGGAGATACAAGCTTACTGTTTATCTACACAGAGGTGAGCAGGCATTGTGCTAGGTGGAGGGTTATCACACTGTTTTTAAAAGTTTAGTCACTGGATACATTGAAGCAGTATATTGAATTCACGGAGGAATTTTATCCATAGAGGACTGTATACTTAGTTATTTATTTAATCACTTATTGATAAATCATTATGAATTAATTATTTATTTTAATATATTTTATTTTGCTGTGCTACACTGATTTATATATGCACAAAAGTGTTGCATTTATAATTTTGCTAAGTGTATATATACAGTATCTCACAAAAGTGAGTACACCCCTCACAATTTTGTAAATATTTTATTCTATCTTTTCATGTGACAACACTAAAGAAATAACACTTTGCTAAAATGTAAAGTAGTGAGTGTACAGCTTGTATAACAGTGTAAATTTGCTGTCCCCGCAAAATAACGCAACACACAGCCATTGATGTCTAAACCGATGGCAACAAAAGTGAGTACACCCATAACTGAAAATGTCAAAATTGGGCCCAAAGTTTCAATATTTTCTGTGGCCACCATTATTTTCCAGCACTGCATTAACAGAGTATCACAGATTGCCACTGTCCTCTTCCACTCAATAGGGTTTAGGTCTGGAGACATGCTTGGCTAGTCCATCACCTTTACCCTCAGTTTCTTTAGCAAGGCAGTGGTCGTCTTGAAGGTGTGTTTGGGATCGTTATCATGTTGGAATACCTCCCTGTGGCCCAGTCTCCGAAGGGAGGGGATCATGCTCTGCTTCAGTATGTTACAGTACATATTGCCATTCATGGTTCCCTCAATGAACTGAAGCTCCCCAGTGCCTGCAGCACTCATGCAGTTCCAGACCATGACACTCCCACCACCGTGCTTGACTGTAGGCAAGACACACTTGTCTTTGTACTCCTCACCTGGTTGCCGCCACACATGCTTGACACCATCTGAACCAAATAAGTTTATCTTGGTCTCATCAGACCACGGGACATGGTTCCAGTAATCCATGTCCTTAGTCTACTTGTCTTCAGCAAACTGTTTGCGGGCTTTCTTGTGCATCATCTTTAGAAGAGGTTTCCTTATGGGATGACAGCCATGCAGACCAAATTGATGCAGCATGAGGCATATGGTCTGAGCACTGACAGGTTGACCCCCCACCCCTTCAACCTCTGCAGCAATTCTGGAAGCACTCATACGTCTATTTCCCAAAGACAACCTCTGGATATGACGCTGAGCACATGCGCTCAACTTCTTTGGTCGACCATGGCGAGGCCTGTTCTGACTGGAACCTGTCCTGTTAAAGGGCTGTATGCTCTTGGCAATATATATATATATATATATATATATATATATATATATATCTATATCTACAGTGGGGAAAATAATTATTGACCCCTTGCAGATTTTGTAAGTTTGCCAACTTATAAAGAAATGAAGGGTCTATAATTTTTTTATCATGATAGAGACAGAATATCAACCAAAATTCCAGCAAAAACACGATACAAATGTTGTAAACTGAGTTGCAATTCAGTGAGTAAAATAAATATTTGACCCCCAAGGAAAATATGGCTTAGTACTTGGTGAAGAAACCCTTGTTAGCAAGCACAGAGGTAAGACGTTTCTTGTAGTTGGTGACCAGGTTTACATACATCTCAAGAGGAATTTTTGCCCACTTTTCTTTACAGATCTTCTCTAAATCCTTAAGGTTTCTTAGCTGTTGCTTGGCAACTTGAAGTTTCAGCTCCCTCCATAAATTTTTTATAGGATTAAGGTCTGGAGACTGGCTAGGCCACTCCAAGACCTTAATGTGCTTCTTCTTGAGCAACTCTTTTCTTGCCTTGTTGGTATGTCATTGTCATGCTGAAAGACCCATCCATGATCCATCTTCAGTGTTCTGGATGAGGGAAGAAGGTTTTCATTCAAGATTTTACAATACATGGCCCCATCCATTGACCCCTCAATGCGGTAAAGTAGGTCTGTACCTTTAGCAGAGAAAGAGCCCCAAAGCATAATGTTTCCACCTCTGTGCTTGACTGTAGGGATGGTAGCATTTTTCTTCCTCCAAACATGTCGAGTCCCCCCCTCAAGAAGGCACATGTACAGTCATGCCAATGAACATCTAAATGATTCAGAGAAGGATTGGGAGAAAGTGCTGTGGTCAGATGAGACCAAAATTGAGCTCTTTGGCATTAACTCGACTTGCCGTGTTTGGAGGAAGAAAAATGCCCGCTATTACCCTAAGAACACCATCCCTACAGTCAAGCTCAGAGGTGGAAACGTGATGCTTTTGGGCTATTTCTCTGCTAAAGGTACAGGCTGACTTTGCCACATTAAGGGGCCAATGGACAGGGCCATGTATTGTAAAATCTTGGATTAAAACCTTTTTCCCCCAGCCAGAACACTGAAGAAGGGACATTGATGGGTCTTCCAGCATGACAATGACCCAAAACATACCGCTAATGCAACAAAGGAGTGGCACAAGAAGAAGCACATTAAGGTCTAATTGTGTAGCCTAGTCAGTCTCCAGACCTTAATCCTATAGACAATATATGGAGGGAGCTGAAACTTTGAGTTGCCATGCGAAACCTTAAGGATTTAGAGAAGATCTGTAAAGAAGACTGGACCAAAATCCCTCCTGACATGTGTGCAAATCTGGTGGTCACCAACTACAACGTCTTACCTCTGTGCTTGCCAACAAGGGTTACTAAGTCATGTTTTCCTTGGAAATCAAATACTTATTTTACTCACTGAACTGCAAATCAATTTATAACATTTGTATCATGTGTTTTGGTTGATATTTTGTCTCTATCATTTAAAATACACCTATGATAAAAAATTATAGCCCTTCTTGTCTTTGTAAATGGGCAAACTTACAAAATCTGCAGGGGATCAAATAATTATTTTCCCCACTGTATATCTCAATAATTTGTTATTGAAAAATTAGAGTGTGGGTAATGGCAAAACATTTTTAGTTTTGGAGTAAGCTAGGAAGGGTTAGGTTAGGATTATTGCCCTGTCTGTCCTCACTGGAGAAACTCACCTGTGTGGGTATAATAAAGGAGAAAAAGCTGCGCAGAAAAATGAAAATAATAAAAAAAAATGAAGTGAGTGAATAAATGTGGTATAACACAAACAAATATGAATACCACTATAAACAATAAATGAAAAGTCGTCAAATAATTAAATAGAAAACAGTCCAGTGATGTGAATGAGGATGAAATAAACTCCTCCGTGCAAAAAACACCAAATGTTGTGAGCCTCCACCACACACAATGCGCGCTTACCAGAGCGCAAGCTTTAACAAGCCTGTGTAATTGGTCAGTATCCGAACATCAATCCAGCAGAAGCAGCAACTCTCTATGGACACACTGAAGGCAAGCCAGGAACCTCAACTCAACAGGTATAACCAGCAAGGCAGCGATCAGGAATCCTGAAGGCCTCTAGGACAGTGTGCTTGGGGATGTTTGGGGCCACACGTTTAAACGCCCTCTTAAAATTGTCCACATTTAAAAATCCGCGACAGTGGGTATCAAAGACGGAGAAGATCTGTCTCTGCTCTCCGAAGTTTAGCTGAGGGCTCCTTTTTACAGACATGAGCTTTACAAATTCATCAGCTCGGATGCCCCCAGACTTGGAGGATAATATGGAGTCAACTTCTTGCAGGGTTTATAGCTGAACAACATCACCACGGCAACCTTGAAGTCTTCTCTACTCAGATATCCTTTCTGGCCCTCATCACACGCTGCAAACACCTCTTGTTTCTCCTAGTGAGGACTCCTGTATGAGTGTCCTGGTGACCACTGTAAAATATCTGATAGGGGACACTTGTTCAAGTGACAACTCTCTAGGAGGGTGAACCCTTCACTTTGGAGATATTCCTCTGATTTCCTGTGTCTCCAGGACAGCAAATGATGTGAAATCTTTTCAGCTGGACGTAGAAAGAAAAAGATAGACTGATGGGGTATTACCGTTACCTGTGCTATCTGAAACAAAAAGGTTGGCTAATAATACAGTTAAGAAATGTGATGTCGGAGGAAAGATGTTGTCTGTTTTATATGCTAAGCAAGAAAAGAGCTGTACAATCCACTAAGGCCCCATTCACACCTGAGCGTTTTGTAGCTTAAAGCCTGAAGCTACAAAACGCTGGAGGGGAAAAAAAATCAATTATTGTCTATGGAGATGGTTCACATCTCCACTACAAAACGCCTGAACCTCAAACAAGTTCTGTAGTTTTTTTTCTTAGGCAAATTTGGGCGTTTTTCTGCTTTTTACATTGGTGACCTTTTGACCTGGACAAAATCTTGTCAAAACGCGCCAAAATAGCAGCAAAAACACACTTCAAAATCGCGCGACTTTCTGCCTGAAAACGCTATGCTCAGGTGTGAATGGGGCCTTAAAGGGAAGAGACAATGAGGAGATGCTTGTGTGCTACTTTAACTAAAGATGACCTGGTGACTCCTCTTCCAGCCTCAATGCTACCCAGTTTTGAAGCACTTTGTTGCTGTATTCACTATTGCCTTCTAGAAAACCCGTACTGGTAGTCATTGCTGAGCTGAATATGCTAGATGCCTGGCTATTTCTAGAATTAACATTTTTGGAGGCAAAGACCTGGAACAAACACGTAGAAAAGAAAGTCCAACGTTCAAAGGACAGAACTTCTGATATTCATATGGCTATTCAATAAGTACCAATCGGTTGGATAAACATGACAGTCAGGGAACCAGCATTTCCACAGAGGAGAAACCATTAATGGCAGTCTCTAAATGATCTCAGTCCAGGCTTCCTTTAGGGCAGATTCACACCAGATGTGGCACGACTGCGTTGGGTGGCTTTTCCATTGCAGTCCCACTGCATGACAAGGCCAAATGCATTGTCTCCTATGTGTCTGGCTCACATCATTGCGTTGCTGTGGTGTGTGGGCAGTGTTCGCTGAAAAATAGTTGTGCATGCAGTACTTCAGCTTCCAGGTTTTATTGTAAAAGCTTAAATAAACAAACTGAAGTTATAAGCTGACTAGCTACCATGCACAGCTGCACCAGATTCTGAGTGCTCCAGTTTTAGTAAATCTCCCCCCTTAGTGTAAATATGGCTGTGCCCTTTATCCTAATATATTTTTGGACAGATATGGTATTTCTTTGTGGTGACATTAGTAGCAGAGGTGGGGGGAGCTTCACAAAGAAAGTCCCCTTCTGTGGTCTGAAATGTCAACCATCTTCCTCGTATGACCTTTGTTATGAGTTTTACTTCATTATAAATATATTAATAAGGGAAATTTACCTTAAAAAAAGAAAAAAGAAATCCTTTGTTCTGATTGTTGCTTAATCTGGATGTACCTTCAACCATTTCTATGACATTTACTTTGTTAAAGCACTATGGGGTTAATTTAATAAAGGTCAATAGACTGTGCGCTTTGCAAAGTGCAATTGCCTTCTGCAAGTGCAGTTGCTCCAGTCCAGAGCTTAGTAAATGAGGCGAATCTTCGCTTTGCAAAGAATACCCAATCACATGCAAGGAAAATTTAGGAAAATTAAAAAACAGCATTTTTGCTTGCACGTGATTGTATGAAAGACAGCAGAGCTTCTGCTCATTTACTAAGCTCTGGAGCAACTGCTCTTGCAGAATGCAACTGCACTCTGCAAAGTGCACAGTCTATTTGCCGTTATCAAATCAACCCCTATGTATAAAAAACAATTGCATACTTACCAACATTTCAGTTCCAGTCCTTGGCACAAAGTTATTCCCGCCCGCAGTCAATCTCAACCCATCAATTGAGTGGCCCACCCAGAAACCACCCATTTTCAAGAGCAGAGTGGCCCATGCAAACCCCACCTCTAATTATGCAGGGACTGCCAAAACATGACCCCCCCAATCATTGTAATGAATGCCTTGGTGCTGCGCATGTAAGGGTAATTTTGTGATTCTGGAACATCCCTCGGGACACAACATCATTGGGACTGAGGAAGGATTGTCCTGGCAAACCTGGGATAGTTGGCATCTATGCATTTTATTTTTATTTTTTTTTTTATAAAATTCTGTTTTCACCTTTTTTAAACTTTGTTTGCATCTTAGTGCTACTGATCATATCCAACCTCTTTCATTCACTTCCTGTTTTGCATCTGCTTCAGCCTTTGCTGCACATCAAAACATTGGACTGACTTCTTGAAAGTGATAACAGTAAACAATGGAGGTTATTTACTAAAGGAAAATCCACTTTGCACTGCAAGTGCACTTGAAAGTAAAGTCACTGTAGATCTGAGGGGGACATGCAAGGAAAATAAAAAACAGCATTTTAGCTTGCACATGATTGGATGATAAAATCAGCAGAGCTTCCCCTCATTTCAGATCTACCCCTTAGATTTAGAGCGACTGCACTTCCAAGTGCACTTGCAGTGCAAAGTGGATTTGCCTTTCGTAAATAATCCCCTATGTGTGGTTTTAGGTGGAGATTTTAATGCGCACTATATCTCATGTTAATATAAACAAGTGAACTGGTGACTCATTATTGATTTAACTACTACTTTAAGAGGAGTTCCCACTAAAAAATAAAAGTCAGCAGCTACAAATACTGCAGCTGCTGACTTTTAATCCAGCAATGCGGGGGATCGGAAGCCCCACTCGTCTCCCTCTCCGTTCGGTGGCACCAGCATTGCAACTGTGGGCCCTCAGCTGTGGCTTCACAGCCGGGCACCCACTGCGCATGCGCGAGCAGCGCCGCACACCGTAATTCGCCGGGACCTGTGACGTGTCCCATATGATTGACAAGAGGGAGGGGGCAGAGCTGAGGGCCCCTGCACCAAGGGGAAGTGATGTCACCAGCCCAGGCACTGAAGGAGGCAGACTACGAGGGACCCCCTAGTGAGTAAAAAAAAAATTGTTTCCAAATGTTTTTTTTTTTTAGGCACATTTATGCATTTTTTTTTTTTGGGTGGAACACCACTTTAAAGAGGAACTGCAGTCTACTCAAATAATTTGTAATAAAAACATCTTTGCCATTCTGAAGCTTCCCTCCAACCACTTTGCATATTACTTTATATATACTGTGATTCTCTACTTGCCAAATATGCTGCAGAAATCTCCCTCCACTTAGTCTGGCTGCAATCATTTTAACTGTGGGCAGCTGAAGCTGCTGCCTGTTCACTTCATGGATTTACACAGACACACAGAGGCACACCTCCAGCTCTGCAGCTCTCATTGACCCTCTTATGACTCATCAAAGTTAAAATAACAAAGGCAGTAGATTTAATAGATGGAAAGTTGAAAAAATGACTGAAGTACCGCTTTAAGGAGGTATCATCCTTATTTGCAAATTCAATATAGACAATATAGGTAGAGTGGGACTTTGTATATACCCCCAAAAGTAATAACACATATATTTTATGGGAAAAAAAAATATATATTTTATTCTAGTATCAAAAAGAAAACAAACACTTGGAGACATTGTTTTTTTTTTTGTTTTTTTCTTTTAACTGTTAGCCACTAATGACGTGTGTCAATTGTCTAGAGAACCTTCCTAGAAATTTCCACTGAAGGTGTTCCAGATGCGTAACAGGTGGAATTGACGCGTTTCGCGGGAATACCGCTTCCTCAGGACCTCTTTGACCTTTCTTATATTTCACATATGACACAAAACAACGTTAAGACTATAATTAAACAAAATATTATAATTAGTGGTATGTAAACAACATAATTCCGTACAGTCATATTCAGAAAGATATCAGTTCAATGAAATAGAGGTGCAATGAGCCAAGTATGTAATAAAGCATAAAAGGTACCTTAAAACATATATGCATGTCACATAACACGTGGTAGGGGACAGTGTTGTTTTCTCAGATGTAGGGTCCTGGGTGGCCCGTGGGGGAAAGTGACAGACACCACCCTCACAGACGATAAAGCCAAATCTAATCGGTCCAAATGAATGGGTCCGAATAAAGTAACGATGATGGTAAATTAGAATGATGTATATAATAAGTGTAGCACCCTCTAGTGCTAGGAATGTACATAGTTTTTGTAAGTGTAGGTAAATTTATGCAGGCTTGGCTGTCTGTTTTGTTTCCTGGGTCTAGGGAGAGCTAGAATGTACTAGAATCTTCTGGAAAGGAAGAGGGGAAGTAGGGTGGAGCTGCCTGGAGCAATCTGAGGGCCCTTACCAATCCCCAACTTGGATTGGCAGGGGGCTGGCCCCCTCAAATACTCAGGGTCAGCCCAGCTGGGGAGGAATTGTTCGGGTGGAAGCTGGAGATAGAGTGTTAGGCTGTCGTGGCCTTTGAGGGAGCTCCCCAGTCTGGGGGGTGACCTTGGGCCTGGGCTCGTGTGCAGACAGGGCCTTCCTAAAACCACTGAGGTCTTCTGGACAGGAGGCACTGGGGGCAAAGAGGACAGTGGAAGAACACTGCCGGGCAGGTCTCCAGGAGGAACAAGGAACAGCCAAGAGGGCTGGTGAGTGACACACAGTCAGGAGGACTGGGATGGAGCAGTCTGGGATGGGTGCAGTCAGAGCCAGTCAGGAGAACTGTGTGGCATGGGCAGTGGAAAAAGACAGCTGCAGCCAGGAGGGCTGGCAAGGCCTGAATAGGTGGGACTGGGACCAGTAGCCACATGTGGGACAGCTAGCATTAGGACTACCATGATTTGCTACACCATAGGGGCCCGCGGTCCCTGCCTGCAAAGGACATTTGCTTTGGGCCTATCTGAGCCAGTGTCAGTCCTCAACAACAGTGCAGGCTAGCTGGTCCTGGGAGTGATAGTCTGCAAGCAAGTGTATGTGCTGGAGGTGAAGAGAAGAGGTTGTATATACTGGCGGTGTATATCATTTTTAGTCCCTAATTTCCTATCTTCAATCAAGTGGGCATCCCATATGTACCCTATTCCCATCCAAGTTATATCCCCTCAATAAAAAAAAAACAAAGTACAAGGACTGATTCTTGACTAAAGTGTGTAGGGAGGCCTATTATTAAGGCCTTAGCAGATAATGCTGCATAGGCAGTGGAAGGTCTACAGCACCTTAAACGCTGCTCAGATGTGTACAGCTGTCCTTGCAGTGTGCAGCTGTAGACCTTCCACCGCCTATGCAGCATTATCTGCTAAAGCCTTAATAATAGGCCTCCCTATTTGGGTTATCTACTATATCTATACACTCAGATGCTGTCTCGTTTTTCATAATCTGGGGTTTTTCTTGTATATATCCATCTTATATATTGGTGTAGCACTTCAGAGTCACAATTTCAGTTCTTGGTACTTTGTTCGAAAACGTTCATAGCCATAGTATATGATAATCTATCTTTGCGTGGCAGCCTGAACTCTGATTCCACCACATTCTGATTTATACACCTGATATACATTAGCTGTGTCTATTACAGACAATTTGTCACGTATATGTATCATTTCCGTATCTAATGTATGTATATATATATTTGACCAGAAACTCCATCATTATGGATGTCTGTCTAATCTTTTGAGCTGTCCCTATACTCAGATTTACCAGCACCTACCCAGAATCTGTCCTGAGGAAGCTAATATTTAGTGAAACGCGTCGACGAGCAAGTTTTGGAGGTGTTTTTGGATTAATTTTTTTATTAGACATATTATTAAGTCAATTCTTATACTTTCGATCCAGCCTTCTGTAACTGCACTATTGGATAACCGGTAACTGTTTCTTTATAGGGTATTGATTTTATGTTTTCTATGTGTTTTTTAATCATGTTATAATAAAATGTATAATTTTTTTAATGATTTCTCCTAGCATTATGTGCCCACAAAGTCCACCTATTTTTTAAGTTTCTCAATCCTTATATATATATGTTCTGAATATCTGTTTAGGTAATATATTTTCCAACGCAATTTTATTTCTGATAATTGTACTATATTTGTCTTGCTTCTGATTCTGATAACTCATGAATCCTTATTGTGTCCACAATCTAAAAGCTAACGTAAGCTAATTTTAAATACAACTGATTCTCCATGATTAAAATAATTAAGGAACAAAACAAAAAAACACATTATGGTAAAAAGGTCTCTGTTTATGCTCAACGTGTCTGGCGCCATCAAAAAATGTCCAAAACACAGCTAGTTTTTTTTCCTCATTTCTGCTAATCTAAGTTAGTATGTGCAGTCTTTTTAATTAAATGTTCCTCAATAAAAGCTAAGAGGAAAAGAATGGATTAAATAAAAGACTGATGATAATTACCCAGAAAAAGGCTTTCATCTGGTTCGGATGCAGATTAAATTAAAATCAGGTTTTTGTCCAAAAAAGGCTATATAGTCAAGTTACAGAGCCACGGCTATTATCACAGCTTCAGCTTTGGGTTTGCATGATTCCGAAAGCTGCCAGGAAGACTACTGACACCGTACACACTTAAGTCTCTGGGATAAGAACACTGCGTTTACAATTTTTCACTGTATTTTACACAAAACAAAGAGGGCCTGTTCACTGTTTTAGCACTGTGTTGACGTGCATTAAAGAAGTGGTTGTAAACCTCAGACATGTCTCCGACTTGTCTCAATCCAGAGCACTAAAGTGTAATTTCTGTCTGCTGCTTCTTTCCTCTGCTATCTGCATCTGTCACTTCTGACAAGTTTTCCTGACACCAAAAGAAAAATGGTGACAGGGGAGGGATCTCTGGCAGATTGACAGCCACAGCTCTGATCCTTTGTGGAGGGGTGTGTCCCTTCCATCTAATCAGCTCTCAGAGCCAGTGGCAGCTGGTGATCAAAATTTGGGGGGGGGCACAAACAAACTGAAAAATTCTGAAAAATACGGGGGAAAAAAAACATCAAATGCAGCCACTGTGCCATCACTTGCAGCCACTGTGCCATCACTTGCAGCCACTGTGCCCACCAAATGTAGCCACTGTGCCATCATTTGCAGCCACTGTGCCCATCAAATGCAGCCACTGTGCCATCAATTGCAGCGACTGTGCCCATCAAATGTAGACACTGTGCCATCATTTGCAGCCACTGTGCCCATCAAATGCAGCCACTGTGCCATCAATTGCAGCGACTGTGCCCATCAAATGTAGACACTGTGCCCATCAAATGCAGCCACTGTGCCCATCAATTGTAGCGACTGTGCCCATCAAATGTAGACACTGTGCCCATCAAATGCAGCCACTGTGCCATCAATTGCAGCGACTGTGCCCATCAATTGTAGCCAATGTTCCCATCAATTGCAGCCATTGTGCCCATCAAATGCAGCCACTTTGCCCATCAAATGCAGCCACTTTGCCCATCAAATGCAGCCACTGTGCCCATCAAATGCAGGCACTGTGCCCATCAAATGCAACCACTGTGAACCCCTCACTGTCTGACTGACACTTACCCCATATTGGTGGTGGGTCAGGCAGCGGGTGACAGCGGTGAGCTGTCGGACAGGCAGTGGGTCAGGCAGTGGCGAGTTGAGTCCTCTATGCGTCTCCTCTTTCTTCCTGCTAGGCATCTAATAGGAGCGCCTGTCCTTTCAGCCAATCAGGTGACGGGTATTAGACTCGTGCTTCCTGATTGGCGGAGAGGTGGTTCGGTGTTAGAAAAGCGAATATTGGTTTGCTTTTCTAATACACCTGGGTGGGCTCCGAGCACAATGCTCTACGCTCCGAGTCCACCCTATTTGAAGCCTATTAGAGCCTATGGCTCTAATCAGGTGCTTAAAAAAAACCTCTGCCTCCGTAATTCAGGTGCCCGGTGTCCTAAAAGGGGCTGGATGCCTGAATAGGGGGGTTGATTCCTGCTATGCATGCATCTATCCATGATACATATGGGGGGTGGCGTAATAGAGGGGGCGGCGCCTGTGTGCCCTTAATAGATGGGCCGCCACTGCTCAGTGCTCTCCTTGCTGATGTACGTGTACCTTCTGCCCCCTGGTGTTCCAGAGCTGAGAGATCCTGTGTAAATTCTGCACTTTGAATGGATGTAGGGGAAAGACAGCTGTAGATAAGCAGGTACAACTTATATAGGAGGATTTCTTCCATCTGTGTATCCCCTGAGTCCAGTCACTTCATTGGGATTGGAAATGGTATATGGAAGGGTTTACAACCACTTTAACAAATGTTGCCCATTATTTTGAACACATCCAAAAATAGACAAAGACATCATTCTCAATGTACCACCATGTGCACGTTGCGCCAACACACAGTAAAGTACATGTTTTATCATGCATTACTATAATGCATGGATCTGAATACTGAATCATTGACATCAGTTGACGCCCCTGAGCACACAATCTAATGACCCTGGCCAGGGCTGGATTTCCATCACTGCAGCTTGTACAGACCTAGCGTTCAGTGATCTGGGCCACACCCCTTTGTTAGGAATGTCTCTTTTTAAAAAAAAATGTCCTGCATTTAAATATTGTAAAATGTGCTCAAACATATTCATGAGACATCTATATTTCTGCTGATGATGGAGAAAAGAAAACTATTCTTGATATGGAAAAGTTGACTTTGTACCTCTCCTTATTATTGACCTACTGTGCCTAATAGTAAATCTAGACTTATACGTGCTACAGTCTTGCAAGGTAAAGATGTAATTTTGGGTTGAAACCAATAATCTATTTTTATAGATGTGGAAGGAGATACTGCAGAGGAGGATCCTTATTCATTGTGTAGAAGCAGTGGTCTCTCTGCACAGGTCTGTCACACCCTTGATAAGACTACAACCACAGCTCTACAATGTCTAAGGTTTAAAACATTGCCCTCTCCCAGCTTATATACATGATGCACACTGGGTCACAGGATCACACAGCTCCGGCTCCTCTGTGTTAGTGAATGGCTGCTGCTGCTGCTGGGAAGGAACGCTGACAACAGGGGAGCTATGGAAGCCTTTGGGTAACTTTGCAGCTCTGTTCAATTTAGGCTGTTGTCACAACTCCTTGACACCGGCCAGCTGAAGCTAAGCATTCACTTGACCACTCCAAACAAGAGTAAAAAAAAGGTTTTTATACTGTGATTTTTTTTAACAGGTACAGTATGTCAGAAAAGTGAGTACACCCCTCACGTAGTGAGTGTACAACTTGTATAACAGTGTAAGTTTGCTGTCCCCTCAAAATAACTCAACACACATCCATTAATGTCTAAACTGTTGGCAACAAAAGTGAGTACACCCCTAAGTGAAAATGTCAAAATTGGCCCCAAAGTGTCAATATTTTGTGTGGCCACCATTATTTTCCAGCACTACCTTAACCCTCTTGGGCATGGAGTTCACCAGAGCATCACAGGTTGCCACTGGAGTCCTCTTCTACTCCTCCATAATGACATCACAAAGCTGGTAGATGTTAGAGACCTCCACCTTCCATTTGATGATGCCCCACAGATGCTCAATAGGGTTTAGGTCTGGAGACATACTTGGCCAGTCCATCACCTTTACCCTCAGCTTCTTTAGCAAGGCAGTGGTCATCTTGGAGGTGTGTTTGGGGTCGTTAGGTTGGAATACTGCCCTGCGGCCCAGTCTCCAGAGGGAGGGGATCATGCTCTGCTTTAGTATGTCACAGTACATGTTGGCATTCATGGTTCCCTCAATGAACTGTAGCTCCCCAGTGCCGGTAGCACTCATGCAGCCCCAGACCATGACACTCCCACTACCATGCTTGACTGTAGGCAAAACACACTTGTCTTTGTACTCCCCCCCTTGGTGTCCACCACACACGCTTGACACCATCTGAACCAAATAAGTTTATCATGGTCTCAACAGACCACAGGGCTTGGTTCCAGTAATTCATGTCCTGTGTCTTCCTGTGCATAGTCCCTCCCTGTCCGGCCTCCTCCCTCTTTCCCCGGTCCTCCATAGAGGAAACACGCGTTCTGCTGACTCTCTCCGCTCCAGCACTTTACAAAGTCCTGTGTGAAGAACATCTGAATACCACCATATTCCATCCTGTCACGGTCTTTGGCTGATGAGTTTGGCAGTCCCCATGCTGATCATCTAGAAGGGTTTTACCTGGAGTCTTCCTGTGGCCCCTCATTTGGATAAAGGCCCTGGCCGGGTATAGGTTGTTTATAGCTTGCCATCTGGTAAGCGAGCATTTTTTATGGTTTATCACTGGTGGTGCGGTGGAGGATGAAATTCACTATTTTGGACTGTATTGCAAAACTTTTGGCTGATCCTTGAAGCACTACTTACCCACATTCATGGACGTTTCATATTGTTTTTATTATTGCTGATTTCAATATCACTGGTGTATGGTGTTTAAGTTTATTTAGCGCTGCTACTCATTGTTTAATTCATGTCTTTAGTCTGCTTGTCTTCAGCAAACTGCGGGCTTTCTTGTGCATCATCTTTAGAAGAGGCTTCCTTCTGGGATGACAGCCATGCAGACCAATTTGATGCAGTGTGCGGCGTATGGTCTGAGCACTGACAGGTTGACCCCCCACCCCTCCAACCTTTGCAGCAAAGCTGGTAGCACTCATATGTCTATTTTCCAAAGACAACCTCTGGATATGGCACTGAGCACGTGCACTCAACTTCTTTGGTCGACCATGACGAGGCCTGTTCTGAGTGGAACCTGTCCGGTTAAACTGCTGTATGGTCTTGGCCACCGTGATGCAGCTCAGTTTCAGGGTCTTGGCAATCTTCTTATAGCCTAGGCCATCTTTATGTAGAGCAACAATTCTTTTTTTCAGATCCTCAGAGAGTTCTTTGCGTGAGGTACCATGTTGGATGTCCAGTGACCAGTATGAGAGAGTGAGAGTGATAGCACCAAATTTAACACACCTGCTCCCCATTCATAGCTGAGAGCTTGTAACACTAATGAGTCACATGACACCGGGGATAGAAAATGGCTAACTGGGCCCAATTTGGACATTTTCACTTAGGGTTGTACTCACTTTTGTTGCCAGCGGTTTAGACCTTAATGGCTGTGTGTTGAATTATTTTGAGGGGACAACAAATTTACAGTTATAAAAGCTGTACACTCACTACTTTACATTGTAGCAAAGTGTCATTTCTTCAGTGTTGTCACATGAAAAGATACAATAAAATATTTACAAAAATGTGAGGGGTGTACTCACTTTTGTGTATATATTGTGATTTTTTAAATTATGCAATATATAAATTAATATCTATAATTTAAGCAAGAGGAAGCAATGGGGGTTATTTACGAAAGGCAAATCCGCTTTGCACTGCAAGTGCACTTGGAAGTGCAGTCGCTCTAAATCTTAGGGGCCTCAGATCTACAGCGACTTTACTCTCAAGTGCACTTGCAGTGCAAAGTGGATTTTCCTTTAGTAAATAACCCCCAATATTTTACATCTGGGTCATTTTAGCCTTTCCTTCTACTTATGCTTTGCTGATTGGTGAGCTCTAGATTTAGACTCAGCAAGGATGGGGGTGTTGTACCTCTGCGGGGAGACTACTGTTTTCACCAAGAAAGCAATGGTCCTTCTCTGCAGCATGCTGGCAGGGGACAGGCTATTGTATTCTGTGCCCCCTTTCTAAAGAGAACAAACTGTAAGACTTTGCACACTATTTGTTTTGATACTCCCTGAATATATGTAGCTAATTTAAATGGAAACTTCAATTTGGCTTTAAAAATGACTACGGCTTCCCATTAAGGGCTGTTTCACATGGGCTTCAGCTTGTATTAGAGCAGTGTAAACAGAGAGTCTTTATGAAACTTTCAGCAAGCTTTTGCAAAGCTTTCAGCCACTATAATAATAGGGGTGCTGCTTGCCACTTTAAACAAGCTGCTAGCAGGCTTCAGTAGGCTTTCAATAAGCTTCAAGTAGTACTGAAGCCTGCTAGTAGCTTGTTTAAAATGGCAATCAGCACTCCCATTGAGATCTGTGTTCAATCTTTACAAACTGGAGCTGAAGGGTGCTTTAAAAGCTTTAACAAAGCTTGCTGAAAGCTCTGCAAATGCTCTTTAAAATGCTTTCTACTCACACTGCTCATGTACAATATAAAGGCCGTGTGAAACAGGGCTAAATCTATTTTGAGGTTTCATAACAATGGATAGAATCGGTTGCTGGTGGTAAGGTAAAATCAAGTAAAGTTAACTCTCAATGGAGCCAGCTTTTTGTATCACAAGAGGATAATGTTTGATGAGCTTCATTTTGGAGGACAAATAAACAAAAAAATAAACAATTATGATAATCCTGTTATTTAGATTTAACCACCTCAATACCAGGCACTTTCCCCCCTTCCTGCCCAGGACAATTTTCAGCTTTCAGCACTGTCACACTTTGAATGACAATTGCGCAGTCATGTAACACTGTACCCAAACAAATTTTTATAATTTTCTTCCCACAAATAGAGCTTTCTTTTGGTGGCATTTGGTCACCTCTGCGGGTTTTATTTTTTGATAAACAAACTAAAAAAGACCATAATTTTTGGAAAAAAAAGTTTTTCTTAGTTTTTGTCATAAAATGTTGTTTTCCCCTTCACTGACGGGCACTAATGAGGCGGCACTGATGGGCACTGAGGCGGCACTGATGGGCCCTGATGAGGCGGCACTGATGAGCACTGATGAGTTGGCACTGATAAGGTGGCACTGATGGGCACTGATGAGGAGGCACCGATATGTGGAATTGATGGGCACTGATATGCAGCACTGATGGGTACTGACAGGCGGCACAGATGGGCACTGACAGGCGGCACTGATGGGCATTGACAGGCGGGTGTGATGGGCACTGACAGGCGGCACTGATTGGCACTGATAGGTGGTACTGATGGGTAGCACTGATGATGAGGTACTGATGTGTTACTGACAGCTGTTACTGCTGGGCACTGATTGGCACTGTGGTGGGCTCTGACTGGCACTGTGGTGGGCACTCGAAGGGCTTTTTATTGGGGGAATGCTGGGCACTGATTGGTAGTGTTTTTTTGCACTCCTGAGGGGGCTGTGCTGATAATCAATGTGCTGATTATCAGCACAGACCCCACTCCCCCCTCTGACAGGGAGAGCCGCCGATCGGCTCTCCCTGTCAGCGCAAACCAAGAAATGCTGTTTACCAGCACTTCCTGGTTCACACTGTGATCAGCTGTGATTGGTAACAGCTGATCACGTGGTAAGAAGCCTCTCACAGAGGCTTCTTATCACGATCAGAGATCCGGGGTGTCAGACTGACACGCCGCACTCATGATTGCCGTGCTGCGCGCCCCCACGGGCGCGCACCGGCATGTTATTCTACTGGACATCATATGATGCCCAGTCAGGATAACAGAACCGCTTCCCGTCCCTCATTCTGCTATAGGCCGGGCGGGAAGTGATTAAAAAGAAAAAGTTCTGGACCATCTCTAGTCATCTAGAAAGCAAAATCTGTTTCTAAAACAGGAAAGAATAATTAAAATGCAGAAGATATTAGATGTAGGGGTTGATTTACAAAAGGTAAAAAGCACTCTGCTTGGTGAATGAGGTAAAGCTTTACTTTGCAAAGAATACCCAATCACATGCAAGGAAATGTTATCAGAGCTTCTGCTTATTTACTAAGCTCTGGAACAACTGTTCTTGCAAAGTGCACAGTCTATTTGCCTTTAGTAAATCAACCCCATAGTTTGAAGAATACATTCAGCTATATTTCTGAAAACCAATGTCAGAAAGGCTTTAACGTCTAAGAAATACATTATACCAAATTCAGCAAAGCCAGGTTTTCCATTATACATTACATTGGTCCTGACTGTACTCAGAGTTTCTAGTTTTTCACTGACCAAAGGGGAAAGGACAGTGGTTGTGTCCAAACATGGCTGTGGTTGCACGTATTAAAATTTCATGCACACTGGATGTTAAAAACTCCACTTTTAGGAGTGTTTGACTTTTTTTTCTGCCTCTAAACGCCCCTCAGTGTTAGCCTTTGTGTCCTTGCACCCACAGACATTTACAAGTGTTTAGAGGCAGGAAAAAAAATCCCACTGCCAGCTCGTTCAGGAGCAGCAGCGCTTTGGCAGAAAAAAATGCTTGATGCACCTAAACACATGTTAACCCTTTACGGTAATGCGCCTTTATTCTGGCCAATGACATGATTTAACAATCGGGTGCTTGATGTGCCTAAACGCATCTAAACACGCCTAAATGCATTTGCTAAAACGCAGCTTTAGGCACGTTTTTGATGTTGCTTTTCTCCTGCCAGGAGAAAAGTGTTCAGGAGAGCTGGGCATGCCCAGTGTGCATGAGACTTGAAGCAGAACTAAAGACAAGATTTAACAGTCACAAGGCCAAATAGATAGGCCAAATCTCCCTAACAAGAACACAGACACCAATAAATCAGACAGGAGTTCTAATCCCTCTCAATTCTATCTGAAACAAAAAAATGTTTTGCGTGCATCCGGAAAGTATTCATTATTTTCCTCAAAATTCTACAAACAATACCCCATGAAGAAATCGTGAAAGTTTGTTTGCAAACTTTGCAAATTTATTCAAATTAAAAAAATTCCATGTACAGAAGTATTCACGGCCTTTGCCATAACACTCAAAAATTGAGCTCAAGTGCACCCTGTTTCCACTGATCATCCTTAAGATGTCTCTACAACTTGATTGGAGTCCACCTATGGTGCATTTAGTTGATTGGACATGATTTGGGAAGGCCCACACCTGTCTAAATAGGGCCCCACAGTTAACAATGTATGTCAGAGCACAAACCAAGCCATGAAGTCCAAGGAATTGTCTGTAGACCTCCGAGACAGCATTGTATCGAGGCACAGATCTGGGCAAGGATACAGAAAAATTTCTGCAGCACTGTTGCCTCCATCATCCATAAATGGAAGAAGTCCTTGATGAAAATCTGCTCCAGAATGCTCTGGACCTCAGACTGGGGTGAAGGTTCATCTTCCAACAGGACAATGACCCTAAGAACACAGCCAAGATAACAAAGGAGTGGCTACGGGACAACTCTGTAAATGTCTTTGAGTGGCCCGGGCAAGAGCCCAGACTTGAACCCAATTGAACATCTCTGGATAGATCTGAAAATGGCTGTGCACCGACGCTCCCCATCCAACCTGATGGAGCTTGAGAGGTCCTGCAAAGAAGAATGGGAGAAACTGTCCAAAAATAGATGTGCCAAGCTTGTAGCATCATACTCAAAAAGACTTAAGGCTGTAATTGGTGCCAAAGGTGCTTCAACAAAGTATTGAACAAAGGCTGTGAATTCTTATGTACATGGGATTTTTTTTGTTTTTTTATTTGTAATAAATTTGCAAAGATTTCAAACAAACGTATTTCACGTTGTCATTATGGGGTATTGTTTGTAGAATTTTGAAGAAAATAGTGAATTTAATCCATTTTGGAATAAGGCTGTAACAAAATGTGGAAAAAGTGAAGCGCTGTGAATACTTTCCGGATGCACTGTATATACTGTATATAAGTTAAAGTGTTTGTTATCGTAAAAAAAAAAAAAAATATTGATCTTGTTCCTTTAACCACTTCAACACCGGCCCATAGTCAAATGACGGCCACAGATGGGATCTCCCATCCTAGGTGGCCGTCATATGACGTCCTGGGCTTCCCGGCCGTCTAGGGTGCGTGTGCCCGGCGGCCGCGATGTCCGCCGGCACCCGCGATTGCCCGTTAACCGAGCAGGAGCGTGGATCTGTGTGTGTAAACACACAGATCCACGTCCTGTCAGGTGAAAGGAGACCGATCTGTGTTTCCAGTGCAGAGGAACACTGATCGGTCTCCTCCCCTTGTGAGTCCCCACCCCCTACAGTTAGAATCACTCCCCTAGGAAACACATTTAACCCCTCGTGTCCCCCTAGTGGTTAACCCCTTCCCTGCCTGTCACATTTATACAGTAATCAATGCAATTTTATAGCATTGATCGCTGTATAAATGTGAATGATCCCAAAAATGTGTCAAAAGTGTCCGATGTGTCCACCATAATGTCGCAGTCACGAAAAAAAAATCGCAGATAGCAGCCATTACTAGTAAAAAAAATAAATAAATACAAAATTTTTAAAAATGCCATAAATCTATCCTGTATTTTGTAGACGCTATAACTTTTGCGCAAACCAATCAATATACGCTTATTGCGATTTTTTTTACCAAACATATGTAGAAGAATACGTATTGGCCTAAACTGAGAAAAAAATGTGTTTAAAAAAAAAAAAAAATGGGATATTTATTATAGCAAAAAGTATAAAATATTGTGTTTTTTTCAAAATTGTCGCTCTTCTTTTGTTTATAGCGCAAACAATAAAAAACGCAGAGGTGATCAAATACCACCAAAAGAAAGCTCTATTTGTGGGGAAAAAAGGACGTCAATTTTGTTTGGGTACAGCGTCGCACGACCGCGCAATTGTCATTTAAAGTGCGACAGCGCTGAAAACTAAAAATTGGCCTGGGAAGGAAGGGGGTGAAAATGCCCTGTATTGAACCGGTTAAAGCATGAGTAACAGCACAGTGCTTGTGCTGTGTCATTTGGTCCCTTCTATCACCTAAAAAACCTGGCTGATCCTCCCTGGCTATGCCCTCCCCCTGTAAACTGATAACAGTTTATCATGGCTTCTAAGCCCTGACACAGCTCTCCTGTCTCTCCTCTGTCCTCTCCCCCCTCCCTCCCTACCTATCGGCTCCTGTGTCAGTGCCTGCCCCTCCCCTCCTGCTGCTGAAGTTACATAAAAAGTTTTATACCATTCTCTCTGTTTAGTAATGCTGTGTGCCCCTGTGTCTGTGTTTTATAAAAATAAGCCGTTCTTTACCTGTTCTCAGAGCACCGCTCGGCGCTCACGTGACTCGCCACCTCTCTCCTCCTCTCCTCTCGACTGACGTCAGTGGGGTTTTCTCGGCCCCGCCTGCTGCAGCTGGGAGAGCAGAGAGGCGGTGGGTCACGTGAGCGCCGAGCAGCGCTCTGAAAACAGGTAAAGAATGGCTTATTTTTATAAGGCACAGACACAGGGGCACACAGGATTATTAAACAGAGAGGATGGTATAAATTGCACATAGATCAGAAGTAACTTCTGATCTTCAGTTTAATAAAACTATCTTCTGTATCAACTAATATTTCACTACATCACCTGTGGGCATTGAAACAATGCGAGCCCCCCTCTCATTATTTCTCTTTTTTTTTTTTCTGTATGCTTGCCATCTTGCTCCCAGACAGCAGTCTACTCCAATCAGGACCTCACAGAGCACTTAAAATATGTTGTGCCCACAAGTTCAGCTGACCAGTTTCTGTCTCCATTTACTACCCCATTACTGCCCTATGCTTTCTCAACTGTATGATTTGCTGTGTTGACACCAGTGGACCAATCTTTTTTCTACAGTTCCTTTCTGGGTTCTGGTCTTTCCATAGAGAATCCTTTCTCAGCCAGAGATCCTTCAGAGTTTGCTAGGTAGAGATGAGCCCACGGTATGAGTCGAACATAAGTTCGACTCAAACATCGGGTGTTTGTTTGTTCTAAAATGAACCAAACATATGGGGCGTTCACTGAAAATTTGGGCAACGGAACGCCCCATAATGCACTGCGAGTTTGCAGTGTATTGCTGTATGATGATTGACCAAAGCATGCCCCTGACCTGCATGCTTTGGCCAATCACAGCATGCTCTGCTGAGAGAGCCATAATTGGCCAAAGGCAGGGTGCCTTAGGCCAATCATGGCTCAGGGGGACTAAGTTCATGCCCCACACTATATTAGGCTGCTTACAGAGCAGCCGTGTGTAGTGTTGTTGGTATGGACAGAGAGATAGCTTGAGTTAGATTAAGCAGGCAGGTTATTCAGTTAGTGGCAGTGTATTTGATATATACATACAGTCAGTCTAGTGTGTATATATATATATATATATATATATATATATATATATATATATATATATATATTCTGCATTTAGCATAGACTATATATTCAGTGTTTACTCGATATTCAGTCAGTGCAGGCAGAGTACTAATATATACACAGTCTTGTGTATATATATATATATATATATATATATATTACTGTACATCCAGTGTAGCCTATATCTACAGTGCATTCTGTGGTGTACTGTTTCTAATACACTTCAGGTGGTGTATTAATATATATATATACATTACAGTCTCGTGTGTGTATATATATATATATATATATATATATATATATATATATATATATATATATATATAAATAATATATATTTTTATATATATATATATATATATATTCTGCATCCAGTGTAGCCTATATCTAGAGTGAATTCCATGGTGTACTGTTTCTAATACACTTCAGGCAGTGTACACAGTATCTACTACAGTGTGTACAGTTTCTACTACACTAATACACTAATACAGTGTAGTGTGGTGTTGCAAAACAAAACAAAACATACATCATGTCCAGAAGGCCACCAAGGAGAGGCAGACACTCACAGACCACTAAAAGAGGGCAAGCAGCCTTTGTGTCTATAGTCAACAGTGGTGGTCGTGGACATGGTGCATCCTCTGCAGGTGGCCGTGGGGCACGCTTGTCCTTTTTTGCTGCTGAACGCAGAAGAGTTGGTGGAGTGGATAATTAAACCGTCCTCATCCTCCTCATCCTCTGTCACCCAGATTCAGAGTAATGTTGTAAAATGTTCAGTGAAATGTTGTTAAATGTTGGAGAACAATTTAAGTCCGTCCTTAGGTATAACCATGTTGGGATTAGAAGGATAAAGATCAATAAAGGATAAAGATTCAATATATATATATATATTCTAGTATATACACAGTATCTAATACTGTGTGTACTGTTTCTACTACACTTCTGGTGGTGTACACAGTATATAATACAGTGCAGCCGTTGTACAGTTGCTAATACAGTGAAAGCCATGTACACAGTATCTAATACAGTGTGCACAGTTTCTAATACACTTCTGGTGGTGTACACAGTATATAATACAGTGTGTACAGTTTCTAATAGACGTCAGGTAGTGTATTAATATATATACAGTCTAATATATATATATATACACTACCGTTCAAAAGTTTGGGGTCACCCAAACAATTTTGTGTTTTCCATGAAAAGTCACACTTATTCACCACCATACGTTGTGAAATTAATAGAAAATAGAGTCAAGACATTGACAAGGTTAGAAATAATGATTTGTATTTGAAATAACATTGTTTTTACATCAAACTTTGCTTTCATCAAAGAATCCTCCTTTTGCAGCAATTACAGCATTGCACACCTTTGGCATTCTAGCTGTTAATTTATTGAGGTAAGCTGGAGAAATTGCACCCCACGCTTCTAGAAGCAGCTCCCACAAGTTGGATTGGTTGGATGGGCACTTCTGGCGTACCATACGGTCAAGCTGCTCCCACAACAGCTCAATGGGGTTCAGATCTGGTGACTGTGCTGGCCACTCCATTACCAATAGAATACCAGCTGCCTGCTTCTGCTGTAAATAGTTCTTTCACAATTTGGAGGTGTGTTTAGGGTCATTGTCCTGTTGTAGGATGAAATTGGCTCCAATCAAGCGCTGTCCACTGGGTATGGCATGGCGTTGCAAAATGGAGTGATAGCCTTCCTTATTCAGAATCCCTTTTACCCTGTACAAAGCTCCCACCTTACCAGCACCAAAGCAACCCCAGACCATCACATTACCTCCACCATGCTTAACAGATGGCGTCAGGCATTCTTCCAGCATCTTTTCATTTGTTCTGCGTCTCACAAACGTTCTTCTTTGTGATCCAAACACCTCAAACTTGGATTCATCCGTCCACAACACTTTTTTCCAGTCTTCCTCTGTCCAATGTCTGTGTTCTTTTGCCCATCTTAATCTTTTTCTTTTATTGGCCAGTCTCAGATATGGCTTTTTCTTTGCCACTCTGCCCTGAAGCCCAAAATCCCGCAGCCGCCTCTTCACTGTAGATGTTGACACTGGTGTTTTGCGGGTACTATTTAATGAAGATGCCAGTTGGGGACCTGTGAGGCGTCTGTTTCTCAAACTAGAGACTCTAATGTGCTTATCTTCTTGCTTAGTTGTGCAACGCGGCCTCCCACTTCTTTTTCTACTCTGGTTAGAGCCTGTTTGTGCTGTCCTCTGAAGGGAGTAGTACACACCGTTGTAGGAAATCTTCAATTTCTTTGCAATTTCTCGCATGGAATAGCCTTCATTTCTAAGAACAAGAATAGACTGTCGAGTTTCAGATGAAAGTTCTCTTTTTCTGGCCATTTTGAGCGTTTAATTGACCCCACAAATGTGATGCTCCAGAAACTCAATCTGCTCACAGGAAGGTCAGTTTTGTAGCTTCTGGAAGGAGCTAGACTGTTTTTAGATGTGTGAACATGATTGCACAAGGGTTTGCTAATCATCAATTAGCCTTCTGAGCCAATGAGCAAACACATTGTACCATTAGAACACTGGAGTGATAGTTGCTGGAAATGGGCCTCTATACACCTATGTAGATATTGCACCAAAAACTAGACATTTGCAGTTAGAATAGTCATTTACCACATTAGCAATGTATAGAGTATATTTGTTTAAAGTTAGGACTAGTTTAAAGTTAGCTTCATTTAAAAGTACAGTGCTTTTCCTTAAAAAATAAGGACATTTCAATGTGACCCCAAACTTTTGAACGGTAGTATATATATATATATATATATATATATATATATATATATATATATATATATATACACTCTGCATTCAGTGTAGCCTATATCTACAGTGCATTCCGTGGTGTACTGTTTCTAATACACTTCAGGCAGTGTACACAGTATCTACTACAGTGTGTACAGTTTCTACTACACTAATACACTAATACAGTGTAGTGTGGTGTTGCAAAACAAAACAAAACATACATCATGTCCAGAAGGCCACCAAGGAGAGGCAGACACTCACAGACCACTAAAAGAGGGCAAGCAGCCTTTGTGTCTATAGTCAACAGTGGTGGTCGTGGACATGGTGCATCCTCTGCAGGTGGCCGTGGGGCACGCTTGTCCTTTTTTGCTGCTGAATGCAGAAGAGTTGGTGGAGTGGATAATTAAACCGTCCTCATCCTCCTCATCCTCTGTCACCCAGATTCAGAGTAATGTTGTAAAATGTTCAGTGAAATGTTGTTAAATGTTGGAGAACAATTTAAGTCCGTCCTTAGGTATAACCATGTTGGGATTAGAAGGATAAAGATCAATATTGATGTTCATTGAACAAAACTAAAGCCATAAATATGGGGAAAAAAAAAAATAAATAAATAAATAAATAAATAAAATGGGTGAACCCAATCAAAACAAAAATAATTAGATATGACTAGCAATGTATAAATAAATAAACTTGTTCATGGAATATTGGAATCCCTAAATAAGGGAGGGGATAAATTTCAATTGTTGTGTAAACGTGAAGTATATTGGATTTTTTCTTTAAATACCAGAATCCCGTCAGGCTTGAATTATGAATGGGATGTTTCCCATTTTTATGATTAAAAAATACCTGACTAAGAGCTACACATCTTAACATACATTACTCCATCATTTATATATATACTGCTCTTATTTAATGATTCCAATATGCCATGAACAAGTTTATTTATTTATACATTGCTAGTCATATCTAATTATTTTTGTTTTGATTGGGTTCACTCATTTTATTTATTTTTATTTTATTTTTTTTTCATATTTATGGCTTTAGTTTTATTCAATGAACATCAATATTGATCTTTATCCTTCTAATCCCAACATGGTTATACCTAAGGATGGACTTAAATTGTTCTCCAACATTTAAAAACATTTTTTGTTTTCACAACTCCCGTCCCATTCCTTTTCCCTCTCTCTTCTCTTTGCTGAATTGTTATTTGAAGTGCCCTATTTTTTTGAAATTTTTTGAAACATTTTTTTTTCCAAAAGGTTCCCCTTTATTCCCTGGCAGCTCGTACATATATTTCATTGTACCTATATCCATATTTTTACTAAAACTAGCTGCTTAATATGAATGATTAAACATATATTTTTAAGTTTTTGGAGAGTGTTTCAATATAGTTCTGTTAAGGGGCGTCTGGATTGACGTTTTTGTTTCATACCAACGCCATTCCAGTACCCCAATTTCATTCAGTTAGGTTTTGAACCAATATATGCACATGGATATATATATCTTTGTGTAATTACACATCCATATGGATGAGTCCAAGTTCATGGTTCATCACCATTATAGAAACATAATATTAATCTTGTATATGATGTTTTTATATGGTTACAGGTACGTCTTTACCACATAACTAAAAAGTTCTTTATATAGTCTAAATATATATATTTTTTGTACTTGTTTTTGAATGTTTGTCTGTGACATATTTGTTTTTCTTTCATTTAATGGGTTTGATGATTATGGACTATGTAGATCTAACAATCATGCTGTCTTGAGATCACGGCACCTGTTGTTGATTTATTGCATATTAATTTTGCATGCATGTCTTGTACATATTCACTCACATGCATTTACCCTCAATCCTCATCTTATTATATATATATTTTTTTAGAATTGATTGCCCTGTGTCTACACATTTTTCTCATACATGCTCAGTGTTTATTCAGATAACATTTATATCACTGCCCATTTGTCACTACGCACATTCACATTTTGAAAACAAATTTTTGACCCTGGATTACCGGGTTATAAATTGTTTTATTTGTTCATTTTATAACACATATCACTACACACATTTTTTCACATGTGCTCATTCATTATATGTGTATTTTATACATTTATGGATATCACATTATTTTAACACTTATTTTTATTTTTATCTCATTCACTTTTTAACTTTATTTCACTTTATTACATCTCCAAATTGTTATTTCTATGCCTATTTGCTATGGGGATTTCCATTTTAGATTTACTAACCAGCAGCAGGTGCGGAGATCTCATACGACTGCTTCCCAGCGGTTTTGTATTTTCTCACCATTGCATGGTCACATGTTCTAATATTTTTAGTATATATATGGCTTTTCATTCCCATTTTAGCTAGCTATGAGTATATGAGTAAGTACTTGGTGTAAGTGCGAAACGTGTCAGCTATTCTTGTACCACACCACAGTCGTGTTTTGTGTACCCCATGATCCTGTATTTTGAATAAAAAGACAGATTTATCCATTCCGGTGTGCGGCTGTCCAGGTCTTCTTGTTCTCTTCTACAGCTGCCAAAGCAGCCTATTCCACTGGCTCCTTGTCCACAGTCACTCCTTCCGTAGCCCCACCATCATGCATGGAGGAGTCCCCAGAATTATTCGACCACAGTGTTGGTTATATGCTGCTGAAGGATGTGCAGCGATTTGAAGGCTCCGATGTTGGTTCCCAGGTTGAGGAAGGGAGTAACGTGAGCCTAGAGAGAGGGGGTGCCACATAAGGACAAGAAACTGACAGTCATGTTTCACAGCAGGGCCCGTTCCTGCGCCCAACAAAAGTATTTGTGAGGGGTTACAGTGTTGTGGCACCACCACCACCAACCAAGGCCCAATTTTTCTGCCCCTGTTTAACAGGGGCATGTAATTACAATTGCTTTTTTTTTTGGTATTTTTGGTATTTTTATTTATATTGCCGGGATCCGACAATACATTACAGCTGCGAGCAGTTTTAAATGAAATTTTTTCCTTTAGAAATGTCATTTTGCTGTGGCACTGTTATAAACATGGGAAAGATGCACTACTTTACAGGCATACTAAGGACACCCCCCAGGCATGATATTTAAAGGAATATTTCATTTTATTGTTTCACTTTAAGCATTATTAAAATCACTGCTCCCAAAAAAACTTCCGTTTGTAAAACTTTTTTTTGCATTGATACATGTCCCCTGAGACAGGCCCTTAAAGCGATATTAAAGCCTTGGGTTTTTTTTGTTTTTTTTTAAATAACAAACATGTTATACTTACCTGCTCTTTGTAGCGGTTTTGCACAGATCAGCCTGGATCCTCCTCTTCTCGGGTCACACGCCAGAGTCCTGTCTGAAAGCCGCTACCCAACACAAAATGCAATGGAAGTGACGTTCCATCGCGGCCATCTTGGTACACTCGTACTCGCTTGTAGTAAGCCTACAGTCAGAAGGTGGCAAGCGGACATCTTTTTACACCCACCGGAGTCTTGCATTTCACACATATTTTTACCAGTAAAATGAGCTTATATAGTGAAATACATTATTTAGAAATCCATGACAAAGTTGAATTTTAAAAGCAGCAACAAGCCTGCTGATCTCACAGGTTTGCTGATCTGACAGAACACCACTGCTTTTAAGATTCAACATCAAAACAGTTTGATGGATTTCAAAATACTGTATTTCACTGTATAAGCTCAGTTTACTGGTAAAAATACGTATTAAATGCAAGACTCCGGTGGGTGTAAAAAGATGTCTGCTTGCCGCCTTCTGACTGTAGGCTTAGTGTGGCCGAGTGCAGGTGTACCAAGATGGCTGCGATGAAACGTCACTTCCATTGCATTTTGTGATGTGTAGCAGCTTTCAGACAGGACTCTGCCGTGCACTTTCTGATGGCTAGCGTATTTCTGACAGATCACCCGCACTCCTGGCCCCTCCCTCCTGCCGGGTGCTGCCACAGCAAGCAGCTTGCTGTGGGGGCACCCAATCAGGCAAGCTCCCGACCCATGGCTCTGTGTGTCCATTCACACATGGAGCCACGGCTCAGTGCTGCTCCTTCATCTCCTGATTGGCTCACTGGCTGCCAAAAGCCAATCAGGAGTACCAGTCCCCGGAGAGGCAAGGCTCTCATAGACATTGCTGGATTGAGAGGGGGCTCAGGCAAGTATTAGGGTGGCTGGGGGGCTGCTGCACACAGAAGGTTTTTTATCTTAAAGTAGAAGTATAGGAAATACATTTTTTTTTTTCATTTTAAATAGAGTAAGGGAGGTTTATAACCCCTGTCCGATTTTTTTCTGCCATCTGTGTACCATTGCAGAGATTTCCCTCCACTTCCTGTCCCATAACCAAACAGGAAGAGGAAATCCCTGCAAATTAAGGGAATTTCTTGGGGATCCCTAGGTCCCCATTGGAAGATTTTCCCTCTATTACTTTTCTGGGGAAAACTCAAAATGTGGGATTTTCTTTTCCTTTCACTCTTAGTGATAATGGTAAACATGACAAATAGACTCCTTAACCACTTAAGGACTAGCCTCATTTTGGAATTTAGGTGTTTACATGTTTAAAACAGGTTTTTTTGCTAGAAAATGACTTAGAACTCCCAAACATTATATATTGTTTTTTTTCTAACACCCTAGAGAATAAAATGGCGGTCATTGCAATACTTTTTTTTCACACTGTATTTGCGCAGCGGTCTTACAAGTGCGCTTTTTTTGGAAAAATTTCACTTTTTGAATAAAAAAATAAGACAACAGTAAAGTTAACCCATTTTTTTTTTATACCGTGAAAGATAATGTTACGCCGAGTAAATTGACACCCAACATGTCGCGCTTCAAAATTGGAATGGCATCAAACTTTTACCCTCAAAAATCTCCATAGGCGACGGTTTAAAAATTCTACAGGTTGCATGCTTTGCGTTACAGAGGAGGTCTAGGGCTAGAATTATTACTCTCGCTATAGTGATTGTGGCGATACCTCATATGTGTGGTTTGACCACCGTTTTCATATGCGGGCGCTACTCACGTATGCGTTCGCTTCTGCGCGCGAGCTCGTCGGGACAGGGGGTTTTAAAATTTTTTTTTTTTTTTTATTTATTTTACATGATTTTATTTATTTTTACACTGTTAAAAAAAAAATGTGTCACTTTTAAAGTGTAAACATCCCTTGTAATAGAAAAAAGCATGACAGGACCTCTTAAATATGAGATCCGGGGTCAAAAAGACCTCAGATCTCATATTTACACTAAAATGCAATGTAAAAAAAAAAAAAAAAGTCATTTAAAAAAAGTGCCTTTAAGATGTATGGACGGAAGTGACGTTTTGACGTCGCTTTCGCCCTGCAGTGTCATGGAGATGAGTGGGAGCCATCTTCCCTTCACTCGTCTCCAGGCACAACAAGGGGACAGACGCGATCGCCCCCGCTGCTACCGACGGCTCCGGTAAGCGGCGGAGGGCACCGGATCGCGGCAGGAGGGGGGGACTCTCCCGAAACCGATAAAAGTGATCTCTCGGCGAATCCGCCGCAGAGACCACTTTTATCTGAAAGCCGACCGCCGCACGAAAACGGGGATACCGGGTTATGGCAGCTAGCTGTTGTAATAACAACAATATCCGCCGCCAAACGTACATCGGTGTGTGGCGGTCAGCAAGTGGTTAATGTAGACACAGACAGCAATAAAAACTGACAAGCATTCTAATCCCTCTGCACTCTATCCAAAACTAAAAAGAAAAGTTTTGCCTTTAGGTATACTTCAATGCATAGAATACATGAAGGTAAAAAAACTTGTACCTTTACAACCACTTAATAGTGTTAGTTCCTCTTTACAGAAAAAATGTAAAGGTGAAGTAACACCCTACACTCTGCTCACCCACTGGGCCCTGCTGTATTTACCTCCTGGGATGCTGAGATGTTACCCACGCAGCCCCCCCAGTGGTCTGGGGATTTAAAATCCCTGCTTTTATCTCTGTGCTTGCACTTGCAGGATGGATCAGAGTGATGCTCTGTGGCGGTGCTGACCAATCAGCATCACTCTGAAACATGCCAGAAGCACTGCACAGAAAAGTGGGAGAAGAGCAGGGATTTCAAATCCCCAGACCGCTGGACTAGCTGCTTGGGAAATGACAGCCTAGCATCCCTGGAAGTAATTACAGAAGGCACCAAGGGGGTAGGCAGGGTGTACAGTGTTGGCTCACACTTACAATTTTTCTGTAAAGGTGGACTAACGCTTTAAACATGGGACACAGTTCAATTAAGAATAACAGTATTAGATGAAGTAGACCTTGGTAATACCAAAATAAAAAACACCTTTCTACAACTACTTCTTTTCTATGACAGGAAAACTATAGTGTTGAATTTGACCACTACTAAAAAATATTAAATCATGCATGCATTTTTGCTCAGTAACATTGTACCCCTTTATAGGCTGAAAGTAAGATGACCTAAAAAATATGGCAAAATTTGGGGTAAATACGTGAACTAGCCAAACTCCTGTGAACAACAGCTTCACATCTGATGTAATAGATTACACCAAATGACCTTACTACTCCGAAATGTGTCTGCACCATTAATACTAATTAGGGATAAACACAGAAAAGGCATTCACAAGGATTAGTTGAGTTGGCCACCCGTTTAACAGAAGCTGTGATATTGTAAATAACTAAGCTTCCTAAGCACACTGCATTATCTTTTATTGTTTGCTGTACTTGTTACTTTGTACAATATACTTGTTTATTTTTTAATAGCAAATTCTTGGATACTTTACCCAGCTGGAGCACTGACACATGTTCATATACACAAAATCCTTATTCTGCATGTCTTTAAAGTGGTTCTTCCCTGAATAAGTGAGTTTTCAAGGATCATCTAAAGGCAGACAGGGTAGGAGCTGACTGAACATACTAGGGCAGGGAGTTTCAGAGGTTGGTAGAGGCTCTGGAGAAGTCCTGGAGACGCGCATGGGAGGAGGTAACAAGGGAGCTAGAGCAGGAGGTCCTGAGAGGAGTGGAGAGAATGCTTTGGGCGATATCTGTAGATGAGGTTGGTGATGTAGCTGGGGGCGATGTTGTGGATGGCTTTGTATGTTGTAGTTAGTATTTTGAATTTTATATGATGGGGTAGGGGAAGACAGTGAAGAGATTGGAGAAGAGAGGAGCAGCAGTCACGGATCGGTTAGTAAGGTGTAATAGTCTGTCAGCAGCATTCATAATAGATTGAAGGGGGAAAGCCTGTGTAAAGGTAGGCCAGTATAGAGGGAGTTGCAGTAGTCAAGGTGGGAAATAACTAAGTAGTGAATAAGTTGTTTTATGGTGTTATTATTCAGAAAGGGCCAAATTTTGGAAATGTTGCGGAGATTAAGGCGTTAAAACTTTGCCAGTGATTGGATGTGGGTGCTGGAGAGAGGTCAGGATTACACCCAGCACCCTGACGTGTGTGGAGAGACCAATAGCTGTGCCGTTGATCTCAATGGTAAATTCATGGGGAGGAGATCGGGGAGGAGAATATATTACAAGCTTGTTTTAGAAAGATTGAGTTTGAGGAAGTGGTGTGACATCTATATTGGTATGTCGCTCAGTAAGTTTGTGATATGTGAGGAGATTGAGGGGGTGAGTTGACGAGTCGAGAGATAGACCTGGGTGTTCAGATGGTATTGGAAGCCATGGGAGGTTATCAACTTGCCCAGGGAAGAGGTAAAGAGAGAGTAGGAGGGGCCAAAGGACAGAACCCTGGGGTACTCCAACAGAAAGAGGAAGAGGAGTGGAGGAGGTGCTGTTGTATGTGACACTGAAAGTGCACTGAGATACTGTAGGTAGGAGGAGAACCATGAAAAGAGCAGAGTCATGGAGGCCAAGGGAGTGGAGTTTATTGAAGAGGAGTGAGTGGTCAACTGTGTCAAAGGCAGCAGAAAGGTCTAAGAGTATGAGTATGGAGTACTGGCCGTTGGTTTTAGCAGTTAGTTGGTCGTTGGTGAGTTTTAGTAGGGCAGTTTCAGTGGAATATTGTGGGCAGGATCTGGACTGTAGGGGTTGAGAAGGTTGTTGTCAGTGAGGTAGCAACTCATGCGGTTGTGGACAAGGTGTTTAAGAAGCTTTGTTTTTGAAGTGACTGGCAATCTCCTGGGCAGTAAGCAAGTTGGTGGGTGGAGGCAGTTGGGGTGAAGTAAGGAATTAAGGGTAGAAAAGAGTTGACGAGGTTTGGATGAGAGGGTTTTGATGAGAGTGGGGTAGTGGGCTTGTTTAGCAGAGTAGAGACAGGAGTTGTATTTGAGAAGGGCAGGTTTGTAGAGGGTGAAGTCTTGGGGGATCAGGAGGGAGGGGAAAATGTGGGGATGGGGTTTCCCATCTTTGCCATGGTTGCTTTTTACATGTACAGTATGTCCAATAGATAAAATTTTGTATTGAAATCGATAGCCTTTGTAGGTGTGTTTTTCCTTTGGTGTTTTTTTTGGCATGTATAGTTTGGAAGCACCTTCCCTCATTTAATAGGGTATAGGCACCTTTTTCACAACACTCCCAGGATCCATACAATTGTGTTTTTTTTTTCATCTTGTAGGGTTTTACGCCACGCTCACTCAAGAGCATGGCTGCGTCTCTTGAGACTTCTGATGTCGTCTGTTTGCCAGGGTTGTAGCAGGCGAGGCCTGGATCTACGTGTAGAAAAGGGAGCGAGTATTATTATTTAAAGTGATTGTTGTAGCCCAAACATTTTATTTTGGTTTAGTATTGAGTAGAGAAGGGTTATAACTCCTGTCAGGTTATTTTTTGCTTTCTGTGTCCTGCTGGGGAGAGTTTCCTTCACTTCCTGTCTCAGAGACACAACAGAAAATAAGAGGAAACCCCCAAAAGTGAGATGAGTTCCACTTTTAGATAGCTGTCACTAGAACATTTGTCTGCATAGGAAGTCTTGCCCTTACCTCTTCTTTTTGTGATAACAAAATTGAATTTTGCATCGTTTCCTGTCTTGGTGACAATGGACAAGCAAAGGGGTGAATTTCCAAAACAGAGAAGTCGCTGATCTACAGTAAAAACCAAGTCTGGCACAATTCACTCAAATGTACAGTGCTTACAGTATCACCCACCGTCTTTTGCTTCATCTTGCCCAACATTTCTGGGTACTGTTCCATCAACTGGTCATGCTAATGAATAGAGTGTACGGGCAGAAATATTTTTTTCATGCCAAGTTCCAATTTCTGTCTAGAGTTCTACATAGATCTAGGTTGTTTCTTCTAAACACAAGTTGCATTCACAAGCTTCCCCTGACCTATCTATAAGATAAATGACAACCGATTTTAGGTTGCCAGTATGGTAAACATTGCTTCTTTTAGGAAAGTGTGTGTTTCATGGACTTTCTGGCCCTTCCCAAAATTTTAAAGAACTTTTAATTGAAGACCTAATTTACTCTATTATGGTCATTCTCCAAGACAGATTAGTACTGTTACCTTGGGGCCTTAATTGCCACTGTTGCAAAACAACATAAATAGCATTTTGACAAATCTAAATAAACACAAAAATAAAAACAGCTTGTAGCATAGAATGATGCATGCCTGCATTTTTCAGTGAATGCCTACATTAAAAAAAAAAAAAAAAAAAAAAAAACGAACTCACGTTTGTTTATAAATATTTTGTCATGTAGGATTATAGAATTTTTCTCATTACATGAAATGTTATTCTATATTAGGTAAATTTAGGATTGAAAAGGTCCATGCTCACCATGGGTAAAGGGAAATGTAGATTGATGTTTAAAATTTGTTTTGAGCCCTGTCTAGGTCATTTGCGCATGATTTATAGCAGAAACATTTCCCTAATTGCTAGAAATGTTTTTAAATTGAACCACAAGGCCCCAGTTATTTAAACAAAGCTAAAGTCTAAAATTGTGTGTCTATTTGTAAAGTTAAAAAAGTTCTTGTATAAGTGTTGGTAGTAGAGGAAATACGGTGCTCATAACAAGCATCCCAAAAACAGAGATTGGAAGTCCTTTTTTCATGCAAGGAAGAAGACAGTATGGTTATTTGTTAATTTGTTATGAAGAGAGCATCTGCTTCAGAGTAATTTTTGAACTGGGTCCAGAAACCTAGCTCTTCCAAACTTTAACAACATTCTACTAAATATCTTAAAGTGGATCTGAACACAAAAGTGAAGATTTATTATGGTATAGGGAACATCTGGAAATATTAATTGTGCCTAAGTAACACCATGAAAGATTTATGTTTTGTCTGGAATTCTTTCTATCTAGCAGTGTACTTTGTTGCATAGACAGGTATCTAGACACTTCTGTATCTACAGCTTAAAGTGGTTGGTAAGCCACTCTAACCTGTATACACCATCAGCAATGTCTCCTATTGTAGTATCCCCCTCTGTGTGTGATTTATAAAAATAAATGCTGCAAATACCTAATTTCACTGCCGAGATTGTGATCACATGACTGGCCAGCTTTCTCCTTTCTTGCTCTGAGAGATGCAGTGGGCGGGGCTGAGATTCCTATGCTGATATCAGTCTGGAGGGGAGGAGGAGAGGAGGAGAGAGCTGGCTGGCCATGTGATCGCAATCTCAGTTCTTAAATTAGGTATTTACAGAATTTATATTTATAAATCATTCAAATCATTCACAGAGGGGAACACTGCAATAGGAGGCAGTGCTGATAGTGTATATAGGTTAGTGTTATGAGAGCAGCGGAGGGGGGGTTGGGGCAGCTCACACACAGACAGAAAGGGGAGGGGGAGGAGTACACAGGGGAGAGAGGAGAGCAGATAGAAGGCTGCTGATGACAGGCATGTAAACTGACCACGGCGTCTGGTCTCAACCATGATACACCGTGGTCAGTTTACAGAGAAGAGGGGAGAAACTGGCAGGATCCGCCAGTTTTTTTAGGTGTTACAGGGGACCAAATGACACAGGACAAGCACTGTGTCATATAACATGCTTTAAAGGAGCAGGATCCATTTTTTTTTTTGGGGGGGGGGGGTAACAAATGCTTTAATAGCTGTATGTTGGTAGTGTGATAGGCACTACTAGCTGTGACTTCTAGTCTCACCAGAAATGGAGTGAGACTTGGTAATGTCACTACTGTGCTTCTTGCTGGAGAGAAATCTGTACCTGAGGGTCTGCACTACATTACTCTGTCTGCCTCTGCTTTGTTAATTCTGTAGATCTGAGCTTCCTGCAATACCCACCCAGTCATCAAGGAGGCCCTAACATGAGAAAGCAAAGCCTGTTCCTCTACCAAGATGGCGGGCTCCATAAAGTTGATTTATTAAAGGCAAAGGGAAGTTGTACTTTGCAAGGTAATTTGCCACAGATCTTAGTGAATGTGGTGAAATTGCACTTTGCAAAGAAGACCTTATTACATTGAAGGAAAATAATAGCATTATTGTTTGCACATGATTGGATAATGAAAGTCAGTAGAGCTTCCATTGAAAATTGCAACTTCCCTTGCAAAGGAAACAAGTTTGTTTATGTATTTATTTATTATAGATATTTGTATAACGCTAACAATTTACACAACGCTTTACGTATATATTGTACATTCACATCAGTCACTGCCAGTGGTGGCTGGTGAAGTTTTAGTATGGGGGGCGCCAGGCCCCGTCCTTCCTTTTTGACCCCTCCCACTTCTCATAAGCCCCACCCCTTATAGAATCCACCCACTCCATCCCCTGTATTCCACTTGCTTCCACCCATAGTGTCAAGACTCGTATATAGCTCAGCATTACTGGACAGAGTATACAGCTCAGCATCACAGACACGATATGTAGATCAGCATCACAAATAGGGTATATAGATCAGTATCACAGATAGGGTATATAGATCATCACCACAGATACTGATCGTATATACAGTCAGGTCCATAAATATTGGGACATCGACATAATTCTAATCTTTTTGGCTCTATACACCACCACAATGGATTTGAAATTAAACAAACAAGATGTCCTTTAACTGCAGACTTTCAGCTTTAATTTGAGGGTATTTACATCCAAATCAGATGAACGGTGTAGGAATTACAACAGTTTATATATGTGCCTCCCACTTTTTAAGGGGCCAAAAGTAATGGGACAGTTGGCTGCTCAGCTGTTCCATGGCCAGGTGTGTGTTATTCCCTCATTATCCCATTTACAAGGAGCAGATAAAAGGTCCAGAGTTCATTTTAAGTGTGCTATTTGCATTTGGAATCTGTTGCTGTCAACTCTCAATATGAGATCCAAAGAGCTGACACTATCAGTGAAGCAAGCATTCATTAGGCTGAAAAAACAAAACAAACCCATCAGAGAGATAGCAAAAACATTAGGTGTGACCAAATCAACTGTTTGGAACATCCTTAAAAAGAAAGAACGCACCAGTGAGCTCAGCAACACCAAAAGACCCGGAAGACCACGAAGAACAACTGTGGTGGATGACCGAAAAATTCTTTCCCTGGTGAAGAAAACACCCTTCACAACAGTTGGTCAGATTAAGAACACTCTCCAGGAGGTAGGTGTATGTGTGTCAAAGTCAAAAATCAAGAGAAGATTTCACCAGAGTGAATACAGAGGGTTCACCACAAGATGTAAACCATTGGTGAGCCTCAAAAACAGGAAGGTCAGATTAGAGTTTGCCAAACAACATCTAAAAATGTCTTCACAGTTCTGGAACAGCATCCTATGGACAGATGAGGCCAAGATCAACTTGTACCAGAGTGATGGGAAGAGAATAGTATGGGGAAGGAAAGGAAATGCTCATGATCCAAAGCATACCACCTCATCAGTGAAGCATGGTGGTAGTAGTGTCATGGCGTGGGTATGTATGGCTGCCAATGGAACTGGTTCTCTTGTATTTATTGATGATGTGACTGCTGACAAAAGCAGCAGGATGAATTCTGAAGTGTTTCAGGCAATATTATCTGCTCATATTCAGCAAAATGCTTCAGAACTCATTGGACGGCGCTTAACAGTGCAGTTGGACAATGACCCGAAGCATACTGCGAAAGCAACCAAAGAGTACAAACTGTTGTTATTCCTACACCGTTCACTTGATTTGGATGTAAATACCCTCAAATTAAAGCTGAAAGTCTGCAGTTAAAGCACATCTTCTTGGTTTCATTTTAAATCCATTGTGGTGGTGTATAGAGCCAAAAAGATTAGAATTGTGCCAAAGTCCCAATATTTATGGACCTGACTGTAGATCATCACCACAGGTAGTATGTAGATCATCACCACAGATAGTATATAGATCATCACCACAGATAGTATATAGCACCCCCCGACTCGTGGCACACTAACAGCAAACCCTCCACCCCCCCCGCGGGTGGCTCGCGGCTGCCAGCTGACAGGAGGTCATCTGTGGTGATGATCTGTAATGCGGCACACTCACAGCAAACCCTCCCCCCCCGCAAACTGCTCGCGGCTGACAGGAGGTCCGGGGGCTTACCATCACAATGGAATATTCTTCTGTAAATAGGCCCCGCTCGGGCCGTGCAATCCATCCACTAAGCGACGACGTCACTTCTGGCTTCTCACTGGCACAGAGCAACCGGAAGTGACTACATGGGAAAGCACCGCCCATGTCCTACGGTGGTGCCAATCAAAACATAGACAGTGAAGAGTGACATAGAGGTGAACGAATGGGAGTGTTGCGGCGCATAGCATTGCCCCACAATGCAGCAAAAACCCCCGCAAATGAAGCGTCTCGTCTGCAATCATGCGATTGCATTGACGTCACGCTTCCCATACTGCAATGTGTTCGTGTGTTCGGGAGCCGAGCTGTGTTAAAGGACCTTTTTTACTTTTTTTATTTTTTAAAGGGCCTTTTTTTTGTTTTTTGTTTTTATTTCATTTTTATTTATTTTTTTGTCAGTAGCTTCGGGGGGGGGGGGGGGGTGAGGGGCGGCGCCCGTGCGCCCCCTAGGCACGGGCCGCCACTGATCCCTGCCCTCACAATCTAAGGTCCCTAACTCGCATTCATATATACACATACTAGGGCCAATTGTAGACAGGAAGGAGCCAATGAACCTACCACTACCAGCATTTCTTTGGAGAGTGGGAGGAAACCAGAGTACCTGGAGCAACCCCACACAGATACAGGGAGAGCATGCAAACTCCACGCAGGCAGTGCCATGGTTGGAAATCAAACTGAAGACCCTAGTGCTGCCAAGCAGATTTGCCTTTAGTAAATGAACCTCACAGTGCAGAATAAGGCATGGTAAGTTTGTAATGGGAAAATGGAGCATATAGGCAAGACTGGTGACTAGTCCAGTGCCCTGCACTTGCCTGTTTTAAAGTACAGCTTCCACAGTACAGATCGTATTGGAATGGTTACATTGCTTTTTGCTCCTCAAATTCTTAATCACAGAAACCATGATTTCCATATATTACATGTAAATTGTAAAGACAACAAGGCAATGGACATAACTACTTAAAGTGGAGTTCCAACTACATAGCGACAATTTTTTTTTCAATTTATATATTTACATAATAAGATACAATAATGGCAAACATTATTCCTAAGCATTGCGCCTCTAAAATTAATATTTTATAAGAAAAATCATCTTTTAATTTTCGTTCTTGACATTTCCCATCTTGCTTGTGGGCATGTGAAGCCCACAAGCATAATCTTCCGGGATTAGGTGCTGCTGAATATCCAGCATGCACCACCAGTTCTCGCACATGCGCTGTATGCTACAGCTCAGGAAACGAGTCAGGTTGCCATCACAAAGGGCATCGTCGTCTGAAGTACCCGCCCCCCATTGTGATGGCCGCGCATGCCTCATGTACCGACGCTGTAGTAACAATTGCAACTATACACTGGTTGCCCTCTTTTAAAATGGCATTTGGCAACACCTTGTATTGCGTCACTTCTGGTTTTCAAATCTTGCGATGATCCACACTGACTCCTGGGAATTAGGACACTAAGCTCCCATGAGACAGTGCGCCAAAGAAAATGACGGAGGTAGCCGCGGGTGAGAGAAGGCGGAAGGGAAATTGAAAAGCTTACATTCATGGTAAGCTGTCAGAAAAAAAAAAATAATGATCATTGAAGAAAATATTGCCATTTATATATTGATTAAGATTAAGTTTATAAAGTGGGTGGAACTCCGCTTTAAAACTAACTTACTGACCTAAGAGCCTGCAACAAAAACATGCTTTTGTTGCTGGCCAGCAATGCATCCTGTCTGATCTGGGTGGGCCTCCAGACTGGAGTGAACTCTGCATTATGATCAACCAGATCAATCGTTTGGGTCTGTTTTGAACAAAATAAGGCCTTGGGCAAAAACATGGTGCTCTGTATTCTAAATTTGTGTACTGGATGATAGGGGTGTCTCAACAGAAAAAAAGCCTAAAGCAGCAAATATAAAAAACGAGGACTAAAATGTGCACAGTTGTGGGTGAGCCAAAATATTAGTGTGTTGCGATTAGATTAGCTTTTTGAAAGTGTAACAAACAACCCAAAGCAGCAACGCCTTCCATACTGAACATTGTGAAACATATTTTAATCTGAGAAAATATTATCCTTATAAAATACTATTTAGGATGACAAGAAATGGGGTAGTTTCCAGAAATTGGGTTTTAGCAAACAGCAGCACATGCCACAACCCCCCCCCCCCCCTCCCCAAATTGCGTAACACCTCCTTTAGCATGTGATTGGGCCCTTCTTGCCACTTATGGAGAAGATGCAGGCTGCAAAGGAATGGCATAAGGATAAGTGGGACAAGAACCAATTAGTACACATCACATTTAACCCCACATATAAACAGAAACAGTGGAATATACCATGTAAAAAGAAAGATTAAGTTGGGATATACACATCTCACCAGACTATGGACCTCATTAAACTAATCACAGCACAGCATACACTAAACACATATACCATAATAACTTAACACTGCCACTTAAAGTATAGGCCTGGAGCTGAAGAGCAGCATAAGAGTAGGGCCAGCATGATGGGGTTTTCCCTATAAGGCTATAGCAAGGTGGGGGTTGTTAAGAAAGTGATACAGTTGGTAGGAGGGTCAAGTATCAGGAGAGATATGATAAGAGGTATCCATTGGAGGATCATAGGGTGGGGCAGGGTGTGGCTGGGTGGTCCTAATGAGTTGCTAGGTGGGTGTTGGTCTGTCAGTATCACTTTGAATTTGGACAGCAACCGAGGAGATTCTCTGAGTGTTTAGCTGTGTCTGGCAGTTAACTGACTTAAGATAGAGGATCTTGACAATATGCTGGCCAGGATTTGCGCGGCGGCAGTTACCAATGGACCGCAATGGCTACGTGATCAATTGTCTGGACTGTTGCTGGAGTTGGGGCAGGTAATTGCTACACCTGCCCCTTCTACTACATGCGCTAGGAGGTCAAGGCCTCCTGAGCGTTTGAGCCCTGAAATGACTCCGAGGGGGTTTCGCCAGGCTGGGAGCCCAGTAATGGACCCTTCAGCTTCCGCAGCCAAGAGAACGCCTTCTCAGCAGGCTAACGGAGCTGGGAGGAATCCTCATCACAGGCGTCCCCCGGGGACAAGAAGTGGGTCAGCCACACGAACCCACCCCCCTTCTACAGCTTTACAGGACCATACGGCTGCCTCTGCGGGTGCTACGCCCGCCATTAGAGCAGCCCTGCGGGGGAGAGTGCGTTCACCCAGTCTGATGCCTGGGACGGCTGGGACTGTCAACAGAAGAAGCGGAGGTTGCCAGAGGGGAGCTGGCACCGAGCCTACAGCTCAGCGGGACCTGCACACAGCTTCTGTCACAGGCCCTAGGCAGAGAGCGCAGCGGGGGAGGAGGAACTCGAAGGAGAACGGAGCGGCGGCCTCCGGTGACGTCATCGGCCGGCGCCTGTCAGCGAAGTGCAGTACGGGCGTGATACATGAAGATGCAGAGCGGTCGGAGGGAGAACTGAATCTTTCAGCGTCTGAGGAAGGAGAGGAGGGGGCAGATGCCGGCCCAAGGAGAAGAGAGGATGATCAGCTGCAGGGATCCGGAGTGACAGCTGAGCGGTCTGGGCAGCCTGGTAAGTATTATCCATGTGTGTCTTATGTGTCTGCTGTTATGTCGTCTAAGTCAGCTGTTAGTACAGGAATGTTATCACAGGGACAGGTACAGGGGAAGGGGGCTCTGTGGCTGAGGAAGGACAGCGAATTATGGGGGGGATGCTGTGATGGGCATAAGGCAAGACTCTGCTGTTCGGTAGATAGCCTTGCAGGACACGGCTGTGAGGGGGGGTCCTTGCTAGGGGTGCCGTCGGTGGTGCCGGCAACGGCAGCCGGGATGACTGGTGTGGCTGGACTGCTACAAGCGTTCATGGCAGGTTTCAGTGAAGTACTAGCCAGGTGTGACACGGGGACAAGTGCGACTGGGGTTGTTTCCACGGCGTCTAGTGCGACTGGGGTTGTTTCCCCGGCGTAGGCATGGACAGCTGCGCAGTCTCCACTAATTGCATCAGGGGATGTGGCCAGCCAGGGCTCGACTGGGGGGCTAACGGGAGGGGTATCGATGACGTCCCCCCAGGAGGGGGCAGGGCAGGCGGTGGTGGCTACGTCATCTGCAGAGGCATCATCGCAGAGCTCAGCCAAGGCGGCTGAGGAGGGTAAGAAGTCCACGGGGGACACCGAGGGTGTGCGTTTAGCGGACGCGGCTAAATGCGAAGTATATGTGTGCTTCGAGGGATCGCTGCGATCTCACTTGAAACAGGAAGTGCGTGATAGGATTTGGAAAGGTGAGTACGTGGAGATATTCTCCCTGTTACCCCTAGAAAAGTTTAACCTGGACAAGGTCAAGCCGGATGAGAGTAAGAAGGAGGAAGAGGAGAAGAGGCGATACCGGCTTATTCCCAGGACTTTTGGGAATTGGCTACAGGTGTTCAATATTCTTGCCAGTGTCATCGGCGAGAAGTCTCCAGATCAGTGCTCCTTGCTGTTTTGTTACGTGGATGCTATTGATGAGGCGCAGAGGGTGTACGGGGGAGTGTCCTGGTTGCGTTACGATGAACAATTCCGTCAACGCAAGGCGCTCAGGCCATCAATTAGGTGGGACCACAAGGATATCAGCTTGTGGATGAAGTTGATGACCCAGGCGAGGGCAACAAACACCCCCTTTTCAGGGGGGCTGGTGAGGGAGCAGGAACCGTGTCACTATCGGCCGGAAAGCGGAAAGGTTTCTGTTGGCAGTTCAATGAAGGGAACTGTAGATTTGGGGGATCATGCCGGTTCCGACATGAATGCTCAGGCTGCAGGGGATCTCATCCACTTGCGAAATGCTTCAAACAAAACAAAGTTAAGTCTGGTGAAGCTGGCAAAAGGGAGGACGCCGGTGAAGGTGGAAAAACTGGCTCCATTCCTAAGTAGGTATCCTGATCAAACGGCGGCACGGCTTCTTTTACATGGTTTTTCTGTAGGTTTTAGGATCCCTTGCACTTTATCCGGTGTTCCTCCTGTCCCTGCTAATTTGTTGTCGGCACGACAACACCATTCAGTGGTGTCGGAGAAATTGGCTAAGGAAGTGGCTTTGGGTAGGATGGCAAGCCCTTTCGAAACGCCCCCTGTAGCTGAGTTGGTTGTCTCTCCGTTGGGAGTGGTTCCCAAGAAGGAACCCAATTCTTTCCTGTCGATCCACCATCTTTCATATCCGCATGGTTTGTCGGTTAATGATGCCATTGACCGCGAGTTTTGTACGGTCTCTTACGCATCTTTTGACAAGGCGGTTAGTTGGTTTCGGAAGTTCGGCAAGGGGGCTCTTTTGGCGAAGACGGATATAGAATCGGCTTTTCGCCTTCTTCCGGTGCATCCCGACAGCTTCCGTTTGTTGGGCTGCATGTGGGAGGGTCATTATTTTGTCGATCTCTGCCTGCCTATGGGTTGTGCGATATCTTGTTCACTTTTTGAAACATTCAGCTCCTTTTTGGAATGGGTGGTGAGGGATGTGTCCGGTTTTCATTCCATAATTCACTACCTGGACGATTTCTTGGTGATTGGCCCTTCGACGGGCAGGGGGTGCCATATTCTGTTGGCCACGTTGCAATACGTTTTTGAGTTATTCGGTGTACCTTTGGCGCAAGAAAAAACTGAAGGGCCGGTTACCACGCTGAAATTTCTGGGGATTGTGATTGACACGGTGCGCATGGAATGCCGGCTCCCCTTTGATAAGGTGGAGGACATGCAGGCAGCAGTGTCCTTTGCCCTCGGCAGCAACAAGATTCGCTTGCGTTCCTTGCAGTCATTGTTGGGCAAGTTGAATTTTGCATGCCGCATTATGCCCATGGGCAGGATCTTCTGCAGGCGTTTGGCTTCGGCCACGTCGGGGGTCAAGGCACCGCACCATTTTGTGCGTTTGTCTAAGGCACACAAAGATGATTTGCGGGTATGGCAGTTGTTCCTTGCACAGTTCAATGGTAGGTCATTGTGGATGGATGAAATGGTTTCTGCGTGCGACTTGGAGCTTTATACGGATGCGGCCGGGGCAGTCGGTTACGGAGCAATCTTGGGGAGTCAGTGGAGTGCTGGTGAATGGCTGGACCCATGGCGCAAGGCGGATTTACTGGGTAATCTGGTGCTGTTGGAGCTATTTCCCATTGTGATGGCGGTGGAAATTTGGCAGCAGCAATTTAGGAACAAACGGGTTCTTTTTCACTGTGACAATTTGGGGGTTGTACAGGCTTTTAACAAAATTTCCGCTTCTACCCCACCGGTGGTGTGTTTTCTGAGGCATTTAGTGCTGTTATGTTTGTGTTTGAATTGTTACGTTCGTGCTGTTCGTGTGCCGGGTGTGACCAGTAATGTGGCTGATGCTTTGTCTCGCTTACAGTGGGATAGATTCAGAATGTTGGCGCCGGGAGCGGAGCGACATGGCAGGCCTTGCCCAGACCGCTTATGGGACATCGCATTCGAACGGTAACAAGGCTCATCAAGGCTACGTGGACCGCATATGAGAAGGTTTGGGGGGAGTGGCTTGCACTCGAACGGGAGGTAGGTGGATGTGCTAGCGAAGGTGACTATTTGTGTTTGGTGCTAGAATTCATTGGCAGGAATGTGGAAGGTGGATTTTCTGCATCCAAATTTGGTCAGAAAATGTCGGGCTTGGCTGTTTGGTTTCAATTGTCTGGGGTTGGGGATGTTACCAAGCATGCTTTGGTAAAACGGGTTTTGCGGGGCTACAGGCGGGGTAAGAACACAAGGGATTCCCGCCGCCCGGTTTCATTCAGCATGCTAGGGGCTATCATAGGTGTCATGGGTGAGGTTTGTTCCACGCCTTATGAGGCTGCGCTTTTTAGAACGGCATTTATTTTGGCGTTTTTTGGGGCGTTCAGAATTGGAGAATTGGTGTGCAGGTCAAAACGGGATGGTGGTGGTTTGGACTGGGCTGATGTGGTGCTTAGGGGTGAAGTGGTGTCCCTTTTCATTCGCAAGTCCAAAACTGACCAAGGTGGTAAAGGTGCATGAAATGGTTATGGGGTATTCCTGCGCTATCGTAAACGGGGTGAGGGAGAAAGGAGGAGGGGAACCCAATCTCAGTGAAACAAGGAAAAGCAGCCTACACCGAATGGGGTACAGCCTGTCCCCGGCTAAAGAGAAATTGAATAGAATGTGGTGCTGCGCTAATCCTAATGAGATAGGCGTATAATGGCTCTGTAATGGTGAGTATCTCTCAGTACACCTAAATTAATATTTGCAACTGTAAAAGAGCAGTGGAAAAATAACCTAATGTGACAGTTGTGTAATTGTGTACTGGTGGTATGTATGCCCAAATAATAATAATACAGATACTCAACTGGTGCTAATATATAAAGCATGCAAAGTGATCAGTGCTTAAACATCATGGTTACAAAACATAAACATATAAATAGATAAATAAAGAATATATAGCAGCTGGCCTAAACCATCGCCAGTCTCCGGCTGGCTTAATATATATCTGATATAAATCAACACATTCTCAGGTGCATATATAAACAAAGTAAAAGGTGCTTAAAGTGCATACAGTGAAAATTAGATGTGGCTAGGTGCTAAAAAGTTCATTTATATGCATGCAAATCATTCGTGCAGAGTATTATCAGGTGTAATGCTCCGTTCGGCAAAAAACAGTTAATCAAAGTCCATAAAAAGTATGTGATCACTTCAGTGCTAAAAAATGGGTGACAATGGTGATCAATCTTCATGCAACAACGTGCACACTGGTGGGCAGTGGCCCCTTACCTGAAGGTAATGGGGTAATCGCATTTAGCCACTTTGAGGCATGGCAGCCTTTGTAGAGACCATGGGTGTAACCAGCTGTGAGGGATGGTAGAAATATGGTCCTATCCTGGTCACTTCTCTTGTGGGGGCGTCTGGTCTTTTCAAGTAGTGTCCCGGGGTCACCCAGATAAATTAAAAAAGGAAGCCCACAATAGTGTAGTATTGTATAGAAGCGCACCACTTTTATTACAGCATAAACATATGTACTCACATCAAAACGTTAAAACCGGGTGGAGATCCGACGAGCAGCGAGCTCGTAATACAATAGCTGTCATAGAGTGCCTGTCCCGTCCCTACGCGTGACGTCACGGTCACATGACTTCTTCAGGGGACACAGGGAGGCACTATTGATGTCCTTAAATATCTCCCCATAGACTATAATGAGCGGCCATTTTCCCGGAGCCGCCAGGAAGTGTTACAGCGGCCATTTTGCCTGGGACTAGTGGGCGCAGCTGGGATGTTAATCGGCCAGTCACAGTGACGGGGGCGGGCGCCTCACAGTAGCAGCCACGCCTAATCTGGCCAATCAGCACATGAGTCGGGTACAAGGTTCCTTGTACCCGACTCATGTCGCACCCCTATCATATATTCATTACCCAAAGTCAATAAGGACGGGACTAATCCACCTCCAAGGCCCATAGTAAATGGGATCGATTCATTGACATCCAGGATAGGGGAATACATCGACTTCTTTTTGCAACCAGTGGTTCAGAACACAAAGGCATACCTGGGAGACACTAAGCATATCCTGCAAATTTTAGATGAGATCCCCCAGAACCAGAAGACGTGCATCATGGCCACCGCAGACGTCGCATCCCTCTATACGATTATACCCCATCACTTGGCATGTGAGGCTGCCAAATGGGGTTTGAGGAGATACTCCGAGTTATCATGTTTACAAAGAAGGTTCCTGGTGAAATGTCTGGATTTTAGTTTAAAAAATAATTACTTCTGGTACAATAATACGTATTACCACCAGCAAACGGGAATAGCCATGGGAGCTAAATTTGCTCCCAGCATAGCTGGGCTTTTTATGGCGAAGTGGGAAGAAGAATCTGTTTTTAATAACCGACCAGAAGAACTTTTAATTTATAAACGATACATAGACGATATTTTTATAGTATGGGAAGGCGATGCAAACCAGTTATATAACTTTTTAGATAAACTTAATGCAAACGATGTAAACATTCGATTGTCATGGGATATAAACGAGGAGAAGGTAACGTTCCTGGATTTGGATATTTTACAGGAAGATTCAAGATTCTATACACAAATGCACTTTAAAAATGTTGACCGGAACAGCTACCTCCCATTAGAAAGCTGCCACCATAGAAATTGGCTTTACAATATCCCAAAAGGCCAGTTGATGCGACTGAGGAGAAACTGCACGAAACTTCAAGTCTTCTATGAACAGGCAGAGAAGATCGAAGCAAGGTTTACTGCGAAAGGATATGACCAAAGATACCTAAAGAAGAAAACCGCAGAAGTCGCAGTAATGGATCGTAATACATTGATTAAAGACAAAACCCTACAGAAACGTTCGATGGAGGGACCAGCGCTTATCCTCAACTACAACGCACAATACAAGAAAATAGAAAGAATAGTCAGACGCCACTGGCATATTCTAATGACAGACCCACAGCTGAAAGAAAGACTGCCAAAAAACCCCAGATTTATCTATAAAAGGGCACCATCAATTCGTGATAAACTGGTGAAAAGTGTGATAGAGCCTCCAAGGAAACCTTTTACGTTTTTTTCTGGGAAAGGATTCTTTCCATGCAAAAGATGCTACGCATGTCTAAGAACCAGACGCCCCAATGAGAAAGTGTTCCACTTTTCATCCACATCGACGGGGGACACCTATGAAGTTCGTAACTTTGTCTGTTGCAACACAGAAGGGGCCGTATATGCCCTACAATGTAGCTGCGGTTTGCAATACATAGGCTGCACAAAAAGACCGCTCAAAGTCCGCATTAAGGAGCATGTAAAAAATATTATCAATGGATAGCCTCCAAAGGGGACCTAGAATGGTGTGGGGGGGGGAGGGGAGGGATGGGGGAGGCGGGAAGAGGAGGGTAACGATTATAATATGAAGATACAGGAAGGGCACGTTTGCACTTTAAAAAAGAAAAAGAAATATGTCTTTTTTTTTCCACAAGGCTACACTGTATACACTAGTAAATTATAAACAGTTAGGGCAAATATGTATGTTATTTGTATTATGCACAGGTCCTTAAGACTTGTAGTCACTAAAATAAAAAGGTTGTGGGATGGGGAAAAGCCCCTTTTTCCAGTAGAAATAAGCACTCTAGTTAAATGGGAATGTAAGGTGTTAGGGAGATCTCCTAGTGGTGGCTTTTTTTTTTTTTTTTTTCTTTTCTTCTATTTCTACTCTCTTTCTGTTGTTATTGTCATGCTCGCTTCAATTACTCAATCACTGCCTTCTCCTCTTAATTTAAGATTCCCTGCTCATAAACACAAGTAATAAATCATGGTCCTGAATATTGGATCATGGAATGTTAGAGGGTTGGGTTCCCCTGTTAAAAGAGCAGCTGTATATGAGGGTTTAGATACACTCAAAGTCGAAATTGCCTGTCTGCAAGAGACACACCTGACAAAAGATACTAAAAATAATATATGGAAGAGGAGATATCAACATCAGTTCCACTCTACATATACCTCCTATTCTAGAGGGGTTTCAATTTTGATTGGTAGTGGGGTCGCGTTCACTTGCAGACAGTGCAGGTTAGATGATGAGGGGCGGTATGTGCTCCTGCATTGTGTAATGGATAATCTGGAATGTGTGCTGGCTAATTTATATATCCCGCCCCCGTTCAAATTGGATATTATGTATAATCTTATGGAATTTATAATTGACAAGACTGAATTACCAGTTATAGTGGTTGGGGATTTCAACATGGTGTTGGATAATAAAATAGACAGATTCCCTGGGGGGAGACAGAGTCAACGAAAGCAGGAAAACCGGTTGAAACAATTCCTTCAAGAAGCAGGGTTGCTTGACATGTGGAGAACACGGAACCCGAAGGTTCAGCAGTTTTCGTGCTACTCGAGCTCCTGTGCTTCGCTGTCAAGGATAGATTTAGTACTATGTAATGGTTTAGCATCTCAAGTAATAATAAACATAAATTATCACCCCAGAGGGGTATCGGACCACTCTCCGCTTATAACCACGATAAACTCGGGCCATAAGAAAATCTATAGAACATGGAAGCTGAACTCAGCTTGGCTGGAAGTAATTGAAAACCAGGAAGGGGTAATAGCAGAACTGAAAGAATTTATAAAGTTTAACTCAGGTACCACATCGAGGGGGGTGCTGTGGGACACACTAAAGGCATACTTAAGGGGTCTGCTTATACAGAAGGTGTCAAAAATTAAAAAAACGTCCCGGGATTGGGAGGAGCGGTTTAAGAGGGAACTAATTGCTGCTGAAAGAGAGTACACAAATGAACCTTCCCCAGGAAATCAGAGAGAGTGGGAAAATAAACAACAAAGGTATAAAGATATAATAATTAGGAAAGCAGAAAATAAAAGAGCTTTCCAGAAACAAGTTATGTACGGGGAAGGGGAAAGGGTAGGGAAGATACTGGCCCATATAGTTAGGTCCGGCTCCCCCCCTTCCGTGGTCCCGGTCATTAAGACTTCGGTTGGCGAGACAACATCTCAACTGGAAATGATTACTGAGACATTTAAAGAATACTATAAAAGGTTATACAAGTCGACTGGGTCCAGGGATGAGGGGGAAATGGACAAATTTTTTCAAGACATTGATATACCAACACTAGAGGAGATGGATGTTGAGGAATTGGAAAGACCAATTACTATAGAAGAGATCAAAATGGCAGTATCAGAAATGGCCAATCATAAATCACCAGGTCCCGATGGCCTCCCAGTCGAGATATACAAACAGTATGGGGAGGTACTATTTCAGGAACTTTTGGGCGTTTTTAACTGGGCAAAAGAGCAGGGGAGGTTGCCCACTTCAATGACAGAAGCCACAATAATAGTATTACATAAAGAGGGGAGAGATCCCCTGGACCCCGGGTCATATAGACCTATATCATTGCTCTGCGCAGATGTAAAAATTTTGGCAAAAATTCTTGCTACTAGGGTAAAGAAAGTGATTCATAAAATAGTTCACCCAGACCAGACGGGATTTATGCCCCAGCGAACAACCAGTATGAATATCAGGAGAGTTCTTTTGAACTTGCAGATCCCCACGGTAAATAGAGGCTCGAGAGCAATGCTTCTGTTGGATGTGGTAAAAGCATTTGACAGCATAGAATGGGAATATGTCTGGAGGGTATTAAAAGAATATGGTTTTGGTCCCTCATTTATCAACTGGGTTAAAGTATTGTATAATGAACCAAATGCAAAAGTAAAAGTCAATAATGATTATTCGACCGGGTTTAAATTAGAGAGGGGATCGAGGCAGGGATGCCCTTTGTCTCCCATGATTTTTGCTCTAGCTATGGAACCATTAGCCACAACAGTAAGACAAGATAAGAAAATAGTGGGGTTCCAGAGGGAGGACAGTGAGGAGCGGATCGCATTGTATGCGGACGACGTCCTCATATTCATGGGAGACACAGAGGGATCCCTGAATCAAGTAATGGATATATTCTCAAAGTTTGGGAAGATCTCGGGGTTATCCATAAATTGGGAAAAATCAGTCCTGTTGCCATTAGACCCAGCTAGCATAGACACCCCCTCAAATAATAACAAGTTAGAAGTAACAACGCTAACAAAATATCTAGGTATTAAGATAACCAAGGACCCAGAGAGTTACTTAGATAATAACTTAGTCCCGTTATTAAAAAAATTTAAAGACAAGATTGAAATATGGAAAGGCCTCCCGCTATCAACGGCGGGGAGGTGTAATTTAATTAAAATGTTATGGCTCCCCCAACTGTTGTATATAATGCAGAACTCGCCAATATGGATAAGCAGGAAATGGTTTGATAAAATAGAAACAATATTTAGGGACCTTATATGGAAAGGGGGATCTCCTAGGATAAGATTGCAGGTCTTACAATTACCCACGCGGGAAGGTGGGATGGCAGTACCGCACCCACGTAGCTATTTTTTGGCAGCTCAGTTACAGTGCTTGGGGAAAGATAGCAATGAGAGATTGTCGATCACGGGCGCCCCCCATAGGACACTGATAGAGACCTTGGAAGCAGACTCCTTCGTATATAAAATCCCTACGGTTAAACTAATAAAAAAAGTTTGGAGAAAAGCTAAAGAATTATTGGGAACGGGTGGTTGGATCAAACATACTCCCTTGTGGAATAATAAGTATCTACAAGAACTACAAGAAATAGGAATAATTAAAATATGGGAAAAAAGAGGAATAGAGAAATTAGCTCAGCTATACAATCAATCCTTATTTAAATCCTTTTCTGCATTAAAACAAGAATTTGGTATACCGGATAGTTCACTATATAATTATATACAAGTTAAACACGCCCTTAAATCACAGCTTGGGGACCAGGGCCCCGCCTGGGATGAGTCTACCGTCCTTCAGAAACTGGGGGACCAGGAAGGCCAACGCGGGCTTATAGCTGAATTATACCCACACATCTGTAAAAACAGTATAGAGGCCCCGGGAAAACTTAAAAGTAGAGGTAAGTGGGAGAGAGAGCTGGGAGTACTTTCTGATGGGCAGTGGAAGGAGATACTAGCGGGGGGTCAGCGGGTGTCGATTTCCCCAGCCCAGAGGATCTCACATCTAATGGTACTCCATAGGACATATTATACCCCTAAAAGGTTGTTTGAGTTTGGGAGGAGAGTGGATGCCAATTGCCCTAGATGTCAAGACGAAGGGGACTTGCTCCATATGCTATGGAAGTGCCCGAAACTATTCCGGTACTGGTCAGAGATTATAGAAACTTTAAATAAAGTTTTCTCACTAGAACTTAAAATGGATCCGAAATTATGTATATTGGGAATGGGGGAGGATATGGATATAGGAACCTGCAAAATTACAATAGTTCAGAGATGTCTCTTTCAGGCAAGAAAGTTAATTGCTCAAAGGTGGCAGGCAAGAAACCCCCCACGGAAAGATGAATGGTTTAAAGCAGTGACTGAAACAATGTGGAAGGAAAAGGCAGTATATATAAAAAGGAGGAACCTAAAAAATTTTAAAAAACTCTGGAGACCTTGGCTAGAGGAAGTGGGATATCCACTATAATGGAATACAGAGACAAAGCCCGTTCAAATAGGTATGTTAAAATGTGCTGTAATGATGTGAATGGGGGAGGGTGGATAGGGGAGGGAGGGGGGGGGGGTTTGAGGGAGGGGGCGGAGTAGGGGGTTAGGGTTATGGAAAGGAGGGGGGAGGGAAGGTGAGGGAGGAAGAATAAGGGGGAAAGGAGAAAAAGGGAATAATTAGAGCACTTTTTGACACGAGTTTTTTATGTACATCCAAGAGTGATGGTTCGTTTGATTGATAACATGTCACTGTAAGAACACTGAGATGTATAATGTATGTATATGAATAAAAATGATCAAATTTAAAAAAAAATCAATGGATACGATAGGCACAGTGTATCAAAACACTTTTTACTTTACCAGAACAAAGATCCTTCCCATTTAAAATTTTGGGGCATTGAACCCTATGTGAGGCACTGGCGGGGGGGGACATAAGGTTAGGACTTTGAGTCAAATAGAGTCCAGGTGGATTTTCACCTTCTCGCCAAGAGGCCTCAACATAGAATTTGACTTAAACTGTTTCCTGAGCAATTTTTAAACATTAATCGTATTTTTAAGGGTTTTTTAATATCTCCTTTGAACACTTCGCCATCACCCCCACACAGTGCTGACATGTAGGCGTGTGGTGGAGATCACAATACTTAGGGAATCCCACCACTGCTAACCAGGGAATCATCTGCTGTACACACCCACCTTTCCTTATATATCCCTAGGTGTATTAATTTATGGATTGCCTCTCTCTGTTATATACGTTTACATAGCATTAGTAGTTATATATCTCTACCCTGCATTAGCACTTTTGTATGATGAGACTATGTGTACGTTATGTTTTTATTTATTTTTTATAATGTTTTAGTGTTTTTAGATGCCTGTCCCAGACCGTGCGGTTTTGTATATATTTTATATATACAATCGTTTTAAATTCCCCATTCCGTTTTTCAACTTTTTTATTTTTACTATTTTATAATAAAGTACACGGTTTTTCATAGACTTAAGGTCCAATCTTATATGGACATATAATATAGTCATTAACATTTGATGTATTTACTTATTGAACCTTTTATCTTTATTTTTATCTATTCATTTTTAAAACATGTCTGAGTCTTATGTCCCCTGCCCGATTATCGACCTGTGTATGCTGATGAGATATTCACCGCTTTTCACTACTTGAAAAGACCAGACGCCCCCACAAGAGAAGTGACCAGGATAGGACCATATTTCTACCATCCCTCACAGCTGGTTACACCCATGGTCTCTACAAAGGCTGCCATGCCTCAAAGTGGCTAAATGCGATTACCCCATTACCTTCAGGTAAGGGGCCACTGCCCACCAGGGTAAAGGTGCATGGGTTACTTTGTGCCCTGTTCGGGCAGTTCGGGAATGGTTGGAGGTCAGGGGAACGGACCGCGGTCCTATGCTCCAACATAGTAATGGGTTTGCATTGTCTAGGTTTCAGTTTGGGGCTGTTTTCAAGAAGTGTCTCCTGGCTGCGGGTTTTTCGACACAGAATTACTCCTCCCATTCTTTCAGAATTGGAGCAGCCACCGAAGCGGCCCGATGGGGCCTGGAAGACAAGCTGGTGCGTCAACTTGGTAGATGGGAGTCACGTTTTCGTCTGTATGTGCGGCCTCATCTATTGTGAGATTGGATAGGTCGTAGGTAAGCACGGTTAAGTGGGGGAAGGAGATCAGGTTTTACGTGTTTCTGTTTCTTGTGTTTTTCTTGCATGTTGTGGGTGTTCAATTGTTGGTTTCTTGTCATGTGTGTTGGTGCTGGGGATTTGTGTTGTTTATGTTTTGTGTTACTTTACAGGTTCGGAATGTTTGGTGTGGATCCTGGGCCATTCTTATGTTTTCTGGGGGGCTAAGAGGGCCGAGGTTAGGCAGGATGGTCGTCAGTTGGGATTCTCCAGAGAACGGGTCAGGATCAGGTGCATCAGGGTCAGGGGCATGTTGTGGTCGAGGGTTCTTCCAGAAGTGCACCATTACGCCAGGCTTGACAGGCCCCCTGACGTACTTCTACTTCATGTGGGAGGAAATGACTTGGGGCTCCGGGAGTCCAGGGAATTACGCAGAGACATTAAATATGATCTCTTAAGATTGCATACCCTGTTCCCGGACACAATTGTAGTGTGGTCGGACATGGTGGCCAGGGCCTCCTGGTGTTTGGCTGTATCTGTGGAGCGGATTAATAGAGCCAGGATCAAGATCAATAAGGCTGTAGCAAAATTTTTTGTCCGCAACGGCGGTTTGGCGATTCGTCACAGGGAATTGGAGCAAGATCCGTGGTTGTACTTGAGAGGGGACGGGGTTCATTTGAATGCAGTAGGGATTGATCTTTGGTTCCTGGGCTTGCAAGACAGCATTCAAAGAGCTCTGTGGGTGTGGCGGGCGTAAGGTTTCACGCCGGGCGTCTTGGCAGAGGTCGTAGGGTTTTAAAGGCGGGGATAGTGAATTTCTTTGGAAAAAGATGGGTTGGGCCCATCTATGGTAGGGGTGTACCTGCCCTAATAAGGGCAGGAGTAATAGTTGGCTGTATTGGCTGGTAAATTTGCCTAAATTTGTCCCAGAGCTGGCATAAAGCACGGCTGGGGGCCGTAATAGGCGAGGTAGTGCCAGATACAGAAATTTGAGCAGTCAAGGGTGCCTTCAATAATCCTATGCAGTTTTTTCAAGTCAGTTATTTCTTTTATTAAAGTTTTGTTATGGTTTGTTTTTTGTGTAATAAAGAGGCTGCTATGGCCATTTTAACCCAAAAACAAGTTGTCTGGCTTAATTATTGTAATTTGGTAAGGTGGTAATTGGGTATTGGGTGATGGCATACAGCCGATAATGTGGGCAATACCCCAATCAAGTATAGGCCTGGAGCTGAAGCGCAGCATAAGAGTAGGGCCAGCATGATGGGGTTTTCCCTATAAGGCTATAGCAAGGTGGGGGTTGTTAAGAAAGTGATACAGTTGGTAGGAGGGTCAAGTATCAGGAGAGATATGATAAGAGGTACCCAGTGGAGGATCATAGGGTGGGGCAGGGTGTGGCTGGGTGATCCTAATGAGTTGCTAGGTGGGTGTTGGTCTGTCAGTATCACTTTGAATTTGGACAGCAACCGAGGAGATTCTCCCACCCTCCCTCCCTAATTTTTTCGTATGATATTGGGGGAATGTGATGTTTATTTGTGTGGGTAATTTTTGCGGGGATTGTATAGTGTCATAGCAGATGGCAGAGGTTGTAGGGTTTTTGAAGGCGGGGATAGTGAATTTCTTTGGAAAAAGATGGGTTGGGCCCATCTATGGTAGGGGAGTACCTGCCCTAATAAGGGCGGGAGTAATAGTTGGCTGTATTGGCTGGTGAATTTGCCTAAATTTGTCAGAGAGCTGGCGTAAAGCATGGCTGGGAGCCGTAATAGGCGAGGTAGTGCCAGATACAGAAATTTGAGCAGTCAAGGGTGCCTTCAATAATCCTATGCCTTTGTTTTTTGTGTAATAAAGAGACTGCTATGGCCATTTTAACCCAAAAACAAGTTGTCTGGCTTAATTATTGTAATTTGGTAAGGTGGTAATTGGGTATTGGGTGATGGCATACAGCCGATAATGTGGGCAATACCCCAATCATGGGTCACTGTGATGGAAAAATGTATAATCAGAAGTTACCTGTAGTGAAATATTTATTTTTCACCAATCCTTATAGGAGGCATCCATGAAACTCTAATAAGAAGCAACATCCTTGTGCTTGTTGGCACCCTGTGTATAACTAACTAAACCAGATTGCAGTCTTTGTAAACTGATTTCTCCTGCTCATTATATCTAACACACTATATAGCAAAGAGCAAGAAAGCTGGTGCTTGGAGCTTGCCATCGGCTGACTGAAAGTAGGAAATAAGACATATTCATAGATATATTCAAATTTAACATTTAGCCAATTAAAAAAAAAACTTTTTTTGTTTTGGCACAGAACATAGCAAGTAATGAAAAAAGTATTAAAACACTTCTTTAATACATTATCTTTTTAAATAAGCCATAAAGCAAAATGTATTAAGTCATAGTCACTAAGAACTAGATATGTGCCTATAAGAATATACTAATTTCCAATTAAATATTTATTCCTAGGGATTCAAGATTTTGTGCCATTTCTTAATGCTAAGTAAGACTTGGATTGCCTGTAGCTGCCTAAATATGGTCAATGACTCCACACAGTAAATTAGCATATGCAGCATCGATCTACACGACCTAAACAAAATCACCTTCTTCATGTAGTAATCAGGAGAGGAAGCATGAGCCAAACATTTTTAATAACAAGTCACTCTTATTCCTTACATAATTGCATGGATGCATAACGGAGACAGGGGAGGGTGCCAAGACATAGTTTGCATCTGGGGTAAAGTTTTCGTCTCTGTACTAAAGATGAGTGTATTGAAGATGACTTTCTTGTTGAATTTCAACAAGCACAAATATGCCATACATGTACTCCTGGCACGTAAGGACGAAAGCTAATGGGTTGGTGGTTTAACTACTCATTGTCAAAGTCATGTACAGTCATTCATAAAATACCTGCTTTGCACGCTAGAGCAATAGATAGCAGTGATTTGAGTCTGTTGAAAAGTACACAACTGAAAGCCCTGAAAGGGGCAGCAAAGGTTGGGGGCAGCAGGAGGTTGGGGGCCAATCCACTTGTCAACCACAGCAGGGTAGGTGCCGATCCATTGACCTACAAAAAGTGGAGTGGGGGCATAAAACACATACCACCAATAGAACAGGTGGGAACCTGATCCACATACCACCAATAGAAGGGTGAGGCCGCATTACTAACCTTTAATGAAAGGGGCTGGTTCACTGCTCATCGACAGACGGGGTGGGGCCGCTTCACTGGTCTCTGATGGAAGTGGTGTATGACATACTTACTTGCACTTTACTTACCCCCAATGGAAATGGTGAGGTCCTCTTGAACATCCTCTGACAGAATCGGCTGCTTTACCAGTCACCAACAGAAGGGCTGGGTGCCACTTCACTGGCCATCGACAGAAGGGGTAGGTGCCACTTCTCTGGCCACGGACAGGCAGGGTGGGGGCCACTTCAGTGGCCTGTGACAGATGGGGTGGAGACCGTTTCACTGGCCACTGATGGAAGGGTGTGGGCCTCTTCACTGGCCATTAGCAGGGGTAGAATACACTTAAACAAATGGCCAATGGGCACTGCCCCCACCTATAACTGGCCTTTGCAGCAAGGAGCACGTGGAAGGGTGACGCATGTCAAACAAAACCAAAAAAAAATTCCCAGCTCAACTTACAGACCAGTTTGCAACCAACTAAATTATCCTGTCTTACAGTATGCGTTAAAACAAGGGTTTTGTTTGCACACATTTGGAAATACATGCGTAATTTGCAGAGCTACTTCACAACACCCCAGTATTATCTGAGGTCCTAACTCTATACATTTTCAAGAGCCTCCACAGTGGAAGCACATGCATAATAATGGATAGATAGAGGGCAGGTGAGCCTGGAGGGAGCCCACCCCTCCTTAAAGGCACAGGGATTCACTGGACATCCAACATATAGCACAATGGCATCAAAAGTGTCCAGTGTGTCCCCTCACCAGTATTCCAACAGTAAGTGCATCCCCTCATTCCAACTGCAGATAATACTGGGGTGCCGTGAAGTGGTTCTGCAGCTTACGCATGTATTTGCAAATGTATGCAAACTAAACCCCTGTTTTTAACGCAAACTGTTAGGATAATTCGGTTGGTAAGCAGACTGGTTGGTGAGTTGAGCTGGGAATTTTCTTTGGTGCTGTTTGACATACATTGCCCTTCCATGTGTTCCTTGTTGCAAAGGCCAGTTATAGGTGGGGGCAGTGGCCATTTGTCTATACTGTTATACGGTTATTTGGTGAGGGGACACCTTTGGTGCCACTGTGCTATATTCTGGGTCACATTCTGTTAACTGGGGATGAAATCGCAGGACTTTTTTCACAGGGATAGACCCCTAAAATTTGTGACTGTCCCTAGAAACCAGAGATGTCTGGTCACGCTATTTTAATCACTTGTTTTCAGTGTACAGTAAAACCTTGGTTTGAGAGTAACTTGGTTTGAGAGCATTTTGCAAGACAAGCAAAATTTGTAAATACATTTTGACTTGATATACAAGCGATGTCTTAATATACAAGTAGCGTCACAACAGAGTATAAAAGAGAAGAGAGGCGCCTCTAAGTGTAGCAATATGGTTACATTTAATGAACTACAACATTTAGCAACTCACATGGTTGATGGTTGATGATTAAAACAGGCACATCGAAGTACTACCCTGCTCTACTGCGCGATTGCAGACTGACAGTGGTGAGAGCCGGCGGTGCAGAGGATGTGCTATGTGAACAGCTTTAACCCAGATGCCTGCATACTTAGATGTACCTCTTAATCATCAACCATATGAGTTGCTAAATGTTAGACCTTCATTAAATGTAACCATATTGCTACACTTGGAGGCGCTTCTCTTCTCTTTTATACTCTGTAGCTCCTGCTGGATTTTGCTTCTAATCCCCTTGCGGAGGCTTTCATTTGTGGATGGACATTTTATGGTTACACAACCTATCACATTGTTATAATCTTTTTATATGGACTATAAACTGAAGGACTTATGAATAAATGGTTGTGGGACGAATCATCTGAGTTTCCATTATTTCTTATGGGGAAATTTGCTTTGATATACAAGTGCTTTGGATTACAAGCATGCTTTCGGAACGAATTATGCTCGCAATCCAAGGTTTTACTGTATCTATAGCTGTTTGAGTTTTTCTTTCATTTCCTGTCTGGTAAAAAGGTTATAATGGCAGCATTATAATAATAATCAGATATCAGAAAACATTTTCAGTGCTTATGTAGCACAGCCCCCTAAGGGGCTGCTTCGATTTACCTGCTCATTCACACTGCCATGACCTGGTGAACATTCCAACCCAACTGACACTCTGGGTTCAGACATCTTTGCACCACCTAGTCAGACAACTCAGTGCGTTTATATTCTGATAATATTTACTAGGACAGTTCAAAGAAGATATTGTCACAAAGAGGAGGAAATAGATCTGCTGAGTTTTGGGCAACAGAGCCAACTCAGCAAAGGAATTCCTCAGAATAACACAGTTGCAAATTCAAGATATTTTCAGGTAAACAGCCTATTATATACACATGTACAGTGGAGTATTGCTTGCACCTGAAATAATAAACAAAGCTATATGATTATACTGACAGATTTCTAAAAGGGAACCCTCAGCCAGCTTATAAACCTTTAATCCTAATGAGAGGTCAGACTTAATGGCAATGGTATAAGGACCCTTGTAGCAATAATGACAGCAATGTCCCTGTTGCAGATCTGATGGTCTTTACTGGCAGAAGGAGCTCATTAATTGTATCCAATAGGGTGTAATAGCAGGCAATAAGGTTTCTTGAAATAGTAGAAGCTATAGGTGTCTATACACAGTGTTCAAGATAGGTTCAGTAAAGTACTCCCAAAGTACTTTACTGTACTCCCAATGTACTCCCAAAGTAAACATGTCTGTGCAAAGTGCCCCAGTGAACCCGTGAGAAAAGGATTTGTAAAGGTGGGCAATTGCCCTCTCACCAATGACCAGGCTGATTTAATGCCCTCCGGACAGCAGCTCCAGTAGCGACACACATGCAGTGGATCCGCCATATCGATCTCCCAATGCGAAGCTCAGAACACAGGTTGGCGGGCAAACGAAGTGGTGCTGAATGAATGTCTGACAAAACGCAAGCAGTGCTAGGCCCCTCTCAGTAGTCCGCAACCTCACTCTCCATGCACAGAGATGTCCGTCTCACGTCAGGCCCAGGAGAAAGAGAGCGCAGGTCAGGGCTTTGACTTCTTATATAGTTCCTCCCAGCAATATCTCTGATGGTAGCAAAGATGTCTGGGATATGTAGTCCAGGTACAGAGTTATGCGAAGCAATTATCAGTCTGAGGAACTACTCATCCCACAATCCCTTTAGCTTGGCTCACAAACATGATGTTAGTTGATAACACTGGGCACTAGAGGGACATGTGATGCAAAGAAATAATGGATGAACACTGTACTTTATAATTGTAGTCCACATTGCTACATCTATTATATATCACATTGGTTAATGTATTCTCATATGCATGATATGGAAAAGATTAAAAAGTAGTAAATAAGAGGAGGTGACTGTTTTACATACAATTAAAGAAAAGCTGAGAGAGGAAGAATCGATACATTTGTAATGTAGTGCTGGAGAATATGGTTCACAGATCCCAGGACTGGAAGAAGATCAATTCACTCAATAGTCCAGGAAATAAACCAGATTGCTCCCTGGAAGGGTTGATCATGAAGTCAACACTCAAATACATTTTAACTTAATGAGAAGATAGGATTTCTCTGAAGGAGACTCTGGTGCTGGGGACAAAATTGTAAAAGGAAAAAGATGACAGATTGCATGTATTTGGATTTTGTCTTTTTTTAACAAGGGCTATTTGATATACGGAGACTTTCTAATTATACTGTATGTGTCCATTGCATATCCTTTTAATCATTTTGCTGCTAAAGCCATTTTTGAATTATTTGCACACATCACACAAAATTCCTATTTTGGGCCTTATGATTATTAAAACCTCCAAACATTATATATTTCCTGAAAGCAGAGTCCCTGTAGAATCATATGATGGTAGTTGCAATTTTTATGTGACACAACAAAACTTTTTATCAAACCTTTATTTTCAGTAGAAATACACTAAAATTAATTTTAGGGCTCACAAAACCAATATAATACTCCATTTCTAGGCAAAATATAAAAGATGAGGTTGCGTCAAGTATATAGATAACCAAAATGTCAAGCCCTAAAATTGTGCATACCTGTGAAACAGTGACAAACTACAGTACAATAGATGATGCTTTAAAAGCCTTTATAGGTCATCAATTTAGAGTCAACCATTATAATAGGTCTAGAATTATTGCATCCATTCCGGTGTGCATGATGATACCTAATGCCACGTACACACGATCGGAATTTTCGTCGGAAAAGCCTTAGATGGTTTTTCCGACGGAATTCCGCTCAAGCTTGTCTTGCATACACACGGTCACACACGGTCCGACCGTCAAGAATGTGGTGACGTACAACACTTACGATGGCACTAGAAAAGGGAAGTTCAATACCCAATGCGCCACCCTTTGGGCTCCTTCTGCTAATCTTGTGTTTATCTCGTATTAGTAGAAGTTTGGTGAGAGACGATTTGCGCTTTTCAGCCTCGTGGTTTTCAGATCGTTACTGCTCGTTTGTGCTTGTGGGTTTGTATCTGGTTTTCAGTGCGTGTAGTCAGTTCGTATCTGTTTTACAGTGCGTTCTTGTCCGCTCGTTTCTGATTTTCAGCTCGCTCTTCACAGGCCTTTCTGTTCTTCAGTGCCTTCTGTCAGTTTGTTCTGACCAGCCGACCATTTTGAAGCCATGTTGCAGTTACATACTCGTCGTAGAGTTTGTGCTATGCGGGGGCTTGTTGTTGGGGTTCCTGCTTTGACCCAAGCCCAGTCCATGAACAGGGTGGGGAGGAGTTCATGGACAAAGAATTGGTTACTCCAGCGTGACCAATTTAGTCATATGCATTTGTTGTAGGAGATCCAGGAGAATAACCCTGATGATTTCAGGAATTTTCTCTGGATGACAGACCCCATTTTTCACAGTCTGTTGGCTTTGCTGTCCCCTTATATTACGAAGCAGGACACCTGCATGCGGCAAGCTATCACTCCTGAGCAGAGGCTAGTCACCACCTAGCGGTACTTGGCGACATGGAGAAGTCTACAAGACCTCAAGTTCTCTACAGGCATCTCCCCCCAGGCTCTGGGGATCATTATTCCAGAGACCTGTTCTGCCATCATACAGGTCCTGCAGAAGGACTATATTAGGGTAAGTTTTCTCCTTTAACATCACATTCTATGTATTTCATGTTTGCTAATGTATTGTATTTCTTTCCTCATTCCCTAATTGCCAGAATAAACAATGGAACACAATGGAGAGCATGAATAAACACCAATATGATTGGCAAATTGTTATAAATCCAAGCACATATACAGAACTTATACCTCTATAGACAACTTAAGGAAGTATATGTGAACAGGTGCACAGATGGAGAGGTATTCAATATCTTCAAAACATATATTAATCTCCAGAGTGGTGGCTTGGGATTGCCACCTGTGGAAGAGAACGTTGAAGGACTCCCATTTGTTTTTATCGCTGATGAAGCATTTGGTCTGGGTAATCACCTGATGAGGTCATTCCCCCAGAGGACCCTCACCCCGGAGAAGATGGTTTTTAATTACCGGCTGGCCAGAGCCAGAAGAGTCGTGGAGAATGCTTTTGGGATAATGGCCAGCCGGTTCCACCTATTTCTTACAGCAATTAATATGGCAGATTACAAACTGAACCACATAGTTCTAGCATGCTGCATACTTCACAACTTTTTAAAGCCTCAGTTGGGCCTGAGGCTGGACTTCCTGAAAATACACTGACGGCCCTGGAAGCTAGCCGTCCTGGCTTGCCCCCCAAAGCGCCCGTGAAGTGCGGCTAAAATATGTTGATTATTTTATGGGTAGAAGGGCCATGGCTATGCCAGCAAATTTGTAAATATTTTCTATTTGAACAAAAAAATGTATCTGATAAAATCTTGATTTTGATTTAATGCTTGTGTTTCTTTTAGCTGTCTCCTAGGTTCTCCTAGTGCACTTGTATTGCCAAGTGCTTTTTCCATTATTAAATAACCCCCATTGTCACTGTAAACACCAACTTAATACAAAAACTGGTATTGAGCATTGAAAGAAGAAGCTAAACATTTTTGAGTATAAAACCTTTTACTCCGTGCACAAGCACATGTGCGTTATAAAACATTTTTGGAAGTGGGGTACAATTGTCTGAGTTCCAAGCTGAAGACATGATTTTTTCCCTTACCAAAGCTGGAATACTTACCTTTTTTGGACAAGTTTCACACATGGAGACACCCCAAGTATCCACTGGAGCACCAGTGTGGGACACCCTAAAAAGTTTGTTCTGGTGTCCCACACTAGTGCTCCTGAGTCCAAGTGTAAATAGCTGCTGAGTGTCCTCTTCTTACATTATACTGAATCAAGTTTGCAATTCATTCTAGTTACAAACACATCTAGACAACAATGTCCTAAACTTCTTTTGATACAAATTAGCATGACCAAATGTAGTTAACCCTGTATCTGCCAAAAACATCGTATTTAGTTGGCAAACGAACAATGTTTACTGCGATCGATTACTGTGCCCACGAACATGAAACTAGCCATTTAAAACTGTACAACAGTAAAGAAAAGCACATGGAGCAGCATGTAAGTAATAATAATAATAGGGACACATGAAAACGACTTACTTTTTTGCAGCACTCTCTTGATCCTTCTGTACTGATCCTGCTCCCTCAATTTCAGGTCTGACCAGCGTTTCCTCAATTGCTCCTTGGATCGTTGTACCCCAGAATTCCTGTGCAGACTTCTCACAACTTTAGACATGATCTTGGCCTTTCTCACATTTGGGTTTAGGTAAGGTCCATACTTCCCATCATAGTCAACCCTCTTCAAGATGTCCACCATCTCTACAAAGGCCATATTTGAGGCCTTAAATCTCCTGCGGGATCATGATGTTTCGGGCTCCGGGCTTTCCTCCTTGTTACTGCTATTATGCAACTGTTGTGTCTCCGCCATGTTTCTTTCCCACTGCGATGAAAGAGAAGGGGCAGGGAATATTCTAGAAAGAACGTCAGAGGCGGGCGGAGTTTCACGCATGCACAGTGTATATAATGCTAACAAGCGTGTGTCGTACGCAAGATCTGTGTGCGGAGGAAGGAGGACCGGAAGTGCTCAATATTCTAATGAAGGTAACATTTTAACTTGGGACATCAGTGGCCTATACTGATTCGAGATTGAGGCCTATATTGGGATAATGAGTATAAAAACAAAAAGTGTAGCGCTAAAATGTTTCGGTCAGCAGCATTGGAATATGCTGAGTGCCCAACAGTGTATATCAAAGATTAGGTTATATTAGACCACAAATGAAAAAACAATGAACCAGTGAGAAATCTAATATTCCAAAGAAAACCACTATTATCATGTCCTTTGTGAGAAAAACGATGTGAATCAAAGTGTGCGTCACACAAGTTAAACCCAAATCCTTATAACAAAACACAGGCATATAGGGGTGGGGATGAGTGGTAAGTCCCTGAGGTGAGGACAGTTCATTTAGTCAGACGGAGACCTCTTGGAGCATGGACATATATCCAATAACAATGTTGTTATTAGTGGACTCCTCCAATGATCAGCCCAGTGCAAAAGTAACGTAAAATGCCCTTACCGGACGCGGTGGACTCACAGGCCATACAGCGGTGAGTCATACGAGCTTGAACCGTGTGACACGGTAGGGTTATAGCTGGTCTGCAATTGAATGATCTTGAGAAGAACTCCAATCATGAACAGTCTCCCGATTCATCCTCCAGCACTCACTTGGGTCTCAAGTAGTTTGAGATAGGGGAAATAGAAGAAACAAGGCTCCACATAGTGTAAATTCCGGTTGGTTAGGAAATTTATTGTATAAAAAATTCCAGCGAAAAGTTCCAGATAAAAACAAACTTCATAAAAACATAAAAAATTGTATTTAGCGCAGTAGACAGATGGTTTAAGGTAGCGTCCTACATCCGACGCGTTTCGTCTGAAAAGACATCAACTGGGGTACAGCTAACCTCTCATCTGCTGCGCTATTTATTAAAAAGTGCTTAAATTTGCATCGGGGACACCTGTGCGGCGTGACTTCCGGGTTTGCGTCATGTGACGATGTTCTAAATCAGCTGACTCTCTATCTGGCCTATCAAGAGATGGATTCCAGATGCAAACCAAGCCTCGGTTTGGATCTCGTATATAACCAATTCTAGTTGGGCGGTGGGGACATGTGATCCTCACGTCCAAGCGTCACATCATGGTGACGCGGAGCCCAATCTGTACATCTTACTTAGTTAGCTGTTTGTGGACGTGTGCGTCACCGCGTATCTGCGCGGTGACGTCGCGTATCCACCAAACCCTCTCATTTTTCAAAGCAATGTATATAGCGAAGAACAACACTCATCGCACAGGCGCAGCAGCTTGAAACCAAAGGTCCTTCCCACCTAAGATTATCAAGGCGTGGTGTTGTGAACAGGCACCAATCGAAAAACACTTCTTCACTCCATTGGCCGCTCATATTATTCTCTGTGTGTACTAGGATCGTCGGACATAGATCCGATAGACTGTGTGACATCCAGAGAAAATAAAATCACTGGGGCATAGAGATAGTGTGGGTGCACGGACTGTTGGAATCATCGAGGGGAACTTTAAACGTAGAGCTATGGTAGTCATGACACACATGTTCCCCCATATTTACAACTATTAATCCTAAGCAAAAAAATATAATCACACAGCTGTATATAATAAAAACCTATATGTAAAATATGTATATAGGCGTATCTAAAAAGGTGTATGATTACAGAAATTGAAATCTACCTCATGTATTGGCCATAGCAGCAAAAACCATCTAGCAGGAACGTATATCTAAGGAAGGGGACATATATACTTCATTTCTGACGCCCTAAACTAAATCTTAGATACTTCATGATTGGGTGTGAACAAAAAAAAGGGAACATGAAAGAGGAACAATAAAAAAAAAAAAAAAAAAAAAAACAATCGAATGGACATAACCAAGAGGAATGGCTATTAAAAGTATTGTGGAATCAGTGTAGTAGGAGTAACTAAATCTAATACGAAATAAAATACCGACAGTCAACCAAAAAATAGGGAGATAGAAATGTCCAAGTAAGGAGATGGGGAGAGGGACATAATGAGGGTCTTAAGACTGATTAATAAACGCATTGATATCCCACTCGATGTTTAAACCATGGGGTACATAACATTTGATTTGGTGTATCCACCAGGTTTCAAGTCTAGAGACTCCCCTTATGCTGGATTCTCCTCTCCAATGTGGGATAAACTGGTCTATAACCTGGAAAGTGGTCCCTACTGGGTTGCGGTTGTGATGTAATGCATAGTGTTTGGAAACACTATGATTAGTTTTACCTTTTTTAATTGCTGTAATGTGTTCTTTCACCCTAGTGGTGAAATTACGTATTGTCCGACCAATATATTGCTTTTTACATGGACATGTAATGAGATATACAATATATGGAGTTTTACATGTAGCGAATTGTTTCATTTTATATTCTTTGCCTGTAGTAGTGGAATTGAATGTTTCCATTTTACGTGCTTGGCAAACATTCCATTTACAAACTGTGCATCTTCTACAAGGATAAAATCCGTTCATATTGTGAAAGAATGATATCTTGTTTGGAGGATCTATCACATTCGGTGCGATTTGTCCTTTAATTGATGGAGCACCCCTAAAAATAGTAGCAGCCTGTTCGGGTAGTACAGGGCCCAAAATGGTATCACTCTTCAATATTTTCCAGTGTTTTTTAATGATGTCTCTAACCTGTTTGTGTTGAGTGGAAAAGTTCGTCAGAAAAGACCATTTATGCTTGGAATCTCCATGTTTTTTGGGTCTTCCTGATTGAGCCATCAATAAAGAGGCCCGATCCATTAGGGCTACCTGTTGTATCTCTTTAGAGATGAGGGAATTGTCATATCCCTTTTCACAGAAACGTGTTTTTAGGACCTCCGCTTGTAAGAAATAGTCAGAAAGGTGGGAGCAATTTCTCCTTATTCTCACGAGCTGGCTTTTCGGAATGGATTTAAGCCATACCTCGTGATGACAGCTATCGGTCGGAATATATCCATTCCGATCCGTAGCCTTGAAATATGTTTTGGTTTCCAGATGACCGTTATTGGATATGATCTCTAAATCCAAAAAATGGATTTTGGACAGACTGGCTTCATATGTCAAATGAATCCCTCTCTGGTTTGCATTCAAGGTGGTAATGAATGCATCCAAAGAATCCATACTGCCCCTCCATAGGAGGAGGATGTCGTCTATGTACCTCACCCACAGAGCTAACTCTGGGGGGTTTAAAGCATAGACGACATCCTCCTCCCATTTGGCCATAAAAATGTTCGCCAGGCTGGGGGCAAATTTTGCCCCCATGGCTACTCCCTTTGTTTGTAGAAAAAATTGGTCATTATACCAAAAATAGTTGGCACTTGTGGCAAATTTGAGTAGATCCATAATGAATTTTTTCTGTGTTCGGGGGATGTTACCCTCTCTCAAAAGGAAAAACTCCACTGCTTCTAGGCCCTAAATTTGGGGTATACATGTATATAAGGACGTAACGTCCGCAGTGGCTAGTATTAAATTCCTAGTATCTGTAACTTGCTGTAATTTCATAATGGTGTCTCCTGTATCCTTCAGAAAGGAAGGAACAGCTTGGACTATCGGTTGGAGGAAAAAATCGATATATTTCCCTACCCGGGAAGTTATAGAATTAATGCCACTGATAATCGGGCGTCCTGGCGGGTTTATCGCATTTTTATGCACTTTCGGCAGATAGTACATAATGGGGATGCGTGGTGCCACTGGTACTAAGAAATGTTTTTCTTTTTTATTCAGAATACCAAGTTGTGACCCAGTATCTACCAAGTCTATTAGTATCTTTTTGTATTCCGAAGTTGTATTTTTTTGAAGGCGGCGGTAAGTCTCGGAATCACTGAAGATCCTAGTCATCTCACTGTGGTAGTCACTTTTGTCTAAAATGACCACCCCTCCTCCCTTATCCGCAGAACGGATGATGAGATCCTTCCTTTCACATAGGGACTTCAATCCCATTTTGAACTTTGGATCATTGTATATCCTTTTGGGGGGAAGGTCTTCAAGGTCCTTCAAAACTAGGTCCCTGAATACCTTAATTGGAGGTGCTATAGGGGCTGGAGGGTTGAATAGAGACGGGTTGCTCAGTCCTGAATGCACAGTGTGGGTAGTGATCTGTGGACCAAGGGGTCTACTTGAATTTGACATGATGTATCTTTGGATGTTTAATTTACGCACATACTTCTGTACATCAATAAAAGCAGAAAATTTATTCAATTTTTTGGGGGGGGCGAACTTTAGACCTTTATCTAAAACAATCCTCTCGGCTTCTGAAAAAGTTGTTTTACTCAGATTGAAGATACCTTTATTTTCTATACCCGCTTTCTTTTTACGGGCACGCCTCCCCCCTCTGGTGCCCCGTTTTGGTTTCCATAGTGTGGGGGGTTTTCGTTCTGCTTGTGAAAACCCTCCATCCTTGGAGCCCTAGGGAACCGTTGATTATAATTGTATGGAGACCTTTCTGGGTAGTCATTATCCCTGGTTCTATAGGAATATTGAGAATTATAATCTTTGTTTTGTTCTTCTCTTAGAGGGGAGAACCTATTATAGGTCCGAAGGGGTGTCCTTTGAGGGTATGGTTCATAGTGGTAATAGTCATCACGTCCCCTATGTACACCCTGTGCTGAGGGATCACGAGGACCTTGTTCATAGTATGAACCACGGTCATCATTCTTCCTACTCCTGCCCCTACCTCTTTTACCTCTACCCCTATGCTGAGGAGCTGGACTCCTATACTGGTACTTAGGTGTGTGGGGGTCAGGTGGATATTGGGCCCTGTGATCTTCCCCTTTAAATGGGGGGAAGGCCACCGGTGCTTCTAAAGACCTTGCATTGGATGAGGTTGTCACCTCCATCCCATTTTGTTCTGTAGACCCAACAGTCTGTTCCTTATTTTGCCAATTGAATACATTCCCTGTTTTGTAGTCATTCATATCCCTACTATACTTTTTCTGTTTTTTAATTTTTTGTTCCCGTTCCTCTTTTTCTAGATGGTTCTTTAAATTTGTAGATAGATTAATATATTCTGCTGTAGATTTATGTGGAAGTAATTTGTCTCTGATTTCTTTAATCTCCTTGTCTAATACACTTCTCCTTGCCCGTTTCCTGTCCATAAGGAAACTCAGCAATGAGATCCCTGCCTCATTAAAGTAATGAAACCAAGTTTCAGTATCTGTATCACCTTGCTGTGGATGGATAGTCCATCTCAGCCCTCTTGGGACCATCCGGTCTTTAGAGTACTGTTCTAAGAATGCGATATCCCATTCTAAATGGATTTCTGAAACCATTAGGTTTTTCAGCCTTAGGAAGAGGCCTCCCATTTCAGAATCTGTGTTTAAAATTGAAAAAACACCCTCTATGTTGAAAGTGCGACTAGTGCGATATTCAAATACGTCCATATCTTTTGGGTGGTATGGACAATGAAAGGACGGAAGGCTGCAGCAGTAGTGTCAGAAATAGCACAAAGGTAAAAAATAAGAAAAAAGCTGCTGCGCCAACCAAACAAACAAATATAAGTAAATGTAAAAAATGAAAAATGTAGTGGAAAAAGTAAGCAGCCAACACCACCAATTAGACTAATTGTGACAATGAGTATAAAAACAAAAAGTGTAGCGCTAAAATGTTTCGGTCAGCAGCATTGGAATATGCTGAGTGCCCAACAGTGTATATCAAAGATTAGGTTATATTAGACCACAAATGAAAAAACAATGAACCAGTGAGAAATCTAATATTCCAAAGAAAACCACTATTATCATGTCCTTTGTGAGAAAAACGATGTGAATCAAAGTGTGCGTCACACAAGTTAAACCCAAATCCTTATAACAAAACACAGGCATATAGGGGTGGGGATGAGTGGTAAGTCCCTGAGGTGAGGACAGTTCATTTAGTCAGACGGAGACCTCTTGGAGCATGGACATATATCCAATAACAATGTTGTTATTAGTGGACTCCTCCAATGATCAGCCCAGTGCAAAAGTAACGTAAAATGCCCTTACCGGACGCGGTGGACTCACAGGCCATACAGCGGTGAGTCATACGAGCTTGAACCGTGTGACACGGTAGGGTTATAGCTGGTCTGCAATTGAATGATCTTGAGAAGAACTCCAATCATGAACAGTCTCCCGATTCATCCTCCAGCACTCACTTGGGTCTCAAGTAGTTTGAGATAGGGGAAATAGAAGAAACAAGGCTCCACATAGTGTAAATTCCGGTTGGTTAGGAAATTTATTGTATAAAAAATTCCAGCGAAAAGTTCCAGATAAAAACAAACTTCATAAAAACATAAAAAATTGTATTTAGCGCAGTAGACAGATGGTTTAAGGTAGCGTCCTACACCCGACGCGTTTCGTCTGAAAAGACATCAACTGGGGTACAGCTAACCTCTCATCTGCTGCGCTATTTATTAAAAAGTGCTTAAATTTGCATCGGGGACACCTGTGCGGCGTGACTTCCGGGTTTGCGTCATGTGACGATGTTCTAAATCAGCTGACTCTCTATCTGGCCTATCAAGAGATGGATTCCAGATCCAAACCAAGCCTCGGTTTGGATCTCGTATATAACCAATTCTAGTTGGGCGGTGGGGACATGTGATCCTCACGTCCAAGCGTCACATCATGGTGACGCGGAGCCCAATCTGTACATCTTACTTAGTTAGCTGTTTGTGGACGTGTGCGTCACCGCGTATCTGCGCGGTGACGTCGCGTATCCACCAAACCCTCTCATTTTTCAAAGCAATGTATATAGCGAAGAACAACACTCATCGCACAGGCGCAGCAGCTTGAAACCAAAGGTCCTTCCCACCTAAGATTATCAAGGCGTGGTGTTGTGAACAGGCACCAATCGAAAAACACTTCTTCACTCCATTGGCCGCTCATATTATTCTCTGTGTGTACTAGGATCGTCGGACATAGATCCGATAGACTGTGTGACATCCAGAGAAAATAAAATCACTGGGGCATAGAGATAGTGTGGGTGCACGGACTGTTGGAATCATCGAGGGGAACTTTAAACGTAGAGCTATGGTAGTCATGACACACATGTTCCCCCATATTTACAACTATTAATCCTAAGCAAAAAAATATAATCACACAGCTGTATATAATAAAAACCTATATGTAAAATATGTATATAGGCGTATCTAAAAAGGTGTATGATTACAGAAATTGAAATCTACCTCATGTATTGGCCATAGCAGCAAAAACCATCTAGCAGGAACGTATATCTAAGGAAGGGGACATATATACTTCATTTCTGACGCCCTAAACTAAATCTTAGATACTTCATGATTGGGTGTGAACAAAAAAAAGGGAACATGAAAGAGGAACAATAAAAAAAAAAAAAAAAAAACAAAAAACAATCGAATGGACATAACCAAGAGGAATGGCTATTAAAAGTATTGTGGAATCAGAGAAGAACAAAACAAAGATTATAATTCTCAATATTCCTATAGAACCAGGGATAATGACTACCCAGAAAGGTCTCCATACAATTATAATCAACGGTTCCCTAGGGCTCCAAGGATGGAGGGTTTTCACAAGCAGAACGAAAACCCCCCACACTATGGAAACCAAAACGGGGCACCAGAGGGGGGAGGCGTGCCCGTAAAAAGAAAGCGGGTATAGAAAATAAAGGTATCTTCAATCTGAGTAAAACAACTTTTTCAGAAGCCGAGAGGATTGTTTTAGATAAAGGTCTAAAGTTCGCCCCCCCCAAAAAATTGAATAAATTTTCTGCTTTTATTGATGTACAGAAGTATGTGCGTAAATTAAACATCCAAAGATACATCATGTCAAATTCAAGTAGACCCCTTGGTCCACAGATCACTACCCACACTGTGCATTCAGGACTGAGCAACCCGTCTCTATTCAACCCTCCAGCCCCTATAGCACCTCCAATTAAGGTATTCAGGGACCTAGTTTTGAAGGACCTTGAAGACCTTCCCCCCAAAAGGATATACAATGATCCAAAGTTCAAAATGGGATTGAAGTCCCTATGTGAAAGGAAGGATCTCATCATCCGTTCTGCGGATAAGGGAGGAGGGGTGGTCATTTTAGACAAAAGTGACTACCACAGTGAGATGACTAGGATCCTCAGTGATTCCGAGACTTACCGCCGCCTTCAAAAAAATACAACTTCGGAATACAAAAAGATACTAATAGACTTGGTAGATACTGGGTCACAACTTGGTATTCTGAATAAAAAAGAAAAACATTTCTTAGTACCAGTGGCACCACGCATCCCCATTATGTACTATCTGCCGAAAGTGCATAAAAATGCGATAAACCCGCCAGGACGCCCGATTATCAGTGGCATTAATTCTATAACTTCCCGGGTAGGGAAATATATCGATTTTTTCCTCCAACCGATAGTCCAAGCTGTTCCTTCCTTTCTGAAGGATACAGGAGACACCATTATGAAATTACAGCAAGTTACAGATACTAGGAATTTAATACTAGCCACTGCGGACGTTACGTCCTTATATACATGTATACCCCAAAATCAGGGCCTAGAAGCAGTGGAGTTTTTCCTTTTGAGAGAGGGTAACATCCCCCGAACACAGAAAAAATTCATTATGGATCTACTCAAATTTGCCACAAGTGCCAACTATTTTTGGTATAATGACCAATTTTTTCTACAAACAAAGGGAGTAGCCATGGGGGCAAAATTTGCCCCCAGCCTGGCGAACATTTTTATGGCCAAATGGGAGGAGGATGTCGTCTATGCTTTAAACCCCCCAGAGTTAGCTCTGTGGGTGAGGTACATAGACGACATCCTCCTCCTATGGAGGGGCAGTATGGATTCTTTGGATGCATTCATTACCACCTTGAATGCAAACCAGAGAGGGATTCATTTGACATATGAAGCCAGTCTGTCCAAAATCCATTTTTTGGATTTAGAGATCATATCCAATAACGGTCATCTGGAAACCAAAACATATTTCAAGGCTACGGATCGGAATGGATATATTCCGACTGATAGCTGTCATCACGAGGTATGGCTTAAATCCATTCCGAAAAGCCAGCTCGTGAGAATAAGGAGAAATTGCTCCCACCTTTCTGACTATTTCTTACAAGCGGAGGTCCTAAAAACACGTTTCTGTGAAAAGGGATATGACAATTCCCTCATCTCTAAAGAGATACAACAGGTAGCCCTAATGGATCGGGCCTCTTTATTGATGGCTCAATCAGGAAGACCCAAAAAACATGGAGATTCCAAGCATAAATGGTCTTTTCTGACGAACTTTTCCACTCAACACAAACAGGTTAGAGACATCATTAAAAAACACTGGAAAATATTGAAGAGTGATACCATTTTGGGCCCTGTACTACCCGAACAGGCTGCTACTATTTTTAGGGGTGCTCCATCAATTAAAGGACAAATCGCACCGAATGTGATAGATCCTCCAAACAAGATATCATTCTTTCACAATATGAACGGATTTTATCCTTGTAGAAGATGCACAGTTTGTAAATGGAATGTTTGCCAAGCACGTAAAATGGAAACATTCAATTCCACTACTACAGGCAAAGAATATAAAATGAAACAATTCGCTACATGTAAAACTCCATATATTGTATATCTCATTACATGTCCATGTAAAAAGCAATATATTGGTCGGACAATACGTAATTTCACCACTAGGGTGAAAGAACACATTACAGCAATTAAAAAAGGTAAAACTAATCATAGTGTTTCCAAACACTATGCATTACATCACGACCGCAACCCAGTAGGGACCACTTTCCAGGTTATAGACCGGTTTATCCCACATTGGAGAGGAGAATCCAGCATAAGGGGAGTCTCTAGACTTGAAACCTGGTGGATACACCAAATCAAATGTTATGTACCCCATGGTTTAAACATCGAGTGGGATATCAATGCGTTTATTAATCAGTCTTAAGACCCTCATTATGTCCCTCTCCCCATCTCCTTACTTGGACATTTCTATCTCCCTATTTTTTGGTTGACTGTCGGTATTTTATTTCGTATTAGATTTAGTTACTCCTACTACACTGATTCCACAATACTTTTAATAGCCATTCCTCTTGGTTATGTCCATTCGATTGTTTTTTTTTTTTTTTTTTATTGTTCCTCTTTCATGTTCCCTTTTTTTTGTTCACACCCAATCATGATGTATCTAAGATTTAGTTTAGGGCGTCAGAAATGAAGTATATATGTCCCCTTCCTTAGATATACGTTCCTGCTAGATGGTTTTTGCTGCTATGGCCAATACATGAGGTAGATTTCAATTTCTGTAATCATACACCTTTTTAGATACGCCTATATACATATTTTACATATAGGTTTTTATTATATACAGCTGTGTGATTATATTTTTTTGCTTAGGATTAATAGTTGTAAATATGGGGGAACATGTGTGTCATGACTACCATAGCTCTACGTTTAAAGTTCCCCTCGATGATTCCAACAGTCCGTGCACCCACACTATCTCTATGCCCCAGTGATTTTATTTTCTCTGGATGTCACACAGTCTATCGGATCTATGTCCGACGATCCTAGTACACACAGAGAATAATATGAGCGGCCAATGGAGTGAAGAAGTGTTTTTCGATTGGTGCCTGTTCACAACACCACGCCTTGATAATCTTAGGTGGGAAGGACCTTTGGTTTCAAGCTGCTGCGCCTGTGCGATGAGTGTTGTTCTTCGCTATATACATTGCTTTGAAAAATGAGAGGGTTTGGTGGATACGCGACGTCACCGCGCAGATACGCGGTGACGCACACGTCCACAAACAGCTAACTAAGTAAGATGTACAGATTGGGCTCCGCGTCACCATGATGTGACGCTTGGACGTGAGGATCACATGTCCCCACCGCCCAACTAGAATTGGTTATATACGAGATCCAAACCGAGGCTTGGTTTGGATCTGGAATCCATCTCTTGATAGGCCAGATAGAGAGTCAGCTGATTTAGAACATCGTCACATGACGCAAACCCGGAAGTCACGCCGCACAGGTGTCCCCGATGCAAATTTAAGCACTTTTTAATAAATAGCGCAGCAGATGAGAGGTTAGCTGTACCCCAGTTGAGTGCTGGAGGATGAATCGGGAGACTGTTCATGATTGGAGTTCTTCTCAAGATCATTCAATTGCAGACCAGCTATAACCCTACCGTGTCACACGGTTCAAGCTCGTATGACTCACCGCTGTATGGCCTGTGAGTCCACCGCGTCCGGTAAGGGCATTTTACGTTACTTTTGCACTGGGCTGATCATTGGAGGAGTCCACTAATAACAACATTGTTATTGGATATATGTCCATGCTCCAAGAGGTCTCCGTCTGACTAAATGAACTGTCCTCACCTCAGGGACTTACCACTCATCCCCACCCCTATATGCCTGTGTTTTGTTATAAGGATTTGGGTTTAACTTGTGTGACGCACACTTTGATTCACATCGTTTTTCTCACAAAGGACATGATAATAGTGGTTTTCTTTGGAATATTAGATTTCTCACTGGTTCATTGTTTTTTCATTTGTGGTCTAATATAACCTAATCTTTGATATACACTGTTGGGCACTCAGCATATTCCAATGCTGCTGACCGAAACATTTTAGCGCTACACTTTTTGTTTTTATACTCATTGTCACAATTAGTCTAATTGGTGGTGTTGGCTGCTTACTTTTTCCACTACATTTTTCATTTTTTACATTTACTTATATTTGTTTGTTTGGTTGGCGCAGCAGCTTTTTTCTTATTTTTTACCTTTGTGCTATATTGGGATAAGATTATGAGAATTTAGCCTGATATATATAGTATAGGAAGGAGCTTAATAAGGTCCAGGCTTCCATGAAATCTGGAGCAGCAGCAAAGGATGTGTATTTACCCAGTCTGTGGTACTACAACAGAATGCGGCTTTTGGAAGACCAGATTGAAGCCAGGGAAACACTTTCTACACTTCCATCTACCCTTCCCTCAACCCCAGCTGAGGCTTCCGAGGACCAACCTGGGCCTTCCATCCTGGAAGAAGTTGAGGAGTCCAGCTGGAGCCAGGTATAGTATTTTTTGACATAGTTATTGTCCAAAAATTATTGTTGTTAACTAGATGTTATTACTGATAACAAATTAATGATTTAACAAAAAGTGTTTTTCATATCAATAGACAGTAGGGGCCAAAAATGATTGTGACAAGAATGAAAAACGCTGGGCTCAGAATGATAGTCTTTTCTATTTATTAACATTCAATTTGCAACAGCACTTTTTCATACACAGGAAGACCTCGGCCAGGACGAGGCTCTGGAATGTGGCAGCCAGGAGGTGGGGGTAAGTGTCAGCCAGGAGGTGGCCAGGCCCAGTAGCTTCACCCAATCCCAGGTGCCTCTCCTCCGCCTAACAACAAAAAGGGCCAGGAAGGGGAGTAACATGGAGGAGGCAGCACTGGGCCTCATAAGGAGGCTAATGCGGCCCTGAAAACACCCCCTGGTGCTAAAGAGGCCTATGGCTGCTATGTAGCTGCAAAATTCCAGCAAATAAAGGAGGGCCAACACCTCATCTGTGAGAAGATTATTTTTCAGGCCCTTCATAAGGGGTTGAGGGGCCAAATGACTAATGACATGCACTTATGTGCGCTCGCCCATCTTCCTCCTCCTCCTGTCACAAGTCCACCTCCAGAGCCACAGCCTCCAAGGAAGGCTGCAGGGAAGGCTGTGGGGAAGGCTGCAGGAAAGGCAGCAGGGAAGCGTGGAGGGAAGACTGCAGGGAAGACATGAAAGTGATGGCCTGGGTTCAGTCTGGTCTGACAGAAGACGCAGGCTGTGGTAGTACCACAGCCTGGGGACATATACGTCATCTGCTGCTGTTCCTGATCTCTGGGAGTCCTGGACCAGATTGTGCTCCCTATTATATGGACTTCTCAGGCTACCAATTTTTATTTACAAAGAGTTGATGTGTGCCCTGGGGTACAAAGGCTTCTCAAACTCAAGCAGTTTCTCCAGCGTTGCCTTCCTCTTTATTTGTTATGAGCCAGAATAAATGGAGATTTTTTATATGAAAATACTTGCCTATGTGTTTTTCTTCAAATAGGACAGTTTGTTTGTGAGTAGGCAGGTACATTTTCAAAAATACAATGTAAAATTAACAAGGGACACCAACCAACCTCATCGAGCTTTAAAAATACAAGATAATAATGTTGTTGTGGAAACCTGACACACAAAAAAATAAATAAATATGGAGATCACTAGAAAAAAAAATTAAAACTAATCCAAAAAACAGGAGATCTTGATTAAAAAAAAAAAGATGACTATAAAAAATAATTCTAAACATTATTATGGAGATCTAGCTTTAAAACAAAAAAGATTATTCAGGAGAACACGAGAAATAATAAAGAAATACGTTTATCAGAACTGTGTGAATATCAGCAGCAAAACAAATTCATTCTTCTAGCATTATAAAGAACAAAAGAATGCGCTGCATTAAAAGATCAAATAATTTGCAGCGTGATGAATGTGCTATCTCCATTACGAACGCTAGTTTTACCAGACCGATTCCGTCTCGTACTTGATTCTGAGCAGGCGTCGTTTTTTGCGCATCAAAATTGCATACAGACGAACGGAATTTCAGATAGGAACTTTTTCCAATGGGAAAATAGAGAACCTGCTCTCAAACTTTTTCTGGCGGGAATTCCGCCAGCAAAAGTACGATGGAGCATACGCCGTCGGAATTTCAGACCAAAAGCTCTCATCGGAGTTATGCTGGCGGAATTTCCAATCGTGTGTACGTGTGTTTTGATGTTTGTATGTGCTTGTAATGTGGAGGCAGGGTGCTTTTAATTTTTTTTCATTTATTTTATTAAAATTACATTTTTAAAAAAACTTTTTACTTTTCACTGCTATTACAAGGGGCAGATGACAGGATCTCTGTGGGAAAAGCCGGGAGTGGGAGAGTCCATGTATTTGTATTGTGGTGGTATTAGTCCCCTAATGTCTTCCTGTTCTTTTTTTTAAACTGATCATGCACAGATCAAGGCCACCCACAGTGATTGTGAAATGCCAGTTCTGAAACCGGAAGTGATGAAAAGCTTGTCACTTTTGGCTTCATTCATCAGCGGTCCGTCCGAATCACTTCCACTAGAAAGCTGACAGTCGGCTGAAGACTCAACTCCTTGCTATAGTAGCCATAAGTCTATTTACCCTAGGTTCACATCTCTGCATTCTGTGCAAGCTGTATTTGTGCGGGCATGGAATGGGCTACAGTGCCTGCCTTTTTACAAAAAAAAAGGTGCATACACCTTTTCCACAAGGCAGCCACAGGGAAAGCGCATGGTCCATTTAACATTCAGAATAAATGGCAGCCCCGCGCATTTCCGCAGAGCAGTGCGTTTCCACTGTGGGTAGTTGCGGGTGCGGGAATTGCTGCGATTCTCGCACCCACAGCCACACGCAGAGATGTGAATGTAGGGTAAGGGCTTATGCTGATGGTTGTGCTGCCAATCAACAAAGGCCTTATATCTTAGGGTTAAGAGAAAAGATGGTCCGCAACTCCTTGCTTGCTCTTTAACCACTTCAGTCCCGGAAGATTTGGCTGCTCAATGACCAGGCCATTTTTTGCAATACGGCACTGCGTCGCTTTAACTGACAATTACGCGGTCGTGCGACGCTGTACCCAAACAAAATTGACGTCTTTTTTTTCCCACAAATAGAGCTTTCTTTTGGTGGTATTTGATCACCTCTGCGGTTTTTATTTTTTGCGCTATAAACAAAGGAAGAGCGACAAATTTGAAAAAAACATCTTTTACTTTTTGCTATAATAAATATCCAAAATTTAAAAAAACAAAAACAAATGTTTTCCTCAGTTTAGGCCAATATGTATTCTTCTACATATTTTTGGTAAAAAAAAAACGCAATAATCGTATATTGATTGGTTTGCGCAAAAATTATAGCGTCTACAAAATAGGAGATAGATTTATGGCATTTTTATTATTCTTTTTTACTAGTAATGGTGGTGATGTACGATTTTTATCGGGACTGCGATATTTCGGAGGACAAATTGGACACTTTTGACACATTTTTGAGACCATTGACAATTATACAGCAATCAGTGCTATAAAAATGCACTGATTACTGTATAAATGTCACTGGCAGGGAAGGGGTTACCACTACGGGGCGATCAAGGGGTTAACTGTGTTCCCTAGCCACTTCCATACCGGGTCTATTCTGGCACTCCTCTCCTACATGTAAAAATCATAATTTTTTTGCTAGAAAATTACTCAGAACCCCCAAACATTATATATGTTTTTTTAGCAGACACCCTAGGAAATAAAATGGCAGTTGCTCCAACTTTTTATCTCGCACGGTATTTGCACAGCAATTTTTCAAATGCTTTTTTTAAAAAAAAAAAAAAACAGTTTCATGAATTAAAAAAATAACAAAACAGTAAAGTTAGCCCAATTCTTTTGTATAATGTGAAAGATGATGTTACACTGAGTAAATAGATACCCAACATGTCACGCTTTAAAATTGCGCACACTCATGGAATGGCGCCAAACTTCGGTACTTAAAAATCTCCATAGGCGACGCTTTAAATTTTTTTTACAGGTTACCAGTTTAGAGTTACAGAGGAGGTCCAGTGCTTGAATTGTTGCTCACGCTCTAATGCACACGGTGAAACTTCACGTGTGTGGTTTGAACTGTGTTTACATATGTGAGTGGACTTACGTGTGCGTTCGCTTCTGAGTTTCGCGTGCTACCGGGACAGGGGCGTTTTAAATTTTTATTTTTTTTATTTATTTTTTTTTTAACTTTTTTTTTAATTTTTGCACTTTCTTTTAAATTATTATTTTTTGATCACTTTTATGTTTTATTTAATGGTTCGTGACAGGTCCTCTTTATAAGACCCCACATCTCTCCTCCAGGCTGGAAAGCATGAGATCCACGATCGCGGCTTTGTTTACAACCGCGGCCTGGACGTGACATCATAATGTCGCGCTTGGGCCTCCGACGGTCATAGAGATGACTGGTAAATATCTGGTCACCGGAAGTTTCTGTGGTCATCATCCGGCGGCAGCCAATTCTTTCTCCGGGTCCCTGATGGCACAGGAGAGCCTGGAGAAGAACCAGATGGTGGCAGGAGGGGGGATGTCCACTCATGGTGCACAGAATCGCCGGCTGAAAACAAGGATATCTGCAGGCATCATTCAGATATTCCCACTGAAAGTCCAAGACGTCATGGACATCCTTGGGCTGGAAGTGGCTAGGTGTGTTCTAACTGTAGGGGGGATGGGACTGACTAGGGGAGGAGAGAGATAGGTGTTCATATCTAGTATGAACACACGATCTGTCTCCTCTCCCCTGAGAGAACCGGAATCTGTGTGTTTACACACGTAGATCCTGGTTCTTGCTCTGTCACGAGCGATTGCGGGTGCCCGCCGGGCAATTGCATCGGCTCTCGGTACACACTGCAGGCGCTTACCTCCTACAGTGTCTTAAAGGGCCGACGTACAGTTAAGGTGGTTCGCCCAGGGGAGCCAACCTGCTGCAGTATAACTGCTGCGGCTGGTCCGGAACTGGTTAAAATCTTCAAAATGTATTGATTCTCCATAAAAGACACAGACAGCAGATGTAAATGTGTTTCAGCCTTGCGGGCCTTGTTCACTACAAATGCAATATACAAAAATGCCACAATATATAGTGTATAAACCCCTCCTTTATTCAGCTTTAGTTTTTGTACCCTACTTCTGCTCTAATCTTAGGGTTTAACCTGTGTGTTCAAAAAGTGCCAAAAATACCTGTAAATCCTGCCAGAAGTATAGTGAGCTGATATTTTCCTTTTGCACTCTGCGTCTGTTGAATTCTTATCAGTGGCGGCCACGTCATTAGGGGCGCACCGACGCCCCCCCCAATCCATGTGCCCAGTCCCTAATCTGCATGCTTTTTTTTTCTAGAAGCACATGATTAGAGACTGAGACTCTAATGGGCTTCAAAAAAAGGGTAGGCTTGGGGGGCAGAGCACTGCCCCCTGAGCCCACCAAGTTGTGTGACATTAGCAAATTAATATTCACTAATGTCTTCCTGCTTCTCCTCCCAGCCGATCAGAAAGCGGGTCCTGAGGCCAATCTGGTCTCAGGACCCATTTTCAGTTCAGCTGGGAGGAGAAGCAATGGACCCGGCTCTTCCCTCGGCAAGCTGGAGAAAGGAGCAATGAGTGGAGGGGCATCAACAGCTGCTTCGAGGAGCCCTACTACATATCCAGCACCCCCTTATAATTGGAAGGTAAGACCACGGATCGCCACCTTCCCGTCTGACCCACCGGGGGGGGGTGCTTGCTTCCCCCCCAAAAAAAATATTGAGCACCAACAGCCATTGATTCTTATCATTTAGCAGTGTTCCCAGTGTTTTTTTTTTTTATGTCCTACAGAACTTTGCCTGTCAAGCTTGCACATTAAAGTCAATGGGCCTAAACTGTATCCAGGAGCCAAACACTTGGCTTGGAGTTGGGGTGTGTTATTGCCATTCAAAATGGTCAATTAGCAAGCAGAGTGTCCTCGTGGACATCTGTAAGCCGCACATCAGCTGCCCCCTAAAATGCAGATCCAGTGTGGGTTGTTTATCAAGGACAGCTCTAGTGTGAACCTAGCCTATGTTAACGAAAAGAGGAGAGGGGGAGGTGTTCTACAGTCTAACGCATTTCACATCCAATGGTGACAATGCTGATCTTCCATTGATACAGTAGGTAATCTTTCATTTAAATAAAACTAAAGGAAAAGAAACCTGGAGAAAGAAAACTAATGTAGGCATAGGCACCACATCTAAAGACTGGTAAGCTGCAATATATTGTTCTAGATTAGGGATGAGCCGAACACCCCCCGGTTCGGTTCGCACCAGAACCCGCGAACGGACCGAAAGTTCGCACGAACGTTAGAACCCCATTGACGTCTATGGGACTCGAACGTTCGAAATCAAAAGTGCTCATTTTAAAGGCTAATTTGCATGGTATTGTCCTAAAAAGGGTTTGGGGACCCGGGTCCTACCCCAGGGGACATGTATCAATGCAAAAAAAACTTTTAAAAACGGCCGTTTTTTCGGGAGCAGTGATTTTAATGATGCTTAAAGTAAAAAAAAAAAAGTGAAATATTCCTTTAAATATCGTACCTGGGGGGTGTCTATAGTATGCCTGTAAAGTGACGCGTGTTTCCCATGTTTAGAACAGTCCCTGCACCAAATGTCATTTTTAAAGGAAAAAATCTCATTTAAAACTGCTTGCGGGTTTAATGTCATGTCGGGTCATGGCAATATGGATGAAAATCAGTGAGACAAACGGCATGGGTACCCCCCAGTCCATTACCAGTCCCTTTGGGTCTTGTATGGATATTAAGGGGAACCCCGCACCCAAATTAAAATAAGGAAAGGTGTGGGGCCACCAGGCCCTATATACTCTGAACAGCAGTATACAGGCGGTGCAAACAAGACAGGGACTGTAGGTTTGTTGTTAAGTAGAATCTGTTTGTAATTTTGAACATTTTTAACGTGTTTAGCTCCAGCCAAAAAATCTTTTCTAAGCTTTTTGGAAAACATAGGGAAGGGTTATCACCCCTGTGACATTTGTTTTGCTGTCTTTCCTCCTCTTCAGAAGATTTCACCTCACTTTTTTGTCCCAATGAAAAATGTTTTTTGAAAATTTGGGTTTTTTTGTGGAACAAGGATTGGAAAGTATCAGTGGAAAGGAGAACTTGTTTTCCCATATTAACTCTTACAGGAGAGAATTTCCCTTCCTAGGGGTAGATTTCATCTCACTTCCTGTTGTCTCCTTCCGTTTGCAAGTAGGAGTCGTTTGTAAGTTAGATGTTTGAAAGTAGGGTCCTGCCCTATATACTCAGCAGAAATTTGGGCCTTAGGTGTTGCTGTGGCCACAACACTGTAAGCCCTCACAGGGCCCTGCTGTGAAATATTAGATCAAGAATTGTAATTACATGCCCCTGTTGAACAGGAGCTGAAAAATTAGGCCTTAGGCACTGGTGCTGGTGCCACAACACTGCAACCCCTCACAGACACTCTAGTTGGAACGCAGGAACGAGCCCTGCTGCAAATTATTGCTTCAAAAATTGTAATTACACGCCCCTGTTAGACAGGGGCAGAAAAATTGGGCCTTAGGCACTGGTGCTGGTGCCACAACACTGCAACCCCTCACAGACACTCTAGTTGGAACGCAGGAACGAGCCCTGCTGCAAAGTATTGCATCAAAAATTGTAATTACACGCCCCTGTTAGACAGGGGCAGAAAAATTGGGCCTTAGGCACTGGTGCTGGTGCCACAACACTGCAACCCCTCACAGACACTCTAGTTGGAACGCAGGAACGAGCCCTGCTGCAAAGTATTGCATCAAAAATTGTAATTACACGCCCCTGTTAGACAGGGGCAGAAAAATTGGGCCCTAGGCACTGGTGCTGGTGCCACAACACTGCAACCCCTCACAGACACTCTAGTTGGAATGCAGGAACGAGCCCTGCTGCAAAGTATTACATCAAAAATTGTAATTACACGCCCCTGTTAAACAGGGGCTGAAAAATTGTGCCTTAGGCACTGGTGGTGGCGCCCAGAACCAAAAATGTTCTTACAAGCTATCAGCGTGATGATTGAGGAGGAAGAGGATAATTACTCAGGGATAGTCACTCAGCATCAGCATAGGCAGTCTTTGAAGGGATCTGAGATTTCAAAAAAAATTATTCGGTTACATCAGCATCAGGTGCTTGGTAGCTGGTGGTGATCCAAGACTCATTCATTTTTATGAAGGTCAGCCGATCGACCGAGTCGGTGGACAGACGCACCCTGTGATCGGTTACCACGCCTCCAGCAGCACTGAATGTGCGTTCCGAAAGAACGCTGGATGCAGGACAGGCCAGTAGCTCAATTGCATACTGTGCAAGCTCTGGCCAGTGATCCATCCTCAAGACCCAGTAACCCAGAGGATTTTCGGTGGGAAAGGTGTCCAAGTCTGATCTTGCCCCTAGGTATTCCTGCACCATGTAAAACAGACGCTGGCGATGGTTGCTGGAACCGATCATACCTTGGGGCTGCGGACCAAAAAATTGTCTGAACGCATCGGTCAGACGGCCACCTTCTCCACCGCTCCTTCTTTGACTGACCGAAGCCTCAGCAACACGTTGTCCAGAAACAGGAGTTTGTAACCTCCCAGTCTCTGGGAACGCGTTGCACAGACCTTTCTGCAAGGCCTCCCGAAGATGTTTCATCCTCTGCTCCCTCTGCGATGGCAAGATAAGGTCCGCAACCTTACCCTTGTAACGTGGATCAAGGAGGGTTGCCAGCCAGTATTGGTCCTTCTCCTTGATACCACGAATACGAGGATCCTTACGCAGGCTTTGCAGGATCAGGGAGGCCATGCAGCGTAGGTTTGCTGAGGCATTCGGTCCGGAGTCCTCTGGGTCACTAAGAACGACATGGTCCGCAGCCACCTCCTCCCAGCCACGTACAAGTCCATGTGTTTCTTGGGACTGATCCCTTAAAGACTGCTGCTGATGCTGAGTGCCAGGCTCCACCTCCATACTGACACAATCTTCCTCCTCCTCCTCTTCCTCCTCGTCCTCTTCCTGTGTGATCGGCGGGCACGCAGGAACACTGTCTGGATAAAGGGGGCCTTGAGAGCTAAGGAAGTCCTCCTCTTCCTGCCTCTGTTCTGCCTCAAGTGCCCTGTCCATTATTCCACGCAGCGTGTGCTCCAACAGGTGGACAAGGGGGACAGTGTCACTGATGCATGCACTGTCACTGCTCACCATCCTCGTGGCCTCCTCGAATGGTGACAGGACAGTGCATGCATCCCTGATCATGGCCCACTGGCGTGGGGAAAAAAAACCAAGCTCCCCTGACCCTGTCCTGGTGCCATAGTCGCACAGGTACTCATTGATGGCCCTCTGCTGCGTGTGCAGCCGCTGCAGCATGGCCAACGTTGAGTTCCACCTGGTGGGCATGTCACAGATTAGGCGGTTCTTGGGCAGGTTAAACTCCTTTTGGAGGTCCGTCAGCCGAGCACTGGCATTATATGACCGGCGGAAATGCACACAGACTTTCCTGGCCTGCCTCAGGACATCCTGTAAGCCCGGGTACCTGCCCAAGAACCGCTGCACCACCAAGTTAAGGACGTGAGCCAAACAGGGCACATGGGTCATTTGTCCCTGTCGGAGGGCAGAGAGGAGGTTGGTGCCATTGTCGCAAACCACCATTCCTGCCTTAAGTTGGCGTGGCGTCAACCACCTCTGAACCTGCCCCTGCAGAGCTGACAGAACCTCTGCCCCAGTGTGGCTCCTGTCCCCCAAGCACACCAGCTCAAGCACCGCATGGCATCTTTTGGCCTGCGTACTTGCGTAGCCCCTTGAACGCCTACGGAGCACCGCTGGTTCCGAGGAAGAGGCCATGGAGGAAGAAGAAGAGGAGGGGGTGGAGGAGAGAGGTGTGTCACAATCAGCATTTTGGAGGCGTGGTGGCGGAACAACCTCCAACACTACTGCACCTTGTCCTGCATCCTTCCCAGCTGCCAGCAGAGTCACCCAATGCGCCGTGAAACTTAGGTAACGTCCCTGTCCATGCCTGCTGGACCATGAGTCAGCGGTAATATGCACCTTACCGCTGACCGCCCTGTCCAGCGAGGCATGGACATTGCCTTCCACATGCCGGTAGAGAGCCGGAATCGCCTTCCGTGAGAAAAAGTGGCGTTTGGGTACCTGCCACTGAGGAACCGCACATTCCACAAACTCACGGAAGGGGGCAGAGTCTACCAACTGAAAAGGCAGCAGTTGAAGTGCTAGCAATTTTGCCAAGCTAGCATTCAACCGCTGGGCATGTGGATGGCTGGGAGCAAACTTCTTTCGGCGGTGCAGCAGCTGGGGCAGGGAAATTTGCCTGGTACAATCTGACGTCGGTGTACCAAAAGCAGATTGCCCACAAGTACTTGGCTGTGACACACCTAATTCTACACCTTCATTCCTCTCACTGCAGGTCTCAGAGAGGACTGAAGGTCTAGTGGGGTTGGAAATCTCAGCTGATGAGGAGCAAGGAGAGATCCTCTTTGTTCTTTGGTGTGGGTCTTTTAGATACGCTTGCCAACGAACTGCATGGCAGGTCAACATATGTCTGGTCAAGCATGTGGTACCCAAGCGGGAGATATTTTGGCCACGCGAGATACGCTTGAGACATATGTTGCAAATAGCAGCGGTGCGATCTGATGCACTCGTCTCAAAAAAGGCCCACACCAAAGAACTTTTTGAATAACGCGCAGAGACTGCAGCGCCCTGCACATGTGGAGCTTTGGGGTGTGATGCAGTCAATGTGCTGCCCTTAGGCTGGCCCCTGGAGGGCATCCTGCCTCGTTGGTGATGTGCTGCCGCCTCCTCCTCCTCCTCCTCCTCCTCCTCCTCCTCCTCCTCCTCCTCTCTCCTATCAGGCACCCACGTTGAGTCAGTGACCTCATCATCCCCTCCCTCCTCATCACTGGAGCAAACCTGGCAGTATGCTGCAGCAGGGGGAGCATGACTGCCAGATTGCTGTCCTTCTTGGGCACCCCCTCTGTCCGCGCTCATGTTACTGCCTTCATCGAGCTCAGTATCGTCATCAGAGCCTTCCAAACGCTGGGCATCCTCCTGGAGCATGTACCCAACACTGTGGTCAAACAGTTCGAGGGAATCCTCATGAGGACATGGTGGAGCTAGGGAAGGAGTCACTGATGACATTGAGCTGAGGGAAGAGGCCGCTGCTTTGCCAGACAAAGCACCCTGGGCATGGGTGAGAGAGGATGAGGAGGATGAGGACGGCTTGGTCATCCACTCGACCAAGTCTTCCGCATGTTGCGGCTCAACATGGCCAGCTGCCGAAAAAAAGGCCAAGCGTGTCCCATGGCCACGTGCTGATGAGGATGCACCGTCTCCACGACCAGCACTAGACACAGAGCCTGCTTGCCCTCTCTTATTGGCTTGTGACTGTCTGCCTCTCCTTCTTGGCCTTCCAGACATACTAATGGCCTGTAGCTGCACTAAGCTGGGATAGAACACCTGTAATTTTCTTCAAGTAGCTTTATATACTGTAACCAGACAAGCCTGCCTGTCAGTAGGAAGATAACAGGAACGGATCTAGCTGAACACTGTGAGCAGGACGCACTGTACTAAATGTAAATAGTCTAGCTGCCTGACCGTGGTACTAATAGGATCAAATAGAACACCTGTAATTTTCTTCAGGTAGCTTTATATACTGTAACCAGACAAGCCTGCCTGTCAGTAGGAAGATAACAGGAACGGATCTAGCTGTACACTGTGAGCAGGACGCACTGTACTAAATGTAAATAGTCTAGCTGCCTGACCGTGGTACTAATAGGATCAAATAGAACACCTGTAATTTTCTTCAGGTAGCTTTATATACTGTAACCAGACAAGCCTGCCTGTCAGTAGGAAGATAACAGGAACGGATCTAGCTGAACACTGTGAGCAGGACACACTGTACTAAATGTAAATAGTCTAGCTGCCTGACCGTGGTACTAATAGGATCAAATAGAACACCTGTAATTTTCTTCAGGTAGCTTTATATACTGTAACCAGACAAGCCTGCCGGTCAGTAGGAATTTAACAGGAACGGATCTAGCTGAACACTGTGAGCAGGACGCACTGCACTAAATGTAAATAGCAGGAACGGATCTAGCTGAACACTGTGAGCAGGACGCACTGCACTAAATGTAAATAGTCTAGAAGATAACAGGAACGGATCTAGCTGAACACTGTGAGCAGGACGCACTGCATTAAATGTAAATAGTCTAGATAGAAGATAACAGGAACGGATCTAGCTAAACTGAATACAGTGTATATATATATATGCAACACCTGGGATGCATATATATACACAATACACTGTAAGTGCAGCTAACTGACTGACTGTTCTGCCTAATCTATCTAACTCAAATCAAATGACACTGTCTCTCTCTCTCTCTATCTCTCAGCACACCGGAACACACACTACACAGGGCCGCCGTGCAGGCGGCCTTATATAGTGTGGGGTGTGTACTAAATGCCCTGAGCCGTAATTGGCCAAAGCCACCCTGGCTTTGGCCAATTACAGCTCTCTCTACTGACAGCGCTGTGATTGGCCAAGCATGCGGGTCATAGTGCATGCTTGGCCAATCATCAGCCAGCAATGCACTGCGATGCCGCAGTGAATTATGGGCCGTGACGCGCCACACGAATTTAGCGCGAACGGCCCATAACGTTCGCAATTCGGCGAACGATCGAACAGCCGATGTTCGAGTCGAACATGGGTTCGACTCGAACACGAAGCTCATCCCTATTCTAGATATACTTTAGGGGGGAATTCAGACCTTTGTCATGCTTTACTGCCCTATTTGAAGCTTCTCACACAGCTTTGCTTTGGAACAGATAGCATGTAAAGAGAATTTTCTTCCCAACAAGACATTTTTGACAAGTTCCAATTTACAATATTTACATGACATACTTGTGTAAAATTGTGTGCTGTCTTTTATTAGCTAGCTGCTAGTAAAACTTGAATATTATTACTGTGTATAGGTCAACAACACTTTATACTATTATCCAGTGGCGTTGTTAGGTGGGTGCGGGGGGTGCGGGCCGCACCGGGTGACACCCGCCAGAGGGGTGACACCCGTAGGTAGCGGCACGCACCGCTTACACTGCCCGCTGCCCTGATCTGCTCCTCCATCCGGACTTGCGCTGTGTCCCTCAGCGCAGCGGACTGAAGCCGCCTCCCCCTCCTCTCTGTTTACATTTCCACAAGAGGAGGGGGAGCCCGAGGGACACACACGGCTGTGTGTATCATCCGCGCTGTTCTGAGGTCTGTAAACTTTATGTATGTGTGGGTGCAGGGGGTGTCTATGCTAATAGGGGCTCTGCACTGAGGGGGGGTGTCTATGCTAATGGGGGGCTCTGCACTGAGGGGGGGTGTCTATGCTAATGGGGGCTCTGCACTGAGGGGGGGTGTCTATGCTAATGGGGGGGCTCTGCACTGAGGGGGGGTGTCTATGCTAATGGGGGCTCTGCACTGAGGGGGGGTGTCTATGCTAATGGGGGGGCTCTGCACTGAGGGAGGGTGTCTATGCTAATAGGGGCTCTGCACTGAGGGGGATGTCTATACTAATGGGGGCTCTGCACTGAAGGGGGATTCTATACTAATGGGGGGCTCTGCACTGAGGGGGGGTGTCTATGCTAATGGGGGCTCTGCACTGAGGGGGATGTCTATACTAATGGGGGCTCTGCACTGAGGGGGGATGTCTATACTAATGGGGGCTCTGCACTGAAGGGGGATTCTATACTAATGGGGGGCTCTGCACTGAGGGGGGGTGTCTATGCTAATGGGGGCTCTGCACTGAGGGGGATGTCTATACTAATGGGGGCTCTGCACTGAGGGGGGATGTCTATACTAATAAGGGGCTCTGCACTGAGGGGGGGTGTCTATGCTAATGGGGGCTCTGCACTGAGGGGGGGTGTCTATACTAATGGGGGCTCTGCACTGAGGGGGGGTGTCTATGCTAATGGGGGGCTCTGCACTGAGGGGGGGTGTCTATACTAATGGGGGCTCTGCACTGAGGGGGGTGTCTATACTAATGGGGGCTCTGCACTGAGGGTGTGTCTATACTAATGGGGGTCTGCACTGAGGGTGTGTCTATACTAATGGGGGCTCTGCATTGAGGGGGGTGTCTATACTAATGGGGGCTCTGCATTGAGGGGGGTGTCTATACTAATGGGGGCTCTGCACTGAGGGGGGGTGTCTATACTAATGGGGGCTCTGCACTGGGGGGGTGTCTATACTAATGGGGGCTCTGCACTGAGGGGGGTGTCTATACTAATGGGGGCTCTGCCCTGAGGGGGGTGTCTATACTAATGGGGGCTCTGCCCTGAGGGGGGATTCTATACTAATGGGGGGCTCTGCACTGAGGGGGGGATTCTATACTAATGGGGGGCTCTGCACTGAGGGGGGGATTCTATACTAATGGGGGCTCTGCACTGAGGGGGGATTCTATACTAATGGGGGCTCTGCACTGAGGGGGGATTCTATACTAATGGGCAGGGGTCTACACTGAGAGGGGGATTCCATACTGATGGGGGTCAGCACTGAGGGGGGAGTATGTACTGATGGGGGGGTCTGCACTGAGGTGGGAGGTTGATACTGATGGAGGGGGGTCTGCAGACTCTGCACTGAGGGAGGGTGTCTGAACTGATGGGGGGTCTGCAATAAGGGAGGGGGTCAGTACTTAGTGGGGGGTCTATACTGAGGAAAGGGGGTCTGCACTGAGCGGGGGTCTATATTAATGGAAGGGGGTCTGTACTGAGGGAGGGGGGCTATATTGATGGAGTGGGGTCTGTAGTTAGTGGGGGGTCTGTACTGAGGTAGTTGGTGGAGGAGGGGGTGACACCAATTTTTTCGGCACCGGGTGACACCAACCCTAGTGACGCCACTGCTATTATCCCTCTGCACACAACAATAATTAAGCCATTACAGGGCAGCATACTAAACAAAATTGCAACACTCATTACATTTTAATTGTTATAAAATGAATATCAGAAATACTAAGTAATCCTGAACCCAGCGCTCAATCTAAAAATGTTACCTGCACTTTTCAGCCGCTATTAGAAAATTCAAGACCTATAGAAAAATATGCCCAATTATAAAAGCCGAGCATTAACAGCGCTTCATATGAATAAAAATAAAGATATACAAATGTATATTAAGGGCGTGACCACGCAACTTACCAGCTCCACACAGTAAGTATCCCAGGACTCATCGCGGTGGGCGGTTCGTTTGGAGCTCCAATCAGCGGTGAGCTTGATGCCAATACTGTTGTGACATGCTGGATTATTCACATCTTTTTAGTAAGCATAACTAGTTTTAGGGGAGATTGGTGATTGGTCTTTTCCTTGTCAAAAGAAGTTTATTGAGTATACAATGTTATAAAGATACATAAAGTAAGTTTACAAGGATCTATAAAGTAAGCTCATTGTTTTACAGTAGGGTTTATATAGGTAAATATCATGAAATTTCAAATATTAAACATTGGGTTCACGTAAACCTAAATTAAAGATATATGACATTTCCTTAGTTTACTTTTGTAGGTATTTAAATGATTTATACCTACTATACATATTGTTTACAGGTAGAGTGTATATAGGTCAAATAAATGGGATAGTAGGCAGGAATCCTTAATAACTAATAACTATAATCTTATAATAATAAACTCAGACAAGTGTTGGATAAATACGGCCGCGGCTGCTTTATTATTGGTTTAAATACAATGTTATATTTAATATAACAACACTAACTCAAATAAACTCAAAACAACCTAGCTACTACGGCTCAGGCTGCATTAAAATTATCAGAAACCAACATTATCCACATCATAAATCAACATCAATAACTTCAAAAACAGATTAGTCCCCCTTTGTATCAATTTATTTTATTAGTTTTTTTTTTTTTTTTTTTTTACAAAGGTGACACCACCACATAATGTACAGCCGCGACATAAAATAAAAAATTTGGGAGGGGGGGGAGGGGAACACCACAGCTCCTGTCTTCTGAGGCGAATGACCCTGACTGGACGGAACCCTGTTTATATAGCCCTATTCTTACTGGATTCAACCGGATTTAACCAGTTCTATCCCTAGTACTTCAAAAAAGCCCGGGAGAGTCACATGTACTACTCCTCAAGGCCATGTGAGCACCAGGTGTCCACCTGGGAGCCTCAGCTGGCTCCCCTTGGGGGAGCCTTGAAACTGCCCCATCCTGCCACTCTCCCATGAGGAAAAAGGGGTTATTGAAACCTTTTACCCCTTTTTCCTGTCATGGGATAGTAGGCAGGAATCCTTAATAACTAATAACTATAATCTTATAATAATAAACTCAGACAAGTGTTGGATAAATACGGCCGCGGCTGCTTTATTATTGGTTTAAATACAATGTTATATTTAATATAACAACACTAACTCAAATAAACTCAAAACAACCTAGCTACTACGGCTCAGGCTGCATTAAAATTATCAGAAACCAACATTATCCAAAAGACAGGTGGATTCAAAACCACCTGTCACCAACACCCCACACCGCGGCCATGTCAACACAAGTGCTTAAATTTGTATTAAAAATATCTAAACCTATGTCAGAGAGATGAATTCCATCCTCTCTATATAGACCTGTGATATTTCCTTCCAACTCCATATGCCTGAATGAAATTATACCCAAATCTTGTAAAATTTTCGCTACCGCCCTGTTCACTCTTTTTCTGATCTTTTCCCCATGACGCATAGAAGGTGGAGAAAGCCATCTCAACCTTTGCACGATTTCTGAAAAAAAAAAATAACAGTGTGGGGAAAAGACAATTGAATCCTGTGTAAGTCATCTCTAATACCGAAAATGATGTCTAAAGTTTTTTGCTTTCCGATATCATTCCCCCCCAGATGAATAATTAACACATCTGGAGGAGAAAAACGCTGAATAAGTTTCCCTATTACAGGCATTAAATTCTCCCAAACCATACCTCTTTTACCAAACCAAAAAACTTTATACTGAGAAGGATCCAAACCTAAATTACTAGTATACACTCTATTCTTAGCTCTCCGATGTGCCCAGAAAACATATGAATGTCCAATAATCCATATTCTCCTGCATTTACCTGAAATGAATCAAAAAGATTGATTAGGACGAATATATAAAAGGTAACTGTTAGATTTCCATCTACCAACTTTCTTTATTAATTCAGAATCTAATCCTAACCTAGCTGCCTCCGTAGCTGCTCCTATTCTAAAAGAGTGTGAAGTAAGATGTGAATCCTTTAAATTTAATCGTTCTAAGCATCGTTTAAACACCCAATTGAATTGATATTTGGTTAACGGAGAACCAGACTCGTGTATGAAAAATTTGTCATACATGACAGGTCTAACACAACAATATGCTTTCATTAACCGAACAGGGCAAACAGGAGAGCTACTACACGCATATAAAGTAATCCAAATACCTTTACCTAGCTGGTCGGTTTTAGATCTTCTAATAAAAATTTGTAACATTGAGTCAGAGATAATAATGTCATTAACTTGAATAAAAAATAATTCTGACACTCTAAACGCACCAAAAAACGAAATAGAAAAAAACCGCTTTAAATAATATTGCCTCAAAGGCGGAAAAAACAAACTTGTTCCGTGGTTGAACAAAGGTCATTTAAAACACTAGGAGTAATAGGTTTACGCTTATCCCAAGTAAAATTCTTTTTCTTATAACCCTTCAGTGCTTGACGTACTGAGAAAAATTGCAAGCAAGAAGGTAAATTCTGAAGTTTAAGAAAAAATGAAATTCCCGAAAGGGTTCTTTGCACATACGACCATGAATAACCCTTTTCAAATAAATCATTCAAAAATAACAGAACTAAACCTTCCGAAAAAGAACCAGCAGGTGCTCGGATTGAATTTAAGAAAGAGAGTCAAAACAGCCAGGCCGATTGATATCCAGCCAGCGTTGAGGGAGCAATCGAGTTTTCTATATACTCCGATATTGGTCTCAAACCAGATCCCATAATATGGGAGGACACCGTATTCCTACTCTGTCCGCATCTGGAAGCAGCTGAAAAAATCGATCCATCTGAAATCGAGATAAGGAGTCCGCCAAGTCATTGTCCTTACCTGACACATGAATTGCTTTCAACCAAATGTTCAAATGTAGACATTTGAAAATCAAGTAACGCAATAGGACAATGACCGGCGGAGATTTAGATGTTAGACAATTAATCGCATACATTACTCCTTTATTATCAGTCCTAATTAAAATACGCTTATTTTTAAAATAGTGACCCCAAATTTCAAGTGCTACAATTATCGGGAACAACTCTAAAAGGACTATATTTTTTAAAAGACCCTTCTGTTGCCATTTTGGATTCCAACTATCTGCGCACCAATGAGCTTGCCAAATTGCAGCAAAACCACAAGAACCAGCAGCATCAGTGAACAGAAAAAAGTCTTTATCCAAAATAAACTCCTCTTGCCATACGGATTTCCCATTAAAATGTGTAAGGAATTGTAACCAAACTAGTAAATCCTCTCTCATATCATGAGTTATTCTGACATGAGAAAAGGGTGATTTTAACCCTGATATAGACATATACAATTTTCTAGAAAAAACTTTGCCGATTGGCATAACTCTAGAAGCAAATGCCAACAAATCTAATAGCGACTGCATTTCTTTTAAACATACTTTTTTCTTTCTTATTATAATAAATAATAACGCCGAAAGTTTATTAATTTTTTCTTCCAGCAGCCTAAATTCCATTAATTCTGTATCAATGGTAATACCTAAAAATTCAAGACAAGTTGAGGGCCCAGCTGTTTTTTCCTGTGCAAGTGGAATACCAAAATCGCTACAGATCCTGAAAAATGTGTCCAATAAAAACGTACAATTCAAAGAATTAGCTAAACCTAGAAATAAAAAATCATCTAAATAGTGAAGTAAAAATTGAGAATCAGACTTTACACTAACAACCCACTCTAAAAAAGATGAAAACGATTCAAAATAAAAACAGGACAAGGAACAACCCATTGGTAAACATTTATCAAAATAAAATTGTTTATCAAAAAAGAAACCTAAGGAATTAAAACATTCTGGGTTAATGGGAAGAAGACGAAATGCCGATTTTATATCAGCTTTTGCCATGAGGGCCCCTTTGCCTAAATATCTCAGTTTTGACAAAGCGTCTTCAAACGAGGCATAGGTGACTGATGACAGATTAGAATCAATCTGATCATTAAGAGATTGGCCCTTAGGGAATGACAAATGATGTATTAATCTAAAAGAATTTTTTTCTTTTTTTGGTACAATACCTAAAGGGGAAATTCTGAAATTCTCAAAAGGAGGAGAACTAAAAGGACCTGCAATCCTACCTTCTGAAATTTCCTTAAAAATCTTTGAATAGACTACATCAGAAAATTGATCTACAGATTTAAGATTATTAACTAGTGTACACCCCATACCTGAAAATTTAGGTAACCAGAATCCATCACTAAAACCTTCAATTAACAGCTGAGCCGTCAACTTGTCTGGAAACATTCTGAGCCAAGGGAGCATATTTTGCAGCTTCACTGGTGTAATTGCTTTTTTTGAAACATCCCTGATTGCTGGTTATTAGCTGACATTTTCTTGAAACATTTCGAAATTGGATGTGTTCCTGTGCAAAAAGCACACTCGTGTCGATATTTGCACGAGTTTGGCCATTTGCACTGACCATCGTTGAAGTTGAAACAGATGCCTTTTCTATAATTGGAACTGTTTGTTGGCTGAGAACCTTGGATCTGTCTAACAGAACTCGGTCTTTGGGGAAGAAAAAGATTGAGCCAAAGGCCCACGTCCTTCACTCCCCAATTCAATGTTGGATGTACCGACAATTTTTGTCGGAACGCCTCGTCATAATTAAACCATGCAGTACCGCCAAAGTTCTTAAAAGCCTCTAAAACAATGTCCAAATGTTGAAAAAGGCCAACGCTTTTTTCCGGAAATTTCTCACACATAATTCCCGAAAAAATGCAAAAAGCCTGTAACCAATTATTAAATGACCGTGCTACCGGCCTCCTTCTGTCATCCTCCTCTTTTTTGTCTTTAATAAGAAATTCTTTGGCAGAAGGGAGTAAAGATAATATATCTAAAAATTCTCCTCTCCAAATTTTATCTTTAACTGTAATAGACAAATGATAACCTAACGGAGAAATTGTACAAGCCATGGGTTCTTTTAAGCACGTTTCAGGTAAATTCTGTGATCTAGCTAAATGATAAAAAGCATTAGAATCTGAAGACTGCTCATTAGCTAACAAACCACTAGATGGCGCCCAAACTCCCATAAGAGAATTTTCCTGTGTTGGAGGAGCTCGAGCCTGACTGGAAGCTACAGAAATATCTTTAGCTAATTTAGCCAAAAGCTCAGCTATGTTTACTAAACTAGGAACAGTATTTAACTCACCCTTCCCTTGTATCTGTGTGTGCTGACCATCCTGAGAAATCATTAAGCCTTCTTCCTCAAATTCTCTGTGTGCTTGACTAATGGTAGAAGGATTGCCATTCAACTCAAACGTATCTCTATTACTGACCTCAGGCTGTGCTAACTGTTGCCATAGTAATGAATCCTCCTGTGGAGGAATGAAGGTTTGCCTAGCTGAAGCCCCGCCCCTAGCTCCGCCTCCTGACACGCCGCTTGTCAGTCCTCCGGCCGAACCCGCTGCCGAGCTCCTACTTACTCTGGCGTCAGATGACGCTCTAGCCGCGCCTCTGGCCACGCCTCTTGATGTGCCGCCTCCTCCCGAAGCCGCTCTCTCCATGCTGCTGGCCGCTGGTGGTGAAGGGGAGTGACGTCGGCGAGGGATGCGCCGCCTCTTCGCTCCGCTCCTGGATGCTGAAGGGTCACGAATCATGTGACACGGATCTTCCTCCCTCTGTCCAGCGTCTTCTTCCTCTTGACGCGACGCCGGCTCATTGGGGATGGGTTCCGCCACCGCCATCCGGACTTTGGCCGCCGAGCTCCCCGGACCTCCTATGGCCGTTGTGGCTCCCACCGGAGCCTCTTGACACGGAGCCCGAGGTAGGTCTAAGCATTGCCGGATCCAGGCTTCTCCTCCTTCTTCTCCAGCCCTCTCGATCAGCCGCCGCATCAGGCTCATCTTCCGGCCTCAGAAGACTCTGTTTGCTCAATGGAGTAAACTCCTAGAACACCACAGCTCCTGTCTTCTGAGGCGAATGACCCTGACTGGACGGAACCCTGTTTATATAGCCCTATTCTTACTGGATTCAACCGGATTTAACCAGTTCTATCCCTAGTACTTCAAAAAAGCCCGGGAGAGTCACATGTACTACTCCTCAAGGCCATGTGAGCACCAGGTGTCCACCTGGGAGCCTCAGCTGGCTCCCCTTGGGGGAGCCTTGAAACTGCCCCATCCTGCCACTCTCCCATGAGGAAAAAGGGGTTATTGAAACCTTTTACCCCTTTTTCCTGTCATTCTGATAATGAGCTTTAATCGTAAGGTGGAGAAAAGGAAAGAGAAAGAAGAAAAAGGGTAGAAAGGTAGAGGTATGGTCCACAAGGTTGTCCCGCTCGTCAGTTTATTATTCTTTTTAGTTCTCTTTGAAGCCTTAGAATGGGTGTCTCTGTAAGTCATTTAATCTGTTACCATGGCAACAGGACAGAGTCATTGAAGTTTGACAGGAACTGTTGTTTTATCCAAGGATGCCAAAGTTTTTCAAATTTTGGAATTTGATTTTGATCGATGGCTACCATCTTAGCATGGGACATTGTATTATTCATTCTGTGAATTGTTTCTGCTAGTACCAATGTAGGAGATTTCCATGCCTTGGCCACTGTTTGTTTTGCAGCCGTTATTAGTTGGATCATAAGTTTGAATTGAGAGAGTGTTAACCATTCCGGTTTTAGATTAAGTAAAGTTATATATGGATCTGGTTGTATTATTTTTTTAAATATTTTAGATGCAATCACGAAGACTTCCTTCCAGAAGGTTTGGATTACTGGGCACGTCCACCATATGTGTAAATGTGTGCCTATTTCTGGGCATCCTCGAAAACAAAGAGCTGAGGTATTAGGTGAATATTTTGCCACTCTAGCGGGTACAAGGTACCAGCGAGTTAGGACTTTATAATTTGTCTCCAGTGCTAAGATGTTGGGTGAAGATGACTTAGATGTGAGCCATATGTTAGACCAGTCCGTGTCTTCTAAAGTTCGTCCCAGGTGGTGATTGGTCTTTTCAATAAACAGTGTAACACTATGGAAAGCATCCTCTTGTGTTTTTATATGATACATCCACCTCATTGAACCGTTCCTGTCAAGGAGTGCTGAAGTTTCCAGTAAGAGAGCTGCAGACATTTGTTGTGAAGGATCTCAGGCCCTGTTTACACTTACCTCTGGTAAGCAGATACACAAAGGGGTGTGCACGAGGTGGATCGGTGAAGGTGGAGCAGCTACTGGTTCACACATGTAGATCATGCTTTGATCAGAACCATATCACAACTCTGAGCTTTCATGTATTTTACTTCACTGAACTGTCAATAGGAGGAGCGGACTTTATATACAGTGGGGCAAAAAAGTACCGTATTTATCGGCGTATAACACGCACAGGCGTATAACACGCACATTCATTTTAAGAGGGAAGTTTCAGGAAAAAAACTTAAATTTTAAATAAGGAACTTTGAAGCAAAATAAGGGGCAGTGCCCATCTGCAGCCTCACCATTGCCATCAATGCAGCCTGATCAATGCCAATCTGCAGCCTCACAAGTGCCATCAATGCAGCAGCCTCACCATTGCCATCAATGTAGCAGCCTCACCATTGCCATCAATGTAGCAGCCTCACCATTGCCATCAATGCAGCAGCCTCACCATTGCCATCAATGCATCAGCCTCACCATTACCTTCAATGTAGCAGTCTCGCCAATGCCATCAGTGCAGACTGATCGCTGCCCATCTGCAGCCTAGAGGATACAGGGAGGGGGGCGGGACGAGCGCCAACAGATTACATACAGTGAGAATCTCCTATGATAGACAGAACAGTAGTCCAATGGCAGCCCAGGAGACGGGACTTCTTATTACAGAGGCCGCCAAGTAAACAGAAGATTCTCACTGTATGTAACCTGACGGCGCTCGTCCCACCCCCTCCCTGTCCCCTCTGAGGCAGCTAAAATTGAAGTATTGGCGTATAACACGCACGCGCTATTTGCACCCGATTTTCATGGTGAAAAAGTGAGTGTTATACGCCAATAAATACAGTATTTAGTCAGCCACCAATTGTGCAAGTTCTCCCACTTAAAAAGATGAGAGAGGCCTGTAATTGTCATCATAGGTATACCTCAACTATGAGAGACAAAATGTGGAAACAAATCCAGACGATCACATTGTCTGATTTTTGAAAGAATTTATTTGCAAATTATGGTGGAAAATAAGTATTTGGTCAATATCAAAAGTTCATCTCAATACTTTATTATATATCCTTTGTTGGCAATGACAGAGGTCAAACGTTTTCTTTAAGTCTTCACAAGGTTGTCACACACTGTTGCTGGTATGTTGGCCCATTCCTCCATGCAGATCTCCTCTAGAGCAGTGATGTTTTGGGGCTGTCGCTGGGCAACACGGACTTTCAACTCCCTCCAAAGGTTTTCTGGGGGGTTGAGATCTGGAGACTGGCTAGGCCACTCCAGAACCTTGAAATGCTTCTTACGAAGCCACTCCTTTGTTGCCCGGGCGGTGTGTTTGGGATCATTGTCATGCTGAAACACCCAGCCACGTTTCACCTTCAATGCCCTCGCGATACATGGCCCCATTCATTCTTTCTTGGAAACGGATCAATCGTCCTGTTCCCTTTGCAGAGAAACAGCCCCAAAGCATGATGTTGCCACCCCCATGCTTCACAGTAGGTATGGTGTTCTTTGGTTGCAACTCAGCATTCTCTCTCCTGCAAACACGACAAGTTGTGTTTCTACCAAACAGTTCTACTTTGGTTTCATCTGACCATACGACATTCTCCCAATCCTCTTCTGGATCATCCAAATGCTCTCTAGCAAACCTCAGACGGGCCCGGACATGTACTGGCTTAAGCAGGGGGACACGTCTGGCACTGCAGGATCTGAGTCCCTGGCGGCGTAGTGTGTTACTGATGGTAGCCTTTGTTACGTTGGTCCCAGCTCTCTGCAGGTCATTCACTAGGTTCCCCCGTGTGGTTCTGGGATTTTTGCTCACCGTTCTTGTGTTCATTTTGACCCCACGGGGTGAGATCTTGCGTGGAGCCCCAGATCGAGGGAGATTATCAGTGGTCTTGTATGTCTTCCATTTTCTAATTATTGCTCCCACAGTTGATTTCTTCACACCATGCTTCTTTCCTATTGCAGATTCAGTCTTCCCAGCCTGGTGCAGGTCTACAATTTTGTTTCTGGTGTCCTTCGACAGCTCTTTGGTCTTCACCATAGTGGAGTTTGGAGTGTGACTGTTTGAGGTTGTGGACTGGTGTCTTTTATACTGATAACAAGTTCAAACAGGTGCCATTAATACCGATAATGAGTCAAGGACAGAGGAGCCTCTTAAAGAAGAAGATACAGGTCTATGAGAGCCAGAAATCTTGCTTGTTTGTAGGTGACAAAATACTTATTTTCCACCATAATTTGCAAATAAATTCTTTCAAAAATCAGACAATGTGATTGTTTCCACATTTTGTCTCTCATAGTTGAGGTATACCTATGATGGCAATTACAGGCCTCTCTCATCTTTTTAAGTGGGAGAACTTGCACAATTGGTGGCTGACTAAATACTTTTTTGCCCCACTGTACCACTCTATATTAGAGGATTGACGGACATTTTAGTGGACGCTGGCTCTCATAATTTGTGTTGAAAGTAACATTTTAATTATTATTTTTATTATTATTATTATTATACAGGATTTATATAGCGCCAACAGTTTGCACAGCTCTTTACAACATGAGGGCAGACAGTGCAGTTACAAAACAATTCAATACAGGAGGAATCCGAGGGCCCTGCTCGTTAGAGCTTACAATCTAGGACGCGGTTAGATCATGTAGGAAAAGCTGAAAAGTCAAGGCTAATAGGTTTACTTGTTTTCTCTTGTTCTTATTGTATATACACTTACATCTCACACAATGACATAGATTTGTTTTTTAAAAGAAACATGAAGCAGGTTTGTATATACATTATTTCATTTAGGGCTTGTGGTTGGGGGGAGGGATGTATTATTAAAAAATGGGCATTTAGCTGCGTTTTTACTGCCCCCTTGCCTTTACCCCTTTAAACTGCAAAGGCAGCCGGACAGGGCTATACTTTAATTATCCTAATTGTGTTGAGCTGCCAGCAAATGAAAAGTGCATGTGCATGGAAAAAAAATTATTAGTAAAGTATATAAATAAATCAAATTCACAAAGGACCCATAAGATTGATATAAGTGCTCATGAGAACAACTTCATTATAAGTCCCACATGATTATAAAGTGCTAAGTTCAAAGTCCATAACCAAAGGAAAACGTGCAAATATGGCAGCCCAAATAGTCCCAAAGGCGAGTAGATTTTTCACCACTTGTATGCACCAACAGCAGATCATCAGAACTCAAAGAGAAGGAGGCCTGGCTACGCTAATGGAGAAAACCCAAATGGATGGATGGATGATGGCTTCCTACTGTGTCAAACAGGGCTCATATTGCCAACAGGAGCAATCCACTATATGATAAGCCGACTCGATATATGTCAATGACAAGCACAAGGAAGGAGATCTCTCATGGTGTAGTATTAAAAAATTATTTTTTAATACTACACTAAATTTAAGAAAAAACTACACTAAAATTAATAGAATTATTTACAAGCTTCCCAGTAACAATAAATCCCAATCAATGCCTCGGCGGGCATGATGATGTCACTGCTGTAGCTCCGTCCGATGTGTTTTGTCCTGTTGGAGGTCGTCCCTGCGGCAACGGAGTATAGCGGTGATATTGCACATACAGAAAAAATATCCTTAGCTTGCAGGAACCACTAGAGGGCTTCCACTTACCGACACCAGAATCGAAAGCTGGCGGCCATATTGCTGAAGCCAAAAAACTCAGAGGGACTCAGAAAACAATCAATACTGGCCATAAGTCTAAAAATTAAAAAAGAAGAGATACCAGTAATAAAAAAGATTCAATAAAATAAAATAATAACAACCATAAATACAAATACATAAAGTTAGGATCAATGCTGATAACATGAGGATGGTATTGCTATCTAGAGGCTATTTCAAAAATACCATCATATGCATACAAAAAACTAATTAAATAAAAAAAGAGGATACAAAAAAATATTATAAAGAGGAAACAAAATTATAAAAATAAAGAAAAAAAGGATAAAAATTATAATTAAAATAATGGGACATTATTAAAGGTCAACCTAACTCTAATGCCCTGTACACACGATCGGACATTGATCGGACATTCCGACAACAAAATCCATCGGATGTTTTCCGACGGATTTTGGGCCAAACTTGTCTTGCATACACACGGTCGCACAAAGTTGTCGGAAAATCCCATTGTTCTGAACGTGGTGAAGTAAAACACGTACGTCGGGACTATAAACGGGGCAGTAGCCAATAGCTTTCGTCTCTTAATTTATTCTGAGCATGCGTGGCACTTTGTGCGTCGGATTTGTGTACACACAATCAGAATGTAACCGACTGAATTTTTCCAATCCGACCATGTGTACAGGGCATAACTGTTGTTAATAAAGCAGTTAATGTCCCACTGTTCATTGAGCCCCATGGAATAATAAGTACTAAGTTCATGAATCCAGTGAGTTTCTTGCTTGGAAATTTCACGGACACGGTTACTTCCCCTCTAATGTGATATGAAATTCTCTATACCCTCCAATTCTTAACAGGATGGATCCCTATGGTTTTTGATGGGAAAATGGTTTGATAAACTGTGATTACAGAAACCCTTTTAGATGTTAGTAAGATGTTCTCCTATTCTGAGCTTGTAGGGCCCCTTTGGTCCTACCCACATATTGCAGGTTACAGTAATATTGTAAAAGATAAATAACGTTCTTAGTAGAACAAGTAATAACACTTTTAATATTGTAACTAAGGTTTGTAATGGTAGATGGAAATGTTTGAGTTCTAACCATGTTAATTCAATAGGTTTTACATACAGAACATCTGCAACACGGATAAAAACCTTGCAGATCACCACAGAAAGAGGGGCACACTGGCTTGTCAATAACATTAGGTGCCAACAAATGTAAGCAAAGGTGGGTGCTTTCTTGAATATAACCTTAGGATATATAGGCAATACAGGACCTAATAACAAAAGCTTGCCACCACTCTCATTTATAGCTGGCTATCGCAGTAAGCAGCATTGGGATTCGGTTGTCTGCAAGCTGGTGGTAAGTAGACTTTGGCTTTTTCCTGGGCATTCCCCAGACACTTGTTGGTACCTTTTTAGCCTCCCAATGCTGCTTACTGCGATAGCCAGCTATAAATGAGAGTGGTGGCAAGCTTTTGTTATCACGTGAGTGTTTGTATTGGTCCAGCAGTGCACCAACACCTTTGCAGCCATTGTGCTATTGCTGGGTGTTTGGTGTGCTCCTGTACCTTTAAGGAGGGGTGGGCTCCCCTCCAGCCACCTGCTCTCATTTATCCATTAAATGCATGTGCCTCCACTGTGGGGACACTCATACTTTAGTGTTAGGACCACAGATACAAGGGTGCCGTGACGTGGCTCTGTGGCTCACGCATGCGTTTGCAAATGCGTGCGGACTAAACCCCTTTTTTAACGCTTACTGTTAGATAGGTCAATTCGGTTGTCTGCAAGCTGGTGGTAAGTAGACTTTGGCTTTTTCCTGGGCATTCCCCAGACACTTGTTAATACAGGACCTAACACTGAATATTTTTTTATTTGCCCAATGCTTTTTCAAGAGTCTATTAACAAAGTGATGTTGATTAAAATAAATTGTGAAGAAGGACCATTTATATGTGGAGGTAATTTAATCCCTAATTTTGGGCAACAGATCTTTCTGTCAGGAGAGGCTACTTGCTGTATGTTGTCATCTAAATTTTGGGCAGAATAACCCTTACCCACAAAATGCTGTTTAATAACTGCAGCCTGTGTCCTAAATTCTTCAAACTGAGAACAATTACATTGAAGTCTAAGAAATTGCACTTCTGGGACACCCTTTAGCCAGAAGGGGTGATGACAGCTCTGCAATAGAAACAGATTCTATTGGTCTTGTTGAAAAAGGTTATTTTAACAAAAACATTCCCTTCATGTCTAATGGTCAAAGAAAATAATCTCAAGAGGACTAAACTCATAATTTCATTTAATACCTAATGCAATTGAGTTAAAATGTTACTAAACCCACAACAGTAAAATCAGTGTGTGTATAGGCAGTAAAGCATGCTTGTTATACTCACTGTGGAACCTAAGGGGTAATCCTCTGCATTGTGTAAAAAGGCTGTTTGAAAACTCCTCCTACAAGCTTTAACCAGACACTGATAGAAGTCACAAGACTACTATATACTGCTGATGAGAAAAAGGTATTTAGCAGTTTATATTTACTAAAATACTAATATATTTAGTAAAATAATTGCATTTCCATGTTCTGTGTACTGTGGGAGACCAGATGTAGTGAATGCAGGGCCCTGGGTTCAAAAACACTTTAAGGTCAGACATAAATTGATACAGTTCCAACTCAGTGTCACCCCATATCATCAAGATGTCATCTATTTAGCGACGCCAAAAGAGGACCTCCTGGCGGGGGATCCTGAATATAACATTCTCCTCCCAGTGGGCCTTAAACAAATTGCCCACACTGGGAGCAAACTTGCCACCCATCCCTACCCCTGTTTTTGCAGCTAGAATTGGCCACCATACTAACACCTGTCAGTTACCCTTTAGCTATTCAACTGACTATCGGTCATCCAGGTGGACCATCTTCGGTGAATAGTATGGATTTTCCATAAATAGTATATAACTGGAACCCTGGGGGTAACAGGAACCAAAAAAGCTTTCCTTTGTCATTCAGGACACCATCCCTATATCCTCTCTTAACTAGGGATCCAAGGTCCTTTTTAAATCATATAGTGGGATCCCTATTCAAAATTTGGTAGGTAGACTCAATGGACAAGAGATTAGTCATCTCCTCCTTGTACTCTTTTGTATACTTTATTTAGAAGCCAAGGCAAATTGCCCCCCCCCCCCCCCCCCCCCCCGTTTAGTTCAGTTCAGTTAATTGCAGTAAGAGAATGTGTATGGTTGCAGCGTGGTGAAGTGGCATTTACAGAGTTAAACAGGCAATGTGGAGGTGACATATTGCCTTTCAAATGCTGTGGATCACTGTTCAAAGAGGCAAAGTTAGCCTAATGGTCTCGAGATTAAAAATAAGACAAGACACTTTCTGTTACAGGAGTGACAACAGTGTCCCAATTGTGCTTCTGTGTTGTGATTCTGTCACATGCCCCCTGGTGAGAACTATAAGCAGCTTTGCCAGCACACACTGCACATTAGAGGGATCCATACTCCTGGTTGAATGAAGTCAAAATGCCATGTGTATGCCTAAGCCCTTAAATGTGTTACAAGAGCTTGGCTGTTTTCTGGGAGGCTATCAGCTGTGAAGCCAACTGTGTCAGGGAGATGGTAGCAACCAGTGACAGGGAGATGGTAGCAACAACAAATATGTTTGCTCTGCTACACAATATACAGGAACAGGCCCCCTGACTGTCTTTGTATGCCAACTCACAGTTGGAATTAATTACCCCAAATTTTGTTATCTACGAACTGAAAGTAATTATTTTTAAAATATAAAAATGGTTCTGTGCTGATCAAAACCTGCAACAGAGTGGTCATATGACGCATGATGATCGCAAATGTCAAGGTCCAATACTGTATGGGAATCCACCACTCCTTACCACAGCTCAACTGTATGAAAGGGAACAAAATGAGCAGAGTACTTCCAATAGTGTAAATCCAATAAATAAAAATATTTAAAGTGGTTGTAAAGGCAGAAGGTTTTTGTCTTAAAGCATTTTATGCATTAAGATAAAAAGCCTTCTGTGTGCAGCAGCCACCCCCAGTTCCCCTAATACTTACCTGAGCCCCATCTCTATCCAGCAATGTGCACGAGTGCCTTGGCCGTCCTGATTGGCTGAGACACAGCAGCGGCGCCTTCAGCTCCCACTGCTGTCATTTAAAGTCAGTTAGCCAATCGGGAGAGAGAGGGGTGGAGACGGAGCTGCATCTTGGCTCCGGTGCCCGCCATAGCAAGCTACTTGCTGTGGGGGCACTCAACAGGAGGGAGGGGCCAGAGCACCAAAGAGGGACACGAGAAGAGGAGGATCTGGGCTACAAAACCACTTCACAGAGCAGGTAAGTATAACATGTTTGTTATTTTTGTAAAGAAAAAAAAACAAGACTTTAGTATCACTTTAATTTAATTAGCAGTTAAAAACACTCACATGTAGGTAAGGCATAAGCGCATATACATGTAAACAACCCTGGACTCCATCCGTGCAAATTGGCAAGCATGGTGCATGGGGACGACAGTGTCTGGCTCCACTCTATGCATTTTGTCACAGCCGACGTCATCGGGGAGTAATTATTTTTGCATTAGGTGCACTTTGTAAAAGTGGCACTATTAAAGTGGGAGTAAACTACCATGGATGATTTTTACCTATAGGTAAGCCTGTAGTAAGGCTTACCTATAGGTACAGTAAATACCTCCTAAATGTGCATTGTTTAGGAGATATTTATTTGTGCAGCTGCCGGTGATGTCACTGGCACATGCAGTCTGAAGGAACAGTGCCGTTCATTCAGAGCCCTGTGCTGTGAACAGTGGCTTCCATACGCATGCACAGGAGAGACGTCATCAAGGCTCGTCCAGTCAAAGGAAGACAGAAGCCCTGTCAGCAGTGACAGCGTGCCACTGGAAGGCTTTGTTTTAAGGTAAGCGATGCATACTAGCACATTATAACTTTGCCTTTCATGTTTAAAAAAAAAAAAAACAAGAAAAAAAAACGTGGTTTACTACCACTTTAAGAAATACCTGAATCTACTGCATGTGTTGGTAAAGTTGTCAAATTGGGCATCAGGGATGTTTTTTTTAATCTGGTGCAGGCTATTTCAATTTTAAAGGTCCATACTGTCAGAAAAGAGTTGGTAAGGATTTATTGAATTTTATGGCACAATGGCAATTATTTATTATACACAGTGATGTAACAAACTAAAGGTCATTCAGCTAGAGTTTCCATGAACAGATATTTAAAGTCCTAGTATTTTTTCCATAAATCTACTGAACAGCAAGGAGATATTGCAGGGAAATAAATTGAAATCATTTTTTAAAATTTATCGGCAGGTACAATCAAAAGGATGTTTAGTTACAACCAAATTCAAAACAGTAATTACGCTCCAAACAATATAATAATGTCATAATATTATGACATGCCTTTCTTAATGGGAGCCAGAAGTAGAAATATGTATCAAGTTCTGTTTATTTTGCTTTTTGTTTTTTTAACATTTACACTGATGACCTGAGTTGCAGCATCTGGCGCGACTTGAAACATAACAAACGTTGCCATATACACAGTGCTCTCCCATAAAGTGTTACTAAATCCACAACAGTAAAATCTGTCTGTATATGCAGAATAACATGCTTGCTATACTCACTGTGGAACTTGAGGGGTTAAACCTCTGCATTGTGTAAAAAGGATCTTTGATCCTGTATGCACAGATGCCCCCCCCCCCCCCCTCCTGCGGGGTCTCTCTTGGCAAGGCCAGATAAGACACAGTCAGAGTGGTCCCCATGTACATGCTCAGTTTGGTCTCTATGGCTGGAGAGAACAGTTCCTTGTTGAGCTGAGTTTTTTAGGTCACATAATATTGACATCACACATGTGGGCATGTATACAGATCCTAAATGACAGCCCAGTCCCTCCCTCCTCCTCCATGCCCAGTAACTGAAAAAGAACACAGTGGGTGGGATGTCACATCTTGATTGATAGATGATCCGCCTCCCATAACAGTATGAAGACACAGGCTATAGTAGAAATCTCCACCTACCTGAACACTTAGCACTCAGGCAGACCCTGCAGTTTATCACATGACCGGGCAAAAAAGGTATATAGTGGCACTATTTTAATGTAAAAGGAAGATTTATAAGCTGTGGGCATGGGGGTGGATGAACTATTTCATATTACTGGGATTAGTAACACTTAATGGATAATTATTATATTATGTTATTTATCTTGTCTGTTATTAGTTACAGCACAACATAGAGAAATGTTAAAAGAATTCAAGAAAAGTGCACCACTTCTACAGATATAAATGTGCAAAATGTATTTAATAAATGTGTGTGGGTAAACCAGTTTAAGGTCTATGTAGACCCCAAGGGCTCATTTACACTTGAGGTTTGGGAGGAAAGCCGGTAAAAATAGGCGGTTGAGTTGCATTTCACTGACCCCAACTGCTCCTCCTTAAAGTGGTATTAAAGTGTTACTAAACCCACAATGCTGTGTTACCCCTCTATAAAGCAACATACTTATCCCGCGGCTGCCCCAAGAAATATGAAAAAGTTTGGCATTTGTGGACAGACTTGGATTCTACGGTAGACGATCAGACCTTAGTAGACCAATCTAGTTAAACTTCCTGCAGATATACATTATTAATATTATTATACACGATTTATATAGTGCCAACAGTTTGTGCAGCGCTTTACAATGTAGAGGGTTCACAGCACAATTACAGTACAGTTCAATACAGAAGGGACAGGCGGGCCCTGCTTGTAGAGTTTACATTCTAAAGGGAGGGGGTAGTGGTACAAAAGGTAATAGCTGCGGGGGGTGATTTGATGGGGGTGGCTCGGGTACAGTTCTTAGGTGGGTGTGGGATAGGCTTCCCTGAATAAATGAGTTTTCAGGGATCTCCTAAATGGTGGACAGGTTAGGGGCTGATCGGACATACTAGGGCAGGGAGTTCCAGAGGATGGGAGAGGCTCTGGGGAAGTCCTGAAGGCGAGCATGGGAGGTGGTAACAAGGGAGCTAGAGAGCAGGAGGTCCGTTAGGAGTGGAGGGGATGATGTGGGCGATATCTGCAGATGAGGTTGATGATGTAGCTGGGGGCGATGTTGTGCATGGCCTTGTATGTTATGGTTAGTATTTTTATACTGTGGGGTAGGGTAAGCCAGTGAAGGGATTGGCAGAGAGGAGCAGCAGTCATGGATTGTTTAGTGAGGTGTATTTGTCTAGCAGCAGTATTCATAATAGACTGAAGGGAGGATAGCCTGCTTAAGAGTAGGCCATAAGGGGGGAGTTGCAGTAGTCAAGGCAGGAAATAACCAAGGAGTGAATATGTTGCTTTGTTGTGTCGTTAGTCAGGAAGGTGCGAATTCTGGAGATGTTGCAGAGGTTAAGGCGGCAAGATTTAGCCAGTGATTGGATGTGGGCTCTGAAGGAGAGGTCAGAGTCAAGGATTACACCCAGCACCCTGGCATATGTGGAGGGACCAATGGTTGTGCTGTTGATCTTAATGGTAAAGTCATGGGGGGGGGGGGGGGGGCGGAAAGGAGAAAATATAAGAAGCTCAGTTTTAGAATGATTGAGTTTGATAAAATGGTGTGACATCCATACTGATATGTCATTCAGTAAATTTGATATCTGTGAGGAGACTGAGAGGGATTGTTGAGGAGTGATGAGATATATCTGGGTGTTGTCAGCGTAGAGTTGGTATTTGAAGCCATGGGAGGTTATCAACTGGCTCAGGGAAGAGGTATAGAGAGAGAATAGTAGGGGCCCAAGGACGGAACCTTGGGGTACCCCAAAAGAAGGAGGAACGGAGGAGATGGAGTTGTTGTGACACTGAAAGTGCGCTGAGATAGGTAGGAGGAGAACCAGGCTAAAGCAGGATCACGGAGGCCAAGGGAGTGGAGTTTGCTGAGGAGGAGCAGGTGGTCAACTGTGTCAAAGGCAGCAGAGAGGTCCAAGAGTATGAGTATGGTGTACAGGCCATTAGTTTTAGCAGTTAGTAAGTCATTGCTGAGTTTTAGTAGGGCAGTTTCAGTGGAATGTTGTGGGCGGAAGCTGGACTGTAGGGGGTCGAGAAGGTTGATGTCGGTGAGGTAGCAACTCATTCGGTCATGGACAAGGTGTTCAATGAGCTTGGAGGCAAACAGGAGCAGGGAGATGGGTCTTAAGTTATTCAAACAGGTGGGGTCTAGTGGTGTTTTTTTAAGTATGGGGGTAACCAGTGCATGTTTGAGCGGGGAAGGAAAGGTTCTGGAGGAGAGGAAGAGGTTGAAGATGTGGGTTAGGAAATTTGGGATAGAGTGGGAAGGTGGTCGCAGTAATTGTGAGGGGACAGGGTCTAGGGGACAGGAGGTGAGGTGGGCCATGGAGAGGAGTTTATCAACTTCATTGGTGGTAACTGGGCAGAAGGAGGAGAGTATTGAGTGTGGTGATATACATGGCTTTACATGGAGCTGGGATCTATGCCTAGGATATGTGAGTGTTTGGGTAGGCCCCTACAGATAGTATACCAATGTTTTAATCTTATTACTCTTATAGTGTCCAGTTCTGATAGTTGGAAGAGGAAAAAGGTCCTCCAAAAAGAATTATTCCATATCAATATTCTTTTAACTGTAGCCTGGGTGGTGTGTGTTTAAATGTTTAGTGCTTAGTGATATTTGGTTAGTTGGTAAGTTGAGTTATGAGTTGTATCTTGTTAGGCACATGGCTTTGTACACCAGTTAGCCAGGGTATGCCCCACTGGCTCTATTTTGTATCTATAACTCATAAACTTTTTCAATAAAAATAATATTTAAAAAAAAAAAAAAGTGGTACTAAACCCAGGACCTGCATTCACTATAGCTGGTCTCCCACAGTACACAGGTAGAAAACATAGAAAATATATTGCACTATCTCTTTAAATAGTGAACAGTAGCCAGCACAGCAAAAGAACAGTTGCAAACAGCGAAAAATAAAATAAAAGTGTAGCGCTAATATGCAATTTTAAAGTGAACTAAAATTAAATAGTGATTGTGTGATAATCAATATATGGGAAAAGAAACTAAACAAATTGAAAAAACATGTGTGATAGGACATAACACTAAATCTCACATAAATCAACAATACAAGTATTTTGTGTACACAAAAAAGTGAACGTGATATCCGCAGGAAAGGAGATCAAACATGTAAATGAGTCCAAGTCCATAAATGGATTGTCATGGCATCACTGTGACTGCAAAGAGAAAATATGAAAAGAGGTTGCAAGTAGATAGTCCACCACCAATTGATTGAAGGCTTACCGGAGGACTTGGACTCAGACAGGCATACGCCTAATGAGCCATCGAGCTTGAGGTGAGACACACCAAGGAATGTAGGCATCCATATAGACGACCTCTGGCTGGCAGTCTTTTATTAAATAAAAGGAACACACACATTTGTGAAGATAAAAAAGTGCCTTAGTAAAATTGACGCAGTGGCATCAGCAGAGCCCGCCTCGACGTGTTTCGGGAGTGTGCGGTTCAAGCCTCATTCTGAAAGAATGAATGGCTTCAAGGCGTGGTGGAAATGACACCATGGCATGCAGGCCAAACCCCGCTCTGGGGGGTGGATAACAATGCAAGCAACGTGTGCCGCTCAACGTCATGTAAAACCAAGCCTCGCTGTCAGATGCTGAGAAAGAGCGTCAAGCCTCATTTCCAAAAAGCAAGCCAAACCTTGTGTGAGGCGGTGCTAACAGCAACAGACCCACCCTCACATGAACTGGGAGCATTCTATAGTCTGTCCCTGTGCCGCCAATCTCAAGCACTAAGGATAAACACAGGTGTAGCCTCTATGGAGACCCATGTATAACCTTTATCAGCAACATCGTATTCGGACGGTTATCTTACATAGTGGCAATGACCATATATTCCATTAAAATAAAATAAACTGAAATTAGACGAAACGCATCGGTGCGGGCTCTGCTAATGCTGATTGATTGCTTCAATTTTACTAAAGCACTTTTTTATCTTCACAAATGTGAGTGTTCCTTTTATTTAATAAAATACTCCTTTTTCTTAATGGAATTACACTATGTGGCCCTCTAATGTTTCCTTCTTAACCATACCACACTGGAGAGCATATTCATCCTGCTCCTCGTTTAACCATTCTGTGGGTTACCAATCTGGAGAGCTATTGGAAAGTTCATAGGAATATCTGACTCACAGCCAGAGGTCGTCTATATGGATGCCTACATTCCTTGGTGTGTCTCACCACAAGCTCGATTGACTCATTAGGCGTATGCCTGTCTGAGTCCAAGTCCTCCGGTAAGCCTTCAACCAATTGGTGGTGGACTATCTACTTGCAACCTCTTTACATATTTTCTCTTTGCAGTCACAATGATGCCATAAAAATCCATTTATGGACTTGGACTCATTTACATGTTTGATCTCCTTTTCTGCGGATATCATGTTCACTTTTTTGGTACACAATATATTTGTATTGTTGATTTATGTATGTTTTATGATTATGTTATGTCCCTTTAGGGGTTCTATCACACATATTGTTACTATTTTTTTAGTTTCTTTTCCCATATATTGATTATCACACAATCACTATTCAATTTTAGTTCACTCTAAAATTGCATATTAGCGCTGCACTTTTATTTTATATTTCCCGCAGTACACAGAACATGGAAATGCAATCGTTTTAGTAAATATAAACTGCTAACTACCTTTTTTTCATCAGCAGTATATAGCAGTCTTGTGACTTCTATTTGTGACTAGTTAAAGCTTGTAGGAGGAGTTTTCATTCTCCTCTGACTGTCCTATGAGGCTGCAGGACCCCTGATCCTCTGTCTGCACAGTACTGATTGGCCCTGTGCTGATCACATGCACTCCCCCAAGAAAAAAACAAACTCTCTAAAAATACACACCAAATTGAGCATGTGCAGCTTGTCCCCAAGACGCTGTTCTATCAGGAGATGGATTGGGGGCTGTGGAAGAAGGAGAAGAATAGAGAAGACAGGATCAAACAGTCTTTTTACACAATGCAGAGGATTAATCCCTTTCACAGTGAGTATAATAAGCATGCTTTACTGCATATGTAGACCATATGTATATGGTTTTACTGTTGTGGATTTTGTAACACTTTAAACTCAAAACTATGTAATATACTGCGGTTTAACATTCATTAGATGTGGTGGCTGCATAAGTTTTCTTTTTTTTAGGCTTTTTACCCTCTCTTTTCACCTGGTGATTTGGCCAGTAACATACCTCCTGTATAAGAGTGCCGCCACAGAAGGAGCACAGGGGGCACATTTGGACAGCAGCATAGTCAGTCTGGTTGCACTCCAGCTAATACTTTATAAGCAGTTACAGCAAAACACTTTTTTTTTCCATTTGGCATAAAGGTTTTACATAAATAAATAAAAACTGATCGATCATTGTTGTAAGCACCCCTTCCAGTGTTAAATGGTTTGTCTCATCCCTGTAACTGCTACACCTGCAGGAAAGCTTGTTCTGTTGAAAAACAACAGACTTACTGGCTGGATCACCAGATAAAAAATAAAGGAAAGAAAGCGTAAAAAGGAAAACTGATGCAGCCATCACATCTAAGAACTGGTATGCAATATAATACATTTTTGCTTTTGGGTTCAATACCAATTTAAGCTGCAAAGGTAGTCAGACAGGATGTGCACATGCTGTGTCTGCAATGCTTTGCTTTGTGGCTATGGCAAAGTTTATCCCCCATTTGCATTTTGTAGGCAGTAGCACAGCCAAACACAACTAATTCTAGTGAATGGGGCCGTGCTGCAACTGCATCGCAACCATATGTAATGCACACAGTTGCAGCATGGTGGTGTGGCATTTACAAGGTTAAAAAGGCAGTGAATGCAGTGCAGATTGTTTTCAGAATGCGACAAGCACCGACAGTGTAAACGTAGCCTAGGGGTCTTTCTACGCAGGCTTTCCGATCAGGTCAACCTGTCAGTTTTTCAAGTGGACCTGACTGGAAGTTCCATGCAAGTCTATGGGCAGATGTCTGTTTAGATCCCTTTCACACTGAGGCGCTTTACAGGCGCTACAACGCTAAAAATAGCGCCTGCATAGTGCCTGTAAAGTGCCTCTCCTGTCTCTCTGGTTTGAAAGCCCAAGTGCTTTCACACTGGAGAGGTGCGCTTGCAGGACGGTAAAAAACTCCTGCAAGCAGCATCTTTGGAGCGGTGAAGGAGTGGTGTATACACCACTCCTAAACCTCTCCTGCCCATTGAACTGAATGGGCACCGCTGCAGAACCGCCGGCAAAGCGTCGCTGCGGGTCCTTTTAACCTTTTTCGGCCGCTAGCGGGGGTTAAATCTACCCTGCTATCGGCCGAATACCCCTGCAAAAACGACGGTAAAGCGCCGCTAAAAATAGCTTTACCAGCAATGGCGCCGACGCCCCAGTGTGAAAGGGGCCTTACATCCATCCACCTCTTGAGTCCATAGAAAAGTCTGTAGAAAAATCTACAGAAAAGGACTGCATCTTTTTCTATTTGTTCCGACCAAAATGTGATGGAACAGAGGTAGCCTGATGTAAATGGACACATGTCCATTTACATCCAGCAGCCCATAGATCCAACACGGTCCCACAAACGTCTGCTGTCAAAATGCGGACAAAAAACTTGTCACGTGCAAAAGTGACATCTGTTTCATTCTGCTCCGAATTAGCAGGGGATTGGATCACAGATCCCCTGCTGGACAGAGCAGAGCACTTTTGAAAAGGCCCTAACCATGAGCTTCTGCTATTTGCTCCCTTTTGGTATTTAACCACTTGCTTACTGGGCACTTAAACCCCCCTCCTATCCAGACTAATTTTCAGCTTTCAGCGCTGACGCACTTTGAATGACAATTGCGCGGTCATACATCACTGAAATGAACACCCAAATGAAATTTTTATCATTTTTTCACCACAAATAGAGCTTTCTTTTGGTGGTATTTGATCACCTCTGCAGTTTTTACTTTTTGTTAAAAAAATGTAAAAAACTGAATTTTAAAAAAAAAAAAATTTTTTATTTTTTTTATATTTTGTTATAAAAATTTTAAAACAGGTTATTTTTCTCCTTCATTGATGTACGCTGATGAGACGGCAGTGATGGGCACTGATAGGCGGCAGTGATGGGCACTGATGGGTGGCAGTGATGGGCAGCACTGCCAGGTGGCACTGATTGGCACTACAGTTGGGCATTGATAGGTGGCACTTGTGGGCATTGATAGGTGGCACTTGTGGGCACTGTTAGGTGGCACTGTGGGCACTGTTAGGTAGCACTGTGGGCACTGTTAGGTGGCACTATTTGGTGGCACTGATGAGGCAGATGTGCCTCTTCCACTTGGGGACCGATGTCCCTTATATCCGTGCCGGTGATCGGCTTTTTTTTCTACTCACGCTGTCAGCGATCTTTTGTTTACATCATGTGATCAGCTGTCATTGGCTGACAGCTGATCACATGGTAAGGGGCCGGGACCGGCCCCTTACTCGGATCGGTGATCACCCGAGTCTCAGTGACTCGGTGATCACAGCGCGCTCGGTGCGCACCCTGCAGGGCGCGCGCAGGGAGTGTGCACAGGGGAGGCCGTCATATGACGGCCTCCCGGGAATTCAGGTCCGCGCTGTGGCCGTCATTCGGCCATAGCACGGATGTGTAGTGGTTAAATACACAGTTGATTCTTATATCTGTTTAATATGTGCAAAAATATCTGTTGATCCCGCCAGATATCGTGTGAGCGATAACTTCCTGTGCTCTCTGTCTGTGCTGTTATCAGTTAGTGTTGTTCCTAGTTGTTTCTATGGACTACAGAACACCTCCCCGGCTGTAATAAAGACGAGGAGGGGAGGTGTTCTGTAGTCCTAACCCACTTTCTGTCCTAGAGTGATAACACTGCTCCTTAATAGATAAAATATATTTTTATTATATAAAATACATGAGTGTTGTTATCCTAGGACAGGACATGTGTTACTGTCAGGACTAGGGATAATCTTGGGTTCTGTCCGAACACAAAAAGTAATGCCGCGTACACACGGTCGGACTTTACGGCAGACTTTGCCCGGCGGACTTTTCGACGGACTTTACGAATGAATGAACGGACTTGCCTACACACAATGCACCAAAGTCCGTCGAATTCGTACGTGATGATGTACGACCGGACTAAAACAAGGAAGTTCATAGCCAGTAGCCAAAAGTTGCCCTAGCGTGGCTTTTTGTCCATCGAACTAGCATACAGACGAGCGGACTTTTCGACCGGACTCGATTTCGATGGATTGATTTAAAACATGTTTCAAATCTAAGTCCGTCCAACTTTTGAGAAAACAAAGTCCGCTGGAGCCCACACACGATCGAATTGTCCGACGAAATCCCGTCCGCCGGGCAAAGTCTGACGTAAAGTCCGCTCGTGTGTACGCGGCATTAGCTGCACATTGCTGAGTCAATGAGCTGTGGGCTGGAGATTAGCAGACATAAATGAAAGGAGTCTGAAAACTAAGCACTAAAAAGGAACCCATGCCTTTTAACCTGACTAGTGATAAATGCATAATAACTTTACTCATACACAGTAAAACCTTGGATTGCCAGCATAATTACTGGAAACGTGCTTGTAATCCAAAACACTCGTATATCAAACCGAGTTTCCCCAAAAAATGAATGGAAACTCAAATCATTCGTTCCACAACCATTTATCCATAGGTCCTTCACTTACTTTATAGTCCATATAAAAAGATTATAGCAATGTGACTTTGAGGCAACTTCAGGGAATGCTAAGGGCTCATCCACACTGCAGCTCAAAAAAAAAAAAAAAAAAAAGAAAAAAAAGCTTAAAGCTTTCGTTTCAGCTTGAAGAAGCTTCTGCTTTTTCTGTGCTCTAGTGCATGTTTTTTTTAGCTTCTTTGAGCTCCTTTGAGCTTTTTTGAGCAATAGCGTTTTTTTTTTACAAATCCTCCTTAAGTCTATGGGCACAAGTCCGATAGAAATCACCTTGAAGTAGCACAGGAAACTTTTCTAAAGTTGAAGTGACTTCAGTAGTGCTAATTAAGCAAGTTCTCAAGTTCTCATTGACTAAAATGGGATTTCTCTTCTCTTTTATACTCAGTTGTGACGCAACGCTACTCACATTGCAAGGCATCACTCGTTTATCAAGTTAAAATTTATAAAAAAATGTTGCTCATCTTATAAAACACTCGCAGACCGAGTTACTCGCAATCCAAGGTTTTACTGTAGTATGCTTAATCGTGTTAGGAAGGTACTGAAGCTGAAGGATCAGCATTACAGTCAAACAATCTGCATTTTCAGAAGGAAAGATCAACAATAGAGACACAGATTTTGCTCAGCATATGTTTTATTGAAGTCTTCTACATGAAATACCCGTAAGGCTGACTGTACCCATGTCATGTACCAAACTGTTCCCATGTCGCTCTGCACTTTTATTGTTGACATACAAGTGCTAGAAATAAATACTAACAAATAAGTGGTATAAACAAAGCAGCAATAAATGGAAATAGAGCAACTCCTAAAAATAAACATGGGAGCCAAATATACCTGCTACATGCTGGGATCTCGTCGTCTCATTAAATACTGCGCCATCCAAAAATTCAACGCTTTGGTTACAAAGAGGTTGTTTTTTTTGTCATTGCATACTATCAGCTTTTATGGTATTGTCATTGTGATTTTGTTAGTCTACAATTCTATTTAGGATAGGTTACTCTCCAGCTGAGAACTCTTTTATGTTGAAATATGTGTTGAGATTTCTAAAGATGGTTTATGAAATGGGTGTAAGGCTGTAGGAAAATGTTAGCATGAATGTCAGCACGGAGACTAAAGTGGTATTAAACCCAAAACGAGAAATGTAATATATCACAGCTTAATAATCATCAGATGTAGTGGCTGCATTCATTTTCTTTTCTTTGGCCTTTTCCCTCTCTTTTCACCTGGTGACCTGGGCAGCTTTTTCCTTTTGGGATAAAGGTTTTGCATGAATAAATAAAAGCTCATCGTTTTAATCACCCCTACCAGTGTTAAGTGGTTTGTCTCATCCATTTAAACTGATACATTCTGCTGGACACGCTATGAAAAACAACTGGCTGGGTTACCAGATGAAAATAGAAGAAAGAAAGTCTAAAGAAAACGAATGCAGCGATCAGATTGGTCAGCTGTAATATATTACATTTTTGGTTTGAGGTTTAACACCGTTTTAAAATGTAATGAATTTTTTCGGGAGCTTTTGCTATAATGTGCAAGTATACACAGCATATCTGGACATTTTGGCACACTTCCCTCTGGTGCTGGGATGCCTGTGATCTCCCTTGTGGCTGCATCACTGGTGCTTTTATTTTCTCCCCATTTTATTCCAGATTCAGAGGTCTTTGCCCGTCTTGATTGGCTAGGCCAAGATAAAGTAACTCAAGCGCAAGCGCACAGTTCATTTAAAGTGATTGTAAAGTCTTGTTTTTTTTTTCTATAAAAATAACAAACATGTTATACTTATATGCTCTGTGCAGTGGTTTTGCACAGAGAAGCCCAGGTCTTCCTCTTTTTGGGTCCCTGGCTGGAGCTCCGGACCCCTCCCTCCTGTTGAGTGCCCCCACAGCAAGCAGCTTGCTATGGGGTCACCCGAGCCGTGCTACAGCTCCTTGTGTTCATTCAGACACAGAGCTGCGATTCAACCTCACCCCCTCTCTCTCCTGATTAGCTAACTGGGTTTGATTGACGGAAGCGAGAGCCAATGGAGCCGCTGCTGTGTCTCAGCCAATCAGGAGGGAGAGTCCCAGACAGCCAAGGCAATAGACGCCCTTGCAGAACTGGATGACTGCGCTGTAGCCGTTTTTCGGCTATAGTGCGGTCGGGAAGTGGTTAATTGATTTCTAACAGACAGAGGAAAATATTTGTTTTGCAAAAGATGCATACAGGCTCTCTTCTACCATAAATATCTATCTGCTTGCAGGTTTTTTTTTCTTATTGCAAGTTCAGTGTCATATAAAGTGTATGTACAGCCAATTGTTTTTTTGTTTTTTTATCATAGGGTAGTGCCTGTCAGGTTTTATTGCTGCCTGTGTTTCCACAAAGTTGATTCGCTCTCTCTATATGTCCTGTTGATGTGGCAGTTCCATTTTTTTTTCATGTCACGCTATATTTGATAAATATAAATGAATATTATCAGGAAAATTACATTAAAATTAATTTTATTGCACACAAACACAACACAATATCCATTTTTGGGTAAAATATAGAAGATAGGGTTGTGTTGAGAAAATACATACCAAACATGTCAAGCCTTAAAGTCACAAATGCCCATGAAATGTCGAAAGTTACAATACAGTATCCAAACTGGTCCTCTTTAAAAGACTTTGTAGATTATCAATTTAGAGTTAAAATGGAACTAAAGTTCGGCTGTTTCATACAGTGAGCAGGCAGGCTTTTTATTGGGATTAATAAAGTATTCTGAATCTGAATTGTAGAAGAGACATGTAATGTCTCTTCTGCAGTAAAATATACTTACAGTACCTGCTTGCTCACAGCGATCCCTGGAATGCAAACTGAGCTGTGCATGGGCAGTTCAGTTTATAGCACCTGGCCAGATCCTCTACACCGGAATGACTGAGTGTAGTACACTCTAGCTTAGTGTGCTAGGTTTTTTTTCTGCAGTGTAGGTAAATTGTTTGGCTTGGCTGGCAGCCAAGCCTGTGTGTTTGAATCTGGATCAGGGTAAGTGATCCAGGGAGGCTGAAATGACTCATCAGGTAGCATCTCTGATACCTCCCTCTACTTGCTGGAACTTTGCAGAAACTTCCAGAAGAATGGGGAGAAAAAGGGGGTAGCTTTTTTAGGCCCACCCTGTTCCTCATGGAATCATGGCGTCTGCATTTTTAGTCATTAAATAAGGTTTTTGAATAGGGCTCAATTTAATTGGTCAGTCAGGGCCATATGATTAAGAAGGTTCTGGAAGGCATTCAGGTCAGGTAGGTACTGGTCAGTTAAGGTCAGGTGACCTTTCAGAACCTTCTGGAAGGCCTTTTTAGGCCTATATAAAGAGCTGCTTCACAGGATTTTCTGCCAGTCACCAGAGAAGAGACAGTGCAAGGAGCTTCAGGCAAAAGAGATATACTACTGCCAGCTCTTGTTGTCCTCTCTGGCGACATGAAGATGTTGGTGAGGCAGCTCTTGGGATGAGCGGAGGTGGCAGGAGGAGAGGACTGGATCAGGCAATGCCTTGCCTTACCTACAAGTCAAGACGAGGTCAGTCAGAAAGAGAGCGGCGGTGATTTGGAGCCATCATCGCGATGATCAAGCAAAAGGAGGCATCAGCAGTGGAGAGTTTTCAGCCCGGCTCCGCCTCCTGCACACGGAAGAGGCAGATCAAGAGCGTCGTCGTCTGTGGGAAGTCGGCGCACATGCGCAGCATCGGCGAGTGGAAAAAGAAGTGGGAGGAGCCAGCGGAGGACGTCACCAGGAGTTGGATCGTCACCTAGGTAATGTAGAATGCCAGACGAAATGCCGGGAATACAGGAAAGAAGACAAGAGTCAGCAAGCAATTCCAGAGCCGGATTCCCTCATCTGGCGGGGTCAGAGCAAGCCAGCGGGCCCATACCTGTGCGGTGTGCTTCACCCTTGCCTCCTCCTGGGGTCATCAGCAATCCAGCACCTGTTGGTAAGTTTAACACTGGGTCACAACTTTCTGCTATATCCTCCTCTCCTGAACAGCTTATTTGTGTGTTGCGTGAGCAATCTAGGATGCTACCTAATATTTATGGAGGAAATGATAGTGGCTCTGCAGGGGTCTGGTCTACAGTTTTGTCAGCTCCGAAGTCTATTTCTCAGAATCCTGTTATTAATATACAATCTTCTGAATACATGTTAGAAAATACACAGGATAAGAGTGGTAAAGAATGCATGCCTTGTGTACTTTCTCCCCTTGGTTTCCACCTAAGCACTGCCTCGAAAGAGAGAATTTGGAGTGGTGAATATGTAGATTTGAGCACGGTACTTCCGCCTGTTAGGGAATTTCCTATCAGATATGACAAAAAAGATGAAAAAGATGATGACAGGAGGAAACCAGTGCTGATATGTTTTTACAGCTGGTTACAAGCTTTTGGAATTTTTGCGGGTGTATTGTGTGAAAAATTTCCTGAAAAAAGTCCTTCCCTTTTCCAGCACATGAATATCATCTTGGAGGCTTATAGAAGTTTTAGTAGTTTATCATGGTTAGCATATGATGAGGCTTTTTTCCAAAAATTTTCAGTTCAACCTTCATTGCAATGGGGGTCAAAGGACGTCGGTCTTTGGTTAAATTTATTTTTACCACAAAAACAGCCTTTCGTAAGACAAACCGCTATTGCTACTGTAAATACCTCAGGAAATACATACAAAAAAGGGTTGTGTTTTGCGTTCAATGATAGCCAATGTAAATGGCTGAACGCATGCAAATATAAGCACGAATGTGCTTTTTATTCTGGAGCCCATCCAATTTCTTTTTTCGGAAACTTCAAACAGTACAAAGAGATAGCTTTTAAAAAAGCTTTAACACCAGTGAAGGTTCAAAGAATGCTCCCATGGTTGCAACTTTACCCAAACCAACAGATGGCTTGACTTCTCACTGAAGGTTTCACAGTAGGTTTTGATTTACCAGCTTTTGAGGGCTCTGGTTGTGCAATTAGAGGTAATTTAAAATCGGTAACAGAATTACCGCTTGTGGTAAAGAATAAATTACTCAAGGAGGTTAGGGCTGGTAGCATGGAAGGTCCTTTTGATTCCCCCCCCTTTTAAGGATTTTAGAGTTTCTCAGTTGGGTTTAGTTCCCAAAAAAGAACCAGGCGAATTCCGTCTCATTCATCACCTGTCTTTTCCTTTTGGCACTTCTTTAAATGACCAAATAGATTCCATTTTATCTTCTGTAACATTTGCATCCTTTGAGACGGCAGTACAGAAGCTGCATATGTTGGGCCCTAATGCATTGATGGTAAAGCCAGATATAAAGTCTGCCTTTCGTCTTCTTCCGCTAAATCCGAGATGTTTTAATTCTTTAGGTATAAATTTTGAGGATAAGTTTTATTTTGACAAATGCCTGCCAATGGGCTGTTTGGTTTCTTGCTTTTATTTTTTTTTTTTCAAAACATTTTTATTGAGTTTTTCAAAATCACCAAAAATACAGAGCGTACAATACAGTAAGCGAAGGTACAGGTGAGTGATATGTACAAACAGACAATTGTAACAAGGTACTCTAACAAATGAAGGTAGCAAAAACCGACCAATGATGTGGAGGAATACTTAAAAAGAGGCTTCTGTGTTAAATGCTACATGTGGTCGGATGATGCGCGATGTACAGGGTAGGTTATTGGGGTACGTCAAAAGTGAAGTAATAGGACGAAAACAACCATAAGTCTATCTAATGCTATCTAAAGTGACGCATTGTGCGCCCAGACATATGAAAGGAATAGTAATGTGTAGAACGGGAAACTTATGGGGGAGACTTCCACACCGTCTGGGTTCCACCCCTACTCCGTTCACCCCTAACGGGACCTTCACTGTGAACGGGGCGGGGTGTGTAGGGGATCAGAGTTTGCGTCCAATGGAATGACGGTGTTTCTTGCTTTTATTTTATAGCATTCTCAACCTTCATAGAATGGGTAGTAAGTAAAGTTGCGGATTCACAGTTTTCTATACATTTTTTGGGTCCAGCAGGTTCAAATGATTGTCTTTATTTATTACAATCATTCTATCTAGTTTGCAATTATTTAGGGATTCCTTTGGCGGAAGAGAAAATGTTTTCTCCTACACCATGCATAGAGTTTTTGAGTACAACATTGGACACTGTTGCTATGGAGTTTCGGCTTCCTAGTGAAAAAATCTATAGGCTCGCGCAGTTATTATTATTTATCAGAAAAAGGAAGGTAACTTTAAAAGAAATGCAATCTCTGATAGGCTAATTGGCTTTCGCATCCAGGGTTCTTCCAATGGGAAGAGTTTTTTCAAGGAGGCTATATGCGGCAATTTCTGGATTAAAGAATCTGACAGCACATATTCGAATTACATCCGACATGAAAGAAGATCTATTGGTTTGGTTAAACTTTTTAGAACATTTTAATGGGAAAGCTTTGTGGCAACAAGATTTTATTACTGACAGCGAATTCTGGCTAGCAATTGATGCAGCTGGCTCGGTGGGATTTGGGTCAATTTGGAGAAACCATTGGTGCGCATCCACTTGGCCATCTAAGTGGATATCTAAAGGTTTTTGCAAAAATATAGTTCTGCTTGAATTGTTCCCTATTATTATTTCTATAGAGGTCTGGGGTTCTTATTTTTCTAATAAAAGATTATTAGTTAGTACAGATAGTAAAGGAATAGGTTTCGCAGTCAATTTTCTTTTATCCAAGTCTCCTCGGGTGGTTTCAATTTTACGTTATTTGGTCTTTCTGTGCTTGAAGATGAACATCTGGATAAAGGCTAAGTATATTCCAGGTAAAACTAATGTAATAGCTGATGCTCTCTCTCGCCTACAGATGGACCGTTTTTTCTCGTTAATGCCAGAGTTGGATCTAGTCGGGGCATCTTGCCCTTCACATTTATGGAATCTGATTTAATCTTTCAGAACATTAAACAATCTGTGGCTGATTCTATTTTGGAAAATTGCACTTATGCATGGCTATTGTGGACAACATTTTTGTCCTCATTTCAAGTTAATGCATATTCAGAACATCTTGTGCTTTTATTTCTTCAATATTTAATGGAAAATGAATATTCATGGCCACATATTAGTAAAGTTTTATCCGGTGTTTCCTTTTTTCTATGCCTTTATAGCCTGCCTGCATGTCATAGTTTTTTCTCTGTGAGACAGGCCCTAAAGGGATATAGAAAGGCAAACTTGAAAAAGGACAATAGATCCCCAATTACCCCAGATATTTTAGATCGACTTTGTGTTGGTACATTTATGATTTGCTCGTATAAATATGAAGCCATTATTTTTAATTCAGTTTTTTCAATGGCATTTTTTGCCGCATTCAGAGTTTCTATAATTTTACCTCAGTCAAAGGCTAGTAGGTCGGGTGTCTTATTATCGAATATCATTACTCGAGGACAGTTTGAGGATTTTTCTACAAAGACTGATGCTTTAGGTATGGGATCTTGGATAACATTACAAAAGTGTCAGGATGAAAACATCTGCTCAGTTAAAACTATACGATCATATCTTGGCTTATGGCCAGATATTTCAAATTTTTTGTCTATTCACAGTGACGGTTCCCCGTTGACTATTTATCAATTTTCAGTTGTTTTACAAAAATGTTTGACAATTCTAAAATTGAGTCATCTCCGGATTACAACCCATTCTTTTTGAATTGGTGCAGCTACTAAAGCTGCTCAGATTCGTTTAGGAGAAAATAGCCATTAAAAAAAAAGGTAGATGGAGTTCAAACTCATTTCAATTGTATATTCGTCCTTATTGATTCACTGTTTTATTTCAGGTAATCATTGTACAGTATAGATTGTGGGCTATTCGTTTATTTTTTGGGCACAGAAAAGAGCAGCAGCTAGAAATTATTCGGAGAATCTGGGCCTGGATCCTTCTTCTTTTCGCAATTTACTGGCATGGAAGTAGAATATGGTTTGGGATGAGAAAGTTTTTGAGTTGGGCAGACATTATGCCATTTTTCCTGCTCCTGATATACTTATTGTTCATCTTGGTGGGAATGACATTGGAAAACGTAAAACTTTTGAGTTAATTACCAATATGAAGAAGACATTTAAGTTTCTTAGAGTAGCTTCTCCAAATAAAGTTTTAGTGTTTTCAGAAATAATACCTAGACTGAGATGGTTAGAATCTGTTATTTTCAAGTCACTTGAGAAAGTGCGTATAAGAGTGAATAAAGCTTTGGAAAGATTTCTTGTTCCAACTTTGGGAATCTCATATCGTCATCACGAGCTTGAAGGAGGATTGCAAGGTTTGTATAGACATGATGGAATCCACCTGTCAGATGTAGGTTTAGATATATTTAAACTGGACATGCAAACATGCATAGAGTCGGCCAAGGTTTGGGGATGTGTTGACAGGAGGGTTGCAGTTGACAACCCTCCTGTCGGTTGGGAGATGTTAGGAAATGGTAAAGATGAATGCTGAGTCAGCTCGAGTGGCTGGGCTGAGTATGGTTTATTTTTGAGTAATTTTGGTGAAAATATTGTTTGATGTGAAGAAAATTGATGTTTTAATTAAATATGTTGTTTAAACCAATAAACAAGGCCATGGGCAATTTTAATCCAATAAATGGCTGTTGGTTGTTTTTTATTCTATGCATGTTTACTTGGATATTTGCCTGGCGCCAGGCTATCCCATGGGAGGGAGCTTAGGAGGAGCTGCCTGGAGTATTGATAAGTACTCCAACCAATCCTTGTCCAGATGGACTGGCAGGGGGAGGGACCTCTTAAATATTCAGGGGCAGTGGAGTTCAGGTGCAAGCTGGAGATGGAGTGCTAAGGAGGCTGTTGGTGGGCCCTTAAGGGTAACCCCCTAGTCTTGGGGGGGAGACCTTGGTCCTGGGGCTCAGGTGCAGGAGGGATCCTCTCACAACACAAGGAGGAGTCCTGTCCATTGGCACGGGAGCAGGTGTGAAGACAGCAGAAGCTAGCGAGCACGTCTAGGAGATCTCGAGGGAGAAGACAGCCGAGTGGCTGGTGAGTGAGTCAGTCGGGGAGGACTGAGAGACAGCCAGAGAGGACTGAGGAGTGGCAGTTTGGGATGGCTGTAGAGTCAGTCTGGGGGGACTGTGGAGGATTGGCCAGGGGGGCTGGTGGGAGGGGCAGCTGCAGGCAGGTGGGCTGGAAGTGCCTGGGGAGGTGGTGCTCGGATCCATGGCCACGGGATGATAGCTGGACAATGCGACTTTTTTTACACACCAAAAGGGGCCTGCGGTCCCTGCCTGTAAAGGGCTATTACTAAATCTGGCTGAGTGCCTTGTCAGATCCCCCAAACAGTGTTCCAGCTAGTGTTTATGCAGACATGATTTGTGCAGGAGGCAGAAGAGGAGTGTATATATGGACTATATATAGTTGTGTCCCTAAAGAGCATCCCATGGTGCCCCTATCCCCATCCAAGTTTAATATCCCTAATAGACAAAACAAAGTTGTTGGACTGTTTCTTGACTCAAGTATGCTGTGTACAAAGCTACATATTTAAGCAGGGGCTGTCCTACGAAATTTGAGAAGGTGTGGCAGTGTTGGATTGATGCTAATGAGACCCTAGCATAATAACTAAATGTATTACGAAGTGAGGGACATTATGGTAATAATTGAAATATAGGCCTGATTAGGTAGAAGATTCTTCTTTTTGTGAGTATGTTACAATGAAATATTGTATTAATAAGAATATAAGGTTACTATCTCAAACATCATGATATAAGAATATGTTCCTGTAACGGGTAGGGTCGCTGCACGGGATAGGGGGAGATGGGAGGGGGGGGGTTAAGGGAGGGAGGGTTGGGATTGCAAGTATGTTATGTTTTGTATGTATGTTTTTAAAAAACTGTGAATAAACATAATTTTTCAAAAAAAAGTATGCTGTGGAAATTTGATGTGCCTGGCTGTGCAGGGTGGGGGATCCCTATTCACCAGCGGCTCCTACGGGGGATGCGCTACATAGGAGAAGATGCCGGCGTTGTCGAGGGACCTTTGGAAAGGTGAGTATTGATATATTTAGTTCTGCTTTAACCATGAATGATGGTGACAGATTTGTTTGAATGTTAGTGTGTGATTGACTGTCCTTTGCTCTTACCTTTTTCACTCTTTGAATTTCTGTTTATTCAGTCATGGAAGCTCAGCATCAAAAATGGTCATTACCTCAGGCAAATGAAGTAGCCTGTAATATCAGCTTTACAAGAGCAGAAATGAAATGCGATCAAGCTAATGTCTTTTTTCTTTCCTCAAATTAAAACAAAATATGTATTTATTTTTCGCATTAACAGTTACTCAGGGAAAGTATGCAGATATTGTGCTTCTTTCATAACCTCTGGTGACACCCACAAAGCTGAAATTCCTAGTGAGAGGCTCACACGAGTCCACATAGCTCTCCGGACTGTGGAATGCTGGGATCTTGCCCGGAGTCTAAGGCATGGCTTCATATTCTTTACTTTTTGCAAAGAGGAAAACATACAATTACTATAGCTCCAACCATTTTTTTTATCCTTATAGCTGAACTCCAGGCAAACATCTTAATTCACAGAATGAATACATATTTGATAGCTGGTTTTGCCTGCCAAAGGATTTGTATTTCTGTTCATCAAGTTTTGAGATTTTCACAGCTTTGCTACACCACACTGCTCTGTCCTGAAGAGGAGAGGACCTGATTTTTCTCTGCTGCATTTCAGTAATGCTTACAGGTCCTCCTCAAGCTTGTTACTGGGCAGTGAAAGGGAAATGAGTACACTGATGGGCTCATCTCTCTGTCACTCTGCTTTTTTCTTGCTATCAGCATGACTAAATGCACTGCAGCACAACTGATTGGCTTCCTGTGTGCTTCTCCCTCCCAATCTCTGAGCTCTGCTCTACAGGGACTACAAAAGGTTGATATCAAGTCATATATTTATACTGCATGGAGTTAAAAAATAATTTTAACGATGCATTAATGATTAATTAGTTGTATTAAATTGTAAAATTTATGTCTGCCTGGAGTTCAGCTTTAAAGTGTATGTAAAGCAATAGCGATGATCTCTACAAGTTGAAAAATATCTACTTCTAGGTAGTTGTCAGTAGAATGAGTTTCCACATTTGAAAATTTCCCCTCACCTACTTTTCCTGTGACAAGTAGTGATGGGTGAATCTGCTTGGGTTTGGTGATTCTTACTCTAGATTCGGCAAACCTGAACTTAGAAGAAAATGCCAGCATAATCTAAAGAGGGAAAATCTTTTAAAACTTGTCCATTTTTAGGGCTAATACACAAACTGCAATAAAAAAAAGCATGGTTCGTTGCGCTTATGGGATTCAGTGAAATGCTCTGCTCGTTTGATCTCTCCACATCTGCCCCTTTCAGGCATCCTGAATATCCCTCAATTCCCTCCTGCTTACGATAACTCGGAAGCGTTATGCTGAGGGTGGGGTAGAGGAATGAAATATGTTTATGAACTGTTGGCACTTGACAGCATTAGGTCCTTGAAACACCTATTGGAAAACTGGCACCTTCCAGCCTCCAAGATTCTCCGAAATATTCAAATTCGCCATCATATTCATACTCTTCTCCAATGCCAACCGGATTCCCCAAAATGTTTGACTACATTTGAAAATTGGTGCCATAAAGACCCTTTCCTGAAAGGTTTAGTGTCTGATTTATACGCTTCGTGATGGATACCGTGGGAACCCTCATTTCTACATACATTTCTAAACGGGAAGATGACCTAGGTAAAACCTTGAACCAGTCCACCTGGAACCAAATTTGGCTCGACTCCTCTAGGTGTTCTCGGAATATAATTGCCCAACAGAAAGCCTAAAAGTTGCTTTGTCACTGGTATATAACCCCATAATGGGTAGCCAGATTTGTCCCCTTGACATTCCCCATGTGTTTTTGGTATTGCAGGGAACCAGGTACCTTATTCCACATTTGGTGGCCCTGCCCGAAGGCTCTGCAATTCTGGACTAGCGTCTATTCAATGATCAGGTCAGTCCTAAAAGTCTCCCTAACTAGAACAAAACAGGGATGAGCATGCTGACACACCAAAGTCACTGGGATGAGGCCTAACATGTTAGGACTTTATTCAATTTGTATAACTGTGTCAGGTCTGGGCTCAGCCCTTCCTTCTCTGAGCTGGCTGCTCAGCTGTCGGCTAATTGCCAGCTCCTATCTCTCCACAGTGACTCACCTGTTGATGATATCCTGCTCATCAGTCCTGCCTACTTAAGCTGTCCAGCCCAAATGATCTCTGCCTTCACCTTGGTCAACATCACAGAGACATCTCCTGCATTCCTAGTAAAGACTTGCTTGGCTGACATTCCTTCTGGCTCCAGATCCCGCTTGCTGTTCCACTACGCTGACCCCTGGCTCCCCGACTTTCTGGCTTGTCTGACTATCCGTTCCGGTTACCTCACCATGGTCGACCAAAGAAGTTGAATGCACGTGCTCAGCGTCATATCCAGAGGTTGTCTTTGGGAAATAGATGTATGAGTGCTGCCAGAGGTTGAAGGGGTAGGGGATAACCCTGTCAGTGCCCAGACCATACGCTGCACACTACATCAAATTGGTCTGCATGGCTGTCGTCCCAGAAGGAAGCCTCTTCTAAAGATGATGCACAAGAAAGCCCGCAAACAAGTTGCTGAAGAAAAGCAGACTAAGGACATAGATTACTGGAACCATGTCCTGTGGTCTGATGAGACAAAGATAAACTTATTTGGTTCAGATGGTGTCAAGCGTGTGTGGCAGCAACCAGGTGAGGAGTACAAATACAAGTGTGTCTTGCCTACAGTGAAGCATGGTGGTGGGAGTGTCATGGTCTGGGGCTGCATGAGAGGGAGCTACAGTTCATTGAGGGAACCATGAATGCCAACATGTACTGTGACATACTGAAGCAGAGCATGATCCCCTCCCTTCGGAGACTGGGGCGCAGGGCAGTATTCCAACATAATAACGACCCCAAACACACCTCCAAGATGACCACTGCCTTGCTAAAGAAGCTGAGGGTAAAGGTGATGGACTGGCCAAACATGTCTCCAGACCTAAACCCTATTGAGCATCTGTGGGGCATCCTCAAATGGAAGGTGGAGGAGCGCAAGGTCTCTAACATCCATCAGCTCTGTGATGTCGTCATGGAGGAGTGGAAGAGGACTCCAGTGGAAACCTGTGAAGCACTGGTAAACTTCATGCCCTAGAGGGTTAAGGCAGTGCTGGAAAATAATGGTGCCCCCACACAATATTGACACTTTGGGCCCAATTTGGACATTTTCATTTAGGGGTGTACTCACTTTTGTTGCCAGCGGTTTAGACATTAATGGCTGTGTGTTGAGTTGTTTTGAGGGGACAGCAAATTTACACTGTTATACAAGCTGTATATTCACTACTTTACATTGTAGCAAAGTGTCATTTCTTCAGTGTTGTCACATGAAAAGATATAATAAAATATTTACAAAAATGTGATGGGTGTACTCACTTTTGTGAGATACTGTATACTGTTTATTCAGTGACAATAATTCCTGTGCAGTGAAATGCAACCATGTGTCTCAAGGATGGACACCAATAAATCCATACACTGATGATGTAATGTCCGTGAAATAAACTAAGATTCCTTCAGTGATAAATGTCCTTGTTATTGTCTGTATAACTGTGTGTGATATATCCCTTCTTATTTAAGGACACTTCCTATACTCTTCATTATACCTTGAAGAAGTCATGTGGGCATGACGTGGCGCGTAGGACATGAGTGGAGGCATACTGCAAGTGACGCCGTTAAGGAAACAAGTTCGGCAATCATGGATTTTCGCCATTCTCACGGCTTTTAAATGTGAGTTTATGTGCCCCTTCTTTTAAATAAACCTGTTGAAACGTTATTACACCACGAGAGTGTTCCTTTCTATACATCCCCATTTGGAGGATACAGGAGAGGACCCCCTAGGAGCATTATAGAACCGGCATGACCACAATAGAGAGCTAACGTTGGGAAAGCATACAGAGAACCCCCAGAGGTGACCTGACCAAATTTCAACACCCTTGAGAGATATCACTATATGCTTTATCAAGTGCATTTAGGGGAGAGGCTAGAGAGCACAGTGGTGACATGGGAAGAGAGCGATCAAGTAACCTTATATTACTGGATACAGGGGGTCCACTAGTTACAAACATCCGACTTACAAACGACTCCTACTTACAAACGGAGGGAGACAACAGGAAGTGAGAGGAAATCTACTTCTAGGAAGGGAAATTCACTCCTGTAAGAGCTATTATGGGGAAAAGGTACCTCCACTGATGCTTTATCACCAAGGCTTGTTTCCACAACAACCCAAAATTTTCAAAATCCAATTATCATTGGGACAGAAAGTGAGGTGAAATCTTCTGAACAGGGGCGCACACAGCAAAACAAATGTTACAGGAGTGTTAACCCTTCCCTATGCTATCCAAAAAGCTTAAAAATAGTTTTGTTGGCTGGAGCTACACTTAAAAAAATGTACATGTTCCGACTTACAAACAGATTCAACTTAAGAACAAATCTACAGTCCCTAACTTGTTTGTAACCCGGGGACCCCTGTATTCACTTACAATAGTGAAGGGATATATCACGCTCAGTTATACAGACTATAACAAGGACATTCATCACTGAAGGAAACTTAGTTTGTTTATTTCACAGACATTACATCATCAGTGTGTGGATTTATTAGTGTCCATCCTTGAGACACATGGTTGTATTTCACTGCACAGAAATTATTGTCACTGAATATATATGTTTAGTGGTTATTACTACTGTTTTACAGGCATTTTCACTTAATTGTTGGTGTCCATCCTTGAAACAAGTGTTTATCAATATAGAGCAGGAATTATTTGAATTACTGTATTTACATTGTATATGTTAAGTCGTCATTATTGCTTTGGCTGACAGCGCATCACTACTTATTATATTTTCAACTTTACCAATTAGCCACGCATAAGCTATATAGTGAAAGCAGCTGTTTCAAACTAATTGCACCATCTTCATAGTGGTAGCATGAGAGTAACACATTACACATTTATCTCCTCATCATTAAGATAATAAAATGTTTAGGGGTATGTGTCAAACTGAGATGTGACACCTAAGTTCCTTTTGCATATGCCATAAGACCTGTAATAAGACCTGTACAGTGGGGACGGAAAGTATTCAGACCCCCTTAAATTTTTCACTCTTTGTTATATTGTAGCCATTTGCTAAAATCATTTAAGTTCATTTTTTTTCCTCATTAATGTACACACAGCACCCCATATTGACAGAAAAACACAGAATTGTTGACATTTTTACAGATTTATTAAAAAAGAAAAACTGAAATATCACATGGTCCTAAGTATTCAGACCCTTTGCTGTGACACTCATATATTTAACTCAGGTGCTGTCCATTTCTTCTGATCATCCTTGAGATGGTTCTACACCTTCATTTTAGTCCAGCTGTGTTTGATTATACTGATTGGACTTCATTAGGAAAGCCACACACCTGTCTATATAAGACCTTACAGCTCACAGTGCATGTCAGAGCAAATGAGAATCATGAGGTCAAAGGAACTGCCTGAAGAGCTCAGAGACAGAATTGTGGCAAGGCACAGATCTGGCCAAGGTTACAAAAAAATTTCTTCTGCACTTAAGGTTCCTAAGAGCACAGTGGCCTCCATAATCCTTAAATGGAAGACGTTTGGGATGACTAGAACCTTTCCTAGAGATGGCCGTCTGGCCAAACTGAGCTGTCGGGGGAGAAGAGCCTTGGTGAGAGAGGTAAAGAAGAACCCAAAGATCACTGTGGCTGAGCTCCAGAGATGCAGTCGGGAGATGGGAGAAAGTTGTAGAAAGTCAACCATCACTGCAGCCCTCCAACAGTTAGGGATTTATGGCAGAGTGGCCCGACGGAAGCCTCTCCTCAGTGCAAGACACATAAAAGCCCGCATGGAGTTTGCTAAAAAACACCTGAAGGACTCCAATATGGTGAGAAATAAGATTCTTTGGTCTGATGAGGCCAAGATAGAACTTTTTGGCCTTAATTCTAAGCGGTATGTGTGGAGAAAACCAGGCACTGCTCATCACCTTTCCAATACAGTCCCAACAGTGAAGCATGGTGGTGGCAGCATCATGCTGAGGGGGTGTTTTTCAGCTGCAGGGACAGGACGACTGGTTGCAATTGAGAGAAAGATGAACGCCGCCAAGTACAGGGATATCCTGGACGAAAACCTTCTCCAGAGTGCTCAGGACCTCAGACTGGGCTGAAGGTTTACCTTCCAACAAGACAATGACCCTAAGCACACAGCTAAAATAACAAAGGAGTGGCTTCACAACAACTCCGTAACTGTTCTTGAATGGCCCAGCCAGAGCCCTGACTTAAACTCAATTGAGCATCTCTGGAGAGACTTAAAAAAGGCTGTCCACCAACGTTTACCATACAACCTGACAGAACTGGAGAGGATCTACAAGGAGGAATGGCAGAGGATCCCCAAATCCAGGTGCAAAAAACTTGGTGCAAAAAACTTGGGTCTGAATACTTAGGATCATGTAATATTTCAGTTTTTTTTTTTTTAATAAATCTGCAAAAATTTCAACAATTCTGTGTTTTTCTGTTAATATGGGGTGCTGTGGGTACATTAATGAGGAAAAAAATGAACTTAAATGGTTTTAGCAAATGGCTGCAATATAACAAAGAGTGAAAAATTTAAGGGGGTCTGAATACTTTCTGTCCCCACTGTAATTAGAGTTGATCTGCATATTTCAAGTCTAACAATGCTTGGCCTACTAATATGGCTGGAGAACATTGGTGTTTTCTGAGGTATTTTTTGTAATAGAACATAGAATAATCCTTATGCATTGTGAACATTTTCGCCAAAGATATCTGCAAAGATATTTGTGAAAAAGTAAAGTATTCCCACTACATGTGACGTGTTCTAACAAGACCAGGGGTCTCCAGACTTTCTCAACAAAGAGCCAGTTTACTGTTCTTCAAATTTTAGGAAGGCTGAACTGTGGCCAGTGTGAGTAGAAAATGTACTGGTGTCAGTGGGAGGAATAGTGCCCCATAATTGGTGTCAGGGAGGAATAATGCATCATCGTTGGTGTTAATGGGAGGAATAGTGCTTAATTGTTGGTGTCACTGGGAGCAATAGTTTCCCATCGTTGGTGTCAATGGGAGCAATAGTGCCTCATCATCAATGTCAGTGGGAGGAATAGTGCCCCATCATTGGTATCAATAGGAGGAATAGTGTGGCAAGAATTAAGCCCCACTGTTGCTGACAGTGGGGGAAATAATGCCCCAAGGGCCAGTTTGGAGACCACTGGATTAGATCATGGTGATATGCATGTACATTGTATTATGTATGGAGTGATTGGCAGCTTTGTGTAGCAAATAATGTATATGCTTGTATATACACAAAAAAGTCTCTGATAATCTGGAGAACTGATCTAAAAAGGTATATACTACTCCTACATTATTTAAATAGTGTATGCCTGGACCACTACTTATTTAAAGCATCTATTTATTTATTTATTTTAGTGAATTGACTTTAACGCTCTTTTATGCGGCATTTATCGAGTGTTTTTGCTTTTTGAGGTACATACCACTTAAAGGGACAGTGAATTGACATTTTCAGTATGGCATGCAATATTTGGGAAAAATGTGTCATGCGACCAAAATACGGCATGTGAAAGCCTTTCATGAATTAAGCCCCCTGTGGTAGGCTGTTTATGCTATTGATTGGTTAAATGGTCATCTCTGCAGAGATGATGCTCCAATCCCACATTGTAATGTCTAAGATGCTCTGCTAACTCTGTTCTTTTACAGGTGAGCAATAGTGAAGACCAGCACTTCAATTGAAATTCTATGCACTAACCATTTGTGTTTAGATAGTGGTAGAGATCTATCCATTTAGAATTTACATTTGTGTAAATATATGCTGTAAGAGTTATCACCTGATTAGGTCCTGATATGACCTTGTGCCAATCTCACGATATGTTGTATAAAGTTTGCATTTTGCAAATCCTGCACTTGCCTAAAGAACTTTTTATTATGTGGCATGCCACAAATTTCTGTTACACTGTTATTTCCATTTCCCCTTTCTTTGTTATTGTGGGATACTCCCTTCTTGTCTCAAAAGCAGTTTTCATGCTATGACCCATGCTATGAGCTCAAACCTACTTCATGGTCCCCAGCTGTGAACCCTATAGACTGTCCCAGACCACCTGTTATTTGTGTTTCTAACATGATCTAATGTTTTGGAGTATCCCAAACCACCCCAATTCCCCTCCTGCTACCAGTTCTACAAGCAAATACAATTTAAAAAGACATCCAAGGGTGCTCAACCTGTGGCCCACTGGCCACATTCAGCTCTCAGAGTCCTCTGATGTGGCCCTCGACCTCAAACCATTGAAACGCATGTCTGGAGTCTACAACCCATTGATCGCGATCTGGGCTTGCCGACCTCCCATCTCAAAGCATCAGAGTGCATTGAGCCAGCAGCGGAGGAAGCAGGCTGCCGTGAAGGGAGCAGGAGCCACATATGTCCCAGGAGGAGTGATACCAAGTCCACTTCGTCTGGGACTTTTCTAACAGCCTGGAGAGTGATACCAGCAGAAGCCAGAAGAGGAAAAAATGCTCAGTGTGTAATAAACACACTTTTACACTGATCCGTGGGTGCAGCGCAGTGTACCTGTGAGTTTCCTGCACGTTAGCTGTACCGAGCCATATACAGCCCCTTTGGGGATAGCACTATATTACATGTAGTATGAAGGTATTTGTCTTGTAATACATATAGTGATCAATGAAAAAATAATCACCAATCAATCCTAAATTATTGCAAAAAATCTAGAGAAGGATGTATATAAAAAGTATATATAAAGAAGTTATAATAGTAGTACTATGTAGAACAACAATAGAAGAGTAGTGGTTAGAAATAATTTTACGTACTTTAACTGTATAAAATGTATGGAGTCACAAAAAACATAATCTTGGAGAGAAAGGATCTGGAGTCCTCTGCATACTTACTATTGGGCAGGATTGCAGAGCACTCAGCAGTATTCAAGATGCAAGAGTATAGTGGGCCGGCCGACTGTGTGTATTCTGGCAGGCTCATTGTTTCCAGGTAGAATACACATGTGCAAAGGTGAAACAGGGAGATGTATCAAATACATCTGCTAGATGTACATAAAATGTAGTAATTTTTTTGACATTTTGCTACACGTAAAAAGCAGGGGTTTATTGGATATTAAGACAAAGGGAAGTGTAGATGAAAGGAATATTATGAGACCAAATTATGAAACATGATAAATAGCTTGGAAAAAAGTAATAAAAATAACTTGATGATCAGAAATATATATTACATAGGAACATAAAAAACCATAAAAAAATAAGGAAGCAAATAATAAAAGATCATAATAGCTCAAAGACATCTAGTGCTAAAGAGAGTAAATAACATATCTGTAATTCCACAAAAAGCTAAAATAATGCTAAATAGTGGAGGCAAATATTTCAATGTTAAGCAGAATCGGTGTAGAATATGATTACTGTGTTTCACCATTTTTTTTCAAATTTATTCAGCTGAATTGTATCTTCTAACTTAACTTAGTGTTTACATACTACCCTCTAATTTAAGTGGATTTCACCTTTTTTTATCTCAATCTGCTTATGCTATCATCATCATGAGGGTGTAAAATTTTAAGTAAACAAAGGACACAGACCTCCTGAGGTATGTAAACCATTTATTGAAAAAAATAAAACAATCTATATTCATAAAAAAGAGACAGAAATCCAACATGTAAACTTACGTGCTGTTTGAGTCATCCACACTAGACAGGCATACAATAGGGCCACCTGTGATCACAAGATGATAAGACGTTGTATAGCCAACATGTTTCAGGGGCCCTGCCCCTTTCCTCAGAGCCTCTTGTTTACTTTGTTATAATCACTAGTTTATTCACTTTTGTATACTCACTTGTTTGTTAGTATAGAATGTTTTATTTGTTCCAATAAATGGTTTACATACTTTACAAGGCCAGTATGCGCTGTGTCCTTTGTTTATTTGCACTCGCAGATTTCCCTGTCTGTACATGAGGTATCGGCCAAGGAATATGTTGGAAAAAGTGGAGCATTGATCCATGACTGAAGTTGTTTATCACAGTCTCATCAGATGCCAGAAACGCTGTAGGGTTTTTATATTTGTAACATTTTACTTTTACAAATGAGAAAGTTTATTTGGAAATAGCATCAGTTTACATGACAAGTGCGGCTTACATCATCAGTAATCAGGGATAGCTGAAGGAAAAAAAATATCTTCCAATATAGATTTTTGCATATACAGCACTGAAGGGATAAGAGACATTGTACAGAGCAAATATCAAGGCAGAACATAAGGCCACTCAAAACCATTCTGTACAAAAAGTGTCAAGGGGGATACAGAGACATCTGGTCAGTTAGAGTAATTAGAGGGATCGCCATAGATCCAGAAGTCAATCCAGGCTGTCCAAATGTTATCAAACTTTTTGGGACAGTTCTGCCTTTCCTACATCAACGTATAAAATGGCAGGACATTATTAATAGCAGCACGCCAGAAGGACAAGCTAGGAGGAGATTTGTAACATTTTAAGGGTAAATATCCAAAAACACTCAGTCTTCTAAAACCATCAAATTTCATGGAGATAGGTATAAACTTTATGGTTGTTATTGTAAGGATATCAGCACATTTTTTATGTAGCAGGGTGTAGTGTTTAGATACACTGTGGCCTAAAAACCATTTTGTGTTGTTTCTTCTATGTTGTTTGATTTTTGATCTTCATTTCTGAGTGGTCTATCCTATATATTGAAGACAACAAAGACCTTTTAAAATATATGTTTGTATTTTAGAATGTCTTTGTTGTCTTAAATATGTAAGATGGACCACTCAGATATTAGGATCAAGAATCCGACCACATTGAAGGAACCTTACAAATGAGTCCTTAGGCCAAAGTATATCTAAACACTACACACTATGGTAGATTTGCTGATAGCCTCAGGGTAACACCCACAGAACAAATACCTATCCTGACAGTCGAAATAAGATGATAGAAGCAGCAGACTAATATAAAAATTAGTGAAACCAATCTAAATGAGACAATAGAATCAACAGACTAAGCTAAAATCAGATGAGATGAAATACAGGCAGATACTTTACCATCATGCCAGCAGGGAGTCGTACGATTGGCCTCAAATTTATTCTGCAGCAGGACATTGACCCCAAACATACAGCCAACATCATTAAGAACTTTCTTCAGTGTAAAAAAGAACAAGGAGTCCTGGAAGTGATGGTTTGACCCCCACGGAGCCCAGATCTCATCCTCATCAAGTCTGTCTGGGATTACACGAAGAGACAGAAGGAGTTGAGGCAGTATACATCCACAGAAAAAGATGTTTTGAATAACCTACTTCTGAGTTCCTTCAAAAACTGTGTGCACAAGCACTGTGTGTACCTAGAAGAAATGATGCTGGTTTGAAGCCAAAGGGGGGGGGAGACCCACCAAAAATTAATTTGATTTGGATTTCTCTTCTATTCATTTACTTTCTATTTTGTTAATTAATTAAATAAACTTGTTAAAACTATTAGTTCTGAAAGCATTCTTAAAGTGGTTTTAAAGGCAGAAGGTTTTTTTTTATCTTAATGCATTTAATGCATTAAGATAAAAACCTTCTGTGTGCCCCCTAATACTTTCCTGAGCCCATCTCGATTCAGCGATGTTGCACAAGAGGCTCGGCTGTCTGGGACTCTCCCTCCTCATTGGCTCCTGCTGCTGTTAATCAAAGTCAGTGAGCCAATGAGAAGAGAGGGGGCGGGTCCGTGATGTCAGTGAGGGGGCAGCTCTGTGAAAGACCACTGAACAGAACAAGCAGGTAATTATAACATGTTTGTTATTTTTAAACAACAAAAAAAAAAAACCAGAGACTTTAGTATCACTTTAATTGTATTCACATCTGCCTAAAACTTTTGCACAGTACTGTGTACAGTATATATATATATATATATATATATATATATATATATATATATATATATATATATGTGTGTGTATATATATATATATATATATATATATATATATATATATATATACACACACACACACGGTGTGTATACAGTATCTATCTATCTATCTATCTATCTATCTATCTATCTATCTATCTATCTATCTATCTATCTATCTATCTATCTATCTATCTATTATATATAGTGGGACACAGCCAGTAGAAAAGTAAAGAACTGGGAGACCAGTCTTCACTACAGGAAGGAGGAAGCCTATAGAACCATGAACTCTTTCCCTCCAAGTTTCAGTGTCCCTTTACCAGGGTCTGTATGGCCAGGGAGTAGGAAGGATCGGTTAATCACATTACCACTGTGACGGGTGTCACCGGCTTCCTTTGACATGTCGGTTCCTGTGACAGGAGTGCGCAGTGAGTATCTCAGCACAGAAAGTTTTGCCACCCATGAACATATATGTGCGGTATGTAGGTGCAAAAGCCTATCCTCTTTGCCCCTGCATATATGCATTACATGGGCAGCAAGAAGTTAAAGAGGAAGTAAACCCTAATGGGTTTACTTCCTCTTTGTTTCCCTGCAAAGGTAAAGCATAATGGGCTACTATGCATCGCATAGTAGCCCATTATGTGTCATTTACCTGACACAGAAGCCTGCGATGTCACCGATGTCCCCTCTGCTACAGAGCATCCATCTTCTTTCCGGGTATCATGGCTTCGGCGCTGCGATTGGCCGGAGCTGCGTTGACATCACTCCCGCTCATGCGCACGGGAGCCGCCACTAACGGCATATCGTCATTAGCAGCGGCATGCTTAGTGCGCCTGCACGCCGATGTCTACAGCGCATGCGGTGCCTGTCTTTTTGCAAATATCTCCTAAACCGTGTAGGTTTAGGAGATATTTCTTGGACCTACAGATAAGCCTACAGCCTTAATCTAGGCTTACCTGTATGTCAAAGTGGTCTGTAAGGGTTTGCAATCACTTTAAAGTAGAAGTTCAGCCTAAAACTAACTAACTCTAAATCTACTGGCAGCCACAATCTAAGACTACTCTATCTAACCCTGTAAAGCAAAAATTGCTATACATACCTTTTCTGCAGCCGATCTGGTCTGGTCTCCAGCGAAGGATGCTGTGTGGAAGAGACAGCCAACAATGACTGGGAAATGCCAGGGAAGTGACATCACCCATAAGCCCCGTACACATGATCAAACTTCCCTACGGGAAATGTTCGATGACAGGCTGTTGTCGTGTGTGTATTCTCCATCGGACAATTGTTGTCGGACTTTCCACCAACAAATGTTGGCTAGCAGGCTTTCAAATTTTCCGAGCGTTTCTACACAAGTCCATCGGACAAAAGTCCAAAGTACAAACACGCATGCTCGGAAGCAAGGACGAGCCAGAAGCAGGTGGTCTTGTAAACTAGTGTTCGTAATGGAGAATTAATATTCGTGATGCAGCAAATTATGAAATCTCCAAATGCAGCGCACAATTCTCTTCTTCTCTAATAGGATAATAATGAAGCTGCTTTGCTGGTGATACTGATGGAGTTATTGCAAACTAATTTTCAAAGGCTTTTTTTTTTCTAGTGATATCAAGAATAATATTATTATGCTTTTTTTTTTTTTTTTATTCGGGCAAGTTACCACAACACCATTATCCCCTAGTTTTTAAGATCAAAGATACAACTATGTTGGTGTCCTTATTTTTTAAATGTCTACTCTCAAACTGTCAATTGAAGTAAAACACATAGCCAAGCATTAGTCTACACAATTGTTTTATTGTGCATTCAAAAATAAAAAAAAATAAAATTAGACATGCTATCTGCCAATAGAACTTAACCAAAAAGTGCATTCTATGCATCCAAAAAATATAGAAAATATACCAAATCAAATCATTATTCAACCAAAAAAATAATGTCAAAGCAATAACTCCAAGGCTTATAATAAATAACACGTTATCTCCTCCGATTCCGCAACATGTCTGGTTGACGAACGGCCGTTCAAAAACGAACTGAAAAGCATGAAATGAAAAACGCAAACTGAAAAGTGCTAAATGAAAAACACGAAAAGAAAAGCGCAAATCAACTCTCACCAAACTTCTACTAACACGAAATTAGCAGGAGCCCAAAGGTTGGCGCTAAAGAGCTGAAAAACCATGTAGTACGTCTAGTACATCACTACATTCGTAATTGTTGGCCAACAATTGTGTGACCATGTGTATGCAAGACAAGTTTGGGCCAACGCCCTTCGGACAAAATTCCACGGTTTTGTTGGCGGAAAGTCCGATCATGTGTACGAGGCATCAGAGTTACTATAGGACTTCCGTTGTCAGCTGCCTCCTCTGCACATGCCTACACAGAGAAGCCACCGCTGACAGCTTAGCGTGGGACTGGACCAGATCGGCTGCAGAAAAGGTATGTATAGCGATTTTTGCTTTACAGGGTTAGAAAGATTAATCTTATGCTCTGTACACACGACTGGTTTTGCCATCGGAATAAACTCCGAAGGTTTCTTTGACGGAACTCCGACGGAATTCCATTCAAGCGGTCTTGCCTACACACAGTCAAACCAAAGTCCGACCAAAGTCCGATCGTCCAGAACGTGGAAGTTCAATAGCCACTAGCCAATAGCTTCCGTCTCGTACTTGCTTCAGAGCATGCGCCGTTTTTGGTCCGTCGGAACAGCATACAAACGAGCGGTTTTCCCGATAGGAATTGGTTCCATCGGAAATATTTAGAACATGTTCTATTTCTAGTCCGTCAGAATTTTTGAAAAATAAAATGTCAGATGAGGCATACTCACGATCGGAATATACGATGAAAAGCTTCCGTCTGACTTTTTCTGTCGGACATTCCGCTCGTGTGTACGCGGCTTTAAAATGTGACTGCCAGTAGATTTAGAGTTGGTTAGTTTTAGGTTGAACTTCTACTTTAAGGTTATTATTCCTTTCTATTACATTCTCCCATGACAAATGAGCATTTATGCTGTTTCATGATTCTGTGTTATGTTTTAAACAACCCGGTACAACTATATACGTTATGGTGAGGTAGGCTAAAATGAACCAAAAAGCCCCTCACGTAATCAGTACAAAATATAGCAGAGTCTTTTTAAAACAGAATGTATTTGAATGTTTCACTTCCAACACATATCCAAAAAGTAAGGTTGAATGCAAATCATTTATATTTGCCCATGTGGCCAACTGTACATCCAGTACTGCTGGTTTATAGTACAGCCTAATATTATATGTAGCACTAGCCTACCCCTACAGGAGCTGCTAAAATTTACCCTTAAAGTGGGGGTCCACCCACACCGCCTAAAAAAAAAAAATATTAAAAGCCAGCAGCTACAAATACTGCAGCTGCTGACTTTTAATACATGGCCGCTTACCTGTCCCAGGGTCCAGCGATGTCGGCAGGCGACGCCGAGAACCCGCTCGGTTCTTGGCAGCTGCCGCCGCCATCCTAGGTGAGGGAATCAGGAAGTGAAGCGTTGCGGCTTCACTCCCCGGTTCCCTACTGCGCATGCGCGAGTCGCGCTGCACGTCCCAAGTGGTCCCCGCTCTCTCCTGGGAGCTGTGTGTTTCCCAGGAGACAGCGCGGTGGGGACGGGAAGAGGCGTAGACTCCCATGGGAGTCTATGCCGGAAGTGGGTGCAAATACCTGTCTTAGACAGGTATCTGCACCCCCCTCCCCCCTGAAAGGTGCCAAATGTGACACCGGAGGGGGGGAGGGTTCCGAAAAGCGGAAGTTCTATTTTTGTGTGGAACTCCGCTTTAACTCTTCAGCCAGGCACTTAGACATGTGCAATTCGTTTCGGTACGAATACAAATTCGGACAAATTTCTGCTTATTTGGAGATTCGGATACATGAAATAGCAACGAATAGTATCGAATTTCGTTGAATTTCTTAAAATTCGTTTTGTTTATTCGTTTTCTAACAAATTCCAAATTTTCAGAACTATTAGAATTCGGATTGGTCAAAAAATTATTGATCAATTCAGATTCTGTGTGAAGAATAGCTGGTTGTTAAAAGGGATTGTAAAGTCTCGTTTTCTTTTTTTTAAATAACAAACATGTCATATTTACCTCCTCTGTGCAAGAGTTTTGCACAAAGTGGCCCCGATCCTCCTCTTCTGGGGTCCCTCCGTGGTGGTACTGGCATAGAATGCATTAAGGTGAAAAACCCTGAGGATGCCGGCCGCCGCGTCCTTAACAACCAATTACTAATTAGCTGTCAGCGGGCTTACCCACTGACAGCTAATATGTAAACAAAACAATGCGGCAATAGAAAATTCTGGGAAAAAAACAGCGTGGGGTCCCTCCCCCCACGCTAAAATGTACCAGATCCTTGTCAATTTAAATGTGATTTGATGTGTTTTTTTTTTTCTTTATAAATGTAATTTTTGCTGTAGCATGTTCTTTACATGCTACAGATGCGCCACTTTACATGCAGACTAATGGGGACCCCCAGGCACTATATTTAAAGGAATTTTTCATTTTTATTGTTTCACTTAAAGTGGAAACCTGAAAAAAAAACCTCCTGCCTTGTTGAACACTCCCCGCGGACTGCCTGCTCCTCTGTCTGCCATTTCTTATATAGGTAAGGGGTGGGGCTACCCAGTGACATAATCGACACAGCATGTCCAGGTTGGTGACATCATAAGGGGGCGGATCACCTGCTGACATCATCGGGTGACTCCACCCTTTAGAAATTTCAGTCAGAGGAGCAAGCAGTCTGCAGAAAGCGTTAGATGAGGCCGGAGTTTTTTATTTATTTTTTTGGGTTCGGAGGTGCATCAGGCGGCATGAGATGGATCTACATCGGGGGGGGCATTGTTTTCTATTGTTTAATTAAGGGATTGTCAAAAACTCGTTAACTGTCTTCATTTACTTTTTACACATTTTTGGTGAATGGGTAGGGCTACTATGTACCCCATACTCATTCACATAGGGGGGACCTGGATCTGGGCCCCCCTTGTTAAAGAGCGCTTCCCGATTCTGATAAGCCCTCCGCCTGCAGACCTCCACAACCACAGCCCAGGGTTCTGGGAAAGAGACCCTTGTTCACATCAACATGGGGACAAAGTGCTTTGGAGTGGAGGGGCAAAGCCCCCTCTGCCCAAAGGCACCCGCCCCAATTTAAGGGCATGTGGTATGGTTTAGGAGGGGGGCGCTCACTTGTCCCCCCCCCTTTCCTGCCCTGCTGGGCTGCATGCTCAAATAAGGGTCTGGTATGGATTTTGGGGGGTCCAACGCCATTTTGTTTTACATTTTGGCATGAGGTTCCCTCTAAAATCCATACCAGACCCAAAGGACCTAGTATGGATTGGTGGGGGGGACCCCACGCATTGTTTTGTTTACATTTCAGCTATCAGTGGGAAGCCACTGACAGCTGATGAGTAATCAATTGTTGAGGTGGCAGCGGCCAGCTTCCCGGCCCACTGCTTAACAACCAGCTATGCTTCACACAGAATTTTAATTGGTTGATCAATTTTTGACCGATCCAAATTCGAATCATTCTGAAAATTTGTAATTCGTTAGAAAATTAATAAAAGAAATTTAACAAAAACTAAACTAAATTTAATGAATTTGGAATCAACACTAAACGTATTCCGAAACAAAACTAAAATTAGTAACATAACAAATATATTCAAAACAAAACAAATTTTTCTGTTCTGCACACATCTAGAAATTCCCACAGCCCACACAACTTATGCTCGTTTCTTCAATAATTAGTCTGGGGTTTTGGTTGCTTTTGGTACTTTATTGTACAACTTGGATAGGGAGGGGAATGTAGTGGGGTACAAATTCTAGTTACAATGAGGACAGCTTCTACAACTGAACTGTGGATTTCCTGCTTGATGCACCGTGCACTCTTGAGCAATTCCTCTACAGGGATAATGGACTGTTGCTCTTCAGGATACTAGCCAGTATCCTTCTTCTGCTAAACCCAGTAGCTGACTTTCCTAGCACAGAGGAGGGTAGCCAGAGAATCAGGCCCCAAGATCTTCACAGTCTGTACTCACAAGGCCTCTGGACCGAATTGTACCCTCCTTCCAATCTTCCAGCAGCACCCTCCAGTGAACCCAGACAGATCTTCACAAGGACAGCTCCCCCTCAGTCAGCTCTTCAGAACACTTGGGCCAGTGCTCCAACTTCCACGCCTCCCACCCAAGGCTACATGGCAGCAGGTGCTGAGGAGGGGCACAGCGTCCCCACCTCAGCTGGACTTTCCTCTCCAGGCAAAGACACCTTGCTGTGTGTTCCACCAAATATAAATACCCTTCCCAGCATGCATAGCAGTGGTGGTTTTTTGTTTGGGGGGGCAGCAAACAACCACCCCCCCGTGACACCTCAACCACCCCCACTGTCTGCCGGTTCACCGGCACTTACCCCCCCATCGGCACTTTTTGTCATTGCGTACGCTGTATATGATCTCACAAGGTATAGTAAAATGTTCTTTGCAATGACTGCTTTTTGGTATACATCTCTCATTTAAAGTAAAAAAAAAAAACTTTTTGTCAGATATTATGTAATAAACTCATACAAGTAATACTGTACTTTATATCCTATGTGCTTACTCTATATAGTGATTGGCCTAATTCAAAGTCCACCTGACCAAAATGCTTTCTTTCTGTCCAAATTTGGGATGGAGGCCAATTACTGATGGTGCCATGGACCACATCATTTTTTTCATTTTTTTCCATTGGCAGCGGGGATCGGCGGATACAGCGGGGATTGGCGGGCACATTGGGCTGGGGGACAGGCTATGGCAGGCATCTGGCAGCGTCCCCTGTGTCCTCTTCTCTTCTGAGATTACAGCGGCTTCTGTCGTGCTTCTCCTCCTCCTAGGCGTTCAATAGGATCGCCTGACCTTTCAGCCAATCAGGAAACGGTTAACAGTTAACAGTTCCAGACTGGCGGAGAGGCGATTCAGTGTTAGAAAACGAATATTCATTTGCTTTTCTAACATACCTGGGTGGGCTCCCAGCGCAATGTCCTGCGCTCTGAGTCCACCCTATTTTGAAGCCTATTAGAGCCTATGGCTCTAATCAGGTGCTTAAAAAAACACTCCCATCGCTGTAATTCAGGTGCCCGGTGTCCTGAACAGGGCCAGATGCCTGAATAGGGGGTGGCTGCGGCAGCCATAGATAGATTCATGCTATACATAAATCTATCCATTAATCATATAGGGGGTGGCCTGGATAGTGGGGGCGGCGTCCATTAATAGACGGGCCACCCCTGATGCATAGGGGCCCCTATCAGTTCCTGGAATTACAAGGGTCGCAACAGTCGCACTTGCGAAGGGGCTCTGGTATTCCGTCACTGTGGGGGGGGCCCAGTGGGGTTGCTATTCACAGGGCCCTGAGCAGAGAGCGTGTCTCTCATGTAACAGCAGCACAGAGACACCAGCATTACCAGTTTTATTTTCCACTCCGTCTGTCCTCTCTCACACGGAATGACACAGGACACACAGCTGATCTGCTCCCCCTTCTCCACCCTCCCCTCTCCTGTGTGCTTCGCGGGAAATGTGAGCTTGTTAGCTTCACACTTGACTGTCCGCGGAGCACACAGGAGAGGGGAGGGGGAGAAGGGGGAGCAGATCAGCTGTGTGTCCTGTGTCATCCCGTGCGAGAGAGGACAGACGGAGTTAGAAATAAAACTGTCAATGCCAGTGTCTCTGTGCTGCTGTTACATGAGAGACGCTCTCTGCTCAGGGCCGTGCTGTCCTGAGAAGACAGAAGACTCTGATGGGCACTGATAGGAGGCAATGATAGGGGACACGGATAGAGGACACTGATAAGGGACACTGATAGAGGACACTGATGGGGACTGATAGGAGGCACTAATAGGGGACACTGATAGGAGGCACTGATGGACACTGATAGAGGACACTTATGGGTACTGATAGGGGACACTGATAGAAGACAATGATAGAAGGCACTAATAGGGGAGCCTGATAGGGGCACTGATAGGGGTGCTGATAGGGGGCACTGATAGAAGGCACTGATAGGGGGCACTGATAGGGGACGTTGATAGGGGACACAGGATTTACTGATAAGCACTGAAGGTAGGCACTGATAGGGGGCACTGAGAAGGCACTAGGGGGCACTGATAGGGGGCACTGAGAAGGCACTAGGGGTCACTGATAGGGGGCACCGATGGGAGGCACTGCTGGACACTGATAGGAGGCACTGATGATCACTGATAGGAGGCACTGATAGGATTTGCTGATAAGCACTGATAGGGGCACTGATAGGGGGCACTGATAGGGGGCATTGATGGGCACTTATAGGTGGCACTGATGGGCATTGATGAGCACTGATAGGCAGAACTCATAGGCTGCACTGATGGGCACTGAGGAACACTGATAGGCAGAACTCAGCCATTGATGGGCACTGATGGGCAGCATTGAAGAGTACTGATAAGTGGCATGGATGGACGCTGTTAGGTGGCATTAATGAGCACTGATAGGTGGTGCTGATAGGCAGATTTGATGGGCACGAATAGGCGGCATTAATGAGCACTGATAGGTAACATTTGTGGGTGGCATTAATGGGCCACTGATAGGCGGCATTGATGAGCACTGATAGGCGGCAATGATGAGCACTGATAGACAGCATTGATGGGCACTGATAGATGGCACTGATGATTGGGGCACTGATTATCAGTGTAAACAATTTACTGCCATTCTTGACAGTTATTGGCAGTCCTTTCCTTTCAGGGGGCATGTGGGAAGCACGGTTTTGGGAGGATGTCCATGGACACCCTCCCAAAATTGGAAGCCCAGGGATCAGATGGAAGGGGGGCCCATCATGGTTTCTTGCACCGGGGCCCTGAAGGTTCTCGTTATGCCTCTGGCCCCTATGCTTGTAATTGTCTGAGATGGCATCCATATTCATGCTACTGATCTGCATGAGTCACTCCTATTTATCCACCAACTTCCAAAATTGCCTGCATACAGAGGAGCCAATACAGAAACAGCAGCACTGTGAAACACACAGGACTCCCTAGCTAATAATGTAGCTTTCCTGTTCAGCAGAAAAGATGCTATGTTTGACTATCTTTGTGTTGTTTAGATGCACTAGGTCCTATTGAGATGCATTTGCATTGCAGGCAATAAAGAAGAAATGCAGCTTTTGATGCATCTTGCATTTTATGCATGTGTTTGAGCAGTATTCAAATCAGTAATTACAAAAGGCAGTCTGTCTACGTAAAGGAGGACATCCTAAGGAGGACATCTACAAACAACCAGACTCAGATAAATAGTTTTTCGTGTTGCATATTATTGGAGGTTTTGTCTGGAGTTCTCCCTTATGTGTAACATTACTCATCCTGGCAATTAGTGATTTTATTAACCCTCTTTCTGTGTACAACATACTTGTATCTGAAAAAACGGGCGACAGATTCCCCTTGCTGATATTTTAGCAGCCCTGATATTGTATATTGCCGTGCTGAATGCAATCAGTGATCTTATAAACATGCCACAGTGAATGGCTGTGAGTGGAGATACATACTTGGATCAGGATGCCTGCAGCACAGAGGAAGTTTGGATAGATGTCAATTTCTGTAAACATTTTTCAATTGTGCTTTTTTGAGCCTAAGGCGGTTCCATGACTTAAGCAACAGGCTGTGTTCTCTCTGTCCTGAATATGTTTAAATGAACCTTTTGTTTACTTCAGACTCCCACAGATAATTTAATTATAATGTGTTGAACTCTAGGCATGACTGCTGAGAAGCTTAGGCTTGTCTTAACCCCCACTTATTTAAACCACAACAAACCCTGCCCCCCAAAAAGACACATAGACCACTTTGAGTTGGAAGTAGGGCAAATCCACAGCTTTATTGAACATATTAGTATAACAACCTTCAAGACACAAATAACTATGCTGGACACGGTTATACCGTGAGCATCTGTAACCAAACTGTATAGTCTAAGAGGCCTGTCTCCACCATCATTGTGAGACAGGCACTAAACTGACCCCGTAATTAAACTTGAGGGCATAGCCCATAAAGTAATACTAATTGCTGGCAAGGTAAAACTGCCACACGCAAGTCATTGGTACACTGACTAGCGCCCCACCACAGCCAGCGCTTTCTCAACACCACCAACGAGACCCAGGTTGAAAATGTCAAGGCCAATCTCATTCAAATGGACCCCATCAGGCCTTCCAGGTCTTTGTGGCACAGCACAATACCATAGATTTGGCAAACAAATTTGGAAACCTGAGCATTCACCTTGCGCCGAAAAACGCTCCAGGCTTGCACCTGGCGTGCAATGAGCCCAGACCAGGCGGGGGACAATTTCAGACCAGACAATAGTCAGGTTGGTGAACGTGGCACAGCAATGAGCAACGTCACATTTAATTGACAAAATGAGATCCACAGAACGAGGCCTACGGGAACCTGAAATCAATACAAAAGATGAGGTCAAACATAAAGGAAAAAACAAGAAGAATCCCATCTACCCAAGCGCTGCAATTTCTCATCTGAAAAACCCATCCCATGAGCAGCAGTGGCTGCGTCAATGCAAAAGGAGCGCGTGGAGAAATCCGCAGGAGGAAGGCCCAAAAGACAAAGGCGGAAAACCCGAAGGAACTGAAACCAGCTGAGATTGGAGGAATCAGCATGAACCAGATAAACGGAAGCAGGAGGGCAGACAGCAGAAAAGGAAGAACATAAGCGAACTGGGCAAAAGGGGCCCCCACAGGCCTTGAGGATTACCTTTGGAAGAATGGTCAGTTTTAGAAGTGAGCAAAAGAATAGAGACAAAAGAATCCGAGGTAAGTACATTCTTGGCCAAAATGCCATAAATGGAATGTCTATCCTTGGAAACCAACTTGCTGTTCTGAAAGGCGCCAAAGAATGCCCAGGAAAAGGCAAGCTGGAAAAGGAGAGCCTCGTAGGAGGAAAAACAAACCCTAGGTAACATAGAAAAAATACTTGTTAGAATTTGGACCGACACTGGACGCCGAGAGTCGGGGAAGCAAGTCAGACATCTCCATCCTTTCAAGACCCTCCGAACGACAAAATCCCTAGTGATGTCTTCCCAGCCAAGGAGCCTGAACCAAAAGGAGAGAGCAGAGAGAGCAGTACCCACCGAAGAACCAGAGACCTTCTTTTCTTGCAGATGGACAAGGTATGAGAAGAGAGACAAGCGGCTGTCCTGTGAGGAGGAAATGAGGAGCCCACCGCCAAGCACAGACACCCATTCAGTCCAAATCCGCCAATAGGCCACCCACGTATTTGGAGATAGAGAGGCACCGACGTGGTCTAACAGGCTTCGAAAACTAGGGTCCACAAGAACTTCGGGCAAGGGAAGCCCTCTGGAGAAGCATTCGGGGCCAACAAGCGGAAACGGTCGAACTGTGAACGAGAAAGGGAATCAGCCATAGCATTAGAAACACCAGGGACATGCTTCGCCCTAAACCACACATTCAATTGTAAGCATCTAAGAACTAAGAAACGTAACAGTGAGATTACCGGGGGGGGGAGAACGTGGGGATTGCTAGGTGACAACCTGAACCACACTCATATTATCTGTCCAAAAATTCACATGCCTGTTCCGCAATTCCTCCCCTCACAATTCCACTGCAACCATGATGAGAAAGAGTTCCAACAATGTCATGTTCCGCAACAAATCAAGTTGGGCCCATGAGGCTGGCCAGGGTTCAGCAGACCAAGCACTTTGGAAGAAGGCACCAAAACCCCAGGAGCCAGATGCATCTGTGTAGAACTCCTACTACGAGTTGGGCACTTCCTCCAGCTGCCAGCAGGAGTGACCATTATAGGTCTGCAGGAAAGAAAAGCCACACTTCCAAATCATCACGCATAGGCTTAGTTATGTGTACCTAATGATAAGGAGCCGATATGCTCTTCATTGCCCACGATAGTCTCTTGCAGAAGGCCTTACCCATGGGAAGCACCCGGCAAGCAAAGACAAGATGTCCCAACAGGGATTGAAGCTGCTGAAGCCGGAGCTTCCTGGCATCCCTGGCAAATCGCACCAATGCCTGAAGCTTAGCCAATTTATCTGCCGGTAGCCGGAAGACCATCTCCACCGAATCAATTTCGATGTCCAAAAAGGATAAAACATGGGCAGGACCCTCGGTTTTAGCAATCGACAGTGGGATGCCCAAGTCACTACAAACCTCCTGAAAGGCGGACAACATGCGAAGACAATCGTCGCTACCCGCTGGACCTATAAACAAAAAGTCATCCAGGTAGTGTAAAACCGAGTGCAATCCAGAGAACTGAATCAAAACCCACTCTAGGAAGCAGCTGAAGAGTTCAAAATAATAGCACGATATGGCACAACCCATGGGGAGGCACATATCAACGTAGTAACTGTCCTGGAAAAAAACAACCCAGGAGATGGAAACAGTTGGACGGGCAGAAGACGAAAGGCAGATTCTATGTCTGCCTTCGCCAGGAGGGCAGAAGCACCCACAGACCTAAGCAGACCAAGCGCCGTGTCGAAAGAGGTATATTGCACCCGGGACCCCTCTTTGTCAATACCATCGTTAACAGAAGAACCTGACGGAAAGGAAAGGTGATGGATCAGTCGGAATTTGCCTGGTTCCTTTTTGGTACCACGCCAAGCTGGGAAACCCGCAAGTTGTGATAAGGAGGGAGGTCAAACGGACCCGCCAAGCAGCCCATTAGTAACTCTTTCTCAATTTTGTCAGCTACCATGGACTTGAACTGCGTAGCAGAGTTCAAATTAGTGGACATTGTGGGCTCATCCGACGGCACAAAGGGAATCCAAAATCCCCGGGAAAAACCGTCCCGAAGGATCAATGCCTCCCTACTGAGAGGGTACTGGTCGAGCTAGTGAAGCATCCTTGGGACGTTCACTGGCATCTTCTGGCTTAGGAAGGTCGGCTCTGTAACCCTGTTTAGTCGTTTGGAGCCCTTTTGTTTTCCCGAAAACAGCGGACCGCTGGGTGAGCCCCTCCGCAGGTGGAACACTGGCGCTTAAAGCGACACGAGGTGTACCACTTACAGTGGCTTTCATTAAACATCCAGCTGATGCCTTTTTTGGATGCTGCCAAAGCTCCGACAAGAGCGCCGGCAGGGGACTGAAAGGTGGTTGGTCTATGTGGGCACATGAGTAGCAGCCACAGACTCCCATCCTGGCAGTCAAAACGCAGGTCTTTCCAGGCAGCCATCCTCTGGTGAAACTGGGTGTCATAATTGAACCAGCACTGCCCGCCATACATTTTGTACGCCCTCCAAATGAGATCCATGTATTCGAAGAGAGAAGAGCCCAGCTCCTGAAATTTCTCACAGAGCACCCCTGCATAGGCACAGAAACCCTGCAGCCAGTTCCCAAATGTGCAAGGAAGCTGCTTCGTCCTTTCAGCCTGAACATTAACATTTATCCACCTAGACTTATCCACTGTCTCCTTGTCAAAAGGCACCAGCGTCAGTACCTCAATTACCTCACAGTGCCAAATTTTTTCTTTGACGTCCTGTGCCAGGTGCAAACCTACTGGTGAAACAGACCATAGGGGGCCACCCAGGTGAAAATCAGACCATGGGGATGATGAGGGCGCCACACCTGGCCGTAAAGATGCGGTCATCTGTAGAAATAGCGCAAGAAATGCTACCCCAAACCACCCCACAGCCATACTCACGCAATGGAGGCTGAGCAGGGGAACCCGGCGGAGGTCCATCAGGTGCTGCCCTTTGCCGCAGGTGGTCGCTGGCAGGAGGAGCTGGATGCGGATGCTGAAGCCCGGGAGATGAACAGCTGATCCTGGGAGGAGGTGCAGAGGGAAGAGAAAGCTGGGAGTAGCTAAAATCTAAGGGAAGAAACACAGGCTGTTGTTGAGTGTAGTGGCCAGCAGGTGGCAGTGCAGCGCAGGAAAACTCACCTAGCAACGCTGGAGCCTCCTGCCTCAAGTGATCAGTGAGCCCGTCAGAGGAACAGCAGCATGGTCACTTGGGGAGGCAAGGGAAGCAGCAGGAGCAGATGAAGAGCCAGGAAGCGGGCCCGGGAGCCTCTCGCAGACGAGCTGTGCCATCGCTCACACAGGTACCAAAGCCCACGCGCCCCGCGGCACCATGCAAGGGGGGGCAGGCATAGACGCTTGGAGGAAGAGCCAGGGAGCGGGCAGAGGCCTGCCAGGGAGCTGGCAACCTCCCACTGTGTGGATGGGTGAGGCCCGAAATTGATAACGGCGCCTGCATGACACGCGGTACTGGGAGAGGAGAGAGAAACATCAGCAGCAGCTCCCCCCCTGCAGGGCACCGAGAGCTGATTGCAGGGGATTGGATCCGGAGGGGGTGTGGTGAAAGCCCAAGCAGCCACCCAATGATAACCTGCGGAGTGCGGTGGGGCTCTGGGGCTCCTACAGCGGGGGAGATGCTGCGGAGCTGCAAGGGGAGGCCTGGGCAAGCTGCGGCCATGGCTGGAAGCATTCTGTGATCCACGTGTAGTGCGGGACTGGGGGTGAGAAGAGGAGCCAGCACCATCAGTGCCAGTGGCTCCGCTATCTGTCCTAGAGGCACGAGTTGCTACCCTAGGAGGGCTGGGGCTCAGTCTGGAGGGCGGGCGGGTGGCCCTGCGGACCCTGGAAGCTGGCAGCCTGCAAGCCTCGGAGGCATCTATGGGAGGTGGGGTGAGGGCCGGGGAAACAGTCTCACCGGTGAGTAAAGGTAGGAGCCAGTCAGCTTGACATCTTTCTAGCAGATCCCTGACAGACACTCTCGATCAAGGCGTCAGTGTCCATGGCGAATCCGGCAGGGGAGGCCAATTCTTGTGACGTCAAATTCTCTTGAAAGTAGTGGGACATGCCTCTGCGTAGCCTTTTCTAGAGGTCTGGCTTCACCCAGTCACCTCGTGCCATTGTAGCCAATCCCAACGGAGCCACTCCAACTCCCTGATTAGGTTGACTCCCTGCTTAGTTGCCAAGCATCCAGCAGTCAAGGCTCCCTTTCCTTAGGGCGGGGCGGGTCAAGGAGCCTTCAGATTTAAAAGACACGTTAATACAACTTTGTAATCATTAAAGTTTCAATAAACGCTCCTTTTCCCAAAACATAGTTAATCCAGATCACAGTAAATACAAAACTGTCTGGCTGGTTTATTGTCCAAAAACCTTTGGAAAATATGCCAAACCTTTATTTAAGCATCTAAATGTTCTCCCCACATCCCCCTGATAGACTGTCTATCTCCATAACTTTTCATAAGAAGCAATGCATGTATCTTGCGCCTCAAAGTACAGTGTCCAGAAATTAATTGTGCCTTCTGTCTCTACCGCGCATGCGTCATTTAGTGAACTGCATCTCTATGCGTATATGTGTTGGTGTTGGATGCAAGAGCGAACAGGAGAGGGTGGCTATGTTCACAGGTATGCCCCGTACACACGGTCGGATTTTCTGATGGAAAATGTCCGATCGGAGCGTGTTGTCGGAAATTCCGACCGTGTGTGGGCTCCATCGGACATTTTCCATCAGATTTTCCGACACACAAAGTTGGAGAGCAGGAGATAAAATTTTCCGACAACAAAATCCGTTGTCGGAAATTCCGATCGTGTGTACACAAATCCGACGGACAAAGTGCCACGCATGCTCAGAATAAATAAAGAGATGAAAGCTATTGGCCACTGCCCCGTTTATAGTCCCGACGTACATGTTTTACGTCACCGCGTTTAAAACGATCGTATTTTCCGACAACTTTGTGTGACCGTTTGTATGCAAGACAAGTTTGAGCCAACATCCGTCGGAAAAAATCCTAGGATTTTGTTGTCGGAATGTCCGAACAAAGTCCGACCGTGTGTACGGGGCATTACAGTGGAACCATGAAGAATGAATGTAGCCACCTTCATCAATGACATGGGGGCTTAGGGAAATATGGAAATATTTTCCAGGAGGTGCTCAGCAACACTGCCATTACAAGAAAGAAAGATGACCAGCATTCACAGTAAGGAATATTATCTCTTAATGGGTTTAGTGACACTTTAAATTTATTTTTTAAATGCATTTGACCTTGTATTAGCTTCTTGTAGTCCTTGTGCAGCAGGGCTTAAGGCCTGGTTCCCACCTATGCATTTTTTAGCGCGTTTTCAGTTTTGCAGAAACACACTACAGTCCATTTAACATGGTTTCCTATGAATGTAGTTCTCATCTCTGCATTTTATGGAAAGGGCTAGGGATTTATTTTTGGTTCCATAGACTTCAATGGATCAAAAATGCGTATTGAAAAATGCAAAATGCACCTGGAATATGCAAACTGCAGCCTGCATAAGTGTGAACCCAGGCTTAGTGTGAGAGGAAGCAGCAGCACAAGCAGCCAATCATGTGCTGAAAAAAGCATGCTAATAGGTGGAGAAAGCACAGTGACGGAGAGATTAACTCTTTACTGTGTTGCTTCTCCTTTAACTGTGCAGTAACAGGCTGGGGGCAGGTTCAGGATGATCTGGGTTTAGAGAAAGTGGGTTGAATGATGGTGAAGAAGAAGACATCTAACAGCAGGGAAAAGTACCATGGAGAAAAACTCTGGATTGAAGATGAATATTGCAGAAAAAGCTGGTTCTGTTATTTTATCTTTTTTTTTGCTATGAGTTCTGCTGTAAATTGATATTCATAATATTAATCTATCTGTAGACAGGTAGGTTACCATCTGACCATCACTGCATCACTGATAGGCAGAACAGGTTTTGAATAGATTTACTATATATATATATATATATATATATATATATATATATATATATATATATATATATATATATATATATATATATATATATTATACACACACATACATATATATATACAGTGCCTTGAAAAAGTATTCATACAGTGCCTTGAAAAAGTATTCATACCCCTTGAAATTTTCCAGTTTGTCACGTTACAACCAAAAATATAAATGCATTTTATTGGGATTTTATGTGATAAACCAACACAAAGTGGCACATAATTGTGAAGTGAAAGGAAAATGATAAATGGTTTTCAATTTTTTTTACAAATAAATATGTGAAAGGTGTGGCGTGCATTTGTATTCAGCCCACCCTCAATACTTTGTAGAACCACCTTTCACTGCAATTACAGCTGCAAGTCTTTTTTGGGAATGTCTCTACCAGCTTTGCACATCTACAAAGTGCCATTTTTGCCCATTCTTCTTTGCAAAATAGCTCAAGCTCTGTCAGATTGGATGGAGAGCGTCTGTGAACAGCAGTTTTCAAGTCTTGCCACAGATTCTCAATTGGATTTAGGTCTGGACTTTGACTGGGCCATTCTAACACATGAATATGCTTTGATCTAAACCATTCCATTTTAGCTCTGGCTGTATGTTTTGGGTCATTCTGCTGCTGGACGGTGAATCTCCGCCCCAGAACATTTTGCAGACTATAAAATACCTGGCACCTAGTTGGCTGTATTAGCCAACTATCATAAGGGCCTGTCTGTAAGGTGGTGCACGTGATGCTGTCCCTTTAAGACTGCACACAATGCATAGCTGATGGGCTGCTAATAAGGAGCAGTCTCTATTGGCATTAACTGTAGGCAGTAAGGAGTAAAGTTTAGTTGTTCTGCTCACCACTCCTGGCATGCAACAGATCCAGTCCAGTATGCTTGGCAGTCTATTGTCCCAGAAGGTTCAGTCCTAACAGTAAGGTCCTCACAATCAGGTCCACAGAAGCTCAGCCCCAGCGTGCAGACACTCACGGTTCTCACTGACTGTTGGCACAAACGGCAATGGGTCCCTCCAGCTTTGGGTCCCAGCATGGCAGGAGAACTTTTAGTGTATCAGTCCTTGGCTCTGATCCTCATGTTCTCTGGTCACATAGAACACCACAATGGCACTTCGGTCTCCACACAGGTTCTGTTCTCTCTGGTGTAGTGCGCAGAGCCCAGCATTGGGTCTGCACTGTATAACTCCTCACACTAGTCTCTCCCAGAACTCTGCACAGTTGCCCAGGAAACTCATTCTGCTCTTCCCATTTTCAGGGTTTTGCTATCCCCAGTAGTTCACTGCCTCATATGCTTACATTCTATATTGCTCCTTGGGGACTACATGTCCCAAGATCCACTGTGGCCGCTGAGCCCTCCTGTCTTCTTGCCGCTGCTATGAGGAGGGAAGGGGAAGTAGGAGGAGCGAACACACACAAAACTTGAACCCACAAAAAAAATAACAATGCCATCACAGTCCCAGCATGCCCAGGGACTGTGGCCTCATAAGGGAGTGGGGTCACTGCCTATATAAGTCCATTGCAGAGCGCTCAGAGAGCATTCCAGCTGGAAAGGGCGTCGTGTCAACATCGGAAGAAGAGAAGAGGGGACAAGACAGCGCAGAAGACTGGGCCCCCGCTAGCAAAAGAGCGGGAGAAGATAGCGGAGGGGCCTGGCAGAAGAACTGGACACCGGGAGGAGACGCCGTAGAGACCCCCCAAGTCGGAAGAAGAACCCCGAAGTCCGAAGAAGACCCCCAGAGCTGCCTAATAAATTACTTTTAAAACCTGTGTAGTGTGTTTTTTTATTGACACTTTTTTCCCTATGTGAATGGGTAGGGGTACCATGTACCCCATACTCATTCACATAGGGTAGGGGGCCAGGATCTGGGGGCCCCCTTATTAAAGGGGGCTCCCGGATTCCGATAAGCCCTCCGCCCGCAGACCCCGACAACCAACAGCCAGGGTTGTCGGGAAGAGGCCCTTGTCCTCATCAACATGGGGACAAGGTGCTTTGGGGGGGCCCGCAGGGCCCCCCCAAAGCACCCACCCCCCCATGTTGAGGGCATGCGGCCTGCTATGGTTCAGGAGGGAGGGGGCGATCGCTCGTCCCCAGCCCCTTTCCTGACCGGCCGGGCTGCGTGCTTGGATAAGGGTCTGGTATGGATTTTGGGGGGACCCCCACGCGGATTTTTCCGCGTAGGGGGGTTCCCCTTAAAATCCATACCAGACCTAAGGGCCTGGTATGCCCCTGGGGGGGAACCCACGCCGGCTTTTTATTTAAAATTTGTCGCAGAGTTCCCCCTCATGATTCATACCAGACAGCTGTCAGCACTGCCTGTCGTTCATCGCGAAAGGAAAAAAAAAGTTTTCCTTTCCCGATCAGCGAGCCAGCTCGGCGCTGGCTCCCGCGATGGGGCTCGTAGGTGTCAAATCTCGCCGATAACAGCAGCGATATTGACACAATATCGCGGTCACCTACTGTATGTTTTCATTTGTTAATGCCAAAGTTGTGGCAAAGTCGTACAAAGTAGTACTCTCCCAAATTGCGGTAAAATTGCGGCAAAATCGCGGCCACAAAATCGCGGTAAAATCGCGCAACTTTGAAGTCGTATAAGTGTGAAAGGGGACTATGAATGGACTCTTCCTGGAGCAACTAATTAGTGGACACCGACAATGAAGTACAGGTGTGGGAGCGTGCGGTGCTCCACCCCAGGGAGTCTGGTCAGGACTCAATGTGTAACAAACAAACAAAGGGTTGGGGGGGGGGCACACCCTAAACCAGAATATCTGAAGTTGGTGTTTCTATAGAGACCTATATATAAATATAACCACAGAAAATAGTGCACACATACAAAAATACAAAAAGAGTAACTTTTAAATCTTACAAAGCTACTTAAAAACACCGAATCTCAATGAGCAAATATGGGTATTTAGTCACATCATATGGTCATAGCATCCTTAAGCCCACCACTCTATAGCAGCACCAACTTTAGATATTCAGGTTTAGGATGCGCCCCCCCCCCCCCCAACCCTTTGTTTGTCTGTTATACATTGAGTCCTGACCTGGGGTGGAGCACCCCACCCTCCCACACCAGTACTTCATTGTCAGTGTTCATTAGTTACTTGCTCCAGGAAGAGTCCCTTCATAGTGCAGTTTAAGCAGTGTAGTCTGCAGCTAGCACACATCTCCCATGTATGGGGATAGTAACTCCCATGGTTAAGAGAAGTGGGATTTATCTTTCTTTTTTATGAATAGTGTGGGACCCACTGAAAATTGGGTACTTTGGCACAGTGGTGGGCTTAAGCATGGCACCTTTTGTATTTTTTGTATGTGTGCGCTATTTTCTGTGGTTATATATATATATATATATATATATATATATATATATATATATATATAGTTATACACATACATACATAAATGCATGTTCGAAACATGCTAAAGTATTTCCAGAGCACTATGGTTTATCCTTCATACAAGACAAAACAGCAGTAGTTGTCTGCTTGTAGATAAGCTGATTTCCACTTGAGCTATTGAGCTCTGCAAGCAACAGGCACTTTACTGCAGGAGGTAAAGTGATAGTGGGTAACCTGTTATATGTAACCTAAAACTTCACTGGCTGAAGGTGAGAATGAAAAAAAGTAAAATCTTATGACAGTATAATGACAGTAAACTACATATGATCATAAATTGTCATATTTTATCATTATTTTTGCCCTGACCATAATAAAAAAAAAGACAGTATTTATGTACCAAACCACTATACATACTGTAACAGCAACACAGGTATATTAACCTTGCTGAAATTTTCTGGAAGTTACACAATTAGCGCTTGCAGACAGCAGAGAGGAGACATACTTCTGATCTCCTAAACAGTGAAGAGGTGCCAGGGTTAACATCTGAAGAAATAAAACCTGTGCTACTGCTGTATGGGTGAAATGACTGTAGCATGCATCCAGTGAATGACATATTGAATACTAATATAAAAAAATTAAAGGAGAGGTACAGCCAAAGCTCACAGCCCAAAGGGGGGGGGAGGGGGGGCAGAGCAGAGAGCTGGTGACTGACAGTATTTTATTATACCTTTTCATGTGACAACACTGAAGAAATTACACTTTGCTACAATGTAAAGTAGTGAGTGTACAGCTTGTATAACAGTGTAAATTTGCTGTCCCCTCAAAGTTACTCAACACACAGCCATTAATGTCTAAACCGCTGGCAACAAAAGTGAGTACACCCCTAAGTCAAAATGTCCAAATTGCACCCAATTGACCATTTTCCCTATCCGGTGTCATGTGACTCTTTAGTGTTACTAGGTCTCAGGTGTGAACGGGGAGCAGGTGTGTTAAATTTGGTTTTATCGCTGTCACTCGCTCATGCTAGTCACTGGAAGTTCAACATTGAACCTCATAGCAAAGAACTCTCTGAGGATCTGAATACATAAAGATGGCCTAAGCTATAAGAAGATTGCCAAGACGCTGAAACTGAGCTGCAGCACAGTGGCCAAGACCATACAGCGGTTTAACAGGACAGGTTCCACTCAGAACAGGTCTCGCCATGGTCGACCAAAGAAGTTGAGTGCATGTGCTTAGCGTCATATCCAGAGGTTTGCATTGCTGCAGAGGTTGAAGGGGTGGGGGGGTCAGCCTGTCAGTGCCCAGACCATACGCCGCACACTGCATCAAATTGGTCTGCATGGCTGTTGTCCCAGAAGGAAGACTCTTCTAAATATGATGCACAAGAAAGCCTGCAAACAGTTTGCTGAAACCACTGGAACCATGTCCTGTGGTCTGATGAGACCAAGAAAAAAACTTATTTGGTTCAGATGGTGTCAAGCATGTGTGGCGGCAACCAGGTGAGGAGTACAAAGACAAGTGTGTCTTGCCTACAGTCAAACATGGTGGTGGGAGTGTCATGGTCTGGGGCTGCACGAGTGCTGCCAGCACTGGGGAGCTACAGGTCATTGAGGGAACTATGAATGGTAACAAGTACTGTCACATATTGAAGCAGAGCATGATCCCCTCCCATCGGAGACTGGGTCGCAGGGCAGTATTCCAAGATGATAACGACCCCAAACACAACTTCCAAGATGACCACTGCCTTGCTAAAGAAGCTGAGGGTAAAAGTGATGGACTGGCCACAGTTATTAGAGTTCTCAGAGGGGATGCTCATCTTTGGGGGGACCTTAACTTTACGATGGACCAATCTCAAGATGCCTCACGCGGTGCCTCTCACCTCTCTTATGCACGTCTTAAGCAGTTGAAAGTGGATCTCCACGCCCTTCGTCTGATAGACCTGTGGCGGCTGTTACATCCCCAGGACCGAGACTTCTCCTTTTTCTCCCAAGTCCACCACTCCTATTCGAGACTGGACTATCTGCTGTTATTGCATAAAGATTTGTCCAGGGTGGTGTCCGCCTCCATTGATGTTATATCCTTCATGCACCGACACACTTGACACTCTAGTTGGGCCCGCTCAGAGGTGTTTGCCACATTACGGGAGTATTTCTCCATCAATGAGAATCAGAGAATCAGAATAGGGGCCTGCCTCAAACGGAAGAGAATATGTTGTATAGATGAACTCCTTACACAAATCCGTTCCCTAGAGTCCGCCCATAAAGCCAGCCTTGCATGTTCTACCTATCAGGAACCCCTCAAAGCACGCAAAGAACTTAGCTCGCTCCTATTTTACAAAACAAAACAAAAACTGGCATGGACACACCGCAGGATGTATAAATTCTCCAATATACCAGGTACATTGCTGGCCAGAGCACTGCAAGGTCCTTGCTCCAAAACATATATCTCCCACATCCTGACGTCCTCTGGCCAAAAGGTGTCTACATCAACAGACATGGCTTCGGAGTTTCGGTCATTCTATGAGGACCTCTACAATTTGGACAAGCCACTTTCTGACGACCCTAATTCCGCTGGGGGATTTACCCCTCAGTCATACCTAGCCGCATTTGGTATGCCCTCACTCCCTCCTGCGGTCCAGGAGGAGCTGGAGGAGCCTATTACAGTAGCGCAGCTGAATGTGGCGCTAGCAAACTCAAAACCGAAGAAGAGCCCTGGTCCTCATGGTTTTACCCCAACCTATTACAAAGTCTTCTTTGAGACACTTTCCCGGCCCTTTTTGTCAGCCCTCAGCTCGATCACAGAAGGTAATTCCTTCCCGATTGACACTTTAAGAGCATACATATCCCTCATCCCGAAGGAGGGGAAGGACCCACAGCAGTGTGGGAGCTATCAGCCAAATGCTCTCCTGAACACCGACCTGAAATTGTTTGCCAAGGTACTAGCTAATAGGTTACTCTTACATATCCCAAGCCTAATCCATAGGGGCCAAGCGGGCTTCGTACCATCAGGGTGGTAGACCTAATCCACGCAGCTCGGACATCTGGACGACCCCTTCTCCTGCTGTCAACCGATGCGGAGAAGGCTTTCAATCGCGTGGTTTGGTCCTTTATAGGGGCTACCCTGGAGCACATCGGACTTCGGTTGTCGATGTTAAGTTGGATCCTTTCCCTGTACTCCCACCCTACGGCTGCGGTCAAAGTCAATGAGACAAGGTCCAGCTACTTTAACATCCGCAATGGCACAAGACAGAGCTGCCCCTTGTCCCCGCTGATCTTCATACTCTCATTGGAGCCTCTCTTATGCAGAATAAGGGCAAATTCAGGTATTATTGGCTATCACAAATCCTCTGGGTCCCACAAAGTGGCCGCCTTCGCGGATGACTTAATTTTCTTTCTAACAGACCCACTCACCTCACTTCCTAACCTCCTCCCTGCAGGAGTACGGGGCCATTTCTTTAACCCTTTCATGACTAAGCCTATTTTTGAAATTTGGTGTTTATAAGTTAAAATCCATATTTTTTGCTAGAAAATTACTTAGAACCCCCAAACATTATATATATATTTTTAGCAGAGAATCTAGAGAATAAAATGGAGATTGTTGCAATATTTTATATCACACAGTATTTGTGCACCGGTGTTTTAAACGCAAATTTTTGGAAAAGGGACACTTCCACGAATTTTAAAAAATCCAAACAGTAAAGTTACCCCAATTTTTTTGTATAATGTGAAAGATGATGTTACGCCGAGTAAATAGATACCAAACATGTCACGCTTTATAATTGCACGCACTCGTGGAATGGCGACAAACTATGGTAGCTATGAATTTCCATAGGCGACGCTTTAAATTTTTTTTTACGGTTACCAGGTTAGAGTTACAGAGGAGGTCTAGGGCTAGAATTATTGCTCTCGCTCTGACGATCGCGGCAATACCTCACATGTGTTATTTGAACACCGTTTACATATGCGTGTGCCACTTCCGAATGCGTTTTCTTCGCTGCGCAAGCTCGCGGGGACAGGGGCGCTTTAAAATTTTTTTTTTTTTTTATTTATTTTATTTATTTTTATACTTAAAAATTGTGTTTAAAAAAAAAATGTTTTTTTTTTACTTTTATTGCTGTCACAAGGAATGTAAACATCCCTTGTGACAGTAATAGGTGGTGACAGGTACTCTTTATGGAGGGATTGGGGGTCTAAAAGACCCCCGATCCCTCCTTTACACTTCAAAGTATTCAGATCGCCGAAAACGGCGATTCTGAATACTGTGTATTTTTTTTAAATTCGGCGCCCTTGGCAGCCGAGTAAACGGGAAGTGACGTCATGACGTCGCTTCCGCGTTTACATTGAGAAGGCTGGAACAAAGCCGCCCACCGGAGGTAGACGATTGGACACCGGGCCTCCCGATCGCATGGGAGGCCCGGTAAGAGCGGCGGGTACTATACCTGCTGCAAGCCCTCCCTATTCGCCTCCCTATTCGCCTCCCCCCTTCATTCTTTAAGCGAGTCGACTCGATGTTCCGAGATTTTGTCTGGTCGCATCGTAATCTGCGTCTCAGGCTGCAGCTCCTCCATCTGGCAAAGCGCAGGGGTGGAATTGGTCTTCCAGACGTGAAGGCCTATTACAGGGCGGTTGTCATGAGAGGGTTTACCCGTTGGTGGCGCTATCGGTCTCTTGGATCGCAGTACCAGTGTCCACCAATGGGTGTCTTCCCAGGTGTTGGAAGACACCCACCAATGGGTGTCTTCCAACACCTGGGACCTGCAGTAAGAGGTCTCTCCTGCTGGTGGCACTGCTGCACCCTTGGGCCGTAGTACCGGTGTCCACCAGCGGGTGCACTCCAGCAGTGTGGAGCAAACAGCACCCTCTGCGCTCAGCTGTAACATAGGGTCAATTACTACAGAATACTCATAGGCTTGCCTTGGTATCTTTCTCCCTGCGCCCTGACCTTGCTGCCTGTATCCTGATTGTGAACCTGTTTCTGTTCTTTTCTGTCCTGTCCTGCTCTGCTCTGATCCGATCCCTATCCCAAGCCCATCCTGTTCTTGTCCCTCCTGATTCCCTTGGATCCCTGCCCTGCAGCCTAACCATCCATCCTCTCCCTGTCCTGCTGGTTTCCCGTCCTTGCCCATCTGCTGACTTCCCTGTGTATGACCTTGGCCTGGCTTTGTTTACGATTCCGGTATCTCTATTTACTTGTATATATTGTTGTTTGTAGTGGGTTTGTTGTGTTGGTTTTGCACTGTTTATATTCCTTTTACTTGTCACTTGTTTAATAAACACCATTATTTTTTCACTTACATGTGTTTCTGGTCTCCTCTGTGCAGTCCACACAGTCTGGTCAATTAGATCCCCTGACAGCGGTACACCTTAGTAGAGTGATTGACTGGCATTGCAATGCAGAAGCCAAACAGTGGATCAAGATGGAATTGGGGGACTCCGATGGAAAGGCCAGGTGCTGGCCATGGAATGCCACCCCCCTGCCGAGGGACCTCACTGATCATCCCACATTAGGCAGCACACTAAAGGTGGCTAGAGACACCTTCCGACACTCCTCTGTGTCCCCGATACCTTCTCCTATGGTGCCAATTTTGGGTAACCCGGATTTCCCACCCGGCCGTTTGAATCCTATCTTTAGACGTTTGATAGCGGGTGGGCGGCTTTACCTATATGATTTTCTAGGGCAGGACAGCCAACTCTCAGTAGAAGCAGGGGTACCTGCTACGGACCCTCTGTTGGATTTTTGGAGCGGTCTCCAATTGCAAAATTTTTTAAGTCAGTGCGCTCGGACCCCAGACATATCACGACAGCTTACAGACCTAGAACAAATCTGTTACAGCGGGGAACCGGTTCGCCACTCCTTATCTCTAATCTACTCCTCCTTGATTCTACCAGCAGAAGGATCTATCCCCCTGTTCATCTCTAACTGGGAAGCGGATCTGGGAGTCCAATTTACTGACTCACAGAGGGAGAAGATCTTACACTTTGCACAGAAATCATCCATAGCCACCAGAGTCCAAGAAACTTGCTCTAAGATCATGACCCGATGGTACAGAGTGCCTTCCACTCTACACCGCTTCTTCCCACAGGTTTCCAGTCTGTGATGGAGGTGTGGCACAGAGGAGGGAACGATGTTCCACATCTTCTGGGAGTGCCCCAAAATTAGGCCTTTCTGGCTGGAGGTGGCACGTACAGTCAAGCACTTGACTGATGTTTCTCTCGAAGGGGACCCTGGGGCTTGCTTGCTGCACCTCACAAAGCGACCCATCAAAAAATACAAAACCTCCCTTTACCATCCAGCTTTTAAATGCTGCTAAAGCATGCATACCCTTGTGTTGGAGATCGGAGATTCCACCGACTAAATCCCTTTGGTTTGCCAAGGTGAATGAGCTAAGAAACATGGAGGATCTCACTGCCACCTTGTACGGTAGGGAGGAGGCCTTTTGGGAGACATGGAGACCATGGCAACATTACATATACACTGAAGCATACCTTCGGGAGGTTGCACAGCCTAACTGATCCTTAGGGCTCGGGTTGCTTCCTAGTCGGGGGGCACTGTCTTTCCTTTTCCCTTCCCCTCCTCTTCACTCCTCTTGACTCTCCCTCATCCTTCCCCACCACCCCCCCCTTATCCCCCCCCCCTTATCCTCCCCCCACCCTTCCCCTATTCCCCCTTTCCTAAACTGTACCCAGTCGTTGGCTGACCTAGTCAGATAATGTGAATATCCTGCTTTGCATAACCCAACAGTTTTGTCCCATGGCTGGACTTAGCTGGTACTCGGGAGGTGAACTTCCCAGACAGCTGTGAGTGTGTTTCTTACTGTGTGACACTAGCAGTCAAATTCTTGTACTGGGTTATTAAAGCAACTGCCTAGAAGCCTCCCCTGCGCAGCGCACTGAAATCTTTGTCACACAGCTTAGTTTTTACATGATTAACACAGAGTACATAGCAGGGGGTATCGATATTCGACATCGTTATTATAACAACTAACCCTTCTTGTTACACAGTTCTGTTTTTAATATAACCACTGTCATCTGTTTTTTGACTGTTATACTGCATCATCCGGAAATAAAGGAATTACAAAAAAAAAAGTGATGGACTGGCCAAGCATGTCTCCAGACCTAAACCCTATTGAGCATCTCTGGGACATCCTCAAACGGAAGGTGGAGGAGCGCAAGGTCTCTAACATCCACCAGTTCTGTGATGTCGTCATTGAAGAGTGGAAGAGGACTCCAGTGGCAACCTGTGAAGCTCTGGTGAACTCCATGCCCAAGAGGGTTAAGGCAGTGCTAGAAAATAATGGTGGCCACACAAAATGTTGACACTTTGGGCCCAATTTGGCCATTTTCACTTAGAGGTGTACTCACTTTTATTGCCAGTGGTTTAGACATTAATGGCTGTGTGTTGAGTTATTTTGAGGGGACAGCACATTTACAATGATATACAAGCTGTACACTCACTACTTTACATTGTAGCAAAGTGTAATTTCTTCAGTGTTGTCACATGAAAAGGTATAATAAAATATTTACAAAAATGTGAGGGGTGTACTCACTTTTGTGAGATACTGTATATAATGGTTCATTTGTCCTTCCACCTATCACCAGACTCACCAAGGGAGCATCAGATGAGAGCACTGAGCAAGTCCACAAAATTTGGAAGGGGAGGCACTGGGGGAGATTTAGTAAAACTGGTGCACTCAGAATCTGGTGGAACTGTGCATGGTAGCAAATCAGCTTCTAACCTCTACTTGTTCAATTAAACTTTGGAAATTAAACCTGGAAGCTGATTCCTTTCTTTGCAGAAGTGAGCCTGATTTTGCACTCTCCAGCTTTAGTAAATCAGCCCCACTGTGTGATCACAGGGGATATATGGCCTGGTCCCTATATATAATATGTAAACTATCTTATTATTACTAGAGCTGTCTGGAATATTGTGGTCTGTAAAAATCCCCTGAGGAAGCCAAAACACGATCTATATCATGCTTAAATTTTACTAAACCCATTATTTGTTTTGTTGTTATTCATGTGATACATTTTTATAAATCCCATCCTATAATCCCAATTACCCCGTTGCCACCATTTTGTATATAAAGTTAGTTTGGATATAGTGTTGCATGACGGAGTGCTGTAGTTGTCAGTCAAAGTATTACAGCACTGAAAACTGAAAAATGGCTGAAAACTGAAAAAAATCTACACATTCCATTTAAACTGCACTTGTGTCCAAACTATGGACATATATTTACATATTCTTACCATGCAGTAAAAAAGCTATAAAGCAATTTTCGGCTGTAGCTTCTTTTAACAGAAAGGTACTCATTCTCAAACATTTTTACATATCACAACAAAAATTCTAAAGCTAGATGTGAGTCTGCTTATAACAGCCTATAAACACCTGTTATTTGTTTATATTAGCAGACTTGCAACCTACCAAGATTCTACTCTCATAGAACTAATTTCTCCACAATGCTTATAGCTACAGGCATGAATGACGGATTGTTTTAAAGCTGAACTCCAGCTTTTGATGCACTTTACATAGTTCCTTTGGGTCACCTTGGCCCACTAAACTATGTCCCTCACTAACATGTGAGGCTGCTGGATGTGCGGTATAAACTGTATGTAGCGGAGGCTACATACAGCGTACCACACTGTGTTCCGGGTTCTAGCCAAGACTTCCACGTCTCATACCTGGAACCCAGTAATGTCTATCTGATTGGCGCTCAGCCATTCAGAGTCAGAGAGGCGGGCTGATGATATCACGAACTCTGACTCAGCCAATCAGAGAGGAAGCCCAAACAAATTATGTAAAGTGTATCAAATGCTTGAGTTCAGCTTCATCATGTTTTACTGCTTGTTCAGAATATTAAAATGATTTAGTGCGTATAATCTGGGCACTGGTTCACTTTAAACCACACTAATAAATGAGTTTTATTTAAAAAAAAAAACAAAAAAAACCCATAATTTTAATGAGATATTATTTCTGTAAAATGATGACAACCAAATTTAAACAATATGACAGTTCAAATTATAATCCTAAAAGTCTTCCCATAACTTCTAATATTCTAGTATCGCTTTATTTTACGTTACATAATTTTTGTTATCTGATATTATTATTATCTGTTCATTCATTTGAAGGCTGCCTTTTAAATCTGTTACGTCTTACATGAAGAACAATACATTTATTTATTGGCACAAGTAGTTCTAATTACCTTCTTGATTTACAGGTCTATGAAACACACTCTGTTCTTGTCACATCAATTTCTTCATCTCATAAATTCTACCAACTTCCTAGCTCTGTCAGAGAATCTGTCATCACTCTATAAACAATTAGCTGATTGTCTTTGATATAAATAGACAAATTAACCGGCTGCCAAGCTGAAGTGGTCTTATTTATTTTCTTTATGGATTACTCCTGGCTTTTATTTATTGTCCAGATGACTGTAACGCTTATGCCATGTTTTTTTGAAATCAAGAAGAAAGATGTCAATTGATGACTGTTAGGTCAGTTATGACAATTCAATAAAATGTTCTAATTTTCTTCCTACAATTGTAATACAGGGCTTATCAAATGAACAATTACAAAGAGCTCCTGGAATGCCTACATTGAGTTTGTTTAACACACCAGGTTGGTAGTTATAATATTTAAAGCTGAACACTGGGCAGACATAATAAATACAGTTCTGTATTCACTAATGCATCTTTTTTTTTGTTTGTTTTAAATGCAAGCAGTTTAAGTACCTGAATTTGATGTGGTATTAGCCTCTTGCAGGCTATGTACAGCAGAGCTCAGGGTAGGAGAGGAAGAAGCAGCACAAGGAGCTGCTTCTTCCTTTCATGTGCCTCTCATTTCATGTGCAGACAAGGAATATACGGATAAGAAGAAAGCAGGATAATAGCGAGATAGCTTATCACTCTGCTTCTTATCATCCAATCCAGTCCAGTCACTGTGCTGCTTACTATTAAATGTACAGTCACAAGCTAGGAGTGGGTCAACAACAGCCTGAGACCACATGCAGTGGGTTAAATGATACTGTATGAATGAGGACAACTTTTGGCAGAAAAGAAGTACTGTACGTAGCACTCCCCTGACCTCCAGGAAGCATGGTGATACTATGAGGGATGGGGTGGACTGACATTTCATCTCAGGGTACAGATCATTTAGGCAATGGTGGGATCTGAACAGATGGGCGCCAGTCACTTTTTAGGTGAGATGAAAATAACTTTATTGCTCATAGTCCATGGTAGAGAGGGTTTAGGGTTTCAGGTGCCCAAGGTTAAAGCAGAACTCTGTCACTTCACATCTCTGAACAGGAAAAGAACCTTTAAGTTGAGACCAACACTCCTGTGTTTAGAACTCTATAGCAGACATCACCAGTAGCAGCAACCACATTCTATTATGAGAGTCAACCAGCACCAACTGGGACTCACACCTATGCACCTTCTTCTCCCAGAGAATCAACCAGCCCGCTTAGGATTCATCCCACGGTCAGACAAGGACACCTTCCAAAGGTTTAAGCTCCAGGCCTAGTCATATCCAGACTCATTTAGGCAGACAAGCCTAAAGAAGCTGTTCCAGCACACGCACCCTCCTCAGTCTAGAGCCTGGGTGAAAGAAAGCTTCCATCAGCTAGCCCCAAATATTTATAATCTTTCCCATATGGCAGCACTGGCACAGGAAACTCCTAGTGATTGACTGGGAAAAGATATGAATATTCCTAATCCAGGTCTACTCTGTGATTTAACACTAGTGCCAGAGGTGACAGCGCCATTATCTGACAGAAGAGAGAACTGACAGCCAAGCTGGACTTAGGGGAAGCTGAATATAACACAGTCTATAACTGGCACTAGCTGACTGGAGCCTTGAAGACTAAACTTAGAGACACTCCTTCTTAAGGCAGAGTGGCTACATGTAGAAGACAGCTTTAGACTGAAGGTGGGCATTGCAGAAAAAGCTGCATTTATATTTTAATTCTTAATGGGCTATTGATTTTCTATTTCTATCTAGAGTTCTGCTTTAAGTTTGACGTTTAAAACTCTGAACTGTACATATTCAAATTCAATTCAAGGTCTCAGCAGACTCTAACCCATCAAAGAATGTAATGCAACTATAGCATTAGTTCTGTCTATCAGATACCGTATATTGATGGAAACTTAACATTTTTTGGGGGTCACAGGACTAAAACAATGGGATAGTTTGGAATTTCAATGACTCCTCCCAATTTATTAGAATGAGGTATGGGGATGATGGGATTTTCTAGTTTGATATACTGTATATGCAGTATATTAGCTTTTTAAGAGTCCTCCAAAAGTATGTAGCTAATCTTCCTGGCATCATTGCTTTAGGAATTATAATCTTGGCATAACATTAATTTTAATGATGTTGATCCTCACCAACCATGAAAAGCTAAATTCATCCCAAACTGCCTAAAAGTTATCATTGCCTTGTTATAGAAAATAGAGGAAGTTGAGATCAAGCAGCTTAAGGGGTCTGCAGGAACTTTAATGCCAAGATATGTGATAGCCTCATTGCTCCAAATGAAAGGAATGGAACGTTTAATCTGGTTGGCTAAAAGTAAATTCAAATTAACATTTAATAGTTTTGACTGAAGTAGGTTAATATAAAACGACTTAAGTTCCCAGGTTTTATACACCATTTTTACATATGGAAGTTGGAGAGGACATTTTGTTGCTGAAGGCCCTGTATAAAACAATTGCTTGTTTTCTACATTATAATGTCATACTGTGGTTCCAGATTGCAAATAAGGAAAGCATGTGAGGGATACATAAAATATTATGTGGTTCTCACTCTGGAGCCATTTGACAAAATCCTGTTCTTTTTTTGGCTACTCTATTTCCTAACAACCAACCAATTCTTGTTAACATGAGAAGAAATATGGCAGCTCCCACCTTTCGTCCATTTCTGCTGCACTCTATCCCACTAGCAGGAAGACCCAAGAGAGGGATCTGCAGTCTGGGTGAGAAAAAGAGTTATCCAGGCACAAATGTGGTGGTCTCAATGGAACTGTCACATGATCAGGGTATGGACCATGATTTGCCATTTAGTGATGCCTAGTCTAGGTTGACACCCTGCACTCCAGGGTGCAGATTTCATTGTAGAGAGTGCAGATTTCATTGAAGTTGTGTCCTTTTATGTCCACAAAATGTGAGTCCCGGTGGTAGCTTCCTTTGTGTTACACCTACAAAGGTCTACAAACAATTTAATCTTCAGTTTATTTTTGCTACATTTTTATTGAGAACACAACTAAATGATCTACAATTGATCATGAAGAAGTTCTGCAACATGTAGAAAAACCTAACTGCAACAAGGAGTGATTCTGTCAATTAGAAGGTCTTATGCTTAAAGTGATTGTCTTGTTTTAAAAAGAAATAAATAACAAACATGTTATACTTGCCTCCTCTGTGCAGATGGTTTTGCCTGGATCCTCCTCTTCTTGGGTCCCTCTTTGGTTCTCCTGGCCCCTCCCTTCTGTCGAGTGCCCCCACTGCCAGCAGCTTTCTATGGGGGCACCCAAGCCGAGTCACAGCTCCGTGTGTCCATTCGGACACGGAGCCCCGCCCCGGCCCTGCCCCCTCTCTCACCTGATTGGCCAACTGACTGTGATTGACAGCCGCGGGAGCCAATGGTGCCGTTGCTGTGTCTCAGGCAATCAGGAGAGTCCCTGGCGGCTAAGACACTCGTGGACACCGCTGGACAGAGATGGGGCTCAGGTAAATATTTAGGGGGTGCTGGGGAGGCTGCTACACACAGAGGGTTTTTTATCATGCATAGAATACATTAACCTTAAATACCTTCTGCCTTTACAACTCCTAAAGTGATACTTAACACACAAACTGTTTAATTTACATTGTTTCTGTATGTGGATGATGGCATTGTAATTATTTTAATTAAAAAATCTTAGTACCTTTCCTAATCGATATACAGCTGTCACATGACCCAGATCTTTCCCAGCCTGTCTGTAGGGAAGCAGTAGTAGGAGGAGCTTCTAGTCCTCTGCTGCTAGTCACATGTTCAAAAAAAAAACAGTCTTTGGAACACAAAGTAAAAATAAATAAATAATATCAATAAACGTTTTTAAATTGGCATAAAAATATATATTTGAGATCAAATCTGTAATATTTTGTGGAAATAACATGGTAAAGGCAGATTTCTGTCAGTAACAGGCTGTGTCACACCCCTCCAGCCTGTGTCCTAGATTAAGAGAGAGGTGAATCCTCCATCAATCTACATGTAATATCCTACCACCATTGTGTTTAGCTGGTTAGTGGACATGGAGGAGGAGGGAGGGAGTGAGCTATCATTTAACACAGTGTATACGCCCACATGTGTGTGACGGGAGTCACTGTTGGGCGCAGGGTGACCAAGAAAAGAATGGACCCTGAGAATATGATTGGATTACTTCCAATGGGACAGTAATATTCATTAACAATATCTCCCAAGAAATATGAAGATTTTATCCCCTGTACACTGTGAGGTCTATGGCCAGGAAGTATAACTCCTAATATGGGCATTCCAGGAAGTTCAATGTAAGAAACCGACCGTCTATTGCTCAACGATGTTGCTTTTGTATGGATAAGTAAATCGTGTTAATCTTGTCTGAGGCAGTTTTCCCTTCACCTATTATTAAGTGTGCTAATGAACTCACCTGTTGTCTGCTAGGGGAGGTATTGACACTCAGAATAATGTTTATTGGGGGTTCGTTATGTAACCATTATGTGATGTTGTGGGTGGACCAGGGTCATTGTTCATGTGGCACCTGTAGTGATCTCAACAGTATAAAAAGAGCCTGCATTCGTTTCAATAAAGAGACTGATTCCTGTTTGACCCTCTGTACAGAGCCTCGTCTCGTACTTGGGGGGGAGAATTATTCGTATGGGTTTCTTGTTCAGCTGATTGGAGTGTTCAGTAGCTGCCTTTGTGTTTGGAAATGGAATGTCCTAAACGGCTTTAACCCCTTTCATACTCGGGGTGTCGTTACAATGTGTGACTGTCAAGAGCATGTGCACTCCTGCTCTGTCATAGCTGCTGGTTCCAACAACCTGGTTTTGGCTGTGTCATTCTCCTTGTCTGTCTGTCCACCTGCAAAGTGATTGATTGTGGCCAGTCTCTGGGTGGAGATCAAGCCTCATTTAAGCTAGCCAAGCTTGCAGTCTCATGCTTGTGAGAGTGTGTAATACCTGATCAAGCTCTCTGTCTATCTGCCCTGCTAGATTGGATTTCCCTGTGCATGACCTTGGATCGGCTATTCCTTGAACTCTGCCTGCCTTTTACCTGGACTGTCACTGAATCACTCTGCCTGTCTGCCAACCGCAAGTACCTGTTTGCTTTGCTCAGTTCATGCATGCCCTAGCGTGGTAGTCAGACACTATAGCATTGCGTAAAAGTCCTGGGGGCAACTGAGTATCGGTGGGCCTGCTTGCCTAATGGGAAAGGGGGCTGCTATAGGTGAAGAACTCAGTAGCCAGCTATAGTGTCTGACCACCTGTGTTAGGGGTAAACGTGACAGTGACTCTATCGTCACATGGGCTGCTCAGATGTGATAGGGAGTAAATTCTCAGCATAGAAACTCACTGAAAACTGAGCATGTGCAGAGCTGCCACCACAGCTGCAAAATCTCTAGCTGAATTTTGGACATGAACAGAAGGTGGGGCTAGAGAGCAGCTGGATCAACCAGAATCTCATGGCGACTGAGTGAGCATTTAATACAACATTTATTGAGAGTTTTTTATGATGTGGGATTAGTGACACTTTTATTTAATTTAATTAAATTCTCAGGCAATTCCTAGTATTCCATGATGCTATGTGCCCAGTGTGTGTGCTTGATTTAAAAAATGTCATTCTATACCTTATTTCATAGCGCCGCTCGGCGCTCACGTGACCGCCCACAGTTCCTTCTCCTGATCTGATGACTACAACCGGAGGGGCTGAGAATCCCCAGCTAACATCAGTCGGGAGGAGGGGAGCAGAGGAGGTGAGGAGGAGAGCAACAGGTGGTCACATGAGTGCTGAGTGGCGCTCTGAAATAAGGTATAGAATGCCATAATAAATAATAAAGCACACACACTGGGGTGTCACATAGCATTATCGAACACTGGAGATTGCCTGAAAATTACAAAGTTATTTTAGCAGCAGGAAGGGAGAGGCGGCCACTGTCACTAGCTGACAGGCAGAGACTGAGGGGGAGAGAGGACATAGGAGAGACAGCGGATGACGGACGCACGTAAACTGACCACGGTATTAGGGGCTCAGCAGCCAAGATAAACTGTGGTCAGTATACAGAGGGGAGGGCAGCACCAGGCAAGATCAGCCAGGTATTTTAGATGATAGAAGGGACAAATTACACAGCACAAGCACTATGCTGTTATTCATGCTTTAAAAGAATAGGATCATTTTTTTTTTTTTTAGGGTAACAAATGCTTTAGGTTAAGTCTTTAAATATAACTAGTAAGTGTAAAAGATACCGCGCTCAGACAGAACAACTTATTAAAACAAAAAGCAGCAACAATAAACCATCTAATACCTAATAGTAATAATCAAAACTAGTGTATAAAAAGTTGCGCTAAATTAATTCTTCCTTCTGCAAGAAAATAATGAATGACATACAAAGACCTGAAATAAATTCCAGATCAGGGGTGCACCCTGAATTCAATCAAGTGATAAACAAATAAATAGATAGTGAAATCAACAGTAGCAACAATTGAAATCAAAAATATGACAATTAATTAGTCAAAAAAAGTGTCCATAAAAAAATATATTGCAATAAGCCGTGTCTTCAGCCGTGGAAACTTAAAGACCAGAGGATCCAAATGTCCCCACAGAGGGTTTTTTTCTGCCTGCCCATATGACCCCGCTCTTTAGGGGGTCCACCTCCTCTGGTAAGGGTCATCATATACAGAGCTGTACACCTGAGTTGTCTTTCATTTTTGGCACTGAAGCACAAAGTTTACCATCCAGACTCTGATACCTATTGTGGATCATATCATTCACATTTACAAGTTTATTCATTATAATTTAAGGGAAGACACGGCTTATTGCAAAATATTTTTTTATGGATACTTTTTTTGACTAATTAATTGTCATATTTTTGATTTCAATTGTTGCTACTGTTGATTTTACTATCTATTTACTTGATTGAATTTAGGGTGCACCCCTGATCTGGAATTTATTTCAGGTCTTTGCATGTCATTCATTATTTTCTTGCACAAGGAAGAATTAATTTAGCGCAACTTTTTTATACACTAGTTTAAATATAACTAAAAGCTAAAAACACAAAACATCTACGTGTGACTACCACAGTTCTAAACTATAAAAATATCTGACCAAGAGTTCTAGACAGAAACATCTACTCATTTTTTTCCACTCCATAAAGCTTTTGAAACTATTTATAACTATTCCTTCACAGTTACGTACCGTACTTATGTTCTTTTAAACGCTTTTTATGCAAAACAAGAGGCGTAGAGGTACTGCTTATTATTTCTGTTTATTATGATCTACTCAAAAGATAGCGATCTTATCAGGAATTTTCACCAATTCAAGCAATGCGCCTCCATGACTCCATTTCTGAGAGGGAGTGGCTGCCACACAGAAGCTTGATGCTAATACTGTTTATCTGTACTTGGATATATAAGGTGTTTTCACATGAATATTCTTAGTGTTCTTTGGTAACATAGTACGTGAACATCCAGGTAAAATTTTGTGGATGGAGAGCTACATTTGAGATATCAATCTGCGGGAGTTATGCTTGGTGAACTGTGAATCTGCACACTTTAGTGGAACATGGAACAATTCATTTAGATCTCTGAGTTCATGTTGTATGGGAAACCTAAATTGGACAGTGAAAATGGCAATTCTTGCATCAACCATGTAATTGTTTAAATGCAGATGATGTTACACTGTGCCTCGTATTGCTTGAAAATTGCTATCTTATAAGTAGATCTTAATAAGCAGTGCGTCTATGCCAATTTTTGAAGGGAACTATAAGGAACACAAGCATGTAACTGAAAAAATGGTTTTAAATGGTTCTAAAAAATTTTGCAATAAAATTTGTAAATCCAGCATGTTTCTGTTTACATTTTTTGGTCAGATCATTATGTAGTATAGAACTGTGGTAGTCACAAATAGAGGGTTGGCAATTATATTGTAAACTAATACCTAGTGACTTCAGTTCTTATTTACTTTTCACGGGTGTTAATTTAAAAAATATGTCTTACATGTGTAGCAAAGTCCAGGGGCCCCTGAAGCCCAATGATGACCTCCAGAGTTAAGGACAGTTGACATTCTTCAGTGTAGAGTGGGTTACAAGGCATGGTGTGTGTAATGCAAGATGAACAGGTGGGCGCCAGACACTTTTTGAATGCAACAAGATTTATTGCCTCTTAAACAGAACTGTGGAAGAGAGGATTAGGGCCAGAAAACCCTTAGGTAGATGCAATGTTAATTAGCAGACTCCGAGACTTCTATAGGTAGACAGCTATACAGGTGAAGGCCTCCGCCGGACATCACTTCTGTATAGGTAGGACCGCTGTCTCCTATGGCAACAATCTTGTAGCTGTTACTAACAGTAAAGGTATTCAACTTTCTGCAATATGAACAGTTCTCTTTACCCCACACTCACTAACTGTGGGTCTTTACTCAATGAGCTCCCAGTCTCTCTCACTAGACTTCAGATCCACTAGCCACTGGATCCCCTGAGCTCTTTCACAGTAGCACTCAGTATCTTCCTCAAGCGTCACCCCCACTTCACTGCTGGGTCCCTGGTTTGCTACTCACAGATACTCCTCAAGCTTCACCCCTGCTGACACGTTATGTCCTTGGCTTGGCACTCCACAAGCGTCACCTCTGCTGTCCCACTGGATCCCTGACTTGGCACTTGCTGATGCTTTATCACTTCTTCACCATCCCCAGTTGGAGAGAAGTCTGCTCTGGTACTGGCCTCAGCTTACTCACAATGGTCTCCGGTAACAAGGTGGATGGTTCCTTTGCGGTGACAGGTTCCCCTCTACCTCCGACCATGACGGCAGAACCTTTACTTCTGGTTGGATGACAAACCCGAAGTCCCAACCCTGCACTACTTCTGGATAGGCTCTCAGATAGCCTAGCAGATGTCCCTGGGATAGGCCTTAAGTTTCTGGCCTAGCAGCCCGGGGCAATACGACACACGTCAACCCAGACAGCCATCCGGGTGGCATGGAACTCCAATCACCTGACTCCCCTCAAACAAATAGGTTCTCCCAGGGACCCAGAAAATCCCTGCCCATTGGCTGAGCCACCCCATTCATTCCTAATCTATCCTTGCATTGCCCTTGTCTTATCTAATGTCACCAGATACCCGGCCATCTAGTGACAGAAGAGAGAAGTGCAGCAATTTCAGAATTAGGGCAAAATCAATTTCACCTCCTAACAATTGCCCAAGGCAACTATCACTTGAAACATATTACATTAGGTTTATTTATTACATGGATTTGTCTAAAATTCTCATTTAGCTGCAGTTTTGCTGTCTGCTGCTTCCCTTGCTTGTGCTCATAGGAAACTGCTATTCTGGAACTGTGCAGCCAGTATCAAGCCTGCCCTTTATGAAATAGGTAATGCACAGGGTGGACTGCAAGGATTGTGGGAGGTTTAGTCTCACACAGACTGAGCTGGCGTGATAGGCTGGAAAGCAGAAACGACAGATCCCAGGCACAGTAGAGAGGTGGGTTTTCCTGTTGCTTTTGCCAGGCTGAAGAGGAAAAGTGTGGAGGTGATTCCGAGTCTGAATGCAGATAAGGCTGCTGGCAGACCATTCACTTCTGCGGGAAGAGAGATTGCCTGATCAAGGGGGAAGAATGCTGCAAACTGGTTGTACTTCACCCAACATACAGAAATAGACCACCTGCTAACACAGGAAGTTGGTGAGAGGCCGCAAATCCACATTACACTTTTTACAAAGGAGATACAGCGTTTTGTACAGGGATCACAGAGCCAGTGTCATTATCTGTGTTTACAGGGGACCAAAACCAGTGCCATCATCAGTCCTGAAGGCCGGGTTCACACTGGTACGACAGAACAGTCGTACCACTGTGGATCCACTTTGTCCTGCGACTTGAAGTCCGACATGCGTCCGACTTCCATGAACAGGGATCCGACTTTGATCCCCGACAACACAAGGCACTGTGTCTGGTATGAATCTTTTGGGGGAACTCCACACAAAATATTTAAAAAAAAACGTACCAGGCCACATGCCCTCAACATGGGGGGGGTGGGTGCTTTGGAGCAGTGGGGGGCCCTGCGCCCCCCACCCCAAAGCACTTTGTCCCCATGTTGATGAGGACAAGGGCCTCTTCCCGACAACCCTGGCCGTTGGTTGCTGGGGTCTGCGGGCGGGGAGCTTATTGGAATCTGAAAGCCCCCTTTAACAAGGGGGCCCCCAGATCCCGGCCCCCTACATCGTACCCCTACCCATTCACCTAAAAAAGTGTCAAAAATAAAACACGTTACACATGTTTTTAAAGTAATTTATTAGGGCAGCTCCGGTGTCTCTTCCGACCTCTTCTCCCCTCTCCGCCTCTTCTGCCTCCTCCACTGACATCTTCTGCCTCTGACGGTTCTCCTCTCCTCTCCGGGTCATCTCCGCTCTTGGCTGATGTCTTCTAGCCCTCTCCGGTTCTTCTCCCTCTGTCCACTGTCTTCTGTCTCTGCCGTGTCTTCTCCACTGTCTTTTCGCTCTTTTGCTGGGTCTTTTCCCTCTGTTCGTCTTCCGATGTTGACTCGATGCTCTCTCCCTCTCTAACGCTGGGTGCGTGGCGTGCCACTACTTATAATGGCATGGGGCGGGGTCACCGTGTAATGTCATCCAGAGGCCCCGCCCCTTATGGCGTCACCACCCCGTAAGAGGCCCTTGTGCTCATCAACATGGGGACGAGGTGCTTTGGGGTGGGGTGTGCAGGGCCTCCTGCCCCAAAGCACCTACCCCCCCATGTTGAGGGCATGCAGCCTGGTACGGTTCAGGAGGGGGGGCGCTCACTCGTCCCCACCCCCTTTCCTGATCTGCTGGTGCTCGGATAAGGGCCTGGTATGGATTTGGGGGGTGAACCCCACACAGTTTTTTCGATGTGGGGGTTCCCCTTAAAATCCATACCAGACCGAAGGGCCTGGTATGCTCTTGGAGGGGGAACCCATGCCATTTTTTTTTTTAAATTTGGCGTGGAGTTCCCCTTCAAGATCCTCAGAAAGTCGCATGCCAAAGTTGGATTAGTTAAGACGGCGATCCGACTTTGATCTGACTTCAGTGATATTTAATAGGCTGAAGTCGGATCAAAGTAGTGCAGGTAGCATTTTCAAAGTCGGACCGACTTGTGCCGGACCAGTTAAGACGGCCCCCATAGAGAAACACTGATTTTCACACGTCATGTGACATGAGCTCCCAATGTCGGAGCGTTTGTCGTACCAGTGTGAACCCAGCCTCAAGGGACATTATCCTGAGCACTCTGAAATAACAGTTGGGCCCCAGTGAGCTGGCCAGCAGAAGAGAGTACATTACAGACTACTGAACTGTTATGCTGTGTACACACGTTCGCATATTCCGATGAACAAAATCCATGTTTTTTATCCGACGGATGTTGGCTCAAACCTGTCTTGCATATACATGGTCACACAAAGTTGGTCGGAATTTGCGAACGTCAAGAACGTGGTGACGTACAACCCGTACGACGGCACTAGAAAGAGGAAGTTCTGTACCAAGCGCGCCACCCTTTGGGCTCCTTCTGCTAATCTTGTGTTATTAGAAGTTTGGTGACAGACGATTCGCGCTTTTCAGCTGCGTTCTTTTCCAATCGTTACTGCTCTTCAGTTTGTGCTTGTGAGTTTGTATTTATATTACGTATTTGATACCCATTGTGTTCTTGTCCGCTCGTTTCTGACTTTCAGCTCTGGCCTTTCTGTTTTTCAGTGCTTTCTGTTAGTTCGTTCTGACCAGCCGACCGTTTTGAAGCCATGAGGACCCTCACGCCGCACCAGAGGATTTATAACTACCGTCTGGCCAGAGCCAGAAGAGTTGTGGAGAACGCTTTTGGGATAATGGCCAGCTGGTTCCGCCTATTCCTTACGCCAATCAACATGGTGGAATATAAACTTAACCATATAATCCTTGCATGCTGCATTCTACACAACTATGTAAGGAGAAATTCAATGAACTATGTGGCCTCAGTTGGGCCTGAGGCTGGAATTTAACAAGAAACCCTGACGGTGTTTGAAGCTGGCCGTCCTGGCTTGCCCCCCCAAATGCCTGCGAAGTAAGACAGAAGTATGTTGAGTAGGGGGGGGCATTCAAATGCCAGAAACTGGTTAAGAAACATTTTATAAAACATTTTTTAACTTAAACTGAAAAATTTCCTTTGATTTACTGCCTGGGTTTCTTTTAGCTGTCTCCTAGGTTCTCCAATGGGCTTTTCTTTTTGGCCATTTTCTTCAATAGTGCAAATGTAATTTATTTGATACATAAGGTGACAATCTCTTCTTCAGGGAAATCTTATTATGTTGTGGGTCTGCTGCACACAGCTTGTTTTTGTTGTTAATGTATGTAATGCATTACTGAGAAAAATATTCATCACCATGAATGAATTTTGGGGAGTCACGAAAATGGCGTGATTGTGGCAAATTATAAAGCACTGTGGGTGTTATTTACTAAAGGAAATTCCACTTTGCACTCCAAGTGCACTGCAAAAGTGCACTTGAAACTGCACTTGTAGTGCAAAGTGGATTTGCCTTTAGTAAATAACCCCCACTGTCACTGTAAACACCAACTTACTACAAATATTGCTATTGAGCATTGAAAGAAGAAGCCACACATTGTTGAGTAGAAAACATTTTACTCAAAACACATTCACTTGTGCGTTAGAAAAGGGTTTTTGAACAAACCAACATCTTTGGTGTATAACTTTTTTTTTTTCACATTGTAAATATCCTTCACTTTGATAAAGTGAAGGCAATATCAGACAAGAGTATGTCCAAACTGTGTTGATATTGCCTTCATCAGATAGGGTGATGTCACCCCTGTAAAAGCCAAATTTTGAAGATGCACACAAATTGTGATTCAAACTGGGGATTTCCCTCCTGATCCCATGCCTAATGTCAACATGTGCTAGCTCCCATCATGGGGGATCAATGGATGTGTTTTGGGGGTGCAACCCCTTCCTCTCACCTACTTGAGTTGCGAGGAAGGGGTTGCACCCACAAAACGCGTACATTGATATCCCGTGATGGCAGATCGCACATGTTGACACACCATGTGCATCTTCAAAATGTGGCTTTTAAAATACTTTAAAACTTTTTTTTAAAAGCAAATATACACAAGAAAACAGTACAATTTTTGTTTGTTTTATATTCTGCCTAAAACATCAATGATGTTCTTCATTTTTTGCTGAACATCATTGATGTTTTCCTTTATATTTTCTAAATCACGATTGCACCCGATTCTCTCCCCGATGAGGATCTGGGCACTTTCACTTGTGAAATGAAATTCTTCTTCCACAAGATCCACATCACCTAAAATAAAAAACACACCATGTATTAGAAATATGCAGGCATCCATCTATTACCTGAAGCTGTGGTCTCAGACACCCACCTGTTGTGGTCACTATTTCGCCCACTTCATAAACCTCTCCCTCCTCATCCTCTGCTTGTGGTTTTGGGATTTCCCCTTCTTTAGGAGGTGGGGGGTCCCTGGTGTCCTCAGATGTCCTGAGTCTTTTCTCTCCATGTGAATAAAAAATAGGTATACTTAGCACACAGATATTTGAGGGCAGAAATAGGAATATGAAACATTGCTTGGAAGTGTCATACAATTGTCTGTTTTGGCAGAGTTCCAAGCTGAAGAGCATTTTATTTCCTTTCTAAAGCTGGAATACTTCCCTTTTTTGTTAAAGTATCACACATGTAGAGACCCTAGTATCCACTGGAGCACCTGTGTGGGACACCCTAAAAAGTTTGTTCTGGTGTCCCACACTAGTGCTCCTGCGTCCAGATGTGTAAACAGCTGCTGAGTGTCCTCTCCTTACACTGAATCAAGTTTGCATTTCATTCTAGTTACAAACCCATCTAGACAACAAACTTATTTTAATACAAATAGGCCTGAACAAATGTAGTTAACCTGTATCTGCCAAAAAAATCTTATAAGTGGGTGAACGAACAATGTTTCCTACGACAGATTACTGTGCCCATGAACATGTAAGTTTCCATTTTAAACTGTACAACAGTAAAGAAAAGCACATGGAGCAGCATGCAAGTAATAATAATAATAGGAACATATGACAACTACTTACTTTTTAGAAGCAGTTTCCTGCTCTTTCTGTACTGATCGTGCTCCCTCAATTTCAGGTCTGACCAGCGTTTCCTCAATTGCTCCTTGGATCGCCGTATCCCAAAATTCCTGTGCAGACTCTTCACAACTTTAGTCATGATCTCGGCCTTTCTCACATTTGGGTTTGGGTAAGGTCCATGCTTCCCGTCATAGTCGGCCCTCTTCAAGATGTCCACCATCTCTATAAAGGACAAATTTGAGGCCTTAAATCTCTTTCGTGGCTCCGGCCTTTCATCGTTGCTGCTCTCCTCTGCATGCACCTGTATTCTCTCCGCTATGTGCTCTCCCACTGCGCCGAAAGAGAAGAGGCGGGGAATATACTAGAAAGAATGTCAGGGGCAGGCAGAGTTTCACGCATGCGCAGTGTATATAAAGCCTAACACGCGTGCGCCGTACATACGATCTGTGAGCGGAGGACGGAGTAACAGAAGAGATGATCGTTATAACGAAGGAACAATTTACTATACTATTATAGATTGAGGCCTATATTGGGTCAAGATTAGGAGAGTTTCACCTGACATTAGGGTTTGTCTTATGTTGTGTCTTGCAGAGAAAATGGATCCCTTCAATGATAGGGAATTTCTAGGAATATTCATTGATATGTTCAGGGAGCTGCCCTATCTGTGGCAGCTGAACCACCCGTTTTCTAATAAGCAAACAAAGAGGCAGGCAGCGCTGGAAAAACTGCTTGAATTTGTGAAGCCGTTGATTCCCATGGCAGACATCAAGTATTTAACGTCCAAAATTGGTGGCATGAGGAGCACTTTTAATAGGGAGAGCAAGAAGGTCCAGGATTCCCTGAGATCAAGAGCAGCAGATGACATTTATGTACCCAGGCTGTGGTACTATGACAGACTGCATTTTCTGTCAGACCAGAGGGAACCCAGGCCAGCACTCTCCAGTCTTCCTTCAAGGCTTCCTTCCCCCCCAGCTGAGGCTTCCGACGACCAATCTGGGCCTTCCAGGCAGCAATATGTGGAGGAGCCCAGCTTGAGTCAGGTATAGCATTCTTCAAAATATTTCTGGTTGTCAAATTAATGATGTTAAATAGATGTAAGTTTTGATCACTAATTTTTGTTTTCACAAAGTGTTATACATATCAATAGACAGCAGTGGCCACAAAAAATTGGGACAAGAATGAAAAATGCTGGGCTCAGAATGATAGTCTTTTCTATTTATTAACATTCAATTTGCAACAGTCATGAGCTGAAAATTGTGTGTGATTGATGAACCAAAAACTAAAACTATGTCCCTTTTTCATACACAGGAAAGCCTCAGCCAGGCCGTGGAAAGTGGCAGCCAGGAGGTGGCTGGGCCCAGTAGTCTGCCCGAATCCCAGGTCCCTCCCCTCGGCCTTCCACAAAAAAATGTCAGGAAGAGGAGTAACCTGGAGGAGGCAGCACTTGGCCTATTTATGAAGGCTACTGTGGCCCTCAGAACCCCCCCTGTCTTCAAGAGGACTATGCCTACATATCAGCCTGCAAAATGCTGGAAATGGAGGAGGGCCAACGCCTCTTATGTGAGGAAGTTATGTTTCAAGCCCTAAATAATAGGTTGAGGGGCGAACTCACAAGCCAAAGCTACGTTTGTGAGTTGAACCATGGTCCTCCTCCTCCAGGTCCTCCTTCTCCTCCTCCACCTCCTGCCACAACTCCAACACCAGAACCACAGCCTGGAAGGAAGCATGTAAGGAAGACAAGAGAGTGATGGCCTGGGTTCAGTCTGGTCTGACAAAAGACACAGGCTGTTGTATGACCACAGCCTGGGGACAGATATGTCATCTGATGCTGTTACTGATCTCTTGTAGTCCTGGACTGGATTGTGCTCACTATTATAAGGACTCCTTAGGCCACCAATTTTGACTGTAAAATAATTGATGTGTGCCCTGGGGTACAAAGGCTTCGCAAATTTCAACAGTTTCTGCAGCGTTGCCTTCCTCTTTCTTTTGTTATGAACCAGAGGCTGAAAGTGCCCCCCTCGAATTATACTCGAGTAACCGCCATCTGCCTATATGATCAGCGTGTCATGCAGACAGACGGCGGCCATTCCACTGTTCAAAAGCTGCGCCTCCTCCTCGTCTGAGATAGGCAGAATACTCAATTTCCGAGCAGTCAGTGTACAGCCTATCACGGACATTCTCTCATCCTCGTCCATGGTATGAGGATGAGAGAATGTCCGTGATAGGCTGATCGCTGACTGCTGGGAAATGGAGTTTTCTGCCTATCACGGGCAAAGGAGGAGGCACGGCTTTTGAACAGTGGAATGGCTGCCGAATGTTATTATCACACGCTGATCGGTGGATGCAGAGCGGCACACGGAGGATGCAGATCGCCACATGGAGGCTGCAGATCGGCAAACGGAGAGATGCACAGGACACAGGTAGGCTGCACAGGGACACATGCACAGGACATAGGTAGGCTGCACAGGACTCATGCACAGGACACAGGTAGGCTGCACAGGACTCATGCACAGGACACAGGTAGGCTGCACAGGACACATGCACAGGACACAGGTAGGCTGCACAGGACACATGCACAGGACACAGGTAGGCTGCCCAGGACACATGCACAGGACACAGGTAGGCTGCACAGGACACATGCACAGGACACAGGTAGGCTGCACAGGACACATGCACAGGACACAGGTAGGCTGCACAGGACACAGGGACACATGCACAGGACACAGGGAGGCATGCAGCTGCAGATGGGCATTGTTGACCCTCTTTTCCACTTACAGTAGCTGCTGCATTTCTTCCCTTGGCTTATACTCGGGTCAATAAATTTTTCCCATTTTTTTGTGGTAAATTTGGGGCCTCGGCTTATATTCGGAACGACCTATATTCAAGTATATACGGTATTTATTTTTCACAAATACTTGCCTATGTGTTTTACTTCAAAAAGGACAGTTTGTTTGTGAGTAGGCAGGTACATTTCCTAAATACAATGTCAAATTAACAAGGGACACCAACAACAGAGGTTAAAAAATACAAGATAATAATGGTGTTGTGGTAACTTGACACACAAAACGAGAAATAATATTATGGAGAGCACTATAAAAAACAAAAAAAATGTAGATCTTGATTTAAAAAAAAAAAAAAAAAAATCTAAACAAAAATTAGAAACATTATTATGGAGATCCGACGATAAAAAATATATATTATTCAGGAGATCACAAGAAATAATAAAGAAATTAGTTTGTCAGAACTCTGTGTGAATAGGAGCAGCAAAACAACTTAATTATTCTAGCATTATAAAGAAGAAGAGAGTGCGCTGCATTAAACTATTTAAAAAATTGTAGCGCGACGAATGTGCTATCTCCAATACGAATGGTAGTTTTACCAGACCGAGCGCTTCCGTCTCGTAATTTATTCTGAGCATGCGTGGCAATTTGTGCGTTGGAATTGTGTACACATGATCGGAATTTACGAGAACAGATTTTGTCCTCGGAAAATTTGAGATCCAGATCTCAAATTTTGTGCGACAGAAATTCCGATGGAGCCTAAACACGGTCGGAATTTCCGACAAAAAGCTCAGATCGAACATTTTCCATCGGAAAATCCGACCATGTGTACAAGGCATTATGGTGGTATAGCTCTCCTTAGTTCAGATTGCCCAGTATAGTGTTTAGGAGGAGTTGATTTCTACACCCATGTGTGGTATGTACACTATGGGGTTTATTTAATAAAGGCAAATCCACTTTGCACTACAAGTGTCCTGCAAAGTCACTGTAGATCCTAGGGGAACATGCAAGGAAAATAAAAAACAGCATTTTTGCTTTTACATGATTGGATGATAAAATCAGCAGAGCTTCCCCTGATTTCAGATCTTCCCCTCAGATTTACAGCGACTGCACTTCCAAGTGCACTTGTAGTGCATAGTGGATTTGCCTTTAGTAAATCAACCCCTATATAGCTTTTTACTGTTTATCTATTTGCAATATATAGTTCTTGCATAGTTTAAATGTCTGCTGTGTAATTTCTGTTGTTTTATCTCTTTAGATACCGGGGTACTGCGAATACATCTGCAGTAAATATTCCCCCCCCCCAGCCAGGAATGTCAGAGTGCATAGTGCTATTTTGTTTATATTGATAGTTGAGAGTACAGGAACAGGGAACCCAATACATCAAGTGGCTCCTTCAGGGGCAAGCACTACACGACTTAAAAGAAAAGTATGGCTTTCCAAAAAAACAAACATTTATACTCACCTAGGTGAATGCAGCATCAATTCGATGCTGCATCTGTACCCTGCTGGCTCTGTAGTGAGATTTGAACGATCAAACAGTGCTTCAGTTCCCCCCCTCCGCTCTGAGCAGAGAGCCGTGACTGTCCGTCACCAGCTCTCTGCTTTGACCATCCAGCCCTCACTAAAGCACTGGGCCGTGGAGGGGGCGGGAGGGGCTGGCTCAGGTTCTCTCTCCACGGAACGCTGAGAGGCTGAGCCTGGACTGGCTCTGTGACATCATCTGCAGTGGCGTATCTAAGGTATGGCAGCCATGGGGGGAAGGGGCGGCAAAAAGCCTCGCTCCGCATGAAAAAAAACCCCCACACCTCCTCCCGGACTAATATAGCCCCCGGTGCCACGGCCAGCCTGCTGGATTGCGGTGCTGGTGTTCTATCACATAGCCGGCTGTTGGGCTCAGCTTAGGCTGAGGGAGGCTCTGTCAGCAGGGAGGGGCGGGGCAGGGAGCTCCACTGACGCTCTGACCCTGCCCTGCCCCATATACTCTGTATGTGCTCGGAGCGCTGAGATCGCCTCTCCTGGACCACGAATTTTCCTGCCCCCATACTGCGAAAGCCCCTACCACCATAATCCCGCCCCTACCTCGGAAAGCTCCGCCTCTGGACCTCTGAGAGTGGGAGGTGAGCCTGGCTGGCCAGGTAGGTCTTTCTGCCTTTAGACTCACTGTTACTAAACCCTCCCTGACAATGTTGTTTACCCCCCCTATATAGCTGTGCATTGCTGAAAGTTTAAATTTTAAAACTGGCTACTTGGTCATCTCCTGTAGTATGTCGCATTCGCAGTTTCTGGTCATCTCCTGTAGTCGCATTCGCAGTCTCTGGTCATCTGTAGTCCCATTCGCAGTCTCTGGTCATCTCCTGTAGTATGTCTCATTCGCAGTCTCTGGTCATCTCCTGTAGTATGTCCCATTCGCAGTCTCTGGTCATCTCCTGTAGTATGTCCCATTCGCAGTCTCTGGTCATCTCCTGTAGTATGTCCCATTCGCAGTCTCTGGTCATCTCCTGTAGTATGCCTCATTCACAGTCTCTGCTCATCTCCTGTAGTATGTCGCATTCGCAGTCTGGTCATTTCCTGTAGTCACATCTACAGTCTATTTAAGAGTAGTACCTGCTGTTGCACAAATCACTTTATTACACTTTTATTTCTGATATTTATGGCTATGCATATTAATTTAATCCATATTGAGCACTATATTTGATCAGCTGCTCCTGCTTGGCACACACACACAATCAAATAGTGCTCAATATGGATTAAATAAATAGATATCATAAAGTTTAATAAAGTGATTTGTGCAACAAGCTCCTTAAACAGTCCACATCCAGTGAAAGTTCATGCAGTGCAAACTTTGCAGTACATGAACTTTCACTGAATGTAGAATGTTTAATGACCAGGGGCGAACTGATGGGCAGTTTATGTAGTACTAATCCATATTTTGTTAATTGACAGATTAAAGAGCTTGACTTGTAGTTTTGTAAGCTGTTTTTTTTTTGTTTTGACAGGGGCCCAGTTTGCGTGCTTGCCATAGGTGCCATTTTCACTAGATACGCCTCTGATCATATGACAGCGAGCTTCAGCCCACTGTCAGCTTAAAAACTGGTCACAGGAACTAACTACACTCCTGTTATCTTTTTTTTAACAAGAAACTCCTTTTATCTTTAGGAGAAGTATAGAAGTATAGCCAAAAAATCTTTTGCTATACTTGTCCTTTAAATTATTTTTTCTATCTTCAGAATAATTGGATTATTCTGTAAAAGGTGATATGAAAAGTGCTAAATCTCAGCCCTTATATACAGTATGTAACAGTTCCCATGGGCTGTAGTGGACGGTGCTGTGATAAAAGGGAAGCTTTACTGCCAATTATGATGCCACCATGGCAGCAAAGGTGAAACGCTACAGTGACAGCAGTATCTGTCCATTTCTCCCTCCACCAATAAGTCCTGACTGACAGCATAGGTACAGTGCCTTGAAAAAGTATTCATACCCCCTTGAAATTTTTCACAATTTGTCTTGTTACAACCAAAATCATAAATGTATTTTATTGGGATTTATGTGATAGACCAACACAAAGTGGCACATAATTGTGAAGTGAAAGAATAATGATAAATGGTTTTCAAATATTTTTACAAATGAATATCTGAAAAGTGTGGTGTGCATTTGTATTCAGCCCCCTTCACTCTGATACCCCTAACTAAAATCTAGGGGGGCAAATTGCCTTCAGAAGTCACCTAATTAGCAAATATAGTCCACCTGTGTGTAATTTAGTCTCAGTATAAATACAGCTGTTCTGTGAAGCCCTCAGAAGTTTGTTAGTGAACCTTAGTGAATAAACAGCATCATGAAGGCCAAAAGAACACACCAGACAGGTCAGGGATAAAGTTGTGGAGAAGTTTAAAGCAGGGTTAGGTTCTAAAAAAATATCCCAAGCTTTGAACATCATACAGAGCACTGTTCAATCTATCATCTGAAAATGGAAAGAGTATGGCACAATTGCAAACCTACCAAGACATGTCCGTCTACCTAAACTGACAGGCCGGGCAAGGAAGCAGCCAAGGGGCCCACGGTAACTCTGGGGGAGCTGCTGAGATACACAGCTCAGATGGGACAATCTGTCCACAGGACAACTATTAGTTGTGCACTCCACAAATCTGTCCTTTATGGAAGAGTGGCAAAAAGAAAGCCATAGTTGAAAGAAAGCCATAAGAAATCCCGTTTGCAGTTTGCGAAAAGCCATGTGGTGGGGACAGCAAACATGTGGAAGAAGGTGCTCTGGTCAGATGAGACCAAAATTTTACTTCTTGGCCTAAAAGCAAAATGCTGTGTGTGGCGGAAAACTAACACTGCACATCTGAACACACCATCCCCACCATGAAACTTGGTGGCAACATCAGATTGTGGGGATGCTTTTCTTCAGCAGGGGCAGGGAAGCTGGTCAGAGTTGATGGGAAGATGGATGGAGCCAAATACAGGACAATCTTAGAAGAAAACCTGTTATGCCGCATACACACGATCGGACTTTCCGACGGGAAATGTTGGATGTCAGGCTGTTGTGTATGCTCAATTGTTGTCAGACTTTCCGCCAACAAATGTTGACTAGCAGGTTTTCAAATTTTTCCGCCAACAAATGTGTGTTGTCGGATTTTCCGATCGTGTGTACACAAGTCTGTCGGACAAAAGTCCAAAGTACAAACACGCATGCTCGGAAGTAGAAGTGGTCGGTCTTGTAAACTAGCGTTTGTGATGGAGAATTAACATTTGTGACGTGGCAAATTATGAAGTCTCCAAATGCAGCGCACAATTCTCTTCTTCTTTAATGGGATAATAATGAAGCTGCTTTGCTGGTGATACTGATGGAGTTATTACAAACACATTTTCAAAGGCTTTTTTTTCTAGTGATATCAAAAATAATATTATTATGTTTTTGTTTTTTTATTTTTGCAAGTTACCACAACACCATTATCCCCTAGTTTTTAAGATCAAAGATACAACTATGTTGGTGTCCCTTGTCAATTTTACATTGTATTTTTTAAATGTAACTGCCTACTCCCAAACTGTCATTTGAAGTAAAACACATAGCCAAGTATTATTCTCCACAATTTTTTTTATTGTGCATTAAAAAAATAAAAATTAGACATGCTATCTGCCAATAGAACTTAACCAAAAAGTGCATTCTATGCATCCAAAAATATAGAAAATTTACCAAATCAAATCATTATTCAATCAAAAAAATAACGTCAAAGCAATAACTCTAAGGCCAATAATAAATAACACGTTATCTCCTCCGATTCCGCAACATGTCTGGTTGACAAACGGCCGTTTAGAAACGAACTGAAAAGCACGAAATTAACAGCGCAAACTGAAAAGTGCTAAATGAAAAACGCGAAAAGAAAAGCGCGAATCAACACTCACCAAACTTCTGCTAACACAAAATTAGCAGAAGGAGCCCAAAGGGTGGCGCTAAAGAGCTGAAAAAAAACGTAGTACGTCACTACATTTGTAATTGTTGGCCAACATTTGTGTGGCCATGTGTATGCAAGGCAAGTTTGGGTCAACGCCCTTAGGACAAAAGTCCACGGTTTTGTTGGCAGAAAGTCCGATTGTGTGTACAAGGCTTAATGCCGCGTACACACGGTCGGACTTTCTGACGGGAAATGTTCGATGTTAGCTTGTTGTCGGAAAGTCCGACTGTATGTAGGCTCCATCGAACATTTGCTGTCGGAATTTCCGGCCACAAATGTTTGAGAGCAGGTTCTCAAATTTTCCGACAACTTCACTTGTTGTCGGAAAGTCCGATTGTGTGTACACAAGTGCGTCGCACAAAAGCTCACGCATGCTCAAATCAAGCAGAAGGAGCAGCACTGGCTATTGAACTTCCTTTTTCTCAGCTCGTCTTATGTCTTGTACATCACCGTGTTCTTGACGTTCGGAATTTCCAACAACATTTGTGTGACCGTGTGTATGCAAGACAAGTTTGAGCCAACATCCTTCGGAAAAAAATCCACAGTTTTGTTGTCGGAATGTCCGATCGTGTGTACGCGGCATAAGAGTTTCAATTTGTTTGCAATCAGGCAGGCATTTGCACTAAATGGTTTTGGTAAATCTGAAGACAAAAATCTGCAGAAAATCTAATAGTGTGTATGGGGTCTAACGGTCAGATTTTAGGCAAACAGTCTGTCATCACACAATTCCCTGCCGAAAATCCGATCGTGTGTACGAGGCTTTAGACTTGCAAGTTTAATCAGATGAAAGAAAACTTCAAACAAGCTCATAAGTTCTGTCACACTGCCGCACTTAATGGGCACCCAACAGTAGCTCAAATCATAAGGAAAGGAGTACCAGACCAAAAAGTGGATAAAAGAGCCCAAGAAAATTCTAATTGTTGATAAAAAAAAAGTCATATAATAAAAGCCAACTTATTTTAAGGGCAAAACTGCTCCTTCATCAGGGCTCCACACAGGATAAAACTCGCATGGACTCAGAGAAAACAGTGACTTCACAGATCTGCATTAGAACCAGTGTTGATCTCTCCTTATGGACTTGATAGCAGTAAAAACAAGTATTTTATTTAAATAAAGATGGCAACTATTTATGAAAAATGGTGCTTTGGCAAACTAAATGTCATTCTGTTAGGGTTTTCATCTACTTTAATTTCTCCCGCTTTTCTTTTATCCACAAGTATACAGAGGAAGCCTAGCAAGTAAAAAAATTAATTTAAAAAGTAAACTTGAATAGTAAATATTTTACTACTGTCCTCTAACCTTTAGGTGCATGCCCATGGTCCTTTTGAGTAAACACAATCTTGCTTTTACTTATAAACTGAAAAAAAGGCTTTGGATGGACCATACCCTTGAAACAAGGACAATTTAGGCCATGCCGATCCATTTTAAGGGTGTTCTAATGCCGTGTACACACGATTGGACATTCCGACAACAAAATCCTGGATTTATTTCCGACGGATGTTGGCTCCAACTTGTCTTGCATACACACGGTCACACAAATGTTGTCGGAAATTCCGAACGTCAAGAACGCGGTGATGTACAACACGTACGACGAGCTGAGAAAAATGAAGTTCAATAGCCAGCGCGGCTCTCCTGCTTGATTCCGAGCATGCGTGGAATTTGTTGTCGGAAAATTTTCAAATTTTTGTTGTCGGAAATTCCGAAAAAAAAATGTCCGATGGAGCCTACACACGGTCGGAATTTCCGACAACAAGCTCCCATTGAACATTTGTTGTCGGAAATTCCCATCGTGTGTACGCGGCATTAGAGGTTTACTAAAACGGGTGCACTCAGAATCTGGTGCAGCTGTGTATGGTAGCCAATCAGCTTCTAATAATAAGCCCTCGTTCACACTGAACACGGGTTTGAAATCAGCTTTCAAACCTGTATTTCAGTGCGAGTTTGGGGTCAATCTGAAAGACATCTGTGCGGGTTCATGCACAGATGTCTATTGAAATCGCCCCTGAAGTTGCCAAAAGTAGTGCAGGAACTACTTTTGGAAATCGGTGTGGCACTGATTGGGACAGTGCCGCTGCTGGCAATAGGCTGCAATTTGGCATTCGATTTGACATGTCAATGTAAACGGGGTCTAAAACCTGGAAGCTGATTGGTTTCTGTGCAGAGCTGCACCAGATTTTGCATGGTCCAGTCTTAGTAAATAACCTCCTTTATCTCAGCCAACATTTTGTGTATACACAGAGCCCTCAGTACATTTTACCCAGCGCTTGTTTCATAAGTTGATTTAAGCAACCCTTAAGAGAACAATTAATGTTACACAAGCAGCTGGCACATTGTGTAGCGAATCTAATGCCTAATTAGGACATTCAGTTCCATAATGAACGTTTGTGGTGAAACTTCTCATCAAATTAGCATTATGTGAGGCATGGATGTTTTGTGACACATAAACACAAAAAAGCAGCTTTTACATTAGCTTCAAATAACCACAAAATACTCTAAAATTATAAGTATTCTTTAGACGACCACAAGATACATATTTATTTCATTGTCATATTTGATGGTATTTAAACTATGCTTTAAAAAGAGACAAAAAACTCATGCCGCCAAATTGTAAATACTGTAGATGTTAATTTGGAGCCCTGCAGGAAGTATGGTAAATACCAATCACCATTGGGCAAGTCTTTTTGAAGGGAAGGTGTACATTTTAAAATAAAACTCTTTAAACAGCTCTCATGCAAACAGACAGGTTGAACCAAAACAACACATAAAGTTAAGTTACATAGGCATCAGTTGGAAAATATATATAACAACCCAAACTAGAGTCAAAGCTGCGCTCAGATCTAAAGAAACAAAAAACAAATGTGGAAGAAAAGAAGCTGCCAGCACCTAAAAAGTCCAGTATCTGACTCCTAAAGTATGGTAAACAGCAAAGTGCAGCGCTATAAGTATATATGTGACATATAAAAAAAGTATGGTCCCACCAAGTGACATAATGTCAATCAGTAGATAGATGAACAAAATCAATCAATCATAAACAAACTTTGTTCACAAATGCGTGTGAAAAAAGTATATAAAACAATATATATAAATAGTCCAAAGCATAATGTTGAGTCCACAAAAAGATAGGGAAAAAAACACCCATCCAGGAGAGATGTGATAAGGAAAATTAGTAGATGATCCACCATGGAGTGTGTGAATAGAGTCTGCTTACCGGACGGCGATGACTGCTATTACGGCAGTCTCGCCCAGCATAGGGATTATGGTCTCCCAAAACCACAGGTACAAAGCGGGACCAGTAGCTTTAACACTCCATCACAACCGGAAATAGAAAGCAAAACACATCCATAGCGCAATAACGTATGATAAAAGGATTTAATAGAATAAAGGAATTGCACTTACAATTTAGCAGAAAAAATGTAGCATGAGAGGTATTAGACACAGCGGCGGTGTCTCTGTGTACTGCTATTCACTTCCTGTACTGCAAAGCCCGTCCGAGAACGTGATGACGTCACCGTGAGGAGCCTACGACGGTTTGTTTCTGAACGACCATTCGTCAACCAGCCATGTTGCGGAATCGGAGGCGATAACATGTTATTTATATGCTGGTCATTGAAAGCTGACATTGAAAGCTGCTGCTGCTGCTGTCTTCCTATGGTATTGTCCCTGTGAGGAAACTGCTGTTTTGACCTGACTGATTCATTCAGGGGTCCATCAATTGAGGTGAGCAGCTGGTGTCACCGAAGGTGGAGGTCCAAGTGTATCACTACAGTCACCTTACGTTTTCTTTATGTCACCTGAGTCACTGGAGGATTCACTGGAATATTGCCTGCAATTTGTTTACTTTGGACTTTAGTTTATTATCATTTATGCGCTGTACTGCTTTTTCTTCATGCTAATTTATGGGATTTGATAAATTTACCCTCAGTATCACAGCTGCTGCTTAGTTAGGTTTGTGGTCCGCGCTGGTTGATTTTTTTCTACATTTGTCTTTTTTAATTTATCACAACTTCAGCTGCAACCATGGATGTATTTTATTATCTTGAAAAACGAGAAATCAAATTGGATGAGGTTTTCTCACACACTCCCTTATCAGAACAAAGCAATGACCTGACCTCGTCTTTTAAGAGGTTGAATCATATTTTTGAAAAGAAGGTGAAAACCTGGTGGGACATTGCTTCCTTTAAACAATATCTCTCCTCTAATCTTGTCCCCAGGAGGCTAAGGTGGGACATTCCACCTAATGATGGCCTCTTAGATGAGGCATCCATGATTGAATGGAGAGATTTCTTTGTTAAAAAGGGTTCTGAACTATTACAGTTACTGTTATCACGCAAAGAGAGAAAAATGGAGTTTCTTGAGTCGCAAATTCGCGATATTAGGAATACCATTGAACCTTTCAAAAACAGTGAAGAGTTCCTGAGGTTATCCACCGATCTTGGGAACAAACTGACTAAATGGGATCTTGAGGTTCAAAATAAGAAAAAGAAAAAATATATGAGAGACTCGGATGATTTTAGGAGTGGGAATATTTTCAAATGGCAGGCTTCTCCCCCTCCTAATCCATCCGGGATTAACTCTCAAACTACACACAATAACTTAATTAGCACCTCGGGCCCACCCCCTGCCACACCTAATTCTTACAGTCATCCCCCACCTGCCCCTCCCACAAGAGGAGGTTGGGGAAAGAGAGGGAACCCCAAGAGAGGTGGAGGCAGAGGAAGGGGCCCCCCATATATACCTGGTAGAGAGAATCATGACCACCCTCATTACCAACAGGATTATGGGTCACCCCAAGGATGGGATAATCAGAAACATGGTTCATACTCTTATCATAATAATGACGGTAAAAGAGACCCACCCCAATACCCACATGGGGGTCAATTACCCTTATCCAATAGATTTGCTCCACTACAGCAGGTTAATAATGAGGGAGGGGATTTTTTAGGGGCTCAGAGTGGACCGGGGAGAGGGTCGCAGTCTTACCAGCCCAACCCGGGAGAGTGGTGGAAATATCGACCACAAACCCCGCCCCCACAAATGACAGGCCCACCTCGAAAAAGAAAAGAGAGAGAGGAACTAGAGGGGGTAGGCGATTACAAAAAGCAAAGACCCCTTTAGGAACGGGGATATACAATTTGAGCAGCGTTGTTCTGAGCGAGAGTGAGATTCAAGTCCTAGACAAGGGGCTGAAGTTTGCTCCCGTTCGGAATTTGAACAAGTTTGATACTTATGTCAATATCCATAAATTTGTTCGACATCTCAACATGAAAAAGTATTTCTTATCAAACACTAGTAGACCAGCCACTATTGTAGGAGGTTATCACTCTAATTTACGCAATAAATCGACTTTCAATCCTCTCAATGCTGATAACAAGTATCTTGAAGTATTCAAGAACATGTTGTTTAATGATCTGGATAAAATGAGCGTTAGAAAGGCTGTTGACCCATTACCCATTAGGCAAGGTATTAAATCCTTGGAAACAAGGAATGATATCATCATCCGTCCTGCGGATAAAGGAGGGGGTTTGGTGATCCTAGATAAGTCCAAATATATGGAAGAACTCAATAGGCTACTGGCAGACCGTGATACTTATCAAGTTCTTCACAAGGACCCTATGTTGGCCTACAAGGATGAGCTCCATTGGCTGATAGAGGAAGGAAAAAAGGAGAATGTTCTCAATAAGAAGGAGGCTTCCTATTTGGATCCCCTCTTCTGTAGAACCCCTATCATTTACTGCCTCCCAAAAATCCATAAGGATATTACTAACCCCCCTGGGAGGCCCATAGTAAATGGTATTGACTCTATATCCTCCAGGCTAGGCCAATATATTGACCATTTCCTTCAGCCTTTAGTCTTTAAAACGGAGGCCTTCCTTAAGGATACAAAACATGTTATTCAAATCATCGAATCTGTCAGTTGCTCTCCTTCCAGTATATTGATCACAGCTGACGTAGGGTCCCTTTACACCATAATTGGTCATGAGGATGCTCTTTCCTCTGTCCAATGGGCCCTATCAGTGTTCTCTGACCTCCCTGATAAACATAAAAAATTCCTGTTGAGAAGTCTGGCCTTCTGTTTGGCCAAGAACTATTTTTGGTTCAATCGCCAATTTTTCCTCCAAAAAAGGGGCGTTGCGATGGGCGCTCGTTTTGCTCCCAGTGTGGCCAATTTGTTTATGGCCCACTGGGAGGAAGACGTAGTGTTCAAGCAATGCCCCCTGGAGCTAGTGTGTTACAAACGGTATATAGACGACCTTATCATGATCTGGGACGGGGATCAATCCAGCTTGGATTCCTTTATCCAGAAACTCGATAATAACACTAAGAATATCCAGTTATCTTGGAACTTTAGTAAAGAAAAAATAGTGTTCCTTGATCTTGAAATCTGTAAAGATAATGAGGGGTTTAGACTATGTAATTACCTTAAACCTACAGACCGCAACTCTTACATTCCCCTGGGGAGTTGTCACCATAAATCATGGCTCTGTAATATCCCCAGGGGACAATTTGTCAGACTCAGGCGGAACTGTACACGAGATAGTGATTTCATTTCTCAATCCGCCTTACTTTCATCAAGGTTTGTGGAAAAAGGATACAATACACATATATTAAGTAGTGAGGTTGAGAAGGTTATGGCTATGGACAGGACCTCTCTGATTTCCGATAAGATCAAAGACACTAGTTCAGATGTCTCCAATTTCAAAATGGTACTGAATTATAACATTCAGCACAAACAATTTGAAAAACTTGTTTTAAAGAATTGGTCAATTCTTAAACAGGATCGTGTGCTGGGTCCCCTGCTGCCACCCCGTCCGTCGTTCATTTATAAAAAGGCTCCATCCCTACGAGATCGCCTAGCCCCAGGTGTGGTGGATCCCCCCGTACAGTCTGAAAGTAGACTTTTTTCCTTTCTCTCAGGATTTTATGCCTGTGGGCGGTGCACAGCCTGCAGGCATTCTAAGTGCAATAACAAAAAACGCAAAAGTTTTAAAGCCACCTCCACAGGTAAAGAATATAAAATAGAACAACTCATAACGTGCACCACGACTGGTGTTGTCTACATGTTGCAGTGTGAGTGTGGCTTACAATACATTGGTAGGACATCCCGCCCCTTGCATGTTCGCTTAGGGGAACATGTCAACAACATTAAAAAAGGGATAAAAACACACAATGTCTCAAAGCATTTTAAATTGGTACATAATCAAAACCCCAGGGGTTTAAGCTTCTGGGGTATAGAGAGAGTTAATAAACATTGGAGGGGGGGTAATTTTCTGCGCCAAATAAGTCGTAGAGAATCTCATTGGATTCACGAGACTAAGGTCCTTGTTCCGGGGGGCTTGAACGTCGAGTTCGATGTCAACTGCTTTATTTCTGATCGCTAATAATTGCTCTCTGTAATGTTTTTTATTAATGTTTTTTATTCATTTTTTGAATGTTTACATGTATTGTGTTTTATGGGATTGGATGGCCCAGGATGTTGAGCGGAGATGCGGGGTTTACGCCGTGGTTTTTATATCTTTTATATAATTTTATATAATTTTTATAATCTGTAATCTATATTCATGTTTGATTTTATTATTTTCTAAGTTGTATAGATATGTTTTTGTGGCATATCACTTTAGGCTTTTTATTAATAGCCCTTTTATTCATGGTCTATATGGCCATTATATGCACTGAGTGACCTCCGGGTTTGAATGTTTTGACCCAGGTTACTATAGTGATGGGCATACTCAAGCCTATTTGCTGCTCGGGAGGAGCGGTTTAAGTCACTTCCTGTTTTGAAGTTGTTAGATCTGGTTACCATAGTGATGGTTTATACCTCTAAGCCTATTGGTTGATGGGGAGGAGCGGACCTGTATTTCAATGGTGTTCTCACGCTCAGCCGTCGCCGCTGAGGAAGTCCCGCCCACTTTGAGGGACGTAACGCGTACGGCATCTGTGTACGTGCTCCGAACGTGACGTCACCCGCGCTCCGCTCGTCCATCCTGTATGGGACATCCATTCCACCCATGTTTTCTTCCTCCGCACTGGGGTACAGTGCATTGTAATGTGAGTGTTTCTGCATATTTCATTAAACCATTTTAATAGCATACAGAGAGCACTAGATTCTTTCCTACCTCTTTTACATGTGAATATCTGCCTATATGCTGGTCATTGAAAGCTGACATTGAAATCTGCTGCTGCTGCTGTCTTCCTATGGTATTGTCCCTGTGAGGGAACTGCTGTTTTGACCTGACTGATTCACTCAGGGGTCCATCAATTGAGGTGAGCAGCTGGTGTCACCGAAGGTGGAGGTCCAAGTGTATCACTACAGTCACCTTACGTTTTATGTCACCTGAGTCACTGGAGGATTCACTGGAATATTGCCTGCAATTTGTTTACTTTGGACTTTAGTTTATTATTATCATTTATGCGCTGTACTGCTTTTTCTTCATGTTATTTATTATTGGACTTGGAGTTATTGCTTAGAAATCATTTTTTTCATTAAATAATGATTTGATTTGGTATATTTTCTATATTTTTGAATGCATAGAATGCACTTTTTGGTTAAGCTCTATTGGCAGATAGCATGTCTAATTTTATTTGTTTTCTTTTTTTAATGCACAATAAAAAAATTGTGGAGAATAATACTTGGCTATGTGTTTTACTTCAAATGACAGTTTGGGAGTAGGCAGTTACATTTAAAAAATACAATTTAAAATTGACAAGGGACACCAACATAGTTGTATCTTTGTTCTTAAAAACTAGGGGATAATGGTGTTGTGGTAACTTGCACAAATAAAAAAACAAAAAAACATAATAATATTATTTTTGATATCACTAGAAAAAAAGCCTTTGAAAATTTGTTTGCAATAACTCCATCAGTATCACCAGCAAAACAGCTTCATTATTATCCCATTAAAGAAGAAGAGAATGTGCGCTGCATTTGGAGATTTCATAATTTGACATGTCACAAATGTTAATTCTTCATTACAAATGCTAGTTTACAAGACCAACCGCTTCTGCTTCCGAGCATGCGTGTTTGTACTTTGGACTTTTGTCTAACGGACTTGTGTACACACAATCAGAAAGTCCGACAACACACATTTGTTGGAGGAAGATTTAAGAGCATGCTAGCCAACATTTGTTGGCAGAAAGTCCGACAACAAAAGTCCGATGGAGCATACACACGGTTGGACTTACTGCCAACAAGCTCACATCCAACATTTCCCGTCGGAAAATCCGATCGTGTGTACGGGGCATTGAGGTTTGACCTCATATTATATGGTTTTGGTAAATCTGATGACAAAAATCTGAAGACAATCCAATAGTGTGTATGGGGCTTTGGGGTTCAGAATTCCTGAACTTGATGTCCTCTCTTAGGACTTGGTACTTGTCTGTTCTCTATCTGACTAAAGCTTGGTACACACGATCAACACGATTGGCCAACAGAGCATCAGACTTTTGTACGAAGGGTGTGTGCCATGAACTTGTCTTGCATCCAAACGGCACACAATTTTCGGCCAACAAACACGAACGTAGTGACGTACTACGAGGAATTTCAGCTCTTGAGCGCCACCCTTTGGGCACCTTCTGCTAATGTCGTGTTTGGTGAGCATTGATTCTGAGCACGCGTGTTAGTACTTTCAACTTTTGTGTGATGGACTTGTGTACAGGTGATAGGAAAATCTGACAACAGACCATTGTCCACCGAAAATTTACTAGCCTGCCATCCAACATTTATTATTATTATTTAAGGTACTAATATAGTGCCGTCAAGTTATGCAGCGCTTTACATATACATTGTACATTCACATCGGTCCCTACCCTCAAGGAGCTTACAATCTAAGGTCCCTAATTCACATTCATATACTAGGGCCAATTTAGACAGAAGCCAATTAACCTACCAGCATGTCTTTGGAGTGTGGGAGGAAACCCACGCAGGCACAGGGAGAACAAACTCCAGGCAGGTAGTGTCATGGTTGGGATTCGAACCAGCCACCCTTTTTACTGCTAGACGAGAGTGCTACCCACTATACCACTACACCACTGTGCTGCCCATATTGTCTGATGGAGCGTGCTAATGGTTGGATTTTAGGCCAACAGTCTGTCATCACACAATTCCCTGCCGAAAATCCGATCGTGTGTACGAGGCTTTACAGTTCTAACCAGTGCGGCAAATCCAAGGTGTGAAAACTGGAAACCAAATCCAACCTTGGTGAGGAGCAAGGGTGAAGACTAGGGATGAGCCGAACACCCCCCTGTTCAGTTCGCACCAGAACTTGCGAACAGGCAAAAAATTTGTGCGAACACCGTTAAAGCCTATGGGACATAAACATGAAAAATCAAAAGTGCTCATTTTAAAGGCTTATATGCATATTATTGCCATAAACAGTGTTTGGGGACCTAGGTCCTGCCCTAGGGGACATGTATCAATGCAAAAAAGTTTTAAAAATGGCAGTTTTTTTCAGGAGCAGTGATTTTAATAATGCTGTTATATAGCTGAGGGCATGGCCACCCAGTGACGTAAACGGGTGACCCCGCCCCCTCTGACGTTACGTGATGTCACATGATGTCAGAGGGGGCAGGGTCACCTTCCCCATGTGGAGGGCGTGTGGCCTGGTACGGTTCAGAGGGGGGCACTCTCTCGTCCCCCCCCTTTTCCTGCGGCCTGCCAGGTTGTGTACTCAGATAAGGGTCTGGCATGGATTTTGGGGGGATCCCCACACCATTTTTTTTGGCGCGGGGTTCCCCTTAAAATCCATACCAGACCTGAAGGGCCTGGTATGGAATTTGGGGGGGACCCCCACGCATTTTTTGAAAAATCTTGGCACATGATGATTTTTATGTATATTGCCGGGATCCGGCAATACATTACAGCCACGAGCAGTTTTAAATGACATTTTTTCCTTTACAAATGTCATTTTGCTGCTCTCATTCATAAAAATATGTACGGCTGCCGTGTAAGCAGCCGTACATAGTGTGGGGCTTCGATGAGCCATGATTGGCCAAAGGCACCCTGCCTTTGGCCAATCATGACTCTACCAGTAGAGCGCACTGTGATTGGTCAAAGAATGCAGGTCAGGTGCATGCTTTGGCCATTCAGTAGCCGTCAATGCACTGCGAGACGCAATGCATTGGCGGTCTCGCCGTTCATTATGGAGCGTTCCGTGAGCGTTGAATTTCCCGAGAATGCCCCATAATGTTCGGTATTCGGCGAACGGGCTCATCCCTAGTGAAGACTAGGTAGGCAGGCCACAGACGTCGTCTTGGCATGAGCCTACATCTACCATCGGTAACTTGGGGGATTTTGGTTAAATGAGGAAATGTTCTTACCTTTGTAGGCCCCACAATGAGTTAATTGGCCAAGATTGATTTTCTTAGCTGATCACTATTGTTCCTCCTGTTACAGTCAGTGGCCACGGTGCTTCCCCCTTCCTTCTCCATAGGCACACATGCCATTTCACCCAATGTAAAGTTTCATGTTTTTAGAACATTCCTTCATTAGAAAAATGATTCAACCTCTAAATTGTTCAGCTGTGATCTAATGATTTTAGACGACTCCTTCAATCTCAGATGGTGACAATATATTATTTTCAAATATACTGTAATTCTGCAACCATCAACTGCAGTCATGGGTAAAAGCAAACCCCAGGCAAACAGCTAAATTCACAACTCAATATCTAGTCTGGAGTCCTGAGATTGATTCATACCTATGCAGGTTGCAGTTTGCATATTGCAGGCGTATTTTGCATTTTTCAATACACGCTTTTCATCCATTGAAGTCTATGGAACCAAAAACCAGAAAAAAAGTCCCTGGCCCTTTCCATAAAATGCATAGATGTGAACTACTTCCATAGGAAACCATGTTAAATGGACTGTAGTGTGTGTTCTGCAAAACTGAAAACGCACAAAAAAATGCAATAGGAATTTTCATCAGTTTTTTTTTTTTTTATGCTATTCGCAAATCGAAAGTGAAGAGGGTACTAACCATCAGAAAATTTTCTGATGACAGAATTCAACGTCAGAAGTGACGTAATTTGCTGAATTGTTTTGTATGTGTTCTTTCATTTCTGAGCATGCCTAGTCTTGCTCTTCAGATTTTTTTTGTCAGAAAACCTTATTAATGAAAAGAAAACCGGACGTTGTGGTCACATCATCACAAAAATTTTCAAGCCTGCACATCCAGTTTTTGTCTGCCGAAAATTTGTAATCGGCTGTCAAAAGCAGCAAACTAACGATCAGAAAATCATCAGATCATTCATTGGACGAAGTTTATCTTCAGATTTTCTGAACGTGTGTACGGGCCTTAAGGCTTGATTCACATCTATGCATTTTAAGTGCTTTTTGCACTTTGCAGATTTGCTATACAGAACGTGTTCCATAGGTAACCATGTTAAATGGGCTGTCGTGCAAATCTGCAAAATGCAAAAAGCACTAAAAATGCATAGATGTGAATCAAGCCTAAAGCCGGCCATACATAGAGCAAATTTCTTTCCTACAACCACAGGCAGTGTTAACAGGGGAATCAGTTCTGCCTAGCCATTGTATTCACCCAGCGAGGGGGACGGGGTAAGCTGTTCCCACCAGGAGAAAACAGTGATTATTGCTAGTGGCTATACCAGCCGTTCGCAATAATCACATGTAAAATCTGGCAGGCTGGTTGTACCCTAGTTGACTGATGGATCAACTTGGTACATTCAGCTTGCCCATACATGGTACAAGGAACTGGCCGAGATTTGAGCCATCTATGACCGGCCCTAAAGATCCCCTCCCCTTGGGCGACCTTTGAATGAAGATTAGCTCATCTCTCTGTTACTCTATTAGCCCTGGTTCACATTGATGTGGGATTGAAATTGCGTGAGTTCAGCTTAATTCCTGCATGTCAGTCCAACGGTTTCAGAGACATCTGTGCGGTTTTCTGCACAGATGTCTATTGAAATCGCACCTAAAATCGCCAAAAGTAGTACAGAAACTACTTTTAGCAATCAGTGTGGCGCTGCAAAGTCGGTGTCGCACTGATTCTGATGGTTCCATTGCAGGCAATAGCCGCCGATTTGGCATACGATTTGACATGTCAAATCGCATGCCAAATCCCATCAATGTGAACCAGGGCTCAGCATGCATCCTGCACTGCAATGCATCCAATTGGCTACTTGTACTGTTTCCTCCTCCCCCACTCTAAACTGTGCTGTACAGGGACTGCAAGAAAACAAAGTCAAATATAAGCCAGCCATAGACGAAGCAGTTTTCTTTCCTACAACCATGGGTTATTATAGCTGCTAGCAGTAATCACTGTGTTCTCCTGGCAGGGACGGAGGGGGCAGAGGGAAGCCGTCCCCACCGGGAGAACACAACGATTACTGCTAGCAGCTATAATAGCCACTAGCAATAATTGCATGTAAAATCCGACCGGCTGATTCTACCCAAGTTGATCTATTGATCAACTTGAGTACATCCAGCCTGCCCATACATGGTTTGAATCTCAGCTGGCCCCTACTGAACCGGCCGAGATTCTAACCATCTATGCCCAGCTTTAGGTACTTACACTGCTTGCATTTATAATAAATTAAATAATTTATTGATTACAGAGCTGCATTATATCTGTGTTTTTAATGTTTGTGGTAGTTCGGCTTTAAGAATTTAAAAATAAAACTAAAAATTGTATTTTAAAAATAGCAACTTCTTTAGAAGTATGCTGATCTCATGACTGCTAATCTACCAATTACAGTATTTCAGTACAGATAGAAAGCTTGTAGTGAATAGTTCTAAAAGACAGATAAGTTATAATTATTTACTGAATTCCTGTGCTTGACATCACGAATTTTCGTCTTACGGTTCCTGCCAGCTGGAAACGATGTTCTTCCGTATGAGCCAAAAACAACTTATACCGAGCTGCAAATGCATATGTGAATGATTGTCCGTAAACATTAATAGGAGTGTGTCATAAAACTGCAGGAAAGGCAAAGTTGAGGGTTTTGACAGAGCATTTTATTCATGTCTTCTCTTTCTATTTTTTTATTTACTCCTATTAGAATACATTACAGCCGACCTCCAGCTTCCCCTTCAGTCGTGTGCAGTTGAACAGGCTTGTCTCCTTTACTGAAATTGCCTACCCTGATTTCACTGCACACTGTGAGCTTTTCACAATGATTACTAAAAGCTGTAGCAAGTCAGAAAGAGCCCGTGGGGAGGTGCAGCATGGTGCGGCGTCAGTAAACACTCAGAGTCCACTAGAGTAGAGAACAGAACTTGTTTTAATATTAAGGTTCAGCAATTCACAACAAGCCCAGTGGGAAGGAGCCCAACCAGGAACATTTACAGACGGCAACAGCGGTGTGTAGTTGAGCAGGTCTTGGATGTGCTGACAGCGTCTATCTTGATGGGTGGAATGCACCCTTACCGATCCTTGCTTAAATGGGTAGGCCTCTAGGAAGGATGGTGTGTCCCAATCCTTTCCCTACTTGTCCGGAACCTCTTCCTGCTGCTAATCACTTTTTCTATCAGACAAGTGACCTGTCCCTACACTACCCACACGTAAAATGAGCCAGGGCATTAAATAGACTCTGCCTGACCCAAGATTGCTGCAAGAGTCACATGGGGCGGCAGCATCCACTTGGATAGCCTCCTCAATGACCCAGGAAACCATAGAGGAACCATGTTCCTCTTGACTTTCTCTCCAACTGCAATGCCGCTGTGGTCGAGCACCACCTATAGTGAAAAAAACAGACTTCACCTGCTTACAAGCCCACCTCATGATCTAGCGCTTTCTACCCCAGCCTTACTGTCCGTGGCCCACCCCTTTAATTTATTGAATTTCACTTATTTCAGTCATGAAGGCTCAACATCACATGTGAGTGTTACCTAGGGCGGTCTGTATGCAAATACAGTCTGCCTAAGAGTGCCTTCTTCAGACTACCACTAATATTTGCATAACTCCTCCTGTTTGCAGGAGTGCTGTGATGTTTTCTGGAAGGTCTGTAAAGCATCCTGCCAGCCCCTCCCACCAGCCTTGATCTGCCTGTGTTGCATAGAGAACCACAAAGATCCAGTGATTACATTTCTAAATAAGGTATTTAATAAAAATCTGCAGCTTGGGCATATATTTAAAATGTTGAAAGAACAACAGCATGTAATGTAAAGTACTGTGAACTATACATATGCATTATACCTGTCTATACCAGCAGGTGGCGCTGCAGTATTATAGTGTGTATTCTATGATAATGTAATCACAGGATGTTCTGTCTATGTTCAGTGTGTACATTGTGAATAAGTTGGTCTAGTCGAAAGCAAGCAACTGTCGCTCTATCTTCAACTGAAGCAGAGTACATTGCAGCTGCATAAGCGTGTTAAGAAGCGATATGGATTTGTCAACTTTTTGAGGACATTGACATAGACATTTCAAAACCAATTCCCATTTTTGAAGACAACCAGGGATGAATAAAGCTTATGCAATCAGAAAGGGTCAATCCTAAGACCAAACACATCATCGTCAAGTATCACTTACTGAGGGACAATCAAGAGCAAGGTGTAATTGACTGTGACAGACCTTCCTGGGAAAGAGACTTTTGGAGGGGACTGTATGCTAGCCTCTTGCCGATCGATCAGGGGCCCTTGCATTTGGGGGAATGGTGCTCTTTGTGAGCTCTATGTCTGGGGACCCTGGATTTGCCATATTGGAATAGTGGCTGATTCATAATGCTGGGACAGATACTGTTAGGAGATGCTGATGTAAATTCCAACACCTGTCTGTCTATTGTCTGTTAAAATGTGTATTGTAAATAAGTCTACTATGGGATCTAAGAGTCATTAGATCCCCATTGTTATTTGTGTTAATTAACTCTGCTATTGTGTGAAGAAGAGTCTATGTTGATTGTGATAATGTTGATTGGATTTTCTGAACTACAAGACGGCCAGTCTGGCCTAACGGTCATGTCTGAGTCATCTAGTCTGTCTAAAGGGATTCGTTAATTAGCTCATGTTAATTAGGTTAATTAGGTTACAGCTGTATTGTTAGAGTAATATGAGCAGGACGAATAAAGTGAATAAAGCTAAGGGGAAAATAATACTGGGAGTATGCTATAGGCCCCCAAACCTGAGGGAGGAAGTGGAGACGGATCTCCTATCACAAATTGGAGTAGCAGCAAGGATGGGAAGTGTTGTCATAATGGGGGATTTTAATTATCCAGACATAGATTGGGCGGCGGGAACCGCGCATTCATTTAAGGCTCGCCAGTTCCTTAATGTCTTGCAGGACAATTTTATGGGTCAGATGGTAGACGCACCAACTAGAAATAAAACATTACTGGATCTACTGATTACCAACAATACAGACCTGATCACGGATGTGGAAATACGGGGCAATTTAGGTAACAGCGATCACAGGTCAATTAGTTTCAGTATAAATCACACAAATAGGAAACATAAAGGGAATACAAAGACACTGAATTTCAAAAGAGCCAACTTCCCTAAACTATAAACCTTGCTAAAAGGCATAAACTGGGATAAAATATTAGAAACAAAGAATACGGAGGAGAGATGGGTTTGCTTTAAGAGCATATTAAATAAGGGCATTAGCCAATGTATCCCATTGGGTAATAAATTTAAAAGAGCGAACAAAAGTCCTGGATGGCTTAACTCCAGTGTAAAAATGCATATAAAAGCAAAGGAGAAGGCCTTCAAAAAATACAAGGTTGAGGGATCATCCTCAGCATTCAGACTTTATAAAGAATGCAACAGGATATGTAAAGGTGCAATTAGGACAGCTAAGATAGAACATGAAAGACACATAGCGGAGGAGAGCAAAAAAAATCCCAAGAAATTCTTTAAGTATGTAAACAGTAAAAAAGGGAGGACAGACCATATTGGCCCCATAAAGAATGAGGAAGGACATCTGGTTACAAAGGATGGGGAGATGGCGAAGGTATTGAATTTATTCTTCTCCTCAGTCTTCACGAGTGAATCGGGGGGCTTCAGTAACCAAAACTGCAGTGTTTATCCTCATAACACAACACAGGAAGCACCTCCATGGTTAACAGAGGACGGAATTAAAATTAGACTTGAGAAACTTAACATTAATAAATCACCGGGACCAGATGGCTTGCATCCGAGGGTACTTAGGGAACTCAGTCAAGTGATTGCCAGACCGTTGTTCCTAATTTTTACAGATAGTCTACTGACTGGAATGGTACCAGCTGATTGGAGAAAAGCCAATGTAGCTCCTATATTTAATATAGGATATAAAATACATCCCTGGGAATTACAGACCAGTTAGCCTAACATCGATAGTATGTAAATTCTTGGAGGGGATGATAAGGGACTATATACAGGATTTCAGTAATACAAACGATATCATTAGCAGTAATCAGCATGGATTCATGAAGAATCGTTCTTGCCAAACCAATCTATTAACCTTCTATGAGGAGGTGAGTTGCCATCTAGATAAAGGAAGGCCTGTAGACGTGGTGTATCTGGATTTTGCAAAAGCATTTGACACAGTTCCCCATAAACGTTTACTGTACAAAATAAGGTCGGTTGGCATGGATTGAAAACTGGCTACAAGGGCGAGTTCAGAGGGTGGTGATAAATGGGGAGTACTCAGAATGGTCAGGGGTGGGTAGTGGGGTTCCCCAAGGTTCTGTGCTGGGACCAATCCTATTTAATTTGTTCATAAACGATCTGGAGGATGGGATAAACAGTTCAATCTCTATATTTGCAGACGATACTAAGCTAAGCAGGGCAATAACTTCTCCGCAGGACGTGGAAACCTTGCAAAAAGACCTGAACAAATTAATGGGGTGGGCGACTACATGGCAAATGAGGTTCAATGTAGAAAAATGTAAAATAATGCATTTGGGTGGCAAAAATATGAATGCAATCTATACACTGGGGGGAGAACCTCTGGGGGAATCTAGGATGGAAAAGGACCTGGGGGTCCTAGTAGATGATAGGCTCAGCAATGGCAGGCAATGCCAAGCTGCTGCTAACAAAGCAAACAGAATATTGGCATGCATTAAAAGGGGGATCAACTCCAGAGATAAAACGATAATTCTCCCGCTCTACAAGACTCTGGTCCGGCCGCACCTAGAGTATGCGGTCCAGTTCTGGGCACCAGTCCTCAGGAAGGATGTACTGGAAATGGAGCGAGTACAAAGAAGGGCAACAAAGCTAATAAAGGGTCTGGAGGATATTAGTTATGAGGAAAGGTTGCGAGCACTGAACTTATTCTCTCTGGAGAAGAGACGCTTGAGAGGGGATATGATTTCAATTTACAAATACCGGACTGGTGACCCCTCAATAGGGATAAAACTTTTTCGCAGAAGAGAGTTTACCAAGACTCGTGGCCACTCATTAAAATTAGAAGAAAAGAGGTTTAATCTTAAACTACGTAGAGGGTTCTTTACTGTAAGAGCGGCAAGGATGTGGAATTCCCTTCCACAGGCGGTGGTCTCAGCGGGGAGCATTGATAGCTTCAAGAAACTATTAGATAAGCACCTGAATGACCACAACATACAGGGATATACATAGCAATACTGACACATAATCACACACATAGGTTGGACTTGATGGACTTGTGTCTTTTTTCAACCTCACCTACTATGTAACTAAGTAACTATGTAACTATGTATAAAAGCCTGTATTTTGTCAATAAAGATAGATTCCTGTTTGAACTTACATACAGCCTGCCTGGTGTTTGTTCTGAGCTATCACAACTGGACTAGAACGGCACAGAGCTGTGGTTCTAGTCCCACACCATTGGATGACCGAACCATCAGACGTTGCAATCTGATTCAATAGCTGCAGAGGAGTGTCGGGAGAGTGGAACCGAGCGAGCAAAGGGGCTCGTTACATTGACATTCAATACTGCCCATCAGAGGAGATGACTGCTGATGCATTCACCAAGCCATTGTTGAAGGAATGTCATTGTTATATGCAGAAGAAGCTGAATACAATTTGACAAAGCACATGCTGTTGAGAAGGGGTGTTGCATGTAATGTAAAGTACTGTGAACTATACATATGTATTATACCTGTCTATACCAGCAGGTGGCGCTGCAGTATTATAGTGTGTATTCTATGGTAATGTAATCACAGGATGTTCTGTCTATGTTCAGTGTGTACTTGTATGTGTTCTACTTCCTGTACCTGTCTCCACACTGAAAAGATATGTTCTGATATTCTCCATAAAAGCAAAGCTGCAAACAAGAAGCTTCCAGCGCATTATATTAATACTCTGCACAACATAAAACACATCCACTAAGCTGTAGCACAGTATTATAATGTTTGCACAATGTCTGTTCATACTATTACTGTTCTGCATTTTATCTAAATGGGGTCATGCTAACTGCATTTTACTGCATATTACCAGAATGTAAGGTAATGCACAAACCGTGGTCTGTTGCAGTGCAAATTCCTTTTTAATAGCCCCAAACGCACATACTTAACACACCAAGCTTAACCTGTTTTCAGGGCACAATAATGCACAGAGTTAAACCAACGGTGTGTTTTGATACACTGGAAAAAAATGCATGAGCGTTAAAAGATCCATTGTCTCACGTTAAGAGCCCATTCAAAATAACATATGTTGACGAAGGAAACATTTATTTTGTATTGGATCTTTTAATTAATTTAATAATTTTGTTTCATCATATTCGTCATTCATGTTAGAATGATTCATTTTTGGAATTTGTTTCATATATTCGAATTAGATTAATATAATGGTTATTTTATAATTAATTCTAATTTTGGAAGACGGTTATATTTGTTCTATTCTATTCTATGCTATTCAATTCTATTTCTTTTTATTCTATTATTTTTTATTCTTATCATCATCTTATTTCACTTTTATGCCTCGCTGTATTTATTGCATTGTTTCAATTTCAAATCCAAATTAATTTTCACATTTTTCCAATTCAAATACATTTTTTTCTAATTCATTTTTGTTATTTTATTTTTTTTTGGGGATTCGTTGAAATTCGTTTCTATTGTGATTCAGATATTTGGATACAACCAAATGATGAAAATTATGTCCAAATTTTGATTCCTATCTAAATTAAGTGCACATATCTATTCAAAATGAATCGGCTGCTCTATTGCACTTTCCCATTAAAAGCATGTAGTAACAAGTGTGAATCTGGCCTATGATTCCTTCACAGCCTTCTTAAATATTATATCCCATACAAGGTAACTGGTGGAGAATGACCCAAAGAGACAAGCACAAGATAAATCAGATGAATAAAGTACACCAATACAGTATATAGCAGAAGCAATAAAAGGGAACAGCCCAAGCTGAAACATTGCATACAACGGGACACTGAGCTGCAAAACAAAGTTCTCTGAATGTTCTCCGACATATGTATTGAGCCATTCACATTTGTCAGAGGTCAGCATTACCTTCCACGTTCCCCATTAAAGCGGAACTCCACCTTAAACAAAAATATTAAAAGCCAGCAGCTACAAATACTGTTGTCGGCAGCCGAAGCCGATAGATCGCTCGTCTCTCGGCTGCCCCCGCCGCCATCCTCGGTCAGGGAATCAGGAAGTGAAGCGTTGCGGCTTCACTGCCCGGTTCCCTACTGCGCATGCGCGAGTCGCGCTGCACGTCTACACTGGTCCCCGTTGTGTTGTGGGAACTGTGTGTTTCCCAGAACACAACGGGGGGGGGGGCATTTGCGGCTAGCTGCGGCTAGCTATGCCCAGAAGTGGGTGCAGATACCTGTATTATACAGGTATCTGCACCCCCCTCCCCCCTGAAAGGTGCCAATTGAGGCACCGGAGGGGGGGAGGAATCCGATGAGCGGAAGTTCCACTTTAGTGTGGAACTCCGCTTTAAAATGGTTGTTTGAACAGGGCCTAACAGGGGTCAATGGATTTCTTTACCAGTTCACCAAGAGGGAAACAGACTGATAATTATCCACATTGGAGTAGCTCCTGAGAGACACCTTGATGTGCCCAGAGTTCACACACCCTGTAATAATTAGCAGCGTACACTGTTATTCCCATACTAAAGTGTTTTTCAAATTCAGAAACTAAGGAAAATATGTGTGTGTGCGCGCGCGTATATATATATATATATATACATATATATAAAACAGTGGCGGCCGGTGGAAATTTTTTTGGGGGGGAGGCAAACAGTATGCCAACCCCCCACCCCCCGTCGGTCGGTTGATAGGTAGGAAGCACTTACCCCATCACCGGCGGCTTCCCCTGCTCTGCGACGGCCTCCCATTCTCCTGGTCATCGAGGCTACAGTGGCGGCGGCTTCCGTTTCCTCCCTCCTCCTCAGCGGCCATTTGGGAGCCTTCTCTCTTCGGCCAATCGGAAAACAGTCTCACACCAGCTTATGATTAGCCGGACTAAGGATCAGTGTTTCAACTATGAATATTCATTCACTGTGATAACACACTTGGGTGGGCTCTGGACGCATCCTCTGCAAGCCGAGCCCACCCTATTTTGAAGCCTATTAGAGCCTCTGGCTCTAATCAGGTGCTTCAAAAAACCCTGGTCACTGTAATTCATGCACCCTGAAAGGGGCCGGATGCATGAATAGGGGGTGGCCATGGATAGATTCATGTGTGCATGAATCTATCCATTAAGCATATAAGGGGTGACGAGGAAAGAGGGGGTGGCGCCCGGAAGCCCCTAATGGATGAGTCGCCACTGATACTAAAATGTGGCCAACCCCCTTAACTATAGTAACTAGAATTTGTTAGCTGATTGGTGCTGTGTTTCCATAATTCTGCACTTATCAATCAAACCCAGGGATTGCATTAGTGATGTTTCTCATGGGTTCAGTACAAAATACAAAAGTTACTTTGCACACAAGCAGGACTAGCACCCGTCTGAATTAGGCCTTAATATTAATTCAATTTTGCCATGCAGCCTATCGCTCTTTCTTTAAAGCTACCATTAGGGGCAAAAGAAGGAGATACAATACCAGCTGGTGGTTTTATTCAGTAAGATCATTTGTTAAAATGATCACCACTAGCCATGGAGACATGATCTCAAATAGGGCTGAAACAACTAATCAACATAATCGATTATAATCGATAATGAAAATAGTTGTCAACTATTTCTTATAATAGTGAACAGGGTATGAGGGGGCGCTCATATGAGGATTTAAGTATTTCTATAACGCAATACCTCTATGTTCATATTAAAGTGCAAAGGAGATTGTTGAGGTAAAAATCCCTTCTAAAATCCCTACTAAAAATGTAAAGGGAAGCCAATAGTGTAATCCTGTTTATTTAAAACATACGATAAAAGACAAAGCCAAATGACTGCTTCGCTTCCTGATGAGGTAGCAATAAGAAACGTACGTCGAGGCGCTTCTTGATCACGTTACTTCCAGTCCCTTTGGTTGATCATGCTGGACAGTGGAATGCATGCCAGCAGCGAGTACGAACCGGAAGGCATCATTTGTTCCAAACACACGACTGTAAGCAGTCATTTGGCTTTGTCTTTTATCGTATGTTTTAAATATACAGGTGTAGCAATAACTCTCGGTGGAGCTGCTGGTTTAAAGCGGGCTGTTACCGTCACCTTCGTTACCTCTATTTCACCAGAACCGGGTCTAGGGTCCCGTTGAGTTTAATACCAGACAATGTAGGCACCGGACACTTGAGTATCTTTTCCAATGCTTTAATAAACGGAAATTGAAGGAAGTAGCAGGAAAGAGGTAGAAGGAGAGTTGCAGGGAAGTTCAAATACCTTTTCTTGGTGTAGTATTAGGAATTGAGAGCTTGTAGATTAATTTACTCTCTCTTTATAGTTGAATCTTTGCCCACCTGGATAGGTTTCTCTCACTAACCTAGTAGCCAGTACGCAGCACGAACAAAAGTCTCTGCCACAGACTTGATTGGAACAAAAAAACAGCAAAATGAACAGCAAACACAGCACTAGAACCTTTAAGCCGACCCGGCAGTACTATGTGGTACGGTTACTTTAGGATGCGTCCTCCAACTGAGTCACCAGGCCCCTCTCCAGAACAGCACTCTGCATGATCCTTCCATGACGGGTCCTCCCCTGGGATCTTCTCAGTTGTCCAGCTTCTTCCCATAGGACAGACAGCCCAGGACCATTCCTCTGCCGCTGTGGTAGGCCCTAGTCAGGCTTCTGGGCCCACCCACATGCTGCAGCGAAGTGGGCCTCCCGGACAGGGGACCACGAGCTAGTACTCCTAGCACATACCTGTCGGCCAGGAGGGCCAGCAGGTGGAACGAAAACGAACCCTAAAACATGGCGTCTGTCCCATAAATACCCTCTCCCAGAATGCAACCCGGAGGACCACCGAGTTATCTCCGGGACAGAGGAGCACTCATACGCTTCAGCGTGTTGCCTCTCCAACACCGACCCATGGTGACAACGACACCCACAGGCACAGTGTAAAACTACATGCAACTCAGCCAAGCTGAAACAGAGGCAAATCTGACTATGTATAAACAGATAACCCACTAAATTTACCTATAAGCAGTAGATTGAAAATCTACCAGCGCTACACAGGATTACACTATTGCACGGATATGCAATTAGTGGACCTCCAGCTGTTGCAGAACTACAAGTCCCATGAGGCATAGCAAGACTCTGACAGCCACAAGCATGACACCAAGAGGTAAAAGTATGATGGGACTTGTAGTTTTGCAACAGCTGGAGGTCCGCTAATTGCATATCCCTGCACTATTGGTTTCCCTTTACATTTTTTTCACATACCCCATCCATAGTCTTGCGGAGGAGGGATTTTTGCCTCAACAATCTCCTACATTGAGCAAGTTTATCTTGCTAAAAGCGCTACTTGACCTGCTTTTTAATTAGATCACTTCTATCTGGTAAGCTGAACCCACATATGGAACACATTGGGTGTATTAATTCCAGTTAGTGATGGATTGTTCTCTATTGATGCCACGTAAAAGATATTCAGCACAGAAGAATCACATGCACTAGGACTTTTATTATCAAATTTTCACCTTTTGTTCACATTTATCATGTATGTTGATTGTATATTTTGCTTAATAAAGCACATTGCACTTTAATATGAACATAGAGGTATTGCTTTATAGAGGAGTTATGGCTCATGGGACATATAGTCCTGGGCAGGAGAAGGATGTGAGGGATTCTAAAGGCAGAAGTTTTTTTTAAAAGTGTACGACTTTTTGGGAGCCTAGCTGCCTACGGGACCCCAAAAACCAAGCACCGCCTTCAGGCTTTCTAAGGGCGTACATTTTTGATTTCACTCTTCACTGCCTATCACAGTTTCGGAGGCCATGGAATGCCCAGGTGGCACAACCCCCAACCCCAAATGACTCCATTTTGGAAAGTAGACACCCCAAGCTATTTGCTGAGAGGTATAGTGAGTATTTTGCAGACCTCACTTTTTGTCACAAAGTTTTGAAAATTGAAAAAAGAAAAAAAATACATTTTTCTTGTCTTTCTTCATTTTCAAAAACAAATGAGAGCTGCAAAGTACTCACCATGCTTTTCAGCAAATAGCTTGGGGTGTCTACTTTCCAAAATTGGGTCATTTGGGGGGGGGTGCTATCTTGGCATTTTATGGCCTTCGAAACTGTGACAGGTAGTGGGGAGTGAATCAAAAATGTATGCCCTTAGAAATCCTGAAGGCGGTGATTGGTTTTCGGGGCCCCGTACAGGGATGGACAGGCCATCGGGACTACCGGGAGTTTCCCGGTGGGCCGATGGCTCAGTGGGCCAGTTTCAGTGGCCCCCTATTGCCTCGGAGGTCCGGGGCGATCTACCCGTCAATCGTCAACAGCTGACGCCTGACAGGTAGATCGAGAGCCAGAAGGCAGAGTAGCGCAGGAAGCGTCTGTCTGTAGTAAGTTCTCTCGCTCATGTCATGCAGCGCTGCCCCTCCTCTCTTCTCGTCTATCCCATATGATGTCACAAGCCAATGGGGATAGACGGGAAGAGAGGAGGGGCCGCCGGGGAGCGAGCAGCGCTGCATGACATGAGAGAGAGAACTTACTACAGACAGACGCTTCCTGCATGCTGGCCAGGCTAGTAAACAATCTCATAATGTGCCCCCTGATGTGCCCTGATGTGCCATGTGCCCCATGCCCTGATGTGCCCCGTGCCCTGATGGGCCTGTGCCCTGATGGGCCCCTATGTGTTGTGCCCTGATGTGCTATGTGCCCTGATGTGCTATGTGCCCTGATGTGCCCCGATGTGCCCTGATGTGCTATGTGCCCTGATGTGCCCCGATGTGCCCTGATGTGCTATGTGCCATGTGCCCTGTGCCCTGATGTGCCCCATGCCCTGATGTGCTATGTGCCCTGTGCCCTGATGTGCCCCGTGCCCTGATGTGCTATGTGCCCTGTGCCCTGATGTGCCCCATGCGCTAATGTGCTATGTGCCCCATGCCCTGATGTGCTATGTGCCCTGATGTGCCCCGTGCCATGATGTGCTATGTGCCCTGATGTTCTGTGTGCCCTGATGTGCCCTGTGCCCTGATGTGCTATGTGCCCCGTGCCCTGATGTGCCCTGTGCGATGATGTTCTATGTGCCCCGTGCCCTGATGTGCTATGTACCCTGATGTGCCCTGTGCCCTCATGTGCCCCATTCCCTGATGTGCCCTGCGCTCTGATGTGCCCTGTTCCCTGATGTGCTATTTGCCCTGATGTATCCCGTTCCCTGATGTGCTATGTGCCCTGATGTGCCCCGATGTTCTATGTGCCCTGATGTTCTATGTGCCCTGATGTGCTATGTGCCCTGATGTGCCATGTGCCCTGATGTGCCATGTGCCCTGATGTGCCCCGTGTCCTGATATGCCCCGTGCCCTGATGTGCTTTGTGCCCTGATGTGCCCCGATGTGCCCTGATGTGCTATGTGCCCTGAAGTGCCCGATGTGCCCTGATGTGCTATGTGCCCTGATGTGCCCCGATGTGCCCTGATGTGCTATGTGCCCCGATGTGCCCTGATGTGCTATGTGCCCTGATGTGCCCCGATGTGCTATGTGCCCTGATGTGCCCCGATGCGCCCTGATGTGCTATGTGCCCTGATGTGCTATGTGCCCTGATGTGCCCGGATGTGCCCTGATGTGGTTTGTGCCCTGATGTGCCCCAATGTGCCCTGATGTGCTATGTGCCCTGATGTGCTATGTGCCTTAATGTGCCCCGTGCCCTGATGTGCTATGTGCCCTGATGTGCTATGTGCCCTGATGTGCCCCGATGTGCCCCGTGCCCTGATGTGCTGTGCCCCGATGTCCTATGCCCTGATGTGTCCCGTGCCCTGATGTGCCTTGTGCCCTGAAGTACTGTGACCTGATGTACCCTGATGTGCTATGTCCTGATGTGCTATACCCCGATGTGCTGTGCCCTGTACCCTGATGTGCTGTGTCCTGTACCCTGATGTACTGTGCCCTGATATGCCCTGTACTCTGATGTGCTGGGCTCTGTGCCCTGATGTCTTGTACCCTGATGTGCTATGTCCTGATGTGCTATACCCTGATGTGCTGTGCCCTGTACCCTGATGTGTTGTGCCCTGATGTGCTGGGCTCTGTACCGTGCCCTGATGTGCACTGTACCCTGATGTGTTGTGCCCTGGGCCGGTCTGGATGAAGTCCAGGGCCACATTTTTTCCCAGTCCAGCCCTGGCCCCGTATGCAGCTAGGCTCCCAAAAAGTCCCACATATGTGGTATCCCCGTACTCAGGAGAAGCAGCGGAATGTATTTTGGGGTGTAATTTCACATATGCCCATGGCATTTTTGAGCAATATATCATTTAGTGACAACTTTGTGCAAAAAAATAAATAAAAAATGTGTCACTTTCCCACAACTTGTGTCAAAATATAAAATATTCCATGGACTCAACATGCCTCTCAGAAAAATGCTTGGGGTGTCTATTTTCCAAAATGGGGTCATTTGGGGGGGTTTGGTGCCATCTGGGCATTTTATGGCCTTCAAAACTGTGATAGGTAGTGAGGAGTGAAATCAAAAATTTACGCCCTTAGAAATCCTGAAGGCGGTGATTGGTTTTCGGGGCCCCGTACGCGCCCAAGTTCCCAAAAAGTCCCACACATGTGGTATCCCCGTACTCAGGAGAATCAGCAGAATGTATTTTGGGGTGTAATTCCACATATGCTTTGTGCAACAAAAAAAGTTTGTAATTTTCCCGCAACTTGTGTCAAAATATAAAATATTCCATGGACTCAACATGCCTCTCAGCAAATAGCTTGGGGTGTCTACTTTCCAAAATGGGGTAATTTGGGGGGGGGTTGTGCCATCTTGGCATTTTATGGCCTTCAAAACTGTGATAGGTAGTGAGGAGTGAAATAAAAAATGTACGCCCTTAGAAAGCCTGAAGGCGGAGCTTGGTTTTCGGGGCCCTGTACGCGGCTAGGCTCCCAAAAAGTCCCACACATGTGGTATCCCCGTACTCAGGAGAAGCAGCTAAATGTATTTTGCGGTGCAGTTTCACATATAACCATGGCATTTAGCACCTCAAGAAATGACATAGGCAGTCATAAACAAAGACATGTGGCCGAATACATTTTGGCCTAAATGTATGACTAAAATTGATTTTGTTGGATTTTTTTTAACAAAAAGTAGAAAATATCATTTTTTTTTTAACATTTTCGGTCTTTTTCCGTTTATATCACAAAAAATAAAAACCGCCGAGGTGATCAAATAGCATCAAAAGAAAGCTCTATTTGTGGGAACAATAGGACACAAATTTTATTTGGGTACAGCATTCAGGGCCGGACTGGCCTACCGGGATAGCGGGAGATTTCCCGGTAGGCTGGCTATCCTGGGGCCGCTGTCAGCTAAGAGCTGTGAAGAGGAGGCGGGGCTGGCTGAGGAAATGAATTCTAGCAGCGGAGGGACAGAGGAGCACGTGGCTAGTGGCTATCGTGCGGCAGGCAGGTCTGTAGTGTGCAGGAGGATAATGCAGGAGGGAGGGAGCATGGACACTGTGTGTTCTCTGGGCAGTGGACTGATCATTTCTCATAGTAGGGAACCCACAGCCAATAGCGCTGCTTAGGGGAGTACAAGGGAGGACTTGCTTCTCCTCCCGTCCATCCACAGCCAATCAGCAGGCAGTGTAGTCCTCCCCCGCTCACATTTGACTGTAAGTGCTGGAGTGAGACTGAATGGGGACGCCAGGAGGGAGATACAAGGAACAAGGAGGTATGACTACAACAATGCAAGGTCTCCAGGACACACAACTCTGGCTGAATGGAAAAAACAGGATCGTCTGGAGCACAGTAACATGTTGCTGGCCAGCTGCAGTGTATTCCAGATATCTATGTGATCAGGCAGTGTGCAGGTTACCGATCAGCCTCTCCTCATTCTTGTCTCCCTGGTTACTTTTTTTTATCTGCCTAACCTGACCTGCACATTGTCTGATCACACTGATAAGATCTCTGGAAGACCTGCAGCAGCATTCTATGAGACCAGGGACACATGGCTATTAACCATTTCAGCTTATAATCAGCTATTTAGCCAGAGCTCTGTGTGTGCTGCACAGATTGTTTGATGGGTTTTTTTTTTTTTTTTTTTGAGGATTTACTGCTGGATCAGGTTAAAAGCTTCACAGACCCATTAAATGGTTACTGTCCTCATCCAAATTTGAGCAGTTCAGTGTTTGCAAGAAAATTTGTATTTTGGAAACTGGGTGTGATGTTTTCTTCTGTGACTTGGTTGTACTTTCAAAGGAAAATGACTGACTTGATCTTGCAGAGATGGTTTAAATAGAGTGGAGCAACCCTGCGATACTATATACCCGTACACTGAATTCAGCTTTAAATGCAGTCTATGACCATCTCCTGAATCAATCATGTCTGCAATCCCTAACCGTCTCCTGTACTATGTCTGCAGTCTCTGACCACCTCCTGTAGTATGTCTGCAGTCTCTGACCATCTCCTGTACTATGTCTGCAGTCTCTGACCATCTCCTGTACTATGTCTGCAGTCTCTGACCATCTCCTGTACTATGTCTGCAGTCTCTGACCATCTCCTGTACTATGTCTGCAGTCTCTGACCATCTCCTGTACTATGTCTGCAGTCTCTGACCATCTCCTGTACTATGTCTGCAGTCTCTGACCACCTCCTGTACTATGTCTGCAGTCTGTGACCATCTCCTGTACTATGTGTGCAGTCTGTGACCATCTCCTGTAGTATGTCTGCAGTCTCTGACCACCTCCTGTAGTATGTCTGCAGTCTCTGACCACCTCCTGTAGTATGTCAGCAGTCTCTGACCATCTCCTGTACTATGTCTGCAGTCTCTGACCACCTCCTGTAGTATGTCAGCAGTCTCTGACCATCTCCTGTACTATGTCTGCAGTCTCCGACCATCTCCTGTACTATGTCTGCAGTCTCTGACCATCTCCTGTACTATGTCAGCAGTCTCTGACCATCTCCTGTACTATGTCTGCAGTCTCTGACCATCTCCTGTACTATGTCTGCAGTCTCTGACCATCTCCTGTACTATGTCTGCAGTCTCTGACCATCTCCTGTACTATGTCTGCAGTCTCTGACCATCTCCTGTACTATGTCTGCAGTCTCTGACCATCTCCTGTACTATGTCTGCAGTCTCTGACCATCTCCTGTACTATGTCTGCAGTCTCTGACCATCTCCTGTTGTATGACTGCAGTCTCTGACCATCTCCTGTGCTATGTCTGCAGTCTCTGACCATCTCCTGTGCTATGTCTGCAGTCTCTGACCATCTCCTGTTGTATGACTGCAGTCTCTGACCATCTCCTGTGCTATATCTATAGTCTCTGACCATCTCCTGTAATATGTCTGCAGTCTGTGACCATCTCCTGTACTATATCTGTAGTCTCTGACCATCTCCTGTACTATATTTGCAGTCTCTGACCATCTCCTGTACTGTATCTGCAGTCTCTGACCATCTCCTGTACTATATTTGCAGTCTCTAACCATCTCCTGTACTATATCTGCAGTCTCTGACCATCTCCTGTACTGTATCTGCAGTCTCTGACCATCTCCTGTACTGTATCTGCAGTCTCTGACCATCTCCTGTACTGTATCTGCAGTCTCTGACCATCTCCTGTACTAATTCTGCAGTCTCTGACCATCTCCTGTACTATGTCTGCAGTCTCTGACCATCTCCTGTACTATGTCTGCAGTCTCTGACCATCTCCTGTACTAATATCTGCAGTCTCTGACCATCTCCTGTACTATATCTGCAGTCTCTGACCATCTGTACAATATCTGCAGTCTCTGACCATCTCTTGTATTATGTCTGCAGTCTCTGACCATCTCCTGTACTATATCTGCAGTCTCTGACCATCTCCTGTACAATATCTGCAGTCTCTGACCTTCTCCTGTACTATATCTGCAGTCTCTGACCATCTTCTGCAATATAGCTGCACTCTCTGACCATCTCCTGTAATGTGTCTGCAATCCCTGTAGGAGAGGACACACACATGATACACACACACACTGTATACACTTCCCCACCTGCCACAGCAGAAGTATATTACAGCCCCCAGTCCTCGACCAGTACACAGGGAGAATGCTTTATGGTGGGCGCTATGGCCAAGGCACATTTCACATTGGAATCCACCCTCCCTCAAAAGACAATTATTCATTCGGTGCAATATACATATAGGTGTAAATACATACAGTGTATGTGTGTGTATAGATATAGAGGTGAGAGAGGGGGAAAAAACAAAGCGGAGGAGAAGGAATAAAAAGAGGGGGAGGAACAAAGAAAGTGGGTGAGAAAGAACATGACAGATGGATAGAGAGCGATATATAGGGAAGAAAAGCAAGACATTAGGACAGAGAGAGATAAAAGGGAAAGAAAGGAGAACAAAGAGAAAGAGTGGTACATCCTAAGAGGTACCATAAGGGTACCTTATGCTAAATATACTGTACGAGTGGAAGGGACTCGGAGTGCTAAATGTCCGCGGGTTAATGGCGCAAATTACTTGCCTTGGGTGTGGACAACCAACGCTACGCCACTGGGGCTGCTATGAAATTATTTCCAGGGCTGGTTTTTATGCCCAGTCCGGCCCTGACAGCATTGCATGACCGCGCAATTAGCAGTTAAAGCGATACAGTGCCAAATTGTAAAAAGTGCTCTGGTCAGGAAGGGGGTAAATGCTTCCGGGGCTGAAGTGGTTAAGAATAAATTGTCTTTTTTCAAACTTTGCATATTAACTAAATTATACACCACACTTTTTTGAGGTTTTTATCCAATTAATCAAAACAATAATCGGCAAACAAATCAATTATGACAATAATCGTTTGTTGCAGCCCTAATTTTAAATATCGTCCCATTCAATAAACCTCTGGAATGTACAACCTCAATCACAAACTAGTTAATGAAAATAAGGTAATGTGAGTATAGTGACTTGTTAAACTCTTGTGAATGTGACCTGTTATTAACTTAGATAATGGACCTTAGACTTGTCTTATGATTTATTGACCTTTGTCCATTCTTTGCATGTTGACTTGTTACCTCTAGTACTCTGCTGCTGGCTGTGATTTCATTTCATTTTCTTATTAAGCTGATACATTTAAGTAGAGACTTTTTGTGGAATCTAGTAAAATTGAGTTTTAGTTCTCCCTCTTAGTTTAAATCTAATATAGATGTAGATTGGTGTATGTTCAAAATATTAATAATGTATATTAAAAAATAATACAACGTTACATACAAGTCTCCTATAACTAATAACTTAATTGTGGCTGTCTTAAGTAGATCATGTGACACATAAGAGCAGCAATTAAATTATTAATGCTGGGAGACTTCTTGTGAGGGGACTGCACTGGTATCTGCTGAGACTGGTGCTAAATGCCAGGCTTGATCAGGGATAGTGTAGCATCTTTGGGATAAGCCAACATAGTACCAATACCTGGCACCAGGTTGTAGGGGACTTGTAATTGGGCAGATGTTGAAATCAACTTGTACCAGTCCCACCCTACTTCTTCTTTGATAGAGCAGCCACCTGCCCGCCTTTGTAGCCACCATATTGGATACATTTCTCCCCGGCCAGAGGCTCACTCACACATTCCCCGTCCTGAGGCATAATACTTGAATAAATGAATGTCCACATATTCAGCACTTCACTGCTACATCACGTTTTTTCCATGACATATCAACATTGAGTAATGCTCAGCTGCAGTCAGCTTAGCTGAATTGATAGTTCAGCTTCTCTGGGCTTCCCCTAGGCCCTGGTACTGTCCTTCTATTGCTAGTAGGTGGCACTGCTGCCTGTGGTAATAGCATGAGAGGTGCATTAATCAGAGTTATGAATATTTATTTCTCCCTGGCCAACCAGTAGGAGTTTCCTTGCCACTGGTGCATGCTAGGAGATGGTATAAATGTCCAGGGCCTAACCTGTGAAGCCATAGGGGGCCCCCAGATGTCTTTGAGGGGCTGAGAGATGCTTAAATATGGAACTTTGACTACACTGGAGTATGATGTCTTCTACCCAGGATGTTGGCAGCTATTCTTCAAAGTGCTTAGCAGTCAGGAGCTATAATAACCGCATGCTGGCTTCAAGGTTCCTTATCTGTGAGGACTGTAAGTATTTTTGTATCCTTTTTTGTGGAGTTTTAGTGTGAGCAATAAACTACTTTTTGTTTTGCACCTTAAAGTGACTGGCACCTATCTGTTCACATCCCACTACTGCCTAAGTGATCTACATGTGGAAGGAGGTGGATGGAGGGCGCGTGGTCAAACGCTTACATAAAAACATGTTTGGTTTATTCATGTAAAATGGAATACAAACATATAAATAATACAAATACTACGTTTCGTAAAAACAGGTGACAAAATAGGCACTAAAATGTTAAAATTGGGGTATGCCCATGTTGAGGCAGGCATTTAAAATAGGCTGACGCATTTCGAGGGTGACCTCTTCATCAGAGCCTGGAGAACAGGAGCACAGTCTGTGTGAGCCGGTAGGCCGACATGTGTACATGGGGAAGAGTGGCTAGTTATGTCCTGGTATGAAGGTATGTCCTGTGATGGATAATTAGTTATTCTAAGCTCCATACCAGTCCACGTCCAAGCGTTCGACAAATGTAGTACAATATATAGAATGTATATAATTGTAGTTTCCGTTTACGGTGGTACGTGACTGTCGGGTGTGCCTGTCTCCAGAGATGTATGGGGGAGCGGCTGCAGCCTGCACCCGTCCTTGAGGGTAGGGAACCGTGTGATCCTGGGAGATAGAAGGGGGAGGAGGTGTCCTTAGGTTGTGCTGGAGCCGTGGATGCCTGAAAAAATGTGTCTCTGTGCCTGGGACATAGGCAAGTGTACACTTAGTGCTTATTTTGTCACCTGTTTTTACGAATTGTAGTATTTGTATTATTTATATGTTTGTATTCCATTTTACATAAACCAAACATGTTTTGATGTAAGCGTTTGATCACGCTCCCTCCATCCACCTCCTTCCACACAGTCTTCTCCAGACCACCCCTGGTCAGTTGAGGCAGCGGGACACGCATTACCATCTCCTCCAGTCTTTCCACCTTCTACAATACTACCTATTTACACAACAAACGCCTTCACAAGCGCTGGAGTAATTCTCACCATACATTGTCCACATTTTTCTAAGTGATCTATACCCTGGGTGAAATATCAGCCCACCCTGTCTCTGAGGGTTACCACCATGCTTCTAGGGGTCAGGGGGGTTTTACAGACATACTAACAGAACTTCAGAGCGGAATGTCATTAGCATCAATAAACATTCTGTAGCAGTCTTTTCAGTTCAGAGTACAACTCACATTTTATCCATCTTCCTTCTTACTGTTCTCCTTGGGAGCACCACAGAATTGGGACCACTTCCATAGGTATACTAAGCATCTCAGCCTTAGTCTATCCACCGCCACGCCAGAGGACCTGCAGAGGAGGGTCAGGGGTTACAAGGTCTTTCTATTAGTACCAGTCTCTTCCAAATGTCCTGTCTATAGCTTTGCCCAGCCAGGCATGCTCCCTAATGACATCTATCCCCGGGTTTCAGCTACCATTCACTAATGAGGACTCTCAGGTCTACAACCCCCACTAGCACTGTGCCTGTACCCATCTTCTCACTACCATGCCTAAAACCCCTCCAACACCATGCCTTAATGCCAACCCCCGCTCTTCCCCAACTCTAATCACCCCAGCTGACCCCTATTCCCCTTCCCCCTACCTCACCTGCTAACCACATACCCCTCTCATCACTGTGCCTGACCCTCATCCTTCTTTCCTGCTCTCACTACCTTCCCAGCATGTACCTGCTTCACTCACCACTACACCAATGTGTCACGCTTACCCCTAACACAGGTGGTCAGTAACTATAGCTGGCTTCTGTGTTTTTCACCTATAGCAGCCCCCTTTCCCATATGGCAAGCAGGCCTATAGTGCCTGCCTACCACTCCAGGACATGCGTGAACTGAGCAAAGCAAACAGGTACTTGCAGTTGGTAGACAGGCAAGGTACAGAATAGTCAGGGTCAAAACTCGAAGTCAAAAAGACAGGCAGAGTTCAGAGAATAGTCAATATCAAATCCGAGGTTATCAACAAGGTAATCATAACTAGCAGAGCAGGGCAGACAAACAGCTAGCTTGATCAGGTACTACACACTCTATTACAAGTATGAGACTGCAAGCTTTACTGGCTTATATCAAGTTTGGTCTCCACCCAGAGTCTGACCACATCAATCACCTTGCAGGTAGACAGTCATACATGGAAAATGCCATAGCCAAAAACAGGATGCTGGAATGAGGAGTAGGAGCACTAGACGCTCCTAAAACAATGCCTACCTCTGCATTCATTGCCACTGCATCGATGCATGCCTAAGTGCGTGCCACCACAGTATCAATGTGCATTTGTATACTCGCCACCACTGCAGTAATATGTTCTTTCATATTCTGCCCGTTTGCTATATATACTGTTAAAACCACTGTGATCTGTGTCCCCTTTGGGAGATTTCCCATCATTTCCTGCCCTATAGACGCAACAGGAAGTGAGAGAAAATTTCCATAAAATTAGGGAAATGCCCTTTTAGTTAGCTGTCACACGAATCTCCATCATTGGAAGATTTCCCTGCTGTTCCTGTTCTAGTGACAACTCAAAATTTAGGATTCTTGCAGTGGCAATGGGCTATTGTTACTCAACAGAGGGAAAGCTGAGCTTTTTAATGCTGGATAGAGGTGATAATCACAGCTATGTGTGGCAATACACGAAGGTTAGCTATTTTGTTCTGTAGAAGAACAGCACTTGAGAAATAGTGATGTGACAGATGTACGTGACTGAAAGACTTTAGGAATATGTTTTGTTGTCAGTTAATTTTTGTTTAGAAAAAAGCATTCCTAAAAAGCATTTACTCTTGCCTGCGTGACTGTTGCTTGGTTAGGGCCAGTACCCCATTAGGAAAGAACCTTTGTGCTAACTGTGAGGGCAAGGAGATAAAAGGATGAAATAAGGTCCAAGAACATTGTGTGCAAAATGTTGCAGGCACGACTTTAACAGTAACAAAATCACTTTTACTGCACGAGTTAATCAGTAAAGAAGAGCCTGCTCAGCAAAGTTCAGAGACACTACCCAGCATCTTGGCAAAAGTTTGTTATATATCACCCAAACCTGACTGCTGTGACCCTGCATTGTGCCATGTAGCTGCAGACCAATGTGACATATGCTGCTCTGATTTGAGCTGTGTTGTCCTTGTTTGATGCCATCTGTATTGCCGTTTATGTAGGAAAGGGCTGCTTCCTTTCTGCTGTGAATCCTACCCTGTGGGCAAGTGAAAGGTTCCCCTCTAGTTTTACAGGATTGGAGGAACTTGGTGGGGTGCACTGCAATACAGCAAGTTATAACCAAGACGTGGAGGAATGCTGTTTGGGGGGGTCTCCTCTTCGGGGCAGAGGCCTATCCTGGAGCTGTGAACTTAGAATGGGTACCAAGGAGAAGCTGAGTAAATCTTATAGCAATCCCGTGCATCACAATCCACCCTATTCCACTTTGCTGGGCTTTACTAGAGAATCACTCTTACCAATGCTTACCAATTATATGGAGTGTGATAAAATTACTGTAACCCTGTCTTGGAAATATACAATACTTTTCCTATTACCATGAACTGTTTACAGCTATTTAAAGCCCAATTTGACACTAAAGGGGAAGTTCTGCTTTATGCCCTCCTCTACTATTTTTGGCACTTTTTTTAGAAGAATGGAGTGGGTACCTGGTTTTGACAAGTACCTGCTCCCATTTCCGGTAGGATCTCTGTGGCTCATCCACTGGAAGTTCTCCTCCCCCCTCCCTGCACATAACCTTTTGGGACATGTCACAGGTTCCAGAAGGCTACGGGACCATTCACAAACCACAGTGTGGTTCACACATGTGCAGTGGGCAGCCGGCAATGAAGCCACAAGGAATCACAGATGGCTGCCCACAGTAAACATGCCGGGGACCGAAAGATGGGTGAAGAAATGATTCAGGGAAGAAAAGTGTTGGACCCCTGGACAAAATCAGCAGTTACTGTGATTGTAGCTGCTGACTTTTAATTTGTTTCAAACTTTAAATAATTGCAGAAATCAGCCTTTATGTAGTGTGATGTGATAAAAAAAGGAATGTGCAGGACTGGAGTTTATTATGGGCAGCCAAAGCTGGCAATCTGTAATTCTTTGTGTGCTATAAGTGTAATGGGAGCTTATAGTGTTTAAGGGATGGGGACACCCTCCTGGAATTGAGAGAAGAATCCCCCCCCCCCCATTCAATGGAACAGGTGCTAGGTGACCTGGGCCCTAGTGGTCCAGATGGCCTACTGAGCCATAACTATCAGTAAAAAGCAAGATCCTGCATGAATGTGTGCTCCAAGTGTAAGAGGAGATGATACGGGTATAGATAAAGATCAGTGGGGTGGTGCCAGAGAAATAATCAATCCGGCCGTATCTGCCGAACGGTGCTCTGGAACGAACGCATGTGCGGTGAAACGATGCTTCAGCGCATGCGCGCTCGTGGCCCTATGGAACGACGTGCGCATTCGCATTAGCGCACGCTCAACGTGACGCTCTGGCTGGCCTATTTAAAGACACTCAGGTGCTCAGATGGGTTGCTGGTTTGTCTTCAGCTTCCTGTCTGAGTTGTTTAGTGTTTCCTGTTATTGGATTACCTGCTTGACCCGGATCGTTCCTGACCACTCTGCTCTTCTCCTGGACACGACCTACGGCTTGTTTAAACGGATTCTGCCTTGTCTTCAGTGTTTGACCCCTTGCCTGTGACCCGGATTTGCCTGCTATCTCCCGTGCTTGAACCTCTGCTTGTGACCCAGACTTGCCTGCTATCTACTGTGCTTGACCCTCTGCCTGTGACCCGGATCTGCCTGCTAACTTCTGTGTTTGATCCTCAGCCTGTTTCAGACTTCCTGAATTGCCAGTCTCTGCACATCTACCAAGACTCTTCATGGAGTACTACGCAAGTCCTTTCCTGCCTGCTGGTAGCTTGTGCCTCTTCGTGCCATCCACTCCCTGTACCACCTCCAGGGGGCGGAGTGCGCCTAGTCGCAAGGGTGAACCACTCTCGGCCTCGGTAAGTACTTATCTGACAGGTGGAGTGAAAAGAGTCTCAAACCTTCAATCCATGTATGTATGTATGTATGTGCAGATATGGAGGTTAGCGTGGGCTTTGGGGCAGAAACAGTATAGAGGAGCTGGCCTCTAAATAGCCCTGCCTACATGCATGTTAGCAGCAGGTCATTGATTCACTAGGCAGCAAAGTCAGAATGAGGATGACAGCCTCAGAGCATGCATCTTTAAAAAAGTCAGCAATGGTAGTACACATATTTCTGTCCTTATAGGCTCCCTTTAAAAGAAACCTGTACCAAAGAGGTATGGAGGTGATCATTGCTAACCACCTGGCAGTTATGCTGATCCTCTGGCTCCAATGCCTTAGAGTCACTGACCCAGGGCAATAATGCAGATCAAGTGCTTTGACTTCTCCATGGCTTTCCCAATCTTAATGCTTCAAAGTATTGAAGCCAGTGGTACAGCATGACAGCCAAACAACAGGCTTCTGGAGGTCAGCAACACAGCCCCATGTTTCTTTCAGCATGTTTCCCGTAATAAAAATCCTTATTGGGATGCATCAGCAACTTATATTCAGATTTTGTGGGACCATTAATATATCAGTTTATAATTCTTCTAATTGTGCAAGTTTTGTTTGGCAGCAGATAGATAATAATTTAGCTCTCGTCAAGGGTGAAAGCTTTATGTTCTTAAGAGAGGATCTTTCATTAAACGCAAACTATCTAATCTCATTGAGTATGCATGAGAACCCATGAAAGTACGAATATTTCTCTATGTATTTAAAACCATTTATTTGTGCTGTCAAGAAATATATTTTTGAATTAATATCTGATAGTTGAAGGCATATGGGATTCATTAAATTACAAAACTCAAGATGTGAAAGATGAGACTTCGTCATGCTTACTGCCAAGAAGAAACATATAAAAATGCACCAAGTCCCCACAAAGCTTTCTGGTTAGTGATGTGCACTATAACATATTATTTTAGCCCTCTGCAGGATATTTACACAATGGACAGGTTAATGGATACATAGGATTAAATGAAAGCTACTAGTCAAGCTAGGAACATTCACAAAAAATGGAAGACTAGTGTCTTGGCTTCCAGGGATTCTTTACTATTAAGGGCTGGTCACAAGCCTGGGCAATGCACATTGAGCATTGGCAGGGCTTTTTTTTTTGCCAGAACATAGCTGTACTGGGTATCACCAACTGTGGCACTGTGTGATACACACTACTGAGTCCTGAACCCTGAGCAAAATATGTGCTCCTGGGTCTTGTGCCCTGTGCGATATGCACTCCCAAGTCCTGCACCCTGTACGGTACGTATTCTTGAGTCCTGCACCCTGTACGGTACGCATTTTTGAGTCCTACACCCTGTACGGTACGCATTCCTGAGTTATGCACCCTGTGCGATACGCATTCCTGAGTCCTACACCCTGTGCGATACACATTCCTGAGTCCTACACCCTGTGCAATACGGATTCCTGCACCCTGTGTAATACATATGCACTTCTAAGTCCTATACCCTGTGCCATATGTACTTTTGAGTCCTACGCCCTGTGCAATATGCACTCCTGAGTCCTACGCTGTGCAACATGCACTCCTGAGTCCTACACTGTGCAATATGCACTCCTGAGACCTATGTTGTGCAGCATGCACTCCTAAACACTCCACATATTACACTCCTGAGCTTGTGCCCTGTATGCTACACACTCCTGATCCCTGCACTCAATAGGCACTGCTGAGACCTGTGCTCCTAATAATATGGAGTCACACCTTTCTCCCACCATCCATATAAGGTGGCTCTACCAGACCTCAATGTTCTGGGAAGGTTATCCACAATATTTTGGAGTACAACTGTGTCTTGTGCCCATTCAGACAAAAGAGCACATGTGAAGCCATGTACTGATGTTGGTTGAGAATACCTGGCTTGAACTCATCCCAAAGGTGTTCAGTAGGGTTTAGGTCAGGGCTCTGTGCGGGATACTCTTCCACATCAAACCATGGTATTGACTTTGTGCACAGGGGCACGAGAACAGTAAAAGTCTTTTCTCCAAAAGGTAAGTAGTACACAGTTGTCATGAACTCAAAAACGTTGAGGGGTGTCCACATAGTTTTGGCTATGTAGTATACAGTATATACTTTTTTTGTCACCTACCATCTCTCAAGCCTACTATTTGTCCTGTAATGCAATGGATAACTACAATGACTAACTGAGATGCTAAGAAGGCAGGAAAAGCTCAACTTATGTAATGTAATAAGTAGTCATTTCTAGATCTATTTATTTATTTATCAGTTGGATGCACAAATTTCACTGAAGATAAAATAGAGGATTGTTAGTGGTATTTTGATAGGCTTGTAGAAGGTTGAGAATCCAGGGTGAGCTTTACCAACCTGACCAAAGAGCTGAGAGGGCAGTGGCACAAAGTCTACCAGTAATCTTGCTTCTGATAATTACCCACATAGCACAGCAACTTTTCTCTCCCTTTCTTATTTGTGCCTCAGACCTTGTAAGATGAAAAAATGAAGCAGCTAGCCCCGTTGTGATTTTACAAAAACCCCATTAATGGAGGAAAACAAAGGTGACAACATTTCAATATAATTTTAAAGATATGTGTGGTAGGTTACTACACTCTCTTTGGGAACAACAACATGCCCAGATATGGAGTATTTAATGAAAAAAAAAGAGGAATATGTAGGCTGCCATCAATGACCTTCTGAACTTCAATATCTGAGTCATTCAACTGTTGAAGTCACAGGCAGTCACAACTCCTGATTCATGTACTTTGTCTGAGTCAGTGACTGCGTTAAGGCAGCTCAGTCAATGGTATAGGCTGGCAATGCACCAAAATGTGGAAGATTGCGGCAGCAGAGGTAGGGAGTGGAGTCATAGACAGAGGAGGATTTCTACTACCAGAGGAAGAATCAGCCCGAGGGATATATCCCAATAACTGTAAGTTATGTCCCTTGTGATGATTTATCCATTTTGAATTTCAGCTACACTTCCACTGTAAACTTTTCCTATTCTAGCCAAAATGTTAAAAAGACTATACATATATTTAAAAAAGCAACTAGTGCAAGTATCATAATTTGAAAAGGTATCAGTCTCTAGCACTCAAAAGAGGAGAGGGTGGGGCAGGACTGGGAGCCTATCATGTGTGGTGTATGCAGAAGTCCTGACAAGAAACATGCTGATAAGAAGAGAGCGAAAAGTGAGCAGACAAATGATTTTATTAGTCCCCTTACTTCTCCTTTGTTGCCCAATCACCATTCTGGGGATGGAGAGAAGACACCACTGTATTAGTCTATTACTGTAACAGAGAAAATGATGTAGTCCACTTGGCTTTTTGATGTCAGAACTGTGATATCACAGAACTTGATTGAGAAAAAAAAAAATACACTGATAGGTAACATAGCTACTGTATTTGTGTTTCATCTTTGTATTTAGCTGTTTGCCTGGGGTTTAGGTTTAAAGTCTAAATCCACCATCCATCCATTGCAAATGGAAAATCCACACTTTGAAGAAATAAGGAAGTGTACGATGTGTATGAGAGTAGCAGTAACTAACAGTAAAGATTTTCAGGACAAGTTCGTGTGGCACCATAAGTGTGTTACTTGTCCTGGTATGTGTGGTATGTCAGGGGGTGATGAAGGAGGACATCAGGCCCAATAAGTGTGGGTCCACTTTTACACTAGGAGAGTGCAGTCCAGGGGAATGAAGACACTCCTTGTAATACAAGTAAATAGAAGCACAATAGTTGAAATGGAAATGAGGTAATACAATACTAAAAAGGACAGCATAAAGTTTCTGGTGAGAATAAATTTGCTTATTGCCTTTTGTGGTTGAGAGAGGTTATATTTAGCCATAACTGTTCTGAAGACGATCACGGATTTTGTCCACAGGGAGTTTTTTCAGCCCAAAAATCTTCATGTTCGCTCCCTCTAAGCTTTGACCTCTGCGAAAACAGAGCAATGTAGCCAAAGGACAGTCTGACTCATTCTGATAGTTAGATGTGTTTACTGCAGTATGAGAATCAAGGTGGCTATAAAACGCCAGATTGAACCCAAACAGGAAATTGTTAGCTGGAGGAAAGAACTTTTACTTTTAAAACTCCAATATTTGGAGAGATAAAATTCGCTCCAGGCCTACAATATGAAAAATGTTCATGTTTCATATTGTTGACCAAGAGCAGATTTTGCATCCAAGGATTAAAGGGAATGTATTTACAAGATGTAATTTTGTATGTGTTTTCTTAATGATTTACAGGTACAAATTAGTCATAACTGTACATACAGTGTGTATTCAGGTCAGGAGTTCTGATTTCATTCTATGATGCAGTGACTTACTAGGGTAAAGAAAAGATGAAGATGACAGCTTCCATACTTGGTCCAGAGGTGTATTGCTTTAGTAAAGTTGCAGGAGAAAAGCTGTCTTTATAGGAAATTCTTTCAGCTTTGATCACAGCATTTTAAGTGCATGCAATCAATTATATTTCTGCCCTGTTTTATGACCATCTCGCACATGCTGTCTGCATTACATTATGTATTTTATTAGGATGCTTTTCGGTAATGCAGTCAAAATATTTTGTATCAAGGTAACGACAGTGTGCCCCCCCCACCACCACCACCTCCCAGAGCAGAAACTTTGCGCAATATTATTGGGTTTTATGAGTCACTGAATTCCTCTGACCAGAATGGAGATCTCTGGGGAACAGATAGGAGAGAGAAGGTGATCCTGTGAGTCCACAGACTACATAAACTACAGTCACCACATGAGGTGTTAATGTGTTACATCAAGTGAAATGGAGTGTGACATCTGCAGCTGCTTTTATGAATTAGGGGGTTATATTATTGTCCACAATAAGGATTAGTGTATAAGGTTTTAACCAACCAGCTATAATATGCTGGAGAGGTCAGCGCAGGTTTACAAAGGCTGTGATAACTAGCACCAAACTGGGTCTTACGTGCCCAACTGTGTGCCAATAGGAGATGTCTATTTTATAATAACCAATCATACTCAGACTTAGGCAGGCCATACATTAATAATTTTTTTTCAGCCATTGAATGTGTGGATGGGGGAATCACTTCCACTTACTTATTTTTTTATGACAGCAGGAAGACTTGACTTCCCTGCTATTAGAATACACTATTCAGTGTAGCAGGCTGTAGCCAGCGGCATTGATCGTTCAGGAAAAATCTGTATCAATTATGTAGTCTAAGGTTCTACCTAATTGATCAAATTTTAAAACATTACAGATTCCAGCTGCCAGAGCTGAACATTTTAATTGGCAGCTGTAGGCAACACAGTCAGGTATTGATGAAGAAGGGGATGTTTTAAAGGGACTATAATTTAGTTCGTCATGATTACTCGTGGTGGGTACTTTATTTATGCCAGAAAATATCCTTCACTATGAGTTGGTACACATGGCACAGATACAAACCTCTGTCACGTTCAAGCATTCCCCACAAAGTTACACACTAATGACTGGAGTAGGAGACACTTTAAAGGGTATGTAAACTCTAACAATAGACGTTTCTTATTTGGTTGTATTTGTCTGTTAATTAAAAGCATTTTGTTATATCTGTTCTATAGTGCAAAAAATGCCTGTCGATCCTGCAGAAATCTTGTAAGCTGATATCTTCATGTGCTCTCTGCCTATGCTATCTGTTACATTGCTTCCAGTTATCTCTATGACCTTCAGGACCCTTCTCCTCTGTAGACTATATTATTTAGATGAAGAGAGGGCAAGATGTTTGTAGTCCAAATCAGTAGAGGTGACAGTGCTGCTATTTCATAGATACAGTGCCTTGAAAAAGTATTCACACCCCTTGACATTTTACACATTTTTTCAGGTAACAACCAAAAATGTAAATGTATTTTATTGGGATTTTATGTGATAGACCAGCACAAAGTGGCACATAACTGTGAACTGGAAGGAAAATGATAAATGGTTTTCCAAGTTGTATTACAAATAAATATCTGAAAAGTGTGGCGTGCATTTGTACTCGATGCAAACCGGTGTGATTGCAATTCACATTTTTGCTGTTTGTGAGTGCGAGTTTGCATTGCGTTTTTGCTTAATAACAGTGCGATTGTAATGCAAATTGAACGTGTTTACCATTTTAATTAGGCTCAGATGCAATTTGTGCTCAGGCCAAACAAAAAGGCATGCAAAGATTGGGTGTTAACTTCCTGTGCACTTCCTGTTTTTATGTGGGAAGAGTACTGTCGGTGAGGAGTGTGGTTTGTGTTGTGTGGCTTGGTGTGGTTTGCAGCGTCAGAACACTACCCTCCAGAATAGTGCGGAGCCAGCTGAAAGATTGCTTGTTACATTGCTTGTTACTTTCTCCCTCACCTTTCCTCCCTCTCTCTCTTCCTCCTTCCCTCTCTTTCTTCCTCTGACTCTCTTCCTTCTTCTGACTCTCTTCCTTCCTCTGACTCTCTTCCTTCCTCTGACTCCCTTCCTTGCTCACTCTTCCTCCCTCCCTCTCATCCTCCCACTCTCTCCCTTCCTCCCTCTCTCTCTTCCTGCCTCCCTCTCTTTCTTCTTCTGACTCTCTCCCTTCCTCTGACTCTCTTCCTTCCTCTGACTCTCTTCCTTCCTCTGACTCCCTTCCTCTCTCACTCTCTTCCTCCCTCCCTCCCTCTCCTCCTTTCTCTCTTCCTCCCTCTCTCCCCCCCCCCCCCTCTCTATCTGTCTCTTGACCTTTAACATTAACCCACATGTACATTGTGGATATTTTGGAGAATTTTTCCAAAAAACAGAACACAACTTAGTCTTAAACCTCCACCTCATCCTCTTACTCTCTCTCGTCCTCCCCCTATATCTGTCTATTCCACTGTAACATAATCCACATGTACATGAAAAGTTGTCCTAGGAACAGAATTAAAAGTTAGATTACAAGAACATTATTAACTGTAATAAGTCTCTACCTCTTCACCTCATCCTCCCTCTCATCTCCCACTCTCCCATCCTCCCTCTCCCCCTAATCATTTTTCTCTCCCCCTCCCTTTCCTTTGTTGAACCTCAAAAATCCAAGTACATATCGGAATAAACATATTGTACTTTTTTATTTAAAAAAAAAAGAAACATAAAGCAAACAAATCCAACATGGATTTCAACTTGACAGTGGCAGTGCCATTAGCAGGTAGTTATCTATAGACTGAAAAAAGTCAGTGAACTGCCGTAGTGTTGTAGCTGCTGCAGAGCTTGGTGGTGTAAACTCCAAGGCTTTACCTTGTGTTGAGGGATATTGCCGCAATGGCACAAGCGGGGATGTCTCTGTATCGGGTGGTCCACTTGGGGGCCCATATTGTGGATAGGGTGGAGGCATGGTTGAGGCAACTTCAAGGGATCTATGTTAGTGACTTGGAATTCTTGGTTTGGGCTGTTCCACAGGTCGGTCTTGGTGCAGGTGGATATTGGGTTGGCATGGATGGTAGTTGATCGTAGAGCTGTGTTGGTTTGCTGGTGGGGGGGAATGGGAAGAAGTAGAGGCGAGTGGTCTCATATCAAGTGTTCTAGTCATATCTGGTGTTCTAGTTGGGGGGGAAATTACTGAGGGAATTGGTGAAGGAATGGGATATGGGATTCGGGATCTGGGGGTCTCATGAATGCTAGATTGTTCCTCAAAACTAGAGGGATAAGGGTTTGTTGCAATGTTTGGGGCTGAATGAACGGGAGTAAAAATTTGGGTACTAGGACTCTCGTGCGTTGGCATCAAAACCTGAAGGAGTGTATACAATGTTGCACCGTGACCCTCAAAGTAACAGTCTGGCAAGACCTCTTTAAGAAGAGGCACCAAACTTATGGCGAACAATGTGTGAGAGCAGCACTGGGCATCAATTTGTTGACTGATCCCTGACACAATGTGGAGTAGCTTATTTGCCTGATCTGGGTCTTTCACCTGTCCTGCTGCCCTGATGCTTCGCTTCCTGCGGGAAGTAGATCCTTGCCTTTGCCTTCTGTTGGAAGGGGTGGAAACGTCAGTCTTCTCATAATCTGGCTCCTGTGCAGATGACTCATTCAAGCCCTGTACCTCAATCGACTCATTCAAGTTCTGTACCTCCATGGATGAATCCTCTTCATTTGTGCATGCAAATGATACTCCTTCTTGGACATCAATAGTAGCAGCATGCTCCTCCCAACTTGTTTCTGTGCTGCAATCCAAAAATTTTAACATGTAACTCTGTTTGTTATTAGACTACAAACACAAAGTATGAAGATGATAGGGGAGAAGTGTAGGTGAGGGGGGACTGAGGGGGAGGGGGAGGACAGGTTAATTAGAGAGAGAGGGAGTGAGAAAGTGACAGATTATTGTACAATAACTTACTTCCTCAATTCTAGAACAGGCTTCAGAAAATCAAGGTATCTGACGAAGGTATAGGGACGCTTTGGGGGGGCACCAGATCCACTTCTTGCTTCACGCTCTAGTCTCTTGTGTTTTTGCAGTGTGTTCTTTAGGCTATGCCACCTTGTACGTGTGAGTACTTCTGTAATAAAAAAGAAAAAACATGACTACCGTAATTAATTTTCTATTTTTTTATTTCAGGTACCTAGCAACTGGAAATACGTTTGCCAGCTTGCATTATGAATTTAAATTGGGAAAATCAACCATGAGCACAATTGTGCGGGACACCTGCCATCTGGGAGGTCCTAAAAGATGTGGTGATGAGAAAACCATCAAACGAGGAATGGAACACTATAGCCGAGTCGTTGCGGGTGCACTGCAACTTCCCTAACTGTGTCTGTGCCATAGATGGCAAACACATCAGGATTGTGAGGTAGTGGAACCAAATTTTTTAATTATAAAAAACATTTTTCCTTCGTTCTGCTGGCAGTGGCCGATGCAAATTATTCCTACACCTACATCGATATTGGTTCGTATGGGAGCAGTTCTGACTCCAGCATTTTTTCTCACATCAGTTTTGGAAAAATGCTTTGCGAGAACACACTCGACCTCCCAAATGAACGACCGCTCCCTGGAACATCTCAACCCTGTCTCCCATTTATCTTTGTTGGGGATGAGGCTTCGCTCGTTCTAAAAACATGCTCCGCCCGTATGCAGATCGGTAAAAAATTATCGGCTCACAAGAGCACAACGAGTTGTGGAGTCTAGTTTTGAAATCCTGGCAAATAAATGGCGATTTCTTCACACCCCAGTAACTCTAACCATGGATAATGTCATCATTGCCATCAAAGCTGCCTGTGCACTCCACAATTTTGTTCGGGCTGGAGATGGATACCTGCTCGAGGACTCGTAGATTGATGACATGGAAGGCCAGTTGGTGATCAGTGGGATGAATGCCCCCTACATTGATGGTCAGTGGATGAATGCCCCTGACATTGGCGGTCAGTGGGATGAATGCCCCTTACATTGTTGGTCAGTGGGATGAATGCCCCTTACATTGGTGGTCAGTGGGATGAATGTCTCTTACATTGGTGGTCAATGGGATGAATGCTCCTTACATTGGTGGTCAGTGGATGAATGCCCCCTACATTGATGGTCAGTGGATGAATGCCCCTGACATTGGCGGTCAGTGGGATGAATGCCCCTTACATTGATGGTCAGTGGATGAATGCCCCTGACATTGGCGGTCAGTGGGATGAATGCCCCTTACATTGTTGGTCAGTGGGATGAATGCCCCTTACATTGGTGGTCAGTGGGATGAATGTCTCTTACATTGGTGGTCAATGGGATGAATGCTCCTTACATTGGTGGTCAGTGGGATGAATGCCCCTTACATTGGTGGTCAGTGGGATGAATGCCCCTTACATTGGTGGTCAGTGGGATGAATGCCCGTACATTGGTGGTCAGTGCACACAGAAACCAAATATACTTACGTTTTTGTGTTTACGAACTTGAGTTGTGAAGGCTTCCCAGTCTGCATACAAACTTTGGCAAATCTCATCCCCAGCCTCTGCTCTTCTGGGCATTATTCTTATATTCGGGTATACGGCAGTCCCATATATATCGCCTGGCATGGACAAGCTCCTCATTGTCAATGCCAGTGTTCCAACATCTGGGGGCTATGATCTTGGATGTTTGCAGATGGACATCAGATAGGAAACAGGAAGTGAGGGGGCAAAGATGGGAGGAGTAGCAGGAGGGGAAAAATCTACATAAAAAATAAGAGTTCGCACATACCTGAACCGACAATGTGATTCCAGACCGATTTACATTGATGTCTATAGAGACTGAATTCACAACGATGTAAACTCGCACTGGACCCTTTTTATTGCCGCATTTGCAGAGGAATGGCAACGCATAGATGTGAACGACCGTCATTGAAAACAATGTATTTTGGGATGACATGCGAATCTAGGCTTTTGTAACGCATCGCGTTCGCAATCAACTTGCACAAGTGTGAACTGCCACTTACTCTGATACCCCTAATTAAAATCTAGTGGAACCAATTGCCTTCAGAAGTCACCTAATTAGTAAAAAAAAATCCACCTGTGTTTAATTTAACCTCAGTATAAATACAGCTGTTCTGTGAAGCCTTCAGAGGTTTGTTAGAGAACCTTAGTGAACAAACAGCATCATGAAGGCCAAGGAACACACCAGACTGGTCAGGGATAAAGTTGTGGAGAAGTTAACAGCTGGGTTAGGTTCTAAAAAAATATCCCAAGCTTTGAACATCTCACGGAACCCTCAATCCATCAAAAAAATGGAAAGAGTATGGCACAACTGCAAACCTACCAAGACATGGCCGTCCAACTAAACTGACAGGCCAGGCACTCTGGAGGAGCTGCAGAGATCCACAGCTCAGGTGGGAGAATCTGTCCACAGAACAAGTATTAGTCATGCACTCCATGAATCTGGCCTTTATGTAAGAGTGGCAAAAAGAAAGCCATTGTTGAAAAAAAGCCATAAGAAGTCTCTTTTGCAGTTTGCGAGAAGCCATGTGGGGGACACAGCAAACGTGGAATAAGCTGCTCTGGTCAGATGAGACCAAAAGTAGAACTTTGTGACCTAAAAGCAAAACGCTATGTGTGGTGGAAAACTAACACTGCATGTCACCCTATACACATCAACCCCCTAGGTGAAACATGGTGGTGGCAGAATCATGTTGTGGGGATGCTTTTCTTCAGCAGGGACAGGGAAGCTGGTCAGAGTTGATGGGCAGGTGGATGGAGACAAATACAGGGCAATCTAAGAAGAAAACCTGTTAGAGTCTGCAAAAGACTGGAAACTGGGGTGGAGGTTCACTTTCCAGCAGGACAACGACCCTAAACATACAGCCTGAGCTACAATGGAATGGTTTAGATAAAAGCATATTCATGTGTTAGAATGGCCCAGTCAAAGTCCAGACCTAAATCCAACTGGGAATCTGTGGCAAGACTTTGCTGTTCACAGACACTCTCCATCAAATCTGACAGAGCTTGAGGTATTTTGCAAAGAAGAATGGGCAAAAATGTCACTCTCTAGATGTGCAAAGCTGGTAGAGACATCCCCAAAAAGACTTGCAACTGTAATTGCAGCGAAAATGCACACCACACTTTTCAGATATTCAATTGTAAAAAAGTTTAAAAACCATTTATTATTTTCCTTCCACTTCACAATTATGTGCCACTTTGTGTTGGTCTATCACATAAAATCCCAATAAAATACATTTACGTGTTTGGTTGTAACGTGACAAAATGTAGAAAATGTCAAAGGGTATGAATACTTTTTCAAGGCACTGTATAGTGCAGTGCGTGAGCTTTGTCACTGTAGAACAAGAAGGGTGTTAATGGCAGCATCATTGGGAGAAAATAAAGGCAAAAAACTCTGAAAGGAAAACTTACCAATCTGGTAAGCTGAAATACATGACCTTTTGTTCTTGGGTTTTTATTCACTTTTACCACTTTAAGACCAAGCCTTTTTGTGACACTTGCTGTTTACTAAATAAAATCAGTATTTTTTGCTAAAAATTTACTTAGAACCCCCAGACATTTTAGCAGAGACTTTGGAGAATAAAATGGCGGTTGTTGCAATTTTTTTTATCACACGGTATTTGCGAAGAGGTGTTTTAAATTCAACTTTCTTGGAAAAAATACACTTCACTGAAAAAAAACAACAAAAAAAACAGTAAAGTTAGCCCAATTTTTTTGTATAGTATATATTTGTATTGTGAAAGATTATGTTACGCCAAGTAAATAGACACCTAACATGTTACACTTTAAAACTGCAAGCACTCTTGGAATGGTGACAAACTACGGTATTTAAAAATTTCCATAGGCGACGCTTTAAACATTTCTGACGGTAATCTGTTTAGAGTTACAGAGGAAGTCTTTTGCTAGAATTATTGCTTTCGCTCTAACGATCACAGCGATGCCTCACGTGACACAGTTCCCCACACATGGCTAATGCATAAGGTAAAGTATACAGGCCTAGAAAATTCATTCAAAATGGAGAGAAAACTGGCTAAAAGACCATATTCAGAGAGTAATGGTTAATGATTTATACTCTGAAAGATCTAAAGTTATTGAAGGTATACACCAAGGTTCAGTGTTGGGACCCTTACTTTTTAATAGACATGTGCACTGCTGAAAAATTTGTTAGTTTTTGTTTGATTTGTTTTTTATTTTGTTTTTTGCGTCATTCGTTACGATCGAAATTCGTTATTTAGAATAAATTCGTAACTTCGGAAAAAAACTAATTAGTTGCATTCCATTCGTTTATATATGGTATTCGTTATTTCGATTATTTGTAAAACTCCGAAATTCGAAAATCAAAAAATTTTAAAAAATTTACATTCCGAAACTTTGAAACACCTAAAATAAGAACAAAAATCCGAAAATTCGAAAGAACGAAAATCCAAAAATAAGAACGACAATCCGAAAATTCTAAAATTCGAAAGAACGAAAACCCAAAAATTTGAAAATTGAATAATCAGAAAATTCAAAAATTCGAAAATCCGAAATAATAACTAACTAATAATAACTTACTATTAAATCGTAAGTATTGGAATTTCCTTTCAAATTTGGCTGTTAGTGAACGTAACGAATATGAATTTATCCGAAGTTTTAATTCTCAATTGCGCAGCATGGGACGTTGTACACAAACAAAATTTATGTCCTTTTTTTCCCACAAATAGAGCTTTCTTTTGGTGGTATTTGATCACCTCTGCGGTTTCTTATTTTTGCGCTATAAACAAAAAGAGCTCTACAATTTTGAAAAAAACACAATATTTTTTTCTTTTTGCTATAATAAATATACAAGAAAAAAAGTCTTCATCAGTTTAGGCCAATATGTATTCTTCTACATATTTTTGGTAAAAAAATTGCAATATTGATTGGTTTGAGAAAAGGTTATAGCGTCTACAAAATAGGGGGATATATTTATGGCATTTTTATTCTTCTTTTTTTTTTTTTACTAGTAATTATTATTATTATTATTTGGGGTCAGATTTGTCTGCCCCAATATCACAGTCCCGCTAAAAATCGCAGATCGTCACCATTACCAGAAAAAACAATAAAAATAAATAAAAGTCCCTAAATCTGTCCCGTAGTTTGTAGACGCAATAACTTTTGCGCAAACCAATCAATATACACCTATTGCGATTTTTTTTTATTTTTACAAAAAATATATCGAAGAATATATATCGGTCTAAACTGATGAATACATTTGTTTTTTTAGATATTTTTTTGGAATATGTATTATAGCAGAGAGCAAATAGAATAGTTTTTTTTCAAAATCTTTTTTTGTTTATAGCGCAAAAAATAAAAAACGCAGAGGTGATAAAATGCCACCAAAAGAAAGCTCTATTTGTGGGTAAAAAAGAACATACATTTTGTTTGGGTATGACTTGGTTAAATTGATGATAGGCAACTCCTATCCTCATATTGATTAGTGGTTCCAAATTAATAATAACTACTGCAGTAGGGAACAGACACAAAAGATACGCTCAGCATCTTTCCAAATTACTGTTCTGCTTTATTATGAAGCAATTGAAGGTTTTTATGCACATGATTACGTAGGTATCACATTAATATTACAATTGTACGTTTATGGTAACAAGGGGCGTTACATAGGCAGGCTAATTCTAATCAGGACTCGAAAGAATGTAAACATTTACTGAAAACATTATTAGTGCTGTGTGCACAGTGAGGGCAGTGTGCAATACATACAAAATACAATACAATTATATACAGAACTTACAAATTTCCATTACAGGTACAACGTCGCACGACCACGCAATTGTCAGTTAAAGCGACGCAGTGCCGTATTGCAAAAATGGCCTGGTCATTAAGGGCGCAAATCTTTCCGGTCCTTAAGTGGTTAATGTCCCCCTTAGTAGCTCTTCTTCTTTTGCACCCCTGGTATTCTGTTCAGCCACCGGGCATGAGGAAAAGAAGCCCCATGTAGCATCTGAGTTGCTCAAGTTGGGAAACTCAGTAGCAGAAGACTCTCTCCCTACCCTCATGTGTTAGTACTGGACCAATCACCAAGCATCAGCCCTGTACATGAAAGAAAGGAATACGTCACTTACATACCCATAAGTATCAAATGTTTTCTCAGTGAACACAATTGAACAGAAGCTAGGGAAGATTACGTGGACATTTTATTTAATTCATCATTGTAGACTTGATGAAAACATGGGCATGTGTTTATATTGTGTGGTCAGATCACATGAGTGCAAAATATTGTATTTGTATATTTTGCAGACAAAGTATTTTCCATGCTTAGACAGATACTTTAAGCACAACAATAATTAAAATATATGGAGGGTTTTTCTCAATGCTATAGGACAACTAAAATAATACAATATAAAACTGAAGCAAAACTCCTTGGGCCACTGGCAGCAGACCAATTCTAAAGTGATGCTATTGGTCCATATTTCCCATCTGTAGTAAATATTGACCTCACCAAGTCAACATGCTCTTGGCAATTCAGGACTATTTACTGTACTGACAGACTCAAATACAGAACAGACGAAGTATGTTTCATATAAATTTCATGTATAACTTCTGCCATTCACAATAATCAACATGTAACAAATGTAAAGCTAACAGAGGTTGCAAGTTTTCGTTCCCGGGTGCAACTAGAACAGAGTAGCGGGGCCATTGCTCAGGGTGTAGAGATGGTGGTTGGTACAAAATTATATAGAGAAAAAAGTAAAAAATAATATTAAATGTCTTTGAGATCTGTGCACTATATGGACTGTTGCAAATGCTAGATTTCTAGTTTTCTAGTAGAACTACATTTGTTATGAAAGATAGATCATGATAAAAGAACATGGAATTTTGAAAATGAACGCAATATTTAAAAATAGGGTGAAGCTGTTTTTTTTGTTGGTGTTTTTTTTTGAGAAAGGATTATCGGAGTGGTTTGTTTTCATGCCAGTAGGTTAGTGCTTATTGGGGAGGGGATATCAACCATATACTGTATTCTATGTATTCTATGTATTCTGTATTCTATGAAGTGTGCCTGTCAGGTAGCCCAGATAGCTCCTCCTTTCCGAGCATCAAGCTGCTGCCCGACATCTATGAGTAGCTTTATAGGCTTTTATGTTTGCTGGTTAGTTGAATCACATGTTCTTGGTGTCAGATCCAGGCCCTATGCATGTATGTATGTATGTATGTATGAATGTATTTATCCATTTAGTTGTATGCCACTCTGGAGGTTCTTTGGGACAGCTCTCTGGGCACCATGTTTGATACTCTTGAAATCCTTTTGTCCAGGGCCGTTTTTAAGGCAGGGCAAAAGGGGCAGCTGCCCTGGGCCCTGTCATTGCTGTGGGGCCCAAAGCAGCTGCCTCATACTTGCCAACTATCCTGGTTTAAATTCCCTCGTCCCCTGAGGTTTTAGTCCCTTGCTGTGTCCTGATATCTCAGTGTGAAGTGCTGCTACTAATGCTGCCCAGCTCTGCCCTTTTGTTGTATACAGATGACTCACCTGCAGACCCTGTGTTTACATGTAAATTGCCGGCATTCATATGTAAATAGCGGCAGCATTCATATGTAAATAGCAGCGTCCGGCGGCATTGATATGTATATCATGCCCCCCTGAGGTCATATCCACAGTAATCTCTAGCAGCCAAACAAGCAGAAATCGTGTCCTGTAACCTCTAGCAACTAATCAGTGAGCCGTAATGTGTGCTGTAACCTCTGGCAACCAATCGCAATAGCTGCCTGATCTGATTCAGTAAACTGATTGAGTCTAGCTGCTATTTATTGTATGTCTCAGAGCAGGTGGAGAGAAAAAACTTCATGGGGGCCCCAAGAAAAGTTTTGCCCAGGGTCCAATCAATATTAAAGACAGCCCTGCTTTTGTCTATAGTATTTTCTTGGTGAATTTTTTTGAGGAAGGCTGCCAGCTCTTTTCTCAACCCTCCCAAATTTCTTGCACTGGGGCCAATTAAGGCAGAGGCCACATAACCTACCAGCATGTCTGTGGAGTGTGGAAGAAAAAAGAGTACCTTCTCGCAAATACAGGGAGAACATGTCAATTCTATGTATTTAATGTCCTGACCAAGATTCGAACCAAGGACCGTAGTGCTGCAGGGTGCTAACCACTCCACCACTGTGCCGTCCTCAGGCTGCATTCTCCCCTCCCAAATTGCCACCCCCTCTTGTGGGCAGCACTGGCAGCATTTAATTCTTTTTATGTTTAATACATACCTTTTCTAGAGTCTTCAGTCACCTGATGCTGCATCATCAATGATGCTTATCCCTATCCCGATAGGAGCCACTGATTTTTTCTGGTTCTTTCCCAAACAGCGCATAGGCTACCAATCACAAAGTTCATTCACTCTGGCCCCATTAAACAGTCTAAAGCTGGCCATACACTTATAGATTATCTGCAGATTTTCTATGGTTAGATGGAAAAAATGCAACAGATTTCTCCATGTATGCTAAACTGTGTGGATGGAGGAATCTCCCACTGGGCCAAGCTTCAGTATCTTGCTAGTCTGCCCCGCTGGCTCTCAATTTAAACAATGCCCGCACCCAATCAGAATGTTCAGGTATTGTGAGAGCCAGCGGGGCCGACTAGCAAGATATGGAAGCTTGGGCCAGTGGGAGATTCTTCCATCCACACAGTTCAGCGTAGATGGAGGAATCTGTTCCACTTTTTCCATCTGACCATAGAAAATATGCAGATAATCTATAGGTGTATGGCCAGTCTAAGGGATGTTTTTTTAAAGATTTATTACTAATAGAACTTTTAACAGGAAAGGGGTCGGGGTGGCAAGAGATACTCCAAAAATGCTTACTTGTAACAGGAGGACACACTTCATTAGATGAAACTCCTTTGAACAGTCTTTAACTGCTTGCTGAGCAGCCGCTGTCATTATACTGTGGCAGGTTGGCATGGCTGTGTGAATTGCTGTAGGTGTACGTCGGCCGCTTTAAGAGCTCTAGGGGGCACAACGCCAAGGCCGATGCGCGCGTGCGGCAGCCACGATGTCTGCTGGCGATCCGCAATCGTTCCTCGAAAATCAATTCCCTATTTTGCAGATGCTATAACTTTTGCGCAAACCAATCAATATACGCTTATTGCAATTTTTTTACCAAAAATATGTAGAAGAATACATAGTGGAGATAAAAGGACATACATTTTGTTTAGGCACAACATCGCATGACCGCGCAATTGTCAGTTAAAGCAACGCAGTGCCGCAGTATTGCAAAAAATGGTCTGGTCATAAGGGGGTAAATCTTTCCGGTCCTTAAGTGGTTAAGCCAGAACTGGGACCCTATAAGAGCTGTCTTAGAGAGTAAGCTACCACTGGCATGCCAAAAGTATAACAGCACACAGTTACTAGGATCCTGAGCTCAGCTCAGTACTCACAATGTCCCAAGGCAGCCACACACCTTCCAGCTTTCACCAGGCACTCTTCAGTGAGTTCTCCCGACCAGATCCTGAGGTGAAGCTGCTTAGTTAGCTCCAAAGGTAATCAGAAATAGGCTCCCCATATCTGCTAGAGCTGGGACCTTGATGAACTTCAGCAGACTCCAGCAGAACTGCCTCAAAGGGGCAGCAGGCTCCAGCAGGACAATAACAGAACTGCTCCAGATCCCAGAATATTCATGTTTCCCCCAGCCACATACTGGGCACACCTCCCCGTGGATTGGCTACAGCACAAAAAATATTCAAGCTGCCATTTTGACTCTCCCAGGCCTCTATGTTCTGGAAGCCTCCAGAATGCAGGGGGAAGCAATCAAACTTGCAGCCTGTGAGATCTAGAACAGCCTGGAGAAATCAATAGCTGCTCCAATGATTACAGAGGAAACAAAAATAAATACAATTATCATCCTAGCAACCTACCTCGGAGGGTGCTACATCTATTTGATGTAGTAGTGTAATGCCCCCTGGGTAAATTTCTTAAGAATATATGGAGAATGCACTTCAGTGAGTGGGAGCAAGGAATTGTTTTCTTATGGCCATGAAGAAGCTTGGAGAAGATCCCTCTGTTAGAGTCAGTAAAAGTAATAATTAAACAGTGGGGGATCAAAACCTCCCTCCCTAAACATATAACTATAAACTGTGGTGACTCCTGCTTTTAATTAACTACCTTACATCTTACAAACAGAAAAAACAGCATGCAACCCGGACTGTGGAAACACCTGCCTGATTCCTCAGATGAACCAGAGACACATGAAAACAGTCCACATTCTGTTTGTTTGGACCCCCCCCAGAGAATGTTTCCCCCTTATGTTTTGAGAAAACTCTACCAGCTGTGCTTGTAGTTAATTCTTTGTGAACAAGTAAACTTAGCTGTCCCCGCAGAGCCTTATGCACTGGGCTTTTGACCCTCCAAGTTATTTTTGGCAAAAAGCTTGCAAATAAAAATATCCATTGGCACCGACTCTGCTTTGGAGCAGAGACAAAGCCCAGTAAAACAATCTGTGAGTCTGTCTCTAATTGAGGCCATCGATAAACTCAGGAAATGTGTGCAACAGGCTGCTCAAGCCCACTACTGTGCAGGAATTGCTAGAATGATGTTGCTGTTGGTGAAGAGATTATTGAAGACACAGAAACATATACAGTATCCAGTCAGACAGGCATTACTCTAACAACTTTTTTTTCATAGTCGTACCTCCAATTTCCTGGTACAGCAGTTGTGCAGGGTGTTTAGTCTGATTGCAAAGTCTATTAGGCATCAGAGCTTGACCTCACTCCCTGGCGCACTCTATAATCCAGCATCCCTGGTCAGTCATACCTTCCTCCCTTCCTCAGCAATAAAAGTATTAAAGGAGACTTGTGATAAGGGGCTTGGCCATTACTTAGCTAGTCCAAAGTATTGTAAAGCGTTTCTAAATGGAAACCAGATAAAAATCATAACATATTTATAGAGTACAGCTCTATAAAGAAGGAAAAAAGAGGTGAGGTCTATAAACTGAATTTGTACATTACCTATGCAGGGCAAAGTAAAAGGCTCATGTAAAGAGAACCCAAACTGTGGAAGCTGTGCCCAAAAAAGGCAGGCAGGTGGGGCTGGTCTCCAGTATTGCCTATGGTCTTCCTAAAGCTGGTCTTTTTCAAAACACTGACTTACCATGTGTGTATATGTGTCTCTGTGTACAGTACAGGTGGCCATCTTGGTAGAAGAGCAGGGTCCTGCTTCCTCATGTAAGAGCTCCCCACCTGACGACTGGTGATCTGATGACTGCTGGGGGAATTTTCAAGAAGCAGCGGGTGAGGTTCAGAAATAAGAATGAATGAAGTAGAGGCAGGGACAGCCTTGCACTGTGGGTGCACAGATGCAGCTTCCTTTCCAGCATGGAGAACTCTATAGTGATTCCATTAATTCTCACTCCAAATCTCTTGGGAGTAGCAATCAAAGGCAGAGCATTAGATGATCTCAAACTTTAGATATACACCCGTGAGACTTAAAGTGTTATTAAACCCAAGAGCAAACATTTATTATATTGCAGCTTACTAATTTTTTAGATGTGATGGCTGTATTATATTTCTTCTTAGGCTTTCTTTCCTTTATATTTAAATTTACTAGTTCATCTAACACTCCCCTCCCCCCAGACTGACACAGCTGCTGGGGGGGGGGGCACTCTAATACAGGAGGTGTGTTACTGACCAGATCACCAGATCACCAGGTAAAAAGAGAAGAAAAAGTAAAAAAAAAAAGTTAAAGTAATGCAGCCATCATATCTAAGGATTGGTAAGCTTGGTAAGCTGCAATTTATTACATTTTTTGGTTTGGCCTTTTTTACTGCTTTAAGGCACAACAATTCCATTGCTTTTTTTTAAAGGGAATACAAGACAAAATGTACATTTTTTAGCCACTTGGGCACTTTTTTAGTTCAGATCCGGTTAAAAAAAACCTGCTGGTCCCATTGCTTATACTTATGCTGCGTACACACGACCGGTTTTTCCGTCGGAATAAACTCTGAAGGTTTTTCCAACGGAGTTCCAACGGAGTTCCGCTGAAACTGGCTTGCCTACACACGATCAAACCTAAGTCCAACCGTCTAGAATGAGGTGACGTACAACGCGTACGACGGGACTAGAAAAAGGAAGTTCAATAGCGAGTAGCCAATAGCTGCCGTCTCGTACTTGCTTCAGAGCATGCGTCGTTTTTGGTCCGTCGGAACAGCATACAGATGAGCGGTTTTCCCGATAAGGATATTTGTTCCGTCGGAAATATTTAAAACATGTTCTATTTCTAGGTCCATCAGACTTTTCGAAAAAAAAAAAGTCCGATGAGGCACACACGCGATCGGAATATCCGATGAGAAGATTCCATTTGACTTTTTCTGCCGGAAAGTCAGACCGTGTGTACGCGGCATTACTCTACTTTCTATTCATTTTTCTGGTCATTTTTCGATGTATGCATGTGTAAAAGGACATAAAGGGGAGATGATAGGTAGAGTTCTGTTCTCCAGCAGCAGTGCTGACAACACTGCTTGAGCTTTTAGTGCAGCAGAGGCAGGGTGATCAACCTACAACAAGAAGTTGGGAGCATACTGCATATGTTTTTCTATTTTTTATTTTTGCCTACACATGCACTTAAAGTGGTTGTAACCTTAAAAAAAAAAAATGATTCTGATCCTTTAAAGCATGTTAGACAGCACAGTACTTGTGCTGTGTCATTTACCCCTCTTTATGTTCTAAAAAACCTGGTTGATCTTACCAGTTCCTGTATCCCCCTGTGTGTGCTGACCACGGTAATCATGGCTCCGTCATCCGCTGCTCTCCTCTCTCCCCCTCCCTCCCTACCTGTCAGCTCAGGAGTGTGTAGCATTAACATTAAGAAATCCTGTAATCTGCTGTGTTACAGGATTGTGTAACGTGCAATGTGTGTCTTTGTGTAAAATTATTGAGGAAAATACTCTATTTACAGCACTGCTGGGTGCTCACATGACCTCCCGCTGCTCTCCTCCTCTCGTCACGGCTGACATCAATGGGGAATCTCGTGCCCCTCCGACTGCAGTACTCAGAGTGGGGAAGGAGAGCACCGGCGGGTCACGTGAGCGCTCAGTGGCACTGTAAATAAGGTATTTTCTGCAATAATTTTAGACATCAGACACACACTGCACATTATTAAATCCTGTAACACAGCAGATTACAGAATTTCTAATAATGACTTTACAACCACTTTAAGTATATTTATTCATAGACCATTCCCAACCTAGTTTAAGTATTGTTTTAACAATCAGACCAGCATTGTGGGCCATGTAAGAGTTCTCTAGATAGGGAAATAAGGATTGATTTCAACCACTATAGGTGTTCATATTGCACACAGAGATCTTCCAGCTTGCAAAATCGCTGTATGAGTAGGTGATGATGCTTCTTTTTCCTCTTGAATTGGCCAGGAATGATTTATATTTCTTGGCTGAATCCCAAGATAAATTGTAGCAGGTCCCAGAGTGTTCTGCATAAGAAGTAGTCTCACCGTCACTCTGCGTATGGAATTAGTCCTTAGTCCTAGTTATTACTCACTTTTTCCTTCCCCTATCTGTCTTTGTGAAGTGGCAAGTCAATTCATTTTCATCAACATACCATTTTTAGAAAGATACCTGCTTCCCTATAGGTACTTCAAAGCTGATTTTTTACTGAGAATGAGGGTGGTAAAACATGTTTTCTCTATGTCACTTGGCTCTTGTGTCACCCACGTCAACAAGTAACGGCATATTCCTGACTTCAAATAAGGAGCTGAAAATTTCTGTAGTCTTCTCTCCAACTCAGCCAATGGGAGTTAACACAGGGGTTATAGAAAATAGTGCATATGTCAAGCGGTGAAATTTCACCCTGTCCAAACATCTGACAAACCATAATTAAGATAACTTTACCATAATATCAATTCAAATATTCAAGTCAAACTTGAAAATTTTCTCTTTAGCAAATGATGGAACTACATGAAAATTATGAGCACACTGCCCTTGCTTTCACTTATACAAATTAGTCTGTGATGTGTTCAAAGTCATTTTTTCAGTTGTTTTCTTTCTACAGTAAGCAGAGCAAGGTCACAGAGTCTGATCTGAATCATGGGGGCCCTCCAATACAAAATTATTCGATTTAACTTGCTGAATGTGTGCTTTAGGTTACTATAATTTGCATATTCCTTCATTACTCATTTACTGATTTAATTAAGGCTTCCTTCAGTGTGGCAGCACATAGTGTTCTTGCAGTGGCTGCAGTTGGGAGAGGCCTCGGAGAAGAATATGGTTGCACTGGAAACTACAGGGCGGCTGGATGGGGCGGGGGTGACAAGGAGAGAGAGAGACACCCAGGCTTATAAATGGAGCAGCTCTGCCGCACCCTCCTTAAGGTGACATGCAGGGCATATGTCATAGCTGCCGTAATCTGTATATGCCATTGAGTTAATGACAGCGAAAAACTTCTGATGTACAAACTCAACAGACTCTAACAAAGCTCTACATAACCGGGTCCTCGTCTGACTGTTGTAAGCTATAGGGCACCCTTTTAAAGTTCCAAGTTTCAGTTTCTGCATATTGCTTTCTTCAGGCACCCATACAATAACCTTTTGTGCTTACAATGAACAACACAATTACGGAAGATGTTTGAAACTTTAGAACATTCTATTCTCCTGCTATTACCTACTAAAAGAATTCTACTTAAGAAAAGGACTGTGTAAAGTACTTTACTTTCAACTCCTGGGGGGAAAAGTCAGCCTTTCCACTATGGGTGTTCTTTTATATTTTGGGACAAAGTTTTCTTCTAAACTATATTTGATGTACAGTAAATCTGTGCAATTTGATGTGTTCATTAAAGAAAAGTAGCGATAGAAGCATTTTCCCCAGGAGCTAATAACCACAGTCCTAACACAGCTGTAAGCCTGGTCTTAACCTTAACCCCTAAACACAACTCTAGTCAGGGCTGGTGCTAGACTATTTTGCACCCTAGGCAAGACCAGGTACTTGCCGCCCCCCCCCCCCCTCCCCCCCCCAAAAAAAACTGCAGACATAGTACAGGAGAGGGTCAGAGACTGCAGACATTGTACAGGAGATGGTCAGAAACTGCAGACATAGTACAGGAGATGGTCAGAAACTGCAGACATAGTACAGGAGAGGGTCAGAGACTGCAGACATAGTACAGGAGATGATCGGAGACTGCAGACATAGTACAGGAGAGGGTCAGAGACTGCAGACATTGTACAGGAGATGGTCAGAGACTGCCGACATAGTACAGGAGATGATCGGAGACTACAGACATAGTACAGGAGAGGGTCAGAGACTGCAGACATAGTACAGGAGATGATCGGAGACTGCAGACATAGTACAGGAGAGGGTCAGAGACTGCAGACATTGTACAGGAGATGATCAGAGACTGCAGACATGGTACAGGAGATGATCAGAGACTGCAGACATGGTACAGGAGATGATCAGAGACTGCAGACATAGTACAGGAAAGGGTCAGAGACTGCAGACATAGTACAGGAGATGGTCAGAGACTGCAGACATAGTACAGGAGATGGTCAGAGACTGCAGACATAGTACAGGAGATGGTCAGAGACTGCAGACATAGTACAGGAGATGGTCAGAGACTGCAGACGTTGTACAAGTGTGTCCTAGCAGTGACCAGTGTGGAAAAACATTGATCACTGCAAACAGGTGTTTACAAGATATAACTATAAGTGCCAAAAAAAACTTATTTTCTAACAGTCATTTCTCAAGCACAGGAGGACAGTAAATGGTTAAAAGGTCTGTGAAGCTCCTCCCAGCCTGACCAGCTAATTCCTTCAAAGATAACAAGGAAAGTTAGATAAATCAGGGATGGCTGACACCAACTAGGGCACAAAAACCTATAGAAACAGCTTAAAGCGGGATTCCGGACAGCTAAAAAAAAAAATTTTAAGTCAGCAACTACAAACACTGTAACTGCTGACTTTAAATTAGTAGACTTACCTGTCCTGGGTGCCCGCGATGTCGGCCACCCGAAGCTGAACCGCCCCTCGGCTCTCGGGTCCCGCCACCGCCATCCTAAGTAAGGGAAACAGGCAGTGGAGCCTTGCGGCTTCACTGCCAGTTTCCTACTGCGCATGCGCGAGTGGCGCAGTGATCTGTGAATGGCCCCGTGGTGTTCTGGGAACACACACAGTTCCCAGAAGACAACGGGGCCACTCACCGAGCAGAAGAACACACCGAAGAGGAAGAGGCAGATTAGGAAGACTGCCTAGCAACAAGGGCTTAGGTAAGTATAAACTTTTTTTTTTTCCAAATGTTTTTTTTTTTTTATTTTTTTAGGAATTTTGGTGGTCCTCCGCTTTAAGTTTGAAGCATCTTGCAGAAGTCTAATCATCAGTCACCATGCTGTGTAAATACAAACACAGATAAGAAGCAGGAAGCAGTGTGAGAAGAGGAGGGTCAGTCATCCCTCCATCATTGTCTAATCTACACACAGGACAGGAGAACACACCTATTATTAGACTTCTGCATTACCAGTGAGTGTGTGACATGATCATACCTTCTTCATTCTCAGGAATGTCGGATCCTCTGCATCCCGTCCTGCTCTGGTCACTAGCATCTTCTGATCAAATGTGGCGGGCTGGGCAATCTGATTGGCTAAGGGGGTGGTGGGAGGCGGAGCAACTTAGCAGTAACGCCCTCCCACTCAGAAGAGCAGTGCTATTGGCTGCCTGACACACTGGTCTGTCCCTCTCCCTCCAGCATGTGAAAGTCGTGGGAGGGAGAGGGGGAAGCTGCACACTGCTCTGCAATTAATAACACCCGCCGGCTGCACTGAGCGCCTTGCTGTCTCTATCAACAGCCCTGCCGGGAGCCTAAGGAGCGACAAGGAGGAGGAAGAGGTGAGGCAAGGGTCAGCAGCGCCCCTAGGTGGCTGTGCGCCCTAGGCGGCTGTCTAATCCGCCTAGTGGTAGCACCGGCCCCGACTCTAGTCTTAAGCCTAGCCTAACCCTAATTATACCCCTAGTTTTATATTTACCCTTAGACCTATAAATACCTCTAGCTCTATGTAGAACCATATCTAACCCTTGGTCTAACTCTTGTTCTACTACAATGCAATTAGATACACACAGTCAGCATTTAGGTGGAAAAATGGGTATAATCTTGTTGCAGGGAAAGTTAGGAATATTTTCGGGTAAAAGTTTTCTTTTGTAGTTGTGATTATATTTTACAGTATCCACGGCTTTGCTGCTTCCCCTAGACTGGGAATCTTTATAAAATGCTATAGAATAAAGAGAAAGCATGCAAGCGTTGTATGACACCCTCATATAACCTATAATAAAAATAGTAAAATTTGGTACTAATAAATGTTCTTTATAGATTTTGCTATATCAGATAAAATGGCATTCAGAAAGAGACCTGCTCAACCCAGTTATCCTGGAGGTCAGTGAGAGGTAGGGCTGGAAGTAGGGTTACATTTATCCTGGAGTTGGGCTTTAAATGTATCTAAATCCAAGAACGGAAATGTAATAAAGTATAGCTTACCAGTTCTTAGATCTGGTTTTTAATTGTTATGTTTTTTTTAGCCTTTTTTCCCTTTATTCTCACGTAGTTGAAGGATGGCTCCGCTGCTGGGGACACCAGATGTAAAGGAGGGCTCCGCTGCCAGGAACACCAGATGTAAAGGAGGGCTCCGCTGCTGGGGACACCATATGTAAGGAGGGGCTCCGCTGCCAGGGACACAGATCTATAAGGAGGGCCTCTGCTTCTGGGGGCATCTGATGTAAGGACAGACTCTGTTGGGGGCACCTGATGTAAAGATGGACTCTGCTGAGGGCACCTGATGTAAGGACGGACTCTACTGGGGGCACCTGATGCAAGGATGGACTCGGCTGGGGGCACCTGATGGCAGGCGACGTGGCAGGTGACATGCTCAGGGGACTCACTGATTCTGGATTATGGTGAGTTGAATGATTTCATTCTATATTACAATGTAATAATAGTAATAATGCGCTTCAAACATCCTGACACCACAACAACCATGGTGCTGGGATGATTGAAGTGCTAACACCAGGTGTTTAGAGTATCTTTATCTGCTGATTTGTTAAACTCTGGAATACACATTTCTATTGTGGTGTAGGATCTGGGCCTGCTGTCCCTCCATCCCTCTTTCCTTCCTTCTCTCTCCTTCCTTCTCTCTCCTTCCCTCCTTCTTTCCTTCTCTCTCCCTCCCTCCCTCCCATGCGTGCCCCCCGGAGGCGCGCACTGCAGTGATCAAGATGGCACGTGTCCTTTGCACAGAGCCCATCGCCGAGCAGGGTAAACAGCCAATCAAATTGGCTGTTTAGCACGTGATAGTCTGTGTCCAATCACAGCCTCTCATAAGTATAAACCCCATGGGGGTTTCTAGGGATCTCTGCCTCTCTCTCCTCACACACCGATTGTGTGAGGAAAGAGAAGGAGAGATCTGTGAGTTACAACTTTACTGTCTGCATTTTACACACTATTGTGCATAACACGTCCCCCCTCCCCCAATAAAGAGAACCTGTCACACAGCCCATCTGGATCTGTCACAGCCCATCTGTTACACAGCCCATCTGTCACACAGGCCGCCACCAGTACACCCATCAGTACCGTCATTGTACCGTCATCAGTACCATCTGGATCTGTCACAGCCCATCTGTCAAACAGGCCCGCCATCGGTACCGCCATTGGTACCTCCATCAGTACCGCCATCACTACCGCCACACAGGCCCATCATCAGTACTGCCATCAGTACCGCCACATAGTCCCGCCATAATGTATTGTCACACAGGCCCCCCGTCAGTACTGCAATCAGTACCACCACACAGGCCCGCCGTCAGTACTGCAATCAGTACCACCACACAGGCCCACCATCAGTACTGCAATCAGTACCATCACGCAGGCCCACCGTCAGTACTGCAATCAGTACCATCACACAGGCCCGCCAATAAGTAACGCCATGTCTCAAAGAGTTTACACACCTGAGGAGGAATTTGTATTCTTTACCATGTCGGATGATGAGAGCAGTGGGAAGCTCCCATCATCCGATTCTGGTTCGAAATACGAGCCAGTAGAGGGTAGTGGATCGGAGTCCGAGTCAAAGGAGGAAACCGTCCCTCCTTAAAGAATAAGGAGATCAGGACCAAGATCTGAAGCCCTGCCTACCACCAGCAGTGCCAGATCCCAGAAAGAGGAGCCCAGTACCAGTACTGGAAGTACACGCCCAACCCAAAGAATCCAGGCCCAGTCCTACCTTCCCAATGCCTTGGCAAACCCTTTTGACCCCTTTCACACCGAGGGTGTTTTGCAGGCGCTATAGCATTAAAAATAGCGCCTGCAATCCGCCCTCAAACAGCTGCAACATTGTCTCTAGTGTGAAAGCCCGAGGGCTTTTACACCAGAGCGCTGCGCTGGCAGGACGTCAGGAAAAGTCCTGCCAGCAGCTTCTTTGGAGCGGTGAAGGAGCGGTGTATTTACCGCTCCTCCACCGCTGCTCCCCATCGAAATCAATGGGGCAGCCCTGGGATGCCGCCGGCAAAACGCCGCTATTGCGGCGCATTGTGGGCGGTTTTAACCCTTTCTCGCCTGCTAGCGGGGGGTAAAAGTGCCCCGCTAGCGGGCGAAATGCGCCGCTAATCCGACGGTAAAACGCCGCTAAAAATAGCAAGGTTTACCACCGACGCTATGGGCGGCCCGGTGTGAAAGGGCTCTTATGGTTGCATGTGTAGCAAAACCCCTGAAGGGGCTGCTTAAGGATGTTCAGTCCGTTACTCTGCCTCTCAACCCCAATAACAGTCTCAGCCCCCTCTGGCACACCTGGCAATAGTGTAAGTGCAATGAGAACACACACGTTATGATAAAACACAGAAATTGTCTTTACTGCAATATTTCTGTGGAAGAACAACAGACAGTAACAATATATATATTTGAGTAATCAACATAGAGAGCAATAACTGAGATTTAAAAGCAATATAGCTCTTAAGCTGCTTTCAGGGATTCCAAACACAAGAATGTCCCCAAGAGCAGAGGCACACTTAAATGGTAAATAAAGCACAATTTGGCAGCTCAAATTAGATTGGTTACCTTTACTCAGATTGGCTCTATGAGTCCAGGCAGGAGGAGAGCAGAGGAATGACTCCCTTTGTGTCTGGCCTCTATTGTCCCCTGAAACCACAGGCCCAACTTTACACACCTATTCAAGTCAATAAACAATGGTTTAACTTTATAGATAAACTGTCCCACACACCCAATAAATATGCAAAGCCCTGAATATGTGTATGGATCCGCATGGCCCTAACAGCTTCAGTCCTTTTTTGAAGCAAAGATAAAATTTTGTGTCTTCAGCTAGCCACTTTCGTTGGTGCACTTTAACCACTTCAGCCCCGGAGAAATTGGCTGCTCAATGACCAGGCTATTTTTTGCGATACGGCACTGTGTCGCTTTAACCGACAATTGCGCGGTCTTGCAACGCTGTACCCAATCAAAATTGACGTCCTTTTTTCCCCACAAATAGAGCTTTCTTTTGGTGGTATTTGATCATCTCTGCGGTTTTTATTTTTTGCGCTTTAAACAAAAAAGTGCCAATTTTGAAAAAAACACAATTTTTTTCCTCAGTTTAGGCCGATATGTATTCTACATATTTTTGGTAGTAAAAATCGCAAAAAGCGTATATTGATTGGTTTGCGCAAAAGTAATAGCTTTATAGATTGACAATTATACAGCGATCGGTGCTATAAAAATGCACTGATTACTGCATAAATGTCACTGGCAGGGAAGGGGTTAACACTAGGGGGTGATCAAGGGGTTAACTGTGTTCCCTATGTGTGTGTTCTAATTGTGGGGGATGGGACTGACTATAGGAGATGAGAGATCATGGTTCCCAGCTCGTAGGAACTCACGATCTCTCCTCAGCTCACAGAACAGGGATTTGTGTGTTTACACACACGTCACTGTTCTGCCTCTCGTGCCCGTGATCGCTCGTGGCCAGCGGTCATCGCGACCGCTGGTCATCAACATCAGCACCCTCACTGTGCGGCGGGCGCACGCCTGCTATCCCACTTAAAGAGACCAACGTACAGCTACGACGGTTCGTGGGATTGTGCCGACCTGCCGCAGTATAATGACAGTATAATGACAGCGGCTGGTCAGCAAGTGGTTAACTCCTGGGTAGCAGGGAAAACAACATAACTGGCCCAGATTATCAAGTGAAACAGACAGGATTTTGTTCAACAAGGTGAGAGGACAATGGTGCCTGTATACAATGTCCCAGAAATGGATAGTCTTATCCTTTATCCTTGTAGTACTACAAGTGTCAGCAAGATGACTACCAGTAATGACGTTTGTATACAGTGTTCAAATAACTCTTTCTGTAGTTTGTTTTTCTCTCTGTATATCAGTCTATGGGGCAGTTTTGTGTGGGAACTGCATGTCCCAGAAGCCATTGCAGCTCTCTCAGTTCAGTACAATTTCTTCCATTGGCTGTTGTAACTGTGCCTTCAATTGCTTTTCCTCTTCTGGCCAATAGGGGCAAAAGAGAAGCCACTGAATGCAGAGCTCTGTGTGTGTCAGCTCATATTACATTAACTCAGTCAGTAAAAACAGGAAGAAGGAGGGGGGTGGAAAAAGCCCAGACATGACAGGCAACTTTCTTCCTAACTGAAGCTGGAAAGCCTGTGTACGTTGTTCAGGCCAGCTTGGCAAGATTTGGCAAGAGTGAGACACCCACTACACCTGCCAACTCAGGATCCACTATAATCCCCCCTTTCACCGCACAGCCAGGTGTGCAGCCCAACACTACAAATTTTTCCCAATTGGATTATTTTTATTTATTTTTCCACAACATTTGCTGCAGAATATGGTGGACCAAACCAATCTGTATGCAGAGCAATTTATTGCTGCCAACCCCAATTCATCCTATGCCCGCATGTTCCAGTGGCGACGTCTCACACTGGACAAATTTATATTGTTTTTGGGCCTTACATTCAATATGGGGCTTACAAAGAAAAACTAACTCCATGCCTACTGGTTCACCAACCCCATCCACCACATGCCCATATATTCTGCTGTCATGTCCAGGACACGTTACGACATGATTATGTGTTTTCTACACTTTAACGATAATTCGCAGTGCCCTCCCTGAGATCATCCCAACCAAGACAAATTGTACAAGATAAGCTTCCCTAATAAATTCATTTTCACAACGATTTGCTGAAGTGTTTATCCCAGACCAAAACATTTGTGTGGACAAATCCCTTATACCTGCATTGCATTTCAAGCAGTATATCCCAAGTAAGAGAGTCAGGTACAGGTTAAAATTAAATAAATTGTATGATCGAGCCACTGGGTACGTGTACACCTTCCGGATTTATGAGGGCACAGACTCCCAGCTCCAGCCCCGTGAGTGCCTCACATATATTGGAACCAGTGGGAAAATTGTCTGGGAGCTGGCATACCCCCTGTTCAAAAAAGGATACCATTTATATGTAGACAACATTATACCAGCCTGCCCCTTTTTCGCCACCTTTACCGTAAACAAACCCTGGCCTGCGATACCTTAAAAAAACGGAAGGGCTTTCCACAAAATCTATTGACAAAAAAATCACAAAATGGAGAATTGGCATTCATGAGAAATGAAGAAGTCTTGGCAATGAAGTGGAGGGACAAGAAAAATGTCCACATCCTCTCTACCATCCACAATGACACCTTGGTGGAAATCCAGAGAAGACACAGCCCCTTTGTAAAGCCTGAATGTGTCCACGACTACAATTTGTACATGGGGGGGTAGATTTAAATGATCAGATGCTACAACCCTATTTGTCAACCCGAAAGTCCCATTACTGGTATAAGAAAGTTGCATTTCATCTGTTTCATGTGGCCCTGTTTAATTAGTTTGTCTGTTACCAAAAAGCAATGTAAAACCAGCAAATCACCTACCTCAGGTATATTGAAGACATCGTCACTGCCCTGATTTACCAACAAGTACCCGCCCCAGGAAGCATTCACTCTGATTGTGTGAGTCGACTTCATGAGCAACATTTTCCCTATAACATTCAACATACAGAATCCGGAAGAAGGCGCCAAAAGAAATGTTGTGGATGCAGCAGAGGAGGAATTAGAAGGGATACAAGTTATTACTGCCCCCAATAATAATTGTCCCCTCTGGACCTGGCCTGTGCATCAGAGATTGCTTCAGAAGTTTCCACACATCCCAAAGATATTAGTTCCCCTTCTTTTTAACAGACTGCCATCTCCCCATTTCAAATACCTGTGTGGATCATTTGCCTGCTACCATGTTTCTACCTTCCACGTTAACTGACCCTGGCCTGTTTACCGACGATGTCTTTGCCTGACGTTTTAAACCACATTTCTGACTTCCACGTGCACCAACCTCAGCCTGTTTACCGACAATGCCTCTGCCTGCCGTTTTAAACCACGTTTCTGACTTCCACGTACTCCAACCTCGGCCCGTTATTCAACAATGTTTTTGCCTGCCACTTAGACTGATCTTTTGCCCTTCCACTATAGTACACAGGGGTCTCACATATGGTAGGGACTTCAGAATAGCGTTCTGAGTAGAGAAAAACTGTTTTTGGTTTTCGGTGTCCCCAGAACAGGGTCTGGTTTTCCGAAGGCTTCAAAGAGATTTGGGTGGGAGAAGCCTCTATCCCTGTCCCCCTGGCCCTAAGCTTGATGGTCCTTCCTGCTGCATGGAGCAATACTTTGGCTGTGCTGACCATATCGTTGCCTGTAATGACCCAGGACTTTATGGACCATGTTTCTTCCTCCTGCCTGGACCAATACTTTGGCTGTGCTGACCATATCGCTGCCTGCTGCTTTTACTATGGACAGTAATTCTGCCTAGACATCTCTGCCTGCTACCTGGACCAATGCTTTGGTTGTGCTTTGGCTGTGCTGACAGTATCTCTGCCTGTACTTACTATGGACAGTATTCCTGCCTGCCACCTGGACCATTGTTTTTGCTGTCTCTGACCACATCCCTGCCTGCTGCCTGGAAAGATGTCTGTGGACCAATGCAATACTAAAACCACAGGTAATCTTTTGTTATTTTGTATGTATGTATGTGTTAGAAATATAAGGGGCCTTCAAAAATGTGATCGGCAGTCAAAAAATGATATGTGTAATTTATGCTCCTAGAATGCCTGGAGGTGCTACTTGGATGTTGGGCCTCTGTAAAAGTCCCACACATGTGGTATCGCCATACTCAGGAGGAGTAGCAGAATGTATTTTGGGGTGTCATTTTTGCACAATTACAATTACAACTTCAAAAAACTCGCCATGCCTCTTACTAAATACCTTGGACTATCTACTTTCCAAAAAGGGGTCATTTGGGGGGTATTTGTACTTTACTGGCTTGTTAGGGCATCAGGAAATGAGATAGGCCATCAGTACATTAGGTGTGATCAGATATGATCAATTTTCAGTGATTGGCACCATAGCTTGTAGACTCTATAACTTTCACACAGACTATATAATATCCACTAATTTAGGTTATTTTTACCAAAGATATGTAGCAGTATAAATTTTGGCCCAAATTTATGAAGAAAAATGACTTATTTGCAAAATTTTACAATAGAAACTAAAAAATTGTTTTTTTCAAAATGTTTGCTCTTTTTTTCGCTTATATCACAAAAAATGAAAAAACCCAGCGGTGATTAAATACCACCAAAAGAAAGCTATATTTGTGAGAAAAAATGATAAAACATTTGTTTGGATACAGTATAGCATGACTGAGTAATTGTCATTCAAAGTGTGAGAGCACTGAAAGCTGAAAATTGGTCTGGGCAGGAAGGTGCCTGGTATTGAAGTTGTTAAAGTGTATGTCATAGCAAAAAATACAAAACATGCAATACATACACTGTATTATTCCCCCTCTCCTTCACAAGATAGTGAGTAATTGTTCTGTAGTCCCAGATATGAAGTTGGGGTACTCCTTGAGATAACACAGGAAGTACCAGCTCTCAATCTCTGACAATCACCGTTTTTGTTATTTTTTTTGCAATTATTGAACAGATATATCAAATAATTTTAAATAGTATATCAGACTGAAAGGGAGCAAATAAAGGGCACTCATTGGTAGAGTGTATATTCTAATTCTTAACTTGCATCAAAAACTACCAGCTCCAAACTCCAAGAACCAAGAACAAATATTTGGACACTGAACCACTATTATTGAACATATTTCGAATCTACAGTCACGTCCATAAATATTGGGACATCGACACAATTCTAATCTTTTTGGCTCTATACACCACCACAATGGATTTGAAATGAAACGAAAAAGATGTGCTTTAACTGCAGACTTTCAGCTTTAATTTGAGGGTATTTACATCCAGATCAGGTGAACGGTGTAGGAATTACAACAGTTTGTGTATGTGCCTCCCACTTTTTAAGGGACCAAAAGTAATGGGACAGATTAACAATCATCCATCAAACTTTCACTTTTTAATACTTGGTTGTAAATCCTTTGCAGTCAATTACAGCCTGAAGTCAGGAACGCATAGACATCACCAGACACTGGGTTTCATCCCTGGTGATGCTCTGCCAGGCCTCTACTCCAACTGTCTTCAGTTCCTGCTTGTTCTTGGGGGATTTTCCCTTCAGTTTTGTCTTCAGCAAGTGAAATGCATGCTCAATAGGATTCAGGTCAGGTGATTGCATCACATTCCACTTCTTTCCCTGAAAAAACTCTTTGGTTGCTTTCGCAGTATGCTTCGGGTCATTGTCCATCTGCACTGTGAAGCGCCGTCCAAAGAGTTCTGAAGCATTTTGCTGAATATGAGCAGATGATATTGCCCGAAACACTTCAGAATTCATCCTGCTGCTTTTGTCAGCAGTCACATCATCAATAAATACAAGAGAACCAGTTGCATTGGCAGCCATATATACCCACGCCATGACACTACCACCACCATGCTTCAGTGATGAGGTGGTATGCTTTGGATCATGAGCAGTTCCTTTCCTTCTCCATACTCTTCTCTTCCCATCACTCTGGTACAAGTTGATCTTGGTCTCATCTGTTCATAGGATGTTGTTCCAGAACTGTGAAGGCTTTTTTTGATGTTGTTTGGCAAACTCTAATCTGGCCTTCCTGTTTTTGAGGCTCACCAATGGTTAACATCTTGTGGTGAACCCTCTGTATTCACTCTGGTGAAGTCTTCTCTTGATTGCTGACTTTGACACACATACACCTACCTCCTGGAGAGTGTTCTTGCTCTGGCCAACTGTTGTGAAGGGTGTTTTCTTCACCAGGGAAAGAATTCTTCAGTCATCCACCGCAGTTGTTTTCCATGGTCTGCCGGGTATTTTCGTGTTGTTGAGCTCACCGGTGCGTTCTTTCTTTTTAAGGATGTTCCAAACAGTTGATTTGGCCACACCTAATGTTTTTGCTATCTCTCTGATGGGTCTGTTTTGTTTTTTCAGCCTAATGATGGCTTGCTTCACTGATAGTGACAGCTCTTTGGAACTCATATTGAGAGCTGACAGCAACAGATTCCAAATGCAAATAGCACACTTGAAATGAACTCTGGACCTTTTAGCTGCTCCTTGTAAATGGGATAATAAGGGAATAACACACACCTGGCCATGGAACAGCTGAGCAGCCAATTGTCCCATTACTTTTGGTCCCTAAAAAAGTGGGAGGCACATATACAAACTGTTATAATTCCTAAACCGTTCCCCTGATTTGGATGTAAATACCCTCAAATTAAAGCTGAAAGTCTGCAGTTAAAGCACATCTTGTTCGTTTCATTTCAAATCCATTATGATGGTGTATAGAGCCAAAAAGATTAGAACTGTGTCGATGTCCCAATATTTATGGACCTGACTGTATATATTTTGCTGAATCTTTTTCAGATTGTGTCTGCTGAAATCTGTCCAGATTTGCCAAACAGGATTTTTTTATTTAATTTTTTTATTATTATAGTGTTAAAACTATGTGTAGGTTACAAGAACAGTACATTTATGCCCTGTTTGTTTACAAAGTAATTTTGAAGCATTCATTTATCAAGGAAACGACGACCGACTGAATGTGTGCCTGGAAATATTATCGAAAAAGCAAATCATCCATGTACTGTATAAAGTTCTGTTATTCCAAACAGAGGAAATGCTTTAAAAGTAGCCAAAAGAAACAACAATAAAGGTTTAGGCTTTTATTTATAGGCTTTGACATGTCACACAATAAAATAAAAATAACAAATCTAACCTGATTATGCCTGGAGCCTTCCTCCCTGGATGGAAGATGTTAGTGAGCATTGCGATGAATGTTAAAGATACTACCATGCAGGCACCATTGTTGCCCTCAAAGCATACATCGTGAAAATCCTGAATGTCAGGTAAACGGAATGTCTCTTACTTCTCTTCAGCTAGAGAGCAAAGCATAGGAGAGTATAGGTAGATGGCAAGGTGGAGCTGGGAGGTGAAATTTAAAGAGGACCTTCCCATCCCTACTCTACAAACCTGTCAATAATCAATAGGGGTGAATAAACAATCACACCTCCTATATCCTTGTGAATTTTTCTTCATACCTCCCTTTTTTTTTGTCCTGTCTCTATGCGACATGGGTCCCCTTCCTGTGCTGCAATTTTAAAATGTTTGCAATACTGCACATATGTGAGATAAAGTGCATGATATCTTGCACTTTATCTCATGCATGCACTGTACGACACTACAGGCATCTGTTGAAAACAAAAAACCCTTGCGAGATCTTGGAATGATTCTCTATTTTCCAGCACTGGTTCTGGATTGAATGATATTCTGCAGTCCAGTGCCCGTCCTTTTCTATATTGAATGATGCTTTGCGGTGTAGCGCTAGTTCTTTTCTAACCGATCCTCTTCTGGGTTGAATGATGCTCTAAGTTGCAGCAACAGTTATTTTCTAGATTGAATGATGCTCCATGGTTGTAAAATGTGCTCTTTTTGGGGTGTCTGGCTTCCAATAAAAGGAAGACTAATTCTTTGAATAAGGGTTGGATTTACTTACAATAGGGATATCAATACATTACAGTTATAAATAAGGAGAGGGAAGATGGTATAACAGGGGAAGAAAGGGGTCTTACAGGTCTAACACTCACACACATGCATTCTTTCTGAATCTCTCAGGCCAGGGTCCTTTTTATCCAGACTTGAGAACCACACCCCAGCGGGGGGGGGGGTGATTGTGGTGTTGGTCATCACGGCCATTGAAGACAGTTCAACCAAAGGTCATAAAAAGTTTGTTCCTCTCCCAGGCTCAACTTCAGTTCCTTTGAGCAGATTATCACACAGGATGTCCATCCAATTCATCACCCTTCAGGCACCATGCTGGCCAGGTGTGAGGGGGCAGTTGAATATCCTCAGGAGTCCCGCTGGTTAGATAACCTTATGCCTTGTTTTAGCCATGTTTACTGCAGGCTGGCTGTAAACACTGTAATTTGCCTCACATCAAAGTTCCTTCAAAGCTTTGTTGTACAAGACATATTGTTTTCATGTCCCATCTGCATTAATATAATTTTTTTTTACAGTATTACAATGGTCCAGTGCCAAGTCCTTTTACAAGTTGAATTATGCTCTGTGTTCCAGCACCAGTTATCTTCTGTATTGAATGAATTCTATGTCCCAGTAACGGTTCCCTGCTGGGGCAAATGTTGCTCTATGCTGTGTTCCAAAACCAATTCTCTTAAAGTGTTTTTTACCCCAGCATTTCAAATTCTTGATAACTGTCTGCGGTACCATGTACTTGTAGGACAAAGTCTCCTGTTCTCTTTGTATTGCTTCGTTTGTGTGAAATCCCTGGTGTTCCTGCTAGTCCCCCTGCTTTTCTGTTAAAAACTTAGGAGGGCTCACCGTGGTCAGTTCCCTAGCTGTGCTGGGAACTCAGGGTGCTCTCCTTTATTAATCAAACTTGTCCTGACATGCCTCCCCTGCACAGCCATTCACTGAGAAGATCAGTGTTCTGTTGCTTTTCCTCCCCCCAGCTCTTATGCAGTTGAGAACAGAGGGAACAGAGGGAATGTGATCACCTATAAAAAAATAAAAAAACATTATAAATATTTTTTTCCATCTATACACAAATGTTTGCCTTTCATTTCAATTTTAAACTGAATAGGTTGTTTTACAAGGTGATCATTTACAATCCCTTTAAGGTTTGAATGATTTTCTATTTTCCAAGACCTGTTCTGAAATCACAACAACAAAGGGTAGTTCCTCTTTTGGATTGAATAATGCTCTGTGGTCCAGCACTGGTCCTCTTACAAGTTAAATGATGATCTTTAGTCCAGTGCCAGTCCTCTTCTTGGTTGAATGATGCACTATGTTCCAGTAACAGTTCACTTCTAAACTGTTTAATGCCCTGTGGTCCATTGTCAGTCCTCTGCTGGATTGGAGGATGTTGTGTGGTCCAGCATCAGTATTTTTCTGGGTAGAATGATGTACTGTTATCCAGTGCTGGTCCTCTTGTGGGTTAAATGATGCTTCATGGTCCAGTGTCAATCCTCTTCCAGGTTGAATGATGCTCTATGTTTCAGTACCAGTCCTCTACTCGATTAAATGATGCTCTATGTTCCATCAACTGTTCTCTTTCAGGTTAAATGATGTTTTATGTTACAGCACTGGTCCTCTTCTAGGCTAAATAATGCTTTATGTTACAGCACTGGTCCTCTTTCAGGTTAACTGATGCTCCATGTTCCAGCACTGATTCCCTTTTGAGTTAAATGGTATTCTTTGATCCAGAGCCATTTCTCATAAGGGTTGAATGATCTATTTCCCAGGACCTATTCTGGATTTAATCCACAACCCAGGGCAGTTATTCCTTTGAATATAATGATACGATGCGATGCGGTCTAGCGCTGGTCCTCCTATGACAGTGATGGTGAACCTTGGCACCCCAGATGTTTTGGAACTACATTTCCCATGATGCTCAACTACACTGAAGAGTGCATGAGCATCATGGGAAATGAAGTTCCAAAACATCTGGAGTGCCAAGGTTCGCCATCACTGTCCTATGAGTTAAATGATGCTCTTTGGTACAGTGCTGGTCCTCTTCTGGAATGAACGATGCTCTATATTCCAGCAACAGTTCACTTCTAAACTGATTAGCCCAATGGTCCTATGCCAGTTCACTTCTGGATTGAATGATTTTGTGTGGTCCATCACTAGTAATCTTCCAGGTTGAATGATGCTCTATGCTCCAGCAACTTTTTTCTTTAAGGTTGAATGATGGTTTTTGTTACAGCTTTAGACAGCTTTAGACCTCTGTCAGGTTGAATGATTTTCTATGTTCCAGTATTGATCCTCTCCTGGATTAAATCATACTCCGTGCTTCTTTATACAGGTTGCATGACAGGATTAGGGGACTGAAACTGAGCTTTAAACTGGCCACACATTTTACTGATTGTACAATCTGTTATATACAGTTGTGCTCATAAGTTTACATACCCTGGCAGAATTTATGATTTCTTGGCCATTTTTCAGAGAATATGAATGATAACACAAAGACTTTTCTTTCTCTCATGGTTAGTGTTTGGCTGAAGCCAATTATTTTCAATCAACTGTGTTTACTCTTTTTAAATCACAACACAACACAACAGCAGAAACTATCCAAATGACACTGATCAAAAGTTTACATACCCTGGTGATTTTGGCCTGATAACATGCACACAAGTTGACACAAAGGGGGTTCAATGGGTATTAAAGGTAACCATCCTCACCTGTGATCTGTTTGCTTGTAATTAGTGTGTGTGTGTGTATAAAAGGTCAGTGAGTTTCTGGACTCCTAACAGACCCTTGCATCTTTCATCCAGTGCTGCACTGATGTTTCTGGATTCTAAATTAATGGGGAAAGCAAAAAAATTGTCAAAGGATCTGCTGGAAAAGGTAGTTGAACTGTATAAAACAGGAAAGGGATATACAAAGATATCCAAGGAATTGAGAATGCCAATCAGCAGTGAAAAAAAAAACAACTAGGAGAAAGAGATTCTCCCAAGAAGGCAACACCACCCAAACACTATCTGTAAAAACAATAAAATTTTATTTATGAGTACTACAAAACACCACACAATAGCAACAAAACGGGCAAAAATAGGGAATTACTGTAAATCATGGACCCAAATTAAAATAGATAACGTTATCATTAAAAACAACGGAGCCGCAGCCAATCATACCCCATACACACACCAATCACCACATCAAACTACTACTGGGTGGACGGTACTATATCAGAGATTAAAGTTCTTAGGTAATCAAAATTATGGTGGTGTAATGGTTGTTGGGTAAAGGTGGATGAAGCAGAGATAATTACTGTTAGCTGGGGACTGATTCAGCACATCAGCTAAATTGTACAGTCCGGGACAAAGCCCAAATAAAAGGTAAAGCAGCAGAAATGACCGGCAATGCTTGGCTATTGATTAATCTTATAAACACAGGAAAATGCAGGTAGAACAGTGGTATTAAGGCAAAGGTAGCGGGGGGAGCAGTGGCAGCCCAGGCTGTACATAAGGCATAGATGGGAGTGATACTTCTCTCACCGGATAGACGGCTTCAGCAGCTCTGAGATCGAAATGCTCTACCCCCAAGTGATGGCTGTAGATGTCAGTTCAAACCAGCCGCCAGATTAGAGATGTCCTCGCTGTATCCTGCACCTTAGTGCGTGATCGTGCAGTAGGATAGGAAGCCGATCGTCAGCTGTGCTTTTCCCAGTAAAGCATTCATCCACTGTGAGCACGTGGCTCCGAGGTGACGTGCTGACGCGTTTCACCAGCCAATCACCGCTGGTTTCTTCAGAGCAATAGGGAGTCCGTGGACCCAGATTAAATAGGCCAGATAATAGAGGATGTAATTACATCCAAAGACCACCAGATGTCGTCCATGGTCACCACTCATTACAGACATTCAGCAAGTAAAAGTATCGCAATTGGCTATATATGATCAATTGTGATCAATTTGTGCACTGCAATGCACTACAAGTGTACAAAATACCAACTTAAAGTATATCTAATGTGGAATCAAATTAAAAGGCAATCAAGAGAGGACAGAAGAGAAATGATCATTATAAAGAAAACAATGATTATAAAGAAAATAATCATTGAAGAGACAAAAGACCATCGTTAAAGAGACAGAAAACAGAAGAGATGTAACAGCCATTTATTTCTCCAGAAAGGGCTGGAGGCTACATTCAATATTTAACCCATTGGGGGCCATCGCGTCCAGATAATACATCCACATTTTTTCTTTCTGGAGAAGGATGGTATCGAAATCGCCACGTCTGGTGGGTAAATTTAACTTGTAAATTCCTTTTACCGTTAGGCCCCTTGGATCACGGTTATGGAATTTAGCAAAATGCTGAGAGATAGGGCGTTCATCAAATATCTTTTTGATACCAGCAATGTGTTCACTAATCCTTATTCTCAAAGCTCGTTTTGGTTTTTCCCACATAGGTTTTGTTGCATGGACATATAAGCATATAAACTACCCGAGTTGTGGAGCAGTTTATAAATTGTTTAATTTTATAGTCAGTTCCTCCACAGGGATTTGGGAACACATTGGTCTGGTGGACATATTTACAGATATTGCAATGTCCACATTTGTACATACCTGGGGATAATCTAGAATCAGTGAGCCAGTTTTTCTTGGTTGTCCGAGTATATTTGGAGTGAACCAAGAGATCACCAAGATTATTGGATCTTCTAGCAGTCAAGAGAGGCCTAGAACTCACAAGGTCAGAAATCAAAGGGGCAGATTTTAAAATGTGCCAGTGTTTTTGTAGGACCCCCTGGACCATTTTCCATTGGAACCCATATTTAGTAATGATCCTTGGGAAATTCTGTTCGTTATTTTTATGGTGTAAAGATTTTTCTGAAGTAACGAGAAGTTCATCCCGATTTTTAAGGGTGGCTTTTTTCTTTGCTTTTTTAAGGGACCGGTGGGAGTAACCTCTCTGTCTGAACCTTTTATACATTTCACGTGCCTCTTCATGGAATTCCTCCTCCACAGAACAATTCCGTCTGATCCGTAGGAACGGTCCTGTGGGTATTCCATTAATTAAGGGTTTAGGGTGATGGCTTTGGGCAGAGAGTAAGGTGTTAGCAGCTGTCTTTTTCCGAAATGTACTAGTGATGATTTCATTTCCAGACCTTCGTATAGATAGGTCGAGAAAGGGAAGCATCTCAGTATGGTATGAATAGGTCAGATGTATATTTTGGTTATTAGTATTTAATTCAGACATAAAGTCCTCAAGTTGTTTGACTGAACCCGCCCACACCATCAGGACGTCATCGATGTACCTCAGCCATAGGAGGGAGTGGCTGAGGTACATCGAGGATCTATAGACAGTCATCTCCTCCCAGAGTCCCAGATGGAGGCATGCGTATGAGGGAGCCCAAGGTGCCCCCATACTTGTGTCTCTTATCTGTTGATAGTAATTACCAAGGAATTGGAAAAAATTATTATTAAGCATGAACTCAAGAAGTTCTCCAATGAATTCATTTTGAGCACCCTGTTGGGGATGATGAAGGTCCAAAAAGAACATTGTGGCCGCAATGCCACAGTGGTGTGGTATCGATGTGTATAAGCTCTCCACATCGATCCCGACCAATAGAGCATCCATGGGGATAGCAAAGTGTCGTAATTTGACAAGAACATCTCTACTGTCACGAATGAAGGAGGGGAGCATATTGACCAAATGTTTGATCAAGGAGTCCACATATCCAATCAGCAGTGTTCAAACTTTAATCAAGAAGTGGAAAATGGGGGTTCTGTTGAAACCAAACCACGGTCAGGTAGACCAACTAAGATTTCAGCCATAACTGCCAGGAAATTTGTTCGGGATGCAAAGAAAATCCCACAAATAACTTCAGGTGAAATACAGGACTCTCTGAAAACATGTGGTGTGGCTGTTTCAAGATGCACAATAAGGAGGCACTTGAAGAAAGATGGGCTGCATGGTCAAGTCGCCAGAAGAAAGCCATTACTACGCAAATGCCACAAAGTATCCTGCTTACAATACGCCAAACAGCAAAGAGACAAGCCTCAAACCTTCTGGCACAAAGTCATTTGGAGTGATGAGACCAGCATTGAACTTTTTGGCCACAACCATAAACACTACATTTGGAGAGAAGTCAACAAGGCCTATGATGAAAGGTACACCATTCCTACTATGAAACACAGAGGTGGATCACTGATGTTTTGGGGATGTGTGAGCTACAAAGGCACAGGAAATTTGGTCAAAATTGATGACAAGATGAATCCAGTATGTTATCAAAAAGTACTGGAGGAACATTTGCATTCATCAGCCAGGAAGCTGCACATGGGATGTACTTGGACATTCCAACATGACAATGATCCAAAACACAAGACCAAGTCGACCTGTAATTGGCTACAGCAGAATAAAGTGAAGGTTCTGGAGTGGCCATCTCAGTCTTCTTACCTCAATACCATTGAGCCACTCTGGGGAGATCTCAAACGTGCAGTTCATGCAAGACAGCCTAAGAATTTACAGGAACTGGAGGCTTTTTGCCAAGAGGACTGGGCAGCTTTACCATCTGAGAACATAAAGAGGCTCATCCACAAATACCACAAAAGACTTCATGCTGTCATTGATGTTAAAGGGGGCAATACACGGTATTAAGAACTGGGGTATGTAAACTTTTGATCAGGGTCATTTGGGTAGTTTCTGTTATGATTATGATTTAAAAAGAGTAAACCCAGTTGATTGATAATAAATGGCTTCAGCCAAACACTAACCATGAGTGAAAGAAAAGTTTTTGTGTTATCATTCATATTCTCTGGAAAATGGCCAAGAAATCATAAATTCTGCCACGGTATGTAAACATATGAGCACAACTGTATTTTCCACTAGATTTGCAAACAGTTATGTAATGAGAAGGCCTACCTAAATAATTTATACAATTTATATCCAGTCAGGCTAGCAGTTGGACAACATAGTTGTTGGTAAATCTGAAAGAGAGTGTACAATCAAATTGTAATGCATGTTGCCATCTTTAAGCTGATGTGTAAAGTAGGCACTGAAAAATGTCTGCACATATTGTCCCATAGGGAGCCCTAAAGCTCAGGAAACTCTTGAAGTACATTGCTTCTTAGACTAGCCTCCCAACAGGAAATCACAGCATAAGCATGTTTTCATGTTATTCCTGTTTACACATTTTACTGGAAAGAAGAAAGCCTTTGAAATAGCCATTCATGCATTCTTGACAGGTGCTATCATGACACAATGCAGCAATGTAATTAAGAAGCCTCTCTATGGACATTATAGGTTTGTTTCTTATCTCCATCTCAAACAACATTCTTTGCCTGAAGACCAAATAGATCTGGTGTGCTTATTGTGCTTGACTGTCCCCTGAGTGATATGTTCTAAAACTTTAACATTGGTAAACATCTGTGCAGAGATTCTGAATGGCATTGACAGAAATCCATGAGTGCTTGTTCTTTTCTTAAAACAGAAGTTATTTGGATCCCTTAAGCCATTTAACCATCAGCATTAGATGATTGACACCTGATCCTGACAGTTTCCTGAGTGTTTGTTGAGTATACAGACATATAGCCTCTTACAGTGTACATACTTCACCTTCAGTAAATAGAGCAATAATTAAAGACTTCACTGCCTATGGAGCGTTACTGTCTCCTGTTTCCTGCTGTAGTGATTTGGGAGTCAGTACAAGTACCAAGTTCTGTATCATTTATCGCATCAGTGTGTAGACAATCTTAAAATACAAGGACCCTTCTGTGCTTCTGACATGCATTACCGCTTGAATTTGAATTATGCATGTTGTAGACATGTGTTTATATTTTTACATAGTCAGGTTCAAAAAAGACACAAGTCCATCTAGATCACATGTGTCAAACACAAGGCCCGCGGACCGAATGCGGCCCTCCAGGCCATTTCATGTGGCCCTCGCACCCAGGCCTTTTTTTCAGCTGAAATGTGGTGGAAACTGTCACAGATCCCTGCCTGCCCTGCACTCATGGCAGGGACAAGGAAGATCCAGATGGCAGGTGAAGTGTGGGATGGGACATCACGTAGTAATCTGCACTGTGATCCCCATCTTTGCCCGGTTGCACAGATTCCAAGCAATGATCTTCCTACAAGTGATAGAGGGGGAAGAGCCGCCTACACTGCCAGGATGTACTAGAGCCAGGCCGGGGGGTTTGCAAAGGTGGGGGATGGGGGAGAATGGTCCAGAGGTCAGTGGCGAGGAGGGGTGGAATTTAGATGTGGCCAGCCAAGAGAGCTGAACCCTTCACATTGTGCATAGCACACCCCTAAACCCTGCACTCTATATGTAGTGCACTCCTCAACCCTGCACTCTGTACACAGCACACCCCTGAACTCTGCACTCTGTACACAGCACACCCCTAAACTCTGCACTCTGTACATAGGGCACCCCTGAACTCCGCACATAATGCACTCATGGTCCACTGTTAGTGCAATTTGGCCACACCCACCGCTTGATGCGGTTCATCAGGGGAGGGCGTGGTTGAGGTCCTGCACCTATTCTCTCAGACAAAAAGCCCTGGGTAAATTTATATAGTCTTAGATACAACCGGCCCTTTTGAGGGCAAACATAATGCTGATGCAGCCCGCAATGAAATTAAGTTTGACACCCCTGCAACCAATAAAAATAAATAAATCATACAATCCTATATACACAATCCTATCTTACAGTTGATCAAGAGGAAGGTGAAAAACCCCAGCAGAGCATGATCCAATTTGCTGCAGCAGGGGAAAAAATTCCTTCCTGATCCCCCGAGAGCCAATTGTATATTTCCTGGATCAACTTTACCTATAAGGCTGCTTTCACACTGGGGCGTTGGGGGCATCAGCGATAAAGCGGTAAAGAGCCATTATTTTTAGAGGCGCTTTAAAGTAGTTTTTGCAGAGGCTTTAGCCCACTAGCCCTCTAGCGGGGGTTAAAAGCCGAAAAAGGGTTAAAACTGCCTGCAAAGTGCCGCTGCAGTGCTATGCCAGCGGTTCGGTGGCACTGCCCATTGATTTTAATGGGCAGGGGTGCTTTAGGAGCAGTGTTTACACCGCTCCTACAACGCTGCAAAGATGCGGTTTGCAGGACTTTTTTTGGCGTCCTGCCAACGCATCGCTCCAGTGTGAAAGCACTCGGGCTTTCACATTGGAGTGAGAGGAGAGGCTCTTTACAGGCGCTATGCAGATGCTATTTTTAGCGCTATAGCGCCTGTAAAGCACTTCAGTGTGAAAGCAGCCTAAATGTTAGTACCCAGTTATATTATGTACATTTAGGTAATAATCCAGGCCTTTCTTAAAGTGATCTACTGAGCTGGCCAGAACCACCTCTGGAGGGAGTCTACTCCACATTTTTACAGCTCTTACTGTGAAGAAAGCTTTCTGTATTTGGAGATGAAATCTCTTTTCCTCTAGATGTATCGAGTGCCCCCTTGTCCTCTGTGATGACCTTAAAGTGAATAACTCAACACCCAGTGCACTCTAGTGCTTTGAAAAAGTATTCATACCCCTTTAAATTTTCCACATTTTGTCATGTTACAACCAAAAACATAAATGTTTTTTTTTCAGGATTTAATGTGATAGACCAAAACAAAGTGGCACATAATTGTGAAGTGGAAGGAAAACGGTTTTCAAAATTTGTTTACAAATACATTTTCTTCTATGCAAAATATCTCAAGCTCGGTTAGATTGGATGGAGATTGTCTGTGAACAGCAATTTTCAAGTCTTGCCACAGATTCTCAATTGGATTTAGGTTTGGACTTTGACTGGGCCATTGGTTGTAACATGAGTAAATGTAGAAAGTTTCAAGGGGTATTGTCACATACTTGTTGGTAGAGCCCAATATGCAGAGGATGGCCTCTCTTACACCTCTGACTCGCGGCCCCTGATAGAGCAGACAGGAGGTGCGGGGGTACAGAGTCGCATGAGTGCCTGGTAGGGATGCCAGCAGCAGTGCTGGACCGGAACTTCTGGCAGAGTGGGGGGGAACACAGACACAGCGGTAAGACCAGGAACAGCAGGCAGGTAGGAGGCTGGAACAGGCTGGTACTCAGGCCGAGAAGCAGGTATAGTAGCTGGAGGAATAGATGCTCCGTGAGGACTGGAACACAGACAGGTACAGGCAGGGTCATACACTGGTGGGCAGATCAGGAACTGATGTGGAGGCTAGAGCGGAGTCCAGGTGCAAGCTGATTTGGTAGCGGGCTGGCAGCAGGAAGTAGAAGGAGCAGGCGGGTGCAAAGTCAGAGACAAGCCAGGATTGGGTGCAGGCAGATAGCAGGAGTAATCAGGAACAAGCCGGGTCAATCAACAGGAACAGGTATCAGTAACGGATAGCTGGCAACACAGGGAATGCTGTACACCAGACAGCAATGATCCTGGGTGCTGACCAAGTTTAAATAGCCCATTTGGCTATTGGATTTGGGACCTGTCCCAGACAAACAAAGACTTGGGAGGCACACCCTAACATTGCATTAAAGATGGTGCTGCCACAGGGCGAGCGCGACTGCACCCATGCCACTCTTTTTACTGGAATGGGAAGCTCAGGACATCTTCTGCGGCCACCATCTTGGTTGCTGGCATGCCCTTCCTGACATTGCCCCCTCCCAATGGGCAGCCTCCATATGCCCAACTGGGCCATTTTGGCAGGATGGAAACTCCTGAAATCCTGAATAAGCCTTTTGGCATGAATATTGCCTTCTGGTTCCCATGAGTTTTTCTCTGGCCCATAGCCTTTCCATTGTATCAGGTACTGGATTTGGTTACTCCCTTTCCTGCAATCCAGACTTGCTTCAACCTCAAATTCCTCTTCCCCATCGATAACTACTGGTTCAGGCGGACCCACATTTCGTCCAGGAAATGAATCAGGGATAGCGGACTTCAGTAAAGTTACATAAAAAATGGGATGAATCCTGAAAGAGTCTGGTAGTTCCAGTTCATAAGCTACATCTTTGATCCGCTTCTTCACCGGAAACGGCCCCACAAACTTAGGACCCAATTTCTTCGACAGGCAAGCTAATTTCAGATTTGTTGTAGACAACCATACTTGATCGCCAGGATTCAGGATCAATTCTCCTCTTCTCCTTTTATTAAAGAACTCTTTGTTCTTATTAAAGAACTGCTGTTGTATGCCTGTGTCTTGGCCATTGTATCCTGCAACAGTTTGTTGTTAATGCTGAAGAAATTCATTGTCTCAAGGGCAGCTGGTACAGAGCACTCTGGTATTGCATTAGATAGAAAAGCAGGGTGAAAGCCGTAATTGGCAAAGAACGGTGACTGTGACGTGGCCGAGTGGACAGAGTTATTGTAAGCGAACTCGGCTAATGAAATTAGTGAAACCTAGTCATCTTGGGAAAACGAGGAGAAACAGCGCAGATATTGTTCAAGAGTCTGGTTGGTTCTTTCTGTCTGCCCGTTTGTTTGTGGGTGATAAGCTGATGAAAATGACAGTTCAATCCCAAGGGCCTCACATAAGGCTCTCCAGAATCTGGAGGTGAACTGCACCCCTCTATCTGACACGATATTTGCTGAAACCCCATGAAACTCAATTATGCTGATGGAGTATCTTTCATCGGTAAGAAATGTGCCATCTTAGACAACCGATCCACCACTACAAAGATGGTACTGTAGTCCTCTGATGGGGGAAGCTCTACAATAAAGTCTATTGAAATAATTTTCTAGGATCTATCTGGGACAGGTAGTGGTTTCAACAGACCCCAAGCCTTAGACTTGCTGTTCTTGTTCCGGATGCAAGTGGTACAGGATTCGACATACCTCTTGCAATGTTTCTCCACCTGAGGCCACCAGAATGTACGTTTCACCAGTTCAGAGGTTTTGCTAATGCCAAAATGTCCGGCTAGCATATGATCATGACACAACCCCAAGGTGGACATTCGGAACGCCTTCTGGTACAAAGATCTTGTTCTTGTACCAAAGCATATCTTCCTTTGCCTGTAAGGTAGGTCCTGAAGGTGGGGGAATCCCCACCGAAGCTTGCTTGATTTGGGACAACAAGTCTCATTGTAGTAAGAGAAAATTCCCTGATGACAGAATTGTATCTGGAGATGAAGATTCTTCAGACTCACTAAACATGCGGGACAATGCATCGGGTTTTGTGTTCTTTGACTTAGGTCTTTTTTCGAAAGGAGAATATGGAAAAAAATAGTGTCCACCTGACTTGTCAGGGTTTCAACCTCTTTGCCTCCGTTAGATATTCCAAATTCCTATGATCTGTATAGATCAAGATTGAGTGTGCTGCGCCTTCCAACAGATACCTCCATTCTTCCAGTGCAGCTTTGATCACTAGGAGATTGCACTCCCCGAAATCGTGGTTCCTTTCTGCTGTTGATAGCTTATGGGGAAAAAAAACGACTTGATGTAAAAGAGCCTTGGACCCTTGTCTTTGGGAAAGTACTGCCCCAACCGCTGTTTCTGATGCATCTACTTCCAAGACGTATGGCAGGGATAAATTTCCAGGAGAAATTAGCGAATCCCACAAAACGTTGGAAACCTTTCTTATCTACAGGAGCTGGCCAGTCCAGAATGTCAGTGACCTTTTGGGGATCCATCTTAACACCTTCAGTAGATATGATCAGTCCCAGGAATTGAATGCTTTGGCGTTCAAACTCGCACTTTTCGGGTTTGGCGTAAAGGCCATGCTGCCGAAGTGGGCCCAATGCGCTCTTAACATGTCTGCGGTGGTTGTCCAGGGAAGGAGAAAAGATTAATATATCATCCAGGTACACTATGACAAACAGATCCAGGCAATCCCAGAAGACATTGCTGACCACTTCAGATTTTTTCCCACAACTTTTTTTCCTTTTGGTAGTATTTGATCACCTCTGCAGTTTTTATTATTTGGGCTATAAACAAAAGAGTGACAATTTTGAAAAAAACAATATCTTTTACTTTTTGCTATAATATATATCCCACTTTTTTTTCAAAAAAAGAAATTTTTTCTTCAGTTTAGGCCGATATGTATTCTTCTACATATTTTTGGTAAAAAAAAACAAAAAAGCGCAATAAGCGTATATTGATTGGTCTGCGCAAAAGTTATAGCATCTACAAAATAGGGGATAGATTTATGGCATTTTTATTATTATTTTTTTTTTTACTAGTAATGGCGGCAATCTGCGATTTTTATCAGGACTGCGATATTGCGGAGGACAAATTGGACACATTTTTGGGACCATTGACAATTATACAGCGATCAGTGCTATAAAAATGCACTGATCACTGTATAAATGTCACTGGCAAGGAAGGGGTTAACACTAGGGGGCAATCAAGGGGTTAACTGTGTTCCCTAGTGTGTGTTCTAACTGTGGGGGGATGGGACTGTCTAAGAGGAGAGAGAGATCAGTGTTCATACTTAGTATGAACACATGATCTGTCTCTACCCCCCTGAAACAACCGGGATTTGTGTGTTTACACACACAGATCCCGGTTCTCGCTCTGTCACGATCAGTCATTACACCCGCTGGGCACTCGCATCGGATCCGGGCACACTCTGCAGGCCCTAGTGGCCAAAAGGTGAAGCGACGAAGGGTAACGTCAATTTGCCCAGCTGAGCCAGCCTGCTGCTACCAAGCCAAATTACCTGGTGGTGGAGCCTGATATGCAGAGGACGGCCTCTCTTACACCTCTGACTCGAGGCCCCTTATAGAGCAGACAGGAGGCACGGGAGTACAGAGTCCCACGAGTGCCTGGTAGGGTTGCTAGCAGCAGTGCTGGACCGGAATATCTGGTGGAGTAGTGGGGGAACACAGACACAGCAGTTAGACCAGGAACAGCAGGCTGGAGGCTGGAACAGGCTGTTTTTTGGATGCCAGGGACCAAGAAGTAGGTATAGCAGCTGGAGGAATAGATGCTCCATGAGGACTGGAACACAGACAGGTACAGGCAGACAGGGTGATACACTGGCGGGCAGATCAGTAACTAGAGGCTAGAGCAGAGTCCAGGTGCAAGCTGAATCAGTAGTGGGCTGGCATCAAGGTAGTAGAAGGAGCAGGCAGGTACAAAGTCAGAGACAAGCCGGGGTCGGGTGCAGGCAGGTAGCAGGACTAATCAAGTACAAGCCGGGTCAATCAACAGGAACAGGCATATAGCAAAGGCTGAATATTGGCCGGTATCTGCCCATGTGTACGGCAGCCAGAAGCCAGCCAATTGCTGCGAGTACTGACCGGTGTGTTAAGGTGTATTCTGTGTGTGTACAATACATTCCTAGGGAAAACGTATTTGTATTTCTGCTCATATGCGCATATTTGCATGTACTGGTGCAAAATACTGACCAGGAATGCAGATTTTTCTATTTTTTTTTTTTTTTACTCAAGAATATGCAATACTTGCTTACATACCTGCATGCACAGTCACATTGTAAACAATGGGCTGCATTGTAGATCAGTAAGAAAAAAAAAACAAAACCGCTGTACTGAGCTTTTTCAAGCTGCAGTGTGCAAGAGGCAACCGCTCCCTTTAATAGTCCTGTTGTCACAAAGACAGGAAGAAAGGTCAAATCTCTCCAATGGGATCACAGACAGCAATCAAAACTTCACAGAAGTATTTTTTTTTCTTTCTAACTTTATCCAAAATTATTAAAAGTTTTGGCTTGAGTTGAGTTGTAAGTAGGAAGTTGTGGCTTTTGTGATGGCTTCCTGTTTCTGCGTGAGTAGTAGTACTGTACTATACTCTGCTGGGATTATATAAGTGCCAAGACTGGGAAAGCACTTCCAGCTTCATAAAATCACCATGCAGTCTGGATCCAGGGATTAGCTGTGAATCTAGAAGCTGGGTCCTTACCAGAAATAACAAGGAAAAGATTGTGGTAAGAATTCCCACTGCTTCCTGAGGCCGGGATAACTAAAGATCTCACAGTGAGAGATTCAAATGAAGTCTACAATCACTGTCATTTTTTTTATATAAGTGTAAACCTGACCATCTTAGTGTGCAAAATCTCATCAACATGTGAGTATATGTAAATTCAAACACTAAAATCTCATATAAGCTATAACACTTTACAGTCACCCCTGTATTGTTTTTCAATATTTTTAAAGCTGCAATAACCACATTAATTTACTAACCACTTAAACTGTACACCTGTATACCCCTTATGGACCCTTTTTTCATTCCAAAATGGGCCTGTTTATTCAGTGATAAGTTTGTCATTGCATAAGATAACAAAGTAATACATTGTTTTAGTTTGGGAGCAAACTAGGCTTTATTTTGGTAATACTGTCTTGCAATTTCTTTTTATTTTCCATGTAACTTACAAAAAACATGTAAAAAAAATTAAAAAATAGGACATTTTTCCTATTAACCAATTATTAAAACAGTTTTTACTGTAAGTAAAAAATATAAATTTTATTCTAAGTTTTGTTCTGTTTAAAATGACACTAAAGTGATGCCTTGGTACTGTGGCAAAGTTGTTTGCAAATGAAAAAAAGTTGCTTTTTATTAAATGTTGTCCATTTTTTTTATTGACACCGAAAACAAGAACAAAAGAATGAAAAAAAAAAAAAAAACAGAAAACATTATTGATAATAAAAAAAGAAAAAAATCAGTAGATAAAAAATAGCCAAGAGGAGAAGTTAAGGGCTACTTAGGCTGGGTTCACACTGCTGCACAGAGCGGCTCACAGCAGGGGATCGGTGTGTCCCTATTCACCGTTTCAGGTCCGATTTCAGTCTGTATTTTTGGCTGAATTCGGATCTGAATTGGACCAGAATTGGACCAGAAGACACACAGGACTCCTGTGCAATTTGCTCCAGAGCTGCTCCGGAGATATGTGAACCAGTTCCATAGAGAGCCAGTCACAATCTCCTGACATGCGAATTGGATGAGAGGAAACCCACATCCAATTCACAATAGTGTGAACCCAGCCTCAGGGTTAATATGGGATTAAGGTGATACTAAAGTTAAAAACGTTTTTTTTCTCTTAATGCATTCTTTGCATTAAAGCAGGGGTAGGCAACCTGGGGCCCTCCAGTTTTGTGGAACTACATTTCCCATGAGGCATTGCAAGGCTGGCGGTTACAATTACTCTCAGAGGCATGATGGGACTTGTAGTTCTGCAACAGCTGGAAGGCCCCAGGTACCCCTGCATTAAAGGGTAACTCCACTTTCGTGGGGGGAAGAAAGATAGCAAATAAATAAAAAAATAATATAGTGTATGCAATTGCAACACAAGTCATATTGTATTTGCATGTTATTAAAAATTACCTTTCCTTTTCAATCTGCAGCTCTGTAATTTTCTGTAAAGTAGGGTAATGCAATATGGCTACCTGGAGGTGTTCTGTACATAAAATGTGTACAGAATGCCCCCCAGAAACATCATGTCATACTTGTGTGATTTGCTCACTGATTTAACCAGAAGTCTGCACCAAGATACAAATCAGATTTCAGGCATCCCCTGCAACAAAAATGTCATTTTTGGTGAGATACTCCCAATAGGAAATCACGTCTAAGGCCTGATTCACACTTGTACAGGTTGCAGTTTGCTTATTGCATGTGCATTTTGTGTTTTTTCAATACACATCTTTAAACATTTGAAGTCTATGGAACCAAAAACCAGAAAAAAAAAACCCCGGCCCTTTCCACCTTTCCATAAAACACACATATGTGAACTACATCCATAGGAAACCATGTTAAATGGACTGTAGTGTGTTTCTGCAAAACTGAAAACGCACAAAAAATGCATGGGTGTGAACCAGGCCTAAAGGGATACAGGCCCAGCAGCCTTCCTCATTAGTGCCCTGCAGCTGCTGCTTGATACAGCACAGGGGCACAGAAGAACAAACAGGGATTTATTCAGAATAACACAAGGTAGGAATCTGCAACAAAGTTTGTTAAAATCCTTGCAATGTACATAGAACACGCAGAGGGGAATGCTTTTTTTCACCCCCTATTCAGGCATCCGGCCCCTTTTCAGATGCGGGACACCTGAATTCCAGCGGCGGGGGTGTTTTTTTTAAGCACCTAATTAGAGCCATAGGCTTTAATAGGCTTCAAAAAAGATGGACTTGGAGAGCAGAGCATTGCGCTCGCAGTCCACCCAGGTGTGTTAAAAAAGCAAATGAATATTTGCTTTTCTAACACTGAACCGCCTCTCCGCCAATCAGTAGCGCAGGTCTAATACCCGTCACCTGATTGGACGCCTAGCAGAGCGAGAAGAGATGCATGAAGGACAGCATGGAGGACACAGGGTCTGTCCCACAGCTCGCCGCCACCCGCTGCCTGACCCGCCACTAAGATGGGGTAAGTGCCGAGCAGACAGCGGGCGAACAGGGGTCACAGTGGCGGCATTTGATGGGCACAAGTGGCAGCATTTGATGGGGCACAAGTGGCTGCATTTGATGGGCACAGTGAGGGTGCAATGGATGTTTTTTTTCAATATTTTTCAGTTTGTTTGCGCCCCCCCAAAAAATTTTCAGCACCAGCGGCCACTGATGGAGCCTCAATGTTCTCCGGCCCTGTCACCCTGTTAACTGATCTCCCAGTGGGAACTACATTCTGCCACGATTTTTTAGATGGAAAAATGTATGTATATTTTACTTTGTAGCCTTTAAAATTTGGCAAAAGCTTTCTGACATTTCAGTTGTATTTAATGTACACCTAATGCACCTAATAAACCAATTCACAGCTATTAGGATTATTTCTTGGCTATCTCAAATTAGCATCCTAATTACAATTGACTGAAGAACTATCTTCATCCGTTTTTTCCCCTTATTTAGTGCCTCTATAACATTTCTTCTGAAATTGATGTGACAGTCCTTTAGCCTGACAAGGTCCTTTACCGTTTCCATGGACACAACACTGCCAAACTGCATGTTGTTTGTTGCACACAGTTGGGGGCCACATAAAAGAGCCGTGTTCCATCATACAAAGAACAAAGAGCAAGCATAAAAGTCAAATTAATTTATTAAACGTTGCAGGTAGAGATGCCCAGACCAATAAATCAATACAGTCTGAAGTGAAAAACTCTTGTGAGGAATAAACACTGAAATAAATATATGTATGAACAAAAGATGAAGTACTTGGAAGTAGACAAGTATATATAACTGGAATAATGTGTTAAATGGATACAAATATTTGGTGAGTAGTGATGGCTTACATGATATTTTAGGGTTCCTTAAAGTGTATCTAAAGCCATGCCTTTTTTCCTCTACTTTGCATAGGGTTGTAAAGGGCTAGAGCATCTGTCTGGTTTTTGCTTCCATTTGTGTCCCCACTGGGGAGATTCACCCAAATTATCCTGGTGACCCTAATCACCGGGACACAAAGTGATGGAAAATCCAAAATTGTTTTTACCAGAACAGAAACAGAGGAAAAATCTTTACACACAGACACTCATACCTCCCAACATTAAAAGCTGACAATGAAGGATAAAGAAGAGATGCAGCACGCCATGTGGGTGTGGCCTAATTGTGCTGGCTAATAGGTGTGGCCTAATGGAACATACCCGCAGTACACACTGCACATATGCATATGCTGCCACCTTTGTACCCACAAAATACTCCTCAACTACTGTACCAATGTAAGTGAGAATTCATAGACATTCAGAAACCCAAAGGATCATATTTGCAAAATAAAACAGAATATGAACCGAGCACTAACACATTGTCTACGCCTACCAGGGATGTTACAAAAAAATCAAGCTTTGAGGGTCGTAGCGAGGAGACCTGAGGTCACAGAGATCCCAAATGGAGGGTAGGTAGCCTAAGTCCTACCCCACTAATGGTAAAAATGCAGGGCTCCTACGACCTATGGTTCCAGAGATATGGGGGTCCTTGTGCAGCCTTTCAGAAGCTACATACAGAGTGACCAATTTAAATACAAGCTGACACACTCTGTATGCAGCAGACTGAGAGGTTGAGCTCACAGTGCCTCCCTTCACTTCTTGTCAGAAGCACTGAGCTCAATAGACAGCTTGGAGTCTTGGACCAATGGTAAAGTATCATTTGCCCCAGCTGTCCAATAAAAGTGCTGCAGTGGAGGCACGCCTCTCACTGCAGTGTCAAAGAAGGGGCATGTGTCTAAAAGACAAATGCTCCCTTCCAGCCCCTCTTAACTACAAAGAAATACATGGGTTTATGGGTATAAGATTTACCCATAATCCCATGTTTTTCTCGCACAGTTAAGAGTGAGAATGAGAATCTGCTGCTGTTGAAAAGGTACTGTTATAATCAAGCTAACTCATATTTTATAATGCTATTTGTTATAAGATAATAATTTATTATTTATCTATTTACTGTGAAATTACTGGTTTGAAGTTATAACTTCAAACTTCAGTAATTTTTCCATTAAGCCAAACAATTTACTTAATTTTTGAAAATTAAGTAAATTATCTTAAAAACAATATATAATAATTATTTGTATATTACTTATGGTAATTAACCCCTTGCCACCCAGGCCAATTCTGACACTTCTACATGTAATTATCATATCACATTTTTGTGATAGAAAATTACTCAGAACCCTCAAACATTATATATATATATATATTGTTTTAGCAGACACCCTAGGGAATAAAATGGTGGTCCTGCAACATATGTTACAGGGTATTTGCCCAGCAATTTTTCAAACGTGTTTTTTTTTGGAAAAAAAAATGTTTCATGAATATAAAAAAAAAACACTAAAGATAACCTGATTTTTTTGTATAATGTGAAAGATGATGTTACGCCAAGTAAATAGATACCTAACATGTCAAGCTTTAAAATTGCGCACACTCGTGGAATGGCGCCAAACTTCAGTACTTTTTTACAGATTACATGTTTAGCATTACAGAAGAGGTCTAGTGGTAGAATTATTGTTCTCGCTCTAGCGATCACAGCATATGTAACCTGTGTGTATCTGGCTCTAAAACTAGCCTCACCAGCCACTGACCTCACCGCATGTCCCTGACGACTACCTTCATTAAAATAGTCAGAAACTACTTAGCAACCAACATATGTTCAAACAATAAAAACAAAAAAAACTGTAATGTACAGTGGTAAGCAATTTATTATGTATTGTATAATACAATGCACAAAGTGCAGCAGTAAGTAGTCTGTGCCATAGTGCCCCTTATATTGCTGATCAGCAGGAGGAAAAGATGGCGGGTGTCTATAATCTTGTGGTGACTTTCCTGGGTTTTGACTGGATGTTAGTGCTCATGGGGCATAATCCACAAGACCAGCAGAAGTTCAGTGTAAGAAATATCGATGCCTGGCCAAGGGGAGTGTAGAGGTGGGCGGGGAGTCTACTGATATCACGACTCCAGACAACAGACCCACCCACAGAATATGCAGTTTTTCAGGTCTCATAACAGACAGAGGGGAGACATTTGACAGGTAAGGATACATGCAGGAGGCATGTATATCCTTATAGATAACCACTATGGCAGTAGTTTAGAAAGGATGAGAGTGAGTTTACATCCACTTTAACTCTTACGCATTCCTATACCAAATGTAGTAATAAATTATACTTGAAAACAAATTATAGAAATATTTATGGAATACAACCTGTTCTAGAGTTAACAAAACTACCCTCTATTGACAAAACCAGAGGTGGTCCAAATGTACCTCTTCTACTTGATTACTATAGAGTGGCCCAAATAGTTGCACTAACTCTTGCATGCTGACTAAGAAACTCCAACCTGGGTTTCACTTGATGCAAATTATATGGCACCACTACCTATTTTTGAGGAACGTATGAGCACCCTTCCAGGAACTAATTCGATATGTACAGATCTGACATTATAGTAACTCTCTCTTGCAAAATGATGACTTTTGGTTTAACTGCTCCCCACTCTGCTAGCCTCATTTCCCTCATAAAAGCATCTTTAAATTCCTCCATAATAAGTCATAAAGGGGGTTATTTACGAAAGGCAAATCCACTTTGCACTACAAGTGCAAAGTGCACTTAAAATTGCACTGAAAGTGCACTTGGCAGTGTAGTCGCTGTAAATCTGAGGGGAGGGGAAGCTCTGCTGATTTTATTATCCAATCATGTGCAAGCCAAAATGCTGTTTTTTATTTTCTTTGCATGTCTCCCTCGGATCTACAGCGACTGCACTTCCAAGTGCACTTTCAGTGCAATTTCAAGTGCACTTTGCACTTGTAGTGCAAAGTGGATTTGCCTTTAGCAAATAACCCCCAAAGTGTTGTATATGACCTATGTAGAAGAAAAATTAAATACAATCATCTTGGAGGAAGGCTGGAAAGATATATGCTTCTAAAAACATTTTAGCCGTAGAAAACTCATAAAAAGTTCTTTCCTGATGCCAACATGGCAGCATACTAGTGATAGAGCTCCGCCTCTTGACCACTCCTTCAGGACCAGTGAATAGCATAAATGAAGGCATGGTTAGCCGCCACCCCATTCTTCTTTTTTTCCCTCATACCTCCACGCACCAGTGATGAAGTAAGGAATTTTATGTCCCCCACCCTGCTGCTGAGCAGTAACCGGCTGGGTTCAAGCCTCTCCCAGTGCGTAGTCTCAGTGCTTGGGCTGCTAACATCGCGCTAATAAGCCTGAGAGACCCTCATCTGTGTGGTCTTGATGGGTCCCTGCAGTGTTTCCTCTTTAGGAACGAAATCTGCCATGCAGCATGACTTGGTTCCAGGATCTTTGGGGGGGCCAGCCTGTCATTTCCTTTTCTAGGGGCTTCCTTGTCCGTTAGGCTATGTCTTTACCTGTTTTATTCAGCTCCTGCTCTTCTTCTTTCTTATTTGGCTTTTAGCAGGTTCCGGGTGAGCGAGGAGTGGGCCGTAACGTGCAGTAGGTGTCAGGGTCTCCCTATAGGCGTGGGGCGGCCGCCCAGCGCTGTATTTATTGGCCTAGGGCGCTCCCAATGATGTCATGGGTCCGCACATGAGCACTGACCGACGGAAGCTCTGGGCGCCATTTTGGTTCTGGGCAAAGCGATTAGTTTTGCCCACAAACAACAGGAGGAGTCTGGGGGCGGGTTCTGCCTGTCCAAGGATCATCTAAGTGTGTCAGTGGGCTGCTGTGGGATGGGCGATATACAGCCTCCTGACTGTCTTCAGACTGTGAAGTTTGTTCCTGGATCCAGTCTCAGCAACCTTCTGTGTCGCCATCTGCTGGTAGGAACGTTTTCTGTACTTTAAAAAAAAAAAAAAAAAAGGGTACATTCTTTTCCTTTGGTATGTTTCAACTGTTTGCTTTGTTGTAGTGTTCAGACTTTCATGTTAGAAGATTACTGGCAATCTCCATCCTTCTGTTTATCTTTTCAGCTCTCTCTCTCTAGGCTGTCCCTTATGCTCTACTACCATGAGTCAGCCACCACTTATGTAAGACCCTCAATACTTAAGGTAGGGGGACCACCAGTTGGCATGCTCTGCACCTACTATGCCTTACGACCCACTCTATGTGGAGGGATGTTGACAACTAATGGCTCTGGAGGTTCTCATTGGACTGGAGGGGGCCTGGGTCCTTGCTACATATATTACAGATGCCAAGTCCACCACAACAGCGGGTGGGCTGCTACATTGCTTACAGACACCTCAGACTTAAGAGGGTTTGCAAGTTTTCTACTCAATCCTGTTTGGAGTTCGCAAAAGATGTTGGTTAGTGTCCAGTTGCAGATCCGAAGAGGTTGAACCCTGTTGCACCCTCTTTGAGCTCTTTAAGACGGAGTCCATTAAACAGTATAACTACATGGCTGGAGGCTGTTGCTGGATCGTCAGGATGCCTATCCTATCCTCACACCTTAGAGCGAAAGCAAGGCCAACTTTCTCCATCCCAATGGTTGGTGTACCCGGGGGTGCTCTGCTAGTTCCTCTGTTTTATTTCCATCAGAGGAAGTGGTGACAGTCAGGAACAGATTTCTGAGGACGAATACTTTTGCTTGTTTTATGGCTTCTCAGTGCCTCAGTCATCTGGGCACAACGTAATCATGCATATAGATGATTCCTGGGGTGCATGGGCACCTGCGCAAATTTCATCTAGAATTCTTAGTGCAAGGGAGGAAACAGGATAGAACACAGTTAATAAGTGTTACTCAGTATGAGTAGCGGTCCGCGGTTATGGAAAGACCTTGAGGAAGTCTTGGTCCGTCAGGACCCTTTAGACTGGAGAATTGCTACGAATCATGTCTGCAAGACAGCTGGGAAGATGCACTGCGAGGGACTTTCGGTCAAGGCAAACAGAGCCTCCCAGCCAAGGAGGGTAATCTTGAACACCCTGGGGGTTCAAACATTCCTTTTAGCACTTTGGCCTTACTACACAGTCAAGGAGGACCAATCTCCTTGTAGTTTAGTAACAGGGCAGCAGTCGCCTATATTCAGCTCCAGGATGAAACTCGCAGCAATATGCTATTGGGAGAGGTGAAACCCATAATGCCTGGGGCGGAAGATCACCAGCAAAATTCTGGAAGCAGTTTACCTCCCAGTGGATTTTTCTTTTGAACAAGTAAAAGCTTCCCAGAGCACAACGAGTGGGTCTACGTCCCAGGTCTTCTCTGAGATGGTCCACAGGTGGGGCCTACCACAGACAGACCTCCTCGTTTCCCACAGTAATCACAAATTTTGGTCTGATTTTGTTTCCGTACCCGAAGGGGCAGATGCTCTGGTCTCTTCCTGGGACTGCAATCTAACCTATATATTTTTCCCCATCATTTCCCATAAATGAGATTCCTCTTGAGGCTGTCAAGGGAGAACATGGTTGTCATAGCCAGTCCTCCATATTGACCAGGATGCCCTCGTTTTTCCCTGGCTGTTCATTTCAGGGTACAGAAGACATTTCCCCTCCATAGTATACGCAGACTGGGGCTGCAAGCAGGGGCATTAAAGGGGAGGATGGACAACTCCGGTTGCCCCAGTTTCACTCCAGAGTGATCTCTACTTTATTGTGTGCAAGAAGACATTCTACTTACAACATCTAGACCTAATTCTGGAACAAGTTTACTTTTTCTTGGTAGGGCAAGACATTGATCCTACTGTCCTTCCAGTCTCAGCTGTTCTATACTTCCTCCAGGCCTTAGCTTATCCTCACATAGCTCAAGAGTTTGGGCTATATTGGAAATAACACATTTGAATGGGCCAAGAATCCTTAAGTTTGCACAACTTTTGAGGACAGTCGTGAAGAGTCGGTCACCAAGATAGAAAGATCTATTGCAGTTGCTGGATCTCATATCAGTTTAACCGTTTGTTCCAACAGAGCAGTGTTCGGTTCAGGCCATCACTTACAAGGCAGTATCAATTGCAAGAACTTTAAGCAGAAGGTTATCAGAGATTCAAGCTCTTGGAGCTTCAAAGTAAAAATATATATATTCCTTTCTTTCCAGAAAGAGTAGAGTTGGATCTTGTAGATCATCCTGCATCAAACTTAGCAACAGACTGCTATTTAACAGACAGCTGGACATTGCCTAACTTTCCAGAACATCACACAGGAAATTCACACGTACTGTTCATTTTCAGAACTTTAAAGGAGTATCTCTCCACAATTGTCCCTTTCAGGTCATCTAAATAAACCTTTTGTCATTCCAGCTGGGAATCATCAAGGGAAAGGTTACTGCCTGGATGCTAGCAGGCTTGGGTTGTGTATATAAGACTATAGGTCGTGAGCCTCTGTCAGTGGCAGCGGAGCACTCTACCAGAGCGGTTAAAGCCTCATAGGCAACACATTCAAGAGAATCTATGGTGCCCATCTGTGCAGGGGTATCATGGTCGCTCCAACATTCCTACTCAAACTTGATTGAATAGATATGGGGGCCTTGTCATCAGGAGACTTTGTAGGAAGGACTATTCAGTCCTCTGTCTCATCCTAATTAGAAGATTGGTTTGACAAATAGATCCCACCCTATCAGCTAGTTATTTATCACTAGTATGCTGCCATGTTGGCGTCAGGAAAATGGAAAATTGTATCAAATACTTATCGTAATTTTCCTTTCCTGACGCCAAACCATGGCAGCATATAAGCCCATTCATGTGCGTTCCGGTATGTGGCTTGTTACAAAGAATGGGGTGCCTTCATTTATGCTATTCACTGGTCCTGAGGGAGTGGTCAAGAGGCGGAGCTCTATGGGGGTTATTTACGAAAGGCAAATCCACTCTGCACTACAAGTGCACTGCAAGTCGCGTAGTTTTGAGAAGGGACTGCAAGGAAAATAAGAAACAGCATTTTTGCTTGCACATGATTGGATGATAAAATCAGCAGAGCTTCCCCTAGTTTCAGAGCTTCCCCTCAGATATACAGCGATCTACAGCGACTGCACTTACATATATGGATGTGCCCCAAAGTACAGAGACTCTGGATTAGGGTATACACTGCCTTGAAAAAGTATTCATACCCCCCTTGAAATTTTCCACACTTTGTCATGTTACAACCAAAAACGTAAATGTATTTTATTGGGATTTTATATGATAGACCAACACAAAGTGGCACATAATTGTGAAATTGGAAGGAAAATGATAATTGGTTTTCAACATTTTTTACAAATAAATATCTGAAAAGCGTGGCGTGCATTTGTATTCAGCCCCCTAAGTCAATACTTTAGGACCGCCTTTCCCTGCAATTACAGCTGGGAGACTTTTTGGGTACGTCTCTACCAACTTTGCACATCTAGAGAGTGAAATTTTTGCCCATTCTTCTTCGCAAATAATCTAAAGCTCCGTCAAATTGATGGAGAGCATCTGTGAACAGCAATTTTCAGGTCTTGCCACAGATTCTCAATTGGATTTAGGTGTGGACTTTGACTGGGCCAGTCAAGCACATGACTATGCTTTGATTTACATACATAGTTACATAGTTAGACAGGTTGAAAAAAGACACAAGTCCATCCAGTTCAACCATAAAAAAAAAAAAAAAAAAAAATCGTACAATCCAATATACCCAATACTATACCCACAGTTGATCCAGAGGAAGGCAAAAAACCTCAGCAGAGCATGCTCCAATTTGCTACAGCAGGGGAAAAAATTCCTTCCTGATCCCAGAGAGGCAATCGGATTTTCCCTGGATCAACTTTACCTATAAATGTCAGTACCCAGTTATATTATGTACATTTAGGAAAGTATCCAGGCCTTTCTTAAAGCAATCTACTGAGCTGGCCAGAACCACCTCTGGAGGGAGTCTATTCCACATTTTCACAGCTCTTACTGTGAAGAAACCTTTCCGTATTTGGAGATGAAATCTCTTTTCCTCCAGTCGTAAAGAGTGCCCCCTTGTCCTCTGTGTTGACCGTCAAGTGAATAACTCAACACCAAGTTCACTATATGGACCCCTTATATATTTGAACATGTTGATCATATCCCTCCTTATTCTCCTCTTCTCAAGAGTGAACAAATTCAGTTCCTCTAATCTTTCCTCATAGCTGAGCTCCCTCATGCCTCTTATCAGTTTGGTTGCCCTTCTCTGCACTTTCTCCAGTTCCCCGATATCCTTTTTTGAGAACTGGTGCCCAAAACTGAACTGCATATTCCAGATGAGGTCTTACTAATGATTTGAACAGGGGCAAAATGATATCTCTCTTTCTGGAGTCCATACCTCTCTTAATACAAGAAAGGACTTTGCTCGCTTTGGAAACCGCAGCTTGGCATTGCATGCTATTATTGAGCTTATGATCTACCAAAACCCCCAGATCCTTCTCCACTACGGATTTCCCCAGGTGTACTCCCCCTAGTATGTATGATGCATGCATATTCTTAGCCCCCAAGTGCATAACTTTACATTTCTCAACATTAAACCTCATCTGCCACATAGATGCCCAATTAGACAGTGCATTGAGGTCGGCTTGTAAATTGGAGACATCCTGTAAGGACGTTATTCCACTGCATAGCTTGGTGTCATCTGCAAAGACAGAAATGTTACTTTTGATCCCAGACCCAATATCATTTATAAAGATATTAAAGAGTAAGGGTCCCAGCACTGAACCTTGGGGTACACCACTGATAACCTTAGACCATTCAGAGTAAGAATCATTAACCACTACTCTGAATTCTGTCTTTTAGCCAGTTTTCTATCCATTTACAAACTGATATTTCCAAGCCTGTAGACTTTAACTTACACATGAGCCGCGTGTGGGGAACTGTATCGAACGCTTTTGTAAAATCCAAGTAAACCACGTCCATAGCCACCCCTCTGTCCAAGGTTTTACTTACCTCTTCATAAAAAGAAATCAGGTTTGTCTGACAACTTCTGTCTTTCATGAACCCATGCTGTCTGTTGCTCAAAATGTTTTTTTCCAGCAAGAACTCGTCTATGTGGTCTTTTATTAAACGCTCCAGTATCTTCCCGACTATAGAAGTTAAACTAACAGGTCTATAGTTACTTGGTAAAGACTTTGATCCCTTTTTAAATATAGGCACCACGTTCGCCCTGCGCCAATCCAGTGGTACCATTCCTGTCATTAACAAGTCCCTAAAAATTAGATACAATGGCTTTGAAATGACAGAGCTCAATTCTTTTAGGATCCGTGGGTGGATGCCATCAGGTCCAGGTGCTTTATCCACCTTTATTCTGTATAAATATTTCTGGACCATATCCCTTTTGAGCCATTGTGGATCATTGGGGGCTGTGTCAATACCACCCCCATTATGGACATGAGCTTCCCCATGCTCTTTTGTATACACAGAGCTGAAGAAAGTATTTAATAAATTAGCCTTCTCCTTGTCCCCAGTCACCCACTCTAGATTATTTTGTAAAGGGCCTACATGCTCAGACCTGACCTTTTTACTATTAATATATTTGAAGAATTTTTTGGGGTTTGTCCTACTATTTTTTGCGATCTGTCGTTCATTTTGAATTTTTGTACCCTTGATTTCCTTTTTACATATTCTGTTAAATTCTTTGTAGCATTTAAACGACACTAGTGTTCCTTCATTTTTATATTTTTTAAAAGCTCTTTTCTTATTGTTTATTGCTTTTCTAACTTTCTAACCGTGATCCACATAGGTTATTTTTTTAGCCTTTTAAACTTATTGCCCATGGGAATATACTTTGCAGTGAGGTCCCAAACAGTCTTTTTGAAGAATTCCCATTTCTGTTCTGTGTTTATCGCTGCCAATATTCCCTCCCAGTCTAAGTCCTCGAGAGCAACCCTCATCCTTGGAAAATTTGCTCTCTTGAAGTTAAGTGTTTTTATCTTTCCCTTATGTATTTCTTGTTTACAGCTAACATCAAATGAAATCATGTTATGGTCACTGCTACCCAGGTGTTCCTTTTAAACCATTCCATTGTAGCTCCGGCTGTATGTTTAGGGTCGTTGTCCTGCTGGAAGGTGAACCTCCTCCCCAGTTTTAAGTCTTTTGTAGTCTCTAACAAGCTTTCTTCTAAGATTGCCCTGCATTTGGCTCCATCCATCTTCCCATCAACTCTGACCAGCTTTTGTGTCCCTGCTGAAGAAAAGCATCACCACAACATGATGCTGCCACCACCACGTTTCACGGTGTGTTCAGGGTGATGTGCAGTGTTAGTTTTCCACCACACATAGCATTTTTTTTTAGGCCAAAAAGTTACATTCTGGTCTCATCTGAACAGAGCAGCTTCTTCCACATGTTTGCTGTGCCCCCATATGGCTTCTCGCAAACTGCAAATGGGACTTCTGGCTTTCTTTTTAACAATGGCTTTTCTTACTGCCACTCTTCCATAAGCCTAGGTTCACATTGGAGCAATTTGTCATGCAATTTGAGAGATCAAATCGCATGACAAGTCGCAGCCTATTGGAGGCAATGACACTGTTCTAATTGGTGCAACACCGATTTTGCAGCGCCGCACCGATTTGCAAAAGTAGTTCCTGCACTACTTTTGCCGATTTCAGGTGCGACTTCAATAGACATCTGTGCATGAAGCCACACAGATGTCTATCAAGTAGCACCTGAAATCACACTGACCTTGCTACTCGAAATCGCGCTACTTCAAGTGAAGTAGCGCAATTTCAAAGTAGCATCTATGTGAACCAGGGCTAAAGGCCAGATTTGTGGAGTGCACGACTAATAGTTGCCCTGTGGACAGATTCTCTCACCTGAGCTGTGGATCTCTGCAGCTCCTCCAGAGTTACCATGGGCCTCTTGTTTGCTTCTCTGATTAATGCTCTTCTTTCCCAGCCTGTCAGTTTAGGTTTATGGCCATGTCTTGGTAGGTTTGCAGTTGTTCCATACTCTTTCGATTTTTAGATGATGGATTAACTGATGCTCCGTGAGATGTACAAAGCTTGGAATATTGTTTTATAACAGGAGCAGGGCCCTCCTAACCCCCTGGTATTAAATTGTATTGTTGCTGTGTTGTCTGCCTTTATATTGTAAAGCACTGCGCAAACTGTTGGCGCTATATACATCCTGTAAAATAATAATAATAACCTAACCCTGCTTTAAACGTATCCACAACTTTATCCCTGAACTGTCTGGTGTGTTCCTTGGCCTTCCTGATGCTTTTTGTTCACTAAGGTTCTCTAACATACCTTTGAGGGCTTCACAGAACAGCTGTATTTATACTGAGATTAAATTACACACAGGTGGACTCTATTTACTAATTAGGTGGCTTCTGAAGGCAATTGGTTCCACTAGATTTTAGTTAGGGGTATCAGAGTAAAGGGGGCTGAATACAAATGCACGCTACACTTTTCACATATTTATTTGTAAAATAATTTGAAAACAATTTAGCATTTTCATTCTACTTCACAATTATGTGCCACTTTGTGATGGTCTATCACATAAAATCCCAATAAAATACATTTATGTTTTTGGTTGTAACAAAATGTGAAAAATGTCAAGGGGTATGAATACTTTTTCAAGGCACTGTATTTTCTAATACATACAGTTCTCAATTGCAATTTGTGCAAAGATCCATTTAAAGACCTAAAGCCTAGTACACGCTACTTTTTTTTTCCTTTTTCTTCTATCCCTTCCCGTTCTGGTTTCTCTCTTTCTTGCACTTCATTATATGCTTAAGTAAACACAAAGGGGGTTATTTAATAAAGGCAATTCCACTTTGCACTGCAAGTGCATTTGAAAGTGAACTGAAAGTGGAAAAAAATAAGTCGCTGTAGTGCACTTGTAGTGCAAAGTGGATTTGCCTTTCGTAATAACCCCCAAAGTGTACTTAAATTGAATTTACTTATAGCCTGCAGCAAGCTAGTCTCGGGTTTAAAGAGGATCTTCACCTTGGGTAAAAAAAAAAAAAATTAAAAGTCAACAGCTACAAATATTTTTTTAAATAAAAAAACACTTACCTGTCCAGGGATACAGCATTGTCCTCACTTGGGCCAGTTCCCTCACTGATCTTCAGGTCCTCAGAGCTGCCATGTTTACTGTGGGAAGCTGGCTGTGACTCCTTGCAGCTTCACAACCAGCTCCCCACTGCACATAAGCAAGCCACGCTGTGCTCTGTAAATGGACCAGGTTTGTTAAAGCAGACCTTATACTTACTGTATATTATGTTTTGCAATTATCATATATACACATACTGCTTTACATTGCCTGTCTTGTATTTAAAACCTCAATAAAGTACATTGAACAAGAAATAATGATATTTTGTCAACTGAGTCATGAGTAAGTGCTGATTCAGTGTGAAATGCGTCAACTTTTTTCTCTGTCCCCACAGTGTGTGCTCTGCTGTACTTTGGCAATTTTTATAAAAATAAAGTGGATGATTTTTTCGGGGGGTGCAGCTGTTCGGCTCCCCTTTATCTTCTATTATAGTTTATAAGTTTATAATCTTTTTTTACTCCATTTGTGCACTTTATCAGTAATCCAGGGAGAATATACTAAAACGGTGAACTATATTTCCATGGAAGGGTAAACTTTTTTATTTGATTATACAAAATTTTTATTTATAATTTTACAAATTGATATTTTGTTTATTTTTTATTGTTTCTTTAAGATCTATATTACTTATGAACTCCTACAACAAGGAGGTGGCAAACATATAAAATAGTGAAGATTACCAGTTTATAGATGTAGTTGCTGCATTAGCTTTTTTCAGGCTAAAAATATTTTCAGCAAGCACATACCTGTTGATTTTGCCAGAAATATGGGGGTTGATTTACTAAGATGAATGCGCTGCGCCAGTTCATACATTAATTGGTGTGCTGGAAAAGTCATTAACCGAATGTGCGAACCGGTGCACTTTGAAGCGCAAATAACGAAAATAAATACCCGCGTATGTAAACTGCAACTGTCGCTAGGGTAACTTTTTTTACCCAAATCTTTCAATACATTACAAAGAACAGAGAAGTGTTTCTAAACCCAATAAATGTATATTTTCAGATCTAGAACTTTAAAGGTGACAATACACTGCAATCAGATCTTAAATAAATTAGATTTAGTGCAAGAGCCTGATTGATTTCCTATAATTTGAATGAATTGTTCAAGTGCGTCTTCCTATTACATTGGTCAATAAGATTGCATAGTGCATGACCATCTTAAGTGCCAAATTTGGAATGTAGATGTGCCATGAACCACTGTTTTTTTCCAAATAATATTTCTTGGGCATTATACAAGGCACATGAGAAACCACCTTTTTTCAAGACATGCTAGAGTTATCAGGAATCTTCAAACTACGGCTCTCCAGCTGTTGTGGAACTACACATCCCATGAGGCATTGTAAAACTCTGACATTCGCAGACATTACTAGGTATGATGGGAATTGTAGTTCCTGAACAACTGGAGGGCCTTAGTTTGAAGACCCCTGTGCTAGACCATTATTATGCCTCCAGAACTGGGAGTGTGACATCTACCCAACTTCTCTCTGCTGGTGGACACAAGAACCTAAAATTATATAGAACTTCCCGTGAGCCTCCACTAACAATAATAAACCAATAAATCCTCTTTGAATCAGCTGCAAGCGGTAAACATGTCTCATAAATGATGTAAAAGTACTAAAATTGCATTAAAAATGCTGCGCTATCAAAGGTATAAGCAAAAAGCCTCTGAATTGGTAAAAATATACCCTCCTCACTAGCGATGAGCTTCGTGTTCTAATCAAACATTGCCTGTTCGGTCGTTCGCTGAATTCTGAATGATATGGGCGTTGGCGCCAAATTCGAGTGGCGCGTCATGGCCCATAATTCATAATTCACCATTGCTGGCTGGTGATTGGTCAAGCATGCACTATGACCCGCATGCCTGGCCAATCACAGAGCTGTCTGTACAGAGAGCCATAATTGGCCAAAGCCAGGGTAGCTTTGGCCAATTATGGCTCAGGGGGTTTAGTACATGCCCCACACTATATAAGGCCGCCTGCACGGCGGCCCTGAGTAGTGTGTTCCGGCGTTGAGAGAGAGATAGATAGACAGACAGACAGTGTCATTTGATTTAAGTTAGATTAGAGTAGGCAGGCGAGTCAGTTAGCTGCACTTACAGTGTATTATGTATATATATCCTAGGTGTTGTGTGTGTGTGTGTGTGTGTGTATATATATATACATATATATATATATATATATATATATATATATATATATTGTGACAGCAGGCAGGTAAAATCGCCTGGTTGCATCCAGGATGGAAAATATGTATGCCCTAGATTCAGGCTTTATGCTGACTTATACCACTAGGGGGAGTACTGGGAGTCCTGCAGGGGAAGAGGTAATGAGCCCAGCTGAAGTAAGTGGGCTCATTAAGACCTATAGAAAACATCCCAGCATGCTTAGGGAGATGCTCCATCCTGGAACCAGTTCTGTGATTGTGTAGACTGGGGAGTGTGGTATCTGAGCTTTGCGGTGAGTTAACGCCTGTGTGGCAAAACTTCTCAAAGAGAGATAGGGTCTGGGGCAGCACAAGGCTGCACCCAGTTGTTAGTTAGGGAATCTACGTGTGTAGTAAGCGGTCAAGCTGACCAGGATTTCTTTTCATGTTTCTTTTTGTTTTTCTGTTATTTTTCAATGCATCTAGTCTGAATAAACCGCACCTTTGTTTTTGTTTCACCTACCAAGCTGTCTGCTGTGCCTGATTTTGTGTGGTGAACCCATCCAGGGGGTCACACACACCCGCTGCCGAGCTAACCCCTCACAGTTGGTGGAGAAGCAGGGGCAGTTTTTTTTTTAAAGGCCAGCATGGAGGAGATACTGAGACAGCTGGCTCTAGCAAATGCAAATCAGCAGCAGACAAATGCAGGTTTGCAAAAGAGCCTTGCAGCCCAGCAGCAGACAAATGCAACTTTGCAGCAGAGTCTGGAAGCTCAGCAGAAAGCTCAACTGCAGAGTCTGGACGCTCAGCAACAAGCCCAGCAGCAATCTGAGGCCCGCTTCATAGAGCTGTTACAAAAGCAAGAGCAGAGACTCCAACAACAAATCGAGACATTAATGCAGCAACGGCCGCAGACCAGTGAGGCAAGTGGTTCCACTAATACTGCATCCTTTGGTGTGAGCCGTTTACTGACAAAAATGACTGGAGAGGATGATCCGGAGGTGTTTTTGACCACATTTGAAAGGACTGCTGAAAGGGAAAAGTGGCCTAAGGAGCAGTGGGCTGGACTTGTGGCCCCTCTGTTAACGGGGGAATCGCAGAAAGCCTATTATGACCTAGAGCCGGACCAAGCAAAAGACTATGTGGTGCTAAAAACAGAAATATTGGCACGGCTGGGTGTCACCCTGGCCGTCCGGGCTCAGCGTGTACATAACTGGACTTTCCGGCTTGGAAAACCCCCCAGGTCTCAAATGTATGATCTCATTCACCTGAGCAGGAGGTGGCTGCAGCCAGAGACTTTGACCGCACCAAACATTGTGGAACGTGTTGTTATGGATCGTTTCCTGAGAGCTCTTCCTACTGCCATCCAAAAGTGGGTAAGCCATGGAGACCCAGAAACTGCAGATAAGCTGGTGGATCTGGTTGAGAGGTACTTGGCTACAGAGAACCTGACCACCTCTTCCAGGGACTCACGGACTTTCCACCCTAAGACCAGACCATCCCCAGTGGCGGGTAAGATGACTCCAAGGGGTGAGGGTGGAGAGAGTGAGAAGGTGGGGGTTCAACCTAATGTCTGGCGGGAGCAGCCCGGGAAGCCCAGGCCGCAAGAGGCAGCGAAAAAGATTATTTGCTACCGCTGCCGGCAAGAGGGACATATTTCAGCTAATTGCCCAGTTGTGGATGAACCTATGCAATGTGACTTTATAAGGGACAGACGTCAGTCGATGTTTGCGACAGTCGCTTGTACTGCCATTCGGGGACCTGAGAAACATTTATGTAAAATGTGTATTAATGGTAGAAATGTGGATGTGTTGCTGGATTCAGGTAGCCTGGTGACATTGATAAAGGCTGAATTAGTTACTACAGTGGTCTCTGGGAATAACAAGGTGGCTGTTATTTGTGTGCATGGGGACACCCGAGAGTATCCTGTAACTTCAGTGTTTTTTGAGACCCACAAAGGTAACCTCTCTCATCAGGTGGGGTTAGTGTCTCACTTACCACATGATGCCATTGTGGGAAGGGATTTTCCAATGTTCTGGGAACTCTGGGATTGTCCTGAGCCCCCCACTGGTGCCCCTATAGACCAGAAAGATGATGACCAGAATTCCTCTGAGAGTGGTGAGGACTCTCCAGAATTTCCCTTGTCGGTATTGGCAGGGGAAACTCGAGAAAATGGGGAGGAGCCAACATCCTCAGATGAAAACATGCCGTCTGTGGAATTTTCAGATCTTGAGGTTCACAGGGAAAATTTTGCCACAGAACAGTTAAAAGACCCCACCCTAATAAAGGCACGGGAAAATGTGGTGAAAATAGATGGCGAGTTAGTGAACCCAGAAAAAACTTGCACTTACCCGTACTTCACTGTGGAAAGGGACCTACTGTATCGAGTGGCTCAAAGGGCAGAAGAAACCGTTGAGCAACTTGTGGTGCCCAAACCTTACAGGAAGTTGGTGTTGGAATTGGCCCATGGGCACATTCTTGGAGGTCATCTGGGGACAGAGAAAACCAGAGAGAGAGTATTGCAGAGATTCTATTGGCCTGGGGTCATGAAGGAAACAGAAAATTATTGTTCCTCCTGCCCTGTGTGTCAGAAGTCGGCACCTATGCCACATTTCCGTAACCCGCTGGTACCTCTTCCTATCATTGAGGTCCCCTTTGAGAGGATCGCAATGGATTTGGTAGGTCCGATAATGAAGTCCGCTAGGGGGCATCAGTACATTTTGGTTATAATGGACTATGCCACCCGTTATCCGGAGGCAATTCCTCTTCGAAATACCTCGGCCAAAACCATAGCCAAAGAACTATCTCTTGTTTTTAGCCGTGTGGGTATTTGTAAGGAACTGCTTACGGACCAAGGTACACCTTTTATGTCCCGGGTTATGAAAGAACTATGCAAGTTGTTCAAAGTGACACAATTACGTACGTCTGTGTATCACCCCCAAACAGATGGGTTAGTTGAAAGATTCAACAAAACCCTAAAACAAATGTTAAAGAAGGTGGTGGATAGAGATGGAAAGAATTGGGACTGTCTAATACCCTATTTGATGTTTGCCATTAGGGAGGTACCCCAATCCTCTACGGGTTTCTCACCCTTCGAGTTACTCTATGGGAGACACCCAAGAGGACTGCTGGATATCGCCAAGGAAACTTGGGAAAATGAGAGTTCTCCCCACAGGAGTGTGATTGAGCATGTCGCCCTGATGCAAGATAGAATTGCACAGGTAATGCCAATCGTAAAGGAACATTTGGCCCAATCGCAGTTAGCACAGCAGAGAGTGTACAACCGTGGGGCCAAGACCCGTACTTTTTCCCCGGGGGATAAGGTATTGGTGCTAGTCCCTACGGTTGAAAGCAAATTCATGGCCAAATGGCAAGGTCCATACGAAGTTCTTGAAAAATTGAGCGAGGTGAACTATAGGGTCAGACAGCCAGGAAGGCGAAAGCTGGAACAGGTATATCACGTCAATCTGCTGAAAGCCTGGAGGGATAGGGAATCCCTAGTTGCAGAGACTTTGTCACCGGTCCAGTCTGATTGCTTTGTTCCTGAGGTTGGAATCGCAGTCACCTTATCGAAACCCCAAAAACAGGAGGTTAAAGAGTTTGTACTTCGCAACAAAGAGATTTTCTCTGAGCTGCCGGGAGAAACATCTGGCGTAGAGCATGATATTATTACCCCGCCAGGAGAAAGGGTAAAACTAAAACCTTATAGAATACCAGAGGCCCGACGGGAGGCAATACGTGGGGAGGTTCAAAGGATGCTGGAATTGGGTGTGATAGAGGAGTCCCAGAGTGACTGGTCCAGTCCTATCGTACTAGTGCCCAAACCTGATGGGAGCTGGCGGTTTTGTAACGATTTTCGACAATTGAATAAAGTTACAAAATTTGACACCTACCCCATGCCGCGTATAGATGAGTTGATCGACCGGCTGGGAACAGCCCGATACATGACAACTCTCGATCTCACCAAAGGGTATTGGCAAATTCCCCTGGCCGAGTCGGCCAAGGAGAAAACTGCGTTTGTAACCCCAGATGGGGCGTTTCAATACAAGAGAATGCCGTTTGGGTTACAGAATGCACCTGCAACATTCCAGCGGAAAATGGACAAGATTCTGAGGCCCCATCAGAAGTATGCTGCAGCTTACCTGGATGATGTGATTATCCATAGCACAGATTGGGTCTCACATCTGCCAAAAGTGCAAGCAGTCTTAGACTCCATTCGGGAAGCTGGGTTTACGGCCAATCCAAAGAAGTGTACCATTGGACAGGAGGAGGCCAAATATCTGGGGTACACTATTGGGAGGGGAGTGATAAAGCCTCAAGTCAATAAAGTCGAGGCCATACAGAGTTGGCCACGGCCCAACAGCAAGAAACAGGTACGAGCCTTTCTGGGAATCGCTGGCTATTATCGGCGATTCATCCCCCATTTTGCTTCTCAGGCTGTGCCCCTCACCAACCTGACAAAAGGGAAAGAGTCTGTCATGGTCAAATGGTCCCCAGAGGCTGAAGCAGCATTCCAGTCATTAAAAACCGCCTTATGTAGCCAGCCAGTGTTGTACTCACCAGACTTCTCTAAGGACTTTGTTGTACAAACTGATGCATCAGACGTTGGGTTGGGAGCAGTGTTGTCCCAGGTCTGGAACGGGGAAGAGCACCCAGTCATTTACCTCAGCAGGAAATTGAAGTCCCATGAGGTAAATTACGCCACAATTGAGAAGGAGTGTTTAGCGGTGAAGTGGGCTCTAGATTCCCTTCGGTACTATCTGTTAGGTAGGCACTTTGACCTGGTAACTGATCACGCCCCTTTAAAGTGGATGGCTCAAAACAAGGAGACCAATAGAAGGATAAATAGGTGGTTCCTGGCCCTACAGGAATTCAACTTTACAGTAAAGCATCGCCCTGGCGTTAAAATGGGGAATGTGGATGCTTTGTCCCGAGTACATGCGTGCCTGACTGCGTGTGTTCCAACCCCAAGGTTGAAACAAGAGGGGGGGGTATGTGACAGCAGGCAGGTAAAATCGCCTGGTTGCATCCAGGATGGAAAATATGTATGCCCTAGATTCAGGCTTTATGCTGACTTATACCACTAGGGGGAGTACTGGGAGTCCTGCAGGGGAAGAGGTAATGAGCCCAGCTGAAGTAAGTGGGCTCATTAAGACCTATAGAAAACATCCCAGCATGCTTAGGGAGATGCTCCATCCTGGAACCAGTTCTGTGATTGTGTAGACTGGGGAGTGTGGTATCTGAGCTTTGCGGTGAGTTAACGCCTGTGTGGCAAAACTTCTCAAAGAGAGATAGGGTCTGGGGCAGCACAAGGCTGCACCCAGTTGTTAGTTAGGGAATCTACGTGTGTAGTAAGCGGTCAAGCTGACCAGGATTTCTTTTCATGTTTCTTTTTGTTTTTCTGTTATTTTTCAATGCATCTAGTCTGAATAAACCGCACCTTTGTTTTTGTTTCACCTACCAAGCTGTCTGCTGTGCCTGATTTTGTGTGGTGAACCCATCCAGGGGGTCACACACACCCGCTGCCGAGCTAACCCCTCACAATATATATATATATACACATATATATATATACATACTGTATTCAGTTTAGCTAGATCCGTTCCTGTTATTCTCTTCCTACTACTGACAGGCAGGTGTTTTTACAGTATTAACAGCTACCTGAAGAAAATTGCTGGTGTTCTTCTGATCCTATTAGTCCTATTAGCTACAGTATTTACAGTTAGTGTAGTGCGTCCTCTGCACAGTGTGCACCTAAAGCTACCTGAAGAAAATTAGTGGTGTTCTTCTGATCCTATTAGTACAGTACCGCAGGCAGCTGCAGTATTTACAAGTTAGTGTAGAGCGTCCTCTGCACAGTGTGCACCTAAAGCTACCTGAAGAAAATTAGTGGTGTTCTTCTGATCCTATTAGTACAGTACTGCAGGCAGCTGCAGTATTTACAAGTTAGTTTAGTGCGTCCTCTGCACAGTGTGCACCTAAAGCTACCTAAACAAAATTAGTGGTGTTCTTCTGATCCTCTTAATACCACAGGCAGACAGCTACAGCATTTACAGTTAGTGTAGTGCGTCCTCTGCACAGTGTGAACTAAAAGATACCCGGAGACAATTGCTGTTGTTCTGCTCCTATTAATACCGTAGGCAGGCAGCTACAGTATTTACAGTTAGTTCACTGTGTCCTCTGCACAGTGTGCACCTAAAGCTACCTGAAGAAAATTAGTGGTGTTCGTCTGATCCTATTAGTACAGTATCACAGGCAGCTGTAGTATTTACAAGTTAGTGTAGTGCATACTCTGCACAGTGTGCACCTGAAGCTACCTGAAGAAAATTAGTGTTGTTCCTCTGATCCTATTAGTACAGTACCGCAGGCAGCTGCAGTATTTACAAGTTAGTGTAGTGCGTCCTCTGCACAGTGTGCACCTAAAGCTACCTGAAGAAAATTAGTGGTGTTCTTCTGATCCTATTAGTACAGTACCACAGGCAGCTGTAGTATTTACAAGTTAGTGTAGTGCGTCCTCTGCACAGTGTGCACCTAAAGCTACCTGAAGAAAATTAGTGGTGTTCTTCTGATCCAATTTATACCACAGGCAGGTAGCTACAGTATTTACAGTTAGTGTACTGTGTCCTCTGCACAGTGTGCACCTAAAGCTACCTGGAGACAATTGCTGTTGTTCTGCTCCTATTAATACCACAGACAGGCAGCTACAGTATTTACAGTTAGTGTACTGTGTCCTCTGCACAGTGTGCACCTAAAGCTACGTGAAGAAAATTTGTGGTTTTCTTCTGATCCTATTAATACCACAGGCAGGCAGCTACAGTATTTACAGTTAGTGTAGTGCGTCCTCTGCACAGTGTGCACCTAAAGCTACCTGGAGACAATTGCTGTTGTTTTGCTCCTATTAATACCACAGGCAGGCAGCTACAGTATTTACAGTTAGTTCACTGTGTCCTCTGCACAGTGTGCACCTAAAGCTACCTGAAGAAAATTAGTGGTGTTCGTCTGATCCTATTAGTACAGTATCACAGGCAGCTGTAGTATTTACAAGTTAGTGTAGTGTGTACTCTGCACAGTGTGCACCTGAAGCTACCTGAAGAAAATTAGTGTTGTTCCTCTGATCCTATTAGTACAGTACCGCAGGCAGCTGCAGTATTTACAAGTTAGTGTAGTACGTCCTGTGCACAGTGTGCACCTAAAGCTACCTGAAAAAAATTAGTGGTGTTCTTCTGATCCTATTAGTACAGTACCGCAGGCAGCTGCAGTATTTACAATTAGTTTAGTGTGTCCTCTGCACAGTGTGCACCTAAAGCTACCTAAACAAAATTAGTGGTGTTCTTCTGATCCTATTAGTACAGTACCGCAGGCAGCTGCAGTATTTACAAGTTAGTGTAGTGCGTCCTCTGCACAGTGTGCACCTAAAGCTACCTGAAGAAAATTAGTGGTGTTCTTCTGATCCTATTAGTACAGTACCACAGGCAGCTGTAGTATTTACAAGTTAGTGTAGTGCGTCCTCTGCACAGTGTGCACCTAAAGCTACCTGAAGAAAATTTGTGGTGTTCTTCTGATCCTATTAGTACAGTACCACAGGCAGCTACAGTATTTACAGTTAGTGTAGTGCGTCCTTTGCACAGTGTGCACCTAAAGCTACCTGGAGACAATTGCTGTTGTTTTGCTCCTATTAATACCACAGGCAGGCAGCTACAGTATTTACATTTAGTGTACTGTGTCCTCTGCACAGTGTGCACCTAAAGCTGCCTGAATGAAATTGGCGGTGTTCTTCTGATCCTATATTAATCCCACAGGCAGGCAGCTACAGTATTTACAGTTAGTGTACTGTGTCCTCTGCACAGTGTGCACCTAAAGCTACCTGAAGAAAATTGGTGGTGCTCTTCTATTCCTATATTAATACCACAGGCAGGCAGCTACAGTATTTACAGTTAGTGTACTGCGTCCTCTGCACAGTGTGCACCTAAAGCTAACTGAATAAAATTGGTGGTGTTCTTCTGATCCTATATTAATACCACAGGCAGGCAGCTACAGTATTTACAGTTAGTGTACTGCGTACTCTGCACAGTGTGCACCTAAAGCTACCTAAAGAAAATTGATGTTGTTCTGCTCCTATTAATACCACAGGCAGGCAGCTACAGTATTTACAGTTAGTGTACTGTGTCCTCTGCACAGTGTGCACCTAAAGCTACCTGAATAAAATTGGTGGTGTTCTTCTGATCCTATTAATACCACAGACAGGCAGGCAGCTACGGTACAGTATTTACAGTTAGTGTACTGCGTCCTCTGCACAGTGTGCACCTTAAGCTACCTGAAGACAATTGCTGGTGTTCTCATACTAATAATACTACAGGCAGGCAGTTGATTCTGCTAGCTGCAGTATCAGTATATATATACACATCCCAGCTTTGTGCAGCTACATCTCACTGCAGGCCATTAGTATGTCTGGAAGGCCAACAAGGAGAGGCAGACAGTCACAAGCCAATAAAAGAGGGCAAGCAGGCTCTGTGTCTAGAGGCAACAGTGCTGGTCGTGGAGATGGTGCATCCTCATCAGCACGTGGCCGTGGGACACGCCTGTCCTTTTTTTCGGCAGCTGGCCGCGTTGAGCCGCAACATGCAGAACACTTGGTAGAGTGGATGACCAAGCCGTCCTCATCCTCCTCATCCTCTCTCACCCAGGCTCAGGGTACTTTGTCTGGCAAAGCAGCTGCCAACGCGGCCTCTTCCCTCGGCTCAATGGCATCAGTCACTCCTTCCCTAGCCCCACCATGTCCTCCTGGGGAGTCCCCCGAACTGTTTGACCACAGTGTTGGGTACATGCTCCAGGAGGATGCCCAGCGTTTTGAAGGCTTCGATGATGGTACCCAGCTAGAGGAAGGCAGTATTGTGAGCCCAGAGAGAGGGGGTGCCCAAGAAGGACAGCAAGCTGGCAGTCATGTTCCCCCAGCTGCAGCATACTGCCAGCTTTGCTCCAGTGATGAGGAGGGAGGGGATGATGAGGTCACTGACTCCACGTGGGTGCCTGATAGGAAAGAGGAGGAGGAGGCGGCACATCACCAACGAGGCAGGATGCCCTCCAGGGGCCAGCTTAAGGGCAGCACACCGACTGCATCACACCGCAGAGCTCCGCATGTGCAGGGCGCTGCTGTCTCTGCACGTTATTCCAAAAGTTCTTTGGTGTGGGCCTTTTTTGAGACAAGTGCATCAGATCCCACTGCTGCTATTTGCAACATATGTCTCAAGTGTATCTCTCGTGGCCAAAACATCTCCCGCTTGGGCACCACATGCTTGACCAGACATATGTTGACCTGCCATTCAGTTCGTTGGCAAGCGTACCTAAAAGACCCACACCAAAGAACAAAGAGGACCTCTCCTTGCTCCTCATCAGCTGGGATCTCCAACCCCACTATACCTTCAGTCCTCTCTGAGACCTGCACTGAGAGGAATGAAGGTGTAGAATTAGGTGTGTCACAGCCAAGTACTTGGGGGCAATCTGCTATCGGTACACCGATGTCAGATTGTACCAGGCAAATTTCCCTGCCCCAGCTACTGCACTGCCAAAAGAAGTTCACTCCCAGCCATCCACATGCCCAGCGGTTGAATGCTAGCTTGGCTAAATTGCTAGCACTTCAACTGCTGCCTTTTCAGTTGGCAGACTCTGCCCCTTCCGTGAGTTTGTGGAATGTGCGGTTCCTCAGTGGCAGGTTCCCAAACGCCACTTTTTCTCACGGAAAGCGATTCCGGCTCTCTACCGGCATATGGAAGGCAATGTCTTGGCCTCGCTGGACAGGGCGGTCAGCAGTAAGGTGCATATTACCGCTGACTCATGGTCCAGCAGGCATGGACAGGGACGTTACCTATCTTTCACTGCGCACTGGGGCTACCCAAGCACTCAGGCCAAAAGATGCTGTACGGTGCTTGAGCTGGTGTGCATGGGGGACAGGAGCCACACTGGGGCAGAGATTCTGTCAGCTCTGCAGGGGCAGGTTCAGAGGTGGTTGACGCCACGCCAGCTTAAGGCAGGTATGGTGATTTGCGACAATGGCACCAACCTCCTCTCCGCCCTCCAACAGGGACAACTGACCCATGTGCCCTGTTTGGCTCACGTCCTTAACTTGGTGGTGCAGCGGTCCTTGGGCAGGTACCCGAGCTTACAGGATGTCCTGAGGCAGGCCAGGAAAGTCTGTGTGCATTTCCACAGGTCATATAATGCCAGTGCTCGGCTGGCTGACCTCCAAAAGGAATTTAACCTGCCCAAGAACAGCCTAATCTGTGACATGCCCACCAGGTGGAACTCAAGGTTGGTCAAGCTGCAGCGGCTGCACACGCAGCAGAGGGCCATCAATGAGTACCTGTGCGACTATGGCACCAGGACAGTGTCAAGGGAGCTTGTTTTTTTTTTCCCCACGCCAGTGGGCCATGATCAGGGATGCATGCACTGTCCTGTCACCATTTGAGGAGGCCACGAGGATGGTGAGCATTGACAGTGCATGCATCAGTGACACTGTCCCCCTTGTCCACCTGTTGGAGCACATGCTGCATGGAATAATGGACAGGGCACTTGAGGCAGAACAGAGGCAGGAAGAGGAGGACTTCCTTAGCTCTCAGACAGTGTTCCTGCGTTCCCGCTGATCACACAGGAAGAGGAGGAGGAGGAGGAAGAGGAGGATTGTGTCAGCATGGAGGTGGAGCCTGGCACTTAGCATCAGCAGCAGGCTTTAAGGGATCATTTACAGTCCCAAGACCCCATGGACTTGTACGTGGCTGGGAGGAGGTGGCTGCAGATCATGTCGTCCTTAGTGACCCAGAGGACTCCGACCTGAATGCCTCAGCAAACCTACGCTGCATGGCCTCCCTGATCCTGCAAAGCCTGCGGAAGGATCCTTGTATTCGTGGTATCAAGGAGAGGGATCAATACTGGTTGGCAACCCTCCTTGATCCACGTTACAAGGGTAAGGTTGCGGACCTTATCTTGCCGTCGCAGAGGGAGCAGAGGATGAAACATCTTCAGGAGGCCTTGCAGAAAGATCTGTGCAACGCGTTCCCAGAGACTGTAATTACAATTCTTGATCTAATATTTCACAGCAGGGCCCGTTTCTGCGCCCACCAAGAGTAACTGTGAGGACTTACAGTGTTGTGGCACCAGCACCACCACCACCAAAGGCCCAATTTTTCTGACCCTGTTCAACAGGGGCATGTAATTACAATTCTTGATCTAATATTTCACAGCAGAGCCCGTTCCTGCGCCCACCAAGAGTAATGCCCCGTACACACGGTCGGATTTTCTGACAGAAAATGTGTGATAGGACCTTGTTATCGGAAAATCCGACCGTGTGTAGGCTCCATCACACATTTTCCATCGGATTTTCCGACACACAAAGTTTCAGAGAAGGATATAAAATTTTCTGACAACAAAATCCGTTGTCGTATTAAAGTTTCTGAGCGTATCAACGCATAGTGGTCATGCGGATACGGTCTAGGTTGCGAGTGCCACGTCTTATCGTATTGGATTAGAAGAAATTAATAGATTTGGGCTTGAGACTTTTTAGGCACAATAATTACTAAATGTGTGGTTAAAATTCTAGTTTATTAGAAAATATTTAAAATAAAGAATAAAAAGGAGAAGCAAATACAATTCAGTTCATGATCACAGTTTAACAAGTTATACACTCCATACATAGCTGAATGGTTATAGAAAACACATTTAGAGCCCTTTCACACTGGGGCGGTTTGCAGGCGTTATTGCGCTAATAATAGCGCCTGCAAACCGACCCGAAAGTGCCGCTACTTTCATTCCAGTGTGATCACACTGGAGCGATGCGCTGGCAGGACGGTAAAAAAAGTCCTGCCAGCAGCATCTTCGGAGCGGTGAAGGAGCGGTGTGTATACCGCTCCTTTACCACTCCTGCCCATTGAAATCAATGGGACGGCGCGGCTATACCGCCGGCAAAGCGCCTCTGCAGAGGCGCTTTGTGGTGGTATTCAACCCTTTCTTGGCCGCTAGTGGGGGGTAAAACCGCCCCGCTAGCGGCCACATACCGGCGGTAAAACGCCGCTAATAATAGCAGCGTTTTACCACCAACGCCGCCCCCGCCCCAGTGTGAAAGGCCTCTTAGTAATTATTGTGCCTAAAAAGTCTCAAGCCCAAATCTATTAATTTCTTCAAAATCCGTTGTCGGAAATTCCAATCGTGTGTACACAAATCCGAAGGACAAAGTGCCACGCATGCTCAGAATAAAGAGATGAAAGCAATTGGCCACTGCCCCGTTTATAGTCCCGACGTACGTGTTTTACGTCACCGCGTTTAGAACGATTGAATTTTCCGACAACTTTGTGTGACCGTGTGTACGCACAACATCCGTCGGAAAAAATCCTAGGATTTTGTTGTCGGAATGTCCGAACAAAGTCCGACCGTGTGTACAGGGCATAACTGTGAGGGCTTACAGTGTTGTGGCAACACCAACACCTAAGGCCTCAATTTCTGCAGAGTATATAGGGCAGGCCCCTACTTTCAAACATCCAACTTACAAATGACTCCTACTTGCAAACGGAAGGGAAATTCTCTCTTGTAAGAGTTAATATGGGAAAAACGTGTTTTCTTTCCACTGATGCTTTATCACCAATCCTTGTTTCACTAAAAACCCCAAATTGTCAAAAAACTTTTGTCATTGGGACAGAAAGTGAGGTAAAATCTTCTGAAGAGGTGCACAGACAGCAAAACAAATGTCACAGGGGTGATAACCCTTCCCTATGTTTTCCAAAAAGCTTAAAAATAGATTTTTTGGCTGGAGCTACACTTTAAAAATGTACCAGTTCAAAATTACAAACAGATTCTACTTAACAACAAACCTACAGTCCCTGTCTTGTATACTGCTGTTCAGAGGGCCTGGGGCCCCACGCCTGGTAATGGACTGGGGGGGGGGGGGGGGGGGGTACTCATGCCGTTTGTCTCACTGATTTTCATCCATATTACCAGGACCGGACATTACATTAAAGCCGTAAGCAGTTTTAAATGACTTTTATTATTTTAAAAATGTCATTTTGTGCAGGGACTGTTCTAAGCACGGGAAACACGCGCCACTTTACAGGCATACTATTGACACCCCCCAGGTACGATATTTAAAGGAATATTTCACTTTTTTTTATTCACTTTAAGCATCATTAAAATCACTGCTCCCAAAAAAACGGACGTTTTTAAAACTTTTTTTGCATTGATACATGTCCCCTGGGGCAGGACCCGGGTCCCCAAACCCTTTTTAGGACAATACCATGCAAATTAGCCTTTAAAATTAGCACTTTTGATTTTGAATGTTCAAGTCCCGTAGACTTCAATGGGGTTCTAACGTTCGTGTGAATTTTCGGTCCGTTCGCAGGTGAGGAGTAGGGATGAACCGAACCAGGGGGTGTTTGGCTCATCCCTACTCCTCACCCCTGATATATCTTCCTCACCCCCTGATACCTCAGGGGGGTGAGGAAGATACGAAATTCCCTCGTATTGACACATGTAGGGGAAGGGGACAGGACGCCACGCTTAGCAGATCAGCTGTTAGGAACGATCAGTATACCATCCTGTTATCGGCCAGTTTCCACCATTCGTTTTTTGCTTGATGTAGAATGGCACACTGTCCCCTGTGTGGGACCTGTTTATTCTTTGGTTCAATAAATTGCATAAGCATACTACACTATGAGAAAGTTATAGCGTCTACAAACTAGGGTACATTTTCTGGAATTTACACAGCTTTTAGTTTATGACTGCCTATCTCATTTCTTGAGGTGCTAAAATGGCAGGGCAGTACAAACCCCACCAAATGACCCCATTTTGGAAAGTAGACAACCCAAGGAAATTGCTGAGAGGCATGTTGAGCTCATTGAATATTAATTTTTTTTGTCCCAAGTGATTGAATAATGACAACAAAAAAAAATTTACAAAAAGTTGTCACTAAATGATTTTTGCTCACACAGGCCATGGGCATATGTGGAATTGCACCCCAAAAATACATTTAGCTGCTTCTCCTGAGTATGGAGATACCACATGTGTGGGACTTTTTGGGAGCCTAGCCGCGTACGGGGCCCCGAAAACCAAGCACCACCTTCAGGATTTCTAAGGGCGTAAATTTTTGATTTCACTCCTCGCTACCTATCAGTTTTGAAGGCCATAAAATGCCAGGACAGTTCAACCCCCCCCAAATGACCCCATTTTGGAAAGTAGACACCCCAAGCTATTTGCTGAGAGGCATGTTGAGTCCTTGGAATATTTTATATTTTGCCACAAGTTGCAGGAAAATGAAAAACTTTTTTTTTTTTTTTGCACAAAGTTGTCACTAAATGATATATTGCTCAAACATGCCATGGGCATATGTGGAATTACACCCCAAAATACATTCTGCTGCTTCTCCTGAGTATGGGGATACCACACGTGTGGGACTTTTTGGGAGCCTAGCTGCGTACGGGGCCCCGAAACCAATCACCCCCCTCAGGATTTCTAAGGGCGTAAATTTTTGATTTCACTCCTCACTACCTATCACAGTTTTGAAGGCCATAAAATGCCAATATGGCACAAAAAACCCCAAATTACCCCATTTTGGAAAGTAGACACGCCAAGCTATTTGCTGAGAGGCATGGTGAGTATTTTGCAGCTCTCATTTGTTTTTGAAAATGAAGAAAGAAAAGAAAAATGTATTTTTTTTTCTTTTTTCAATTTTCAAAACTTTGTGACAAAAAGCGAGGTCTGCAAAATACTCACCATACCTCTCAGCAAATAGCTTGGGGTGTCTACTTTCCAATGGGGTCATTTGGGGGGGGGTGTTTGTGCCATCTGGGCATTCCATGGCCTCCGAAACTGTGATAGACAGTGAGGAGTGAAATCAAAAATTTACACCCTTAGAAACCCTGAAGGCGGTGCTTGGTTTTTGGGGTCCCATATGCGGCTAGGCTCCCAAAAAGTCTCACACATGTGGTATCCCCGTACTCAGAAGCAACAGAATGTATTTTGGGGTGTCATTTCACATATTCCCATGGCATGTTTGAGCAATATATCATTTAGTGACAACTTTGTGCAAAAAAAAAAAAAAAAAATGTGTCTTTTTCCCGCAACTTGTGTCACAATATAAAATATTCCATGGACTCGACATGCCTCTCAGCAAATAGCTTGGGGTGTATACTTTCCAAAATGGGGTCATTTGGGGGGGGTTTGAACTGTCCTGGCATTTTATGCACAACATTTAGAAGCTTATGTCACACATCACCCACTCTTCTAACCACTTGAAGACAAAGCCCTTTCTGACACTATTTGTTTACATGAAAAAATAATTTTTTTTGCAAGAAAATTACTTTGAACCCCCAAACATTATATATTTTTTTAAAGCAAAGGCCCTACAGATTAAAATGGTGGGTGTTTCATTTTTTTTTTTTCACAGTATTTGCGCAGCGATTTTTCAAACGCATTTTTTGGGGAAAAACACACTTTTTTAATTTTAATTCACTAAAACACACTATATTGCCCAAATGTTTGATGAAATAAAAAAGATGATCTTAGGCCTAGTACATGGATACCAAACATGAAATGCTTTAAAAATGCGCACCAATGTGCAGTGGTGACAAACTACATACATTTTTAAAAGCCTTTAAAAGTCTTTACAGGTTACCACTTGGTGCATGGTGCAATTGCTGTTTACATTTGACGGCAGACCAACGCTTGCGTTTGCCTTTGCGCGAGAGCAGGGGGGGGAAGGGGTGCTTTTTTTTTTCTTTATTATTTTTTTTGCTTTTTTATCTTATGTTTAAACTGTTCCTTTCATTTTTTTTTAATCATTTTTATTGTTATGTCAGGGAATGTAAATATCCCTTATGATAGCAATAGGTAGTGACAGGTACTCTTTTTTGAAAAAAATGGGGTTTATTAGACCCTAGATCTCTCCTCTGCCCTCAAAGCATCTGACCACACCAAGATCAGTGTGATAAAATGCTTTCCCAATTTCCCAATGGCGCTGTTTACGGCGAAATCTAAGTCATGAAATGCTCGTAGCTTCCGGTTTCTTAGGCCATAGAGATGATTGGAGCCATTCTGGTCTCTGATCAGCTCTATGGTCAGCTGGCCGAATCACCGGCTGCATTCTCAGGTTCCCTGTTGGGACAGGAGAGCCAGAGAAAAACATGGAAGACGGTGGGAGGGGGGGACATTCCCTCCCACTGCTTGTAAAAGCAGTCTAGAGGCTAATTAGCTGCTAGGATTGCTTTTACATGAAAGCCAACCGCTGGCTGAAAAGAATGATACCAAGATGATACCTAAACCTGCAGGCATCATTCTGGTATAACCACTCAAAGTCCAGCAACATACCAGTACGTTGCTGGTCCTTGTTGGGCATATATTGTAATCTTTTTTTTCATGCAGCCTGTGGGCTGCATGAAAAAAAAGAGATTGATTGGTGGGTATGCCCACCATTAGAATACCTCCCGTCATCCACCCACTTCTAACTTCTTTTTTTTTTGTTTTTTTTTACACTTTTTTTTTACTGTAACTTTTATAACTGTAACCGGTTCCAGGTTCGGGTCTCCCAAAATGCGATGGCATCTTGGGAGACCCTGTGAAAGTGTGCCTAGTCTGTGCAGTGCTGTACCCTACGCTAATACTCAACTAGTGTATGGTAGCGTTCAAAACATTCACCAATGCAAAGACCAGGATTGTCAGGACAGGAGGGACAATAATAGCAGGTGTCACGCCTATATCCGCGCTTGCTGCAGACACAACATCTTTTTTGGGGGGGTTCGTTGGGTAGGGGTACTCGGGAGGACATAAAGAAAATGCCTCTCATGCAGCCGACTGCATTTAGTTGGGGATGTGAATGGGGGAAGTACGGGTGCTGCAGAAGTGGTGGGTTCCCAATTAGGATTGGCGAATGCAGCAGGAAGGGCATTATGGGCACGACGGGCCTGTGTTTGTCTTCTTCTTGGTGGCAGCGGGACACTACTTGTACTTGCCACCTCACCAGCTTGAACTGCACTTATGGGACTCGCCATGTCACCAAGTGTTAATGCAGTGCCGGTTTGACTACCACCGGGGTGTACTAGGCCGCTGGTGCTTGCCAGTTCACCAAAACGCTACCAAAAAAACTGTTAGCGATCGCAGGGATCAGGCCTGACAATGCGAACGCTGCAGTTATGTGTTTAGTGCTTTGTAAGTGACAGTGATCGATCGATACTGCACTTGGGTGGGCTGGGCTGGGCGGAGGGGCAAAACGCAGGTGCTAGCAGGTATCTGGGCTGATCCTGCTAACACTGCGTTTTTGGGAACCCTAAACTGCTGGGGACGCTAGTATAGATCTGATCGGATCAGATATTGATCAGTTCAGATACTATACCACTAAGGGAGGTGTACGGTGCGTGCGTGGGTGTTAGCGCTACTGGCACTAACCTGACGCTGCCTGGGGCTGGTGCTTGCCAGTTCACCAAAATGCTACCAAAAAAACTGTTAGCGATCGCAGGGATCAGGCCTGACTCTGCGAACGCTGCAGTTATGTGTTTAGTGTTTTGTAAGTGACAGTGATCGATCGATCGATACTGCACTTGGGTGGGCTGGGCTGGGCTGGGCGGAGGGGCAAAACGCAGGTGCTAGCAGGTATCTGGGCTGATCCCGCTAACACTGCATTTTTGGGAACCCTAAACTGCTGGGGACGCTAGTATAGATCTGATCGGATCAGATATTGATCAGTTCAGATACTATACCACTAAGGGAGGTGTACGGTGCGTGCGTGGGTGTTAGCGCTACTGGCACTAACCTGACGCTGCCTGGGGCTGGTGCTTGCCAGTTCACCAAAACGCTACCAAAAAAACTGTTAGCGATCGCAGGGATCAGGCCTGACTCTGCGAACGCTGCAGTTATGTGTTTAGTGTTTTGTAAGTGACAGTGATCGATCGATCGATACTGCACTTGGGTGGGCTGGGCTGGGCTGGGCGGAGGGGCAAAACGCAGGTGCTAGCAGGTATCTGGGCTGATCCCGCTAACACTGCATTTTTGGGAACCCTAAACTGCTGGGGACGCTAGTATAGATCTGATCGGATCAGATATTGATCAGTTCAGATACTATACCACTAAGGGAGGTGTACGGTGCGTGCGTGGGTGTTAGCGCTACTGGCACTAACCTGACGCTGCCTGGGGCTGGTGCTTGCCAGTTCACCAAAACGCTACCAAAAAAACTGTTAGCGATCGCAGGGATCAGGCCTGGCTCTGCGAATGCTGCAGTTATGTGTTTAGTGTTTTGTAAGTGATCGATCGATACTGCACTTGGGTGGGCTGGGCTGGGCCGGGCGGAGGGGCAAAAAAGCAGGTGCTAGCAGGTATCTGGGCTGATCCCACTAACACTGCGTTTTTGGGAACCCTAAACTGCTGGGGACGCTAGTATAGATCTGATCACAATAGATATTGATCCGCTCAGATACTATACCACTAAGGGAGGTGTATGGTGCGTGCGTGGGTGTTAGTGCTACTGGCACTAACCTGACGCTGCCTGGGGCGACGCAGACCCTATCTGACCCTAAAACCTAACTTATATCACCGACGGGCGATCAGGGGGCTAAACCTTTATTAGGTAATAAACGGCGGGTGCCCTGACACTATAAAAAATAAACTAAACTAAACAGCATCACCCGTAACAGTTATACGGTGATCACTGGTGAAAGGGTTAACTAGGGGGCAATCAAGGGGTTAAAACCTTTATTAGGTAGTATATGGGGGTCCTTGACGCTATAAAACACTGACGGCGAACCTAAATATTTACCTCCAGTGACACTAATACAGCGATCAGAAAAACGATCGCTTAGTGACACTGGCGACGGGGTGATCAGGGGTTAAAACTTTATTAGGGGGGGGTTAGGGGGGTATCCTAGACCTAAAGGGGCCTAACACTAACTACCCTACCACTTCTAACTGTCACAAACTGACAACAATGCAGTAATCAGAAAAAAAAACAAAAAACTGCTATTGGTGTCACTGTGACGGGGGGGGGGGGGTTGATTAGGGGGTAATCGGGGGGGGGGGGGGTGAAAAGTGTGCCTAGGGTGTTTTACTGTATGTGTGGTGTTGGTGCACTTACTCAGATGTCTTCTCTCTTCCGGCGGAACGGAAAATACCGACCCGAGGAGAGATGACATCACTTCCTCTGTCGCTGTTTACTATACAGCAGCAGAGGAAGATTCTCATTCGTTGGGAGCGATCGCAAGGGGGTGGCCATGAATGAGTGGCCTCCCCCTCAGCCTGGATCGCTCCCCTAACGATGCCGACCGCCTCGGGTGCCCGCGGGAGGCAGATCACGTACCAGGTACCACGTGCCATTCTGCTGCAATATATCTGCGTTAGGCGGTCGGCAAGTGGTGAGCCTTCATTACATGGGGGGGGGGGGGGGGCACCTGAGTGAGAACACAGCGTCTGATTATCGCTTAAGCACTTTTTTATAATTCCAGTATTTGGATCTATTTAGATTTCCACAGACTTATTTGCTTTAATATTTTTTATCACTATATAAATGCACATTGTTACTTTATTATTTGGCTATTAAGCACGTGTCTTTTTATATATTTTTCATAATATTTTTTATACATTATTATTACCACTGTGTAGAGGATATATTTTTACCAGTTCAGAGGCTTTTTGCTTATACCTTTGATAGCGCAGCGTTTTTAATGCGATTTTAGGACACAAGAACCTACATCTATAGATATATATTTGGGCAGCACAGTGATGTAGTGGTTAGCACTTTCACCTAGCAGCAAAAAGGGTCGCTGGTTTGAATCCTGCCCGTGTCACCATCTGCCTAGAGTTTGCATGTTCGCCCTGTGCCTGTGTGGTTTCCTCCAGGTACTCTGGTTTCCACCCACACAAACACCACCCCATGTAAAAAAAATATATAAAATGATCTTAATTTGCAAATAAGGATCAGCTCTTCCTCAGTGAACAATGAGTGGGGCATGGTGGTGGGAAGAAATTAGCAGCAGTACAAGCAACTTCCTGTAGGAGCATGATGTCATTCCTGTGTGCTGGCCACCACTTCTGGGAACCAGATATGTGCCATAGCTGTGTGAAGTTGGCACCCCATGTTTGTAAAACGTGAATAAAAATATACCATTCGTTTGTGCCGCGTTTGTGCTGATTTGTGCCGCAAAAATGAGCGTTTGTGCCGGTTCGGTTTCTGAGATATTAAACATTCAATTTAATGCAAGCCCCGCCCACTTTGCACCCCATGTCCCTGAATTTTAAAAACAAACGCGCCATTCGTTTGTGCCACGTTTGTGCTGGTTTGTGCCGCAAAAATAAACGTTTGTGCCGCTTTGGTTGCGGAGATATTGTGCGTTATAGTTGCTGTAACCCCGCCCATTTTGCACCCCATGTTCCTGAATTTTAAAAACAAACGCGCCATTCGTTTGTGCCGCGTTTGTGCTGGTTTGTGCCGCAAAAATAAATGTTTGTGCCGCTTTGGTTGCGGAGATATTGTGCGTTATAGTTGCTGTAACCCCGCCCATTTTGCACCCCATGTTCCTGAATTTTAAAAACAAACGTGCCATTTGTTTGTGCCGCGTTTGTGCTGGTTTGTGCCGCAAAAATAAACGTTTGTGCCGCTTTGGTTGCGGAGATATTGTGCGTTATAGTTGCTGTAACCCCGCCCATTTTGCACCCCATGTTCCTGAATTTTAAAAACAAATGCACCATTCGTTTGTGCCGCGTTTGTGCTGGTTTGTGCCGCAAAAATAAACGTTTGTGCCGCTTTGGTTGCGGAGATATTGTGCGTTATAGTTGCTGTAACCCCGCCCATTTTGCACCCCATGTTTCTGAATTTTAAAAACAAACGTGCCATTCATTTGTGCCGCGTTTGTGCTGGTTTGTGCCGCAAAAATAAACGTTTGTGCCGCTTTGGTTGCGGAGATATTGTGCGTTATAGTTGCTGTAACCCCGCCCATTTTGCACCCCATGTTCCTGAATTTTAAAAACAAACGCGCCATTTGTTTGTGCTGTGTTTGTGCTGGTTTGTGCCGCAAAAATAAATGTTTGTTCCGCTTTGGTTGCGGAGATATTGTGCGTTATAGTTGCTGTAACCCCGCCCATTTTGCACCCCATGTTCTTGAATTTTAAAAACAAACGTGCCATTCGTTTGTGCCGCGTTTGTGCTGGTTTGTGCCGCAAAAATAAACGTTTGTGCCGCTTTGGTTGCGGAGATATTGTGCGTTATAGTTGCTGTAACCCCGCCCATTTTGCACCCCATGTTCCTGAATTTTAAAAACAAACGCGCCATTCGTTTGTGCCGCGTTTGTGCTGGTTTGTGCCGCAAAAATAAACGTTTGTGCCACTTTGGTTGCGGAGATATTGTGCGTTATAGTTGCTTTAACTCCGCCCATTTTGCACCCCATGTTCCTGAATTTTAAAAACAAATGCACCATTCGTTTGTGCCGCGTTTGTGCTGGTTTGTGCCGCAAAAATAAACGTTTGTGCCGCTTTGGTTGCGGAGATATTGTGCGTTATAGTTGCTGTAACCCCGCCCATTTTGCACCCCATGTTTCTGAATTTTAAAAACAAACGTGCCATTCATTTGTGCTGCGTTTGTGCTGGTTTGTGCCGCAAAAATAAACGTTTGTGCCGCTTTGGTTGCGGAGATATTGTGCGTTATAGTTGCTGTAACTCCGCCCATTTTGCACCCCATGTTCCTGAATTTTAAAAACAAACGCGCCATTTGTTTGTGCTGTGTTTGTGCTGGTTTGTGCCGCAAAAATAAATGTTTGTTCCGCTTTGGTTGCGGAGATATTGTGCGTTATAGTTGCTGTAACCCCGCCCATTTTGCACCCCATGTTCTTGAATTTTAAAAACAAACGTGCCATTCGTTTGTGCCGCGTTTGTGCTGGTTTGTGCCGCAAAAATAAACGTTTGTGCCGCTTTGGTTGCGGAGATATTGTGCGTTATATTTGCTGTAACCCTGCCCATTTTGCACCCCATGTTCCTGAATTTTAAAAACAAACGCGCCATTCGTTTGTGCCGCGTTTGTGCTGGTTTGTGCCGCAAAAATAAACGTTTGTGCCGCTTTGGTTGCGGAGATATTGTGCGTTATATTTGCTGTAACCCTGCCCATTTTGCACCCCATGTTCCTGAATTTTAAAAACAAACGCGCCATTCGTTTGTGCCGCGTTTGTGCTGGTTTGTGCCGCAAAAATAAACGTTTGTGCCGCTTTGGTTGCGGAGATATTGTGCGTTATAGTTGCTTTAACTCCGCCCATTTTGCACCCCATGTTCCTGAATTTTAAAAACAAACGCGCCATTCGTTTGTGCCACGTTTGTGCTGGTTTGTGCCGCAAAAATAAACGTTTGTGCCGCTTTGGTTGCTGAGATATTGTGCGTTATAGTTGCAGCAACCCCGCCCACATTGCACCCCATGTTCCTGAATTTTAAAAACAAACGCGCCATTTGTTTGTGCCGGGTTTGTGCTGGTTTGTGCCGCAAAAATAAACATTTGTGCAGCTTTGGTTGCGGAGATATTGTGCGTTATATGTTGTCAAACCACATTGACTTTACACCTTGTTATTAAAGCTTACATACAGAACCTAAACTCAGATTGGGTTTCCTTAATGTAAAGCTCCTCCCACTGTACTGGCACTGCACTTCATATTGTACCCTGAAAAAGGCACCTCTGCCGGGTTAGCCCCTCATATCAAAATTTTTGAAAAAATCTTATGCAGTTTGTTAGATCTTTGTTAGATCAGGTTAGATCAACCGTTGTCTGCGTTAGATCTCACACAGAAGAAGCGATATTAACAGTTATTTGCTGGGGGGGCTAACCCGTCATCAGCCCCCCCTTATCAAAAAATTGACCAAACAGTTAGCTATTTTGGAAGCAATTTGTTAGATCCGGTATGATCAAGTGTTTTTAACGTTAGATCTCACATTATTAGAGACTTATTAAGTGATTAATGAGGGGGGCTGGCCCCCCCTTATCAAATTTTCGGGCCAAAAATCATTCGGGCTAATAGATATTCGTTAGATCCGGTAAGATCAAGAGGTTTTAACGTAAGATCTCACATCATTTCAGAGATTTCATATTCTTTGCCAATAACAACATCCAAGTTAGTAGTTAATTGTTAGATGAAGTTATTATTGCATTAAACCTAGCATGCACATGGCAGAAATCAGTAATAATCGCAATGTAAGTAGGGATAAAAGCTTGTTGCAGTTTGATCAGTGAGATGTTTTATTTAATCTATGATAAATACATAACAGTTCGTTATTTTATATGAGAAGTTAGGCCCCCGTGGCAGTAGCTTAAAATTAATAAATTTTGGCATCGCTGCTCTAAATTGTGGGCACAACTGGAACAGGCCCAGACTGACATTCTGCTGCCAGGGGCTCTGTGGTGCTATGACCAACTACCACCTGTGCTGAAGTTACACCCCATATTGGGTACGACACTCCGCATATGCTCCCAGGTCAGCACACAGAACCGGCTTTCTTCCCTGATTCCCCATTGCTCCCTATCATAGAAAAACCGTGGTTCCTCCCTGGTCTGGAACCGCAAATGTTTCGGACCCTAAGCCAAACAGGTAGGGTCCAGGCATCCCACTTCCTAACGGGAGGCCAATGGCCTTCCACAGTAGTGCTAATGAGCCCTTCAAACTTTCCTTGTGGACAGCGCTACAATTACAACACTTTCTCAATACTTTGCCTAATTCACAGGGATTTAATCGTCCCCTGACGTCCTTTGAAGCATACTGTTCCAAAGAGGGTTCCCTTCCACAGGCTCTATCCAAAACATACGCCCTCTTGAACTGTCCGGCTGAACAACCACACTTACCGTTCTTGAACAAATGGGAAAGTAAGCTGGGGCGTACATTAACATCTGCTCAGATACAACATGTCCTCAGATTTTCGTTGAAATCATCGGTTTGTACAAAAATTAAAGAGACCAACTATAAACTGTTAACAAGGTGGTACCTCACCCTGCAACTACTGACCAATGTTGGAGATGCCAGGGGGATGGAGGAACACGACTTCACATATTTTGGTCGTGCCCTAAATTGATCCACTTCTGGGAGACAGATAAACCACGCAAAAATTTACGGAATACAAGGTTCCTGGTGATCCAGCTTTTTCCTGCTACATGTCTCCTCCATCTGAGCCAAACTCTATAAAAACTCCATTCCAAATGAGATGGAAGATCGAGTACTCACTGCACAACACCAACAGGAAAAATACTCTAACACTTGGGGACTATGGAACCAGATTGTCGTCTCCGCAGAGGGTACTGCCCTTCTTGGGACTTAATGTCACAGAAAAGTTCCGGAGCCCATTCATCATAGTTATCCTGAACCAACGCCATTTCACCCCCCCCCCCCAGCCTTACCCCCCCCCCCCTTCTATCCTTTTACCTTTTCCATCCTTTTTTCCTTACCTTCTTTGATTATTGAAAATGAGAAAATAGTTTTGGGCGACAGCGGGTCTTGCTCCACAGCCCATTTTCCATCTTTAATAAAAACTGATAGGCCAGGAGGTAAGCAGCCTGTTGAGCAGTGTGCCGAAAAATGTTTTCAAAGAAATTGAGCGTACCGATTTTATAACAAAAAAAGTCAACTTCACAATCTCAATCACGAAAAGGATTTTTTATAAAGTAAATGCTGTAAACTACTTTAGCAGTGAGAAATTAACATCCTGCACTCTCACGCCTCAGATCAACCCCAATTCATACACCTTCACACCTCAGATCACTGTATCACCTGAAAATCTGCCCCACCACTGTACCCCCCTGCACATCTGCCCCACCACTGTAACCCCCTGCACATCTGCCCCACCACCGTACCCCCATGCTCTTCTGTCTCACTGCTGAACCATCTTCTCATCTGTCCTAACACTGAACTTATCTGCTCATCTGCCCCACCACTGTAACCCCCTTTCTCATCTGTCCCACCTCTCTAACCCCCTTTCTCATCTGCCCCACCACTGTAAACCCCTTTCTCATCTGCCCCACCACTGTACCTCCCGCACATCTGTCCCACCTCTGTTCCCCCTGCTCATCTTCCCCACCTCTGTAACCCCCTTTCTCATCTGCCCCACCACTGTAACCCCCTTTCTCATCTGCCCCACCTCTGTAACCCCCTTTCTCATCTGCCCCACCTCTGTAACCCCCTTTCTCATCTGCCCCACCACTGTAACCCCCTTTCTCATCTGCCTCACCTCTGTAACCCCCTTTCTCATCTGCCCCACCTCTGTAACCCCCTTTCTCTTCTGCCCCATCACTGTACCTCCTGCACATCTGTCTCACCTCTGTTCCCCCTGCTCTTCTGCCCCACCGCTGTAACCCCCTGCTCATCTGTACCACTAATGTACCCCCTTTCTCATCTGCCCCACCTCTGTAACCCCCTTTCTCATCTGCCCCACCACTGTAACCCCCTTTCTCATCTGCCCCACCTCTGTAACCCCCTTTCTCATCTGCCCCACCTCTGTAACCCCCTTTCTCATCTGCCCCACCTCTGTAACCCCCTTTCTCATCTGCCCCACCACTGTAACCCCCTTTCTCTTCTGCCCCATCACTGTACCTCCTGCACATCTGTCTCACCTCTGTTCTCCCTGCTCTTCTGCCCAACCACTGTAACCCCCTGCTCATCTGTCCACCAATGCACCTCCTTTCACATCTGCCCCACCGCTGTACCCCCCTGCTCTTCTGTCCCACCGCTAAACCCCCTTCTCATCTGCCCCAACACTGAACCCCTCCTGCTCATTTTCTCACCACTGTAACCCCCTTGTCATCTGGCCCAACACTAAACCCCTCCCCCGCTCATCTGCCCCATCACTGTACCCCCCTGCTTTTCTGTCCCACTGCTGAACCCCCTTCGCATCCCTCCCACCACTGCACCTTCTGCACATCTGCACCACCACTGTACCCCCTTGCTCTTCTGCCCCACCACTGTAACCCCTCTGCTCATCTACCCCATCAATGTACCATTTTTCTCATCTGCCCCACCACTGTACCTCTCTGCACATTTGCTCCACCGCCATATTCCCATGTTCTTCTGTCTACTACTGAATCACCTTCTCATCTGCCCTACCACTGTAACCCGCTTTTTCATCTGCCTTACTAATGTACCTCCTGCACATCTGTTTCACCTCTGTACCCCCTGCTCTTCTGCCCCACCTATGTTCCCCCTGTTCTCCTGCCCCACCACTGTAACCTCCTGCTCATCTGTCCCACCAATACACCTCCTTTCACATTTGCCCCACTGTTCTACCCAACCTGCTTTTCTGTCCCACCACTGAACCTCCTTCTCATCTGCACCAAAACTGAACCCCCCTGCACATTTGCCCCACGGCTGTACCCTCCTGTTCTTCTGTCCCACATCTAAACCCCTCCTGCTCATTTTTCCCACCACTGTACCCTCTTCTCATCTATGATATGTGTGATATGCAGAGTGGTAAAAGGAAGCAGAGATGAGACACATCTACTTGTCCTGGCACACTCATCCAGCTGATCCACCGCTCACATCCAGACCACGTGCTTGTATGTGATGTATGGGATGTGTGGGATGTATGTGATGTATGGGATGTATGTGATGTCACATACGAGCATCTGGAATGGATGTGCAATGATGAGCTCAGGTCAGGGGCATTTTCTGAAAGCAGAGGGCTTGTGTGCAGGATCATAAGTTGGGCCCCTGCAGCTGAGGAAAAGTTTTTGTGCCGCAGCAAAAGTTGGGTGTGATTTTCATTGCGCTGAATATAAGGGGGGGCCAGCCCGTCCATATGTACCACCTAATATCTCTATTTTGATGTGGAATATCTCTGAAATGATGTGAGATCTAACGTTAAAACCACTTGATCTTACCGGATCTAACCAATATCTATTAGCTTGAATGATTTTTGGGGCGAAAATTTGATAAGGGAGGGCCAGCCCCCCCACATTAATCACTTAATAAGTCTCTAATTATGTGAGATCTAACGTTAAAAACACTTGATCATACCGGATCTAACAAATTGCTTCCAAAATAGCTAACTGTTTGGTCAATTTTTTGATAAGGGGGGCTGATGACGGGTTAGCCCCCCCAGCAAATAACTGTTAATATCGCTTCTTCTGTGTGAGATCTAATGCAAACAACGGTTGATCTAACCTGATCTAACAAAGATCTAACAAACTGCATAAGATTTTTTCTAAAATTTTGATATGAGGGGCTAACCCGGCAGAGGTGCCTTTTTCAGGGTACAATATGAAGTGCAGTGCCAGTACAGTGGGAGGAGCTTTACATTAAGGAAACCCAAGCTGAGTTTAGGTTCTGTATGTAAGCTTTAATAACAAGGTGTAAAGTCAATGTGGTTTGACAACATATAACGCACAATATCTCCGCAACCAAAGCGGCACAAACGTTTATTTTTGCGGCACAAACCAGCACAAACGCGGCACAAACGAATGGCGCATTTGTTTTTAAAATTCAGGAACATGGGGTGCAAAATGGGCGGGGTTACAGCAACTATAACGCACAATATCTCCGCAATCAAAGCGGCACAAACGTTTATTTTTGCGGCACAAACCAGCACAAACGCGGCACAAACGAATGGCGCGTTTGTTTTTAAAATTCAGGAACATGGGGTGCAATGTGGGCGGGATTACAGCAACTATAACGCACAATATCTCCGCAACCAAAGAGGCACAAACATTTATTTTTGCGGCACAAACCAGCACAAACGCAGCACAAACGAATGGCGTGTTTGTTTTTAAAATTCAGGAACATGGGGTGCAAAATGGGCGGGGTTACAGCAACTATAACGCACAATATCTCCGCAACCAAAGCGGCACAAATGTTTATTTTTGCGGCACAAACCAGCACAAACGCGGCACAAATGAATGGCGCGTTTGTTTTTAAAATTCAGGAACATGGGGTGCAATGTGGGCGGGATTACAGCAACTATAACGCACAATATCTCCGCAACCAAAGAGGCACAAACATTTATTTTTGCGGCACAAACCAGCACAAACGCAGCACAAACGAATGGCGTGTTTGTTTTTAAAATTCAGGAACATGGGGTGCAAAATGGGCGGGGTTACAGCAACTATAACGCACAATATCTCCGCAACCAAAGCGGCACAAACGTTTATTTTTGCGGCACAAACCAGCACAAAAGCGGCACAAACGAATGGCGCGTTTGTTTTTAAAATTCAGGAACATGGGGTGCAAAATGGGCGGGGTTACAGCAACTATAACGCACAATATCTCCACAACCAAAGCGGCACAAACGTTTATTTTTGTGGCACAAACCAGCACAAACGCGGCACAAACGAATGGCGCGTTTTTTTTTTTAAATTCAGGAACATGGGGTGCAAAATGGGCGGGGTTACAGCAACTATAACGCACAATATCTCCGTAACCAAAGCGGCACAAACGTTTATTTTTGCGGCACAAACCAGCACAAACGCGGCACAAATGAATGGCACGTTTGTTTTTAAAATTCAGGAACATGGGGTGCAAAATGGGCGGGGTTACAGCAACTATAACGCACAATATCTCCGCAATCAAAGCGGCACAAACGTTTATTTTTGCGGCACAAACCAGCACAAACGAATGGCACGTTTGTTTTTAAAATTCAGGAACATGGGGTGCAAAATGGGCGGGGTTACAGCAACTATAACGCACAATATCTCCGCAACCAAAGCGGCACAAACGTTTATTTTTGCGGCACAAACCAGCGCAAACGTGGCACAAACTAATGGCGCGTTTGTTTTTAAAATTCAAAGACATGGGGTGCAAAGTGGGCGGGGCTTGCATTAAATTGAATGTTTAATATCTCAGAAACCGAACCGGCACAAACGCTCATTTTTGCGGCACAAATCAGCACAAACGCGGCACAAACGAATGGTATATTTTTATTCAGGTTTTACAAACATGGGGTGCCAACTTCACACAGCTATGTGCCATGGGTACATACCTTCGCGCACACAGCATTTGCGCATCTCACATACACAGCGGTCGCGCATCTAGATGCGTTTGGCGCGTCTAGCTGCAGGAACACAATTTTTAGGGAAATTAATAGTAAAGCAGATGCAGATTTCCAGGACTGGACTAACAAATGTTTCTAGTGAAAGGCAACTGGTGTTTTCTATTACACAAGGTCTAAATGGGCCATTGACATGCATCACAGTTGAACTTAGGAATGTGTCTTTGCAAAGTTAAACTAAATTAAATCATTTCTTATTTTTGCTTGGGGATAGAGTGCAGAGGGATTTGAAGTCTTGTCAGTTTTTGGGGGTGTCTGCACCCCTGATAGGGTGAAGACACCTCCCAAATTTAGTCACTTTCTGTCACATAGCCAAACAGGAAGTGAGGGTAAAACCCTACCAAAGTCTTGCCTTGGGGACACACAGGACATCTAAATAGTTTCCCCATTAGGTAAAATGCACTCTAATATTTTGCTGTGTACACCCCAAATTATTAGGTATCTTGGGGTTTATTTACTAAAGGCAAATCCACTTTGCACTACAAGTGCACTTGGAAGTGCAGTTGCTGGAGATCCAAGCGGCCATGCAAGGAAATTAAAAAAACAGCATCTCTGCTTCTACATGATTGGATGATAAAATCACCAGTGCTTCCCCTCAGATTTACAGCAAGTACACTTGTATTGCAGAGTTGATTTGCCTTTATTAAACCCCAAAATACCTAATAATTTGGGGTGTACACAACAAAGTGCTAAAGTGCAATTTACCTAATGGGGACACTAGTTAGATTGACCTGTGTGTCCCCAAGAAAAGTCATTGGTAGGGTTTTACCCTCACTTCCTGTTTGGCTATGTGACAGGAAGTGAAGCCAATTTTCAGAAAAGGGACACAAAGCCCAACCTACAAAAAAACAAGCAGGGGTTCTAACACTCACTTGGTTTCCCTCAAATGCCCACAATTAGAATAGGATTGTCTTGAGCTAGATTTTAGCCCAGTGCTCTAAATCAGTGCTTCTCAACCCTGTCCTCAAGTTCCCCCAACAGTCCATGGTTGCAGGTTTTCCTTCATCTTGCACAGGTGCTTTAAATCAGTCAATGGCTTGGTATTTTGGCCAGCTATTTTAGCTAAGATAAATTGCCAAAACATGTCCTATCAGGGGTACTTGAGGACTGAGCCTGAGAACCACTGCGCTAAAATGGAAAATTGAATACTTTTTTGGTGCCTATCCATGGCAGCATACACACAACCCATGCATATGCTGCTATGAAGGCACCAGGAAAGTAGCTTTTAGACAACTCACTCCTTTTTTTGTTTTGCCATGCCAATCGGCCTAGTTAAGCTGCAGCTGGGAAATGTGCATGAAAATTAACAAAACATAAAAATTTGCTATAGATTTTATTGGTCAACAAAATAGGACTTGGAAAAGAGCAAGGAAAGCAAAAAACACATGTATGTTAATTTGAGACACTAACAGAATATGGTTTTGAGGTCTGACCATTTTGCAGAGGCAATTAACAGGAGTTAAAAGGACTGCTCCCACAAACAGACAGTCTGTTAAGGATTTAAACATTTATTAATCACAACATCTTGAGGAAGATTTTGCAAAATAATGCAGCACAGACAATTACATCAAAGTGAAAACAACCTACAAACGACACACATTGACAACATCAAAAATATTTCAGGGCAAAATATCCCCCCCCCAAAAAAATAAAGTAAACAAAAGTAAAAAAACTTGCTCTAAAACACATCTGTTTTGCAAGGACATAACAAACAAAATACAAAGAGAAAATACGTGTTACAAACTCTATAAGGACACCCAAATGTACTCGGTTGCTGGCCCCACCCCACCCACATAATCTTGCCTCTTTTCAGGGCAAGGTAAAGAATGCTATCTGCAAGCTTTATATAACATAGGTTTGCGTGCTAATGAGGCAATTAAAGACACATGCATAGTACATGGAACACACAAAATGCAAGTTCACCCTGTGTAGAGACTGAACTTCAAAGTGGGCACACCCGTTAAGGATGTCCTTAAATTACTAACCCCAAAAACGGAAAATTGAATTAAAATACTTACCATAATTTTCCTTTCCTGACGAGCTCCATGTCAGCACAGCTGGGTATAGGCTCCGCCCCCCATTCCTCCGGGACTTAACTCATATAAATTTGAGCCCACCAACAGCCTTGGCGTTCTGTAACTAGTCCTACAAAGCTGGGTGGGATCTGTGCTGCCATGGAGCTCGTCAGGAAAGGAAAATTACAGTAAGTATTTGAATTCAATTTTCCATTTTCCTGACAGCTCCATGTCAGCACAGCTGGGAACTAACTAGCCAAAACAGGGGAGGGATAATGCTACACACTTCTCAATTCTGACTAAAAAAAACAGAAGCTAGGATGCCTCTGCCAAACTCAACTGTCATTAAGCCATGAATATGGATATTTTGGTGCCCACGTAGCTGCCTTGCAGAAAGTTTCAGACACTCGGCCTGCTGCCATTCTCAAGGTCGAGACCCTTCTAGTGAAGGGTGCCGTGATTCTCCTGGCACGGCCAACCCTTTCAACTTGTAGGCCAAGGAGATGAACTTTAGCAACCAAGAGGCAATAATCTTGCTGAAAGCCGTAAAATCATTATGTGTTCCACCTGGAATGACAAACAGATGCTCCGAATTCCTGATGGCAGAAGTCGCCTTGATTAAACATTTTAAAGCTTGGCCCATATCCAATGGGCTAATTTCTTGAGTACTCCCCAAAAGGAACGTAGGAGGACAATCTCTTGTGTGATATGGATTTTGAAGGTCAGTTCAGGCACAAAATTCAAGCATTGGCATGAGTACCACCCTGTCTGGGAAGTATGCAAGTATGGTTCTTTAAACCCCAAGGCCACCAATGCTGACTCTCTTCTGGCTGATGTTATTGTCACCTGTAAAGCAGTTTTCATGAGAGATACCACCGGGTGATTGAAGACATCTGATGCAATAACGTCCAACAGCAATGGGAGATCCCATTTTAGAAACAATTTGAGGTTTCAACCAAATTGCATCTTTAAAAACAGTATAATTAGGTGTTGGATGCCTACTGTAGGAAGGCAGAGATAGCCGAAATGTGTGCCTGTAGCATACTTACACATAGACCTAAATTAAGCCACGCCTGTAGGCATTTCAGAACAGGCTTCTGAAGAGTCCAGCATAAAATCTTGATCAGCAAAAATACTGGGAATTTATGCCATATTCTACTATAGGCACGGTTAGCGCAGTCCTTTCTTGTTTTCGTAAGAGTATTTACAATCTTCACAGAGCATTCAAATCCATTAGCCTCACAATTAACAAACCAACCCATAAAAATAATTAAATGCAGTAAAATAGTTTGCTTAGTAACAAACCTTAAGGGGTTAACCACTGCTAGAGGGAGACTGAAGCCTCCATCTACAGCCCTGATTCACCAGGTGGTTAATGAGCTAAACCTTGCCCTGCCAGGAATCAGGACATAATGAAAACATTTGTTCAGAACAGCAACAAAAAGGTGGGGATTTGCCACAGAATTACACTAATATTCTGCAATGTACACAAACCAAGGGAATTGTAGACCTCATAAACATGCTTCTCCCCCCTTTTTTTTTTTGATGAAAAACTGGAGAGCACATAGGAATATAAAGGGATATCCCATACCTCAACAGGCCATGGCTGGTCCAGTAGTCATCCACAGGTGACTCCTCTACCTTCTCTTGAAATGCTGGTCTTTTGAGGGGGTTGGCATAATGGCACAACAGTAAAGCAAACATGAGAAGCCACCAACAGGTTTATTGCCATGTGTGAACAGACAGTGTTACTTTGTGTACCTTTTATGCAGAGTACTCCCTGTGGAGGAGCTCAGGCTATGCATAGTGGCTGCAGGGAGCAAGGTACAACAATACCCAGCAATGCAGCATTAATTTGGATACAAAGCATTTTTCAAATTTAGCTCACTTATCCTCCATCATCCGATCGTAAACACTGGCACAGCGCGGGTGCGTGTGCATAGGGGAGACTCTGCCAAGACACTTTACATGGACCCAGTGGACCCCAGACAAGGCTGTTAGCCCTGATAAAAGCCGCCCCGAGGACCAGCAACGGGGCTCCCTGGATTATGGGTCATTTAGCCGAGACACCAGGGACTGCGTCCAGTCTAATCCTCACGCATGGACGGATGGACGGCCAGTCCTTTAGACCAGCCAGGTAGAGGAGCACACCTAGGTCCTGCCCATAGGAGGAAAAAAGAAGAACGCAGAGTCTGTAAGTGGGCTCAAATTTACATGAGTTAAGTCGTGGAGGCATGGCGGGGCAGAGCCTATACCCAGCTGTGCTGACATGGAGCCATCAGGAAAACACATTCTGAGCATGCCCAGAAAAATCCAAGTGCCATTCACACATAAAAAAAAAACAGTCCCTGAGCATGCCCTGACCAACCCAAATGCATTTCACACACCAAAAGCCACAGGAAAAAAAATCAAAGTCCCTGAGCCTGCCCAGACCAACCCAAATGCAGCTAGCACACCAAAAGTCACCCCTTGTCCACAATTAAGCACATCATCCAGCATGCTACAAAATTACAGATGGGACAAACACCCCCCATAGAGTTGCCACCTGATCCCTTTAAAACCGAACACCTTTGAATTACACAGATTCTGAGGCTAATTAAATGCAGATAAGGCACCAAGTGAGTTTAATTACCTCCTTAATCAGCCACAGAACCTGTGTGATTAATATGTGTTCAGGTTTAAAGGAATGAGGTGGCAACCATAACCCCCACGGTCCAGGGGGGCAAAGAGCCTAACATGGGCAAAAGTTATACAACAAATACCATTGCAGTCTATGGGAACTGACTTGTTTATTTTGCTAGTCCCCACTTGGCTGGCTTATCTTCTAGTTCAGGGGTCCTCAAACTACAGCCCTCCAGTTGTTCAGGAACTACAATTTCCATCATGCCTAATCATGTCTGTGAATTTCAGTGTTTTGCAATGCCTCATGGGACTTGTAGTTCCACAACAGCTGAAGGGCCATCGTTTGAAGATCCCTTATTGGCCTTAAAATGGGTATGGGGGCCCAGGTCCCACCCCAATTTGGACAACCCCAAAAAAAGAAACAAGGAGAAGTGCCTTTAAACATGCAAAATTGCCTAAAAGCTAATAACTTGGGGGGGCTTACTCTGCCTATAAAGTGGTGCATCTGTAACATGTATGCAAAATGCTGCTTAACCATCTCAATACAGGGCACTTACACCCCCCTTCCTGCTCAAGCCAATTTTCAGCTTTCAGTGCTGTCGCTGTTTAAATGACAATTGCTACACTGTACCCAAACAGAATTTTTAATCATTTTTATCATTTTGTTCCCACAAATAGAGCTTTCTTTTGGTGATATTTTATGACCTCTGCGTTTTTTATTTTTTGCTAAACAAATAAAAAAAGACCTAAAATTTTGTTTTGTTTCTATTATAAAATTTTGTAAATAAGTACGTTTTCGCCTTCACTGATGAGCACTGATAAGGTGGCACTGACGGGCACTGATAAGGTGGCAGCGATGAGGTGGCACTGATGGGCACTGACAGGCACTGACGATGGGCACTGGTAGGCGGCACTGATGGACACTGGTAGGTGGCACTGATGGGTGGCACTGATATGCAGCACTGATGGGCATTGATAGGTGGCATTGGTGGGCACTGAAAGGCTGCACTGATGGGTGGCACTGATAGGCGGCACTGCTGGGCACTGATGGGCACTGATAGGCACTAATACGTGGCACTGATGGGCACTGATATGCGGCACTGATAGATGGCATTGTTGGGCATCACTGATGGCACTGGCAGGCATTGGGGATGGGCACTGATTGGCAGCTGCCTGGGCACTGATTGGCATTTCCCTGGTGGTCTAGGGTGGCATACCTGGTGGTCCAGTTTGGTGGCCATCCCTGGTGGTCCTGGCAGCATCCTGGTGGTCCTGGGTGGGCATCCGAGGGGAGGCTGCACTGATAAACAATCAGCACAGACCCCCCCCTTCAGGAGAGCAGCTCTCCTCTACTCGTGTCAGACGTGAGTGAGGAAAAAACGATCAACGGCTCTTCCTGTTTACATCGTGATTAGGCATGATTGGACACGGCTGATCACGTGGTAAAGAGCCTCCGTCAGAGGCTCTTTACCGAGATCGGTGTAGCGGTGTGTCAGACTGACACACCGCACCACTGATCGCCACGATGCGCACCCCCACGGGCGTGCAAGATTGGTTGCTCTGGGAGGCCGTCATATGACATCCATCCAGAACGAGAGCCGCGCCGCCCAGCCATGATTTGACGGCCGGCGGGTGGGAAGCGGTTAAAAGATGTACAGCTTTAAGGAAAACTTACAAATCTACATTGCAGCTGCAAGATTTTAACCCAAAACAAAAAATAGCCTGCCCCCCAATACATACAAGGCCATTTGGGTCTGTTAAGGCTTAAAATGAGAACCCCCACGTGAAAAATCACACCCCAAACTAAAAAAAATTGTGCCCCTCCCACACACTAACAAACTCCTAGCCAAACACACAGCAAGCCAGCCCATGAAAGGGGCTTCAGGAGGCGGTTGGGGGATCGCTCTTCTCGCCCCTTTCCTAGCTGGCCCTGTTGTATGCTTTGAAAAAGGATGTGGTTTGGATTGGTGAAGGCAGTTCACAGCCTTTTGAGAGTGTGAAGTTCCCCTTTTAAAAGCAAAAGTTAGCCCATGGAAATCCAAGAGATTAGAGGGGGAGACAAGAGCATTGGAGAATGGAGTGTGGAGTTCCCCTTTAAAAGCAAAAGCTAGCCCAAGGAAAACATATGCATTAGAGGGGGAAGGTTAAATGCCCTTTTAAAAGAAGCGAGAGTCTTTTTACTTAATTTCAAGGTGCATGTCACCAGAAGGGAGATCACCTCACCCCCCACCCTCTTGGCAATCACCTGAGACATGTCACAGGTCCCAGATGATTGCCTGGCCAGTCGCGGCGCAGCTCGCGCATGCACAGTGGGTGCCCGACTGTGAAGCCACAGCCGGGCGCCCACAGTTACAATTCCGGCACCGCAGAGAGGAGGGGGAGATGAGCGGGGCTTCGTTCCCCCCGCATCGCTGGACCCTGGGACAGGTAAGTGTCCGATTATTAAGAGTCAGCAGCTGACTTTTAATTTTTTTTTTTTAAGCAGAACTCCGCTTTAAAAGATACATAAAGGTGAACCAGCGTAAAAAAAAAGTCAAGTTTAGAGGTGCGCCCATTCAACCCAAGCAATTGCATATACGTTGCTTAACATTTACTAAGATTTTTACTGCGCAGTACACAAACGCATTTGAATGAGCGCAAGAGCCGTATGCGCATGCGCACTGCTTACATTGATCTTACGCAGTTCTAAACGTACTTGCAGGCACAGCAGGCTTTCTCTGAAAAAGTTACTTTCTCATTCTATTTTGGGCATATTTGTTACTTGGGCAGTTGTTACTAAACTTCCTCACATCACCCCATAATATTGGCACCTCCATCTTCTGTTAATATTGAATTGAAGATGCCATGCGCCATGTCCACAAATTGCATTCTCCCGTGCGCAGAGATCACTATAGTAAATGGGGGATTCGCGCTCTGTTCCCAGCGCACTGTTTCGTAAATATGAAAATATGCGTTGTGTCTCGCCGTGCGCCTCTACTGATGGCGCACGGCTTTCGTAAATTAGCCTCATAGGGGTTGATTTGCTAAAGGCACATCCACTTTGCACTGCAAGTGCACTTGGAAGTGCACTTGGAAGTGCAGTCGCTGTAGATCTGAGGGGGACATGCAAGGAAAATAAAAACCAGCATTTTTGCTTGTACATGATTGGATGATAAAATCAGCAGAGCTTCCCCTCACTTCAGATCTTCCCCTCAGATCTACAGCGACTGAACTTCCAAGTGCACTTGGATTGCACTTGTAGTGCAAAGTGGATTTGCCTTTAGTAAATCAACCTCTATAGTGTCCTTGTCCTTTGTTACAAGCTTAAATCACAGTATATTATTTTTATCGTCATGGCTGCCCTCATAGATACTATGGAGAACACATAGGGGCAGGAAGTGTGTTATTTGAAGTGAAAATAAAGGGGAAAAGAGCATAAAGAAAAAAACAAATGCAGTCACGACATCTAAGGATTAGTAAACTGCAATATTTTAACGTTTTTGTTTTTAGACACTTGTCTAGCATGTACAGTACATAGCCACTAGAGGGAGCATCAACAAATATGTATTTGAAATCATCATATAAAAATGTAAAAAGTAAATAATAATAAATTGTTTATTCACATGAAATTAATATAGTTTCCATCTAACACATAATATACTGCATATATTTTTTCTTATATAAAAATTTCCCTCTAAACCACAATACTGGGAGCCACAGTGAATGTCCGTCTTCTTGCCCTTTCCCCCTTTTGGATCACTGTCAAGGTCAACTTGACTAGTCAGCAGAAAGTATTTGGAGCTGAAGCTTAAATGCAGCTGTTACGGTCAAGAACCCTTCAAAATTCCAGCTATTATGAAATTATAATCCCATTCTACGCCAAAACACTTTAACATTTTCTCTCTCAATTAATTAAACTGCAGTCCTGATTTTTTAAATCCAATCTAAGACACAATATGTCAGTCTGATAGTCATGTACCAAGCACTGGATATCATCTGTAAAAATGCGGTCTTCATGGGAACACCTTTTATAAGAATGCTGCAAATGTCCACGTCGCAGAGCTAATAGATGTATATTTCACAATGATTACTAGGTCAACAGGGTTACATGACAGGAGAACATTGCAAATCTGCACTGTTTCCCACCATCAACTGGGAGCAACAAACCTTAAAACTGAGATTTCCAGGGATCATCAGTACATTGAGAAACAGAGTGTCCTGTGGACATGGTCTAATAGTGCTTGGGTCGACCTATTACTGGAGGCGCAACATCTGCTAGAAAGAGCTGGGTTGGGGACACTGTTTTTTTTATCTACTGTGTTTTCACAATTTCAGTATGTGTGGTCCCACATTTGTGTAGAAAAGTATTTTTTTTAGCCAACTCTTTCTTTAAAAAACATTCTTTATTTTAAATAAAAATCTTTTCATAGTTAGGTTTATAATCTCATTGCATTGAAGCTTTAGACTTCCTACTGCACCATTTGCAAGCAAAATGTGAATACAGGTACTCTTCACTTAACGACCAGGTTCTGCTCCAACGACTAGGTCGTTAAACAAATTGGTTGTTAAACGAGGAGTCACAAGAAATCAATATTTTAAACATTCTTAAACTTATTTTAAACATTCTTATTTTAGACTACTGTGCTGTACTGTATTGTGAAAAAAAGGGCTAAACACAAAACTAAACTTTGTTTTATTTTTCATAAGTACGGAACACAAATGAAAATTCTGTACTGTACTGTACAATACAATGATGTACAGCACATCATTCAGGTGGGGAGAGCTGGTCGTAAGTCCGAGCAGTCGTTAAACAGGTAAGTCGTTAAACGAGGAGTATCTTTACATAATTTAGCACTGGAAATCCCGATGCTTCTGTTACTGGATACTGAGGTGGGTTGAGTTGGGAACTCAAATGTAGAGATTTTGGTGCTGGAGTTTCTACTGCGAACCATCTAATCTCTACATTTAAAGGAACATCTCAACACTGTGCACTTTGGATTTACCTTTCAACTTACTGGATGGTCTAAGTTTGCCCCTTGGTCCATTTTTTCTTTCATAAAGTCATTATCTGGCACAAGCACCAACTTTTTCTATATGCTATGTTCAAAGTATAGCAATCTATAGCCTCTGACCAGCCATCATTTTACATTGTTTAGAATGTGTATCTAATAAGTTGTAAATGTTTTTTGTCTTCTGTTGACTTGGATCCACTAAATAATGAGTAGCTTCAGTTTTAGGTAACCCTTATAATCCCTTATTACCAGAAAAAACATCTGCGATTTTAAAAATTGAAGGATTTTTGCTAAGCAGATCTCCTTTGCTTAAGAGAAACCTTCATGCGCAAAGCACTAAGGCCTCCTAAACACTTGCAATTGAGGGGTGTTTAAACCCGCTCCACCTTTATACATGTCATGGCTGTGGCAGGAATTATATTCCCTGTGGTACCACCCGTCGAGCCTGACCTATTCAAGTGAATGGGGTTGTGCTGCAACCAGTCACAACTGCATGGTTATCCAGTAATTAGGGAGTTAAAACAGGCAGCGAGGAGGAAATACTGTACAATGGGGTTGATTTGCTAAAACTGGAGAGTGCAAAATCTGGTGCAGCTGTGCATGGTAGCCAATCAGCTTCTAACGTCAGCTTGTTTAACCACTTCCCACCCAGCCTATAGCAAAATGATGGCTGGGAAATGGTTCAGTTATCCTGACTGGGCGTCATACTGTATGACTTCCAGCAGGATAAGCCGCGATCGCGCACCCTAGGGCGCGCGCAGTGCGGCGATCACTGTTGTGGTGTGTCAGTCTGACACACCGCAACACTGATCTCGGTAAAGAGCACCTGCCGGAGGATCTTTACCACATGATCAGCCGTGTCCAATCACGGCTGATCAGTGTAAACAGGAAAAGCCGTTTACCAGCTTTTCCTTACTCGCGTCTGATAGACGCGAGTAGAGGAGAGCCGATCGGCTGCTCTCCTAAAAGGGGGGTCTGTGCTGATTGTTAATCAGCGCAGCCCCCCGTGGATGCCCACCCAGGACCACCAGGGATGCCACCAGGACCCCCAGGGATGCCGACAAAGGATGCCCACCAGGTATGCCACCCTGGACCACCAGGGATATGCCAATCAGTGTCCAGGCAGATGCCAATCAGTGCCCATCAGCAATGCCTGCCAGAGCCAGTGCCGTCAGTGATGACTAGCAGTGCCACCCATCAGTGCCCATCAGTGCCCATCAATGCCAATCAGTTCCACCTATCAGTGCCACTCATAAGTACCCATCAGTGCAGACTTTCAGTGTCGCCTATCAGTGCCCATCAATGCCCACCCGTGCCACCTATGAGTGTCCATCAGTGCCGCCTATCAATGCCCATCAGTGCTGCATATCAGTGCCACCTATCAGTGCTGCCTATCAGTGCCCATCGTCAATGCCACCTCATTGGTGGCACTGATGGGCCACCAATGAGGTGGCACTGATGGGTACTGACGGTGCCACCTCATTGGTACCGCCTTATCAGTGCCCATCAGTGCAGCCTCATCAGTGCCCATCAAAAAATAATACACATTTTGGATGCATTGAAGTCTATGGAATCAAAAACACAACCTGCTGGTCCCTGTCCCTTTCCATAAAATGCACAGATGTGAACGTGACCCGTAGGAAACCATGTTAAATGGACTGTAGTGTGTTTCTGAAAAACTGAAAATGCACAAAAAAACTGCATCGGTGTGAACCAGGCTTATACAGTACAAGGCCTTAGGGCTTGTTTACATATGCGTTGAAATTTTAGATACCATGGAGGCCCATTTACACACCTATCATAGTAAGATGCGTTATTGATAAGTTTTGCATGCGTTTTTAATGCATTTTGTGTCACATTAAATAATGCTTTCCAGATGCCTCCTTTGTGTTACGTTTCTATTGTATGGATTCTTGTACTATAATCTCAGCTAGTAACGCTTTCTAAGCGTATATCAAGCATGCTGTAAACGCCATTGGTTTGTGAGGTGTTTGTGGTGTGTTTGCAGTGCATTTAGACATGAATAGAGGGGTTTGGGGAACAGTAAAGCCAGCCAAACGCTATATGTCAGATACATTTTGACACAAAAGAACACAAAGCAGCACAAAATTGATCATGTAAACAACACTGTCCGCTGCAGTACACATAATTAACACAGATGGTTGACAGGCATTCATGAGACTTCAAAAGATGCAGATGAAATGTCTGATTTTGACGCTAGTGTAAACTTAGTTATAATGCATTTAGAAAGCATTACTAGCTGAGATGATATTACAAGAATCCATACAACACAAAACCAACACAGAAGAGGCGTCTGTAAAGCGTTATTTAGTGCAATGAAAACGCATCAAAAACATGCACAAAATGCATAAATAAAGCATTTAAACACGACAGGCACATTGATGGGTGTCCATGATATCTAAAATTTCAAAGTATGTCTAAACGAGCCCTAAAGTAAACAGCAATAAACAGCAAGAATGCTTGAAGGGGTTGTAAAGGCAGAAGGTTTTAATCCTAATGGATTCTTTGTATTAAGATAAAAAACCTTCTGTGTGTAGCAGCCACTCTCAGCCCCCCTAATACTTACCTGAGCCCCATCTCTGTCCAGCGATGTCCACCAGTCTCTCAGCCGCCTGGGACTCTCCCTCCTGATTGACTGAGACACAGAAGCGGCGCCATTGGCTCCCGCTGCTGTCAAAGTCAGTGAGCCAATCAGGAGAGAGATGGGGCAGGGCCAAACCGCGGCCCTGTGTCTGAATGGACACAGGAAGCTGTGGCTCGGCTTGGGTGCCCCCATAGTAAGCTGCTTGCTGTGGGGGCACTCGACAGGAGGGAGGGGCCAAGAGCATAGAAGAGGGACCCGAGAGGAGGAGAATCTGGGCTACTCTGTGCAAAACCATTTCATACAGCAGGTAAGTATAACATGTTTGTTATTTTTAAAGAAAAAAAAGGGGACTTTACAATCATTTTTAATTGACTTCCCAAAGCATTCAGCTTTTTCTTCACTTACCTGGGACTCCTAAAATCCAGCGAGCACTGATATACAAAAACTGACTTGGACAAGAAAGTTCAAGATGAGTGTTGCTGCCTGTTTCTCATTGTTAGTTTTAAACATGACGGAGTGACAGGGACGCAGTAATCAATAGAGATGGAAGGATGGACCAACCCTCTACTTTTTTCTTTAGCTCGGTCGGTGTCAAAGTTCCTGATTTTTTTTTTTTAATAAATCCTTTATTTTACATCCTGGGAAGAAGTCCATTGAATGAAACGTGTCAGAAGTTACATCAGACAACGGACGTGATTTCAGACACCGGAAGGGACATTGGACACTGAAAGTGACATCATCACACACCCTGGAAGTGCCATGGAGGCCATTTTGAGTGTGGTTTACAGGATTTTAACGCATTTGTTGGTAAGTGAATTGCCATTTTATAAATGTTTGATTTTATGAGATATTGCTGCACTATGGGCCCTTATTTCTGCATGGGGGAATCCTAATATTGGAAGAGTGGAGGACCTGGAGAACTGTTGATAGCAAGATTGTGTAAAAAGAGGCATTTATATTACAGCATTTGGTAAGGTGCGTGGAGTGACTAGTGACTAGTGAGCTTGGAAATACATTTCACAGAGGTTATAAGGAAGTATATAGTTTTGCATGTTAATGTGAGTGGATAAGGCACTATTGCACATTTAAACGTTTTTTAAAGCGGTATCACACTATATAGTCTATTTTGTTTTTAGAAGGTTTTTCTCATGCATATAATTGGAGTCAAGGGGGAGGAATATTCATCAGAGAGGATTGATTAATTACGCATGAGAAATTTTAAATTTGGTAAGGTACACAGAGTGAGTGGTGGATCACCAGAGGCGACTCTCTAATTAGGCAAATGAGGCGGTCGCCTTAGGCCTCACACCCACAGGGGCCTCACACCCGTCTAATTTGCCTAACGTGTGTGTGGGAGGGAATGTGCCTGCTTAATGTCGTCAGCCTGGCGGGGTAAGCAGGCCGGCACACAGTCACCCAACATGCAAAGCCATGCAAGTTCCAGCCGGCTATAACATCTCCCTCACACAGATAACAGCTCATCTCTACAGCTGTCCTAGCCTTCTCCGAAAGCCAGCGCCAGGGCTGGAAGGAGGGGTGGGCTGAGGGGGGCGCCTGATTGTGAGCTGCACTATGCTCATTACGTGCGGGAGAAATGGCCTGAGCTGAGGATGTGCCTGTACACACTGCATGCCTCCTCTCTGTAGCTGCAGCCATATAGCACTGTCCATACAGGAGGACGATCCTCCCAGGTTTGCCTGACTGGATGGAGGCTTGCACAGTGTGAGCAGCAGTAGAGGTGGTTGGAGCAGGCTGAGAAAGTTCATCACTCTGCAGCACCGATCACTATACAGCCCAGCAGTTACCAGAGCTCTCATCAGACCAGCTCACAAGCTCTTCATTCAATCCATGGAAGCTGCTATTAAAGAGGAACTGCAGTCTGCTCACATAATTTGTAATGAAAACATCTTTGCCATTCTGAGGCTTCTCTCCAACCACTTTGCATATTTTATATATACTGTGATTCTGTACTTGCCAAATATGCTGCAGATATCTCCCTCCACTGAGACTGGCTGCAACCATTTTAACTGTGGGCAGCTAAAGCTGCTGTCTGTTCACTTCCTGGATTTACACAGACACACACTTCCAGCTCTGCAGCTCTCATTGGCCCTATTATGACTCATCCCCCTCCCTTCCTGGAAAACTCTCACAAGCGTGAGAGAGCTGTGCATGATGTCATAAGCCTAGGCTTTTTACCAGACAAGAAACAGGAAGTGGACTGTATAAGGTATTTACTGGCAGAAAAAAATGTTTTACTATCCAAAGTTAAAACAACAATGGCAGAAGTATCCTGTAACTCTGATGAGGTCACAGACCAGGAAAACTTCACTACTTCCCAGGCTCATTAAAAATCTTTATTGGACATTTACTAAAGGCTATGTGTTTTGCTTACAAAGGAGGTGAGGGTCCGCTAGAATTAAGTTCTAAGCCTGTGATCAGTGACTTATTCAGTTAGAAATGTAAAAAAACTCTTTGCAGTGACTCAATATCAATCATTTTGGGATATCAATACATAGCTGCTAATATATTACAAGAAATCTGAATTTTAGGCTGACAATAGAACACTAGATTTAGCGACAAAGCTGCCCTCTCCCTCTGATTCCACCACCTCTCCTTCACAGCCACACATAGCCTATTAAGCGGGGCGCACACAGACCAAAAATCAGCCAGTTCAGTAGGGAGCAGACAAATTTCAGCCTGTGTGTGGTTTTCCCCCTTTCTGTTCAACAGAAATCAAGCAGTAGATCAACTTCTGTCAAACGGCTTTGCTAGAAAACTTTACTTCAATCAGTGGCAAAAGCCAAATGGTTGCAGACTGATCAGTGTATTCTGACATCGGGGGATGTCCGACTGTCAGAATACAATGGCGCAGTGGGGAGGATTCCTCCATCTACCTTGTTTGTGTGGCTGGTGTGAATTCATTCATTTTTCTTTTCTTGCGCACACCAGCTGAACAAAAAAAACTAACCATGATTTAGACCTCATTCACACGAGGCAGATCCGCTCAGCGGAGTCCGCCAGCTCAGCAGGAGATCTCTCCATTGATCTCTGCTGAGCCGGCAGATGACAGTTCCGTCTCTGCTCACTGAGCCAGAGGGGCCTGTCAGAGCCCTGCTGATTTCTATGGAGAGATCGGATGAAAACGGACAGCATGTCCATTTTCATCAGAGCTCATCCGATCCGAAAAGACGGATGGTGAACATATCGCCATACATCTGATTTTGGCGGATCGGATGGCAGATGGGTGTCAGCGGACACATCTCCACTGACATCCGTCTCCCAATAGGAGTCAATGGATGGCCCGCTCTGATCCGCCCGAAAAACGGACAGGCGGATCCGAGCGAGCTTGCCATGTGAAAGGGGCCTTAGACTCACACCACAGACACAGGGCCATATATTCCTTCTAGTGACACAACACACAGGCATTTTTCCTCACACTGAAACATTTCTTTCTACATCACTGTTGGCCCAAAGCTTTACTGCAGGATAGAATGCGTACTGCTATTAAGCTCACATGTTACATATGTTTTGATGAGGCGTGCTGCACAAGTCACTACAAACTGCACTCCAGCCCCTACTCCACCTAGGGAGGGGGGCACAGTTTGACACCTTCGCCCTTGGCACTGGATGACCTTGTCCCCACACTGGCCGGCACCAAATTGCATGGCAGAAGTTGTAGTTCTCCACACCACACACTGGACGGCCCACCGCTTCCTGCACTCGGCAGAGACTACACCTCCCAGAAGCACTGAAGGGTGCTCAAAGTGAACATGTCAGCTTCTCCTGCTTCACTGCTTGTAGTAGGAACCGAGGAGTGTATAGAGGGGGTCATCTGTCTTCTCTGCACCCTGTCTATGGCGGGATCATCTGTGGCTATGGCTCTAGTGTTTGGTACCTGTCTCCACATTTCCTGTATCATGTGCACACCGTCTCTGACCATCTCCTGTATCATGTCTGCAGTCTCTGACCATCTCCTGTATCATGTCTTCACAGTCTCTGACCATCTCTTGTATCATGTCTGCAGTCTCTGACCATCTCCTGTATCATGTCTGCACAGTCTCTGATCATCTCTTGTATCATGTCTGCAGTCTCTGACCATCTCCTGTATCATGTCTGCACAGTCTCTGACCATTTCTTGTATCATGTTTGCAGTCTCTGACCATCTCCTGTATCATATCTGCACAGTCTCTGACCATTTCTTGCATCATGTCCATGCAGTCTCTGACCATTTCTTGTATCATGTCCACACAGTCTCTGGCAATTTCTTGTATTATGTCCGCACACTCTCTGACCATCTCCTATATCATGTGTACACAGTCTCTGACAATCTCTTGTATTATGGCGGCAGAATCTCTAACCTTCTCCTGTATCATGTCTGCAGTCTCTGGGGGGAGCCTACAGAGGAGTCAAGAGCGGGAGCGCTGCCAGGACAGGGGTCACAGGAGATGTCAGATGTGTGTGGACTATGGAGAGGAGAATATAGGATGAAGCCAGAGCCACCAAGCTGGAGCCCAGAGAGGACCGTCTGACCGAGCCCTGCACTGTGCACCTGAGAGGAGGGTCAGTGACAGCACTGCAAGGCCAATCTGAGGGGGATTACTGATGTAAGGGGGACTAAATACAGTAAGGTAAGGGGGCATTGATATAAAGGTTCCCCCTTATATTACCTTAGTGCATTCACTCTGTGGAAGGTGATTCCCCCCCCCACATCAGAGTTCCCGTTTTAACAAGCTGGAACTCTGCGGACCCTGATGTAAAGGGAAACTCTGATGTGAAGGGGAATGCTGTGCACTCTGATATAAGGTGATCTCTGGTCACCAGAGCCCCCTCTTACATCAGAGTTCCCCTTTACATCAAAGTCTGCAGCATTCCCTTATACATCATGATTCGCAGCATTCCCCTTTACATCAAAGTTCCCCTTGCACTGTAGGGGGAATCTTGCAGACTCTGATGTAAGGGGGAACCCTGTGTTGGGGTATATTAACCTGACCTTCAAGTAAATTGTAAAATATGTTTTTTCACTCTTAACTTAAACACATTGCTAGTAGCAGCTGCACAAGTTGTATCTATATTTGTGTGCTTGTAATATATATATATATATATATATATATATATATATAGCGTGGTTTAAGCAAAATGGTGGGTGTGGCTCTAAGGTGGTGTGGTTAGCGTCTGAGATGGACGAGGGATGGAGGGAGGGACAGCAGGCCCAGATCCTGCACAACAATAGAAATATATGTATTCTAGAAAGTTTAACAATCAGCAGATAAAGATACTCCAAACACCTGGTGTTAGCACTTCAATCATCCTGGCACCATGTTTGTTATGGTGTCAGGATGATTGAAGCGCAATATTTCTATTGTTACATTGTAATATAAAATGAAATAATTCAACTCACCATAATGCAGAATTAGTGGGAGCCCTGAGCGTGTCACTTGCCACGTCTCCTGCAAACAGATGCCATCAGGTGTCCCCAGCGGAGTCCGTCCTTACATCAGGTGCCCCCAGCGGAGTCCCTCCTTACATCAGGTGCCCCAGTGGAGTCTGTCCTTTCATCAGGTGCCCACAGCGGAGTCCATCCTTACATCAGGTGCCCCCAGCGGAGTCCGTCCTTACATCAGGCACCTCCAGTGGAGTCCCTCCTTACATCTGTGTCCCCAGCGGAGCCCCTCCTTACATCTGTGTCCCCAATGGAGCTCCTCCATACATCAGTGTCCCCAGCGGAGCCCCTCCTTACATCAGTGTCCCCAGTGGAGCCCCTCCTTACATCAGTGTCCCCAGTGGAGCCCCTCCTTACATCTGTGTCCCCAGCGGAGCCCCTCCTTACATCTGTGTCCCCAGCGGAGCCCCTCCTTACATCTGTGTTCCCAGCAGAGCAGCAGGGTCCTCTATAATCCTGCCCCAATAATTCCCCCTGTCTATCACCTTTCTGTGTGTTGTCTGTGTCCCTGGCAGCAGAGCAGTCTTTCAAGCCATGTCTGTGCTAGTTCCTGGTTTTCTCCGTGTGTTCAGTGGAGAGGGGAGGGGCCTCCCCTCTCCACTGAACACAAGGGGATTAGTTGTGTCCCCAGCGGAGCCCCTCCTTACATCTGTGTCCCCAATGGAGCTCCTCCATACATCAGTGTCCCCAGCGGAGCCCCTCCTTACATCAGTGTCCCCAGTGGAGCCCCTCCTTACATCTGTGTCCCCAGCAGAGCCCCTCCTTACATCTGCGTCCCCAGCGGAGCCCCTCCTTACATCTGTGTCCCCAGCAGAGCCCCTCCTTACATCTGTGTCCCCAGCAGAGCAGCAGGGTCCTCTATAATCCTGCCCCAATAATTCCCCCTGTCTATCACCTTTCTGTGTGTTGTCTGTGTCCCCGGCAGCAGAGCAGTCTTTCAAGCCATGTCTGTGCTAGTTCCTGGTTTTCTCCGTGTGTTCAGTGGAGAGGGGCCTCCCCTCTCCACTGAACACAAGGGGATTAGTTCTCACGGCGTCCATCTTTTTTGTAGGCCGCCAGAAGTGACTTTAATCTCACACTGAGAACAAAGCACCCAGCTGGGCACCGGGCAGATGCTGCTCGGCGCGATCATTTGCGCTGCAAAGCAGCTCCAAACCCCGCCAATGAAGCGCCGCATCTGCAATCTCATGATTGCATTGAAGTGCCACTTCCCATAGTGCACTGTGTCTGGCGCCCGAACACAGTGCACTTAATTAAAGGGCAATTTTTTTCTTAAAGGGGCCATTTTAACATTTTTTTTTTGGCAGCTAGCTGCCATAACCCCCAGTATTTTCGGGACACCGTGCACTTCTCTAAGATAAAAGTGGTCTATGCAGTGAATTCGCCACAAGATCACTTTTATCGGTGGCGGGAAAAGTGCCCGTCCCCCTCCCACCATGCTCTGGTCGTCTCCGCTGCTTACCGGACCCGCCGGTAGCGGCGAAGACGATTGCGTCCTCTTCCGTGGATGCCTGGCTGCCGACTGAGGGGAAGATGGCCTCTGCTCCGCTCGGCTCCATGGCATGGGAGGGCGGAAGCGACATCAAATGTCACTTCCGCCCATAGCTCTTAACCAGTTCCCTACCGCCGCATAGTAAAATGACAGCGGCAGGAACCCTTCCTCCCTCCGAGTGGGCGTCATATGACGGCATTGTGGAGATCACGCACACACTCGCCGCATCTCTGGAGACCCCATGCGTGTGCCCGGCGGCCGTGATGTCCGCCGGGCACCCGCGATTGCTCATCACAGAGCAGGGACGTGGATCTGTGTGTAAAAACACACAGATCCATGTCCTATCAGGGGAGAGGAGAACTGATCGTATGTTCCTTGTACAGAGGAACACTGATCGGTCTCCTCCCCTCATCAGTCCCCTCCCCCCACAGTTAGAATCACTCCCTAGGACACACATTTAACTCCTTCAGCGCCCCCTAGTGTTAACCCCTTCCCCGCCAGTCACATTTATACAGTAATCAGTGCATTTTTATAGCACCGATCGCTTTATAAATGGTCAATGGTCCCAAAATAGTGTCGAAAGTGTCTGATCTGTCCGCCGCAATGTCATAGTCACGATAAAAATCACAGCTGCCATTAGTAATAAATAAAAATGAATAATAAAAATGACAAATCTATCCCCTATTTTGTAGACGCTATAACATTTGCGCAAACCAATCAATATACAGTTATTGGGTTTTTTTTACCAAAAATATGTAGAATACATATCGGCCTAAACTGAGGAAAAAAATTGTTTTTTAAAAAAAAATTGGATATTTATTATAGCAAAAAGTAATAAATTATCAGAAACCATGAATCAGACCGAGACAGAATTATAGTTAAATCACACTTGTTTAATAATAATAATAATAAAAAGGTAAACAGAGTAAGCGTGGTCAAAACAAGCCAGAGTTCAGTAACCGGATCGGGTAGTCAGCCAAGCCAATGTCAGAGAGCCAGAGATGAACGTAGTAGTACAGCAAGCAGGATCAGGAGCCAGAAGGGACGTCAGCCAAGCAAGTCTTCAACAGGAACGCAGGAGAAAGTCTCTGTGATGCTGACAAAGGCGAAGGAAGAGATCAATTGAGCTGGACGACTTTAAGTAGGCAGGACTGACGAGCAGAATCAACAACAGCTGGGTAACCGTGGAGAGAGATGGGAGCTGGCAATTAGCCGACAGCTGAGCTGCCAGCTCAGAGAAGGAAGGGCTGAGCCCAGTCCTGACATAAATATTGTGTTTTTTTCAAAATTGTCACTCTTTTTTGTTTATAGCGCAAAAAATAAAAAACACAGAGGTGATAAAGTACCACCAAAAGAAAGCTCTATTTGTAGGGGAAAAAAAACGATCAAAATTTAATTTGAGTACAACGTCGCATGGCCGCGCAATTATCATTCAAAGTGTGACAGTGCTGAAAGCTGAAAATTGGCCTGGGCAGGAAGGGGGTGAAAATGCCCTGTATTGAAGTGGTTAAAGGAGATTTTTTTAATTGCATTTTAGTGTAAATATGAGATCTGAGGTCTTTTTGACCCCAGATCTTATATTTCAGAGGTCCTGTCATGGTCATGCTTTTTTTTCTATTACAAGGGATGTTTACATTCCTTGTAATAGGAATAAAAGTGACCCATTTTTTTTTTTAAACTATGTCAAAATAAAAAATTAAAAGTAAAATAAATAAGAAAACTAATTTTTTTTTACAGCACCCCGTCCCGACGACCTCGCGCACAGAAGCGAACGCATATGTGAGTAGCACCTGCATATGAAAACGGTGTTCAAACCACACATGTGAGGTATCGCTGGGATCATTAGAGCGAGAGCAATAATTCTAGCCCTAGACCTCCTGTGTAACTCAAAACTGGTAACCTGTAGAAATTTTTCAACTACGCCTATGGAGATTTTTTAAGGGTAAAAGTTTGTCGCCATTCCACAAGCGCAATTTTGAAGCGCAACATGTTGGGTATCAACATGTTGCGCTTCAAAACATTATCTTTCACATTATCTTTCACAATATAAAAAAAAAATTGGGTTAACTTTACTGTTGTCTTATTTTTTAATTCAAAAAGTATATTATTTGCAAAAAAAGTGCTCTTGTAAGACCGCTGCGCAAATACAGTGTGACAGAAAGTATTGCAACCACCACCATTGTATTCTCTAGGGTGTTAGAAAAAATATATATAATGTTTGGGGGTTCTAAATAATTTTCTAGCAAAAAAAAAAAAAATTTTAACTTGTAAACAACAAGTGTAAAAAAGAGGCTCGGTCCTTAATTCGTTAAAGAGATATGCACGTTTAAAAGGGATTTTTACAGTATTACACTATGTGTATAATTTTCCTTTTTGGGAGCTCCCAATACCTGTTTGGAGTAGAGGGAGGAGAACCTTTCCAGGGAGGACACAGGATTTTAAAAAGAATATTCACCAGAGATGTATGGAAGGCTCATTTGGGAAATATGGAGGGTAAGGTTGTATATAAAGGAGCACATTAGTGGAATATGGAGATGTATTGACACTTTATTTAATGTCAGCTCATTATAGGATTACAGTACATGCACATGTGGAATCAAGCATACTACACTACATAGTTCATTATTTTTTCTTTTGAGATTGATCATCCTGCCGAGTAGAGTATCATTAAAGACCCAAGAATAGAGAGACCTTTTTTAGAACAAATGCACTTTATTGGATAACAAAGATTTGAAGATCCCTTGGAAGGACATTTTGTGGACTAAGGTGTAAGCGACATTGACTTTCAGAGCTGACTTTATGATTGATGTTTTTTTCTGCTGGGGTTGCAGAAGTTTTCATCTGCTGCTAATATTTAAGCATTTACAACTTTAATGCTCTGATACTTAAACATCTTTATTTTATAATAGAGCAGAGGAATAAACAACCAACATTGCGAAATACATTTCCATACAGGCAAGTTTCATATATAAAGTACACATGAACTATGCCATCAAAGAATATCAGAAAGTCATACCTGTGGCATGAAAAAATGGACAGAAAAATGGTCAGTAATCCATTGGGTGTCATCCTACCACTCTCCTAAGTTTTTGCATGTTTTTTGCAAATTGAGGATGAGGAAATAGAACATGTTGTACAGGAAGGGGGAACGGGTGGAAGATAGCCCAAGCTAATGTGGGAGGGAAGGGGGGAAGGGGAGTAGGAGAGGAGGGATGACCTTCGGTTGCTCCCGCTCCCACGTTGACCCCCGGAAGTGAACCCTCATCATATATATATATATATATATATATATATATATATATATATATATATATATATATATATGACAGACTCACTGATTAACTCTGATTAATGAGACCTGGAAAGCCCTGCGTCTCCTGTTGTCTACAAATGTGGCTGCTAGGAGTATTTCACCCATTGTTGTTTGTGCTAATTAACCTTGCTATTGTATGAAGGAGTTCTGTGTTGATGCTTATGATAATGTGTATTGTATAGTCAGTGAGCTAGGAGATGTGAAGTCTACCCTAAAAAGTCATATCTCTGAGTCACCTAGTCTGGGTAAATGATTAGATAACTAGCTCATGTTAATTAGGTTTCTGGTTACAGTTTTTATTGTAAGCCTGCTGTATATATTTGTGTGTCATCTCAAATAAATCAGTCCATGTTCAGCAACTAAACAAGTATCGTCTTGTTTTATGCTTGTGAGCGGTTGGAATATCTGATATATTCAGACTGGGAGGAAGTGGTATATGACGAAAGAATTCAATCGGAGTGTGAGACGTTTCGTTACATATATACACTCACCGGCCACCTTATTAGGACCATCTTAGTAGTATCGGGTTGGACCCCTTTTTGCCTTTAGAACTGCCTTAATTCTTTGTGGCATATATTCAACAAGGTGTTGGAATCATTCCTCAGAAATTTCGGGCCATATTGACATGATAACAATGTGAAGTTGCTGCAGATTTGTCGGATGCACATCCATGATGCGAGTCTCCTGTTCCACCACATCCCAAAGGTGCTCTATTGGTTTGAGATCTGGTGACTGTGGAGGCCATTGGAGTACAGTGAATTTATTGTCATGTTCAAAAAAACTGTTTGAGATGATTTGAGCTTTGTGACATGGTGCATTATCCTGCTGGAAGTAGCCATCAGAAGATGGGTACACTGTAGTCATAAAGGGATGGACATGGTCAGCAACAATACGATGCTCAGTTGGTACTAAGGGGCCCAAAGTGTGCCAAGAAGATATCCCCTACACCCTTACACCACCACCAGCCTGAATCGTTGATACAAGGCAGGATAGATCCATGCTTTCATGTTGTTTACACCAAATTCTGACCCTACCATCTGAATGTTGCAGCTGAAATCAAAACTCATCAGACTAGGCAACGATTTTCCAATCTTCTATTGTCCAATTTCAATGAGCCTGTGCGAATTGTAGCCTCAGTTTCCTGTTCTTAGCTGACAGGAGTGGCACCCGGTGTGGTCTTCTACTGCTGTAGCCCTGCTTCAAGGTTGAATGTGTTGTGCATTCAGAGATGGTATTCTGCATACCTTGATTGTAACACGTGGTTATTTGAGTTACTGTTGCCTTTCTATCATCTCAAACCAGTCTGCCCATTCTCCTCTGACCTCTGACATCAACGAGGCATTTTTGTCCACACAACTGCCGCTCACTGGATATTTTTTTATTGTTCGGACCATTCTCAGTAAACCCTAGAGATGGTTGTGCATGAAAATCCCAGTAGATCAGCAGTTTTTGAAATACTCAGTGGCAACAACCATGCCTAAATGCATTGAGTTGCTGCCATGTGATTGACTGATTAGCAATTTGTGTTACCAAGCAATTGAACAGGTGTATCTGATAAAGTGGCCGGTGAGTGTGTGTGTGTGTGTATATATATATATATATATATATATATATATATATATATATATAAGAATTTCTCTTCCTGATTAGAAGTCATTGTGAGATTTTTCATACATTGGATCCTATCAATTCTAGCATATGAGTGCTACTTAGTAGTTGGATCGTTATAGAGAACAAGTTTACATGTCTTAGTTGCCATCAAAAGGTGTTTGAAAAGGAAGTTTTTGTATATTTTATATGAGAGGGGTGTGCCATGCACTAAGTATGCTGAAGGTTTGTTTTCAAGAGATACTCCTGTCAGGGTCACGACATGTTGTTTAACTGTATTCTAGAAATCCTGTAGTCTTTGTAGTCTTGGACAGTCTCAAAAGATGTGAAGAAAAGAGCCACCAACAGCTTTGGGAGACCTGGGTTTATATCTGATGTAATTGCTGGTCCTATACCAATGTGTCCATCATTTCTATCTACTCTATTGGTATTTATTGGCTAGGCAGGCTTTGTGAGCAATGACAATACATTGATTTTGAGCCTAGGTGAATGTAGTTTTGAGATCTTCCCCCCATTTATGCAAGAAAGCAGTGGTGGCCCATCCATTAGGGGTGCACGGGCGCCCCCCCCCCCCCCCCCCCCACTGCCAGCCGACCCTAGATGGGCTAAGTGCGGGGCTGAATGACAGACCGCGAGACCCAGGAAGGGGGGGTGTGGGTGACCCAGAGTAGGAGCAGAAGTTGGAGGGGGGTGGTTGTTTGCCGCCCCCTCCCCCAGAAAAAAAAAACACCAGCCGCCGCTGGGGAGACTGGGAGAGTAGGGCAGGGAAAGTAAGTGGTGGACTGGGGCTTGGTCAATGCATAATAATTTAATAATTCAAATGGAGTTTTTGTACAGAATTTCCTCAACGTATCTGGTAAAGATCCAAGGTGGGAGAGAAGTCTATGGGGTTTTATGAAGTCTATTTCAGTGGGTTAAGCAGACAAGAAGTCAAGACCAGTCATTACTCTGTCCTGGTTAGAAAAATGGGCCAGTCTGAAAATGCCTTTTTGTATCAGAGCTGATATATTGAGGGTTTGAGACACTTTGAATGAACTGAGGAGAGCTCAAAGTTGGTATTGTGGGACTCAGCATGAGAGACAATGTGGTGGTGCAAAATATGTTTCAAACTGTTTGCAGAGTTAGACTAATTAAAGGATGGGAACAACAAGACAAAAACAGAATGGCACACGAGGGGGTACCGAAACACACTGATAAAACAACTAATGCCACGTACACACGAACAGACTTTCCGGCAAACTAGGTCCGACGGGATTAGTCTGTCGGACAATCCAATCGTGTGTGGGCTAGTCCGATCGTTTTTTGGGGGAAAAAAAATCAGACGGACCTAGAAATAGAACATGTTTCAAATCTGTCCGACAGACTCAAGTCCGACAGACTAAAAATCGAGAAAACCGTAAGGGAAGCTATTGGCTACTGGCTATTGAACTTCCTTTTGTTGTTCCGTTTACGTCATCACATACAAAATGAACGGACTTTCGACCGGACTTAGTCCGTTCGTGTGTCGCCAAGTCCGTTCGTTCTGAAAGTCCGTCGGACCTCTGCCGAAAATTCGTCGGGAAGACTGTCGGACCTAGTTTGCCGGAAAGTCCGGTCGTGTGTATGCGGCATAAAAGTCTATAAGGTCAAGGAAGTATACATATGCTGCATAAGTGACAGCTCCCTTGAGAGTGAAGCAATCTCTGGAAGAACAATGGGAGAAAAGCAAGGTGCGCCAAAAACTAAGTGCAGCAGAATGGTTTAATTAAAATCAGCCAAATGTCTACTCACACTTATATAAAGATCAATAGGCATGTAACAGTATAATACTGTGGTCACTCAGCGGGTCCCCGGTGGATGGTGGTATGTAGATGTTAACACGAGAGGAGAGGAACAACCGGCCAGACATTCGTCTTGGAACCAGCATGGAACACACTCGGAGTCGCATTGGAAGTGACGTCAGAACATGGAGATAACGTTTCAAAGCATCCGTCCCTTCGTCAGATCTAAATGGCTATTGATCTAAACACTAATGGATGGGACTTGATCTTGAGAGCTAGCAGGTCCTCTTCCCCAGCCAGAGGGAAACCTGATAGCAGAATCGGAGAGAAAGACTATTTAAGTCCCCTGCCCACCTGGCCACGTCACTCATTCAATTCACACACCTTATTCAATTCACACACCTCATATCAATTCACACAGTGCTCTGTGAATTGAAAATTACAAGTCCTGATAGCCTTAGCAGCTATCGGCTTATAATGCTTAATGAACTACCATGGCGCTGTCAGACAGCTCTATAAGAGACCTGCATGGCATCAACGATCTGCTGATTGCTGGTGCAATGCTTTACAGTCTCCAGCAACAAAAAATAATAAATGAACATTTTTTACCTGCAAAAACATGTACATTCATTATTTTTTGGCAAAAGGTGAACTTATCCTTTAATACCTCTATCTCCAGGAGCTTAAGATTCAGTGGGGAGGAGGAAAGGAAGGCGAGGATGGAAAAGTGGAAATGTTGGCAGGATTTTAAGAAGAAGAGGAGGTATGTCGAGGTTATGACCAATGGAGACTAAAGTGAATAAGTTTAGAGCAAAAGGAGTTCCCCTAGCGGACTTTAAAGGCACATTTTTTAAGAAAATATTTTAAAAAAAGGTATGTAAAGTAGATAACAGTTTATTAGTTACAAAAAATAATCAAGTGAATCACATAGTTACAAAGTTAAAAACAAGGAATGCATTTCCATAAATATAGAAGTTGATACCAATACATGTGCACCTGTATTGGTATCAACTTCTATATTTATGGAAATGCATTCCTTGTTTTTAACTTTGTAACTATGTGATTCACTTGATTATTTTTTGTAACTAATAAACTGTTATCTACTTTACATACCTTTTTTTAAAATATTTTCTAAAAAAATGTGCCTTTAAAGTCCGCTAGGGGAACTCCTTTTGCTCTAAACTCGAATTTAGGATGTGGCACAACAAGTAGATAATTGATCGATCAAATATTTTGTTACTAAAGTGAATAAGCAGCGATAAAGGTATAGAAAATAGAATTCACTGAGATGAGAGGTGGGGGGATGGGATGGGGGGGGGGGTGGGATATAATGTATTGGCTAGAGGAACTGTGAGGAGCAGTTTGTTGTATAGTTTTTATATTGTGTAATATGTTTGTATAAAATAAAAAAATAATAGAAAAAATAAAAAATAAAAATAAATAAATACCTCTCTCTCCAGCAGAACATACCTTTCCCTCGCTTTCCTGCTGCTCTGTTAAGCTGCCAGTGGCAAAGAAAATACCCGGTACTTCTGGAAATGGAGGAGATCGTGACTCATTTCCCTTTCTCTTCATTTGACATTGCTGGTGATTGGCTCAGTACTGTCACATGGTGGTGGGAAGAGGGTCCCCTCTCTGTGTAAATAAACAGAAAAATAAACCTTGCGCTAGATATTATTAACATGGGAGTTCCTGAATGCTGGACCAAAAAATACTTTTATTATATAGTGCACTATCCCTTTAAGTAACTATCAAAACGTGTGCAAAATATAAAAATGCAGATAATGCAGAAATGTGAAATTCCAAAATAAAAACTTAATAAATACTAATGTGCTTACTAAATTCATATAACAATGTGAACTCATAAATGTACATAAACAGTCCATAATTTCATGAGTTTTCTTCACAGTGCTCAAAACTTTCAAAAAGTGCTTCAAATGTTCATAAAGTGCTCCAGTGCATATAAAGTAATCTTCCAAACTGTGTAAATAATGGCCTCTTAGCAAACAGTAGAGTTCTCAAATTATAGAGATCAAAACAGCATGTGATAAGACTTGGGTATCCAATTCTCTCACCATCGGGTATCTCATTAAGCCAAGTGATCCGGTTAACAAGAAGCAGCTGCAGTGTCCCCACTGTTGAAATATGAATTTATTACACACTCCACATCCCCACAATGGTTTAGCCAGTTAGCATAAACATATAAAAAAGAAGCCGCATAGTGTAATAAAGTTTAAAAGGAGTTGCTTTTAATTATAAAAAATTGCGCTTATATGTATCCAAAATCAATCTCACTGTAGTATAAAGCACTGCTGCAGGACCACAAGTCAGGCTCGTGCGGATTGACATCACACACTAACTCTATCCGACGTGTTTCCCCAAAACAGGCGTCATCTGGGGTTGGATGTTCCCCTCTCTGTGTGGCCTCTGACTAGAACGATTCTAATCTTTACACACAAAATTCTTTCCTCACTCATGTCAAGTGTAACAGGGTGGTGGGGAAGAAGGGCATGCATCATGAGTAGGGATGAGCTTGATGTTCAAGTAGGGTGTTCGCCTGTTCGCTTACAGCGAACATTATGGGGCGCTCGTGGGAAATTAGAGCGCGCAGGACGCCCCATAATGCACTGCGAGATTGCTGTATGATGATTGGCCAACGCATGAACCTGACATGCATGCATTGGCCAATCACAGCGTGCTCTGCTGAGAGAGCCATAATTGGCCAAAGGCAGGGTTCCTTTGGCCAATCATGGCTCAGGGGGACTAAGTCCACGTCCCACACTATATAAGGCTGCTTACATAGTGGCCTTGTGTAGTGTTGGTGGCGTGGACGGAGAGATAGCTTGAGTTAGATTAAGAAGGCAGGAGGCAGGTTATTTAGTTAGTGGCAGTGTATTTGATATATATATATATACAGTCAGTCTAGTAAATATATATAAATATATATATATATACACAGTATATATATATATATATATATATATATATATACTCTGCATTCAGTGTAGCCTATATATACAGTGCATTCAGAGGTGTATAGGTTCTAATACACTTCAGGTGGTGTACACAGTATATAATACAGGATGTACAGTTTCTAATACACTTCTGGTGGTGTACACAGTATATAATACAGTGCAGCCATTGTACAGTTTCTAAGACAGTGCAGGTGGTGTACACAGTATATAATACAGTGTGTACAGTTTCTAATACACTTCAGGTGGTGTACACAGTATATAATACAGTTCAGCCATTGTACAGTTTCTAATACAGTGCTGGCGGTGTACACAGTATATCATACAGTGTAGACAGTTTCTAATACACTTCAGGCGGTGTATTAACCTCAGAACACCCAATAAGGAGATAGTATGCGACAGGTCTAAACTACGTAGCATGTTCACCAATGTTAGGAGTCTGGCAGACAAGATGGGAGAACTAAAGCTACTGTTGTTCGAGGAGGAATTTGATTTTGTAGGAATTTCAGAGACTTGGTTCAACAGCTCTCATGACTGGCTGGCAACCATTCAAGGGTATTCCCTATATCGCAGGGATAGAGAGGGCAAAAAAAAGGGGGGGGGGGGGTATGCCTGTATATCAAGAATGATGTACAAGTGAATGTGAGAGATCACAAAGGGAGCAAGGGAGGAGGTGGAATCCTTATGAGTAGAGCTACAAAGGGAGGAAACTAAGGGGAATGTAGTACTGGGAGTATGCTATAGGCCCCCTAACCAGAGGGAGGAGGCGGAGGCAGACCTCCTATCACAATTTGGATTAGCAGCAAGGATAGGAAGTGTCATCATAATGGGGGATTTTATTTATCCAGACATAGACTGGGCGGAAGGAACCAGCTCTAAAACTCGCCATTTCCTAAATGTCTTGCAGGACAATTTCATAGGTCAGATGGTAAACACACCAACTAGAAACAAAGCGTTATTAGACCTACTGATTACCAACAATACAGACCTGATCACGAATGTGGAAATACAGGACAATTTAGGAAACAGCAATCACAGGTCAATTAGTTTTAGTATAAATCACACAAATAGGAAACAAAAGGGGAATACAAAGACACTGAATTTCAAAGAAACCAACTTCCCTAAACTACGAGCCTTGCTAGAAGATATTAAATGGGATAAAATCCTAGGAACAAAGAACATAGAGGAAAAATGGATGTGCTTTAATGACATGGCACCTGGAGCATGCCATCCAGTTCTGGGCACCAGTCATCAGAAGGAATGTGCTGGATATGGAGAGGGTCCAGAGAAGGGCAACAAAGCTAATAAAGGGACTGGAGGACCTTAGTTATGAGGAAAGGTTACGAGCACTGAACTTATGCTCTCTGGAGAAGAGACGCTTGAGAGGGGATATGATTTCAACGTACAAATACTGTACTGATGACCCCACAATAGGGATAAAACTTTTCCGCGAAAGGGAATTTAATAAGACATGCGGCCATTCACTAAAATTAGAAGAAAAGCGGTTTTACCTTAAACTGCGTACAGGGTTCTTTACTGTAAGAGCGGTGAATTCTCTTCCACAGGCAGTGGTTTCAGCAGGGAGCATCGATAATTTCAAAAAACTATTAGATAAGCACCTAAACGACCACAACATACAGGGATATACAATGTAATACTGACATTAAATCACACACATAGGTCAAACTTGATTAACTTGTGTCTTTTTTTGGCCTTGCCAACTATGTATACTATGGAAAGCCACCAAGGAGAGGCGGACGCTCACAGGCCACGAAAAGAGGGCAAGCAGCCTTTGTGTCTACAGTCAACATTGGTGGTCGTGGACATGGTGCGTCCGCTGCAGGTGGCCGTGGGGCACTCTTGTCCATTTTTTCTGCTGCTGGTCGTGTTATTGAGCCACAACATGCAGAAGAGTTGGTGGAGTGGATAACTAAGCCGTCCTCATCCTCCTAATCCTCCGTCACCCAGTCTCAGAGTAGTTTGCCTTCCAACGCAGCTGCCAAAGCAGCCTATTCCGCCGGCTCCTTGTCCACAGTCACTCCTTTTGTAGCCCCACCATTATGCACGGAGGAGTCCCCAGAATTATTCGACCGGTTTCAAGGCTCCAATGTTGGTTCCCAGATTGAGGAAGGGAGTGACATGAGCCTAGAGAGAGGGGGTGCCACAGAAGGACCAGAAACTGGCAGTCATGTTCCCCCAGCTGCAGCGTACTGCCAAGTTTGCTCCAGTGACGAGGAGGGAGGGGATGATGAGGTCACTGACTGTACTTGAGTGCCTGAGAGAAGAGAGGAGGAAAGTGAGGAGGAAGAGGAGGCACAACTCCAACGAGACAGGATGTCCCCAGGGGGCAGCTTAAGGGCAGCCACCCTATTGCATCACACCACAGAGCTCCACAGGTACAGGATGTTGCTGACTCCCCGCTGACATTTAAAAGTTCCTGTTTGCAACCTATGTCTGAAGCGGATCAAGCATGGCCAGAACAGCAGCTGCTTGGGCACCACATGCTTGACCAGACATATGATGACCTGCCATGCAATTCGTTGGCAACAGCACTTGAAAGACCCACATCATAGAAAAATGTGGACTTCTCCTTGCTCCTCATCTGGGATCTCCAACCCTACTATACCTCCAGTCCTTTCAAAAACCTGCACTGAGAGGAATGAAGGTATAACAATAGGTGTCACAAGTACTTGCAGCCAATCTGCTAGCAGTACACCACCAATTGATTTCAGCAGGCAAATTTCCCTACCCCAGTTGCTGAACCATAAAAATAAATTTGGTCCCAGCCATCCACATGCTCAGGGTCTAAATGCTAGCTTGGCCAAATTGCTAGCACTGCAACTTCTGCCTTTTTTCGGCTGGTAGACTCTGCCCCCATTGGTGAATTTGTGGAATTTGCTGTACCACAGTGGCAGGTTCCAAAACAGCATTTTGTTGCACGTAAGGCCATTCCGGTTCTCTACCGGCATGTGAAGGGCAATGTTTTGGCCTCGTTGGACAGGGTGGTCAGCAGTAAGGTTCATATTACGGCTGACTCATGGTCCAGCAGGCATGGGCAGGGACGTTACCTTTCCTTCACAGGGCACTGGGTAACTCTGCTGGCAGCTGGGAAGGATGCAGGACAGGGTTCGGTGTCATCTGTATGCTCCCCTCCCTCCTCTTCTTCCTCTATGGCCCCTTCTGCAGAATTGTCCTCTGAACCAGCAGTGCTTCCTAAGCGCTCAAGGGGCCACGCAAGCAGTCAGGCTAAAAGATGCCATGCGGTGCTTGAAATGGTCTGCCTAGGGGACAGGAGCCACACTGGGGCAGAGATTCTGTCAGCTTTGCAGGGGCAGGCTCAGAGGTGGTTGACGCCACGCCAGCTTCAGCCAGGAATGGTTTTATGCGACAATGGACGAGCCCTGCTGATGTCATTGCGTTACCCACAAACTTCAATTTTAAGCACTTGATCCACTTTCTAAATGTGAGTGTTTCCAATTTTCTTTTAATAAACGCTTGAGAGGATTTGGTCTGACAAGTTGGAGCTCCCATAGCCTTGTTGACTCACTGAGCATATGCCCATTTCAGTCCTCTCACTACGGTAAGCCTCCTCACTAACCGATGGTGGTTCTATTGTCTGTGTCCTTACCTCAACATTGATGTTACGTGGAATCCCACTTCTAGTTACACAGTTTGTTTTCACCATTTATTTAAAGACTGCTATGTTTATGTTTTAAAACAACTTTTGTATGTGGGCACATGGACTTTAGTTTGGGTATGAATTTCACATCTCATTTTCATTATTATTAGTTTTTGTGGTCATTGCACAGTGTACATTAGTTTGTATACATATGTACTTCACTGTTTTGAGCGGTGCACATAATTTCACTTTTTACTTATGCGACAATGGCACCAACCTTCTCTCTGCCCTCAAACAGGGAAACTTGACCCATGTTCCATGTTTGGCACACATCCTGAATTTGGTGGTGCAGTGTTTCTTTACCAGGTACCTAGGCTTACAAGATCCCCTGAGGCAGGCCAGAAAAGTCTGTGGTCATTTCCGCTGGTCATACAATGCCAGTGCTCAGCTGGTTGACATTCAAAGGGAATGCAACCTGCCCACTAACCGCCTCATTTGTGACATGCCCACTAGGTGAAAATCAAAATTGGCAATGCTGCAGTGGCTGCACATACAGCAGAGGGCCATCAATGAGTACCTGTGTGAGTATGGCACTAGAACAGGGTCAGGGGAGCTTGGTTTATTTTCGCCATGCCAGTGGCTACTGATCAAGGATGCATTCACTGTCCTGTCATCATTTGAGGAGACCACAAGGATGGTAAGCAGCAACAATGCATGCATCAGTGACACTGTCCCTCTAGTCTTCCTGTTGGAGCACACGCTTCAGGGAATCATGGACAGGGCATTTGAGGCAGAACAGCTGGAGGAAGAGGAGGACTTCCTTTCCTCTCAAGGCCCCCTTTGTCCAGATAGCATTCCTGCGGGGCTGCCAAACACACAGGAAGAAGAAGAGGATTGTGTCAGCATGGGTGTAGAGGATAACATGCAGCAGTCTTCAAGGGATGGTTTTCAGTCCCCAGAAACCTAAGGAGTTGTACGTGGCTGGGAGGAGGTAGTTACGGATAATGTGATCCTTAGTGACCCAGAGGACTCAGAATCTACTGCCTCTGCAAACTTACGCTGCATGGCCTCCCTGATTCTGCAAAGCCTGCGAAAGAACCCTAGGATTCGTAATATCAAGAAGAGGGATCATTACTGTCTGGCAACCCCTCTTGATCCACATTACAACGGTAAAGTTGCAGAACTCATCCTGTCTCCACAGAGGTAGCAGAGGATGAAACTTCTTTAGGAGGCCTTGAAGAAAACTTTGTGTAAAGCATTTCCAGACCCTGGGAGGTTACCATTTGCTGGTGCTGGACAACATGTTTCTGAGGCTTTGTTCGGTCAGAGGAAGAGCTGTGAAGAAGGTGGCCGGCTGACCGATGCCTTTAAACTATTTTTCAGTCATCGGTGCCAAGGTCTGATAGGTTTAAGCAACCATTGCCAGTGTCTGCATTATATGGTGCAGGAATATCTAGGGGCAAGAGCAGACTTGGAGACCTTTCCAACAGAGCATGCACTGGGTTACTGAGTCTTGAGGCTGGACCACTGGCCAGAACTTGCTCAATATGCAATCGAGCTACTGGCCTGTCCTGCATCCAGTGTGCTTTCTGAACGTACATTCAGTGCTGCTGAAGGGTTTGTAATGGATCAAAGAGTGCGCCTGTCCACAGAATCCGCAAATAGGCTCACATTTATAAAAATGAATCAGTCCTGGATCAGCAGCTATCAAGCACCTGATGCTGATGTAACTGATTGAATTTGCTATGGATCTGGGGTCCCTTGAAGACTGCCTATGCTGCCTATCCTATTCCTCCTGAATCTTGATGATGCTAGCTTCCAACAATATTTTTGGTTTAGGGCACCACCACCATCACCCAAGACCAAATATCTCTGCCCTGTTTAACAGGGGCATGTAATTACAATTTCTGATATAATATTTAACAGCAGGGCCCGTTCCTGCACCCAACAAGAGTAACTGTGAGGGGTTACAGTGTTGTGACACCACCACCACCACCACCCAAGGCCCAATTTTTCTGCCCCTGTTTAACAGGGGCATGTAATTCCATTTTTTGAAATAATATTTAACAGCAGGGCCTGTTCCTGCACCCAACAAAAGTAACTGTGAGGGGTTACAGTGTTCTGGCACCACCAACACCCATGGTCGAATTTTTCTGCAGAGTATGTAGTGCAGGCCGTATAGTATATATACTGCAGTTCAGAGTATATAGCGACTGGGGGGCCTGGGGGATCCCCACACCATTTGTTTTTTCATTTTGCCGTTTTTTTCAATGATTTTTTATGTATATTGCTGGGATCCGGTAATACATTACAGCCGCGAGCAGTTTTAAATGACATTTTTTCCTTTAGAAATGTAATTTTGCTGCGGCACTGTTATGAACATGGTAAAGATGTGCTACGTTACAGGCAGACCGAGGGGACCCCCAGGCACGATATTTAAAGGAATATTTTGTTTTTATTGTTTCAGTTTAAGCATTATTAAAATCCCTACTCCTAAAAATACTAACATTTTTAAAACTTTTTTTTGTATTGATACATGTCCCCTGGGACTGTACCCAGGTCCCCATACACTTTTTATGGCAATAATTTGCATATAAGCTAATAAAATGAGCACTTTAGATTTTTCATGTCCGTATCCCATAGACTTTAACTGTGTTTGCGTGTTTGTACAAATTTTTTGCCTGTTTTGCTGCGAACCAATCCCTAATCATGAGTGGAATAAAAAGGCCGGCACTGAAATTCACCTAAGAATGCTGCTTACATGGCTATTATGCTGGCTCACTGACTTGACAATATTTTCTAAGTTAATGACCCCGAAGAAATAATATGCAGGTCAACAAATACAGAGAAAAGTGCTTACTACCTGTACTAGTCAATAATTGGAATTATTTAAACCAGAGGATCAGCATGAAAGCTGGGCAACAAGCATTTTCAGAAGGATAGAAGAGCAATGGCAGTTTAAATATTTCCCCCATTACACTTTTCCTTTAATAGTACTGTACAGTAATTTTATCAGCTGTACACAGATAAGAACTTTAACATAGTTTTGTATTTTTTATATTTGCCTTCTCATAAGTCCATTTTTAGTTTATGGGACTTACTTTCTTCCAGCTGCCAGGATAGACTGTAAATCAATTGCGTTTCTTTATAAAGTGAACAGGCTGGGAGGGGCAGAAGGGAAAATGCTTCACAGATAGTGACTTATTTAACCCATTGGGGATGCAACTTTGCATTGTTTTTTTTTTTTTTTTAATTTAAACAAACAAAACGTGATTTTTTGATTGGTCACTATGAATTTTTTTTGCAGTTATTGTTTGCTTCTAAACTAACCATACCCTAAGTTCAGAAAAGCAGAAGCTCTTTTTTTTTAAAATCATGGCTGGCTGGGTAGGGGCAAGAAGACTGAGTACCAGCCACCACTGCCTATACCTCTAAGTCATTATCTGAGAACATTGCAGCGGTAGAAGGATCATCTAACCAGCAAGATAAAATATTGAAATTTACGGGGACACCCCCTTTTGGCATAAGTGGCTTCATAAAGAGCAAAAAATAGCAGGAGGCTTACAAGAGTTCTCTTATGCAATTTACATATGTATTTTACATTCACATCAGTGCCTGCCCTCAAGGAGCTTACGATCTAAGATCCATAACTCACATTCATAGGCTAGAACCAATTTATACAAGGATCCAATCTACCTACAGGCATGTCTTTGGAGTGTGGGAGAAAACACATGCATTCACAGGGAGATCATGCAGGAAGTGTCATGGTTGGGATTCGAACCTATGACCCTAGTGCAGCTAGGCGGAAATGCTAACCATTTAGCCACTGTGCTGCCACTTTTCAAAACATGAGGCTGCATTAGTTGCATTTTTCCTTTGTTTTCACTTGGTGATCCTGGCAAAAATCCTGTTCTAGGATAACAACACTTACTCACTGTACTATATCAATGGAGGAGCCATGTTGTCATCTTACAACAGAAAGTGTAATAGGGCTACAGAACACCTTCCCTTCTCCTCCATCTCCATAACTTTAGGAAGTGTTCTGTAGTCCCAACACACTTCCAGTAATAGGGTAACAATACTCACTCACTGTACTGTATCTATGGAGGAGTAGTGTTGTTGCTAACTGATAACACTCAGCACAGGCATTGAGCACAGAATGTGCCAGCTCTCTAGTATTCCTCACTTAGAGAGTTGTCACCCTTAGAGGTGCCCCATTGGAAGATTTATGTTTATCTCTATATTTTCCATCACTTTCTGCCTTGGTGACTATGATCAGCAAGAAAAATAGAGAGTGTAAATCTTCCTTGCGGGGACACGGAAAGTAAAAAAATCCTTCCCTACGCTATTAAAAAAAAGAAATATCTTTGACCTTAGATGCACTTTAAGCTGTATAGATCATTGAAGGAGTCTTTAGGTCACTTATGATGGTCAGTGTATTTAGGAAAGTTCTCCTTCATAGCCTTCTATAGAGAAGAATTGTGACCTATATAGACAGAATACAGCTGCCCTACTGAAAAGATGGATGACATCTCTTCCAGGGATATTTACATCAACTAGAGCAGAGATGTCAATCTGGCGGCCCTCCAGCTGTTGCGTAATTACAAATCCCATCATGCCTCTGCTGTGGGAGTCATGCTTGTAACTGTCAGCCTTGCAATGCCTTATGGAACTCGTAGTTCCACAACAGCTGGAGAGCCACCAGTTTGACACCTGTGAACTAGAGCAACAAATTATGCAAATGAAACATTTCAAGAGTGACCAAGGTCAGTAATACTTCTGTAATATCATTTAACGTATATGACCCTTCGTTGTATTTAATTTGTCAACCCAGTGCAAGGAAAGGAGATAAAATGGTTGTTCAGTGATCTGGCTAGATCTCAGCGTCTCTATTTTACGGTACAGTGGGTAAAATAAGTATTTGATCCCCTGCAGATTTTGTTTGACCACTTACAAAGAAATGAAGGGTCTATCATTTTTATCATAGGTGTATTTTAAATGATAGAGACAGAATATCAACCAAAATTCCAGAAAAAACACAAATGTAATAAATTTAGTTGCAGTTCAGTGAGTAAAATAAGTGTAGCACCCTGGGGTTTAGTCAGGAGCTCCTTACAAATTTACTTGCCAGGAATAGTTATCTTGGTCAGTTGATAGAGATAGATTTCTCAGAAAGTTTGGCCTTGTTGCACTTTTCTCTTCTACCACTAGGTGGCTGGGTGCTTGGTGGTACTAGATATGAGAAGGTCAGGTTATGAGTATATGGGTTATCTCAGCCAATCGGCAGGAGTTTTCTTGAATACCTTGGCCTGCTGGGAGAACCTATATATTCGGGGGAGGTCAGGTGATCTATGTTCTGTGCCACTTGGATGACTGTCTGGGTGGACATGTGTCGGCTGCTAGGCCAGAAATTGGGTCTATCCTGGGGGCATCTGGCGGCCAGGCGGTGTGCCCTATCCAGAAGTAAGGGTTGGGATTACGGCTTGCAGTCCAACCAAAAGTGACGGTTCTGCCGGCTGGAGAACCTGTCAATGGTCGGAGATAGAAGGGAAGTTGTCGCCACAATGATGGGACCAACCACCTTTACCGGGGACCACAGTGAGTAACTGAAGCAAGTACCGGAGCCATATTCTCACTAAAGGGCACGGTGGAGAATTGAGAAACTTCAGGCAGTGATCAAGCCAGGGACCCAACCCGCGGAGGAGACGCTTACAGAGCAGCCTTGTGTGTCAAGCCGGTTAGCAGGGGTGAAGCTTGAGAAGTATAAAGCTAGGGACCCAGCAGGGAAGAGTGGGTGACGCTTGAGGGGATACCACCGCAAACCTTGGAGGAGCTCAAGGGATTTAGAGTCAGTGAATCAGTGGGTCTACTGAGAGACCGGGAGCTTAGTGTTGAAGAACTACAAGAGGTAGTTGTAGTGAAGCTGAAAGGACTGTTACGTTTGAGTTAGGAGCTGTTAAAGACTGTTGCCATAGGAGACAGTAATCCTGCAAGTGCAGATGTGGCTTCTTGCTGGGGCCTTTCCCTGTACGGCTGTTCTCTTATTGAATCTCGGAGTCTGCCAATTGAATTTGCAACTATCTAAGGGTGTCCTGGCCCTAACCCTCTTTCCCCCGAAAATACAAAAAGGACTCTTAAGAGAAATAAAAAAGCTCTTTTACATTCAAGAATGTCTGGCGCAGAAATAACTTTGTCCATCTTGCACCCACCATGCCTCAAAACCCACCACATACAGAAGGATGTCAGCTATCTTTGGCCTGGAAAGTTCTCATTAAACTGGACAAGGCCAGAGACCTTGCTACATAAGTATTTGATCCCTAAGCAAAACATGACTTAGTACTTGGCAGAGAAACCATTGTTGGAAAACACAGCGGTAAGACGTTTCTTGTAGTTGGTTACCATGTTTGCACACATCTTAGAAGGGATTTTGGTCCACTCTTTTTTACAGATCTTCTCTAGATCCTTGGCAACTTGACGTTTCAGCTCCCTTCATAAATTTTCTATAGGATTAAAGTCTGGAGACTAGGGATGAGCCGAACACCCCCGGTTCGGTTCGCACAAGAACCTGCGAACGGACCGAAAATTTGCACGAACATTAGAACCCCATTGAAGTCTATGGGACTCGAACGTTCAAAATCAAAAGTGCTAATTTTAAAGGCTAATTTGCATGGTATTGTCCTAAAAAGGGTTTGGGGACCCGGGTCCTGCCCCAGGGTACATGTATCAATGCAAAAAAAAGTTTTAAAAACGGTCGTTTTTTTCGGGAGCAGTGATTTTAATGATGCTTAAAGTGAAAAATAAGTGAAATATTCCTTTATATATCGTATCTGGGGGGTGTCTATAGTATGCCTGTAAAGTGGCACGTGCTTAGAACAGTCCCTGCACAAAATGACATTTTTAAAGGAATAAAAGTCATTTAAAACTGCTTACGGCTTTAATGTAATGTCCGGTCCCGGTAATATGGATGAAAATCAGTGAGACAAACGGTATGGGTACCCCCCCCCAGTCCATTACCAGGCCCTTTGGGTCTTGTATGGATATTAAGGGGAACCGCTCACCCAAATTAAAAACAGGAAAGGCGTGGGGCCCCAGGCCCTCTAAACAGCAGTATACAGGCGGTGCAAACAAGACAGGGAGTGTAGGTTTGTTGTTAAGTAGAATCTGTTTGTAATTTTGAACTGGTACATTTTTAAAGTGTATCTCCAGCCAAAAAATCTATTTTTAAGCTTTTTGGAAAACATAGGGAAGGGTTATCACCTCTGTGACATTTGTTTTGCTGTCTGTGCACCTCTTCAGAAGATTTTACCTCACTTTCTGTCCCAATGACAAATGTTTTTTGACAATTTGGGGTTTTTAGTGAAACAAGGATTTGGTTTCTTGTGACTGTAAATGATCCCTTAAAGACTGATGCTGATGCTGAGTGCCAGGCTCTACCTCCATGCTGACAAATCCTCCTCTTCCTCCTCCTCCTCTTCTTGTGTGATCGGCGGGCACGCAGGAACACTGCCTGGATAAAGGGGGCCTTGAGAGCTAAGGAAATCCTCCTCTTCCTGCCTCTGTTCTGCCTCAAGTGTCCTGTCCATTATTCCACGCAACGTGTGGTCCAACAGGTGGACAAGGGGGACAGTGTCACTGATGCATGCACTGTCACTGCTCACCATCCTCGTGGCCTCCTCAAATGGTGACAGGACAGTGCATGCATCCCTGATCATGGCCCACTGGCGTGGTGAAAAAAAAAACAAGCTCCCCTGACCCTGTCCTGGTGCCATAGTCGCACAGGTACTCATTGATGGCCCTCTGCTGCATGTGCAGCCACTGCAGCATGGCCAACGTTGAGTTCCACCTGGTGGGCATGTCACAGATTAGGCGGTTCTTGGGCAGGTTAAATTCCTTTTGGAGGTCAGCCAGCCGAGCACTGGCATTATATGACCTGCGGAAATGCACAGACTTTCCTGGCCTGCCTCAGGACATCCTGTAAGCCTGGGTACCTGCCCAAGAACCACTGCAATACCAAGTTAAGGACATGAGCCAAACAGGGCACATGGGTCAGTTGTCCCTGTCGGAGGGCGGAGAGGAGGTTGGTGCCATTGTCGCAAACCACCATACCTGCCTTAAGCTGGCGTGGCATCAACCACCTCTGAACCTGCCCTTGTAGAGCTGACAGAATCTCTTCCCCAGTGTGGCTCCTGTCCCCCAAGCACACCAGCTCAAACACCACATGGCATCTTTTGGCCTGCGTGCTTGTGTAGCCCCTTGAACGCCTACGGAGCACCGCTGGTTCCGAAGTCAAATCAGCACAGGAAGAGGCCATGGAGGAAGAAGAAGAGGAGGGGGTGGAGGAGAGAGGTGTGGCAGAATCACCACTAGTAGTATTTTGGAGGCGTGGTGGCAGAACAACCTCCAACACTACTGCACCCTGTCCTGCATCCTTCCCAGCTGCCAGAAGAGTCACCCAGTGCGCGGTGAAAGATAGGTAACGTCCCTGTCCATGCCTGCTGGACCATGAGTCAGTGGTAATATGCAGTCAGTGTGCTGCCCTTAAGCTGGCCCCTGGAGGGCATCCTGCCTCGTTGGTGATGTGCCTCCTCCTCCTCCTCTCTCCTATCAGGCACCCATGTGGAGTCAGTGACCTCATCATCACTGGAGCAAAGCTGGCAGTATGCTGCAGCTGGGGGAACATGACTGCCAGATTGCTGTCCTTCTTGGGCACCCCCTCTCTCTGGGCTCATGTTACTGCCTTCCTCTAGCTGTGTACCATCATCGGAGTCTTCAAAACGCTGGGCATCCCCCTGGAGCATGTACCCGACACTGTAGTCAAACAGTTCGGGGGACTCCTCAGGAAGACATGGTGGGGCTAGGGAAGAAGTGACTGATGCCATTGAGCCGAGGGAAGAGGCCGTGTTGGCAGCTGTTTTGCCAGACAAAGTACCCTGAGCCTGGATGAGAGAGGATGAGGAGGATGAGGACGGCTTGGTCATCCACTCTACCAAGTCTTCCGCATGTTGCGGCTCAACGTGGCCAGCTGCCGAAAAAAAGGACAAGCGTGTCCCACAGCCACGTGCTGATGAGGATGCACAGTCTCCACGACCAGCACTGTTGCCTCTAGACACAGTGCCTGCTTGCCCTCTTTTATTGGCTTGTGACTGTCTGCCTCTCCTTGTTGGCCTTCCAGACATACTAATGGCCTGCAGTGAGATGTAGCTGCACAAAGCTGGAATGTATATATATATATATACTGATACTGCAGCTAGCAGAATCAACTGCCTGCCTGTAGTATTATTAGTATGAGAACACCACTAATTTTCTTCAGGTAGCTTTAGGTGCACACTGTGCAGAGGACACAGTGCACTAACTGTAAATACTGTAGCTGCCTGCCTGTGGTATTAATAGGAGCAGAACAACTGCAATTGTCTCCAGGTAGCTTTAGGTGCACACTGTGCAGAGGACGCACTACACTAACTGTAAATACTGTAGCTGCCTGCCTGTGGTATTAATAGGATCAGAAGAACACCACTAATTTTCTTCAGGTAGCTTTAGGTACACACTGTGCAGAGGACGCACTACACTAACTTGTAAATACTGCAGCTGCCTGCGGTACTGTACTAATAAGATCAGCAGAGCACCACTAATTTTCTTCAGGTAGCTTTAGGTGCACGCTGTGCAGAGGATGCACTACACTAACTTGTAAATACTGCAGCTGCCTGCGGTACTGTACTAATAGGATCAGAAGAACGCCACTAATTTTCTTCAGGTAGCTTTAGGTGCACACTGTGCAGAGGACGCACTACATTAACTTGTAAATATTGCAGCTGCCTGCGGTACTGTACTAATACGATCAGAAGAACACCACAAATTTTCTTCAGGTAGCTTTAGGTGCACACTGTGCAGAGGGCGCACTACACTAACTGTAAATACTATAGCTAATAGGTCTAATAGGATCAGAAGAACACCAGCAATTTTCTTCAGGTAGCTGTAAATACTGTAAAAACACCTGCCTGCCTGTCAGTAGTAGGAAGAGAATAACAGGAACGGATCTAGCTAAACTGAATACAGTGTATATATGTATATATATATATATATATATATATATATATATATATATATATATATATATATACATACATACATACATACAACACCTAGGATGTATATATATATATATATATATATATATATATATATATATAATACACTGTAAGTGTAGCTAACTGACTGTCCTGCCTACTCTATCTAACTTAAATCAAATGACACTGTCTCTCTGTCTATCTCTCAACGCCGGTACACACTACACAGGGCTGCCGTGCAGGAGGCCTTATATAGTGTGGGGCGTGTACTAAACCCCCTGAGCCATAATTGGCCAAAGCCACCCTGGCTTTGGCCAGTTACGGCTCTCTGTACAGACGGCGCTGTGATTGGCCAAGCATGCGGGTCATAGTGCATGCTTGGCCAATCATCAGCTAGCAATGCACTGCGATGCCACAGTGAATTATGGGCCGTGACGCGCCACTCCGAATATTGTTCGGAATTCGGCGAACGACCGAACAGGCAATGTTTGAGTCGAACGTGCGTTCGATTCGAACCCGAAGCTCATCCCTACTGGAGACTGGCTAGGCCACTCCATGACCCTAATGTGCTTTTTCTTGAGCCACTTCTTTTTTGCCTTGGCGGTATGTTTTGGGTCATTGTCATGCTGAAAGACCCATCCATGACCCACCTTCAGTGTTCTGGCTAAGGGATGAAGGTTCTCATCCAAGACTTGGGGATGGTGTTCTTAGGGTCATAGTCAGCATACTTTAATAGCTCAATAATGCAGTGCCCCCACATTATCAGTATTAAAGTGCATCATATATCTATATAAATGTAAACATATACAATTATAATTAATCATATGCAAATAAAGTGCCAGAGCATTAGTGCTAACATAAAAAGTTCAATCTAGTGCCAAAATCAACAGATATGGCATAGCTAGATACACTATATTGCCAAAAGTATTGGTACGCCTGCCTTTACATGAACTTAATTTAATGGCATCCCAGTCTTAGTCCGTAGGGTTCAATAGTGAGTTGGCCCACCCTTTGCAGCTATAACAGCTTCAACTCTTCTGGAAAAGCTGTCCACAAGGTTTAGGAGTGTGTCTATGGGAATGTTTGACCATTCTTACAGAAGCGCATTTGTGAGGCCAGGCACTGATGTTGGATGAGAAGGCCTGGCTTCTGCTCAAACTCATCCCAAAGGTGTTCTGTCTTGTTGAGGTAATGACTCTGTGCTGGCCAGACAAGTTCCTCCACCCCAAACTCGCTTATCCATGTCTTTATGGACCTTGCTTTATGCACTGGTGCGCAGTCATGTTGGAACAGGAAGGGGCCATCCCCAAACTGTTCCCATAAAGTTGAGAGCTTGAAATTGCCCAACATGTCTTGGTATGCTGGAGCTGTAATAGTTCCCTTCACTGAAACTAAGGTACCAAGCCCAACCCCTGAAAAACAACCCTACATAATCCCTTCTCCACCAAATGATTTGGACCAGTGCACAAACAAAGGTCCATAAAGACGTGGATGAGTGAGTTTGGGGTGGAGGAACGTGACTGGCCTGACCTCAACCCGATAGTACACTTTTGGGATGAATTAGAGTGCAGAATGTGAGCCAGGCCTTCTCGTCCAACATCAGTGTCTGACCTCACAAATGCGATTCTGGAAGAATGGTCAAACATTCTTATAGACATACTACTAAACCTTGTGGACTGCCTTCCCAGAAGAGTTGAAGCTTTTATAGCTGCAAAGGGTGGGCCAACTCAATATTGAACCCTACGGACTAAGACTGGGATGCCATTACAGTTCATGTGCATGTAAAGACACGCGTCCGAATAGTTTTGGCGATATAGTGTATTTAGTAGCAGAAGCAGAGAGTAGTCCCAATGCCTGTGATAAAGATGGTGCTACAGCTACACACGTAACTTCTGTTCAGATGATGCTCCAAGTGATCAATTAACAGGGCTCCACCACCATGCAAAAGATGGGTGCTTACCAGACACAGAGACCTCTGTTACAAGGTCTGACCACACATCAGTGAGCAAAGCCCTCCACTACGGGCATAGAGATATGGCTCCCTTCAAAGGATCTGAGTGACAGACAAATCATCAGATAGATATCCAGGACGTACAGCCGGTGAGATATCAGATACCATACATCAGACAGGCGTATATGGAGAGAGGAAGACAATCGCTTTTTGCACAATTTCCAACAAGAGCATGCTTTAATAAAATGGTAATCTACTTACAGGTACAGTGGGGACGGAAAGTATTCAGACCCCCTTGAATTTTTCACTCTTTGTTATATTGCAGCCATTTGCTAAAATCATTTAAGTTCATTTTTGTTCCTCATTAATGTACAGACAGCACCCCATATTGACAGAAAAACACAGAATTGTTGACATTTTTGTAGATTTATTAAAAAAGAAAAACTGAAATATCACATGGTCCTAAGTATTCAGTCCCTTTGCTGTCACACTCATATATTTAACTCAGGTGCTGTCCATTTCTTCTGATCATTCTTGAGATGGTTCTACACCTTCATTTGAGTCCAGCTGTGTTTGATTATACTGATTGGACTTGATTAGGAAAGCCACACACCTGTCTATATAAGACCTTACAGCTCACAGTGCATGTCAGAGCAAATGAGAATCATGAGGTCAAATGAACTGCCTGAAGAGCTCAGAGACTGAATTGTGGCAAGGCACAGATCTAGCCAAGGTTACAAAAAATTTCTGCTGCGCTTAAGGTTCCTAAGAGATCAGTTGCCTCCATAATCCTTAAATGGAAGACGTTTGGGACGACCAGAACCCATCCTAGAGCTGGCCATCCGTCCAAACTAAGCTATCGGGGGAGAAGAGCCTCGGTGAGAGAGATAAAAAAGAACCCAAAGATCACTGTGGCTGAGCTCCAGAGATGCAGTCGGGAGATGGGAGAAAGTTGTAGAAAGTCAACCATCACTGCAGCCGTCCACCAGTCGGGGCTTTATGGCAGAGTGGCCCGACGGAAGCCTCTCCTCAGTGCAAGACACATGAAAGCCCGCTAAAAAACACCTGGAGGACTCCAAGATGGTGAGAAATAAGATTCTTTGGTCTGATGAGACCAACATAGAACTTAATTCTAAGCCTTAATTCTAAGAACTTTTTGGCCTAATTCTAAGCCTTAATTCTAAGTGGTATGTGTGGAGAGGCACTGCTCATCACCTGTCCAATACAGTCCCAACAGTGAAGCATGGTGGTGGCAGCATCATGCTGTGGGGGTGTTTTTCAGCTGCAGGGACAGGACGACTGGTTGCAATCGAGGGAAAGATAAAGTTTGAAGAAGATGAAGATCAAGTACAGGGATATCCTGGACGAAAACCTTCTCCAGAGTGCTCAGGACCTCTGTCTTGTTGGAAGGTAAACCTTCGGCCCAGTCTATGACCCTAAGCACACAGCTAAAATAATGAAGGAGTGGCTTCACAACAACTCCCTGACTGTTCTTGAATGGCCCAGCCAGAGCCCTGACTTAAACTCAATTGAGCATCTCTGGAGAGACCTAAAAATGGCTGCCCACCAACATTTACCATCCAACCTGACAGAACTGGAGAGGATCTGCAAGGAAGAATGGCAGAGGATCCCCAAATCCAGGTGTGAAAAACTTGTTGCATCTTTCCCAAAAAAGAAGGGGATATTTGCGCTAACCACTATATAATAATAAATATATACAAAAATATATATGTGCACAAGTGATATGACTAAATAAAGCGTAAGTAAATGCTGCACCTCTATAGGTCAAATACCAAAACCTAAAACCAATATTAAGAAAGAAAAAGATACGCAAAGAAACCGCTACAAATAATGATGAATATTGTTGTGAACAGATTCTCTAAAACATAATAATGTGAAAAATTGAATGGTGCATCAAAAACAAATAGTCCATGTGATATAAAAAATAAATGAATAAAACCAAAAGTTAATTCATCAAAAACAGAAAATCCCAAAATGATTCTTCAAAATTTAAGAGATGTAAAAGTCCTTCACTTAATCTCAGAAAGCAGGACACAAATTCATTCGAATCATCTGGAATATGGAGCATAAAATGCAAATACAAACTGCTTACCAGATCTGTTGGATCTCCAATAATAGAGATCAGAAGCGCTTGTGCATTAGCCTGCCGACAGGTGAACTCACAGTGATTGAAAGCAGAGAGGAATCCACCTGTTTATCCAGGAATCAGCAAGGAAAAAACTTCACTCTCCAGGACACTCTCATAAAAGCCAGGTTCTGGGTATTCTCATGAAAGGAAGAATACAAGAGGGCTTCATGATGCAGTATGTTCCAGCAAAAGTATTTATTTAAAAAACAAATCCTACAAGAAAAAAGTCCATAAATTCAAGCAGGTAAGAAAAGTAGGTTTGAATCAGCCACGGTGTCTACCAGTCAGCTGTTCAGCGTGGTGATGTCTCAGGCTCATGGTCCACCCGACACGTTTACCCTTAACAGGCATCTTCCCAAAAAGACTCATGGCTGTATTAGATCAAAAGGGTGCTTCTACTAAATACTGAGCAAAGGGTCTGAATACTTAGGACCATGTGATATTTCAGTTTTTTTTTTTTAATAAATCTGCAAAGATGTCAACAATTCTGTGTTTTTCTGTCAATATGGGGTGCTGTGTGTACATTAATGAGGAAAAAAATGAACTTAAATGATTTTAGCAAATGGCTGCAATATAACAAAGAGTGAAAAATTTAAGGGGGTCTGAATATTTCCGTCCCCACTGTATGCTAAAAACTTTAAGCATTCAGTTGTCTGATGTGTACCAGGGATCTGCCTCACTTTCAAGGTATTTCTTTTCACTTCCTATTGTGGCTATGAAAAGTAAAGGGAAATTTCCCTGATGGGACACAGATGGCAACAAAGAAAACTGACAGGAGTTATAACCTTTCTTTACTCTACACCTCAGCACTATGCCCCTCTCTGCACCTCTCCTCCTTAACATTCACAAATTTCAGCCCCATGCTTCATTTTGTGAACGGTAAGAAGGAGGGGTGGAGATGTGACTGTAGTGCTGTGACATGCAACGCTGACAGCCAGAATACCCAGTAAGTACAGTGGAGCTTGACTTCCTTCAGCATTTAAACTAGATGATTTGCATGACATAGAATTATGCCTGCATAGGTGTGAGGGTTGAAAAGGTGTGTCTTCATAAAAAAAATGACCAGATGTTGACTCAGATTGCACATTTACACAACAATGCTCATAAAATATACAATCATCATATATCATGTGCAGTAAATAAATAGAACAATAAAACATGTAAAAGTAGTCCAATATACAGTATCATCCAATTCAGTTGTAAGTGTCCAGAAAAAACAGCCACCACAGCTTATGAGCCTCCAATAAAGGTAAGTCCTCCGCAGTATCACAAATCTTGCACCATGGACCACCACCAAAGAATATCACCCACTTGCCCAATTGAGTGTCTCCTCACCTGATGCAAAGGACCCCTTTAAAATAATCAAGGTAGTCAGAAACTCTTTGAATCATTTAGGCATATTATATTTGTTTTATGGGAGTGTAATAGCGTGGGTTTTTTTGCACTACATTTTTTCTTAAACCCTGCTAAGGTAACCCTGCCCGCAGTTGGGCTTTAAAGTTGTGGTAAACCCCTGAAATGAACAATGAGCAATGCATATCTTCATATAGTGCGTACTTGCCTCAATCTATATCACTTAGTGTAGATCCTGTCTGCTTTCTCCTTCCTCTGCTTTATGGCTGAGTCTCTTCTGACAGATTTTTTAAGACACCAGGCAATCCTTGGTGATGGACTGCCCCCACCTCTAGCACAAAGACAGTGATTGACAACCTCAGAAGTGTTTGTTTCCCTAGCAGACTATGTAGAGGGGGTGCTATTTCCCCCCACTCAGGTCTCAGATTACACTCATCTGTGTGCTGTGCAGTGTGTGACATCACATCCCCACCACTCTGCCTCCTGGAAGCTGAGAAATACCATCTAGACTGTGTATCCGCAAGGCTGTAGAGGAGAGCAGGCTGCAGATAAACAGGTACAGCTTATGTAGGAGGATTTGTTTAACCTCTATGTAGGCTAGACACTTCAGAAGGCTTATGTATGGGATTATTATCACTTCCATTACCTCCTTCCTACCCTTCTTCTTTTGATTCCATTTTTCCTTAGATTCTTAAAGCTTCTCAACACTGCTGCAGATGTTCCCCCAAATGTGTTGCACTGGTAGTTTTTTTTTTTTTTTTGCTTTCACCCTTCTGTCTAGTTCATCCCAAACCAGTTCAGTGGGATTTAAGCCTGTAGACTGTGCTGGCCATTATATGATTTGAAGCCTACGGTCTTGTTCTTCTCTTCTAAGGTAGCTCAGACACAGCCTGGAGGTATGCTGTGGGTCATTGTCTTGCTGTAGGATGAACCCCTGACCAACTTGGCCAATTTCAGAGGGTATTGCATGGCGCTGCAAAATGCTGTGGTAGTAGGTTTGGTTCAGGGTGACACTCACTCTGTGCAAGTTGTCAATTCTGGATCCAGCAAAAGAGCCCCAGACCATCCCTTACATCAGAGTCGGCACAGAGGTCCCTTACATCAGAGTCGGCACAGAGGTCCCTTACATCAGAGTCGGCACAGAGGTCCCTTACATCAGAGTCGGCACAGAGGTCCCTTTACATCAGAGTCGGCACAGAGGTCCCTTACATCAGAGTCCGCACAGAGGTCCCTTACATCAGAGTCGGCACAGAGGTCCCTTACATCAGAGTCGGCACAGAGGTCCCTTACATCAGAGTTGGCACAGAGGTCCCTTACATCAGAGTCGGCACAGAGGTCCCTTTACATCAGAGTCGGCACAGAGGTCCCTTTACATCAGAGTCGGCACAGAGGTCCCTTTACATCAGAGTCGGCACAGAGGTCCCTTTACATCAGAGTCGGCACAGAGGTCCCTTTACATCAGAGTCGGCACAGAGGTCCCTTTACATCAGAGTCGGCACAGAGGTCCCTTTACATCAGAGTCGGCACAGAGGTCCCTTTACATCAGAGACGGCACAGAGGTCCCTTTACATCAGAGACGGCACAGAGGTCCCTTTACATCAGAGTCGGCACAGAGGTCCCTTTACATCAGAGTCGGCACAGAGGTCCCTTTACATCAGAGTCGGCACAGAGGTCCCTTTACATCAGAGTCGGCACAGAGGTCCCTTTACATCAGAGTCGGCACTGAGCCCCCACTTACTCTAAGGGGGAGCTCTGTGGACTCTAATGTAAAGGGGAACACTGATTTAAGGGGGTCTCTGCTCACCAAAGCCCCCTCTTGTATCAGAGTCCACAGAACACCCCTTAAATTTGTTTTATATACACACTGGAAGGCAGGAGAGAGGGTGAGCTTACTCACCCCAGAAGCAGGCTGTCTGCAGCTTTTAAATCTTCCTTCCTTCAGATCTCCCAGGGGATGTGTGGGTGGGGAAGACGCAGGGGGTGTGGGCGGGGCAAACACAGGGGGTGTGGGCGGGGCAGAGTAGAGGGGCGGGAAGAGGAGGAGCAGTGGAATTGTGAGTGTTGGCTGAGCTGTGTGTGAGATAGACACACAGCTCAGCCGCTCAGCCAATCAGCCGCTATTGTAGTTGCGCCGGAGCCCAGAGATGACACAGGCATGGCCGCATAGCGGTGGGTGAGCGGCGGCCGTGGCCTGTGTTGCCCCTGTCCAGGCCGCGGGCACCGCTTACCTCCCGCTGTGCGGCCTGATCATCAACAGGCCACTGAGCGGGCGGCCCCGGCCCACCGGGCAAATGCCCGGTCTGCCCTATGGCCAGTCCGGGCCTGATTCACTATATCTGGTCTCCCACAGTACACAAAACATGGAAATACAATTATTTTAGTAAATATAAACTGCTAAATACCTTTTCTCATCAGCAGTATATAGCAATCATGTGACTTCTATCAGTGTCTGGTTAAAGCTTGTAGGAGGTGTTTTCATTCTACTCTGACTGTCCTATGAGGCTTTATGACCCCTGACTTTCCGTCTGGATAGTGCTGATTGGCCCTGTGCTGATCACATGTGTCCTCACAGAAAAAAAAACTCTCTAGCGATACACACCAAACTGACATGTGTAGAGTGCCCCCAAGGCTCTGTTTTATCAGCAGATGGATTGGTGACTGCAAAAGAAGGAGAAGATCAAAGGTGACAGGATCAAACAGCCTTTTTATACAATGCAGAGGATTAACTTAGGTTCCACAGTGAGTGTATGCTTTATTGCATATACAGTACAGACTGATGTTACTGTTGTGGGTTTAGTAACACTTTAAGCTGCGCTTGAAGCTGTTGTCCTGTGAGCTGCCTTTTATGCAAGCTGTTGATTCTCAGAAACTTGTCTTCTGATTCTGTTGTGGCTTAGCAGTCCCCACTGTCAAAATACAATATCACAGTGGGGAGGATTCCTCCATCCACCTCATTTGTGTGGATGGGGAATCTGTTCAGTTTTTTGCAATTATTCTGCTGACTGATCGAAAGAAACAAATTCATATATGGACATTCATAGCTTGTAACAACAGATTTCCACTTAAAGCCTTTCATTGGTTGAAATAAACATACTTTTTACATACATTCAAAAACTGTAACCACTTCCACCCGCCCGCAATGTACTGCAGATGGGCAGCCGTTGTAGATAAAGCGATGTACCCGTACATCTCTGGCTACTTCTGTCATTGTACACAGTGGGAAGCCTGTCAGCAAGTCCCAGCCAATGATTCATAGCCTGTACCTGACTGATTGGCTGTGTACAATGACAGGCCAGAGGCCCGTGTTGACAATCTGTACAGATGGAAGAATCTCTATTTCTTAGAGAGCTATTAGTAAAAGCAGCACACTTTATACACATTACACATTGTTAGGCACACTTTTAAACCCTTGATAACCCTAGATGTTAACCCTTCCCAGCCAGTGTCATTAGTACAGTGATAGTGTATAGTATTATCACTGGTCACTGTATTAATGTCACTGGTGATGTCAGTGGCAGTTAGTCGCCCTATCACAGTCCCATTATAAGTCGCTGATCACCGCCATTAGTAGTATAAAATAAATAAATAAATCCAGTATTTATACTTTAGTTTCCCTTTCTCACCTATAGTACTTTCATGTTTCATACATGTGATTGATGTGGATCCCTGCTAGCTCACCCTCTCTGTCCCACACAGGGCAGCCCCAGTGGATGTGCATTGGCCCCTGGGATATATTCTCATCTGGGCCCAGGGTGGATGATCAGCTTGTTGGCAGCCCTATTCTTGCAACCATCTATATTCATCCATTTTTTGTTATTGTTGATCTATTATGCAAGTATAGCATGTAATGTGACAGCATGTTGATACTATTTTGGTACTATCTGTATAATGTGATTGATATACTTAACAATTTGTATGCTTCCTAGAAACGGCATACCCCTGCTTTAATCCCTGAAGAAGGAGTTTTTTTTCGAAACGCGTTGAGATTTGTCCTAATAAATTCAAGCCAAGACAGGTATACTACATAAATGTTTTTATAAACTATGGAAATATGGGGGTTTTAAGACTTTTAGCTATGTTTATGTAATAACATTCATACAGTGATAAGTATTTGTATACGTATGTGGATCTTTTATGTATATTATATATTTTATGTGGATCTTTTGTAATAAATTTGGCACTCTAGCCTTTTATTGAAATGCACATGATTGTCATATCTGTCTTAAAAGTCCCCCAAAAAAGGGGGGTTTTGTATGTTTGTTTCAGTACTATAGTTTGTAGGCACTATAACTTTCACGCAAATGAATCACTATACATTTATTGGGATTTTTTTTTGGGGGGGGGTTTCAAAGCCATGTAACAGAATACATTTTGGCCAAAATTTATGAAGAAATTTGATCTTTTAAAAATATTTTTATTGGATATGTTTTATAGCAAAAAGTAAAAAATATTTATTTTTTGCAAAATGTTTGTTTTAAAGCACAAAAAAAAAAAAAAAAAAAAAAGTGGTGACCAAATTAAGACACATTATTTTGTATGTTCTAATCACTATGGGGTCTATTTACAAAAAAGAACATTCTTCCAGCAAATCTGCATGTACAATTTTTCTGTGCTAATTCTGTGCTAATTTCTGTGCTTCTGGGCAAAAACGTTCTCTGGCTATTCACTTCTGAACTAATGTTTTTTATTATGAGTAATGGTAATATACAGCATGCCCACTAGATGGCATTGAGAAGCACAGGAAATACATTTGTAACAAGAGATACAATGTAACAATCCTAGAGAACACTTGAGGGAATTAGCAAATAAATGTAACCAATGGCTACATTCATTTTTTCCCCGTTTGCACAAAATGAATGTACATGCAGATTTGCTGGTCAAATGGCTAAGCAAATTTCTTTTCATAAAACAGACCTCTATTGATACAAAGATTCTGAGAACACTATATTTCCTTTCAGTTATGTGTCATATGAAAAGGGTAAAGTGCTACGTATCATAGGCGTGCGCATCCTAATGCCCAGGCACACCCCAGGGCTTTTTTGCTGGCAGGCTCTCCATTCTGGCACCTCTGCAGAAGGACAATGGGAACGCTGCGACTGTGCGAGTGGGCCTTTTTTTTTTTTGACTGTATAACTCCTGTGAGTGCAGACACTGAACGTAGAGTGAGCAGGCAAGCGGCTGCATTTTCCAATGCTACTTCTATAGTTCCGGCTACTGCATCCCTGACAGCTGAATATCACTCCGTTGCCTGCTGTCAGGGATGCTATAGCCACAACTATAGAGGTAGCATCGGGGCTGGATTAACCCCACTGTTTTTAAACAAGACCTGCCCGCTGCCACCGCGGGGCTTTCGGTCCACCACTGCCCTTTGTCCGAGAAGAGTATTTGCCAGGACCGTCCCAGGCAGAGGAGGAGGAGGTAGCTTTTTCCTCCCTGCTCCACCTCCGAGAGCCCCGCCTCCCAGCTTCCGCCCTGCAGTGCCAACAACGCAACAACCTGAGGTGAGGAGGATGCGCCGGGACACAGGAAATGTCACTGGTAACGGGGGAGTTGGGGGCAAAGACTTTAGCAGTGTGTGTGTGTGTGTGTGTGTGTGTGTGCGCGACTCTGCAGCAGGCAAGCAGAGAGGTGCTTTTCATCTATCCTCTGAATTCTTTCATTTGTTGTATTGAAGACCTAGTAAGAAGTGTGTATCACTGTTCACGTGTTCAGTTATGTTCTTCTCATCACACGAATATAAGCCAATATGCTCTTTGGTTCCCAGTCACTATGCAATGTTCTGTACCTGAAGTCCAGGATATGTCATGGGTAACCTACCCATAGTACAGCCGTCTTAACTTAATGACAGTGGGGAAGTCTATTACTGCTGGTGGGATCTATTGTTTCTGGGGGGTCAATTGTTGATGGAAAAATACTACTGTTGCGTGAGAGGGCTTATGTTGCTGGTTGCTGGAGAGTATATTGATGCTGGATGCTGGGAGATCTATTGTTGCTGGGGGGATCTATTATTGCTGGGGAGATCTATTGTTATAGGAGGGATCTATTGTTAATGGGAGGAATCTATTGTTGCTGGGGGGTGTCTATTGTTGCTGGGAGGGATCTATTGTTCCTGGTGAATCTATAGTTGCCATGCTGGGGGATCTAACAAATGTATTTAATGCAGTAAATACTATTCGGGGTATTAAAACATGGCACTACTTACTGTGCAGTTTTGAAATTTGCTTATTTGATTCAGAGATTTATTTAAAAGCTTTGTTTGTTAACATTTATTTATAAGAGTGTGTATATGTATGTGTGTGTGTGTATGTATGTATATATGTATGTATGTGTGTGTGTGTGTGTGTGTATGTATATATATATATATATATATATATATATATATATATATACACACACACATAGACGCACGTGTGTTTGAGCTTTGGTTTGAGGTGCACACTCTAATGCAATAGGCTGCGCACGCCTATGCTACTTATATATTTACGTTATGGACTTAATGGGGATAATGATTAGAGCAACAGCAAACACGAAAGTCCGGAACAGCCTGCTCCTAGGTAGCACACACCCGCAGAGTTCATTAGGTAATCGCTGCCAAATGTCTTCTGTTTAAACACTGACTCAGAATTTCTAAATACGCAAAACCTTTAGGGCACAATATGATAAAGTTACTGCAAGGTGCTCTGCCCTGAAACTCAAGTACAATAAAGTAGAACTATGACTTACATAATGCATTACCATTACCATTCTGAGTCCCTCCTGTAACAAAATTTTATAACCCATTGACCCTGCCAGTAGATCTAGTGATTTCCCATTTCCTGTAATCGGGTGACAAAACTGTTTGTTTTTCTTTGAAATAACTGAAGAGAAGTGATGGTCTCAGGCATTTTTGGAATCATAGTCCCAACCCACCAGGAAGCCAACACTACACACCACCAATCATAGGCAGCGAGGCATTTCCTGGTCTGTGCAGAGAAATGCCTCACTCCCTATGATTGGAGGTGTGTGGTGTCGGCTTCCTGACGGTACTGATCAGGGGTGTTGGGACTATGATCCCTTAACAAACGGGAGCCCATCACTACTGAAGAGTTGTCACCCTTTAGACAAGGAAGTCTAAAATGAACTTGTAGTTTTAGGCTTCAGTCACAAAATAGAACTTCATCAAAGAATATGCACTGCAGCTGAGCTGCAGTGATGTGTTGCTGAAAGTTGCTCTGCGGAGCAGGTTTGCATTTTTCCACACACCACCACACTACACCACACCATGTATCACCGCTGTGTTGTATTGGTAATGAGGCACAGAGAAAACAAGTATTTTCTATGTGCTCGATCAATGACCTGCTTTGTTCTTCTGCAGAAATAAGCAAGTCCTCACATAAAGTGTGACCAAACCCTTAAAGTGGAGCTTAAGTCCCCATGATCAATTTTTCCAAAACCCCCCCCGTGATTGTTATTACTTGTATATTATAATTAGAATGAGACTGTTAGAACATTATTCATGCTGGTCAGTTTTAAAAAAATCTTTAAAAATGTACCTGATCATAGAAGCAGGCAGTATGAAATGGGTCAATGAATTCAGATACCTTGGGGTCAGAGTGGCCAGGGACGCTGCCCAGTACTATGCTCTCAACATACTCCCCTTGGTCCGTCTCCTTAAGGAGAGATGCCAATCATGGTCTGGACTTCCATTAAATCTGCTGGGCCGCATCAACATTTAAAGAGGTGCCCAAATTCACTTATCTTTTCCGGAATAGCCCAATATGGATCCCGGCATCCTTCTTTTGGGAGGTGGACCGACACATTGTTTCCTTTATATGGAATGGGTCTATCCCCTGTCTAGCGAAATCCACGTTATACTTACCAACTTGGGGGGACTCGCACTCCCGAATATGCGGGTTTATTACTGAGCAGCAATGTTGGTTACGGCCTACTGGTGGTTTGAGGGGAAACGTTCAAATGCTGTGGTGTGTGTGGAGGCGGCTTGGCTGGGCTCATTACAGGCATTTCAAAATTTAGTATATAGGGGAGTAAGGGCCTATGTGGAACTACCCGCTCCAACAAGGGTGACGGTGCGAATCTGGATCGCAGCCCGTCGTCGTTCTTTTCTAGCAGAGCGCTGGGCCCTGCAAAGCCTCTCTGGGGGATCCCTAGTCTACCTCACTTCAGGACGATTCCAGATCCCCAGGTGTGGGCAAGATTTGGTATCAAGACCCTAAGCGATATTATGCCCGCAGGTACATTATTACCATTAGCCCATCTTGCAAAGACACATCATTTACCTGGTTGGATGTATTTCCAATACGCCCAGCTCCGTCATGGTGCTAGGGCCCAGTTCCCCACACCCCCACTCCTCCAGCTCGACCCGGTGGAGGACCTTTTGTCCTGTAGTAATCTGGAGAAGCCTCTCTCTGCTTTATATGGCACCCTGTTGACAACAGATTCCCCCAAAATGGATAGGCTGTGGGATGTGTGGAAGATGGATATTCCTGCCTTGGATGAGGAGGACTGGGTGGATTGTTTGGAACGGGGTCCTAAATTGGTAATCTCAGCTGGAGATAAGTTGATACAAATAAAATTTCTCCACAGGGCCCCCGGTGACAAACTCACCCCGGTGAGATAGATAGGATATATACTGATATACCCGTACTGCCCCCAGTGTCGCACACACTTGGGTACCTATTTGCATATGTTCTGGGACTGCCCTGCCCTATCGGCCTTCTGGTCAGGCATATTTGAACAACTAAATGTCCGCCTGGAACTGGCTGTCCCCAGGTCACCTGAACTGGCCCTCCTGGGTATCCACGAGGATGAACAAAGACTGCACCATAGTAAACTTTTAATCTCCTACCTTCTTTTCTACGCCAAAAAGGAGATCCTCTGCAGGTGGTCTTCCCCTGCCCCCCCCCCCCTCCACTCTGTCTTCCTGGGAGGATAAAGTTAATGCTGCCTTGCCCCTTTTATAAGCAAACGTATATTAGTCGTGGCTCCTGATTGTTAAAAAAAAAAGAAAATCCGACAACAATTGTCCTATGGATTTTCCGCCAACAAGACAGTGAGTACACGCCACAACTTACTCAGGCAGACTTGGATGCCAGCCTGTCTGCCATATATGATAAGTTAGCAAACAAGTTTCAGAGTGAACTACACGAAACAACCAGCACACTAAAGCAGAAGATAGCCTCCTTGGGAAGACGCACAGACATATTGGAAACCAAGCATGATGAACTATCCCTTGCACACAACGACCTAAGGAAAGATTTTGAACTCCTGGCTGACAACTATTCCTATCTTCAAACCCAAGTCGAAGATTTGGACAATAGAAATCGCAGGAATAATTTAAGACTCCGATTCACAGAGCTCTTCGCCCCAAACCCCCTCCTGACAAACCACCAAGAGATATCATTCTTTGTATGAAAGACTTCATTACTAAAGAAAATATCCTGAGATCCTTAAGAAACTCACACAATATTGAGTTAAACGTCGCGAAGATCCAGATATTCCCTGATATCTCCCAAGTCACATTAGAGAGAAGACACAAGATGAAAGAAATCAAGTCTATCCTGCAATCTGCCCATAAAAGGTACAGATGGGGATTCCCGTTTAAACTTACAGTGCCTCACAATGGAACCACCTATACAGTCCTAAATGTCATTGAAGGCAAAGATCTGTTGGTCAAATTGGGGTTACTTGACCCAGAACAAAATCCTAGACCTCCTTCCACGTCACATTCATCACCACTCTGGGCCACCCCATCCTCTAGACGAGACCAAAGAAGAGAAAGACTATCCCTAAGAAATGCATTCCCATAGTAGAAACTACAAGCAAAAATGCACAAACTTCTTTCTTTTTTTTTCCTTTCAATGTCTGCCATATAGGAGAGAGAATTCGAAGAGGATAAACTTGCTCCATTTGTTCTTTTTCAAGTCACCAACAATAACAATAAGTTCATCAAAAGAAAACCATTGATCTTCCTCTTTGAAACTAGATCCCCTCTTTAGTGAAAAGAAGAAAATAAAATGAAACAAAAAACCTTTTTTTTTTTTTTTTTATATAAAGATATAAAAAGAAAAGGAGTGGTGTTGTGACTCTCCGCTTCCGTTTGATCGACCACCAGCTCACATTTGGAAGTCCCCGCATAGTTCGTTTAGCAATAATTCTATTGTTTTCAACCCTCCTTTTCTGGGTCTACCATGATTGGACTCTCCGTGTGAGTTTTGGACATTTTTGTCCTAGTTTAATTGTTTTTAGGCCAAACTGCTTTTTTCAGCTTGCCCTCCAGTTATTGAGTTATACAATTCTATATATGTTTAGAATATGTTTTTACAAAATTTTTTTCTATAAGAAGGTCAACCATAGAAATTCTACAGTTAAGACTGATATATTTTATGATACTGCATACAAGTGATAAATTTCTCTGTATTATAGTGATGAACAGACTGATCTCTCTTACAGGTCATATAGAAATCCTAATATTGACATTGTTTATGATATTAATATTTTTACACCTTTTTACATATATGCTGTGCCTTGGGCCTCGTGAGCTTTTCCCATCACCATAGAACTACCACAGTTACCCACCACCTGATCAATGGGGCTTAAGGTGATATCTCACAATGCCCAAGGCATCAACTCACCTCAGAAGAGGAAAAAAGCTTTCCGTCACTATAAAAGGTTGGGGGCTGACGTTATCCTAATGCAGGAAAGGCATTTTGCAACAGATAAACACCCTAAATTTTTTGACAAATGTTACAGTCAATTCTATTGCACAACATATAATACAAAATCTAGGGGCACAGCTATCTTTGTAAGCAACTTGGTGGTATTTGAAACCTAAAGTGTCTATAAAGACCCAGACAGTCGATATTTAATTTTAAAAGGCTCAACAAAAGGACGCTCGGTCACCATTGCTTCAGTATATGGTCCCAACGAAGCACAATCAAGTTTTTTTCAGACTTCTTTGATACGCTAGATAAATTTCATTCCACACACTTAATAGTAGGGGTGATTTCAATTTAGCTGCACATTCAGCACTAGATAGAAGCAGAGTCGTCCCCATCCTCTAAAGCATTCCCCAAATCATTAAATCAATCATTATACAATCACCAACTAGTAGATACATGGAGAGCCCATAATATTGGCATCAAAGCTTACACATTCTACTCTCACCCACACGATAGCTTTGCAGTCTAGATTATATTTTTTGTACCTTGTTAGCAAATTCCTCAAAAGTGGAGATCCACCCATGTCCCTGGTTAGACCACCATATAGTCTCCTTCAATACCACACATATAGGCCTGGCAACCACATCACACAATTGGAGAATAAATTACTCTTTACTAACTGACCCAACAATCACTCAACAAATCTTATCTCACTTGGAACAATACTTTGCACTTAACATAACCCCAGACATGCCTCCTTCAACTATATGGATTGCACATAAGGCAGTCATGAGAGGCCACTAGATAAACATCGCCTCAACCAAAAACAAATCCAAACTTGCTGACATAAGATCAATTACAAGAGACCTCGATCTTTTGTACCACAGAAACAACCAAAATTCTTCTAATGATCTTATAAAACAGATTCAAGAAAAACGCACAGCTTTAGACTTATTACTCACTTCAGATAAGGAAAAAGCCCTTAGATGGCCTAAAGCTAGATTCCTACTCAATAGTACTGCCTACTCTACCATGTTTGCCAGAAAACCTAATCAAACTACAAAACCTCCCACACCTATAAATTAAGGAATGCATCAGGTAATTTAGTGTCCCATCCCAAAGAAGTTATGAACATATTTTTAGACTTCTATAAAAAAAGCTTCTTTCCACTCCCCAAACATCATCTAAAAATACCTCCATTAATTGGCTTAAAGATATCACATTACCTACTCTCTCTGAGCAACAAATAGAAACCCTCAACGCCCCATGCTCAGACATAGAAATTAACAGTATTAAAAGCTCATTAATAACCTCTACAGCCCCTGATGGTTACTCCACTAACTATTATAAAATATTAGCCTCCACATTACCCCACACCTTACAAAATCATATAATCACATCCTACAAGGAAACCAATTCCCTTCAGAAATGCTCCTAGCAAACATGTCCCTTCTTCCCAAACCAAATAAAGATCACTCTATTCCACAAAATTTTCGCCAAATTTCAGTCATTGATAATGATCTTAAAATATTTGGCCGCATGCTAGCAGACAGATTGGCTGCAGTTATCCCCCCATTAATTGACCCAGACCAAACAGGATTAATTCCAAACAGACAAATAACAGATAACATAAGACTGACCACAAACATTCAAGACTCAAACTTACACTCCAAATCTACACTTCTACTCAGTCTTGATATTCACAAAGCCTTCGTCAGCGTTAGCTGGCCATACTTAGACACACGACTCCCTAGATATGGCATTAACAGTGAATTTTTACATGGTTTCAAAGCCCTTTACCATAACCCCCAAACATGCATCAAACTCCCCGGCTACAATTCCAAATTTTTCCCTCTGAGCAGAGGTACCAGGCAGGGAGATATCAAAAAATGTATTTGGCATAACAAAAAACCTAGGTTTAGCTACTCCTTAATGTTTAGGCCCCAATTAAAAGGAGGTCTAAATATTCCAAACTTATTTCTATATTACCTGTCAGCTAGATTCACACAGCTAGCACAATGGTATGCCCCAGCCTCACAAATCCCTTGGCTCTTATTCGAAGAACAATCAGTCCACCCATATCACCTACAAGGACTACTCTGGTCCAAGTTCATTTCTCCACAGAAAATAAGACCTCTAAATATAACTGTAACACAATCCCTACAAATGTGGAACAGACACGCCACTAAATATAACATGTCCTCTGATATCCCTCCCTTAGCATCCTTTTTAGTTGACCCCTACTTCAATCCTCCAGATAATAACCAAAACTCTTTAGCAATATGGAAACTGCATAATATAACAAACCTAAAATCACTTATCCATAACAATACATTCCTCTCTTTTACAGAACTACAAACAAAGTATGATCTGGCTCCAACAGAACTTGATAGTTATACAAAGATAAAACTCTTCTACCAAAAATACTACTCACTCACTCTCCCTACCCTCTTCTCACAATTCTAACAGATCTGCATTGCCTCTCCACGTGACAGAGGCTTAATTTCCAAAATCTATAAAAATGTAAACTATTTTAACATGCTTGAGAAATCACACCCCATTCTACAATGGGAATCAGACCTGAATAACGTTCTCCTTTGAACAAAGGGATACCATATTTGAAAACTTACACAAATGTACCAAAACTACCACCAAAACTACTTTATAGATGGTATCTCACCCCGCCAAACTCAACTCATTCTATCCTTCTACATCTCCACTCTGTCTCAGGGGCTGCCCTACACATGGGACACTTCTACATATATTTTGGGACTGCCCCCATTTAAAAAACATTTGGCACCTGATAGACCTTATCTCAGGTAGAAAAATCCCACTAACACCCCAAATATGTCTTTTATTTTCCCCATACAAGACATTCCAATAGCCAGTTCAAGACTTATACATACCTTATTTAGTTCTATCCACTGGACCATTGCTTTCCATTGGCGCTCATCCAATATCCCATGGCCGCAAGTACTTACCCACATGGCAAACATCAAATTATCAGAAAGAATACACCACACTTTATATGATACCATGCACATATACCAAAAAAATGGTTTCTATGGGAACCCTCACTCCTGGCTTAATTTAAACTACAGTTGCCATATTTCTATAGTTCTTCTCCCATGGGGGACGATGTTACAAGTTAAAAACATTTTTTTTGCTAGAAAATTACTTAGAACCCCCAAACATTATACATTTTTTTTCTAACATCCTAGAGAATAAAATGGCGGTCATTGCAATACCTTCTGTCACACCGTATTTGCGCAGCGGTCTTACAAGTGCACTTTTTTTTTAAAAAGAACAACTTTTTTTAATTAAAAAATAAGACAACAGTAAAGTTAGCCCAATTTTTTTTTATACTGTGAAAGATAATGTTACACCGAGTAAATTGATACCCAACATGTCACGCTTCAAAATTGCGCCTGCTCATGGAATGGCGACAAACTTTTACCCTTAAAAATCTCCATAGGTGACATTTAAAAAATTCTACCAGTTGCATGTTTTGCGTTACAGAGGAGGTCTAGGGCTAGAATTAATGCTCTCGCTCTATCGATTGCAGCGATACCTCACATGTGTGGTTTGAACACTGTTTCATATGCGGGCGCTACTCACGTATGCATTCACTTCTTCACTCAAGCTCGGTGGGACAGGGCGCGTTTAAAAAAAGGTTTTTCTTATTTATTTTAAAAAATATTTTTAAATCTTGTGACGTGATAATGATGTATTGCAACCCACGTGAAGAATAAAAATGTGGCGCTATTCTAATCACTCTTTCCGTAATAATACCATTACAAGTGAATATCCTAAACTAATAACCCTTTTGTTCAAAGGGTGTGAATCAAACAAATAATTAATGAAAAATAGTGATAATAAAAATCAGAAAATAAAAATTAAAACCAAAAACAAAAAACACCAAAACGCAATGAAGTGACTTCAGTGACTCAGTGATATTGCTGAAAATCGCAGATGTGTCACTTCTATAATTAAGTGTGCAGTTGATCAATAACACACTCAGCATAAACTTCGTGACTAAATAACATAAAAGGTCCAAGTGCACATATGTGAAATAAAGAAAGTCCGTGATGAAGATGCACAATAAATAGTGTCACAGCAAATCTTGGAAGATCCTGCAGTAGACTTGAACTCTCCACCACACCTCTGTGTTCAGTGTTCCCTCTCCCAATAGACAGTCTCTTACCAACTCTGTATGCCTCCACTTTCGTATGAGGCTAGCAAGCATAAGAATATCCAGGCAATCAGAAGGGGTTAAATGTATTCCATTCAGGGACTCGTTCCATATGTAAATGAGAAAGAACTCCCAATAGTGTGATAACGTAAAAACTTTTAATATCCACACTACAAAATACACTACAAAGGGTACACTCACATTGTGTCAACTTTATAACAGCACATCAAAACACTCCACGGCACTCTGTGCACAGCAATCTCAACAAGGTAATCTGGGTGGTCTATCCTAAGGTTTTCACATAGGGTGTGTGGTCACGGAGGACCTCAATGCCAACAGCGTGTGTAGGGATCTATCTCACCCACTCCTCGCTCGCTCTTCCAGTGACTCCTCCGTCTCCCTGACAAGTGAACCGCAGCCCCTTGTTCTCTTAAGCCACACAGTCTCTGGTGTTTATCCTTCTCTCGGCCTTGCCCCCGACATGTTTCGCTACAACTGTAGCTTATTCATGGGATAGGCCGCTCAGATTGTCAATCTACTTATATAACCTCCCTCCCCTCTGTCTGTCTAAGGGGATCTCAGTGCGCATGCGCGTCCCGCGTGTCCCGCGCATGCGCAGTTAGAGTGTCCCCATAACGCGCAAACCACAGCTATATGCAGCTGTCTGTTTATCCTGTCATGTTATTCTCTGCAGCGGTTTCAAGTTATTGACATCCCACTGCTCAATATCTATGGATCTGGGTGTCCTAAAACCCAATGACAGTTTGAAAGTTATATTGAATGTCCTGGAATGCATTTCAGAGCGCTTTATGCGCTTAATACTGATACAAACTACACAATATAGGAGTGCTTTAATTCCCTCTCCATTAATCCGAGGGATCCAGAGCTTCCCAAATTGTCAGCTAATACTCTCATTGGTCTGTAGCATTGAGTGTCCTCACTACCATACACCAAAAAGAGGTATAAAACCATATATTAATAATCTGTAGCTCTAGAAATTAAAAAATATAAAAAATATATATATAATGTCTAAAATTATATCAAATGGAAGAATAGGCTTGGCTAAATTCAAAATAAAATGAGATCAGACATATTGCATCTGATGTTACTACAACTGCCTCTATTAATATCAGTTATATGTAACCAATTTCAGGAATATTATTACAGTATTCCAAAAAGTTCTGCCTGAAACCATTGTATATCTATAGTTATATCACATATCATTCTATTAGGATATCTATACTCCATATTCTCACATAGGTAATATATCCATTAATTCTAATTGGCATGATCATAACTCGAAGCTATCATCTGATTATCTTCAAAGAATAATAAATCAGAGACATACATACAGTACGTACAAAAATATATATAAAAAATATAAAAAATATATATATATATAAGGATAAAAAATTATTATGTAAAAAACTGGACAATCTACTAACAGGCACCGCATTATCTTACTGTTAGGAAAGTTCTGTATTCATCTTATCACAAAATAACACTATTTATCCTGCAGGAAGTATGAATACAACTCTGGGGTGTATGGGGAAACAGTACCATTTTACCTGGAGGCAGGGATTAATGTACCAATCTTAAACCCGAGAGAATATGCCTGCTCAGCTAAAAATCGTTGATGAAGCAATTGAGGTCTAGCTCAATGTTGAGCCCCCTCGGAGTGAGGCTTTTAAACAGGAATATCCATTCCGTTTCTCGGCGTGACAAATCCCTCACTCTGTTCGAGCCTCTCCAGGAGGGGTATACCACCTCTAAGCCACAAAATTGTAGCAAGGATGGGTCCCGTTGATGTTTCTCCCTAAAGTGCATAGACACGCTATGATACTTGTACCCATTTCTTATGTTGGTCAGATGCTCACTAATCCTAATCTTTAGTTGCCTTTTCGTTCTACCAACATAATACAAGCCACAGGGGCACCACATGAGATATACAACATGTGTGGTGGTGCACGTGCTAAATTCCTTGATCTCGAACCTATCCCCCTCTCTGTTGGTGACAGTGGTGACACCTCTATTCCTAACCTTTACTGTCTTACAACAGACACACTTCCCACAGCAGTAAAAGCCCTTAAAACCAAAGGACAAAGATCTTGAATTTGGTGGATCAAGGATCTTTTTCACTATTTGGTCTCCTATACTCGGGGCTCTTCTATATATAAACCTCGGCTGAGTTGACAAGATATCCCCCAGATATTTGTCTCTACATAGTATGTGCCAGTATTTTCTAAAGATATGCTCAATGTCCTTATACTGACAATGGAACCCGGATATAAAGCTTAATTGATGCCTGGTTTCCTCATTCTGTACTCCTTTTTCTTTCAGGCATTCCTCTCTAGGGATCTCAGCAACTTCCTCTATTATTTCGGCTAATACGTCTTCCTTATAGCCCTTCTGCATAAATTTTTCCTTCAGGATATCTGATTGAGTTAGGAAGTCTTCCTTCAACGTACAATTCCGACGGATCCGCAGCAGTTGGCCCTTCGGTATGTTTTTTATCCATGATGGATGATGTCCACTAGCCACGGACAAATAACTGTTGCGGTCCGTCGGTTTGAAGTACACCTTGGTTTTCAGTGATCCATTCATTTTTTCTATAGTGACATCAAGAAAATTGATCGACTCCTCACTAACTTGGTATTCCAATTTAATGTTGTTTGTATTGTTGTTAAGGTGTTTCAAGAATACCTCCAACGATTCCTTCGTGCCCTGCCATATTAGCAAAATGTCATCAATGAACCTTCTGTAGAAGACCATTTCAGGTCTATTGATGTTAAAAATACGTCTGTCCTCCCATTCAGACATGAACAGGTTGGCGAGGCTGGGGGCGTATTTTGCCCCCATTGCCACGCCAACCTGCTGGGAATAGAAGTGTCCATCGAACCAGAAGTAGTTGTGGGACATGCAGAAATCTAGTGCATGTCCCACAAATTTCTTCTGTGCAAAAGGAATATCGTCCCGTTTGCTGAGCGCCCAATTGAGGGCCAGCGCTGCATCTTCATGCTGTATATTGGTATACAGCGACGCTACGTCGGCTGTCACCAAATAAGATGTCACTGTGGAATCAAGCTTCACTGGTTCCAACAATCGTAGCAAGTCCGAGGTATCCTTCAGATATGCTTTCGTTGTCTTCACACTGGGTTGTAGGAACTTGTCTAAATATTCTCCCAGTCTCGCAGTAACAGAACCAATCCCGTTTACTATTTATTTTACCTTTTACTTTTTATTTTTACACTGTTTTTTTTTTTTTTTTTAAAGTGTCACTTTTATTCCTATTACAAGAAATTTAAACATCCCTTGTAATAGAAAAAAAGCATGACAGGACCTCTTAAATATGAGATCTGGTGTCAAAAAGACCTCAGATCTCATATTTACACTAAAATGCAATAAAAAAAAAATGTTGTCATTTAAAAAAATAAAAAAAATGAATTGGCCCTTTAAGAGCTATGGGCGGAAGTGACGTTTTGACGTCGCTTCCCCCCTGCAGTGTCATGGAGAAGGGTGGAGGCCATCTTCCCCTCACTCGTCTCCATGTCAGCCCAGGGGACAGACGCGATCACCTCCGCCACTGCCGACGGCTCCGGTAAACGGCGGAGGGCACCGGATCGTGGCGGGAGGGGGGGCCCTCTCCCGACACCGATAAAAGTGATCTCGTGGCGAATCTGCCGCAGAGACCACTTTTATCTTGTAGCCGACCGCCGGCTGAACACGGGGATACTGGGGTTATGGCAGCCAGCTGCTGCCATAACAATGATATCCGTCCTCAAAGTAGAGACGTACATTGGCATGCGGCAGTCGGCAAGTGGTTAAAAACCCAATACATGTATCCTCCCTAGTGATATGTCAATATTTTTATGCATTGTATACCTGAAATGACTCTCTCACTTGTTCATTTTATACCACTGTAAATTTCTTGTATTATGACCTTATTCATAATAACCATTTGTAAACAAAAAAAAAGAAAACTGTTGCTTTGTTTATGTGCATGCAAATGGACTTCGATCTTTGGCCTGTGGTTGGAGATTTGATGCAAATAGGATTAACACAATTGCAAATAGTGTTATGTGTTCCTGCTCATCAGGTGCAATCACTTTAGACATACATGAAGAGACAGATTGAAAAATACTGGCGGGCGTGTACTTCTATTGGGCGTGTGTCAGTGTGCTAACAATACAACCTTATATAAAAGACTGCAGTGTGGGGGGGTTGTTTGAGAAGGCCAGGTTTTTTTGCTGTGATTTGTGGGGGAGAAGGCAAGATATTGCGAATAATGACAAACGCCCAACTAGGGCTGTTTGTGTGCTGAAATTTTTGTGCATTTTTTCCATCAAAAGTGGGTTTATGTGGCCTTACTATCAATGTTGTGTGTGTGTGTTCCTGTCTGACCATGCATTCATGGTTTGGGAGCATCTGCTGACCTTCTACTCTTTGATCTCATCGCTTAATTGTGTACACGGAAATGCAGCTTCCAGCAGAACATACTCCCCAATGTATGTGTGTGGATTGTGGGGTGGTGGTGGGTGTTATAGTTTGAATATGTGCCTTTTTAATATTAAGTTGGAATGCTTTGTAAGAATGACTGTTAAGTATGTTTATATAATCTTGCAGATAAAAATGTGATGTGGGTGAGTAGTGGTACTATGAAAAGCGTTGCCCATTATACACTGAAAGTAAAGCTGTGTTCACTCCAAGGTTTAGACACATTTTAGATTGTAAGCTCCTATGAGCAGGGCCCTTAAAACCCAATTGCTAACTTTTGCTAAATGTAGCACCATATCCTGTAGAATATTTATTATTTTATGCTAGTAAATGTATATAATTGTTTCTGCTGGCAAAATAAAAGTACATTGTTAAGCTTGTTGTTTTTTCTCTTCTTTCTTCTTTTTCATTAGTTTTGGAGGCGGTGGTTTTGGGGAAGTGCAATATCTTACTTATACCCATAGAAATTATAAGATATAATTGTGCACCAAAAAACTAATCTCTTCAGCACACAAGTGTAAGTAAGGTTAGGTTCACACTGCTGCGGTGCGGGAACGCAGCGAATTTACTGCGGGTTCCTGCATCGCACCAACTCGCAAGGCAGTTCACACTGCCATATGCGAACTGCTGGAGAGTGTCATACAATGTTAACGACACCCCCAGTTCAGCTCGCATATCGCACTGCGAACTGACAATTCGGACATGTATCGGATCACATAGGTGTGAACACCCATGCGATCCGATTCTGGTCCGAACAAAAAAAAGGGTCCTGTGCGAGTTTAGACCGAATGCGGTGTGATATCAGCCATACTATCTGTATGGCTGATATCGCACAGTACAGACATCGCATGTGATGTGGACAGCAGTGCGCTGCGAATCACATACAATGTCTGCCACCGCAGCAGTGTGAAGCCAGCCTTAAAGATAAAGATGTTTAGGTGGAGTCTTTTTGTATATAACCTCTGTGGAGAATTGCAGGTAATGAATTCAGCTGGTGGATAGGCAGTGTTGTATGTATCACCTCTGGTTCACATTGGTGCGATTTGACATGTCAAATCAACGGCAATTGCACCGTCTTAATCGGTGCTGCGCTGCAATTTCCAAAAGTAGTTTCTGTACTACTTTTGGTGACTTCAGGGTGTGATTTCCATTTATATCTGTGCAGAAACCTGCACAGATGTCTCTGAAATTTCCCCCGCAGTCGGGACTGACACGCAGTAATGAAACTGTGAGTTCAGCTGAACTCGCATGATTTCCTCCCATTTGTTCTGCTGATGTAAATTAGTAAGTACTATGCAAATATAAATGAGAGCTCCTTTTATAAAACAAAAAAAGATAGAGGTAGATCTTGTTTCACACTTGGGTGACTTTTCTAGCAAATTTGGACGTCTGAGTTGTACCCCATGATTCTCAATGATAATTTTATATTTGTGCTACTTCAAGTTGCACCAACTTAGTCTCTGTACCAATTTGGTGTGACTTTTGTGCGACTTAAGGTACATAGGTCGCTATATTACATGGGCATTCCCAGAAGTTGGGGCCAAGTTGCAGCGGCAAAGTGGCAGCGAAATACTGTGACTTTCAGGTCGCAGCAGTGTGAATGAGATTCATGGATAACACCTTTGAACTTGGGCCCGTTGCATCCTGAATATGGGGCAAATTCATCCCTGCACTACCTTGGTTTGACTTTGATGTGATTTGAGGTCCATACACTACAAGATTACACAGGCATTGCTTCAAGTCACTGCAAAGCTGTGCAATTTTAAGTGCAAATAGGGCCTAATTCAAAGGTGTTATCAATTAATCTCATTAGGTTACTTTCACACTTGGGTGACTTTTCATGCAGCTTTGGACCTCCAGAGTCGCATGAAAAGTTGCCCCTCATGATTTCCATTCATATCTATGCAACTTTACCCATGTTCACATAGCTCTGAATTGACATGTCAAATTGCAGGTCAAATCTGCGCCTATTGACGGCAATGGAACTGTCCGAATTGGTGCGATGCCGCACCAATTCCCAAAAGAAGTTCCTGCACTACTTTGGGCGACTTCAGGGGGCGATTTCTTACCTCCCAACTTTTTGAGATGGGTATAAGGGACACCTATTAGCAAACATATGTAGGCATAGGACACACCCCCTAAAACACCTCCTTAACCACCTCAATATAGGGCACCTACAACCCCTTCCTGCCCAGGCCATTTTTCAGCTTTCAGTGCTATCACACTTTGACAATTGCACGGTCATGCTACACAGTAACCATGTGAAATTGTTATCATTTTCTTCACACAAATAGAGCTTTCTTTTGGTGGTAATCACTCAAGGTTTTTTTTTTTGTTTGTTTTTTTTAAGGAAAAATTAAGCAAAAATTTTGAAAAAAAAAAAAAAAATTTTTTTAGTTTCTGTCAGTAAATAGGTAATTTTTCTCCTTCGCTGATGATGCAGCACTGATGGGCACTGATGAGGTGGCACTTATGGGCACTGATTAGGTGGCACAAATATGCTTCACTTATGGGCACTGATGGGTGGCACTTGTGGGCACAGATAGGCGGCACTGGTGGGCACAGATGGGTGGCACGGATAGGCGGCACTGATGGGCACTGATGGGTGGCATTGATGGTCAGCGGTGATGAGCATTGATGGGCAGCAGTGATGGGCGTTGATGGGCAGCACTAATAGCCAGCACTGACTGGCATCACTAAAGGCCACTGATTGCTGGCACTAGTGGGCACAGATTGGTGGCATTTGTGGGCACTGGCTTTCACTGATTGCTGGCACTGGTGGGCAATCATTGCTGGTACTAGTGGATACTAATTGTAATCAGGGCACTGATGATCAGTGCCCTGATTACATACCTAGCTGTCCCCTGTGAGGAGATGCCACTCTGTCAGTGTGAGGCGAGGAGTGCCGATTACCAGCATCTCCATGTTTACATGTGACCGACTGTGATTACAGCCGATCACATGGCCGTGGCTCTTTACCCAGATCGGGGTTGGGCTGTGTCCCATCAACGCGGCGTGGCCACGATCACCGCGCTGCGTGCCCCTGGGGGCCCACGAGAGCAGTCGTTCTGGGAGGCCATCATATGACGTCCACCCAGAACGAGAGCCGCACCGCCCAGCCGTCATTTGACGGTGGGCGGGCAGCAAGTGGTTAAAGGAGAATTATTCCAAAAAAAAAAAAAAAAAACTATTAGTTAAACCCCCAAGTGCTTTTTTTTACCATTAATAATTTAGAAATTAGCTGAAAGGTGTAGCGCTGGGAAACCCTTTTTGAAAGATAAAAAGTGCATTTTATATACAACTATATAGATCAGAACAAAATGAGGGACAAATGAGGAGGAAAGAGGGACCGAGGGACATTGTTCCAAATCAGGGACAGTTGGGACCTATGCGATTTTACTAGACATCTGTTGAGGAAAGTGCACCGATGTCTCTGATATCGCTCACAAAGTCGGGCTGAGGCCCCTTTCACACTTGTGCGACTTTTCCTGCGACTTTGGACATCAGAATCGCATGACAAGTCATACCCCATGATTTTCAGTGAGCACCATTCATATCTGTGTGACTTCAAGTCACACCGACTTCAAAGTAGTCCCTGTACTACTTTGGTCTGACTTTGATGCGAGTTGAGGTCCATAGACCTCAAGTTTACACAGGCATTCCCTGAAATCGCGGGAAAAAAAATTGCGGGAAAATTGAGTGACTTTCCCTGCGACTCCTTCGTCCATAGCCCTCAGGATTACACAGGGATTGCTTAAAGTTGCATCAAAATTGCGCGACTTCCAGGTCGCACAAGTGTGAAAGGGGCCTAAGTCACTGTGCTGAGTACTATTATACTTAGAATATAAAGTAGTCCCACCATTAAACACTAGAAAACGTATGTTCTCAATATAATTGTGCTCAAATGGCTGACAATCACACAGATGGTATCACCTACTAAAAGGTTGAGTTGTACTCAGCAGTATATGCTGAAAAGAGGCGAACGCCTATTAGCCAACGCCACATGAGCATGAGCATGGCTGTTACTATAATATTAATGCCTGAAATGCAAAACATTATTATATAGAATCAAACATTAGTAAATGTATTTTCTATATAGGTATGTGCTCAGCTCTATAGCATGATGGTATGCCCTGCTACCTTCAAAGGTTGAAGCCATGAGGTTGAATCCCCCTGACGGTATCACCTCCTGAAAAATTGCATTGTACTCAGCAGTATAATTAGCCAATGCACATCAGTTTGGTTTATTCCATATTTAAACTCTTCAAATGCATGCAATGGTATGTACTTATTCAATAATATTATGGTGTGGAATTCTAAAAATCAAGGAAAAAACGTCTTCGCCCCCCCCCCCCCCCCAGTACATACTAGGCCCTTCAGGTCTGGTATTGACTTTAAGGGGAACCCCACACCAAATTTTTTAAAACATTTTACGTGCCCCCCCTCCCCAAATTCATACCAGACCCTTATCCGAGCATGCAGTCTGGAGGTCAGGATGGGGGGGGGCGAACGAGCACCAAAGCACCTTGTCCCCATGTTGATGGAGGCAAGGACCTCTTCCCGACAACCCTGGCCGGTGGTTGTCGGTCTGTGGGCGGGGGGGTTTAACAAGGGGGCCCCAGATCCTGCCCCCCCCATGTGAATGGGTATGGGGTACATCGTACCCCTACCCGTTCACCAAAAAAAGCAGTGAAATGTAAAAAAAAAACAATAGCTTGTTTTTGACAAGTCCTTTATTGTAAAATAGCTCTGAGTCATTTTCTTCACTGAGCCGTCTTCTCCTGTCGCTGTCTCTCCCACCGCTTGCTTCTCCCCAAGCTGTCTTCTCCCAGAGCTGTCTCTCCTGCTGTCGCCATCTTCTCCATCTGCTGTGTTCTTCTGCGCAGCCGGTTACCCGCTAATAAAAAAAAGCCACTCTTCTTCTGTGGCGGTTTTCCTCCACTGTGTGGCAACTCTTACATAGCCATGGGGCGGGCTCTCCGGGTGATTATTATTACTATACAGGATTTATATAGCGCCAACAGTTTGCGCAGCACTTTACATGAGGGCAGACAGTACACTTACAATACAAATCAATACAGGAGGGATCAGAGGGACCTGCTCGTTAGAGCTTACAATCTAGAAATGATCTAGGGTGATGTCATCGGATGGCCACAGAAGACGCCACAGAAGAAGAGCAACTTTTTTTTTTTTATTAGCGGGTAACCGGCTGCCCAGAAGAACACAGCATCGGGACAAGGCAGCACAGAGAAGAAACATCAAACACTAGTAAATGTATGGTCGTGCTAAGCCCAATAGGCTAGTGGTCAGCGCTTCTACCTTAAAAAATAAGGCTTTGACGGACTCATGGGTTCAAATCCCACAGAGATTTACTAAAAGATTGCATTGGTAAAAAAAAGGTGAATGACTATTAGCCAAGGCAGCATATGCTGAAAATAGGTGAATGCCAATTAGCCAATGCACTTTAATATGGCTGATTCTATTATATTAACTCTTCAAATGCATGCAATGGTATGTAAGTATTCAATAATATTATGGTGTGGAATTCCAAACACCACACACTAGCTAACGAGCGGTTTACATTTCTTTGTTTGTTTATTTTATTTCGCTCGTGCACTGAAAAAATAAACACAGCTGGTGGATGGTAGGTTGGCATCTGAACTCATACCACGAGTGCTGTGGAGACAGCTGAGCAGACTACCAAGCCATTGTGATAAGTACGCTGGACCTGCATAATAGTGTAGTTTGATTAAAGAATGAACATAAGTAATTACCGCTTTATAGTCACTTAAATAAAAAAAAATTTAAAACATGAAAAAAACAACATACAACAAATAGGTAACCTAAATGTTCAATACATGTAACTTTATAGAACAGCAGACATTACTCTGTAATAATCATTCATAACTGCATTCATTAGCAAAAGAAGGAAAAAAAACAAGGAATACTAATTGCAATATACATCAATAGATGCACACGAGGTAGAGCACGTCTCACATAAAAATGTTTCTTTCACATACATGGATCATGGTTGCAGTGCACTGCTATAGAATAACTTAGTAAAAATTGGCATTTGCATATCTGCGGAATCGCTAATTAGCACTGATTTACGAATTTACTAAGGTATGTTCGCCGCTAATAGCGCTTTTTTCCATTCACACGTTCACCTGTTGAAATCTTAAATGCCTAAAATGGGCGCTATTATATGTAATAGTGCCCAGTACTTCCCGGCACTATAGTAAATGACCCCCATTATGTTTCATTAAAGCTGATCATCAGGTTTCACTTAATGTTAAATAGCTGGTGCAAACAAACTATTTACTTCACTAACACTTGCAGCCGCTGGGAGCGCTGTTTAAACTGTATGCAGCCACAGCTACATACAATATACAGCACTCTGTTTCGGCAGTGGGATAGGGACTTCCTGTCCCGTTCTTGGAACCAGATCGAGTGGGACTGCTCAGCCATTCAGAGGAAGCTTTATATTCCATAAATTAATACACAGCTTCCTCTGATTGGCGGAGGTGGAGTTTGTGATGTCATCCGCGTGCCTCTCCACTTTAGCCAATCAGTGGAAGCCTTGTATTAATTCATGAAACTAACCGCATAATTCAGATATATGCAAACAAAATCAGAAAAATCTCATATAAGCTGTTCACACAATTTCAAATGTAATCCTCATAATTATAAATTTGCAGCTTTCAATAAAATAAATTATGACAACTTTCCCAGAATGGAGGATTGTGCAGGCTTATGATAAAGTCATTGTTTTTAAACACATAATGCATGCATGGTCCACTGTGGTCACCTGTCATTAGGAAACTCACATTGAGAAATGACATGCAGCCATTACTGAAGTACATGTAGTCAGGAATGGCTACAAAGATGCAGAAGGAAATCAGAAACACCAAGATGTAACAAGGAATTTAAAAAGGGAAAAACAAGTACCGTATGTTGTTTAAAAAAATGACAGTTGTTACCGATACAGAATGCTTTTGCAAATTAAATTAATTTGGTTAGAACTTTAATGTGCTTTAGGCCAACTCTGTCAAGAAAAGGTATTTCAGTTTTGCACTGAATATATAAAAAAAAAAGTAACACAATTTTATTTAATATATTCTACAACATAGATAAACAGCTGCCATCATCCAGATGGGTGATGTGGGTTGATGTAGCAGATTGAAACTTAGCTCCACATGTTTCACGACAGTGCACTTCCTCAGAAGCTTAATGAAATTTTTTGGATAAATAGAAAATACACGAAAAGAATATTTGACCTATCTTATATAGTATGCATTCATAGATATCACCATTAGGAGCATAGAGCAATAGACTCCTGGGAAAGCTACAGAATAACCCCAGATCACAGCAGAGCCATGACATAGGCACATGCTGTGGCATCTAGTGGCCACAAATCCACCAAAGAGATATAAGATGTGATACATCCATGTTAACATGAACCAGATCTGCTTTACCAATATAACAATATAGTTGTTGAGACCCCTACTCTAGCAATGTATAGGGGACTTAGTAAGTTTTATGTAGCATCCATAATTCCAAGAAATTTGCCTGTCCAACTGCCATTCAAATTGTAATGACAATAAAAGTCAAGTTTCCAGCTGGCATATACCTTAATAAATACTGCTGGTATAACAACAGTAATGGTTTTGTGAGATTGTATAACAGGCCATCACCCATCATGTGTCTTATAATAATAGGGGTGATATGATAGCGTATTACTCCAGATGCAACTGAAGTCCTAGATTCTATAAAAAGACTTAAAGGATTGTACTTCATTAATGCCTGGTGGATGTATGGTATTGAGACATTCTATCCAGAGGTTTTCCCACTGGAGTATTTTCTTGTCCCAGTTCCCACCCCTAGGGCCCCGAGGGACCACCTCTAGGATGAGAAACAAGACAGATAAGGTATCAAATTTATGGTAAAGGTCTAGTTGTCTACTCACTGGGGTTACCATCTTCCCATTGGCCAAATAATAAACATGGTCATTCAACCTTTGTCTCAGTTGGCGGATCGTCTTTCCTACATAAAATGCTCCGCATTTGCAGAGAATTAAATATACTACCCCTTAGGTACCGCAATTGGCAAAAAAACTCAGAGTGAATGTCTCTTCTTTGGGGAGCATGAAGCAGGTGCTGGTGTATCCAGGGGCAAAATGTACATTTGCCACATCTATAAATGTTTTTAGGTTGTCCAGTGTGAGCTGGACCAGGCGAGTAATAACTCTGAGTTAGTTTGTCGCATAGTGATGTAGCACGTTAGAATACTATTTCTGGATAGTCTCTGATGTATTTTTTCAGGGTAGAATCTTCATGTAGCAAATGCCGGTTGCTTCAAAGAATACCTGGAAATTACTTTAACAGTGGATGAACGGGAGTCCTGAGTTTCACTTTTATACAGGAGTGTGTTTGGTGACTGTTTTAAAGCCTTATAATATGCTTTCTGCAACAATGACTTGCTGTACCCCCTATGCAGAAGACATTGACGAAGGTTTTCTGCCTGGTGCCTAAAGTCAGGGAGATAAGTGCAATTGCGTTTCAATCTGATTTATTGTGTGTAGGGGATACTGCGATAGTGCTGGTGTGTGTGCGCTGGCTGCATGTAAAAGGGTATTACCCACTGTATCTTAATGAAACAGACTGGTTGTTAGACAATTGCTCGGATCCTGGAACATTTGCAGATCCAAGAACGTAATTTTGTGAGGGTGACTGTTAACTGTAAATTTGAGTTTGAATTGGTTGTGATTTAATGCATCAACAAATGTGTTTAAAAAGTCCACAGTACCAGTCCACACAATAAAATAGTTGTCGATGTATTGAAGCCAGCATAATGCATGATTGGTAAATATGCCCAGCGATTTATCTGAAAATATTGCCTGTTCACATCCCCCCAGGTACAGGTTGGTATCCGCAGGTGCACAGCAAGTGCCCATGGCTACCCCCTGCACTTGGAGGTAGTGGGAATTCTTAAATGTTAACCAATTGTGGGTCAAAATGAAAAAAAAAGAAGTTCCAAAATAAATTAGTTGAATCACCACTGAGTCTGATCCTGTACCGTAGGAATGTGCGTACCGTAGGAATGTGCGTACCGTCCCCACGCCTTGCTCGTGAGGAATGCTAGAGGGTCCCACACCCAGGGTCATGAGCAGGGTGTCAGGAAGGACCACACGTCCTTCAAATTAACGTGGAAAAAACTATAACCATTCTTACCAATGTTCCCTTCCTCCCACCTATCCTGCCTAACCTTTATAAAAATATAATAAAAGTATTTTCTGAAAATTACCTGAAACTGAAAACCAAAGCAGCCACTACATCTACTTAGTACGTCCAGGTAAATCATAAACTGTTTTTTCAGGAAAAATTGGGCTTTTATTTAGTGGTAAATGTTAACCACTTCAGCCACGGATCATTTGGCTGGCAAAGGACCAGAGCACTTTTTGCAATTCGGCACTGCGTCGCTTTAACTGACAATTGCGCGGCCGTGCGACGTGGCTCTCAAACAAACTTGATGTCCTTTTTTCCCCACAAATAGAGCTTTCCTTTGGTGGTATTTGATCACCTCTGTGGTTTTTATCTTTTGCGCTATAAACAAAAAAATAGCGACAATTTTGAAAAAAAAATGCATTATTTTTTACTTTTTGCTATAATAAACATCCCCAAAAAATACATAAAAATGTTTTTTTTTCCTCAGTTTAGGCTGTTACTTATTCTTCTACATATTTTTGGTAAAAAAAATTGCAATTGCAAAAGCTTTTATTGATTGGTTTGCACAAAAGTTATAGCGTCTACAAAATAGGGAATAGTTTTATGGCATTTTTAATAATAATTTTTTATTTTACTAGTAGTGATCAGCAATTTTTATCATGACTGCGACATTATGACGGACAGGTCGGACACTTTTGGCGCTATTTTGGGACCATTCACATTTATACAGCAATCAGTGCAATTAAAAATGCATTGATTATTGTGTAAATGTGACTGGCAGTGAATGGGTTAACCACTGGGTGGCGCTGTATGGGGTTAAGTGTGTCCTAGGGAGTTATTCTAACTGTGGGGGGATGGGCTATGCGTGACACGACACTGATCATCGCTCCCGATTACAGGGAGCTGTGATCAGTGTCCTGTCATTAGGCAGAATGGGGAAATGCTTGTTTACATCAGCATTTCCCCGTTCTTCCTCTCCGTGACACAATCATGGGTATCCCCGTGGACATCGGGACCTGCGATCACACTCACGGAACTCGTGGCGGGCGCGCGTGCGCCCACAAGCCGATTCTTAAAGGGCAACGTACGTGTACATTATTATGTCTGTACGTGCCCTTCTGCCGATGTATATCGGCGTGAGCCGGTCGGCAAAAGGTTAATGGATAGAAAAGAAAAACTACGCTAATGAATATAATTGGTGAAAAAAATATATAAATAAATTGAAATCAATAAGTGAATAAAAGTGTGTGAATATGTGGCCAAAAAAACATCCGTAGAGACAGAAAAATCCAGACACAAATCCCTCAGTTAATCCCAGTGAAGGCTATGTAGGAAACATTGGATGAAAAACCACCACTCATTGTGATCCACCACCACATAGATGTCGCGCTTAGCAGAAGGTAAGCTTGATAAGCCTGTATGTAAGCTGGACATCCGGACGCCAAACCAGTGGCGCTACTTCTCTGTGCTCAACGTGAAATTGGAAGTACAGCAGGTACCGGACCATACATCAACCCAGGTACAGGATCATGGCGGTAAGAGAAAATCAGCCATAGTGTGAATCCGCATAACAGGTTTATTAGTATAAAAGAAATTGCACTTACAAGAATATGCAGTATAAAACGTCCATAAAAACAGTTCGCCGGCCGGCGTTGCATACACCCGCTCACATCAGGGTCGCGATGACGTCAGTGCGTCAATGGATATCTCCTGATTTTTTACTATCAAAGGAAAACTGGCAGCTGTATATTTCTTGCTATTGCCATAACCATAACCTGCCACAAAAAAACAACCCAAAATAAAATCTCCTGCTCCCAAGGATCACAATGATACCACATATGTGTAAGTTATTCATTGTTTGTACCCGGAGTAGAACCCTAAATCAATAATGTGTATTTTGCTTTTTTTTATCTTACCTAAAACACACTGACACTGATACTAATTAATTCTTTTTTTTTTTTAAATCCTACTGAAAATACGCTGACTTGACCACTGAGCCTGATCTTTGACTCTGACCATGACTCTTGACCCTAACCCTGGCCTAGATCAAACCCTGATCTAGCTATTATATCTCTATTTTTTAATTTTATATTTAATATTATTTTTTTACACACACTTACATTCCTCTAGCAAGCATTAAAAAACACAATCTATCTTTTTCTCCATTCGAGAGGAGAACAAAACACAGGAACTGACTAATCACTTTATCTTTTATATATATATATTTTTTTTAAAAGCCCGTGGTGTGTGAACACACTCCAAAAAACTCCACCTGGTGCCAAAAAAAAGTGCACACACACAAAGACTGATACACAAAACATGCAATGGTTGTACACATAGTCCTCCGAGATCGAAGGACCTTGCCCTGATCCCCCAGGCCATGAGGCTCCAGACGGGGACTGGGGTACTTGGTCCATCTGGCCGAAACCTTTGTACACTGCCAGGGGCACCATAGCAGGCTCTGAGACTCAGCAGCTTTAGAGCCCTTTCACACTGAGCGGTTTGCAGGCGCTATTGCGCTAATAATAGCGCCTGCAAACCGACCCGAAAGTGCCGCTGCTTGCATTCCAGTGTGAAAGCCCAGAGGGCTTTCACACTGGAGCGATGCGCTGGCAGGACGGTAAAAAAAGTCCTACTAGCAGCATCTTCGGAGCGGTGAAGGAGCGGTGTGTATACCGCTCCTTTACCGCTCCTGCCCATTGAAATCAATGGGATGGCGCGGCTATACCGCCGGCAAAGCGCCTCTGCAGAGGCGCTTTGCGGTGGTATTTAACCCTTTCTCGGCCGCTAGCGGGGGGTAAAACCGCCCCGCTAGCGGCCGCATACCAACAGTAAAACGCCGCTAATAATAGCGGCGTTTTACCGCCGACGCCGCCCCCCGCCCCAGTGTGAAAGGGCTCTAAGATACATCTCAGATTCTCAGGTTCATGGTCAACTCATACAACTTATGTGTTAAAACATTTCCACTAAAGTGAACCTGTCACTCTGAGATCCTTTCAACAGTCGCTTCTACTTTTCACTGGGTCTCCCCCACCCCTTCCCAGGTTTCCTGATATACCACCATTATATCTCTGTTCATCAATAAAGTTTCAACACAATCCAGAATAAAGCAATTTGAGTACTGTCTGTGTTTGAATAGGATACATTTTTAAATACGCTGAAGTTCCTAACATTATGACTTGTGGCAAGTATACTGAGCCCAAAATAAATGCTCCCAGTTAGCTGGTCCTATTTGCATAGGAACCAAGAATGAGAAACAGCAAATAAAGAATAGAAAGAATAGATTCACAAAGGTGCTCAAGGGTAAAAGCCAGAACTTTCCCAACCACAGCCACTTCTAGCAACTCCAAGGAAAAGAAAAGAAAACAAGAAGAAGAAAAAGGGCAAAATGCACCACCTTCCATCCCACCCACACTCTCTGGTTTCGAGACCCTGACTCTCTCATCCCCCCAAATAGAGTTGGGGAATAGTTTGAGCCAAGCAAAAGTTCGAACCAAACAATGGTCTGACATATTTGCCAACATTGTAAAAAAAATTTTAGGGACACTTTTTTGGCTGTAGGCGGAGTCTTATTATAATTAGGGGGCGGGGCATGCATTTGTAGGTGTGGCACGGGGGTAAGTAAAAATGCAGTGCGGCGAAAAATTGACGTGGTTTACGCAAATAGTGGGTGTGTCTTAAATGGGCGTGGCTCAAAGGGGTGTGTGGTTAGAGTCTGAGATGAATAAGGGATGGAGAGGGAAAGGGGGGGAGAGGGATGGAGGGACAGCAGCCCTAGATCCTACACAGCAATAGAAATATGTGTATTCCAGAAAGTTTAACAATCAGCAGATAAAGATACTCCAAATACCTGGTATTAGCACTTCAATCATCCCGGCACCATGGTTGTTATGGTGTCAGGATGATTGAAGTGCATTATTATTATTATGCATATTACATTGTAATATAAAATGAAATCATTCAACTCACCATAATGCCCCCCCTTACATCAAATGTCCCCAGTGGAGCCCCCCTTACATCAGATGTCCCCAGCGGAGCCCCCCTTACATCAGATGTCCCCAGCGGAGCCCCCCCTTACATCAGGTGTCCCCAGCAGAGCCCCCTTACATCAGGTGTCCCCAGCAGAGCCCCCCCTTACATCAGGTGTCACCATCGGAGCCCCCCCTTACATCAGGTGTCCCCAGCAGAGCCCCCCCTTACATCAGGTGTCCCCAGCGGAGCCCCCTTACATCAGATGTCCCCAGCGGTGCCCCCCTTACATCAGGTGTCACCAATAGAGCCCCCCCTTACATCAGGTGTCCCCAGCAGAGCCCCCCCTTACATCAGGTGTCCCCAGCGGAGCCCCCCCTTACATCAGATGTCCCCAGCGGTGCCCCGCTTACATCAGGTGTCCCCAGCGGAGCCCCCCTTACATCAGATGTCCCGCGCGGTGTCCCCCTTACATCAGGTGTCCCCAGCGGAGCCCCCCCTTACATCAGGTGTCCCCAGCGGAGCCCCCCCTTACATCAGGTGTCCCCAGCAGAGCCCCCCCTTACATCAGGTATCCCCAGCGGAGCCCCCCTTACATCAGGTTTCCTAGTAGGTCTCCGCCGGCTGCGTGGTTACAATAGAACCCCCGCCCCTTTCCATAACAGACCAGCAGCGGGGCAGAGTGGGGCGGGGGTGGTCGAAGCGGGGCGGGGCAGAGCAGGGTGGGGCGGAGGGTGGGCGGCGACACAGGAGCTCCATCTAGCCGCCCAGTCGTGTTCCTGGTGTTCCTGGTCTTCTTAAAAATGGCGGCTGGCGGAGACAATGTCTCCGCCGGCCGCAGACCTCCAGCCGCTACCAAAATAGTGAAAAAACGGATTTCTCAGGACATTTCCCGGGACACAATAAAATCGGGAAAATAGTCTAAATCCCGGAAATGTCCCAGGAAATTCGGGACAGTTGGTAAGTATGGTCTGAGCTGCACAGTGCATTCTAGGGCCCTAATTGGATGAAGCAGTGCACCTGACTGCAGGTGCAAGCCTTTGCACAATCAGGGCACAGAACACAGTCAGAGCCATGAGTGAACTCAGTGCCCATAGTTCTACCCCACACTTTAAAAGGCTCCTTCCCACAGGAACTATTTGCAGTGTGTTGTAGGAGTGGAGATAGATAGAGAAGGGCTCAGTTTGCTACTAGCGAGTTAGTGTAGTATAGAATGTCAATGTAGTGTTAGTGTAGTCTGAGTATAGTGTTGGTATAATGTGAGTATAGTGTAGTGTGTGTGTATAGTGTAGTGTGTCAGTGTAGTGTGAGTATAGTGTAGTGCCAGTGTAGTGTGAATATTACATAACATTTAGTGCTGTATATATACAGTGCTGTATTCCCCTTTTTTTTGGTTGCTGCGTTTTTTTTTGTTTTTTTTTTTCCCGCGCCTGCCCCCTTTTTTGAAATTGTTAGACGCAGTTTTTCTGACTGCAACGCTGTTGTTTCCCTGTTTTTTATTTTATTTTTTTATAGTTTTTACATTTCTGTCAGCGGCAGTCCTCAATTTAAAGTGCATCCAATTACACAATTCCCAATATTAATTAAATTTGGGTAATAAGTCACCCCTCATCATGTCTGGGAAGCCAACAAGGAGGAACAGATGTTCCCATGCCACTTTGAGGGGGCCACCAGCGTCTGTGTCCGCAGGCAAAGGTGGATTTCCTCAGCCAGGGCACGTTTTTCTCTGCTGCGTGATGTTGCCCGTGCTATCCAGCCACAGCATGCAAAGTTGATGGTCAACTGACTTACTAAACCATCCTGATTCTCCTCATCATCTATGACCCAAGCTGAGACTAGTGTGCAGTCTACTGCAGCTGCCAGAGCAGCTTATTTTGCCTCCTTGTCCACAGCTACTCCTGCCATAGCCCCAGAATCACGCATGGAGGAATCAGCTGAATTATTTGAACACAGCGTCAGCCACTTGCTTCTTGATGATGCACAGGCATTACTTGATTCAGATCTTGGTTGGCTCCAGTAATGATGAGAATAGAGGGGATGATGATGATTAGGTCACTGACATGACTTGGGTGTCGGATAGAGCAGAGGAGGAAAGTAAGGGGGAGGCACAACCCCAATGAGGCAGGATGTCCTCTAGAGGCAGCCATCATGGAACAGTAGAGAGCAGCCACCCTATTCCATCAGATTGTGGAGCTGTTATCTCTCGGCACACTCCCCACAGCTCAGTTGTGTGGGCCTTTTTTAGCACATGTGCAGTTAATTGCACTGTTGCAATTTACAATCTCTGCCGCAAGCAGATCAAGCATGGCAAAAAAACAAGCCATTTGTGTACCACATGCTTGCAAAGGCATTTAACACCTAAAAGCCACACAAAAGGGACACAATTTTTCTCCTACTCACTCCTCACCTTTCATGTCTACCCCCACTATATCTCATGACCTCTCAGCAGCCTCCACTGACAGGGATGATGGTATAGCAAAGGGTGTTACAGGTCCTTACAACACGTCTGTCAGCAGCACACCACCAGCTGTAGACTGAATTGGGCATAGTATCTGCAGCATTGAAAAAAAATAATACACTCACATGCCACCCACATGCCCAGTGTCAAAATTCCAGCTTGTCCAAATTGCTGGCTTTACAACTCCTGCCTTTCCATCTGGTGGATTCTGCCCCCTTCTGTGAATTTGCACAGTGTGCTGTACCACAATGGCAGGTTCCCAGTCGCTATTCCTTTGCACGTAATGGCCATTCCAGCTTTGTACCATCACATGGAAGGCAATGTTTTGGCATCGTTGGGCAAGGCAGTCAGCAGCAAGGTTTACCTTACTGTTGACACATGGTTCAGCAAGCATGGTCAGGGATGATATATTTTGTTCACAGCACACTGGGTAACTCTGCTTGCAACTAGGAAGGATGCAGGACAGGGCTCAGTATTGGAGATTGTTTCGCTGCCATGTCTCCATACAGCTGGGCATGATTATGTGCGATCTGTCAGCTCCTTCGCCTCCTCCTTCATGCCCTCCTCTGCTGAATTGTTCTGTGGACCACCAGTACCCCCTAAGCATTCAAGGGGCTATTCAATGAGTCAGGCTAAAAGGTGCCATGCAGTGATTCAGCTGGTCTGTCTAGGGCAGTGGTCATCAACCCTGTCCTCAGGGCCCACTAACAAACCAGGTTTGCAAGATAACTCAAATAAATCACAGGTAATATCATTTGCTGCTCAGTGATTGCAATATTCTAGCCTGCATCTCCTCAGGGTAATACATAAAACCTGACCTGTTAGTGGGCCCTGAGGACAGGGTTGATGAACACTGGTCTAGGGTACAGGAGCCACACCAGAGCAAAGGTTCTTTCAGCTCTGCAGGGGCAAGCCCAGAGGTGGTTTACACCATAGAAGCTTGAGCCAGGAATGGGAGTGTGTGATAATGGCACTAACCTTCTGTCCACCCTTCGACAGAGCACATGTCCTTAATTTGGTGGTGCAGCATTTCCTAAACAGGTACCCAGGTTTGCAAGATCTTCTAAAGCAGGCCAGAAGAGTTTGTAGACATTTCAGGCGGTCATAAATCAGTGTTCGGTTGGCTTAAATTCAGCATGAATTTCACCTGCCCGTAAACCCTCTGATTTGTGACATGCCCACCAGGTGGAACTCAACTTTGCCAAAGCTGCAGCGGTTGCACATGTAGCAGAGGGCCATCACCGAGTACCTGTGTCAGCAGGGACGGTACAAGGGGTGGGCGGAAGGGACGGGTGCCCTGGGCGGAGTATTACATGAAGGGAGAGGGAGGCATTGGAGCCACGTTGTTCTGAAGCCACCTCAATTACAGAAGTGTCATTACTATCAGGCAGAGCAGGAATCTCGATAGCTGCTGAACGGAGGAGACTGATCTCTCCTCCCTCCAATAGAAACCTGTGGGTGGAAGAGAGGAGGACAGCCACGGACAACACCTCCTTCTGTGTATAGAGTGCTGGGGAGTAGCGTCCTTCTGTTTGTTTAAACAGAGCAGAGAACTGGAGCTTTTTGCTAATGACAAGAGGAAAAAACAAAACTTATGTGTGTGCAATCACTGCCCCCCGCCCCCTCCCCACATGCCAGACTCCTGCTAACCACTACAATCAGACTATGTGTGTCCTATGGCAGCATTCCTAGAAGTTGATAGCAGCACAGAGGAACCGAGCTGAGCCATTGCCTTCTATTGCTGTTACTGAAAGGAAGGAGGAAACAGCTTCAGCATCCTACAGCTGATTGTTATGTGGGTGATGGTATTGCAACAGAGGAGAGCTTGCTTCAAAAAGACTGATAGCATGTATTTTAGAAAGGGGGGGGGGGGGTTGGTACACAGAGAGGTGGGGGGGGGGTCTGACAGTTGTGTTATACAGAGATAATGAAATACACTATTCCTGAAGAGCTTCTTCATCTCAACAACAATTGCTCTTTTATTGCTAATCAGGGTAGATTTGATTTAAATCAAGTTAATTTAAATCACTAGGAAAAAGGCTTGATTTAAAGTGGAGTTCCACCCATTTTTACAACTCTTCAGCATCCCTCACTAAACTGTGCACTGTAAACGAATTGGATATTTTTTTTCTCAGCACTTACTGTATATCTGCTGTATTCATTTTTCACTTCCTCCTCCCTGGCCGTGGCCCATCGCATCATTTCCTGTTTGCAATGCCTTCTGGGAAGGGGCGGCAACTTCCTCTGGCACTGCCGTTGCTATGGAAACCTGACCTGAAACCTATTACACTGCTTGTGCTGCACTGAGCATGTGCGAGATCTGCAAGGATGAGATCCAGGAAGAAATACAGTCTGGCTTCAGATGCCCACACTTAAGATGGCCACGGCCTGCTGCAAGTTTATAAAATAACAAACTACTGCTATAAACTAACAAAACAGACCTTAGTTTACAGACTAAATTTACTAGAATACATTAAAGTGGTGTTCCGGCCGAAATTATACTTTTTAAATAAAAATACCCCTATAATACACAAGCTTAATGTATTCTAGTAAAGTTAGTCTGTAAACTAAGGTCTGTTTTGTTAGTTTATAGCAGTAGTTTGTTATTTTATAAACTTACAGCAGGCCGTGGCCATCTTAAGTGTGGGCATCTGAAGCCAGACTGTATTTCTTCCTGGATCTCATCCTTGCAGATCTCGCACATGCTCAGTGCAGCACAAGCAGTGTAATAGGTTTCAGGTCAGGTTTCCATAGCAACGGCAGTTTCAGAGGAAGTTGCCACCCCTTCCCAGAAGGCATTGCAAACAGGAAATGATGCGATGGGCCGCGGCCAGGGAGGAGGAAGTGAAAAATGAATACAGCAGATATACAGTAGGTGCTGAGAAAAAAAAAATAAAAAAATATCCAATTTGTTTACAGTGCACAGTTTAGTGAGGGATGCTGAAGAGTTGTAAAAGTGGGTGGAACTCCACTTTAAGCTTGTGTAATATATGGGTATTTTTATTTAAAAAGTATAATTTTGTCCGGAACACCACTTTAAATCAACTCGATTTAAATCATAATTTTTAAAGAGCAACTGTCATCTCTGTCCCGCAGCCACTCCTCTTCTGACCCGCTGTTGACTGACCGACAGTCCCATTCACTTTAATGGGACGGCTGGTGATGCGGCAGTGACACAACAAGGTGAGGGACGTGGCGGCAGCAGGTGAGTGGATGCCCGCTAACAGGCGCTGCCATGATGGATCTGAAATGACAGGTGCTCTTTAAATGGATTTATTCTTGCTGGTAGTTAGAATCTTTAATATTTGCAAACAAAATGAAGGTTTCCTATTTAGAATAATAAGCTGTCAGGTTAGTAAAACAGCAATATCAGAATCGATTTTACGTTAATAGGTTAATCACACATAGTTGGAGAACTATTAAAATTATTTTATTTAATTAAAACAATAACATTATATTACCTGCTTTACCCATAGGTAGAGGAAATTCAAAATATCCCCAAACTAAGTCTCTTTTACAGCCTGCTGCCATTTTAAAGCACTTCAAGATATGTGCAGAAAGATCAAAGTTTATAAGTTGCTTGGAAGGTTTCACTTTCATTTTTTACTGCTTGCCCTTCCTCCTCACACTTAGAGCCTGGTACAGATGCATTTCTCTTCAAACAATCATACAATTTGTAATGTACATAGATTTGCAAAACAGTGGGATAAAGGAATATTCCTGAACTTTGTTTTAACTTATAGTTACTGTGAAATTGTGTGAATGCATCAATGCACCCTGGGGGTGGGCTTTTTCGTCGAGCGGCCGCATATTTGCGTGCAGCAGAGCAAATACAGCTGTGCTGAGAGCGCGCAATGGCAAAGTTACCGGCGGCTAACAGAAAGCTCCCGATCGCTGCTTGCGTTTAGGAGCTTTCCGATCATGTAACCGCTGTGACAGCCAATCACGGCGGTCACATGATCATAAACCCCGCCTCCCGGCATCCTAAACCCCTTAACCACTTGCTTACTGGGCACTTAAACCCCCCTCTTATCCAGACCAATTTTCAGCTTTCAGCGCTGACGCACTTTGAATGACAATTGCGCGGTCATACAACACTGTACCCAAATGAAGTTTTTATAATTTTTCCCCACAAATAGAGCTTTCTTTTGGTGGTATTTGATCACCTCTGCGGTTTTTATTTTTTATTAAAAAAAAATGAAAAAGACTGAATTAAAAAAAAAAAAAAAAAAAAAATGTTTTTATATTTTGTTATAAAAAATTTAAAACAGGTAATTTTTCTCCTTCATTGATGAATGCTAATGAGGCGGGACTGATAGGCGGCAATGATGGGTGGCAGTGATGGGCACTGATGGGTGGCAGTGATGGGCACTGATCAGTTAAACTGATAGGCAGCACTGCTAGGTGGCACTGATTGGCACTACTGGTGGGCATTGATAGGTGGCACTTGTGGGCATTTATAGGTGGCACTGTGGGCACTGATAGGTGGCACAGATGAGGCAGATGTGCCTCTTCCACTTCGGGACCTTTGTCCCTCGCATCTGACCCGGTGATCGGCTTTTTTTTCTACTCACGCTATCAGCCTGAGTAGAAAAAAAAAAAACGATTACCGATCTTTTGTTTACATCATGTGATCAGCTGTCATTGACTGACAGCTGATCACATGGTAAGGGGCCGGGACCGGCTCCTTACTCGGATCAGTGATCACCCGAGTCTCAGTGACTTGGTGATCACAGTGCGCTTAGCGTGCGCCCTGTAGGGCGCGCGCAGGGCGCGTGCACAGGGGAGGCCGTCATATGACAGCCTCCCAGGAATTCAGGTCCGCGCTGTGGCTGTCATTTGGCCATAGCGCAGATGTCAAGTGGTTAAAGAGGCTTCTTCACAGTAAGAACTGTGAAAATATGGAATAGACTCCCTCATAAGCTGGTTTTGGCTAGCTCAGTGAATTGCTTTAAAAATGGCCTGGATTCTTTCCTAAATGCACGGTGGATACTAACATTTATAGGTAAAGTTGATCCAGGGAACATCCGATTGCCACCTGGGAGACTAGGAAAGATTTTTTTCCTCTGCTGGAGAAAATTAGATTATGATTTAATGGGTTTTTCTGCCTTCCTCTGGATCAACTGTGGGTATAGGATAGTGTATATGGAGGCTTTCAATTTGTGAGTGTGGGGTTGATTTACTATAACTGGAGAGTGCAAAATCTGGTGCAGCTGTGAATGTTAACCAATTGGCTTCTAAAGCCGCGTACACATGAGCGGAATGTCCGACAGAAAAAGTCAGACGGAAGTTTTTCATCGTGTATTACGATCGTGTGTATGCCTCATTGGACTTTTTTTTTTTTTCGAAAATTCTGACGAACCTAGAAATAGAACATGCTCTAAATAATATTTCGGACAGAACCAATTCCTATCGGGAAAACCGCTCGTCTGTATGCTGTTCCGATGGACCAAAATCGACGCTTGCTCTGAAGCAAGTACGAGACGGAAGCTATTGGCTATTGAACTTCCTTTTTCTAGTCCCGTCGTACGTGCTGTACGTCACCGCGTTCTGGACGGTCGGATTTTGGTCGGACTTTGGATTGACAGTGTGTAGGCAAGAGAATATATAAAACACAAAGCTCTGTGATGCTAAATAGCTGATAATTACACATAAAACCAAGTGAGGCTGCTATCAAAAAGAGAGTGTTTTCAGAGTCACTTAAAAAGAATAAATAATGATATTTGAAGCGCTTCACAATGTGCAAAAAAATGAATATATATGAATAAAAATAAATAAATAAATATAAATACTCAAATAAATCCAGCGGTGAGTAAAATTTCCTAAAAAATCCAGCAATCAAAATAGTGTAAAAAAAAAAAAATTAGTGCCACCAAATGTGTAAAAAAATCCACATAAAAAAATCAACATAAAAATAAATATATAGGGATGTATTCAGAAGGTTCAATTATACAAGTGTAGAATCCGATTGGTATAAAGCTTTGATCCGGTCCCACTAGCAAAGCTGTTTAAAAACACTTGCTTAATTAAGGTGCTCATTGACATTTATAGTAACAATGTTTCTTTTGCTTCTGTTCACAACCAATGTGAGAATCATAAACAGATCTCATTTAACAGGCAGATAAGAGAAAAAAACAATCATTGTGCAATAGTTAGGATACCAAGGTACACAGGCAAACTTCAATCCACTCACGTGTGCCTTATAATGATAAGGCATATGCAGGTTTTACTATAGCAGTCAGCCGCCTTAGACAGGAGCAGATTCACTGCAGTACACTGTGTGATACTGCTGATCTGCACAGAGCGTCCTTGGCTCCTCCCACGCGTTGCATCACAGTCACGTGACTTTTTCAAGGATCCTTGACTGTGACTGTGATGCAACGCGTGGGAGGAGCCAAAGACGCTCTGTGCAGATCAGATTTGGTGGCACTAATTTTTTTTTTACACTATTTTGATTGCTGGATTTTTTAGGAAATTTTACTTACCGCTGGATTTGAGTATTTATATTTATTTATTTATTTTTATTCATATATATTCATTTTTATGCACATTGTGAAGCGCTTCAAATATCATTATTTATTCTTTTTAAGTGTGTAGGCAAGACCGCTTGAATGGAATTCAGTCGGAGTTCCGTCGGAGAAACCTTCGGAGTTTATTCCGACGGTTAAACCGGTCATGTGTACGCGGCATTACAGCTTGTTCAGTTAAAGTGATTGTAAAGTCTCATTTTTTTTCTCTAAAAATAACAAACAGGTTATACTTACCTGCTCTATTGCAGTGGTTTTGCACAAAGCAACTCAGATCCTCCTCTTCTTGGGTCCCTCTTCAGTGCTCCTGGCCCCTCCCTCCTGTGAGTGCCCCCACAGCAAACAGCTTCCTATGGGGGCACCCAAGCCAAGTCACAGCTCCCTGTGTCCATTCAGACATGGAGCCCCAGTTTGGCCTTGCCCCCTCTCTCTCCTGATTGGCTGACTGACTTTGATTGACAGCAACGAGAGCTAATGGCGCCGCTGCTGTGTCTGAGCCAATCAGGAGGAGAGTCCTGGACGGCCGAGGCACTCGTGCACATCTCTGGAGAGAGATGGGGCTCAGGTAAGTATTAGGGGGGCTGAAGGCGACTGCTGCACACAGAAGGTTTTTTATCTTAATGCATAGAATGCATTAACCACTTCAATACAGGGCACTTTCGCACCTTCCTGCCCAAGCCAATTTTCAGCTTTCAGTGCTGTCACTTATTAAATGACAATTGCGCGGTCGTGCTACACTGTACCCAAACTAAATTTTTATCATTTTGTTCCCACAAATAGAGCTTTCTTTTGGTGGTATTTGATCACCTCTGTGGTTTTTATTTTTTACTAAACGAATAAAAAAAGACAGAAAATTTTGAAAAATAAAAAAGTTTTTCTTTGTCTTTGTTCTAAAATTTTGTAAATAAGTAAGTTTTCTCCTCCACTGATGGGCACTGATAAGCTGCACTGATGGGCACTGATAAGGCGGCACCGATGAGGTGGCACCGATGGACACTGACGATGGGCACTGACGATGGGCACTGATAGGCGGCACTGATAGGTGGCACTGATATGCGGCACTGATGGGCATTGATAGGCGGCAGTGATAGGCACTCATAGGTGGCACTGGTGGGCACTGATGGGCATTGATAGGCGACACTGATGGGCAGTGAAAGGCTGCACTGATGGGTACTTATGGGTGGCACTGATAGACAGCACTGATGGGCACTGAAAGGCGGCACTGATGGCTGGCACTGATAGGCATCACTTGTGGCACTGGCAGGCATTTTCCTTTGGCACTGATTGACAGCTGCCAGGGCACTGATTGGCATTTCCCTGGTAGTCAAGGGTAGCATACCTGGTGGTCCAGTGTGGTGGCCATCCCTGGTGGTCCTGGGTGGGCATCCGAGGGGGGGTGGCGCTGATAAACAATCAGCACAGACCCCCCCGTCAGAGGAGCAGCGGATCAGCTCTCCTCTACTCGCGTCCGTCAGACGCGAGTGAGGAAAAGCCGATCAACGGCTCTTCCTGTTTACATCGTGATCAGCCGTGATTGGACACGGCTGATCACATGGTAAAGAGTCTCTGTCAAAGACTCTTTACCTAGATCGGAGTTGCGGTGTGTCAGACTGACACGCCGCAACAACGATCGCGGCGATGCGCGCCCCCCGGGGGCGTGCAGCGGCTTGATATCCTGACAACGTCATATGACATCCGGTCAGGATATCGCAACCACTTTGCCGCCGTCATTTTGCTATATGGCGGGCAGCAAGTGGTTAAGATAAAAAAAAAAAACCTTTTGACTTTACAACTACTTTAAGCTTTGTCAATAAAACCTGGAAGCTGATTGGTTTCTATGCAGAGCTGCACCACATTTTGCACTCTCCCGTTTTAGTAAATCAACTCCTGTGTGTGTGTTTGTTTTTTTTCTCTGTAGATTGAACTGGATGGACTTGTGTCTTTTTTTAACCAGACAAACTATGTGACTATATAAAGCCTCTGCGCAGTACAGAATAAAAAATAAAAAAAAAAGATACTGCTGCTGTGAAATGTGACTTGTTAGGAATGTATTTATGCAGAGTGAATTTACTGAAGGTCCATTTTAAAAAGATTTACACTTGTATTTCGTCCATTGACTTGACACCTTATCAGTTAAGTTGACCTCAGCCACTCAGTTCTAGGGATAATTTAATATTGACAAAAATTATACACAGCATTACATGACCTTTATTATGAGTGCAAATCAATAGAGAATTTGCATAACAATCAGGTATGAAGTTGGCACCAGTTCACCCCAATGTGCTTTGAGTCACAGGAAAACAAAATGGCTGAGCCCGAGATAATTGTATGTAATGATACATTTATACATGCTGGAATTTTCTGACAGTGAATTATTCATACGTATGCCAGGCTTCCAGGAAAATGTCCCCACAAGTACATTTTTGTTTTCCCACAGGAATTTGCCCGTGAGGATTAATACTTTCCAGACAAAGCAGTTAAGGGGGGCTGCCTTCCTGATTGACCTGACAGTGAAGATGAGGTGTTATCCAAGGTGCAAATTAATTCTGTTAAAACAATCTAGTCTTGTATTCAAGTGATCTTTATTGATCTTCTTCTGTAACAATACATATGCATATTTATAAGATCTGTTACAGTCTCTTGAGATATGAAAGCATGATTTTAAAGTAGGTGTACATTTTAACCGAATGACATGTAGTTCACTGTGTATCATTAACAACAATACACTGTATCTCACAAAAGTGAGTACACCCCTCACATTTTTGTCAATATTTTATTACATCTTTTCATGTGACAACACTGAAGAAATGACACTTTGCTACAATGTAAAGTAGTGAGTAGGGATGAGCTTTCTGTTTCTGGTCGAACATGGGCTGTTCGCCCGTTTGTCGAAAACCGAACATTATGGGCCAGATTTGCGTGTAATGGCCCATAATGCACTGCGGGAGCGCAGTGCATTGCTGTATGATGATTGGCCAGAGCATGCACCGTGACCTGCATGCTTTGGCCAATCACAGCGCCCCCAGTTAAGGGAGCCATAATTGGCCAAAGGCAGGGTGCCTTTGGCCAATCATGACTCAGGGGCACTAAGTCCACGCCCCACGCTATATAAGGCTGCTTGCAGGTTGGCCTCGTGTAGTGTGTTGTTGGCGTGGACGGAGAGAGAGTGTCATTAATATATATATACAGTAGGGCTGGGGAAAAAATCGATTTAAATCTTAAATTGAGTTGAGAGGTCAAATCGATTCAAAATTTAAGCAAATCGATTTGTTTAGATTTTTTTTTTCACCGCGCCGGTCCTGAGGAGCTGCGAGCAGAAGTTTTTAGGCGAGGCCGCAGCTTCGGCCTAGTCCGCGAGGCCGGACGCCGCGGACTAGGCCGAAGCCACGGCCTTGCCTAAAAACTCCTGCCTGCAGCTCCCCAGGACCGGCGCTGACACCGGGCCTGTCCTGAGGAGCTGCGGGCAGGATATTTTAGGTGAGGCCGCGGCTTTGGCCTAGTCCACGAGGTTAGACGCCAGCTCCAGCTCCTCAGGACTGGCGTGGTGCCCAAAAAAAAAAAAAAAACTCGATTCGAATCGTGAATCGAGTTTTTTTTAAGAAAATCGCAGATTTTTTTTTGCAAAATCGCCCAGCTCTAATATACAGATAGTCTTGTGTATATATATATATATATATATATATATATATATATATCCACTGCATACAGTTTCTGGCTTCTGGAAGGCAGGTGATTTAGTTAGCTGCAGTGTATTTAATATGTCTCGTATATACAGTATCTCACAAAAGTGAGTACACCCCTCATGTTTTTGTAAATATTTTATTATATCTTTTCATGTGACAACACCGAAGAAATGACACTTTGCTACAATGTAAAGTAGTGAGTGTACAGCTTGCATAACAGTGTAAATTTTCTGTCACCTCAGAATAACTCAACACACAGCCATTAATTTCTAAACCGCTGGCAACAAAAGTGAGTACACCCCTATATTAAAATGTTCAAATTGGGCCCAATTAGCCATTTCCCTCCCCCCGGTGCCATGTGGCTAGTTAGTGTTACAAGGTCTCAAGTGTGAATGGGCAACAGGTGTGTTAAATTTGATGTTATCACTCTCACTCTCTCATACTGGTCACTGGAAGTTCAACATGGCACCTCATGGCAAAGAACTGAAAAAAGAGTTGTTGCTCTACATAAAGATGGCCTAGACTATAGGAAGAGTGCCAAGACCCTGAAACTGAGCTGCAGGACGGTGGCCAAGACAATACAGCGGTTTAACAGGACAGGTTCCACTCAGAACAGGCCTCGCCATGGTCGACAAAGAAGTTTTGTGCACGTGCTCAGCGTCCTATCCAGAGGTTGCCTTCGGGAAATAGACGTATGAGTGTGGCCAAAATTGCTGCAGAGGTTGAGGTTGTTGGGGTCAGCCTGTCAGTGATCAGACCATACGACGCACATTGCATCAAATTGGTCGGCATAGCTGTCGGCCAGAAGGAAGCCTCTTCTAAAGATGATGCACAAGAAAGCCCGCAAACAGTTTTCTGAAGGCAAGCAGACTAAGGGCATAATTTACTGGAACCATGTCCTGTGGTCTGATGAGACCAAGATAAACTTATTTGGTTCAGATGGTGTCAAGAGTGTGTGACGGCAACCAGGTGAGGAGTACAAAGACAAGTGTGTCTTGCTTACAGTCAAGCATGGTTATGGGAGTGTCATGATCTGGGGCTGCACGAGTGCTGCTGGCACTGGGGAGCTACAGTTTATTGAGGGAACCATGAATGCCAACATGTACTGTCACATACTAAAGCAGAGCATGGAGACTGGGCCAGAGGGCAGTATTCCAACATGATAACAGCCCCAAACATGCCTCCAAGACGACCACTACCTTGCTAAAGATGCTGAGGGTAAAGTTGATGGACTGGCCAAGCATGTCTCCAGACCTAAACCCTATTGAGCATTTGTGGGGCATCCTCAAACGGAAGGTGGAGGAGCGCAAGGTCTCTAACATTCACCAGCTCTGTGATGTCATCATGGAGGAGTGGAAGAGGACAATAGTGGCAACCTGTGAAGCTCTGGTGAACTCCATGCCCAAGAGGGTTAAGGCAGTGCTGGAAAATAATGTAAATAAATATAAAAACTGCTGTGCCAGCTGTGGAAGAAAAGCAGCCGACACCACAATCAGACTAATTGTAAATATACGTGAAACAACAATGTGTGGCGTATAATGTATAATGTGCTAAAAATCTACATTAATAAATGCATTTATTAATGGAAAATAATGGTGGCCACACAAAATATTGACACTTTGGGCCTAATGTGGACATTTTTATTTAGGGGTGTACTCACTTTTGTTGCCAGCGGTTTAGACATTAATGGCTGTGTTGAGTTAATTTGAGGGGAAAGCAAAATTACACTGTTATACAAGCTGTACACTCACTACTTTGCATTGTAGCAAAGTATAATTTCTTCAGTGTTGTCACATGAAAAGATATAATAAAATAATTACAAAAATGTGAGGGGTGTACTCACTTTTGTGAGATACTGTGTATATATATATATCCACTGCATACAGTTTAGCTATATCTTACTGCAGGCCGTTCCTGGTGTACTGTTTCTAATATACTTCAGGCGGTGTACTCAGTACACAGTACCGTGCACCCCTAGTGCAGTTGCTACTACTTTTCTGGTGGTGTAGACACTACACAATACATACAGTGCACCCATAGTTGCTATTAGACTTCTGGTGGTGTACACAATACCATACACCCATAATACATTTGCTACTACTTTTCTGGTGGTGTACACAATACAGTACACCCATAGTTGTTATTACACTTCTGTTGGTGTACACAGTACCGTTCACCCATAGTGCAGTTGCTACTACTTGTCTGGTGGTGTACACAGTACACAATACAGTGTAGTGTGGTGTTGCAAAACAAAATCCCCATCATAACCAGAAGGCCACCAAGGAGAGGCAGACGCTCACAGGCCACTAAAAGAGTGCAAGCAGGCTCTGTGTCTACAGTCCACAGTGCTGGTCATGGACATGGTGCATCTTCTGCAGGTAGCCATGGGGCACACTTGTCCTTTTTTTCTGCTGCTGGGACAGGGGCAGAAAAATTGGGCCTTTGGTGATGGTGGTGCCACAACACTGTAACCCCTCACAGATATCCTTGTTGGGCGCAGGAACGGGCCCTGCTGTGAAATATTAGACCAGAAATTGTAATTACATGCCCCTGTTAAACAGGGACAGAAACATTGGGCCTTAGGCAGTGGTAGTGGTGCCCTAAACCAAAAATATTGTTGGAAGCTAGCGTCATCAAGATTGAGCAAGATTAGGATAGTCACTCAGCATAGGCAGTCTTCAAGGGATCCCACATCCATAGAAAAATCAATAAGTTACATCAGCATCAGGTGCTTGATAGCTGCTGCTATCTGACTGATAAAGTCTGATTCATTTTTATGAATGTAAGCCTATCAAGGGAGTCTGTGGACAGGCGCACTCTATGATCTGTTACAAACCCTCCAGCAGCACTGAATGTGCGTTTAGAAAGAACGCTGGATGCAGGACAGGCCAGTAGATCAATTGCATATTGAGCTAGTTCTGGCCAGTGGTCCTTCCTCAAGATCCAGTAACCCAGTGGATGCTCTGTTGGAAAGGTCTCCAAGACTGCTCTTGCCCCTAGATATTCCCGCACCATGTAATGCAGATGCTGGCGATGGTTGCTTGAACTGATCAGACCTTGGCGCTGAGGACTGAAAAATTGTCTAAAGGCATCGGTCAACCGGCCACCTTCTCCACTGTTCTTCCTCTGACTGAACAAAGCTGTCATGGTTATGCAGTAATCTTTGTCTCTCAGCTTACCTCTCCTCCATGTGTTCACTTTTAGAGGCCAGCCACTCTCACCTGGCTACTTAAATAATCTCTCCTCAAAGCATGGCTCCACCCCAGCCCCTATCAGGGAACTCTATATTAACCTGTGCACAGCAAGCCTGTCTTGCTGATCAACCTTTGTGTGTTTAGTTTCAGTGTGCATCTTGCTGTGTTTTCTACGTCTGATTCCAGTTACCGATCTTGGCTTGTTCTTGACTATCCCTGCGTGCTTGTAACCCTGACCTTTGACGTGTTCTATGTTTATCCTTGTCTGCTAGTCGCCCCAACCTTTGGCTTATTCCCTCACTATCTCTGTCCTCCTGTAGCCTACTGTGGGCGTGAGCTGGGAAAACCTGGGGGTCACGACCTGGAGTCAGTTGCAGCCCAGTCCATCCTCACCACTAGAGGCTCTGGTGAACACCTGCTGGATCTTAGACTCCGCGCCCTGGGGAATCTTACGCTCTAGCCCCTGTGGGATCCATGTTGGTGTTCCAGCGGACCTGCCTTCCTTAACCACCTAGACTCCCATCTGCAGCAGTCAGCCGTAGGGTCCACTACCTTTGCGGTGCACTCCTGACCCCAACGGTGTGCATCTGTCACCTGGCCTCAGGTGACCTGACAGAAGCCTCAGCAACACGTTGTCCAGCACCAGGAAATTGTAACCTCACAGGGTCTGGAAATCCAATGCACAAACCTTTCTTCAAGGCCTCCTGAACATGTTTCATCCTCTGCTCCCTCTGCTAAGGCAGGATGAGTTCTGCAACCTTACCCTTGTAATGTGGATCATAAAGGGTTGCCAGCCAGTAATGATTCCTTCTCTTTGATACCACGAATCCTAGGGTCCTTACGCTGCATGGCCTCCCTGATTCTGCAAAGCCTGTAAAAGTTTGCAGAGGCATTTGATTCTGAGTCCTCTGGGTCACTAAGGATCACATGATCCGCACATGATCCGTAACAAGCTCCTCCCAGCCACGTACAACTCCTTGGGTTTCTGGGGACTGAAAACCATCCCTTGAAGAATACTGCTGAGTGTTATCCTCCATGTCCATGCTGACACAATCCTCCTCCTCCCCTTCTTCATGTGTGTTTGGTGGGCCTGCAGGAATAATATCTGGATAAAGGGGGCCTTGAGAGGTAAGGAAGTCCTCCTCTTCCTCACACTGTTGTGCCTCAAATACCCTGTCCATTATTCAATGAAGCGTGTGCTCCAACAGGAAGACAAGAGGGACAGTATCACTGTTGCATGCATTGTCGCTGCTCACCATCCTCGTGGCCTCACCAAATGGTGACAGGACAGTGCATGCATCCTTGATTAGTAGCCACTGGCGTGGTGAAATGAAGCCAAGCTCCCCTGACCCTGTCCTGGTGCCATACTCACACAGGTACTCATTGTTTGCCCTCTGCTGTGTGTACAACCACTTCAGCATTGCCAACGTTGACTTCCACCTGGTGGACATCTCACAAATGAGGTGGTTGGTGGGCAGGTTGCATTCCCTTAGAATGTCAGCCAGCTGAGCACTGGCATTGTATGACTGTTGGAAATGACCACAGACTTTTCTGGCCTGCCTCAGGAGATCTTGTAAGCCTGGGTACCTGCTCAAGAACTGCTGCACCACCAAATTCAGGATGTGTGCCAAACATGGAACATGGGTCAAGTGTCCCTGTGGAGGGCGGAGAGAAGGTCTGTGCCATTGTCGCATACAACCATTCCTGGCTGAAGCTGGCGTGGCGTCAACCACCTCTGAGCCTGCCCCTGCAGAGCGGACAGAATCTCTGCCCCAGTAAGGCTCCTGTCCCCTAAGCAGTGGTTTAACCTTAAACTACGTAGAGGGTTCTTTACTGTAAGAGCGGCAAGGATGTGGAATTCCCTTCCACAGGTGGTGGTCTCAGCGGGGGGCATCGGTAGTTTCAAGAAACTATCTGATAAGCACCTGAACGACCGCAACATATATACAATGTAATACTGACATTTAACCACTTCAGCCCCGGAAGGATTTACCCCCTTCCTGACCAGAGCGTTTTTTGCGATTCGGCACTGCGTCGCTTTAACTGACAATTGCGCGGTCGTGCGACGTGGCTCCCAAACAAAATTGACGTCCTTTTTTTCCCACAAATAGAGCTTTCTTTTGGTGGTATTTGATCGCCTCTGCGATTTTTATTTTTTGCGCTATAAACAAAATAAGACAATTTTGAAAAAAACGCATTATTTTTTACATTTTGCTATAATAAATATCCCCCAAAAATATATAAAAAAAACATTTTTTTTCTTCAGTTTAGGCCGATCGTATTCTTCTACATATTTTTGGTAAAAAAAATCGCAATAAGCGTTTATTAATTGGTTTGCGCAAACGTTATAGTGTTTACTAAATAGGGGATAGTTTTATGGCATTTTTATTAATAAATTTTTTTTTACTAGTAATGGTGGCGATCAGCAATTTTTATTGTGACTGCGACGTTATGGCGGACATGTCGGACATTTTTGACACGTTTTTGGGACCATTGTCATTTATACAGCGATCAGTGCGATTAAAAATGCACTGATTACTGTGTAAATGACACTGGCAGTGAAGGGGTTAACCACTAGGGGGCGGGGAGGGGTTAAGTGTGTCCTAGGGGAGTGATTACTAACTGTAGGGGGATGGGCTGTGTGGGTGACGTCACTGATCTCTGCTCCGATGACAGGGAGCAGAGATCGAGTGACACTGTCACTAAGCATCCGCTCCGTGAGGCGATCGCGGGTATCCCCGCGGCGATCTAGTCCGCGGGACCCGCGACCCGACTCACGGAGCTCCCGGCCGGCGCGCGCACGCACGGGCACGGCGGGAAATTCAAATGGACGTACAGGTACGCCCATTTGCCCAGCCGTGCCGCTCTGCCGACGTACATCGTCGTGCGCCGGTCGGCAAGCGGATAATCACACACATAGGTTGGACTTGATGGACTTGTGTCTTTTTTCAACCTCACCTACTATGTAACTATGTAACTCATGCACCGCATGGCATCTTTTTGCCTGAGTGCTTGCGTAGCCCCTTGAACGCTTACGGAGCACTGCTGGTTCAGAGAACAAATCTGCAGAAGAGGCCATAGAAGAAGAGGAGGGGTGGAGGAGAGAGCTGTGGCAGAATCACCGCTAGCAATTTGGAGGCGTGGTGGCGGGAACAAGCTCCAACAATACTGAACCCTGTCCTGCATCCTTCCCAGCTGCCAGCAGAGTTACCCAGTGCACCATGAAGGAAAGGTACCATCCCTGCCCATGCCTACTAGACCTTGAGTATGCGGTAATATACACCTTACTGCTGACCGCCCTGTCCAACAAAACAAAAACATTGCCTTCCACATGCCGGTAGAGAGCTGGAATGGCCTTCCATGAAAAGAAATGGCGTTTTGGAACCTGCAACTGAGGTACAGCACATTCCACAAATTCACGAAAGGGGGCAGAGTCTACCAGCTGAAAAGTCAGTAGTTACAGTGCTAGCAGTTTGGCCAAGCTGGCATTCAAGCTAGCATTCAGACTGTGAGCATGTGGATGGCTGGGACCAAATTTCTTTTTACGGTTTAGCAACTGGGGTAGGGAAATTTGCCTGCTAAAATCAGATGGTGGTGTACTGCTAGCAGATTGGCTGCAAGTACTTGGGATACCTATTGCTATACCTTCATTCCTCTCAGTGCAGGTTTTCGAGAGGACTGGAGTAGGGTTCGAGATCCCAGATGAGGAGCAAGGAGAAGTCCGCCTTTTTCTTTGATGTCTGTCTTTCAAGTGCTGTTGCCAACGGATATTGTAAAGTGGGCTGACTTATGCAAAGTTTAGGGATTTGAGATGTAGCCAGTCCTTAACCAGGAATAGGGAAGCTCACCAATCAGAGCCACGCTATGCCAACCAATGAGGCATCAGCATGTAATGATATGCACGGACTAGATGGGAGGGAAACACACACTTTTATGGGAGAGCAACCATCAGAATTGAACCTTGGTGTAAAGGGTAATTATGGGAAAGGTCTGCATTTTACTTGTAACTAAATATGTTTGCAGATTAATGTTTTCAGGAATATACTCTGTATTCCTTCATGTAATTCTCTTATTTTAACCTAATATTTTCTTTCTTGGTGTAGACTATAGATAGATGGTTGTGTATTAGATAGACTTTCAACTACTCACCAATAAATGTTGTTATTGTGTTAAAGCTTCCACTCATGGTCAAAGAACTCTCATTTAACCCAAATCATATCTGAGAGATATTAAATCTCAAATATAGTACACGGGAAAAAGACTGCATGGGAGTTCGTGATATGTCTGGTCAAGCATGTGGTGCCCAAGCGGCTGCTGTTGTGGCCACGCTTGATCCGCTTCAGACATAAGTTGCAAACAGCAATGGTGCGATCTTCTGCACACGTGTCCAAAAAGGCCCACACCAAGGAACTTTTCAAAATCAGCGGGAAGTCAGCAGCGTCTGCGGTGTGATGCAGTAGGATGGCTGCCCTTAAGCTGCCCCCTAGAGGACATCCTACCTCGTTGGAGTGCCTTCTCCTCCTCCTCTATTCTATCAGGCACCCAAGTAGAGTCAGTGGCCTCATCATACCCTCCCTCCTCGTCACTGGAGCAAACTTGGCACTATGCTGCAGTTGGGGGAACATGACTGTCAGTTTCTTGTCCTTCTTGGGCACCCCCTCTCTCTAGGCTCACGTTACTCCCTTCCTCAACCTGGGAACCAACATCGGAGTCTTCAAATTGCTGCGCATCCTCCAGCAGCATGTACCCGACACTGTGGTCGAATAGTTTGGGGGACCCCGTGCATGATGGTTGGGCTACGGAAGGTGTGACTGTGGACAAAGAGCCGGTGGAATAGGCTGCTTTGGCAGCTGCATAGGAAGGAAAATTACTCTGAGCCTGGGTGACAGAGGATGAGGAGGATGAGGACGGCTTTGTTATCCACTCCACCAACTCTTCTGCATGTTCTGGCTCAATAACATGGCCAGCAGCGGAAAAAAAACGACAAGTGTCCCCCACGGCCACCAGCAGAGGATGCACCATGTCCATGACCAGTACTGTTGACTGTAGACACAGAGCCTGCTTGCCCTCTATTAGTGGCCTGTGAGCGTCTGCCTCTCTTTGGTGGCCTTCTGGACATGATGTATATTTTGTTTTGCAACACTGTATTGTGTACTGTATACACCACTAGAAAAGTAGTAGCAACTGCACTACGGCTACACTGTATTGTAATTACAATTTTTGATCTAATATTTCACAGCAGGGCCCGTTCCTGAGCTAACAAGAGTATCTGTGAGGCTTTACAGTGTTGTGCCACCACCACCACCACAGCCTAAGGCCCAATATTTCTGCCCCTGTTTAACAGGGGCAAGTAATTACAATTCTTGATATAATATTTCGCAGCAGGGCCCGTTCCAGCGCCCACCAAGAGTAACTGTGAGGGCTTAGTGTTCTGGTACCACTAACACCTAAGACCCAATTTCCCGCAGAGTGTATAGGGCAGGCCGTATAGTATATACAGGCGGTCCCCTATTTTCAAACAGCCGACTTACAAACGACTCCTACTTACAAACGGAGGGAGACAACAGGAAGTGAGAAGAAATCTACCCCTAGGAAGGGAAATTCTCTCCTGTAAAAGTTAATATGGGAAAAAGGTGTCTTCACTGATGCTTTATCACAATCCTTGTTTCCCTAATAACCCAAAAATTTCTAAATCCAATTGTCATTGGGACAGAAAGTGAGGTGTAATCTTCTGAACAGGAAAAAAAAAGTTACAGGGGTGATAACCCTGCCCTATATTATCCAAAAAGCTTAAAAATAGATTTTTGGGCTGGAGCTACACTTACAAAATGTACCTTTATTTGCGTGCAGGGTTCTCCTTTATATCCATACCAGACCCAAAGGATCCGGTAATGGGCTGTGGGGGCAACATTACATTACAGCCGCAAGCAATTTTAAATGACTTTTTTTCCTTTAGAAATGTCATTTTGTGCATGGACTGTTCTAAACACGGGAAAAATGCGCCACTTTACAGGCATACTATAGACACCCCCCAGGCACGATATTTAAAGGAATATTACACTTTTATTGTTTCACTTTAAGCATTACTAAAATCACTGCTCCCAAAAAAAGTCTTTTTAAAACTTTTTTTTGCATTGATACATGTCCCCTGGGGCAGGACCCGGGTCCCCAAACACTTTTTATGACAATAACTTGCATATTAGCCTTTAAAATTAGCACTTTTGATTTTTCACGTTCGAGCCCCATAGACTTTAACAGGGTTCGCGTGTTCGCACAAATTTTTGGTCTGTTCACATGTTCTGCCGCGAACCGAACTGGGGGGGTGTTCGGCTTATCCCTAGTAGTGAGTGTACAGCTTGTATAACAGTGTAAATTGGCTGTCCACTCAAAATAACTCAACACACAGCCATTAATGTCTAAAGCGCTGGTAACACCCCTAAATGAAAATATCCAAATTGGGCCCAATTAGCCATTTTCCCTCCCCGGTGTCACGTGACTTGTTAGCATTACAAGGTCTCAGGTGAGAATGGGGAGCAGGTGTGTTAAATTTGGTGTTATCGCTCTCACTCTCTCATACTGGTCACTGGAAGTTCAATATGGCAACTCATGGCAAAGAACTCTCTGAGGATCTGAAAAAAAGGATTGTTGCTCTACATAAAGATGGCCTAGGCTATAAGAAGATTGCCAAGACCCTGAAACTGAACTGCAGCATGGTGGCCAAGACCATACAGCAATTTAACAGGACCACTCAGAACAGGCCTCACCATGGTCGACCACAGAAGTTGAGTGCACATGCTCAGCGTCATATCCAGAGGTTGCCTTTGGGAAATAGATGTATGAGTGCTTCCAGCATTGCGGCAGAGGTTGAATGGGTGGGGGGTCAGCCTGTCAGTGCTCAGACCATACTCCACACACTGCATCAAATTGGTCTGCATGGCTGTCATCCCAGAAGGAAGCCTCTTCTAAAGATGATGCACAAGAAAGCCCACAAACAGTTTGCTGCAGACAAACAGATTAAGGACATGAATTATTGGAACCATGTCCTGTGGTCTGATGAGACCAAGGTAAACTTACTTGATTCAGATGGTGTCAAGCATGTGTGGTGGCAACCAGGTGAGGAGTACAAAGACAAGTGTGTCTTGCCTACAGTCAAGCATGGTGGTGGGAGTGTGATGGTCTGGGGCTGCATGAGTGCTGCCGGCACTGGGGAGCTACAGTTCATTGAGGGAACCATGAATGCCAACATGTACTGTGACATACTGAAGCAGAGCATGATCCCCTTCCTTTGGAGACTGGGCCACAGGGCAGTATTCCAACATGATAAGGACCCCAGACGCACCTCCAAGACGACCACTGCCTTGCTAAAGAAGCTGAGAGTAAAGGTAATGGACTGGCCAAGCATGTCTCCAGACCTAAACCCTATTGAGCATCTGTGGGGCATCCTCAAATGGAAGGTGGAGGAGCGCAAGGTCTCTAACATCCACCAGCTCCCTGATGTAGTCATGGAGGAGTGGAAGAGCACTCTAGTGGCAACCTGTGAAGCTTTGGTGAACTCCATGCCCAAGAAGGTTAAGGCAGTGCTGGAAAATAATGGTGGCCACACAAAATATTGACACTTTAGGGCCCAATTTGGACATTTTCATTTAGGGGTTGTTCTCACTTTTGTTGCCAGTGGTTTGGACAGTAATGGCTGTGTTGAGTTATTTTGAGGGGACAGCACACTTACACTGGTATACAAGCTGTACACTCACTACTTTACTTTGTAGCAAATTGTCATTTCTTCACCGTTGTCACAAAAATGTGGGGGTGTACTTACTTTTATGAGATACTGTATATATATATATATATATATATATATATATATATATATATATATATATATATATGCACTTGAGGATTCATTTCATTATTGAACAACTTCAGTGCTCTCGGTCAATCCAAAATGTTATTAAACCTCAAAACTTGAATATTTAAGAAAGTAAAAGTGAGGTTCTGCTGGCTTTCTTAGGAGAATATCTATGTGTGCACAATTATTGGGCAACAATTAGTGTGCAGAGTTATTATGTAACTAAATGAAAAATAAAAATTTCCCCATCTCATGTTTTCATCTGTTAGCCCAGGTTCACATTGATGCGATTTTGCATGCGATTTGACAATAGCACAGTCCGAATTTTCGGCGCTGCACCGATTCCCAAAAGTAGCTTCTGTACTACTTTTGGTGATTTCGGGTGCGATTTCAATAGACATCTGCGCAGGAACCCGCACAGATGTCTCTGAAATCGCCCCCGAAGTCAGACTGACATGCAGATATGAAATCGTGCAATTCAGCTGAACTCGCACAATTTCAATCCAGCAGCAATGTGAACCTAGGCTAGAAGTGAGAATAATAAACAACTCAACATTTACAAATAAACATTTCTGACATTTAAAAAAAAAAAAATCAGTGACCAATATAGCCATCCTTCTTTTCAATAACAGTCATAAACCTTCCATTCACGGAATCTGTCAGTTTCTTGATCTGTTGATGATCATTGTTTTGTGCAGCATAAGTCTCACGTTTAAGAAGGGCCCACAAGTTTTCAATAGGGTTTAGGTCTGGTGAGGATTATTCTTTCACCTTTAAGGCCTTTACTGGCTAGCCACACAGTGGAGTACTTCGATGCATGCGATGGAGCATTGTCCTGCATAAATATCATGTTGAAAGATGCAGCCTTTTTCCTGTACCACTGCTTGAAGAAACTGTCTTCTAAAAACTGGCAGTAGGATTGGGAGTTGATTTTGAGTCCATCGTCAACCCCAAAAGGTCCAACCAGCTCATCTTTAATAATACCAGCCCATACCAGTACCCCACCTCTACCTTGCTGGCGTCTGAGTTGAAGTGGAGCTCTGTGCCGTTACTGATCCAGCCAAAGACTCATCCATCTGGTCCATCAAGAGACACTCTCATCTCATCAGCCCATAAAGCCTTTGAAAAATCTGTCTTCAGATATTTCTTGGCACAGGCTTGACATTTCAACTTATGTGTCTTGTTCAATGGTCTTCCTTACCTTGGCCATGTCTCTGACCACTGAACACCTTGTACTTCTGGGCACTCCAGGTTAGACATGTGCAGAACGAAAAAATGTGTTTAGTTTCGTTTCATTTCGTTATTTACATAAATTTGTTTAGTTAATATTGTTTAACCCATTTAATTTGTTTCATTTATACGATTCGAATTGATTAGAAATTTTGGAATTATAATAGATTAGAATAGAAAATAACAGAATAGTATAGAAACAAAACAACAGACTAGAATAGAAAGAATATAATCATATTTCTATTCTAATCTATTTTTTCTATTCTATTCAAAACAAATTCATTCTATTTGAATCTCGGGAATATTTTGGGTTATATTCTTTCCATACTATTCTATTGTTTTTTTTAATTCTATTATTGTTCTATTTTTTTAACTATTCCATTCTTTTCTATTCTATTATTTTATTTTCTATTATATTCTATTCTATCTAATTCTATCCTTTTCTATTATATTCTTTTCGATTCAAATCAAAATGTATTCTATTTGAAATTTGAATTTCGCAAGATGGTTATATTCTTTCTATTCTATTCTGTTGTATTTTCTACACTATTCTGTTATTTTCTATTCAATTCTAATCTATTCTATTGAAATTCATAGTTACAGTTGTGCTCATAAGTTTACATACCCTGGCAGAATGTACGATTTCTTGGCCATTGTTCAGAGAATATGAATGATAACAGAAAAACATTTCTTTCACTCGTGTTTAGTGTTTGGCTGAAGCCATTTATTATCAATCAACTGTGTTTACTCATTTAAATCATCATAATCACTACAGAAACTACCCAAATGACCCTGATCAAAAGTTTACATACCCTGGTGATTTTGGCCACATGCACACAAGTTGACACAAAGGGGTTTGAATGGCTATTAAACCATCCTCACCTGTGATCTGTTTGCTTGTAATTAGTGTGTGTGTGTATAAAAGGTCAATGAGTTTCTGGACTCCTGACAGACCCTTGCATCTTTCATCCAGTGCTGCACTGATGTTTCTGGATTCTGGGTCATGGGGAAAGCAAAAGAATTGTTCAAGGCTCTGCGGAAAAAGGTAGTTGAAATGTATAAAACAGGAAAGGCATATAAAAAGATATCCAAGGAACTGAGAATGTCAATTAGCAGTGTTCAAACTCTAATCAAGAAGTGGAAAATAAGGGGTTCTGTTGAAACCAAACCATGGTCAGGTAGCCCAACTAAAATTTCAGCCACAACTGCCAGGAAAATTGTTCAAGATGCAAAGAAAAACCCACAAATAACTTCAGGTGAAATACAGGACTCTGAAAACATGTGGTGTGGCTGTTTCAAGATGCACAATAAGGAGGCACTTGGAGAAAGATGGGCTGCATGGTTGAGTCGCCAGAAGAAAGCCATTACTACGCAAATGCCACAAAGTATCATTCTTACAATACGCCAAACAGCACAGAGACAAGCTTCAAACCTTCTGGCACAAAGTCATTTGGAGTGAGGAGACCAAAATTGAGCTTTTTGGCCACAACCATAAACACTACATTTGGAGAGGAGTCAACAAGGTACACCATTCCTACTGTGACACACGGAGGTGGATCGCTGATGTTTTGGGGATGTGTGAGCTACAAAGGCACAGGAAATTTGGTCAAAATTGATGGCAAGATGAATACAGTATGTTATCAAAAAATACTGAAGGAACATTTGCATTCATCAGCCAGGAATCTGCGCATGGAACGTACTTGGACATTCCAACATGACAATGATCCAAAACACAAGGCCAAGTCGACCTGTCATTGGCTACAGCAGAATAAAGTGAAGGTTCTGGAGTGGCCATCTCAGTCTCCTGACCTCAATATCATTGAGCCTCTCTGGGGAGATCTCAAACGTGCAGTTCATGCAAGACAGCCCAAGAATTTACAGGAACTGGAGGCCTTTTGCCAAGAGGAATGGGCAGCTTTACCATCTGAGAAGATAAAGAGCCTCATCTACAAATACCACAAATGACTTCAAGCTGTCATTGATGTTAAAGGGGACAATACACAGTATTCAGAACTGGGGTATGTAACATTTTGATCAGGGTCATTTGGGTAGTATCTGTTGTGATTATGATTTAAAAAGAGTAAACACAGTTGATTGATAATAAATGGCTTCAGCAAAACACTAACCATGAGTGAATCATTCACATTCTCTGAAAAATGGCCAAGAAATCATAAATTCTGCCAGGGTATGTAAACTTATGAGCACAACTGTACATAGTTACATGGTAGATGATGTTGAAAAAAGACACAAGTCCAACCCATGTATGTGATTATATGTCAGTATTACCTTGTATATCCCTGTATGTTGTGGTCACCAGTATGGTATTTGTACTTTGAAATCATATCCCACCTAACCAATTGTCCCTTGGATCCTGTTCCCTCACAACTACTACGGTCACCCTCTTCTTCTATCCTATGCTCCCTCACCCACATCTTCAATCTCTCCCTCTCTAGTGGCATCTTCCCCTCCCCTCTAAAACATGCGCAGATCACTCCCATTCTTAAAAAGCCCTCACTGGACCCTACCAACCTGAACAACTTAAGACCCATCTCATTGCTCCCATTCACCTCTAAACTTCAAGAACGCTTAGTCTACAACTGCCTTAGCTTCTACCTCAGTGAAAATAACCTTCTTGACCCCTTACAGTCTGGCTTTCACTCGCAGCACTCCACGGAAACTGTCTTACTAAAACTCACTAACGATTTACTAACTGCTAAAACCAACAGCCAGTACTCCATACTCCTACTACTTGACCTCTCTGTGGCCTTTGATACTGTTGACCACCCGCTCCTTCTCAATAAACTACATTCCCTTGGCCTCCGAGATTCTGCTCTATCCTGGTTCTCTGCCTATTTATCACAGCGCTCCTTCATTGTCACCTACAACTCTGTCTCCTCCTCTCCATTACCCCTTTCTGTGGGTCCCCCAAGGCTCTGTTCTTGGACCCCTTCTCTTCTCTATCTACACCTCCTCCCTTGGTCACTTAATAACCACCCATGGCTTCCAATACCACTTAAACGCTGATGACACCCAAATCTATCTGTCTACTCCTCACCTCACTCCTTCAGTCTCCTCTTGCATTACTAACTTACTAACTGACATATCAGCATGGATGTCGCACCACTTCCTTAACCACTTCAATACCAGGCACTTAGACACCTTCCCGCCCAGGCCAATTTTCACCTTTCAGTGCTGACGCAATTTGAATGACAATTGCGCGGTCATGCTACACTGTACCCAAACAAATTTTTTATCATTTTGTTCCCACAAATAGAGCTTTCTTTTGGTGGTATTTGATCACCTCTGCGGTTTTAATTTTTTGCGCAACAAATAAAAAAAGACCGAAAATTTCGAAAAAAAACAAGTTTTTCTTTGTTTCTGTTAAAATTTTTTGTAAATAAGTACGTTTTCTCCTTCAATGATGGGCACTGATATGGCTGCACTGATGGGCATTGATACGGCGGCACTGATGGGCACCGATGAGGTGGCACCAATGAGGTGGCAGTGATGAGGTGGCACTAACGGGCACTGATGATGGGCACTGATAGGCGGCACTGATGGGCACTGATAGGTGGCACTGATGGGCACTGATAGGTGGCACTGGTATGCGGCACTGATGGGCACTCATAGGTGGCACCGATGGGCACTCATAGGCGGCACTGATGGGCACTTGTAGGTGGCATTGATTGGTACATATGGGTGGCACTGATGGGTACTTATGGGTGGCACTGATGTGTGGCACTGATGGGCACTGAAAGGTGGGCACTGATGGGCACAGATGGGCACAGATGGGCACTGACAGGTGGCACCAATGGGCAATGACAGGTGGCACCGATGGGCAATGACAGGTGGCACTGATAAAACATTGCTGGGCAGATATGGGCATTGCTGGGCAGATCAGTGACATAATGGTGCCAATCAGTGCCCATTTGTGGGCACTGATTGGCACAGATTGGGCACATGTGGATGGCCATGGGGTACATACCTGGCCATCCATGTTGCCCCTTCCCTGGTGGTCCTAGTGGCGATCCCTGGTGGTCCAGTGTGGTGATCTGAGGGGGGGCTGTGCTGATAAACAATCAGCGCAGACCCCCCCTGCCAGGAGAGCCGCCGATCTGCTCTCCTCTACTCGCGTCTGTCAGACGCGAGTGAGGAAGAGCCAATCAACGGCTCTTCCTATTGACAGCGTGATCAGCCGTGATTGGACACGGCTGATCACGTGGTAAAGACCCTCCGCCGGAGGCTCTTTACCAAGATCGGTGGAGCGGTGTGTCAGGCTGACACACCGCTCCACCGATCGCCGCGATGCGCGCCCCCGGGGGCGCGCTGCGGCATGTTATCCTGCTGGACGTCATATGATGTCCAGTCAGGATAACAGAACCACTTCCCGGACATCAATCCGCTATAGGGCGGGCGGGAAGTGGTTAAACTAAATCTCTCTAAAACTGAGCTATTAATATTCCCCCCGCCCGTGCCCCCCTCCATGACTTTTCCATCAAAATCAACAATGCAACCATCAGTCCATCCCCTCACGCCAGGGTACTAGGTGTAATCCTAGACTCTGACTTGTCATTTCAGCCTCAAATCCAATTGTTGTCAAAAGTTTGTAGAATTCACCTCCGGAACATCTCTAAAGTTCGCCCCTTTTTAACAAATGAAACCACCAAGCTCCTCATTCACTCCCTTGTTATCTCACGCCTTGACTATTGCAACTCCCTTCTCATTGGCCTACTTCTCCATAAGCTATCCCCTCTTCAGTCTATCATGAATGCTGCTGCCAGACTTATCCACCTTACCAACCGCTCAGTGTCTGCCAACCCTCTCCTCCAATCCATACACTGGCTCCCAATCACCCAGCGAATTAAATTCAAAATACTAACCACAACATACAAAGCCATTCACATCTCTGCCCTGAGCTACATCACCAATCTTGTTGTCACGTACCTGGTAGGTTGTGAGCCTGAAGTGCAGAGAAGGACCTCCCTTACAGCTCCCACTCCTGTTCCTCTGGAATGGAGACAGAAGGCCAGGAGTGAGGAGTGGTATGGATGCCTGGCAGGATCGACAGTCACCGGAAGTGCAGGAGTGGTGACACCCTCTGGGTCCAGAAGCTGAAGAGGACGCTGGATCGCAGGGAGGACCCGGAGCCACAGCAGATAAGGAAGCAGGTAAGTAAGCAGGTAAGTAAGTAGGACTGGAACCAGGAACAAACAGCAGGTAGTAGCCTGGAACGCTGGACTGGAACCTGGAACAAACAGCAGGTAGTAGCCTGGAACGCTGGACTGGAACCCGGAACAGGCAGCAGGTAGTAGCCTGGAACGCTGGACTGGAACCTGGAACAAGCAGCAGGTAGTAGCCTGGAACGCTGGACTGGAACCTGGAACAAGCAGTAGGTAGTAGCCTGGAACGCTGGACTGGAACCAGGAACAAGGCAGCAGGTAGTAGACTGGAACGCTGGATTGGAACCAGGAACAAGGCAGCAGGTAGTAGACTGGAATGCTGGATACAGGTATCAGACTGAGGGGTGGTCAAACAAGCCAGAGGTCGGTATCGGTCGATCAGCAGAGGTACCAGGGACAACACAGAGGGATGGTCAGGCAAGCCAAGAGGGTCTGGTGCAGGCGGATAGCAGGATGGTCTAACAGGAAGCCGGGTCAGATAGCAGAGTACACAGGTCAGATCAGGTTAAGGCACACGGAACGCTGTAGAGCAGACAGCGGGGATGGAGTGTGACAGGCCGGTTTAAATAGCCCGCCTGGCACTAGCGGGAGTGCGCGCGCGCGTGCCCGTGCGTGACAGCACCGTGAACGCGCGCGCATGCGCAGTGGAACCCGCGGCCGTGTCCCCCTGCGTCTGGATCGCTGATTATTGGCAGGATCTTCATGACATTGCCCCCCCCCAAGGGGCAGCCTCCGGATGCCCCTTTGAAGGAATTTCTCCGGATGGGCTCTTTTAAAAGATTGTAAAAGATTTTCAGCATGAGTATTATCCTCGGGTTCCCAAGAATTTTCTTCTGGGCCGAACCCCCTCCATTTTATCAAAAATTGATTTTGGTTGCCTCTTCTCCTATGGTCCATGATAGCCTCCACCTCGAATTCTTCCTCCCCATCCACCAAAATTGGATCAGGAGGATCCGTACTTCGGCCTGGAAATGGATTAGAAACAGAGGGTTTGAGTAGAGACACATGAAATACTGGGTGCACCTTTAATGAATCCGGAAGTTCAAGTTCGTATGCCACCTCATTAATCCTTCGCTTAACAGGAAATGGGCCAAGAAACTTGGGACCCAATTTCTTTAATGGGCAAGCCATCCTGAGATTTACTGTAGATAACCATACCTGGTCCCCGGGTGTAAGTAACAGCTCACCTCGTCTCTTCTTATCAAAAGTTGCTTTATTATACTCCTGGGTCCTGGTCATGGTCTCCTGCAAAACTTGATTGTTGGAAGTGAAGAAGTCCAACCTCTCCTGAACTGCAGGTACTGTGCACTCTGGAAGAGAATTAGGCGGAAAAGAAGGGTGGTAACCATAATTTGCAAAAAATGGGGTTTGTTTGATAGCGGAATGAATAGAGTTGTTGTAGGCAAAATCAGCCAATGGAAGAACAGAAATCCAATCATCCTGGGCAAATGAGGAAAAGCAGCGTAAATATTGTTCAAGAGTCTGGTTTGTTCTCTCTGTTTGCCCATTAGTCTGGGGGTGGTAAGCAGATGAAAATGAGAGTTCAATCTTCAATGTTTTGCATATAGACCTCCAGAATTGGGAGGTAAACTGTACCCCCCGATCTGAAACGATATTAACTGGTACCCCATGGAGCCTGATGACTTCTCTAATGAATGCCTGTGCCGTTTCTGTAGCTGAGGGGGTGCCCTTCATTGGGACAAAGTGGGCCATCTTCGACAACCGGTCTACAATGACAAAAATTGTCAGCCGGAGGTAATTCCACAATAAAATCTATAGAAAGCATCTTCCAAGGCCTATCTGGGACAGGTAATGGCTTTAGCAGACCCCAAAAATGGAATACTTTCCTATTCAAATTCACATTTCTCAGCTTTTGCATATAGACCGTGTTGTCGAAGCCGGGCCAATACACTTCTGACGTGCCTGCGATGGGATTCAAGGGAACAAGAAAAAATTAGTATGTCGTCTAGATAGATGATAACAAACAGATCTAAAAAGTCTCGTAAAACGTCATTGATGAAGTACTGGAATGTAGCAGGAGCATTGCACAGTCCAAACGGCATCACAAGGTATTCAAAGTGTCCATAACGGGTACGAAAGGCGGTCTTCCATTCATCTCCGTCCCTAATACGAACCAAATTGTAGGCTCCGCGGAGGTCAAGCTTAGTGAATATGGTAGCTGTCCCAAGTCTTTGGAACAGCTCTGGTACCAGAGGAAGAGGGTAACGGTTCTTTACAGTGATTTTGTTCAGCTCACGGTAATCTACACATGGTCTGAGGGTCTTGTCTTTCTTTTGTACGAAGAAGATACCTGCACCTGCTGGAGACGTGGATGGACGAATGAAGCCTTTCTTTAGATTCTCATCGATATATTCTTTTAAAGCCCCTTGTTCCACTTCTGTTAAAGGAAATATTCTTCCAAATGGTATCTCGGCACCGGGGAGTAATTCGATAGGACAGTCATAGGCCCGGTGAGGGGGTAAGACCTCTGCCCCCTGCTTGCTGAATACATCTAAGAAATCATGATATGCAGAAGGGATGGAAAGGTGCAGACTAGGATCTGTGTTTAAACAGAGCAAGGTAGGATTCTTCTGAGTGTCCTGAAGTCTACAAGACTGTTGGCAATATGAGGAGGAAATGGTAACCTCACCTGTGATCCAATTAATGTCAGGATTGTGGGCCTGTAACCATGGCATGCCGAGGATTATGGGGAACATAGGTGAAGCGATGATATCTAGGCGTAACAGTTCTTGATGAGAATTGGAGATGGAAACGGGTAGTGGAACAGTCTCTTGGATAACAGGCCCTGACTTAATGGCTGTTCCATCAGCTAGATGAATGGAAAGTCCATGGGTTTTAGGCAACAGAGGTATCCGGTGTTGGGTAGCAAAAAGAGAGTCCATGAAACAACTGCAAGCTCCAGAGTCAATAATGGCGGCTATTTGCAGGGTCTCTCCTGGAAGCTGTAACAGGAGAGAGAGAGCAAGGTGAGTAGTGTTCTTAACCAGAGGTGCAACATAGTCAGAGGACAGAGATAGGCACTTACGAAGTTTAAGGGGACAGTTCCTGACATAGTTCCCAGGTTCCCCACAATACAGGCACAGATTATTCACTCGACGACGTTGTCGTTCCTCCTGAGTAAGAGAAGGCCGCAGAACCCCTAATTGCATTGGCTCAGGTGGGTTAAATGTAGACATTGGTGGTGCTGGTGATGTATGATGGGGAACTTTAGGGGTAGCCCAAGTTGGGCGAGAGGTTCCCATCGCTCTCTCAGTCCTTCGTTCTCTTAGATGTCGATCGATCTGGATGGTTAGATCGATCAATGCGTTCAAAGTCTGTGGGGTACCCACCCTGGCCAATTCATCTTTCAGAGAGTCAGAAAGTCCCATTCGAAACTGATAGCGGAGAGCCGCATCATTCCAATTCATGTCTACACTCCACTTTCTGAATTCCGCCACATAGTCTTCTGCAGCCCTGCGACCCTGCTGAAGGGTGTGCAAAGCCGCTTCTGCAGTCACGGACAGCTGGGGGTCATCATACAGCTGACCGAGTGCGTCAAAGAAGGCGGAAAGATTAGTCAAGGATACGTCCTTTTGCTCCAAGAGGCGGTGGGCCCAGGTTTGGGGGTCACCAGAAAGCAGAGAGATCACGTAGCCCACCTTAGTAGCCTCAAGGGAAAAGGTACGTGGCTGAAGAGCAAAGAACAGTTCACAGGAGTTGCGGAAAGCCCTGAATTTGAGGCGATTTCCGGAGAAACGTTCAGGCGTCGGAACCTTGGGTTCTGGAGGGAGCATCACCACTGTTGAGGAAGGCCCGACTGAAGGAGCAGAAGCGGAAGGGACTCCCTGAGCCCCAATGGGATTAGACAAAGTTAACACTCGTTCCTCCAGCCTGGTGTATCCTTGCTGCAGATTCTTGACTGCTTCAGTCAATCCTGCCAGGTGTGCACAAAGTTCCTCCATGGGAGACCTTCCCTGCTCAGGCTCAGACATGGCTGTCTGCTACTGTCACGTACCTGGTAGGTTGTGAGCCTGAAGTGCAGAGAAGGACCTCCCTTACAGCTCCCACTCCTGTTCCTCTGGAATGGAGACAGAAGGCCAGGAGTGAGGAGTGGTATGGGTGCCTGGCAAGATCGACAGTCACCGGAAGTGCAGGAGTGGTGACACCCTCTGGGTCCAGAAGCTGAAGAGGACGCTGGATCGCAGGGAGGACCCGGAGCCACAGCAGATAAGGAAGCAGGTAAGTAAGCAGGTAAGTAAGTAGGACTGGAACCAGGAACAAGCAGCAGGTAGTAGCCTGGAACGCTGGACTGGAACCTGGAACAAACAGCAGGTAGTAGCCTGGAACGCTGGACTGGAACCCGGAACAGGCAGCAGGTAGTAGCCTGGAACGCTGGACTGGAACCTGGAACAAGCAGCAGGTAGTAGCCTGGAACGCTGGACTGGAACCTGGAACAAGCAGTAGGTAGTAGCCTGGAACGCTGGACTGGAACCTGGAACAAGGCAGCAGGTAGTAGCCTGGAACGCTGGACTGGAACCAGGAGCAAGGCAGCAGGTAGTAGACTGGAACGCTGGACTGGAACCAGGAACAAGGCAGCAGGTAGTAGACTGGAACGCTGGACTGGAACCAGGAACAAGGCAGCAGGTAGTAGACTGGAACGCTGGACTGGAACCAGGAACAAAGCAGCAGGTAGTAGACTGGAACGCTGGATTGGAACCAGGAACAAGGCAGCAGGTAGTAGACTGGAATGCTGGATACAGGTATCAGACTGAGGGGTGGTCAAACAAGCCAGAGGTCGGTATCGGTCGATCAGCAGAGGTACCAGGGACAACACAGAGGGATGGTCAGGCAAGCCAAGAGGGTCTGGTGCAGGCGGATAGCAGGATGGTCTAACAGGAAGCCGGGTCAGATAGCAGAGTACACAGGTCAGATCAGGTTAAGGCACACGGAACGCTGTAGAGCAGACAGCGGGGATGGAGTGTGACAGGCCGGTTTAAATAGCCTGCCTGGCACTAGCGGGAGTGCGCGCGCGTACCCGTGCGTGACAGCACCCGTGAACGCGCGCGCAGTGGAACCCGCGGCCGTGTCCCCGTGCGTCTGGTTTGCTGATTATTGGCAGGATCTTCATGACACTTGTCTCCAAATATCACCCAAATCGACCTCTCCGCTCTTCTCAAGACCTCCTGCTTTCAAGCTCTCTCATCTCCTCCTCCCATGCTCATCTCCAGGATTTGTCCAGAGCCTCTCCCACCCTCTGGAAATCGCTACCTCCATCTATCTGGCTATCCCCTACTCTTGCTACCTTCAGGCGATCCCTGAAAACTCATCTCTAATCTCCTACCACTTCAAACAGCTCATTCCCCACAGTTTTGTACCACCTGCCCCACCCTATTAGATTGTAAGCTCTTCTGAGCAGGGCCCTCTTAATCCTCTTGTATTTAATTGTATTATAACTGTATTGTCTCCTTTTTATATTGTAAAGCGCTGCATAAACTGTTGGCGCTATATAAATCCTGTATAATAATAATAATAGTAATATCCCCTCTCAAGCGTCTCTTCTCCAGAGAGAATAAGTTCAGTGCTCGCAACTTTTCTTCATAACTAAGATTCTCCGGCTTTGTTGCCCTTCTTTGTACTCGCTCAATTTCTAGTACATCCTTCCTGAGGACTGGTGCCCAGAACTGGACAGCATACTCCAGGTGGGGCCAGACCAGAGTCTTGTAGACTGGGAGAGTTATCGCTTTATCTCTGGAGTTACCTTACTTCGTACAGCAAACGTTTATGAGGAACTGTGTCAAATGCTTTTTCAAAATCCAGATACACCATGTCTACGGGCCTTCCTTTATCTAGATGGCAACTCACCTCCTCATAGAAGGTTAATAGATTGGTTAGGCAAGAACGATTCTTTATGAATCCATGCTGGTTACTGCTAATGATGCCGTTTTCGTTACAAAATCTTGTATATAGTCCCTTATCAAGAGCTTGCATACTATTGATGTTAGGCTAACTGGTCTGTAATTCCCATGGATGTATTTTGGGCCTTTTTTAAATATTGGTTCTACATTGGCTATTCTCCAATCTGCTGGTACCATTCCAGTCAGTAGACTGTCAGTAAAAATGAGGAACAATGGTCTGGCAATTACTTGACTGAGTTTCCTAAGTACCCTCAGGTGCAAACCATCTGGTCCTGGTGATTTATTAATATTAAGTTTTCCAAGTCTAATTCTAATTCTGTTAGCCATGAGGGTGCTTCTTGTGATGTGTCATGAGGCTAAACACTGCAGTTTTGGTTACTGCAGCCCCCCGATTCTCTCGTGAAGACTGAGGAGAAGAATAAATTCAATACCTTCGCCATCTCCCCATCCTTTGTAACCAAATGTCCTTCTTCATTCTTTATGGGGCCAATATGGTCTGTCCACACTTTTTTACTGTTTACATACTAAAATAATTTTTTTGCTCTCCTCGGCTATTTGTCTTTCGTGTTCTATCTTAACCGCCCTAATTGCACCCTTACATTTCTTGTTGCATTCTTTATAAAGTCTGAATGCTGATGATGATCCCTCAACCTTGTATTTTTTGAAGGCCTTCTCTTTTGCTTTTATATGCATTTTTACATTGGAGTTAAGCCATCCAGGACTTTTGTTTGCTCTTTTAAATGTATTACCCAATGGGATACACTGGCTAATGCCCTTATTTAATATTTTAAAAAAGGGGTCTATGGGACGTTATATGAGGAGATGATGTTATCATCAGCCTCCATCCCTATTAAAATATACAAGAGAGAACAAGGAAGCGGGGCTTTAAATGAAGTACGTGGAGAGTCAAGTGTTGTGTGGCATTATAATTAACATATCTATAATATATGTAAATGAGTAGGACATTTGTCTCATAACTCATATTCGATAGAAAATTAATATACTACACATATAATTAAATACCTGCATGGAGTAAGATATTGAATGAAGAACTTTATTTCATACAGCAGTACATAATTCATAAATAATCCAAAAAATGGATGGCACATGATACATATAGAAAAGCCCGAAATTTGATAGCACATGATTGGAATATAGTCAAATACATAATGCATGAACAGAATCCACAATGATGTGGTAGGATGCAGTATACGATTTGAACACGACATCTGTTAGCTCAACGCATTTCGTGACTTGATGTCACTCATCAATGATGTAATGATATATTATGCATTTCTAGTTGGTCTAATATAGTCACAAGTTTTTCACACTTTGATCTAAACCATTCCATTGTAGATCTGGCTGTATGTTTAGGGTCAATGTCCTGCTGGAAGGTGAACCTTCACCCCAGTCTCAAGTCTATTGCAGACTCCAACAGGTTTTCTTCTAAGATTGCCCTGTATTTGGCTCCATCCATCTTCCCATCAACTCTGACCAGCTTCCCTGTCCCTGCTGAAAAAAAGCATTCCCACAACATGATGCTGCCACCACCATGTTTCATGGTGGGGATGGTATATTGAGGGTGGTGTGCAGTGTTGGTTTTCCGCCACACATAGCGTTTTGCTTTTAGGCCAAAAAGTTTAATTTTGGTCTCATCTGACCAGAGCACCTTCTTCCACATTTGCTGTGTCCCCAACATGGCTTCTCGCAAACTGCAAATTGGACTTCTTATGGCTTTCTTTCAACAATGGCCTCTCTTCCTGCCACTCTTCCATAAAGGCCAGTGGAGTGCACGAATAATAGTTGTCCTGTGGACAGATTCTCCCACCTGAGCTGTGGATCTCTGCAGCTCCTCCGGGGTTACCATGGGCCTCTTGGCTGCTTCTCTGATTAATGCTCTCCTTGCCCGGCCTGTCAGTTTAGGTGCACAGCCATGTCTTGGTAGGTATGCAGTTGTGCCGTACCCTTTCCATTTTCAGATGATGGATTGAACAGTGCTCCGTGAGATGTTCAAAGCTCGGGATATTTTTTTATAACCTAACCCTGCTTTAAACTTGTCCACAATGTTATCACTGACCTGCTGATTTGTTCCTTGGCCTTCATGATGCTGTTTGTTCACTAAGGTTCTCTAACAAGCCTCTGAGGGCTTCACAGAACAGCTGTATTTATACTGAAATTTAATTACACACAGGTTTACTGTGTGTAAAACCATTTATCTTTTTCCTTCCACTTCACAATTATGTGCCACTTTGTGTTGGTCTATCACATAAAATTTTAATAAAATACAATTACATTTTTGTTTGTAACATGACAAAATGTTGAAAATGTGAAAGGGTATGAATACTTTTTCAAGGCACTGTATGTTCACCTATTTTACCCTCTATTGCATCTTAGTGCTGCTAACCTCCAGCATCCTCTTTGCAGCTATTTTCTTTCAACATGCACTCTAACGATGACTGCATGATATTTCTCAGGGCAAGTCTCCTGATCATTACAACATCAGACCATGCTTTTGTAATGTGTTTTGAAAGCCCACTTGTAGTCTCCATTAGAAGCCCAAGTGACAGGGTGACAACACAAGAGTATAATTAGCAGACAGGATCAGAGTCTTTTCACCCTATAACAGGAAGTGCTTGACAAAGGACCTTCGTGGCAGAATCAGCAGGTATTAATTTAATGAAAGAGTCATACTTAAAAATATTGAAAATTACTTTTAAAATGACATTAAAATGTTACATTTACATGAGATTTAATTATTGGGTTTATTTATAGAAAAATTGAGTGATGCAAATGGGGAGTCGGAGGAAATGATTCACTTTTTAGCATGTCCCTTTAATAAATATTATAAAAATACCAAAGAAAAAATGTGGAAATATTTTTATTATACGAATACTAAATATTAAGACGTAACCAAAACATTCCAAATTTTCTTTGTACGCATAAAAACCCTGTTTTATGTGAAAACTTGTAAAATTTGGATTTTTTTTTAGTATTTAGTATTCACATACTAAAATATTCCCTTTTCTTTCTTAGTTTGGTACCTGGATTTGATTGACTTTTTTGTTGCATACGCTAAATACCATTGTGCATAGAATATCTTCTTGTTCGCAAATGTAGTGCCACTTTATCGCCCCTTCTGTGGTGATGAAGTGGGTAGAGTTGTTGACTCTTTATATGCCAGTTGTGGGTGGGGCCTAGTGGAGTTGGTGTATGGGAGCAGGACATCCCTGATCAGCAAGATGTAGTGCTGTGCTGTAGAAAGAGAGCCCTCTGCACGGCTGGACTGCCAAGGTAACCAAAGGAGGACACTAAGGGAAAATATGGAGAGACCGTGCCATCCCTGACCTTCATCTAGCAGGTCCTGTGGCTTGGTTTAGGATGACCTCGGGGGCTATGTGTGGGAGAGAAGCACCCTAAGTGTGAACCACCTGTGGGAAAAGTATGGTAAGATGCAGGGACGTGCAGTGAGGCACTGGCTAGTATCAGAGCCAGATACACACAGGTTACATACGCTGCGATCGTTAGAGTGAGAACAATTATTCTAGCACTAGACCTCCCCTGTAACTCTAAACATGTAATCTGTAAAAAAAAATTGAAAGCCTCGCCTATGGAGACTTTTAAGTACTGAAGTTTGCCGCCATTCCACGAGTGTGCACAATTTTAAAGTGTGGCATGTTAGGTATCTATTTACTTGGCGTAACATCATCTTTCATCACATTATACAAAAAAAATTGGGTTATCTTTAGTGTTTTTTTTTATATATTCATGAAACAGTTTTTTTTCCAAAAAGAAACGCATTTGAAAAATTGCTGCGCAAATACCGTGTAACATAAAAAGTTGCAATGACCACCATTTTATTCTCTAGGGTGTCTATTAAAACAATATATATAATGTTTGGTGGTTCTGAGTATTTTTCTATCAAAAACATTGGCCTGGGTGGCAAGGGGTTAATTACCATAAGTAATATACAAATACTTATTATATGTTGTTTTTAAGGTAATTTACTATATTTTCAAAAACTGTACTCAAGCAGGTGGCTTAACGGACAAATTACTGAAGTTTGAAGTTATAACTTCAAACCAGTAATTTCACAATAAATACAGTAGATAATAAATTATTATCTTATATAGCATGATAATATATGATTTAGCTTGATTTTAACAGTATCTTATATCCATAAACACATGCTTTTTTCTTGTAGTTAAGAGGGCTGGGCTGAAAAGCAGCATGTGTCTTTTAGACACATGCCCCTTCTTTGACACTGCAGTGAGAGGCGTGCCTCCACTGCAGCATTTTTATTTAACAGCTGGGGCTAATGGTACTTTACCATTGGTCCAAGACTCCAAGCTGTCCAATGAGCTCAGCGCCTCTGACAAGAAGTGAGGTGAGGCACTGTGACCTCAACCTCTCAGTCTGCTGCAAACAGAGTGTGCCAGCTTGTATTTAAACTGGCTGCGCTGTATGTAGCTTCTGAGGCTGCTCAAGGAGCCCCGTATCTCTGGAACCATAGGTCGTAGGTGCCCCAAATTTTTACCAGTGGCGGGGTAGGACTTAGGCTACCTACCCCCCAATGGGGTTTCTGTGACCTCAGGTCGCCAAGCTACGACCCTCAAAGCTTGTTTTTTTTAATTTTTTTTATTTAATGTTCCTGGTAAGATGGCTGCAATTGTTCTGTGATTCCGAGTGTTCTGCACTAAAGAGCACAACTGTCAGGAGTCATAATATAAAGGGGGTATAGTATTCTACACTGGAGACTACTGGCAGAAAGTCATGATAATGATTGTTGTGTTGTGAAGAAGAAATTGTGCCAGTGTGATTATCTGAACAGTTCACAGTAAAGCATTGAAAATACGTTCGAGCTGAACATTATTTATTCTGGATGTAGCGCCCTCCTACATAGGCTGTTCGATACATTTAGTATCGGACAGTGAAAATAGCTGGCAGCTCAAAAGGTTAAACTCTTTATTGAAGACGATGTTGGGGTAAAAATCTAAAAATCCAGGAACAAGACAGTTGATGCATTTCAGCCTATGTGAGCCTTATGCCCTGTACACACGGTCGGATTTTCCGACGGAAAATGTGTGATAGAACCTTGTTGTCGGAAATTCCGACCGTGTGTAGGCTCCATCACACATTTCCCTCGGTTTTTCCGACACACAAAGTTTGAGAGCAGGCTATAAAATTTTCCGACAACAAAATCCGTTGTCGGAATTTCCGATCGTGTGTACACAAATCCGATGCACAAAGTGCCACACATGCTCAGAATAAATAAAGAGATAAAAGCTATTGGCCACTGCCTCTTTTATAGTTCTGACGTACGTGTTTTACGTCACCGCGTTCAGAATGATCGGATTTTCCGACAACTTTGTGTGACCGTGTGTATGCAAGACAAGTTTGAGCCAACATCCGTCGGAAAAAATCCTAGGATTTTGTTGTCGGAATGTCCGATCAATGTCCGACCGTGTGTACGGGGCATTAGTCATAACTGTCTTGTTCCTGGATTTTTACCCCAGCATAATTTTCAAAAAAAGAGATTGTATTTTAACAATTCAAGTTGCTGGCTCTTTTGACTGTTGTATACCTATGACTTGAAGAGGCTTTGAGTGGGGCACCGATAAGGTATCTAACCTCATTTGAAACAGGAGTGCAGGCTGGTAGCGCTGTCAGCCTTTGTTACTATTCTACATTTAGTATGGTGCTTCTGCTGTAGCCACTGGAGCCAAAATTGTTTAGTTTCCACAGTCTGGAAGTTTGAGTATCTCCCCTTGGTTCTAGAAGAAGTTTCTGGAGATGAGGTTTCAAATACCCAGTCTGAATAATTAGTAGGGCCTATCCAATCCAATCCAATTTTGCTGCCTAAGTTCAACTTCGCCTTTTAAAGTGGACTGTGCCTACAACTTAACTTCTGAAAGTGAACTATGCGCACAACTTTACCTTTTAAGGTGAACTGTGCCAACAACTTTGCCTTTTAAAGTGAACTGCCCCTTTGGTCCCTCTTCTTAAAGGTATAGCACTTGATATTGTGGGCCAACGTGAAGAGCCCCAACTAAGCCGGCAGAAGCCTCAATCTTCAGACTATTTTTTATACCCAGGGTCTGTTCTGGTAGCAGTACTCTTAAGTAGTAGGGTCTTATAGATTTTCAGGCTTAAACGTAGACTCTTCTGACTGAGGGACTAAAAGTGAGATAGCCAGTTCGTTATCTTGATACACAAATATGTCTCACTTAGGGAGTAATCTCCCAGTCAGAAGGCCATTGTTTAGGCTCTTGGTCCTGCAGGACATAGGAAGCCCCACTTTAAAGGGTATTTGACTGTACTGCATTGTTATTGCATACCTCCCAACATTTTGAGATGGGAATGAGGGACACCTACTTGCAAACATATGTAGACATAGGACACGCCCCCTGACACACCTCCTTAAAGGAGAATTAACCAAAAAAAGGTTTATTAAATCCACAAGGACTTTTTTTTTACCACTCCTATTCCTTTATATTGGCTTTTAAATTTACAAATGCAGCAATTTAGAAATTGGATGAAAGGTTTAGCAGTGGGAAACAATTTTGAAAGATAAAAAGTGCATTTTAGATGCAACTACATGGATTAGACCAAAATGAGGGACAAATGAGGGGCAAAGAGGGACAGAGGGACATTGCTACAAATCAGGGACAGTCCCTCCAAATCAGGGACAGTTGGGAGCTATGTTATTGTGTTGGCTCACTGTGTTTAATGGTTAACCTCTAAACCAGGGGTCTCAAACTGGCGGCCCTCCAGCTGTTGCCTAACTACAAATCCCATCATGCCTCTGCCTGTGGGAGTCATGCTTGTAACTGTCAGCCTTGCAATGCCTCATGGGACTTGTAGTTTTGCAACAGCTGGAGGGCCACCAGTTTGAGACCCCTGCTCTAAACTGTTGCATTGCCCTAACATTCTATCTTTACCAATACAACCAGCCAAGGTATTCTGGTGGTGTCAGCAGGAGTGAGGCTCTGTTTAGGGTCAGGGAAGAGTAGAGGGCCCAAATGAATCAGCTTCTCCTTTAGGGGTAGTGCTACACTCCTTTACAACTGGCTACAATACCTGGCACTTCCAACTTTGGAGGAGCATGTCACTTTCTCCACTGGCAGCTAGCAGCTGCAAGGGAGTGCAGGAAAGCTGGGTATATAGGGTTGGGGGGCATTGCAGAGACACTTAGATGGGTGCAGCATGGTGTGGTGGAAATAACACACACAGTTCAGGTGCAATGTAAAGAACTTGTATTGAAGTAAGTCAAAGACAGTTCACAACAAACCTAGTGGAAAGACAACCCAACTGGGAACACTCAGGAATTCCCATGTAGCATGTAGTGGAGCAGGTTTCAACCAAACTGACAGCGCTTGTTAGGAGGGGCAAAATGCAGCATGGCTGTCTCCTGCCCAAGCGAGAAGAAGTTCAGAGAAGTTGCCTTCCTTGTCTGGAACCTTTCTCTGCCGCTAGTACTGTATTTGCAAATGTTTGCAAATGTGTGCAGACTAAACCCCTGTTTTTAACGCATACTGTTAGACAAGTTGATTCGGTTGTCCGCGGGCTTGTCGGCAAGTAAGCTTGGTATTTTTCCTTGGATCTATCCTTGGCCTTGTTTATAGCTAGTACTGTCCCTGACAGGCAGAGAACCTGTCCCTACACTACCCACTCGCAAATGCGCGCCAAAACCTGGGGAACGGGGACTTAAAAAGATTCTGCTGACACAAGATGGCTGAACAAGGGTCACCTGAACGCAGCACAGCCAACCAGAGCACTGCCTCCAGGAGCCAGAAAACCACAGAAAAACTGAGTTTCCCCTGACTTCCTCTCCAGGTTCTGACGCCAACTACAGTGGAGGAAGCAGACTGCACCTGCCTACACACTGTCACTTTGCACTGCATGGTCAAAGTGCCAGTGTCTAAAGTTGTTTTTGACTATGCCTTCTACACATAGCTGCAGATCACTAAAGATTCCCGAAACAGATTGCAAATGCAAGTGAAATTTGATCATCTCCCTTTGTACATCTTGACTTAGTTACAAAGTGCTCTTTGTTGACATTTACATTATCAATCACTAGGAAGGTGAGTTTAACCAGCAAAAGATGCGCTATTGAAGAATACCACAGAGACATAAAAAATAATGCATGTTGAATCTTCCTCTAAAAGAAACAATTATATCCTTACATGCACTTAGCAAATTTACCTGAATTTGTCCTGCATCTCAACCTCCTGTCATATTTTGTGCAGCAGCACTGGGAGCCAATCAGGTTCTGCTGCAATGCACATGTGCTGACAGGGAACATGCTGATATTAGAAAAGAGCAGAGAAATGGCGTAACAGTGTGTTGCTGCTCCTTCATGGTCCAATCATCAGGTTGCAGGTGGGTAAACGACACCAATGTATTCTTTAACACCAAGCTGTGCTGCCTGGCAGGGGCATATATAACTTACACAGCACTGAATTGCAAATCAATTGGCAGATAATACAGCTCATATTTAACCTCTTCACGCTAGTGGTATGCATATACTGTATGCAGCCTCTCGGTGGGTGGGCCTTAACGCCAAGCGGCCATATATATATGCATACCAGCTTGTAAACAAAACTGTGCCGAGAGCGCGTGCCCTGTGTGCTCCTGGTATTGCTACCGGCGAACCATAGGCAAAACTTTTTTCTTAATTTTGGATAGAGTAAGGGAGGGATAAACCGCTGTTTGATTTTTTTTTTTTTTCGCCATCTCATTGCAGAGATTTCCCTTCACTTCCTGTCCCATAACCAAACAGGAAGTCAGAAGAAATCCCTGCAAACTAAGGGAATACCTTGGGGACCCCCAGGTCACCAGAACTAGTGTCCCCATTGAAAGATTTCCCCTCTATTACTTTTCTGGGGACAACTCAAAATTTGGGATTTTCTTTTACTTTCACTTTCAATTATAATGGTAAACAGGACAAATAGATAGGGTGAATGACAGCAATAAGCAATACACAGCAATAAACACAAACAGCAATAAAAACTGACAAGCTGTTCTAATCCCTCTCCACTCTATCCAAAACGAAAAAAAAGAAAAGTTTTACATTTAGTTATGTGTCAATGAAAACTGGTCACGAGAGAAACACAGAAGCTACCATGGCAGAACTCTTCCTGAAAATGCTAGTTGCCTGGCTATTATGTTAAGTTTTTTGGCTATAACATCCGAGTCACTGACCAGGAACTTGTTACATAGTAAGTCAAGCTAAAAAAAAAAAGACACACGTCTATTTAGTTAAATCAATAGAAAAAATGAATACATAAATAAATTGAAAACCTCCACATACAGAATCCTATACTCACATTTGATCCAGAGGAAGGCAAAAAAGACCTTATAAAGTGTGATCCAATTTTCTCCACCAGGGAAAATAACATTTCTTCTTGATCCCCTAAGGCAATCAGATATTTCCTGGATCAACAATCTCTGTTGTTACTATATTCTGTGCTTTTCGAAATGCACCCAACTTTTTTAACAATCAACTGAGCTGGCAAGAACAAGTATGAAGATCAGGAAGGAAAGAAAATTTGGAGGTTATTATCTATAAGTTATTCTAGATCATTGACTCAAAGTATTAAAGATAGCATGACGGCCAGGCAGCTAGCATTTTCAGGTGTGTTCAGGAGGTTTTCTAGTGAGTCGCTGGCAGACAAAAAAAAGTAATTACGTGATTCAATGCATCAGAGTTCAGCCACAAGTGGAAATATCAGAAACCACAACTGAAATAGGAGAACAATAATCTTCTGACGCTTATAAAAGGAACAAGAAGTTTCAGAGCGACAATACTAGCACCACAGCAACTTGGCATAAGACGCTGTACAATTTGGCATAGGATGGGTATTTGCCTGCTAGTTTGCAGGATAGTTAGGTTTCAGTTAATAGTTCAGGAGGCAGTTTGGTTTTTGGGGCTAGGGGTTAAAATAGGTAGTTTTACATTCAGGGCTTGGGGTAGATTGCGAGTAACGCGGTTTAGCTTTTTTTTTTTAAACTCTGACTCGATTTGCGAGCGTTGTCTCGCAAGACGAGCAGGATTCAAGTCTCTGGGGTGTGCAGTACTGCATGTGACCAGAGGTGCGGGGCGCAGGTGACGCTCAGAGATGCTCGGAAACACTCCATTCCAGAGTGTCTCCGAGTGTCTCTGAGAGTTTTTGAGTGTCTCCGACACCCCCCCACCTCTGGCCACATGCGGTACTGCATACACTAGCAGTGACACTAGAACAAATTATCTGAGTTTCCATTGATTCCTATGGGGAAACTCGCTTTAATATACAAGTTCTTTAGATTACAAGCATGCTTCTGGAACAAATTATGCTCGTAATCCAAGGTACTACTATATATCACAACAAATAAAAAAAATACCTCTATTTGTGTGAAAAAAATTGTCAAAAATCTAATTTGCATACAGTGTTGCATGACTGGCAATTGCCAGTTAAAGTAGCGCAGTGGCGAATAGCAAAAAATGCCCTGGTCATGAAGGGGGTAAAACAGGGGTGCCCAACCGCTGTCGCTTTTTTTTTCATGTGGCCCACCATCTCCTGCTCTGGGATGGCGGGTCGGCAAGTCCAAATCGCGGGTTCCCGCCATCCCGAGCATCTGGGACAGCAGTCAAGGGATACCCAGCAACAGTGCCAGCAGTACCCACAGCCAGTGCCAGCAGTACCCACCGCCAGTGCCAGCAGTACCCAGTGCCATCAGTACCCAGCAACAGTGCCAGCAGTACCCACCACCAGTGCCAGCAGTACCCAGCAACAGTACCAGTGGTACCCAGCGCCAGCAGTACCCACTGCCAGTACCAGCAGTATCCACCGCCAGTGCCAGCAGTACCCACTGCCATTACCAGCAGTGCCCAGCAACAGTTCCAGCAGTACCCAACAACAATGCCAGCAGTACCCAACGCCAGTGCCAGCAGTAACCACCAACAGCGCCAGCAGTATCCACCGCCAGTGCCAGCAGTACCCAGTCCCAGGAGTACCCACCACCAGTGCCAGCAGTACCCACTGCCAGTGCAAGCAGTACCCAGTGCCAGCAGTACCCACTGCCAGTGCCAGTTCCAGCAGTACTCAGCAACAGTACCAGCAATTCCCACCAACAGTGCCAGCAGTACCCACCAACAGTGCCAGCAGTACCCACCAACAGTGCCAGCAGTACCCACTAGCAATGCCAGCAGTACCCACCAGGAATACCAACAAGCAGTGCCAGCAATACCCACCAACAGTGTCAGCTGTACCCACTAGTGATACCCACCGGCAGTGTCAGCAGTACCCACCAGGGTTACCCACCAGCAGTACCCACCAGCTGTACCATACATCAGGGATACCCACCAGCCATACCATCCACAAGGGATACCCGCCAGCAGGGCCCGCAGCAGTACCAGCCAGCAGTATCCATCAACAGGACCTGCAACAGTACCCACCAGCAGTACCCGCAGCAGTACCAGCCAGCAGTACCCACCAGCAGTACCAGCCAGCAGATACCACCAGCAGTACCAGCCCTAGAGGACAGCCAACAGCAGCCGCCAGCCATACCTGCCCTAAGCATAGCTCCCAACTGTCCCTGATTTCGAGGGACTGTCCCTGATTTTGAGCAATGTCTCTCTGTCCCTCATTCCTCCTCATTCGTCCCTCATTTTGGTCTGATCTATATAGTTGTATATAAAATGCACTTTTTATCTATCAAAAAGTGTTTCCCAGTGCTAAACCTTTCATCTGATTTCTAAATTGCTGCATTTGTAAATTCCAAAAGCCAAGATTGGTTAAACCCACACTTGTGGGTTTAACCAATCTTGTTTTTTTTGTACAATTCTCCTTTAAGAGGACGTGGCAAGGGGTGTGTCCTATGCTTGCATACTTTTGCTGCTAGGTGTCCCTCATTCCCATCTCAAAAAGTTGGGAGGTATGCCTAAGGACAGCAGCAGCCATACCCGCCTGGGGGACTGCAACATCCAGCGATACCTGCAGGAATCCTGAGAAAGAAGTGAAGACTGAGATCAGTTGAGGTAAACCACAGTGCCCAGCAGCCTTAGGTCCGTTTCACACAATCAGGGCCGTCTGTCTGTTTTTCGGGTGGACCCAATCAGACCCTCCATTAACCTCTATAGAGCGGCAGATGTAGACGGACTTGTAGACGGACTTGTGTCCGATTACACCCGCCTATCTCCAATCTGATCCGCTTAAAAAAACAGAAGGGCGAATAGGACTGGAGGACCAATAGTTAGAGCGGGCTGTGTCCATGTCTGCTCTGCATATGCAGACTGGACACAGACCTGTCATCTGCCCGCTCCGCTTATCTTGGCCTGCGACCAGTTACCAAGTCGCTAAAGTGGCCCTCGCTCTTCAAAAGGTTGGGCACCAGTGGGGTAAAACCTTCCAGGGGTCAAGAGATTAAGCAGCACACAGTGGATGAAGAACCACAATACTAGCCTCGTGTCCCAGTAGCAGCACACTGTGGACATTGAACTAGTCCCAGAATTCCAAAGCAGCACACAGTGAATATCCTGTAGAACTGATATAGAATTACAAGCCCCAGTGTTCTAATAGCAGCATCCAGCAGATACAAACCCGGAAGTTCCAGAGTTCCAATAGCAGCACACATGGATATAGAACTGTTTTTAAGTCCCAGCATCTCTTTTTAGCAGCACACATTGGATATAGAATTACAAGTCATAGCGTTCCAATAGCAGCGACAGTATACAGTAGGCCTCTTTCACATGGGCGGCTGTCCTGCAGCTGTTAAAAGCATTTATTATTTTGAAATTCCAAGACTTCAGGCACAGCGATCACTTGCAGTTGTACATTGCGATTAGCAGCGATTAGCTGCGTTTAGCTGCGGTGGAACATTCTTACCATTTCTGATGTGCTTCCTGTTGTTTTTCTTTCCTTGCTGCTGCTATCCGCAGTAGATATAGCACACTGCGATTACCTTCGGTTATGTACAAATAGCTGCGATAAATCGGTCCTGGACGCACTCAAATTAATTTTTTCTAACGGCACAAAACCCCATGTAACGAAACCATTGCTAAATACAGTGTGTGAATAGGGCCATAGGAAAGCATTGTCTAAGTTTAGGTGCAGTAGATAACTTTATCCGCAGCTAAAAGCTGAATTCTATCCGCCCGTGTGAAAGGGGCCTTAAGGCTCTGTTTCCACTAGTGCGACTTTTCATGCGACTTGGGACTGAAAAGTCGCATGACAAATTGTTTCCCATGATTTCCAATGAGTACCGTTCATATCTGTGCGACTTCAAGTCGCAGCGACTTCAAAGTAGTCCCTGCACTACTTTGGTCCCACTTTGATGCGACTTGAGGTCCATAGATACAGGCATTGCTTCAAATCGCGGTAAAAAGTCGCGGTAAAATCGCGGTAAAAAATCGCGGCAAAATCGCGCGACTTTGGGGACGCACTAGTGGAAACATAGCCTAAACCTTGAATTGTGAGTATAATTTGTTCCAGAAACATGCTTGTAATCCAAAGCACTTGTATATCAAAGCGAATTTCCCCATAAGAAATAATGGAAACTCAAATGGTTTGTTCCACAACCATTTATTCATAAATCCTTCCGTTTATAGTATATATAAAAAGATCATAGCAATGTGACCAGGTTCTGTAACCATAAAATGTCCATCCACAAATGGCAACCTCCACAAGGGGATTAGAAGCAAAATCCAGCAGGAGCTACAGAGTATAAAAGAGAAGAGAGGTGCCTCTAAGAGTCGGTTCACACTGAGGCAGCACGACTTGCAGCGCAACTGCCTCAGGCGACTTGAACACGACAGCAGCGGCGACTTGCAAAACGACTTCTATATAGAAGTCAATGCAAGTCTCCTCAAGTCGCCCCCAAAGTAGTACAGGAACCTTTTTCTAAGTCGGAGCGACTTGCGTCGCTCCTATTAGAACGGTTCCATTGTACAGAACGGGACGTGACTTGTCAGGAGGCTAAGTCACCTGACAAGTTGTCCCAGTGTGAACCGGCTCTAAGTTTAGCAATATGGTTACATTTAATGAAGGTACAACATTTAGCAACTCACGTGGTTGATGATTAAAAGAGGCACACCTAAGTATGCAGGCATCCAGGGTAAAGCGGTCCAGGCGGTCTTGGCCGCGACAGGAAGTGACGACACCTGGCTAAAGAGCCAGGCCGAGACCGGAAGTACTCTGCTGTTTGTCTGCACTGGATCTGATTTTAAACTGTAAGTTACTCTTTGTTTTAATAAAATCCTTTTGGGAATTACTACACGATGGAGCCACCCACTTTTATTTCATGTCCTCACCGCTTCGGTTAAGCCTGGAGTCACCCCCAAAAATCCTCTATTGTTGTGACAATCATTGGAAATCGATCATTGTGCTGGGATCTGCTGTTTTCCATACTGAAGGCTTGACTCGACCCGTAGGGGTCTCCATCTGAGGTGAGAGGCTGGGGGAATCGTGTGGCGCACCATGGATATTATGTATGTGATTGGAGGAATTTGACATCGATCGAAAGTTGTTTTTGCACAATTTTCTTTTCTGCACATGGACTTAATTCATGAACTTATATATGTGAACTTATTCATATTAGTGTTTATCACTTGTTGGACTTTATTTTTTGAATTTCACCTTTTATACTTCAGGAGAACAGTGGATTTATTCAGAAATTTTTATTTTTCACATTTCTTTTTATGTATGTCATTTTATCATTAGACTAGGATAGTCATATATATTGTTTCTCTTGCACCTTATATACACACTGCATGTTATTTTAGATTGCTGTTTGGAATCTGTGGCATTGATGTACTTTACCAGTGATCTAGAGAAGAGTAGAGAAATCTGTTATTTTTATTTTCGCTTGCACTTGCCTATTCTGTTCTACACACTTACTTGTCAGGTGTGTTCTACTTAGTATCTATATACTTATTGATTCATTTCTGCACTTTAGTTAGCGCCACATACTTCACTTATTCATATATTTTATCTGTGTGGGAACACTTTTATATGTTGGCAGCTTCTCCTATCCTTTTAAATCTTATTCAATACAGTTTGGCTTTGCGCATTAGTTCCCCCATTTCTTTATATAATGAATGGGCAGCGCTTCCGAAGCACTGCAACACGGGCATTTCTAACCCAATTTTTGGGGTTAAAAGCTCCCCGCTAGTGGCCGAAAAGCGCTGCTTAAACAGCGGAAAAGAGCCGCTAAAAAGAGTGGCGCTTACCGCTAATTGCCGGCGCTTTCAGTGTGAAAGCAGCCAAATCGCCCCCAAGATGCTGCGGGTGTGAAAGCACCCATTGCAATCAATGGGAGGCAATTTTCAGGCGCTTTACGGGCATTATTTCTAGTGCTAAAACGCCTGAAAACTGCCTCAGTGTGGAAGGGATCTTAAAGCAGTATTAAAACCAAAAACAATTATTTATTTAATTATAGCTTGCCAATTCTTAGAGCTTATGGCTGCTTTAATTTTTGCTTTTGCTTTTTTTAGGCTTTTTTTGTCTGGTGATCAAAGCCATAAGTCTGTTGTTTTTTTTTTTTTTTTAAAGAACAAGGTCTCTAGCACTTACAGTGATGAGACAAACCATTTAACACTGACTGACTTATGCCCTGTACACACGGTCGGACTTTGTTCGGACATTCCAACAACAAAATCCTAGGATTTTTTCCGACGGATGTTGGCTCAAACTTGTCTTGCATACACACGGTCATACAAAGTTGTCGGAAAATCCGATCGTTTTAAACGCGGTGACGTAAAACATGTACGTCGGGACTATAAACGGGGCAGTGGCCAATAGCTTTCATCTCTTTATTTATTCTGAGCATGCGTGGCACTTTGTCCGTCGGATTTGTGTACACACGATCGGAATTTCCGACAACGGATTTTGTTGTCGGAAAATTTTATCTCCTGCTCTCCAACTTTGTGTGTCGGAAAATCCGATGGAAAATGTCCGATAGAGCCCACACGCGGTCGGAATTTCCGACAACACGCTCCGATCGGACATTTTCCATCGGAAAATCCGACCGTGTGTACGGGGCATTACAATGATCAGCTTTCATTTCTTTATGTTAAACCTTTATCCCAAAAGGAAAAAAAAAACTGTATGCTGTAACTTAGACCCCATTCACACCTGAGCGATTTGGATCGTGGGTAGAATCGCTGCGATTCCAGAATCAGGGCAAATCACAGCAAAACGCGCTTGCAATGCCATTATTTCTTTACGCTACAATCACGGCAAAAAAAAAAAAAATCTGCAAACACTCCTGGCTCTGTTGCGAGATTTGGTACATGAGTTTCTTTCAAGTGTTTTTGGACCGGAGGGAGGCCCATTCAAATGAATGGTGCCGCTCCAAAAACACTCCACTAATAAACAAAAAAAAGCTTAAAAAAAAACGTGCTGTAGCAGCTGTCGCTGAGCTATGCTCAGGTGTGAATAGAGCTTATTAACTGGAGTTTGGCTTCAATTTGTTTTGTTTTTTAAGAATAAAGTTTTATTGAATGAAATGGCACAATGACAATAATAAAAACAATTGAGAGTTATAATATTTCCAAAATACAACATGCAATTATAGAAAATACTAGTGAGCATACAGAACACTCAACAACAGCATGGCATAGAAAAAGACAGTTAAACAATGACTATGAGCTCCTCACAACTAATACTCTGAGGGCCAATTGAGCAATTATAAAAGACAAGGCCAATAAAAAAAGATGATTGAGAACAGGCCAAGCACCGAAGTGGAATCAAGATATCATAAAGGAAAAAGCGAGTGAACAGAAGACAACAACATTAACCAATTTGGGGTTTTCAGTATATAATTATTGTAAGGGACAACTTATTCAAAAATTAACCACTTCAGCCTCGGAAGATTTACCCCCCTTCATGACCAGGCCATTTTTTGCGATACAGCCCTGCGTTATTTTAACTGACAATTGCGTCGTGTGACATTGTACTCAAATAATAATGATGTCTCCCCCCCCCCCCCCCCCACACAAATAGAGCTTTCTTTTGGTGGTATTTGATCACCTCTGTACTTTTTATCTTTTGTGCTATAAAAAAACGGCCGACAATTTAAAAAAATATATCTATATATTTTTTACTTTTTGCTATAAAACATGCTAGTTATTAGTTGTTGTGTGACGATAGTGAATTCATTTTTGCTATTTTCACACTAAAGTTCCTCCCCGCCAATCAGGAAGCAGGTTGTGAGACCTGTCTCCCGATTGGCCAAAGCGTCAGGCGATCCTATTGGATGCCTAGCGCTTAGGAGGAACAGAGTGGAGACACACAACAGAGGAAGCGGGAGAGGATACCACAGCCCGCCAGCCCCCCCGGGTGGCGCATGGGGGGGGGGTGATGCTGTCAGTGCCGCACCACTGCCCGCCAGGAGGGGGGGACTTGTTTGCTGCTCCCCCAAAAGTAAAACCCACCAGCCTTTGAAATCGCGGTCAGTGTGAATGCAGCCTAATGTAGGGTACACACTATAAGGAAAGCGGCCGAACAATCGACCGATTTTCCTCGTTGTTTCGCAGCAAATTGGAACCGATGAATGAAAATTCGTTCTATATTCTCATATGACAAAGGTTTTTTTTTTTTTGTTTCTGATCATGCGCAGTCTTTCTTTTCTGATTTTTCTTGTACGTAAATCGTACAAAAACGGTACTTATTAAATAAAAATTGTTCGCTCTGTTTCCGTATGAGAAAAATCTTGTCCCATTTGGGAATTTTCGTGCGAACATTTGCGGTGAAAGTTGTGTACACACTGTACGAAAATTCTTTGGACGAAAATGTTCGCCCAATTCTTTTATAGGGTGTATGAGCCTTATAGGCCTGTTTACACTAGAATGCACATTCCAGTCGCACTGCCTGTGCAATCTGCTGCGGGGGGGGGTCAGTGCAAAGTTGACGACACCCCAAACGCAGGTTGCAAATGCAGTGCGTTTGTCCGCACCGGATCGCATGGTATAAAAGTGTGATTTCAAGCATGCATTACTTTTAGTGCGGTTTACGATTTCAGCCCATAGAAAATGAATAGGGCTGAAGTCGCACTGCGTAGAACTGCATGGGAAGCGCAGAAGAAGCGCACAGCGTTCACATGCGGTTCCTAGTGTGAATGGGCTCTAATACAGGAGGTGTGTTACTGGCTAGATCACCAGGTGAAAACAGAGGGGAAAAAGCCTAAAAAAAGAAAACTAATGCAGTCCCCTTATCTAATGATTGGTAAGCTGCAGTATTTTCGATTTTTTATTTGGGGTTTAATAGCACTTTATTAAGCCTTCTATGACAGGGAGTAGTTTTTGCAAACACCTTACAACAGATAGATGTGAGAAGGGTAAGCCTAGGATTACAGTGAAATGTCAACTATTAAAAGTGAACAATCAGGTGTGACTTTGAGCCAAGGAGCTCAGTTAACCACTTCATAGCTTGGGTGGCCCCAGTAAAGCTTTCTGTACCTTTTTAATGGGTCCCCTCCGGCGAGGAAGATGATAATTAAAAGTCCCAATTCATTCCAAGCCCTGACTGCAGCTGGCAGCGAACTGTCAAAGCTCACAGCCACTTTGCTGGGCTTTCTTTTTGGACAGCTGCGCCCTCTAGTGGTCCACTCCGATCCCTGCTCTGTCCTCGTGATGTCACTGGTATGAAAAGCAGCTGCTAAAAGTGATTTCTGCCGGAGATGGTTAGTGCTAGCAGCATGCCATGCCACTTCCAGAGCAGAGGTCCCGATCTCCTGAGATCACACTTTCACTCTTTGGTCTCAGCATCCTCACGTGATCCAGAGGAGGGCATCATCATCATCATCCTCAGGACGCCTAAGAATTGAACTCTACAAAAAGTCGGGGGTGAGATTTTCCCTGAGGTACCCCAACTTTACCAGAACTGCACCATGCTCTAATTATTTCCTGGTGATCACCTGCTCCAGCACCCACATTGTAGTGCCTATGGATGACCTTTCAAACACAACTGTGGGTGAGAACTTTTCAGTTCTTCCCTTTTCTCCAAACGTCTCCTGGGACAATGGAAGTTCCATAGTCCACAACCAAACGGATGGTAATAGGACTCACCTGCATGTAGACTTTACAAGGGCTATGCTCCTTGGATTCACCTTGGGAGCCTTTATATGCGTGGCCATCGTGGGCAACATCATGGTCATCATCTCGGTGGTGGCCAACAGGCAGTTGAGGATCCCCACCAACTATCTGATAATCAACTTGGCCATAGCCGACCTTCTCCTCAGCACCACAGTTTTACCTTTCTCCTCAACCCTTGAGATTGTAGATGCTTGGGTATTTGGGAAGATATTTTGTGACATTTGGGCAGCCATGGACGTTCTGTGCTGCACGGCCTCAATATTCAGCCTTTGCGCAATTTCTATCGACAGGTACATAGGAGTTCGCTACTCTCTTCAGTACCCTACTATAGTGACCAGGAAAAGGGTCTTGCTGGCTTTACTCTGTGTCTGGATATTGTCTATAGTGATCTCCATAGGACCCTTACTGGGATGGAAGCAGCAGACAGCTACTAATGAGTATGTGTGTAATATTACAACAGAGCCTTTTTATGCCATCTTCTCCTCCCTGGGCTCCTTCTTCATCCCTCTTGTTGTCATCTTGGTGATGTACTGTAGAGTCTATGTGGTAGCCAAGAGGATCACCAAGAACTTAGAGGCTGGGGTGATGAAAGAGAGGACGGACTCCAAGGAGCTGACCCTAAGGATCCACTGCAGGAATATGAATGATGGCATGCCTAACAGTAAAAACAAAAACCAGCAGACGCGCAGCTCCTTGTCCGTGAGGCTCCTTAAATTCTCCAGGGAGAAGAAAGCTGCCAAGACACTAGGGATTGTGGTGGGCTTGTTCATCCTGTGTTGGCTTCCATTTTTCACCTCTCTACCTTTAGGTAAGCATCAAGTATAAAAGAGGTGCGCTCAGTCAGCACTTACCCTTACCCTGTGTATTCTTGTTTGATTATAATGCATTAAAGTAGAGCTCTACATAGAACCTTTGTTTTAGTTTTGGATAGATTGAGAAAGGTTTAGATCCGATATGAGGACTCGGCGACTCTGGTGGAAAATTCCATAAGGCAAGGACTTAAAGTGGCTGTAAACCTCAGACATCAAATATGAACAAAGCATATCCCTCTATAGTGTGTACTTGTTTTAATTAAGAGCACTAAGGGGTTGAAAACTGAAGAGTGCAAAATCTAGTGCAGCTCTGCATAGAAACCAATCAGCTTCCAGGATTTTTTTGTCAACGTTTAATTAAACAAGCTGAAGTTAGAAGCTGATTGGCTACCATGCACAGCTGCGCCAGATTTTGCACTCTCCAGTTTTAGTAAATCAACCCCTAAGACAGGCCAACCACGGGTTGCAGGAAAGAAATTTGGCAGTGTTGACAGGGGAATCAGCAATTGTCTTCTCCCGGCGGGGGGTGGTCCCCACTCAGAGATGACTGTGATTATCTCTAGCGGCTAGAGCAGCCGCTAACGATAATCGTAAGAGAATCGGGCAGGCTGGTTGTATCCAAGCTAATCGATTGACTTGGTACACTCAGCCTGCCCATTAACGGTTCAAATTGCGGCCGGTTTCTGCTGAACTGGCCGAAATACGAACTGTGTATGGCCGGCCTAAGCGTCATTTCTGTCTGCTGCTTCATTCCTCTGCTATCAGTGGGAATCACGTCTGACACCAAGAAAAAAAAAGGTGACAGGGCAGGGATCTCAAGCTGATTGACAACCTTTAGAGCTCTGTTTGCTATGTGAAAGGGGGGTCCCTTCCATCCAATCAGCTCTCAGAGCTTTCCTCATTGAGCTCTGCAGAGTGTAACTTCAGCTCTCTGCCCCCTTTTTCCAGCAGTTTAGGCAAGTTGTGCACATTCTGGACTTTGAAGGGATGTAGAGAGGAGATTACTGCAAGTAAACAGGTAAAACTTATGTAAGAGGATTTGTTTCATCTCTGTGCATCACCTGAGAATAGTCCCTTCACTGGGTATGTGTAAGGGTTTACAACCACTTTAACTTTATAGTTCCCCTCCCTGAAATTTGTATATTAGTATGGACAATCAGCTAGGAGTCATCAATCAGGGTTTTATGTGCCTCCTAATAAACTGTTCATAGCAATATATTGAGGGTTTACTTCAAGCGTACCTTCATCCCCTTCAATAACTTTACATAATTCCGCCCAGCCCCCCCGTACTGTTACACAATAGGTCATTTTTTTTATTTTTTATTTTGAAATACCTTTTTTATGGGACCCAGTTGCACACCTCCTGCTTTCTGGTCTAGATTAGAATGCCGTCATACACATAGGTGTGCGCAGCCTCTTGCATTAGGGTGTGCACCCCAAAGCTCAAATACATATGCATGTGTATATGTACTGATGGTGTCAGTAGGGCAGTGGACAGTGTCAGTAGTTTTATTTGTATTCTTTTAAAATTATTTTGTAACATTTTTTTTTTTTTTGGATGAAATATCAGTGGTCTAAACAGGGGGGAATATGCACCACCTGGCACACCCTGTTCGCACGGCTATGGTCATACAACTACCAGAGCCTCCTGGGATTCCATGTCAAAAATGCCAGGAGGCTTTGGGGCAATCTCCACCACACTATGCACGTGCCAGGCAATCTACCCCAGACTCTGCATGCGCTGTGGCCATGAACAGGAGGCAAGCTGCAAGAACTAGTAATGCAGGCTATAGATTACGCAATTTTCTTGCAGGTGGTTGCTGGAAAGAAAAACTCTCAATCCTGACTGACTGCGTTGATTGGGAGGATCTCTCCCGTGAAGCTATTGTGCCCTCCTGACGGGGGAGGGGGGGTTTGGAGGGGAGTTGTCCCCTGCTGGGATAACACAGTGATTACTGTTAGTGGCTACAGCCAGTAGCAATAGTCGCATGATAAAATTCCGACATTCTGATTGTACCCAAGTCTATTGATGGATCGACTTGACTACAATAAGGCTGCCCATAGATGGATCAAATATTGGCCAGTCAATGTTGATCCATCCAAGATTCGATACATCTATGGCTGGCTTAAGGCTCCATTCACACTTTTGGACACTAAAGTCGTATGACAAGTCGCCCCCCTATGTTTTTCAGTGATACATGTTCAACTATGTGCGTCTTAAAGTCGCAGTGTATTTAAAAAGGTTCCTGCACTACTTTATTCCAATTTTTATTCGAGTTGAGCGCCATAGACTGCACTGAAAACCCTTAAAAAAGTTGCATGAAAGTCGCACCCGCATGTTATACATGAGACAGTTGTGCAACAGTTGTCCATTATCATAGGTCAAAGCCAAATCGCATCCAAGTTGCACCCATCCAAAGTTGCATCAGAGTTTCACCAAAGTTGCACTCCAAAGACCAAAGTGAATGGAGCCTAAGAAGCAGCCAGCTTTCTGATGACGTAAGAAGAAGATGGCGGTGCAGGTCCTGCAGCAGAGCAGTGGATTACACCAGACAATGCTGATTTCACTGGACATGCATTTTTTTTAAGGACAGCAGATAAGGTAAAAGGGAAAAGAAATAAAAATTGGGGGAGGGGGGGTGAAGTTCCTCTTCAAGAGAATAAACTTGCGGCTGATGCTTAGTTATCTGGGCAGGGAAGGGCATCTTTGTGCTGCAGTTATGCATAGCAATAAAAACTTGGTTGAGGTCAAGCCCTGTTCCATCCAAAGAAAAAAAAAAAGAGGTAGAGTTTCACTGTACATTTCTTCTGACTGTGATGAGAGCTGAGCTAATTATATGGTGTCACGAGTCTGCATACACATGTATCAGCAGCTGTTTAGTTTGTTTATTTCTCTTTATAGTAAGGAACTGTTAACTTCTATCAGGTTTTTATTTGGTATCTTGGTCCCATTGTGAAGAGTTTTCTTCACTTCCTGTGTCAGAGACACAGTAGAGCCCCTCACCTAACACTTGTTGGTCGGCTTCGGCCGGACCTTTTGACTAGTTGGACCTAAGCATGTCTTGCCCCCATCAGGAGTCTACTGCCCTTGGGAGGGGGGGCGTTGGGTGTCAGGGAAGGGTCTTTCATTTTCGGAAGGAGACCATATGAAACCATGGGGGTTGATTTACTAAAGGCAAATAGACTGTGCACTTTGCAAATTGAAGTTGCTCTCTGCAAGAGCAGTTGCTCCAGAGCTTACTAAACCAGCAGAAGCTCTGGTGACTTCCATCGTCCAATCACGTGCAAGCAAAAATGCTGTTTTTTTTATTTTCCTTTCACATGATTGGGTATTCTTTGCAAAGTGAACCTTTACCTCATTTACTAAGCTCTGGAGCAACTGCACTTGCAAAGTGCACAGTCTATTTGCCTTTAGTAAATCAACCCCCATGGTGTCATATGGTCCCCTTCCGAAGATGAAGGACCCTTCCCTGACACCCAACTCACTCCCCTTTCACACTGAGGCGCTTTTCAGGCACTTTCATGCTAAAAAAAGCGCCTGAAGAGCTCACAAAACTCTATTTTAATTAAAATCAATGAATGCTTTCACACTGGGGCAGTGCGCTGGCAGGGCGGTGAAAAAAAATCCCCTCTCCATTGAAATGAATGGAAAGCTCTTCAAAAGCACCTGAAAAGCTCTTCAAAAGTGTTCAGTGTTTTACTGGCAGTTTAGAAGCGCCTCAGTGTGAAAGGGGCCTAAGTGCACTTTTTTGTGTGTGATTCACATGCACTTTTTTTTGTACCCCCTGGTGCCTAGTTTTTGCCCCCTCCACAACCCAGAGACATAGACAAAAATAAAACCCCTATTTACTTATCCAAAACTGCAAAGTTTGACTTTAGATATACTTTATGATTGAAGGGACAGTGTTGCTGTTTTTAAGTGCCTAAATCGCAGATAAGAATTGAATCATTTTATAGTACGAATAAAAAAGTGTATTAAAAACCAACAAAAGAAACAAAAAACGTAGGACTGGCCTTGTCTGATTTATTAGGACGGAAGGAGAACAAATGTTTTGCAAAACTTAAATTCAATTTTAAATGCAAGGTTTTACAACAAAAAAAAGTGTCCAAAACTAATCATTTTGTATTTTTTTTGACTAATAAATCAACAATTTGGATAGATAGATAGATTTTTTTAACATTAAATAAAATATTTAGCCAAAAAAAATATTGGCTAAAAATCAACGATGCCTATAGCATCCAAGCTCTCACTTGTACCTTGTTATGGAGGAATATCTGGGGTTTGTTTGGTATGGGTAGAGAATACCTGTTTTTTTTTTTTGTTTGTTTTTTTTACAGTACTTGTGGTTTAAATTAATTTTGAACATCAGCATGTGTTCTTACTTAGCATAGCTGAAGAATTATGTAACAGACATAGCACATATTACAAGGATGTGCGGTAATTTATAGCAAAGGGGATAGAACTTTTATATAGAAAAGTGAAAGCAATGAAATTCCATGATAAACTGCCTGCTGTAGGTTAACATACTAAAACTCACTTCACTGCTGGGAAAAGGAGAAATTTCACTAAAAAAATATTGCTACTTTGGAGTGGCAGAGGGCTGCTTTTTTTATTAAAATCGTTTTTTTGCTGCTTTTTATTTTAAATGAAATTTCAATTGCTTTCCCCTTAAACCTTTGCTGTCCACCAAACATACAAAAACATCCTGGATGCAAGTGGTTAAAACAAGCTTATGACCGAAGCTGCACACATGAGCGTGGTATCATTCATTTACAGCCAGTGATTGGCTGTTCAGTAAAAGTGATCTGGGTGGCTCGACTGGATCACTTTTACTGTAGAGATAATGCGATCTGTGCATTATTAGCTGCAGTGGAGGGCAGGGGAAACATTGGGGGTCTAATAGATCCCTAATGTCTCCAGAAAGAATACCTATTATTTGTCCAAAGCTATCACATAAGGGACTTGTTAGCCTCCTTGTGACAGCAATAAAGTTAAATGGAAAAAAAATAACAAAGAGTAAAAAAGGTTTTTTAATAAAATAAATAAAAATGCTAACAAAACAAATTAAAAACACCAACCAACTTGGCATATTTGATATCTATTTACTTGATACAACATCATATTTTATATTTATATTTTATATTTTACCAATACATTGGGTATTATATTTTGTCTTTGCATTAAAATTCATTTTATTATTATTATTATTATTATAATAGTGTATTTTTCCTGAAAATGTGCATTTGACAAATAGCTGCACAAATATTGTGTGACATAAAAAAAATCCAACAACCACTAATTTATAGTTCAGAGCATCTGCTTTCAAAACATATATAATATTTGGGGGTTTTCTAGCAACAAATGCTGATTTTTTTTCTATAAAAATATTAAAAATCGCCTTGGAGTTTTTATTCAGTAAGTGGTTAAAGCATATTCCCCTCCCCCTGTTCAAGACAAATTCCTGCTGCGTATGTTGCTCCTATACCCCAGCTCCCACACCGCCATTTTTAGAAATAAAGTCATCGGTGGCCGGCTTCTTCTGCATATTCACTACCACCAATGACGTTGGAGCCAGAGCTGTGTAAATAAGAAAGAATGAATGGGCTTTTTCCCAAGATCTCAGGAAAAAAGCCCATTCATTTATTTTATTTTCTACACAGATTTTGCAGTTTTACCTAGGAGAGTTTCCTGGAAGGCACTGGTGACGTAGCCAAATACCTTTCCTTGCACACGGCACATTTGCTATCAGAATGCAGCACTGCATTCAGCAATGATTATTAATATTGGGAGAAAAGGTCCAATTTTAAACCAATAAGAGGTCTGTTGAACTCATGGGCCCCTTTAGATGTTTGCTACCATTTGCTACCAAAATTCCAACATCCTGGCATTTTTCAATAAACCGGGTATTTTCAAAAAGTGTCTGCAGCTTTATTATAGTTAATAAATTAATACTAATGCATGTTCCGCAAAAGGAACTGGGGTGGCAGAACCCCTTACTAGTTCAGCATATGTCAGTGTTAAAGGACTTCTATGCCTATAGATGTCTTTTTTTTCTCAGACAATAGGTGGAGGTGCTCCCCCTTTTAAAACTACAACTTTATCCACCCCCTACCCACCTCTGAGCACCGTCCCTTGGTTCCACCCCCTACCTAGTGAATACAGAACCAAGTATCATTTTGGTGCTAAGTAGTTTGTATGGAATTTGCTAATGAAAGGCAGTAAAATAGGTCCCCTGCAGCCAGCAACAATAGACCCCTCAGCAACAATAGACCCCTCAGCAACAATAGACCCCCCAGCAACAATAGATCTCTCCAGCAACAATAGATCTATCCCAGCAACTATAGATTCCCAGAGCAACAATAGATCCACTCAGCAACAATATATCTCCCCAGCAACAATAGATCCCTCACAGCAGTGGCGGCTGGTGGGTTATTCTTTGAGGGGGCGCAAACAAACAACACCACGCTCGTGTGGCGGGGCTGTGGTGTCCTCTCCTGAAGTGCGGGCAGCGGATGTGGCGACTCCGGTGTCCGCTCCTCCAGCTTCCTCCGCCGTGTGTCTTCCGCCAAAGTGATAGTCATCCAATAGGATCACCTGACGCTTTGGCCAATTGGGAAACAGGTCTCACAGACCTGCCTCCTGATTGGCAGGGAGGAACTTTAGTGTGATAATAGTGAAAATAATTTGCTATGGTCACACAACTGGGTGGGCTCGGAGCTCTACGCTCCAAGCACTCCCATTTTTGAAGCCTATTAGAGCCTCTGGCTTTAATCAGGTGCTTCAAAAAAACACCCTGCCGCACCGGAATCCATGATCTGGTGCCAATGATATGTAGATCAGGGTGCCAGACGCATTTATAGGGGAGGCGGCGCCCGTGCTCCCTCTACGGATGGGCCGCCACTGCCCCACAGCTAAATACCCCCAGCAACAATAGACCCCATCAACAACAATATATCTCCCCACCAACAATAGATCTCCCCAGCAACCATAGATCTCCCCAGCAACAATAGATCTCCCAAGCAACAACTCCCGCTGTGATTCTACGCAGATGTCTGCCAGCACCCACTGATCATTCTGTACACACGCAGAAGAGCTGTCTGTTAACAAGGCAGATTGCCTTTCTGTCAGTACAGAAGGCATGGATCCTGTGTTCCTGTAAAGCAGAAACACTGATCCATGTCTTACAGTAGTAAAAGCACCTCCCCCACTACACTGAAACACTAGCTAGGCACACAGTTAACCCTTTGATTGCCCCAGATATTAACCCCTTTCCTGCCAGCGTACTGATCACTGTATTAGTGTCACTGGTCCTCAAAAAAGTGTCAGTTAGGTGTCCAATTTGTCCGCCGCAACATTGCAGTCCTGCTATAAGTCGCTGATCGCTGCCATTACTAGTAAAAATAAATAAATACATAAATAAAAATTCCATAAATATATCCCATAGTTTGTAGACGCTATAACGTGTGCACAAACCAATCAATATACGCCTATTGGGATTTTTTTTAACCAAAAATATGTAGCAGAATACACATTGGCCTAAATTGATAAGGAAAATAGATTTTTTACATTTTTTTAAATTGGATGTGTTTTAGAGCGGAAGGTAATTGACGGTCGTTTTTTATAGCGCAAAAAATAAAAACGCAGAGGTGATCAAACACCACCAAAAGAAAGTTCTATTTGTGGGGAAAAAAAGGACATACGTTTTATTTGAGTGTAGTGCGCAATTGTCGAAGTTACGCCGTATCGCAAAAAATGGCCTGGTCATGAAGGGGTTAAATCTTTTGGAGCTGAAGTAGTATGTCAGATGTCAAGATACTGTGGGGTGAAGGTGAAGGGTGACTTTGAAGGAAACAGACCAAGCATAACATTTTTTCATTTACATACATACTCTGGTTTAAAATATAATTAAAAGTCAATTTTTTATTTATTTATTTATTTATTTTATTTGAATAGTGTTGTAAGGGGTTAGAAACACTGTTTTTATTGCTGCCCTTATTGGATATTTACTTTCACTAACTGTCCTGATCACCATTACCGCAGAGAATAAAGGGTAAATCCAAACGCTTGAGCTGTCACACAAGAACAGAAATACAAGGGAGATCTTCCAATGGAAACGTGTTTTCCTGTGACAGCTGTCCAAGATAGTAAGCCTATGGGTGACGTCACCGCTCAGGTATTACCAGCTGTTGTTGAGTGCTCTCTCATCTCCCCTGTAGCGGCGCTGGCTGACACAGGGAGATTATGTGACCAGGATGGAGCGGGCTGAGAATAGGTAAGTATATACATTTTTTTTACACGTTAGTTAGTATAGATATTAGGAAGTGACAGGGAGCGTTTTTAACCCCTTGGTGTCGGCGCCTCCCGGCCCTTTAAAAGGGTTTTAAAATGCCAGGAGGCGAGCCTGGGTTTATGATTATGTGAGTGCTGCGATTGGCTGTCACGGCAGTAACGTGATCTGAAAGCTGATGATTGCAAGCAGAGATCAGGGGCTTCCGGATAGCCGCCGGTAACTGCGCTGGGAGCGCATAGGGTGCGCGCTCTTGGCATAGCTGTTTTTGTAATATCGCACACAAATATGCAGCCGCTTGGCGCCAAGGCCCACCCACCGAGAGGCCACATATTTGTGTGCTTCTGGTGACAGGAGGTTAAGCATAGTTAGTAAAAGCCCATAATTCTACTTTAACATATTTTTTTCAATGACAGGGCCACTTTTCCTTAAAAGAGAAGCATGGGGTTTTTTGTTTTTTTCCACATTCATACTTACCTTAGTGGATGCAACATCGGTCCAATGCTGCATCTGTCCCCCGGCGCTTCTGCACTGAGAACCGATCGATCGATCACCACCAATGGCTTGGTTCTCACAGATCCCCGAGCGGAGAGTTGCTGACTGTCAATCAGCATCTCTCTAATATGCCTCCCCGCGCTCACTAGAGCTCTGAGTTGTGGTGGTGGGGTGGGAAGCGGCCGTCTCAGGCTTTCAGCGGCTCGCTGAGAGGCTGAGACAGGCATCAGTCCAGGCACCTGGGGGATCCAGACTTTATTGTCGGGATGACGCGGTGCCTGGACTGATTCCAGTGATGTCAGCAGAGAGTGGACTTCAGACCGCTCTCTGCTGAAAATGGGTCACAGGAGTGCAAAACGAATTGTACTCCTGTGACCCATAGGAGAAGCCCAGCCAAACGAGCTCAGGGTGGACTTCTCCTTTAAGCTTGATTCACACTACTTCAATATAGGAATCCGCACATGAGTGCGCATGTTAACACAGAGTGCGACATTCCTTTCCACTTGCGTTGGTGCCATTCATTCTGAAAGGCACCCCAACACACCTTGCCAATGGATGTGCTTTGTGTTGTGGACGCTACCAGAAAAGTGCTGGTCTATTTTTAGGGGCATTGAGGTGCCTTGCCAGCGCATTCATTTTGACTCAGCTGCCTTACGCAGCACTCGTTATTGTAAAGCAGTACAGTGTGACCCTAGCTTTAGTGCATAGCTCCAGGCAAGACTTGGCAGTGCTCCATGTTCTCCAGCTTCTCCAGGAGTTAAGCTACAAGCCCATGACTTTTCCAGAACTGAAATAAACCCTAAGCTCCAGCTCCAGGCATCTCCAGAACACACAGTTCATCCTCCAGAGCTGCTCCAGAAATGATTTCTCCAGCTTCAAAACTGTAGTTCAGCTTCAGAACTATTACTTTATTAGCAGCTATGTTGCTGAAGTGCAAAAGAAAATATATTTTATATTTTATATAAATACTTTTTTCTTTGATATAAATATACCAGTTGAAGTTTATCTTTTACACTTAAACAAAACTGTTTAATACACTTGAATTGTTTAAATTCTGAAAGACAAACATTCTTTTTTTAATAGAATGTTCCAAGTGAGTAAAGTGAACAGAGTATCTACTAATAAATAACATTTAAAGTTATTACAGTCAGTGGCGGAACTACCAGGGTCACAAACGTCGCACTTGTGACTGGACCCTGGCATTCTGCCACTGTGGGGGGGCCCCAGGGAGGCAGGACGTTGCCAATCTGTGTTTTAAAAACCCAGCACTTTTCTGATGTCTGTGACAGGAGAAGTAAGCTATGGCAGTGCTGTAGTCTAGGCTAGGCCCGACTGCTGCATCTGCCCGGGCAGCAGGTACGGGTCCGGCGGTGACAGTGCGGAAGCCCTAAAGAAAAACAACGGCAGAGGCAGCTGACCTGAGTGGAGGAGGACATGGTGTTCGGTCCCAGGGCTCAGGCTGATGTTTAGTGTACAGACCCCTCCTCCTGCACTTCACTGCAAAGGCAGACACCTGCTGCAGGAAGTGACACCAAGAAGGAGCCAGTAATCCACAGGTAAACTTAACATACCCAGTGAATGTCAGGGCTGTAGCAGGGAGAGGGCGAGCAGGATGGGAATAGGGCGGCAGTGAGGTGGGCTGTGTGCTCTGCTTCTTCTAACAATGACATAACGTGAACAAGCTGGTCTGCATGGCATGGAACAATGGCAGCAATCACCCCTCGGGGCTCTCTGTAGGGGCCACTCTGGAGATACTATCTTAGTACCTCCAGAGTGTCCCCTTTACATCCTTCAGATTGCCCCCTTTACATCTTCTAACGTGCCCCCTTTACATCCTCCAGAGAGCCCTCTTTACATCCTCTAGAGGGCCCCTTAGTGCCTCCATAGTGCCCCTTTACATCCTCTGCCAGAGTGCCCCCTTAGTACCTCCATAGTGCCCCTAACATCCTCCATAGTGTCCCTTTATATCTCTCAGGGTACCCTTTTACATCCTCCTCCAGAGTGCCTCCTTAGTACAGTAGTACTAAGGGGGCACTCTGGAGGAGGATGTAAGGGGGCACTCCAGAGGATGTAAGGGGGCACTGTGGAGAATGATGTAAGGAGGTACTCTGAAGGATCTACGGGAGCACTACTACTAAGGGGGCACTCTGGAGAATGTAAGGGGGCACTCTGGAGGATGTAAAGGTGCTCGTTGGAGACACTGATGTAAGGGGGCACTGATGTAGGAGTGCAGTAAAAAATGTGCTCCATTAGTAAATTTTTCATGCTTCGACACAGGGGTAAAGGGCTCTGGGATCAGTGGAAGGGGCACCCAGGCTAGGAGGGTAGAGGGTCAGTGGGGGAGGATGTAAAGGGGCACTATGGAGGATGATGTAAGGAGGCACTCTGAATGATCTAAGGGAGGATTACTACTAAAGGGGCACTCTGGAGAATGTAAGGGGCACTCTGGAGAATGTAAGGGGCACTCTGGAGGATGTAAGGGGACACTCTGGAGGTTGTAAGGGGACATTCTGGAGGCACTGATGTAAGGGGACACTCTTCAGGATGTAAGGGGGCATGCTGAAAGATGTTACGGGGCACTCTGGAAGAAGGTACGGGGCACTCTGGAAGAAGGTACGGGGCACTCCGGAAGATGTGACGGGGCACTCTGGAGGCACAGATGTAAGGGGGCACTCTGAAGGAAGGGGGCACTCTGGAGACACTGATGTAAGGTGGTCACTTTGGAGACACTGAGGTAAGGGGGCACTTTGGAGGATAAGGGGGCACTCTGGAGGCATAGATGCCTAGCTGCTAGCAATAATCGCCTGTAAAAGCTGACAGCCTGGTTCTACTTGAGTTGATTGATCAATCAACTTGGGTACATTCAGCCTGCCCATGCATGGTTCGAATCTCAGCTGGTCCCCTGCTATACATCTATGGCCGGCTTAGGCCTGACACAGAATCTCCTTTTCCTGCCTTCATCTACACTGCAGATTTCATCTTGAGCAGGATAAATCAGTGATGAGTAAAACACAAAGAGCAGGGCTCGGGAGCGAGCACACACAAGTGCCCCCATAGCAAGCGGCTGCAGCCTTTGCAACCACTATGCTTTCATTTTGAACCAGGAATAATAACTATATTATAATTAATCTTTGTTCCAAAAGGAAAAAAAAAAACACCAGGGAAATCTATTCTGGCTAACGCTCCTAAATAGGGCATCAGAACTCTGAATGTGATAAGAATTATAAATAAATTCACTATTCTGACAAAAAGGGATCTATTCAAAAAAACCCAGCACAATCTTTGAACAAGAACTAGAGGGGTGTATCTATGATGCCCCTAGTAACCAGCCGGACATTACTTTACTTTCCGATGTGAATGAGAATAATGTTTGCTAGGATACCAGTAGTTGTAGATTCTTGGCATGTACGAGTTTGTTGCTGTTTTTACAGATCAGTTGCCGTGTTCCTTTGAATCTTCGCAGAAAGAGTTGTTTTCATTGATTTTTAAGTTTAGATGTTTTTTTCATTAAAGCAACACTGTTGTACAAACGTTACGGAGCAAAAATATACTTGTAAAAGAAGACAGTAACTATTTAAAACAACTCTAAAAGATATCCTTTTTCTCCAAAAATAATCCATATATCCACTACGTAAACGGATACTAAGTGTTAATTTTTTTTCTCATTAAAATAACAAACATTTCATACTTACCTGCTCTGCACAGAGCAGCACTGATCCCCCTCTTCTGGGGGTCCCCCGCTGGCGCTCCTAGCCCCTCCCGCCTGCTATGGGGGCACCAGAGCAGGCTCGCTCCCCGAGCCACTGCTCTGTGTGTCCACATACACACAGAGCACTGCTCAGCTGCGCCCCTGCTCTCTCCTCATTGGCTCACTGGCTGTGATTGACAATGTGCATGAGAGCACTTTCCCAGGTCTCTTCCTCCTCATTGGCTGAGACAGCAGCGGGAGCCAATGTCTCAGCTAATGTGGAGGAAGAAGGCCGCTGCTCTCAAGCACATCGCTGGATCAAGATGGGGCTCAGGTAAAAAGCTTGAGCCTTTACAACCACTTTAATGACCCTGTAATCTATTTTTAATGAAATAATTTCTGTTTTTCTGTTTTCTTGTATCAAGTTCCGTGAGCTCTTAAACGTCTTCTTATCACCCTCACTTCCATTTGATTGGAATGAGCAGTACATATTAGTTACAGTCATGAGCACTGTTCTATGTACACTAAAAATCGCATAGTCCATAGTCTCTAATCCAGCTTGGGAGCGAGCAACAGAGCATGGTTACATTCCTACATACAGTGGGAGCATGGAGAATGGATGTAGCCACCTTCTAACAGGAAGTCAAATCACATCAGCAAAAAAAAGGAATTTGGGGATTTTGAGGAGGCTGTGAGCAATAGAAGGCAAGTTAATATAGCGATACCCCCTAATGGGGGCGACAAGCGCAGTAAAATTGCTTAAAGAGAATCGCGGGATGCCAGTCGCCCAAAAGCAGCTCATGTACTTCTTTTGGGCGACAGGCGTCCTGCGATTCTGTTTGCGCGATTTTACCATGATTGACACCCGACAAATCACAGGAAAATCACGCCACATTTGGGATGCTATTGAAATTGACGGGGAACGCTAGGGCATCCCGCGATTTGCCGCTATTGCGAATCGTGGACAGAATTCGGAACGTGGAGATGTGAACAGAAGGCTAACAGTTCTCTGTCAATTGGTAAGCTGGCTGAAGATTTCCCTCGGCAGCAAACTCTCTTGTAGGCTGGACAATGTAGAGGTTTATCCATTCAGTCCTTTTTTTGATCTGAAGCATAGCTGATAACTTCTGGGTGGGCTTCTGCTGGGTTTCTGCTGGTCAGGTCCCACTTGCTAAACACGGTGTCTATTGGCTGTGTCTGGAAGGAAGTAAGAGTCCCTCTGCAACTGATTCCTCTCTCTGGCCTCCATCCCTGTTTGTAGACAGACAAAAAGGAAAGGTTTGGGATTTTATATGAGGTGTGTAACCAAACTTTGGTATATTACATATCAGACATCCCAAGTCTCCCACGACTCGCGGGAGTCTCCCGCATTTGACGGCGAGTTTACGGACACCCGCGAGTGCGGCACAATTTCCTGGCTGTCAGCTGCAGCAGCCCGAGCCGCCCCATCCTCCCAGCCAGGAGAGATAGTGGCATTGCTATGGGGATCGATTGTGCCAAAGCTGGTGCAGCACTGGACTTCCTATGTGTCCCAGACTGTTACTCCGCCCTCCAGCTCCCCCAATCACTGAGCGCTCCGTCAGTCCAGCTCAGAGGGAGTTGGAAGCTGGGACAGCCAATGGGAGGCGAGCAGTAGCTGTGTGGAGGGAGCTTGTGTCCGATTCAACAGAGGGAGGAGTGAGTCTAGGGGCGAGTGAGAGAGAGCTGGTGAGTGTGAGGACGGCATTCGTTACTGTTATATACGGCAATGTCTTCTCTGGCAGCACTGTGTTCCTGGCTGGCTCTCTGTATGCTTCCACACAAAGCCTGGTGACCGTGCAGGCAGCCTCTGAGTGGTGTACACACATGGTGGGAGCATGGGAGCTATAGAGGAGATCTGGTACCTGGAAGGCAGGTGAAATAATTTGGTGGGAAATCCTGATTGGTCAATAATTCTCCCAGATGACCTTGTCTGGGGACAGGGGGACACTGATCAAAGTGGAAGTACATATTTCAGGTGATTTCCCCATTTCTCATCCAGATCACAATGACCCTCCCCAAAGTCTGTTGGAAGGTTGGCTGAGCCCATTTGCTGTTTCCGCTGCCCTGATGTACAGGGGAACTCTTCAGACTCTGGGGTTGCGCGAAAAGCCGCATGGCGCCACCTCCCTGAAATGGGTTTGCCACCTCCCTGAAATTAGTTTTTGCAGGTTGGGATGTCTGACATATAAACATGGTATACATTCATGTACAAAAAGGTAGATGCATATTAAAAACAATATTCGATCATAGAAGGAACACATTCAGCAGCAACTGTGGGGCACGAGGAAAGTCTGCGTGTTTCGCACTACATCAACACTTAATCATGACTCACAACTGTGGTTGATCTAGCGTGAAATGCACTTTCCTCATGCCCCTCAGTGTTTTTCTGTTATATGTGATGCTTTTATGAAGGAATAAAGCTGGATTCTTTGATGTGCAGTGGTCCGGACTCTTGTTAATGAGGAGCTCAAGGCTCCCCCCAAAAAAATTAAAAGTTAGCAGCTGACTTTTAATATAAGGACACTTACCTGTCCAGGAATCCAGTGGTATCCTCACCCCAGCCGATATTTGGTGCTATCGGGTGCTGACCCCAGCAGTGAAGCCTTGCTGCTTCACAGCCGATTTCCGACTGCACATGCATGCTGCGCTTTGTGAATGGGCCGGACTGTGGGGGAAGGAGGGGGCATGGCGAGCTTCCAGCTCAGTGGGAGCGGGTACCTGTCAAAACCAGGTGCCCGCTCCTCCCCAAAGGTGCCAAATGTGGCAGTGGAGGGGGGAAGGAGGCATACAAGTGGAGCTTCCCCTTTTAGGTGGAGCTCCGCTTTAATATACATGCTTCAGTTTGAGAAGCTGAGCTAGCACCGGTGTAGAGTGTGGTGTGTAGGACCTTTACAGGAGACCGACTTTTCTTTACATAGTCATTACAGGAGGATCTGAGTTCCTGTGGGAGACTCAGCAGGGTTTCTGCAAACAGCTGCATGCAAGAAACCCCCCCAAAAAACAATGAGAGGCTGAAAGCATCCGTACCACTAATCATGGGCATACATTGATTATCTGTGGATGATCGACCCAGGATGCAAACTAATGATAACTGCTTTGCAAATATATTCTAATAAAATATAATTAAAAAAAAAACATGATATGGTAAAAAAAAAGTAAAAAAAAAAAACCCCTCTACGTTCCCTTTCAAGTCTATCTTTGGGGAAAACAGAAAACTCCACTTGGTGAGCCCTGCATTGTACTTTATGACATCACATAGCCTGCGACCACCAGAGCAAGAGGGAGAATAGGCTTTGGGGACCTGGTCTTGAAGCCTGTGGGAGCGGAGGATTAGGTAAGTACGTGCTCTTTCCTATTCTCCTAGGCATGAATAAATATTTAACTCTTGCAGTGCAGGGGGAGCTTTTTGTCTTTCCTGGAGTTCAGTTTTAGGTTTCATGCATATGGACGGTTTGAGTCTTAAAATCTATCTAGCATCAAATCACTGCATTTTTGCCCACCTTACATACATCCTCCCTCCATGAAAGCACCAGTGTATGTATAGCCAAGTATGAGCAAGGGTAAAATGCTGGAATTTCACGCTAAAGTACATTTTAAGCCTCAAACGGTTGGAGTGCATGGGGCCCAAGTTAAGCTCAGTGGACTTTGTGACTTTAGCAAAGTTGCCAAGTTTGCTAGAAAGCCTTAGCAGTTTAAGGAATGGTCTACTGAAATAGCTTTTCGCGTGTGGCCACTATATGAAGCTCATATTACCGAAATTTAAGACAACCTGCATAGAACAGTAAACATTATGGTGCTTAACAAATGGATTAAGCGTGAACAGAAAACATTTCCATATACAGAGGGAACACGGCACTTACCTCCAGCACAGCAAGGTAAATCACTGGCAGCCGTCACAAGTCAGACTGCAGATTGGCTGATTATTTCACAGTTCAGAATGCTCTGTTTGGATGCAACATAACAAGCCCACATTATAAATACAACTCTTTGTAGGAAATCAAACTTCCTTTTCTGATATCCATACAATCCGGTAAAAAAAAAAAAGGAACAGGCATTTGTGTGCAATTGACTTTAATTTACTATAGGAGGGTATTTTGTCCATGGTGGGTAAAGCACCAACTTCAATTTAATCCCACATCGCCAGCTACACATATGAATATGGGGATGGGGAGAGACTCCTCAGCCCTGTGCACACTTCCAATAAATCTCAAATCATACCAGTGCACTGCAATAACATGTACATTGTACATCACGGTGTTCAAGCAGTTATACTGCGGCCATGGCTGCAGCAGTCAGCCATAACCCCAGTATCATTTTATTTCAGCTGGCGATGACCTACACTGTAAAAGTGGTCCTAGCAGCTAATTAGCCACTGGATCGCTTTCACAAGTGGTGGAAGCGGTCGTCCCCTCCCGCTGCTCTCTGCTGCGCTTTTGTTGTTTCCCGGGCTTTACCGTCCCACTGGAGAGCCTGGGATCCGATACATTGGTTCCTGCTGGTAACAGTAGAGATGATTGGGGACCGGAACATCCCTGTGCTGACGAGCAGAGGCAAACACATAAATAGGCCCTGTACGCATATGTATACTGTATTCGCACCACACATGTGAGGTATCGCCGCAAATGTTATAGTGAGAGAAATCATTCTAGCTCTAGACCTCCTTTGTAACTCTAAACTGGTAACCTGTAAATATTTTTAAAGTGATGTCTATGGAGATTTTTAAGTATCGTAGTTTGATGCCATTCCACGAGCCTGCGCAATTTTAAAGCCTGACATGTTAAGTATCTATTTACTCGGCTTAACATCATCTTTTATATTTTACCCCAAAAAATGGGTTATATATTGTGTTTTTTGTATTAAAGTTCATTAAGGTGTATTTTTTTTTTAATATTGCTTTTGAAAAACTGCTGCGCAAATACTGTGTGACATAAAAAATTGTAATGACCACCATTTTATTCTCTAGGGCCTCTGCTAAAAATGCATAATGTTTGGGGGTTTGAAAGAAATTTTCTAGCAAAAAAAGTACTGCTTTTTACATGTAGGAGGCCTGATTTTCAAGTAGTTAAAGCAAAGCACAGAATTGTTCAGGATTGTGTTTGTGTGCTGTGGTGCCATTTATTGTGGCTGGAATCCCAGTATACCTTGCTTGCAGCACACCGCAACATGCAGTAATGCACTACCATCCTTTGCGGTGCAATGCACTGTCCAGACTTACAACAGGAGCATATTTTTGGTCAGTTATGGTATGTTAGGCAGCCCATTCACATGTGTGAATGCAATAAAGGTCATGCTTAACATAACGCATGTTATTTACCTGTAAAAGCATATCTTGGGTAGACATCCATAATCCCTGAGACTGCTGCTGGTTGCTGCCATGTGACAGCAGCCCCAGCATACACTCAAGTGACACTCTATACCAGTGATGGCAAACCTTGGCACCCCAGATGTTTTGTAACTACATTTCCCATGTTGCTCAAGGTTCACCAAGGTTCACCATCACCATCACTGCCCTATACTATTCCCCTTTGCTCCTCCTCTGGCTGCTGCATAATAGGTCATGTAGGGAGGGGTGGAGGAGCTGACCCAGCACAGTAATTAGACACTTCCAGAAGAAGAAGGAGCTATGACATATAAGGAGTGAGGAGGTTGTGCTAGGGAATTACCTCTTCCTGAAGGGTCAGTTCCCTAGTACGTACAAATACATTTTCCAAAAGAATAAAGATATATATATACTGTATATCAGATTATTTGCAGAGAACAGACCTTCTCCTCAGAAATTGCCCCATGCGTAAGCCACTGCTGACTTTTAGTACCTACCCAACGTCCACAATCAATGTCATGATTACGTGCATCCCACCATTACTCAAGATCTGGGATGCCCTTGTAAATACACACAAGATATTATTTTTTGTAGAACCAATAATACCACTCATGGGAAAATCCTGCGTTCCCCATGGTCTTCCTCCAAACCATTTCCCATACACCACACTTTCAACACCAGTGGCCTGAAAGCTTTCACATTGGTCACAGAAGAGTTAGATACCTCACCTGGTTGCTAGTTGTATTTTCAACTTTGAGAATCCTATGTCTACCTACGAACCCAAGATAACTTACATGGAAACGTCCTGCCAGTTGAGTCTCTCAGCTTACAATCCTCTGGCTTTTCACACCCTATCTTCATTCTGTAGAAAAAGCTTTTACCCCACATCTACACTGTACTTGCGAATTACTGTATATTTAGGATTGGGAATGAGAACTTGGTTGCACATTTACAGATGTAGACAAAAAGTAATCCTATATTCTACATAATAAATTTACCACTACCAGTGCAGTGCAGGAGAGGAACTTTAAAATACTTATGAGATGGAGACGCCCCCACTTACTACATAGGATTTTCCCCAATGTTCTTAACGTTTGCTGGCATAGCTGCCTAGCCACCATTGGCACAATGACTTACATATGGTTTATGACATTTAAGGCCATGTGGCCTCGGTCAATCTACCCTGTGCTCCTCCAATTGCTTTGCTCTCCATGCTTCCTGGTTCCCTACCCATCATTTAAAAAAGATGTACAATACTCTATTTTTTCCTTGCAGTGTGGGCGATCATTCCCCCGTTAATGAAGAATGCTGTACAAAATGATGTTCTCTAATGCGCATGGAGTTGCTTACAGCTCAATTTTATGATAGAGATTTCCAATTTTCTACTATTTGGCTCCCATGGATTCTCTTCCAAGACAATATGTACTTCCAAGCCTAGCTGCTAGCAATAATCACTGTGTTATCCCGGTAGGGATATAGCAGCAGCAAAGTGGCTAAGGTACTTCCACCTAGCAGCACTAGGGTAGTCAGTTCAAATCCCAACCACGGCACTACCTGCACGGTGTCTACATGCTCTCCCTGTGCCTGCATGGGTTTTCTTCCAGGTTCTCTGGTTTCCTCCTACACTCCAAAGACATGCTGGTAGGTTAATTGGCTCCTGTCTAAATCGGCCCTACTATGTGTGAATGCCCCGTGGGAAGGGAACGATATGAATGTACAATATACATGTATATCACTGCGTAAATTGGCGGTGCTATATAAGTAACTGTAACAAATTTTTTAAAAATATTTGACCAGTGAGCACCTGGCATGTACCCCTGTGCATCAGATTCTATTTTAAAATTGTAGATGATCAAATCTGTTGTAGAACTATAATCATTTTTCTTTGACCTTGTTTATTACAAAACACAGACCTTAGAGTTTATGGTTTTCTAATACTGTGCTTTTGACCAGAAAATTAAATGTCATTTTTACTTGGTCATGGACCCTCTACTGTCTTCTGTCTGTGACACAAAAAAATAGGAAGCAAGAGTATACTAGTTGCCATAATAACTGCAAATGTTATGATAATACATTTTCAAAATAAATTGGATTTAGGTTTATTTTAGACACTTTGGCAAGATATACTCTAGGGAGAATAACTAAGATCAAATGCACTTTAAACTAATAAAGTAAGGGGTTATAAATAAATTATAGGAATGCAGTCTATAAACTCTGGACCGTTAACATCCCCATAGGGGGGATGTGTATATTTGTGTGTATGTATATATATATATATATATATATATATATATGTGTGTTTATATTTATAAATAAATATATAATAATAAATCAATAAATATTTATATTTATAAATATAAATATAAATAAATATATATATATATATATATATATATATATATATATATATATATATACAGAGAGGTGTGAGTGTATAAAATGCTGAACAGGTATGTAATTTATTTCATATACTTAATTGACGGTAACTTTTCAGAAAACCCCCAAAAATCAACATGTACTTCTCTTAAACTGAATAAAATATTAGTCAAAGATCAAAGGAGTTGAAGTGACTGTATAGCCAAAACTATTTATTTATTTTGTTTGTTTTAGAAAAACTACGGAATCATTACAAAATGTGTCAGATTAAATATACACTTTAACCTAGTAGCAAAGTCAATTAAAAATTATTAAAAATCAATAAACACTTACTGTATTTAGGTTTACACCATAAACGCCAAGCTCTTTATTTAACCACATTCAAAAAAAGAAAACCTTTTTTCAGGCTTTTCCTCTTGCCCATCATTTTAATAAGTAAAACGTTGGAAACACAGTGCTTTGTCATTTTTAATATTTTTTTAAATAAAGAGTTAGCTTTTGGATAACTCCTAAAGTGCAAACTTACTGGACTGTTGGTGCCCAGACCTACCAGTGCTGAGATCTTGATGCCTACTTATCTTCTAACTAAATAGCTAAAAGCGATGAGTTTTAATTTAGTAATATGTAAAGCCGCGTACACACGAGTGAAATGTCCGACAGAAAAAGTCAGACGGAAGCTTTTGATCCTCTATTCCGACCGTGTGTATGCCTCATCGGACTTTTTTTTTTCAAAAATTCTGACGGACCTAGAAATAGAACATGCTCTAAATATTTTCGACGGAACCAATTCCTATCGGGAAAACCGCTCGTCTGTATGCTGTTCCGACGGACCAAAAACAACGCTTGCTCTGAAGCAAGTACGAGACGGAAGCTATTGGCTACTGGCTATTGAACTTCCTTTTTCTAGTCCCGTTGTACGTGCTGTACGTCACCACATTCTGGACGGTCGGACTTTGGATTGACAGTGTGTAGGCAAGACCGCTTGAATGGAATTCCGTCGGAGTTCCATCAGAGTTCCGTCAGAGAAATCTTCGGAGTTGATTCCCACGGCTAAACCGGTCGTGTGTACTCGGCATTAGTGAACTCCTGTCCCCTGTCTTTAATGTATTTTGATTAATTAAATACATACTATAGGTTTTATGTTTAATCTCGTTTATCGAGTTTATAGGTAGAATAAAACACAAAAACAATTGTCATAGCAAGTCAAGGAAATGGAAACATATCAAAGGAACCTTGACATATCCAAACCCGCACATATAGGTAAAGTATATAATGATGACAATCATCAGGAACAACAGACCCATATTTTGCCATTAAATAGGAAAACAACCATCATTCTATAGTAAGATCAAGAACATACAGATGACCGAAACACAAATCATAAAAGTAGAAGAGAGAACAAATCACTATAGCAATATTGCAGGTAGGATATTGACAGAGGACTAGCTATGAAACAGAGCACCTCTGAAACCTAAAACAGCAATAGAGTCATAAAAAGAATAAGACCAGAGACAGTGAGAGAGAAGAGAGAACAGAAAAAGAGAGGATGGATAAAAAAACCCCAAAGAATCACAAAAAGCAATATAAATAACAAAATCATTAAAATAAGGGATGGGGGTTAGGGGGTGAGGGGAGAGGCATGAGAGGGCCATAAGTACCTAGATAAAACAGGAGGGGAACAAAAACTGTTGAGAGTTACTCAGGAGGCTAAACTGCGGTAGTGGTAAATGTGTCAAAAGTATATTAGACCAGAAATTATTCCAGACAATTCACATAAGACTATGACAGTCAGATTTGTCTTCATCCCAAACTTTCATATTTTTCATTTATTCGATCTGATTCATTTCACAAGCCCAGGCAGCTAAGGTTGGTGGGTCAGATTGACGCCAACAACAGGCAATAACAGATCGAGCCACAGTTAAGAAACGTCTAATCAGACTTTTTAAAATCTGTTTATAGGAGCCCAGCACCAGAGAAAGAACAGTAAGGCCGGTCAAAGACGGTTTGAATCTCAGCCGGTTCAGTAAGAACTGTGATCTGAACTGTGTGTGGGCAGGCTGAATAGACCAAGTTGATTGATCGATCAACTTAGGCAAAACCAGCCTGCCGGATTCATTTGTGATTTATCGCTAGCGGCTGCTATAGTCGCTAGCAATAATCACTGTCTGCTCCCGCCAAGGACTGCTTCCCCCGGCGAACTATGCCCTCCCCCCATCCCCGTCAGCACTATCTGTGTTGAAGGATGGAATCGTGCAAATATCTTTCCTGCAAACACGGCAGGAAAGAAATTTGCACCATCTACGGCCTGCCTAAGCTGGGGCTGGTTAGGGTAAGTATCACCCACTAGATCAGCAAACAATTGCAATATCCTGTCCCAAAAAGGGAGAATACGGAGGCAAGTGCCCCAAATATGAATCATGGTGCCAGGAGCTCGCAAACAGCGTCAACATGTGTCGGGGATGGCACAATTGATTTTTTGAAGGATTGAGGGGCAACAATACCACCTAGAAGGAACGCAATGATTGCATTCTTGGGCAATGGAAGATGTTGAAGGCTTGTAGGATAGAGCAAAGACTTTAGTCCACTCCGGTTCATCTGCCGGTACATTCAGTTCCTCCTTCGATTTGGATAGGAATAAAGGTGAATTCAGATAAGATTCCTGCAATAAGATTTGATCATACTGTAAGTTTTAAAACCAAATTTTCGATAGATAAAAAAAACAATAAATGCAGTTATGTAACAAATAAAAAAATTCTGAATTTGAAATGATTTCAAATGTAATCCCCTGTACAGTAGTGCTCAGACTGGGACTAAGGGAGGGGCAGTGCCTGGGGCCAGTGAGGTGTGCTGCATACACATGTGCTGAAAGGAAACATGCTGTCAATAGAAGAGAGCAGAAGCATGATGTAATCAGTTTTCTGCTGTCACTTCACTGTGCAGTCCCAGGCTTGGGGTAGTGAGGTGACCTAGCTGTGCTGTTTTAATGTGGTTGAGAAAAAATCTGGTCACTGGCCTGGCTGTACCGTCTGGGAGAGTATAAATCTTTTGGCAGGTTAAAGAGCGGCCATAGATGTATTTCAGTTATGTATTTAGCTGTTGTCTGGAAATATTCAAGTTTATGTATGTTGCCGTATTACAACTAAAGAAATCCAGATGGTTTTATATGAATTCTCTGCATATACAGGTACAATTCTGTGAGAACCGACCCTGAAATACAGTTTTGGGCGGACTGACTAAAAATGCCGATTTGGGGAGTTTTACTAGTAGCGGTCAGTTTAACCTCATTTATGTATATTAATCTATTTTTGTTGTGGAAACCGCATTACGTGCACTGGTTGGGATACATTTCAGGGAGAAGTAATCTCTCCTTCTAGGGTTATATTAGTGTTGGCTTCTCCTGGTTGACATTTGTCTGGTTTTTTTGATGCATTGTCTGGGTAAAAAGAGATCCAGATAGAACATATTTAGCTTGAAATTCATAAACTGTTCCGATGGACAAGAACCACTATAGCCTGCTACAAAACACAGCAACCACCACTCATGGTCCAGGGCATAGCATGCAATTCCTCCACACAACCAACAGGTAGACTGAAAAAGGAACATGTCAGGAAGACAATATGTGGGGAGGCCATTACTTATTTGGCGCTGCCATCCTCCTTGCCAATTCCTTTTTGAGTCCTAAAACATGTATGCAGCTAGTGAAGTGTCAGGACTGTTGAAATGCACATGCTTGTTCCAGGACAGTGGTTCACCAAGTAGAGAAATAAGGATGAATATGACAGCATTTAGAGCTTTAGAAAGTCAGCACTAGTGATTCCCATATTTCTGCCCCGATAGGTTAATTTTAAAGCAAAGCTCTTCTTTTGCTGAGCAAGTATTATAACATATACCATTGCTAATCTAGCATTTTTTTATGTTTTTTTTTTTTTTTTAAATGACCTCTCCATTTTAATTGGTAGCTGCTGTCATTTTCTAAAACTATTTAAATGGAAATGTTGCTTTTTTGCAATACGGCAACCTGGAGACATCTTTTGCACCGTTGGTATACAGAACACCCCCAAAAATTTACTACTTGTGTGATTGGCTCACAGGTTTTCCCAGATGCGCGAACTCAGATACAAGTCAAAGTCCAGGCATCCCCTGTGATAGGAGCTTAAATTTTTTATGACTTCCAATGAATCTTCCACAAGATGTAGAGACTTGTAGTATATGGGCCTGGGCCTCACAGCGGGATCTTGGGAACTTACAAGATCCCAAATCTTGCAAGTAGATGTTCAAGCTCTGTACAGAAACACTTTCTTATAGGATTTGGGATATATATATATATATATATATATTGTACAGTATCTCACAAAAGTGAGTACACCCCTCACATTTTTGTAAATATTTTATTATATATTTTCATGTGACAACGCTGAAAGAAAGAAAAAAAAGAAATTACACTTTGCTACAATGTAACGTAGTGAGTGTACAGCTTGTATAACAGTGTAAATTTGCTGTCCCCTCAAAATAGCTCAACACACAGCCATCAATGTCTAAACCGCTGGCAACAAAAGTGAGTAAACCCCTAAGTGAAAATTTCCAAATTGGGCCCAAAGTATCAATATTTTGTGTGGCCACCATTAATTTCCAGCACTGCCTTAACCCTCTTGGGCAGGGAGTTCACCAGAGCTTCACAGGTTACCACTGGAATCCTCTTCCACTCCTCCATGACGACATCATGGAGCTGGTGGATGTTAGAGACCTTGCGCTCCTCCACTTTCCGTTTGAGGATGGACGCCCCACAAATGCTCAATAGGGTTTAGGTCTGGAGACGTACTTGGCCAGTCCATCACCTTTTTCCCTCAGCTTCTTTCACAAGGCAATGGTCATCTTGGAGGTGTGTTTGGGGTCGTTATCATGTTGGAATACTGCCCTGCGGCCCAGTTTTCGAAGGGAGGGGATCATGCTCTGCTTCAATATGTCACACTGCATGTTGGCATTCATGGTTCCCTCAATGAACTGTAGCTCCCCAGTGCAAGCAGCACTCATGCAGCCTCAGACCATGACACTCCCACCACCATGCTTGACTGTAGGCACTTGTCTTTGTACTCCTCACCTGGTTGCTGCCACACACACTTGACACCATCTGAACCAAATAAATTTATCTTGGTCTCATCAGACCACAGGACATGGTTCCAGTAATCCATGTCCTTAGTCTGCTTGTCTTCAGCAAACTGCAGGCTTTCTTGTGCATCATCTTTAGAAGAGGCTTCCTTCTGGGACGACAGCCATGCAGACCAATTTGATGCAGTGTCCAGCATATGGTCTGAGCACTGACAGGCTGATCCCCCACCCCTTCAACTTTTGCAGCAATGCTGGCAGCACTCATACGTTTATTTCCCAAAGACAACCTCTGGATATGACGCTGAGCACGTGCACTCAACTTCTTTGGTCAAACATGGCGAGGCCTGTTCTTAGTGGAACCTGTCCTGCTAAACTGCTGTATTGTCTTGGCCACCCTGCTTCAGCTCAGTTTTAGGGTCTTGGCAATCTTCTTATAGCCCAGGCCATCTTTATGTAGAGCAACAATTTTTTTTTTTTCAGATCCTCAGTTCTTTGCCATGAGATGCCATGTTGAACTTCCAGTGACCAGTATGAAAGAGTGAGAGCGATAACACCAAATTTAATACACCTGCTCCCCAGTCACACCTGAGACCTTGTAACACTAACAAGGCACATGACCCTGGGGAGGGAAAATGGCTATTTGGGCCCAATTTGGGCATTTTCACTTAGGGGTGTACTCACTTTTGCTGCCAGCAGTTTAGACATTAATGGATGTGTGTTGAGTTATTTTGAGGGGACAGCAAATTTACACAGTTTTACAAGCTGTACACTCACTATTTTACATTGTACAAAGTGTAATTTCTTCAGTGTTGTCACATGAAAAGATATAATAAAATATTTACAAAGATGTAAAATGTGAGGGGTGTATTCACTTTTGTTAGATACTGTATATATATATATATATATATATATATATATATATATATATATATATATATATATTAATACTTTTATTATTTTTTCACTGTTTAGGAAGCCTTACCTGTCATAGTGCCTCTTGTTGAGAAGTTCTAATTTTCTGCTGTTTCAGTCGCCTTCAGCGTCACCTTTTCACTATTGAACATTATATACTCAGCCATTATTACATCAGTCTAACCCTGATTGTTTTCCGAGTTGACTCTGAACAATTCCTGTTATTCTCTACTGGTTAAGCATAAATATGTCAGCACCAAACAGACTGTATTTCTCTATGATAGAGCTGTCTTACTTTCCCTAGCCTGCAGATGTATACAGTATGTTGGTTAAAAAAACGTCCCATGATTTAATTGTTCCTGCTGGGATGTTCAGAAGTCCTCTTATGTTTGTATTCCTACCAGGCATATATACAGTACTGTGCAAAAGTTTTAGGCGGGTGTGAAACAATGCTGTCAATTAAGAATGCTTTCAAAAATAGAAGTGTTAATAGTTTATTTTTATCAATTAACAAAATGGAAAGTAAATGAACAGAAGAGAAATCCAATTCAAATAATATTTGGTGTGATCACCCCTTGCCTTCAAAACAGCATCAGTTCTTCTAGGTACACTTTCATACAGTTTTTGACAGAACTTGGCAGGTAGGTTGTTCCAAAAATCTTGGAGAACTAATCACAGATCTGTGGATGTAGGCTGCCTCAAATCCTTCTGTCTTTTCCTGCAATCACAGACAGACTTGATGATTTTGAGATCAGGGCTCTGTGGGGGCCAAACCATCACTTCCAGGACTCGTTGTTCTTCTTTACTCTGAAGATAGTGTCTGTGAGCAACAGTGAAGCGTGGTGGAGTTTGGGGCTGCATTTCTGCACATTGAGTTGGAGATTTGGCAAGGTTCAATGGTGTCCTCAATGCTGAGAAATACAGGCAGATACTTATCCATCATGCCATACCATCAGGGAAGCGTGTGATTGGCCCCAAATTTATTTTTCAGCAGGACAGTGACCCCAAACATACAGCCAATGTTATTAAGAACTATCTTCAGGATAAAGAAGAACAAGAAGTCCTGGAAGTGATGGTTTAGCTCCCACAGAGCCCTGATCTCAACATCATCGAGTCTGTCTGGGATTACATGAAGAGACAGAAGGATTTGAGGCAGCCTACATCTACAAAAGATCTGAGGTTAGTTCTCCAAGATGTTTGAAACAACCTACCTGCCGAGTTCTTTCAACAATTGTGTGCAATGTGTACCTAGAAGAATTTATGTTGTTTTGAAGCCAAAAGGTGGTCACACCAAATATTGATTTGAATTTCTCTTCTGTTCATTTACTTTCCATGTTGTTAATTGAAAATAATATATTTGATTTATATGATTAAAATATATATTTTTGAAAGTATATTTACTTTACAGAATTTCTTCACACCTGCCTAAAACTTTGGAACAGTACTGTATATTGGTACATTTTAAAATAAGCTAGATGCCATTTAAAAGACAATAGTTCAACTTTTCTGAGCTTTTTTGATGAAATAATTCCTTGACAGTCTGCCAGACCTCAGAATAACGGGGTGAGTGTATATCTGTAACTTTATCCACAACAGTCCCACGCATTTTGGTCCTGTATAATTAAATATAGCTTTAATTAAACAAGGGTTTGAGGCATTTGATTAATGGGAAAAAGATTTGGAAAGTCTTGATTTTTTAGCTCAGCAAATAAACTGTGCTGCAGAAACAGAAACAGAGATAAATCTGGGACAAGTCTTTATTTTGATAAGGGCGGAGGTGACACATAAAACCTCTGGTTTGGAACTGTGATTCATAACTCCAGTGTAAAATGTTGCAAATGTCTGCCATACCGATGTACTGACATTTATGCTGGAAAATGAAATGCCAAAATCTAAATAAGTTCTACAACCTATGGCGTATCAATGAAGAACTATTGGAAGATAGAGACACAGTAAAAACTACAAAAGATGAGATCGAGAAATATTTTTGGGAAAACGATACTCCCGAAATAGCCAGAGCAACCCTGTGGGAGGCACACAAGTCTGTTATTAGGGGAAAATTAATATCCATAGGAGCAAGAAATAAGAAGGAAAAGAGAAAAAAAATGCTGGATCTCCAAAATGAAATCCATAAATTGGAACAAAGACATAAAAAAGAATTTAAAAAGGAAATACATCGGTCCCTAATCCTTAAAAGAGAACAACTAAAAGATCTGATGGAAAAAGAAGATAGAAAGGAAATCAATAGGTTTGTGAGTGAAAGATTTAGGACAGGAAATAAAGCAGGAAAACACCTCGCGTACATCCTAAGGAAAAAAAAGACCCTAAATTATATAGAGAAGATAAAAAATGAGAACGGAGAAATAAAAAATAAAACCACGGAAATAGCACAAGCCTTTGCACAATATTATAGCTCTCTGTATGCAATAAAGAAACAAGAAACAAGCCAGCAAGCAGAAAGAAAGAAGAAGAAGATCCAAATTTATTTAGAAAAAGCTAACTTACCAAAAATTAATCCTGACCTTTTAATGGATTTAGAAAGGGAGATAACACAAGAAGAGATTAAGACTGTGCTTAAGGAAACCTCTGCTGGAAAAAGCCCCGGGCCAGACGGATTCACGATTAGATATTATAAAAAATTCCAAGACCAATTGATCCCAAGGTTGTGCGAATATTTAAACAAAATAGGGAAAGAGGAAGATATCAGAAAAGAGTCACTGCTGGCACATATTACCATAATACCCAAAGAAGGAAAAGACAAGGCAAACTGCTCAAGCTACCGGCCGATCGCTTTATTGAACATAGACACGAAGTTATATGCCAAAATATTAGCCACGAGAATAAAAAGGTTGATGCCACTCTGGATAAACCCGGATCAGATGGGGTTCGTCCTGGGCAGAGAAGGTAGGGACAATAGCATAAAAACAATTCTAATGCTGAAAAAAAAGAATGCCAATGGCTCCCCAGATCTACTCCTGTCAATAGATGCAGAAAAAGCATTTGACAGGGTGGACTGGGGATTCATGAGGACTACGTTACAACAGCTTGGATTCAGGCCTAAAATTATGAAATGGATAAATAACCTCTACAATAGGCCTACGGCAAAAGTCAAGGTAAATGGTAAAATGTCGCCCGAATTTGAAATGTTCAACGGAACGCGGCAGGGATGCCCGCTCTCGCCTCTCTTGTACATGTTGTCACTGGAACCCTTCCTGGCAACTATACGAAACAACCCTGGGATAGAGGGGGCGAGGATAGAGGAAAAAGAACATAAAATTGCTGCCTACGTTGACAATATTCTAGTCTATGTGACTAACCCCAGAGAAACTATGCTAAACATCTTATCGGAAGTGGACAGATACGGCGAACTTCCAAATTTCAAAATAAACCCTATAAAGACAGAAATATTAAATCTTGGAGTGAAGAAAAAAGATATCGTGGTGCTGCAAAGAGAATTCCCATTTCCGTGAGTAAAAGGAGAGCTATCCTACCTGGGGATTAAATTAACACCAACACTTGAGAAAATATATTTCGCAAACTTCATCCCATTACTGAATGAAATTAGAGCAGAAGTCAAAAGGATAAGTACACAACCAATATCATGGATTGGAAGAATCAACACGCTTAAAATGGTAATCTTACCAAAAATTTTGTATAAATTCCAAATGGTACCAATAGGGATCCCTCGGAGCTTTTTTAGGACTGTACAGAAAATACTGACAAAATTTATTTGGCAAAGTAAGAAACCAAGATTAAAATTTGCACTAATGTCTAGAAGAAGACAACACGGGGGTCTAGCAGCACCTGACATATTTAGGTATTACAAAGCAGTTATTCTTGCACGTATGATTGAATGGACGAAAGAGAACAAAGAAAAAAAATGGATTGAGATAGAGAACACTTTAAGCAAAACCACGCTTCACAAAAATATATGGATTTCAAAAAAATATAGAACAATTGACTCCAACGCACATGAATTGACAACAAACGTATTCAGAGTTTGGGATGCACTTTATCGGAAACAAAAATGGGTATACAACTCTCCACTAATTGCCCTTACGGGAACAAAATATTTCACACTGAGTGAGGACATATTTAGAAGATTAAGAATAAAGAACCCACAAATTAAAGATGTCACAAGGAAAGGGAAGTTGGAATCGGCACAAGAATTGCAGAGCAAATTTGGGGGGAAACTGCATGACTGCTTCATTACCAAAATTCACAGTTAAGTATTTAGAGCACAATTATTATATTATAAAAGTACCTGCTAGGCTGTGAATCCATGCAGCTGTCTGGGGGTTCCCTGTCATCCATTCCTTCTCTCGTCTGAGTCTCTTCTCCTCACGTCACAGACCCCCCCCACCCGCTCTGGGGAGAAAATGATGCCACGCAGAGGAAGGTAGGCGGAGCATTAGACTCCGCCTCTGCCAGTTACGTGGACCTGGTCTGGCCAGTCATCAGCCGTCATGGGGGTGCCTGTTGCTCCCCTCCCCAGGCCAAGTAACTATTACCAAGTGCAGTGTCGGCGCCGCGCTCCAGCAGGCCGGCCGCGGTGTCGGGGGCTATATTAGTGCAGGAGGCAGCCACGAGAGCTGAGAGGCGACTGCGGGAGGACGGGTGGGGGTTTTTTTCGTGCGTGGGGCGGTTTTTTTGCCGCCCCCCCTCCCATGGCGCCAATGGCACTTGCCATGGCTGCTATACCTTAGATACGCCACTGAGCCTGGGATGTAAACACCATAGAGATGAACTACAAATTCCTGGTCAGGTGGTATATGACCCCTGAAAGACTTCATAGAATGGATCAAGAAAAATCACCTTTATTTTGGAGAAATTGCGGAAATAAAGCCACGATGATACACATCTGGTGGGATTGCCCAAAAATAAGAGTATTTTGGCAGGAAGTAATCGCATGTGTTAAGGAGATCACGGGAGAGAAGTTAGAAAATAATAGACTGATCTGTTTGTTCCACGATGCTAAAATCCCCAAAAAGCAATACATGAGAAAAGTAACATCAAAATTATTAAATGCCGCAAAGGGATTGATACCAAAAAACTGGCTAAAGAGCAAAAGCCCAGATTTGGGAGAATGGTTTAAGCAGGTGGAACACTACCACAAAATGGAAATACTCTGCTGTAGAAACGAAGGACAACTAGATAAATGCGTCTCTGTTTGGAAGGGGTGGGAAAGATACAAGACCTCGGACAGTTATTGGGAGAAGTTGTTGACCAGCAACGGATCTTAAGAGGAATAACACCTGGGATGGTTAGGAAGAGTTTCAATGGTGAGGCGGGAGGGAGGGGGAAGGTGGAATTTTGAAGGGGGAGGGGAATTATGGGAATGGGGATGGGAGGGAAAAATACTCAGTTTTACTTAAAGTTATGTGTGGAAATAAAGGAAAGGAATTCTTCCTTGTTTTTAATGCCAAATACAAAGTAACCACGGTGATGTGAACTCGAGAAGGGACAGTTTTTGAACGCTAAGTTGAAATGAGTCTCTCAAAAGTTAACGCTGAAGTGGTGAAAAAAAAAAAAAAAAAGTTCTACAACCTGAGGAATTTAACAGGTTTACAACTTTCACAGGGAGGGAAAAAAAGCCTCACACCCTGCTACTGTCTGGTGGTGGTGGTTGGATCTCCTTAATGGGAGCCATCACCACTAAAATTGTCGAGCAGCTCTGGTCACCACCACTGCTCATATTATTGCTGAAAAATGTATTTCTTTAAAATCCCTGCTCCTGATGAAGTGGACTGCTGGTTTAAGAAACGTGTCGAAAATTATCTTTCCATCTGCTATTCTTATGCAAATATTTTTTAATAAGGCCTAAAGTGACAATATGCAGTATATGATTACTGTTTTTGATTACAACAACATAGATGTTATTATGATGGATTAGATGTTGGAGGCTTAAAGGATAGGTTCACCTTTCGTAACATGTTACATGTTAAAACCATATTCAGGGTGTTACTGTAGCACCGACCCCGCACTCATCTCAATCCCCTGTTGTGACAGCAAGCAGGGGAACTTCTCCCCCCGCTCTCTGGCACAATTTATAAAAACTGCAGCCATGCGGTGCTCCGCCCACCTGGCCGTGTCATTCATTCACGGAGTTCTGTGAGTGTGAAAATGAAAAGTACCAACAGGCTTTGCAGCTGTCGGCTTGTAGTTCTCAATGAACTACCGGGTGCTGTTGAGTGCTCTGGTAGTTCCTTGATTTTTCCTGTCAGTGTGAAACTGCCTGCTCTTACAATGTATGGGCAGACATCTTACACTGACAGTCTGTAGGAGTCCTGCATGGCACCCGCTATCTGCTGATCATGGCTGCAATGCTTTCCAGGCTCCTACAAACAAAAAAATACTAAATGCACATTTTATTGTCTGCAAAAAAATGTGCATTTTTTTTAAGTGAACTTATCCTTTAAGTAATACAACAAGTGAGCAAACATCATCAATACATTTTATGGCTTTATAATCGTATGGAGTAAACAGTATGCATTTTTAACCTCTTCGCGCCTGCGCTATAGCCGAAAGACGGCTGCAGCACGGACACTAACTGCCGGGAGGCCATCCCTATACGCCCTCCTGTTTACTTCCGCAATGTGCGCTCCCGCAGGCGCGCATCGGGGAAGTTCTGTGCTGGCCATGTCCCTTGGACACAGCCAGTCACAGATCGCTGAAAATAGCCAATCATAGCGGCCGTTTTCAGCGCGATCGGCGGTGCCAATGAGAGTTGATCTCATATTTAAACATATGAGATCATCTCTCATCACCGGCTCTCCCTCCTCACACAGAGACAGCGTGTGTGGAGGGAGAGGGAACCGCTGCAGCGGGAAGTGTAAAAAAAAAAAAAAAAAAAAATGAAAAAAAGTGTCCCCACTGCCATCTGTCCCCACTGTCATGTCCCTGCCATCTGTCCCCACTGTCATGTCCCTGCCATCTGTCCCCACTGCCATCTGTCCCCAGTGCCATGTATAAGTGCCATCTGTCATCAGTGCCACCTGTCAGTGTCACATGCCATCTGTCATCAGTGTCACGTGTCATCACTGCCACGTATCAGTGCATCTGTCCTCAGTGTCACGTGTCATCAGTGCCATGTATTAGTGCCATCTGTCATCAGTGCCACGTATTAGTGCCATCTGTCATCAGTGCCACGTATTAGTGCCATCTGTCATCAGTGCCACGTGTCATCAGTGCCACGTATTAGTGCCATCTGTCATCAGTGCCATTTGTCATCAGTGCCACATATTAGTGCCATCTGTCATCAGTCACGTGTCATCAGTGCCACGTATTAGTGCCATCTGTCAGTGCCACGTATTATTGCCATCTGTCATCAGTGCCACGTATTAGTGCCATCTGTCATCAGTGCTACATCAGTGTCATCAGTGCCACGTATCAGTGCCATCTGTCATCAGTGCCACATCAGTGTCATCAGTGCCACGTATCAGTGCCATCTGTCATCAGTGCCATGTCAGTGTCACGTGTCATTGTCCTGGTGCTCCAGGGCCTTCAAAAGTGTAATAGGTAGTCAACAAGTTAGATGTGTAATTTATGCTCCTAGAACACCTGATGGTGCTCCCTGCATGTTGGGCCTCTTTATGTGGCTAGGCTGTGAAAAAGTCCCACACATGTGGTATCGTAATACTCAGGAGGAGTAGCAGAATTTATTTTGGGGTGTTATTTGTGGTATACACATGCCATGTGAGAGAAATAACCTATTACAATGACAATTTTGTGGGGAGAAAAAACAAAAAACTTCATTTTGCAAAGAATTGTGGGAAAAAATGACTAAATCAAAAAGCTCACCATGCTACTTAATACCTTGGAATGTCTACTTTCAAAAAAGGGGTCATTTGGGGGGTATTTGTACTTTCCTGGCTTGTTCGGGTCGCAAGAAATGAGATAGGCCACCAGTACATCAGGTGTGATCAATTTTTTATGATTTGCACCATAGTTTGTAGACTCTCTAACTTTCACAAAGACCAAATAATATCCACTAATTTGGGTTATTTTTACCAAAGATATGTAGCAGTATAAATTGTGGCCAAAATGTATGAAGAAAAATTAATAATTTGCAAAATTTTATCACAGAAACTAAGAAAATGTGTTTTTTTTCAAAATTTTCGGTCTTTTTTCATTTATAGCGCAAAAAATAAAAAACCCAGAGGTGATCAAATACCACCAAAAGAAAGCTCTATTTGTATGAAATAAAGGACAAAAAATTTATTTGGGTACAGTATTACATGACTGACTAATTGTCATTCAAAGTGTGAGAGCGCTGAAAGCTGAAAATTGGTCTGGGCAGGAGGGGGGTTTAAGTGCCCAGTTGTCAAGTGGTTAAGAATGATATTGGTAATAACTAACTCTGGTATTTTTAAATTGCTGTTGTCCTGTGACTTTTGTTTGTTTTAATATGTTACCTATGGGATGTGGGTACATTTACAACAAAGTAACACAAAGTAAAATCCTTGTAATCTATACATTCTACTTTTATAGGAATCAATAGCCCAGATTTATGGGCTACATTTATGAAATTTCTGAGTTTTAAGTTTTTCTTTGTTGTAGGGAAATGTTATTTGCGCCTAAGCATTACTCTGAAAAAAACAACCTTTTGTCGAGTATTTCTACTGCAAAATAGCAGTACACTTGCTGGTATATGGAATGTGCCTCGGCACTCCTATGCCTGAACAGGCCAAGATTCAAACCATTGTATGGGCTGGGTGAATGTACCCAATTTTATTGATCAATCAACTTGGGTGCAACCAGTCTGTTGGATTTTACACGCGATTCTTGTTAGCGGCTATTATAATCGATAGCAGTGTTCTCTTTTTATTAAAAACATAGCCTTTAACATCACTTTAATTGTGTGTATTTAGTGATTTGATTCTTCCAGAACGATACCCTTAATTTCCATAAAACTAGTGTTTTCATTTCACGACTTTATATCTTTGCTTACTTGCAGGTTCCATCTTCAAGCAGTTAGAACCTCCAGAAACAGTGCAGAAAGTCATCTTTTGGCTTGGCTACTTCAACAGCTGCATCAACCCTGTCATCTACCCCTGCTCCAGCAAAGAGTTCAAGAGAGCCTTCATCCAAATTTTAAGGTGTCAATGGGGGAACAGCAGAAGGCAGTCTGCATTGCGCAGGTCCCAGTACCGCCCTCGAAGCAGTAGCAGCACCTTAATCCAGTCACGTAAGGAGTCCATGGATGACAAACACTTTATAAATGGTAGCCAGAGGACAGTGACATCTATCACTCCAAGCTCAAGCTACAGGAGCAGGTCACCCAGAAAAGAGAGCAGTTCTCGAGACTGGAAGCAATCTTACATCCCTGTAGACTTGGATCAAACACAGACTTCAGAATCCAATATTCAGGACAAATCACACAGTGTCTTCATTTTCCCAGGGGCTTCGGACTATAATGGGCATGGGACCGACAATACAACACAAGACTACAGTGAGTCTAAATCCAACCCCAGTCTGGTTGTAGGGCAGGGCTCTATTCACTTTAGATAATACCTAGCAGACTTTAATTTGCAAAAGTGCCATATACTTGTACTAGTGGGTATTTATAGCTCTTTTGATAATCTTGGATCCTTGGATAGGTCAAGATATTAGGTTATAAAGGGAACAAAAGTCAGTGACTTAAAGAACAGCAGAAGCCAGGTCTAAAAATAAGTCAACTTAAAGCCCACTTGAAGTACAAAAATAGATGTTAAAGTATATGTCTACCCTATTTATTTATTTTTGGCTTAGCGTATACATGGATTAAAACTCCTGTCTTTGCTGTTATTCAGGGTTCCCTTCGAGAGATATCCTATCACTCACTATCCTGGTGACTTTGGATTCACTGAACTAAAAGTGAGAGGAACTCTCCAAAAGCAACACAAACAGAAATCAAAATAATTTTTTTTGGTAGACTAGAACCCCTATCAATTTTTTAATGCTGTCGGTGTCTTTGTTTAAGATTATGCCTCACTCCTTGTCTGGTGAAACCATTATCGATAGTATAACCCATCATAGTAAGCAGGGTGACGTCTCTCTAATAGAGCCCCAGATAGCAGAAAAAAATCTGACAGGGGTTTTACTCTCTCCTTACTCTCTCCAAGACTAAAAAAGAAAAAGTTTTTGCTGGATATACACCATGGAGAGATTCACAAGATTACCAGGTGGAAATAAATAGAAAAAAAAAAAAAATAATATAACCACCACATCTAAAGACTAGGAAGCTGCAATATTTGACATTTACATTTTTGGGTTTAGATAGGCTTTAATTCAGAGGTGTCCAACCTGTAGCCCAAGACGGCTATGAATACGGCCCAACACAAAATAGCAACCTTGCTTAAAAATGTTTATTTTTATGGAATTTTTTGAGAAAATGAGTTTACACTTTGCAAACACGTGCAGCCGAAGAAAAATTTAACAGTGTCTCTTTACTGGACTTTTTTAAGTTTTATCTTCCCAAAGAAAAAGCTCCCACTCTTCACAATCACAACTTATTAATGTAATCAGTTTTCGGCAGCACCTATATTTGTGAGCAGCTATTTTCAAATGTGAAGCACACAAAGAGCAATATACAGCCACAAACTATAACATGCAGAGGTGCAGAGCTATAAAGACATAAAAGGGTTTATATACTAAAGGCAAATAGACTGTGCACTTTGCAAAGTGTAGTTACACTCTGCAAGGGCAGTTGCTCCAGAGCTTAGTAAATTTGGTAAAGCTTCACTTTTAAAATTTTTTTTTTTAAACTACATTTTTTTGCTTTCACACGATTGGACGATGGAAATCAACAAAGCTCCTCCTAATTTACTAAGCTCTGGGGCAACTGCTTTTGCAAAGTGCACTTTAGTAAATCGGTCTCAAAGTGTGGGACTTCAATTGGACTTTTAATCAGGGCTTGGCTAATATAGGAGCCAGGCAGTTCATGGACCTAAAATATTGTATTTTTAAGTTGTTTTATTTGTATTTAGTACAAGAAACTGCTCATTGGGTCCTAGAGACTAAGTGACTTCAGGGTGCTTCTTTAAGGAGGAAATTATTTTGGAATTCTGTGCCCAAAGGACAGGCAAAGAGCAAAGTGTCAGAAACCATGAAATCAGGCTGAGACAGAAGTACAGTTAAATCACACTTGTTTAATAATAAAAGTAAAAAGAACAAACATAGTCAAAACATAGCCAAAGTTCAGTAAACGGAACGGGTAGTAAGCCAAGCCAGAAGTCAGGGATCAATGTAGTAGAACAGCAAGCAGGATCTGAAGTCAGAAGGGATGTCAGCAAAGCAAGTCTTGAACAGGATCGCTGGAGATAGTTTCTGTGATGTGACCAAGGCGAAGGCAGAGCTCCTCTGGACTGGACGGCTTAAGTAGGCAGGACTGACGAGCAGGATATCATCAACGGCTGAGTAACTGTGGAGAGATAGGAGCTGGCAATTAGCCGACAGCTGAGCGGCCAGCTCAGAGAAAGAAGGGCTGAGCCCAGCCCTGACACAAAGAACTTGGCACTAAGCAACTGATCTATCTCCATTACTGACTTACCATGCCTTGTTCTGTATTGGTGGAGGAGGCTATCTTGGTAAAGGTAGGGATTGCTTGCTCATGTCAGAGCCTCCAGCAAGGAGTAAGAGTGAGCAGTGCAGTGGTGACATCACCAAATCTCCTGAGACTAGCAGTCAGAGGCAGCAGTGCCTAAATCTCACACTGCAGATATACAGTTTTCAGGCCTTAGGCATAGGAGTGCCTAGGCACACTCTTTTACTAGGAAGTGCACTGCTTTTTCAAATATGGAGAAATTCTAGTCAAAAGGTACAGTTTTCAGGGTACTGCTTAGGCAAAATTTCCAGATGTTTCCCGTAAGATAACAAATCTTAAGTCACTGCCTAGTGACAACTGTTCTTAAGAAAACGTGGATTGTCATTGAAGAGGAGCTTTAATGGGGCTAAATCCAGAAGCATGTACTTCATGAGTTCAATGTGAATAACTTGTTTATGCCAGCAGGTGGCACTGTTGGCCTTTTTGTTTTCTTTTTTACTTTTTTTTTTGCAGATCTGTGTGTTATGTGGCATTTTGTACAGATTTAAACCCTAGACCGTACTGAATGAACTTTATTTAGCTGAAAAAAAGGTAACTGTATACATTAAGTCAGCTTTACATGGAAATCTAGAATATATTTTCACCTTCCTATCATTTATCATCAGAAAAAATGACTTCTGTACTTCTATTCTTGCAAAATGTTAGCACACATTTTAACATATAAGGCTGCTTCCACATGCACAGCCTTCACTTTTTCTCAGCAGGGGATTTTAGACTGATCTCCTGGTGAGTCAGATCAGAACAGAATATATATCTGCCTACATCCAGTCAGCTCTGGATGCAAACGCCTTGCATCCTGTCTGAAGAACTTGATGTAAATGGATGCACATCCACTGAAATCCGGATGCCCATAGGGATAAATTTCAGTTCATTTTTGATCTGTCTGATCACGAGTCAAAGATGGACTAATGGAATGCCCATGTAAAGTGGGCTTTAACCTGTTACATTTTGTGTCCCTCCACTTTTTGCTGTAGACTAAGTTTAAACTTGCTGTTGGGGATGGTAAATACTGATGGTTAAGCAGCATTTTTAAGGCCCCTAAAAACCTGCAAAGGCAGCTGTATACCATGCCATGGTAAAAATGATTTCCCCAGTTGCATTTGGTGGGTAGTACAAGTAAATGTAGTACAAGTAAATGGAAATGCGCCCATGGCGCTCTATTTTAGGCCTTATTCACACCTATGCAGGTTGCAGTTTGCATATTGCAGGTGTATTTTGTGTTTTTCAATACACGCTTTTCATCTATTGAAGTCTATGGAACCAAAAACCAGAAAAAAGTCCCTGGCCCTTTCCATAAAATGCACAGATGTGAACTACATCCATAGAAAACCTTGTTAAATGGACTGTAGTGTGTTTCTGCAAAACTGAAAACTAAAAAATGCATAGATGTGAACCGGACCTTAGGGGATGAAACAGGTTAAAACAGGTAGTGATGCAGCTACCTAACGTCTCCTCACTGTCTTTCAAATGCCCTCAGAAAAGCGATCGTTTGATGATCACTCTTAAGGCTGGATTCACATCTATGCATTTCTTGTGCTTTTTGCATTTTGCAGATTTGCACTACAGATCGTGTTCCATAGGAAACCATGTTAAATGGACTATAGTGCAAATCTGCAAAATGCAAAAAGCACTAAAACTGCATAGGTGTGAATCCAGCCTAAGGCTCGATTCACACCTATGCATGTTGCTTTTGAGCGTTTTTGGAGGTTTTTTTTTCATGCTTGCCACGTTTTTGAGCAGCGTTTTTGCAGCGTTTTTGCTGCGTTTTTGCCGCGATTTGCGTTTTGCGTTTTTTTTTGTTTTTTTTTACAGTTTTTTTTTACAGTCTAAAAAAAAAATGTAAAAAAAATTTTAAAAAAACGGCAAAAACGCATCAAAAACGCTGCAAAAACGCTGCAAAAACGCTGCACTTGCGTTTTTTATGCTTGTCCATTGAAATCCATTACATGCAAAACGCTGCTTTTTGCATGAAAAAAAGTCCCCGACCCTTTCCAAAAATGCAGAGAAACAAAAAAAGGCATTGATGTGAACATGTTCCATAGGAAACCATGTTAAAAAATTCCCATGCATTTCTGCAAAATGCAAAATGCATCAAAAAACGCGCTAGTGTGAATGGAGCCTAAGGCTGGGGGGGGGGGGGGGGGGGGGGTGTGATTTTGGAGGTTGTCTGTGGAATATTGTGCCCATTAAGGCTCCATTCACACTAGCGCGTTTTTTGATGCATTTTGCATTTTGCAGAAATGCATGGGAATTTTTTAACATGGGTTCCTATGGAACATGTTCACATCAATGCCTTTTTGTATCTCTGCATTTTTGGAAAGGGTCAGGGACTTTTTTTCATGCAAAATGCAGCGTTTTGCATGTAATGGAATTCAATGGACAAGCATCAAAAACGCAAGTGCACCGTTTTTGCAGCGTTTTTGCCGTTTTGTTTTTTTTTGTTTTTTTAATTTTTTTTTTAGACTAAAAAAAACTGTAAAAAAAAAAAAAAAATGCAAAACGCCGCAAAAACGCTACAAAACCGCTGCTCAAAAACGTGGCAAGCATGAAAAAAAAACCTCCAAAAACGCTCAAAAGCAACATGCATAGGTGTGAATCCAGCCTTAGGGTGTACTGCACAATGAGCAAGGTTGATCTGAAACTTGTTTAATTGATTGTCCCCTCTTTCTGCTCACTCGGCTGGTCTGCACTCACACTGCGCTATAACCAAGTGCTCTCGGGCACACTTACTGTATATCATCACCTCTGCCAACCAGACCACAGTGATCTCTGACTCTGTGCTTAGCGATCTATGGAGACTTCTGTGCTCAGGCATAGTCTGCGCTCACACTGAAGCACACTCTACAAACTGCACCGAACCACCAAAGTGAATCGCGTCTGAAACCACCTCATACAAGTTGTCCACTTGCACAGTACGCTTAACCGTTCTTGGCCACGATTTGGACCAAGGGGGTGGATCGTGCTCATGTACGGTTTAACCACTTAAGGACCAAGCCTTTTCTGGCACTTTTTGTTTACAAGTAAAAATCAGTATTTTTTTGCTGGAAAATTACTAAGAACCCCCAAACATTATTTTTTTTTTTTTAGCAGAGGCCCTGGATGATAAAATGGCAATTGTTGCAATTTTTTATGTCACACGGTATTTGCACAGCGTTTTTTCAAATGCAATTTTTTGGGAAAAAATACACTTTTATTTATTTTAATACAAAAGAACACAACATATTTTTTGGTAAAAATATAAAAATTGTGCATGCTCTTGGAATGGCGACAAACTACGATACATTAAAATCTTCATAGGCAAAGTTTTAAAAATTTCTACAGCGTGCCTGTTTAGAGTTACAGAGGAGCTCTAGGGCTGGAGATATTGCTCTTGCTATAACATTTGCGACAATACCGCACATGTGTGGTGCAAACACCGTTTGCATATGTGTGCGTGCGTGACTTACATATGCGTTCAATTCTGCGTGCGAGCATGAAGGGATGAGGACGCTTTGAATTTATTTTTTTTCATATTTATTTTATTTTATTTTTGACACTGTCCCTTTAATTTTATTTTTTTTATCACTTTTATTCCTCTTACAAGGAATGTAAACATCCCTTGTAATAGAAATAAGTGATGACAGGTCCTCTTTATAGACATCTGGCGTCTATAAGACCCCAAATCTCTCCTCTACCTTTGAAAAGCAAAAGGAAAAAAAAAAAACATTTATCTTATACTTTAAAAAAAAAAAACAGTTTACTTCCGCCCTAGATCATAGAGGTGGGGACAGGTGATCTGGTCTCTCCTCACCTCTGTGATTAGCCACGCGAACCATCAGATCGTTTCCCAGGCTCGCCAGTAAGAAGGGTAAGCCCGAGAAACACGGGCGAGCGTCGGGAGGGACGACCCCTCCCACTGCTTCTAAAAGTGATCCAGCGGCCAATCAGCCACTCAGATAATTTTTATAAGAAAGAGAATCGCCAGCTGGAAAAAAAATACAGAGGTTATGGCTGTTAGCTTCAGCCATAACCCCAATACTGTAAACCACTTGCAACGTATATATATATATACATATTGCGGTCTTTAAGTGGTGAAACTACCAGTATGAGTACACCCTTAGGCCTCAAGCCTTTCTTCCCGGCAGCAGCGCTTTGGCAGAAAAAAACGACTGACTGTTGTAAAAGTGTATAACGCGTTAAGGAATATTTACAGGTGTCAAACGTGTGGGCCTTAATTTTATTCATTGGCCATTGAAATTAAATAATGCTCTAGTGTTAATGCCAGGGCCTTGGCAAGGGGTGGGCAGGAGTGGCAGCTGCCATGGGCACTGTGGCATCATGTGAGGTGGGGGGGCTATGAGGAGATTGGGGGGAGGGGATTTGTGTTGGGAGGGTGAATTGGGGGGAGGGGGTAAGACTTGTTCTGGGAGGGTAAATTTGAGTGGAAGTGCTGGGAGTGGTGATTTAGGGGGATTTGTGTTGGGATGGGAGAAGAGGGTTTGTGCTAGGAGGGGGGATTGGGGGGTTGTGCTAGAAGAGGTGATATGGTGGGGGGGGGGTTTTGGGGGGGGGTTATGATAGCAAGGATGACTGGGCAGGATTTCTGCTAAGAAGGAAATTTTTTGGGGGGGGGGGGGGGCGCATTTGTACTAGGTGGGGGAATTTCTGCTGGGAGGGGGGATTTGGAGTGGGGAGAGAGGATGTGTACTCGGAGGGGAAATTTGAGGGGTAGAAGATTTGTGCTAGGGAGGGGTAATTATCTTCTGGGTGAGGCATTTGTGTTGGGGGGGGGCAAAGATTAGTGTTGGGAGGGGGGATTAGTCCTGGGAGGAAGAGAATTTATGCTTCATGCAGATTAGTGTTCAATTTTTGAGGGGGGGGGATTTTTGCTGACACATAATGCTCATACATCTTGGGGGGGGGGGGGGTGTACATTTTGCCATGTTCGCCCTGGGCTCCATATGACCTTGTCTTGGCACAGGTTAACGCACATTTACAACTGTCAAGCGTTTTTTCTGCCAAATTTCTGCTGCTCCTGGACGCACTGGTGGGGGTTTTTCCTGCCTCTAAAGCCACTGCCACTAAATGCTAAATAAGATGTTGGATGAGAAGACCCGGCTTGCAGTTGGTATTTCAATTCAGTAGGATTCCTCGAGATCCTCCACACCAAACACATCAAGTCATGTTTTTAGGGAGCTGGCATTGTGTACAGCAGAACAACCTTGCTGGAACAGGAAAGTGGTAATAAATGTGTGCCGCACCAGAACGCAAAACATCGCAGCTGTGGCATGTGTATACAGTAGTACCTTGGATTACGAGCATAAAAAAAAACAGCTTGTATTGCGAAAGGCTCGTAAACCGCGTTACTTGCAATACAAGGTTTTACTGCACTCCCATACAGTTGCCTTTGCAGATTAGGAAGGGGGTGGTAAAGATGCAGCTCTATCCTCTGTTTTTATTGGCCAAAGACAAATTTTTACATAGGTCTCAAAGATACATTTTGTTGCAAAATTGTCTCAAAAATGTGACACACCAATTAAGCCTGTGACACAATCAACAACTTTCTCCAACATGGAAGATGTCTTATTTACCTGATCACTGATATGGCAGTACAGTATTTCTTTATGAATTGGTCACATCTACAGCATCATAAAGTAAAAGTGTCATAAATAAGAACTATTTAAATTTGTCGTACGTGTTGGTACTGACAATGGCAATGTCGCAGGGTTTTCAAGAATTTGGCTTACATACACACTGACGAAAATGTGATGCAAATCCGTTATTGAACCGTCCCCATTGTCTGGACAGTTTTCTTATTTATTAAGCTGGTGAAATAGTGACAGTTTCCTAATGGGGCATCTAATGTAATGTTATTGAATATATAATCATCCATGTGTCATTTGTTTGTTTAATGGGTTTTCTTGTATACTTTTCAAATTTATTTGCCCACAGTGATTAGCCTAAAGGTATTTATATATAGCTGCATTGTAAATATGATATCTTTATGACACTAATAAAATAACAAGTTTTAAATCCGTGTGCACGCAATAGTTCATTTATTATATATTTCTACTAGATCCCCACTGGCTGTACCTTTTGATTTTTCTTTTGTTTTAACTCACCAGTCTTCTTGGGGCTGGGTGATCCTCATTGATGCAGAGAGCAGTACTGACATCGGGACTTCAATACAGCATGTGTAAAGGGGGCCAAGGTGATACTCCCTCATACAACAGGGCCATGATGCCCTACACTCATAGGTTGAATGACACCGGGTAACCAAAGACATCTTGTGGTGAAGAGATACTGCAGGGGCCAGCTTTGGATTGAAAGTAAGTACTGTAGCAAAGGATGCTTGTATTTTTTTCCCTAAAAGAGAAGTTCAGGCATCTAAACAAACAATCATACTCACCTAGATGGCCGCAGCTGCCCCCCACTGCCTCTAGATCAAGAACTGAGTGATCAAGAACTCTGTTTTGCCCCTCCAGTGCCCACTGGAGCACCAGAGTGTGGAGCAGCTGGATCAGTCTCTCAGTAAACCCAGCACTCATAGGTTGAATGACACCGGGCAACTGAAGCCATCTTGTGGTGAAGAGGTACTTGCAGGAGCCAACTTTGGATTGAAAGTAAGTACTGCTAGGGATGCTTGTATTTTTAATTTTTTTTCCTAAAAGAGAATTTCAGGAATCTAAACAAACAAGCATACTCACCTAGATGACTGCAGCTGTGCCACTAGACCGAGAACTGAGTGATCAAAGACTGCTGACAGTGTTTTGCCCCTCCAGTACTCACTGGAGTGCTGGGCTCTGGAGGGGGCAGGGGCGGCTGGTTCAGTCTCCCAGTGGTGCGCTGAGAGGTTGAGTCAGTTGCCGATCCAGGCATCTGGGTGGATCCCAACTTTTTCTTAAAAGAGAATTTCAGGAATCTAAACAAACAAGCATACTCACCTAGATGACTACAGCCGGGCCACTAGACAGTGAACTTTGGCCTGCTGTCGGCTGAAAATGGGTAACAGGAGGGCAAAATGAAGTGCACTCCTGTGACCAACAGGAGAAATAGGGCCAAAATAGAAATAGGGCATGGGGGACTTTTTTAAATTCCACGGTCACCCCTGTCCCCATACACATGTCAGTGTCCCCATAAAACATCTGTCTGTCCCCCATCGCTGCCAACACTAAATAAACACTGATTTGGGTTATTTTTACCAAAGAAATGTAGCAGCATCATTTTTGGTCAAAATTTATCAAAAGAAAATACTTATTTGCAAAATTTTATAACAGAAACTAAGAAAAATGCTTTTTTTTAAAAAAATGTTCAGTCTTTTTTTATTTGTAGTGTAAAAAATAAAAATCCCAGCGGTGATTAAATACCACCAAAGAAAAGCTCTATTTGTGTGAAAAAAACCATAAAAATGTAATTTGAGTACAGTGTTGCATGACCGCGCAATTGTCATTCAAAGTGTGACAGCGCTGAAAGCTAAAAATTGGTCTGGTAAGGAGGGGGGTGAAAGTGCCCAGTATTGAAGTGGTTAAAAGTGGGTACCAAGTGCAGCCTTGTCAGAGCCCATCAAAGCTGCCTCATCAGAGCCCATCAAAGCTGCCTCATCAGTGCCCATCAAAGCTGCCTCATCAGTGCCCATCAAAGCTGCCTCATTAGTGCTCATCAGTGCAGCCTCGTCAGTGCCCATCAAAGCAGCCTCATCGGTGCCCATCAAAGCAGCCTCATCAGTGCCCATCAAAGCTGCCTCATCAGTGCCCATCAAAGCTGCCTCATCAGTGCCCATCAAAGCTGCCTCATCAGTGCCCATCAAAGCTGCCTCATTAGTGCTCATCAGTGCAGCCTCATCAGTGCCCATCAATGCAGCCTCATTAGTGCCCATCAATGCAGCCTCGTCAGTGCCCATCAATGCAGCCTCATTAGTGCCCATCAATGCAGCCTCGTCAGTGCCCATCAATGCAGCCTCATTAGTGCCCATCAATGCAGCCTCGTCAGTGCCCATCAGTGCAGCCTCGTCAGTGCCCATCAAAGCTGCCTCATCAGTGCCCATCAAAGCCAGTGTGAACTGAGCCTAAGCCTAGGTTCACATTGGAGCAATTTGTCATGCGATTCAATAGACCTCTGTGAATGAATCCACACAAATGTCTATCAAGTAGCACCTGAAATCACGCTGACCTTGCTACTTTGAAATCACGCTACTTCATGTGAAGTAGCGTGGTTTCAAAGTAGCATCAATGTGAACCAGGGTGAAGAGACACAAGTAGCTATGAAAGGTTAACCACATATACAAGCAGACACTAAGGTGTTAAATGCCATTAATTCCACAAGCACCAGACTGCAGATATTGATACTGTAAAGAGTTAACCATATATGTAAGCAGCTGTGTACATGTGTCCATTGAAGCAGAGTAGTAAAGCACAGCAAGGACACAAAGGGTTAATTATAAGAGAGTCTGTATTTCAGATAACAGGGAGATAGGAGAAACAAAGTTGGAGCACAGATAAGTCTTGTGTGAGGTTTTCAAGGAGAGACAGTGAAGAGGATGGGGATTTTATTCTCACCCTCCAGGATATGCAGACTGTAGCTGGGTCTGCCCACTGAAGACAATCCGAGCGGCCCTGGAATCACAACATTGGCGACACTGACAAGTTCTCTCTCCTGTCTGTGCAGAGGGGGGGACTGTGAGCACACGCTGTGTGTGCTCCTGTGCTCCATGTAAGAGACGCTCGGCCAGCAAAGCAATGGACTGACTCGGGAGGCAGGGGGGGGCTTTTTTCCTGCGGGGGGTGGGCCGGCTGCCGCCCCCCGCCCCCCACAAAGTGCCGCCCTAGGCCTGGGCCTTGTTGGCCTAGGCCAAAATACAGCACTGTCTCCATCCCCATATTTTAGAGCTGAGAGATCTTGTGTAAATTCTGCATTTTGAATGGATGTAGGACAGACGGTTGTAGATAAACACGTACAACTCATGTAGGAGGATTTGTTTCATCTCTGTGTATCACCTCAGGCCAGACACTTCACTGGGTACATGTATGGGCTTACACAGGGCTTTTTTTCAGGGGGAACTTGGTGGAACTCAGTTCCACCACTTCTGGCTCAGACACTCTGCTCCCTGCCCACCACTATCACTTGTATACACAAAAGTCTGGATTCTGTGTTTATAAGTGACAGCTCTGCACTCTGTGTGTAATGCAATCCTGGTATTTGTTGACCTTTAAGACCCTCCTACTGTTCGTGAAATTTGATTGACCACACCCACTATTTGATGTGATTTGGAGGGTGTGTGTAGGGGAGCGGTTTTGGGGGTCGTGGTTGAGTTTCAGCACCTATTGTTTGAGAAAAAAAGCCCTGGTCTTACAACCTTTGTATCTACTAATACATCATTAAATGTATTTTGTTTTTAATTCAACCAGTGTAATTACCTGTGTTTGACCTTGTATCAGCCTCTCCCAGCCTGTGTACAGCAAAGCTCAGACTGTGGGAAGAAGAAGCCGCACAAGAAGTTAAACAGTTATGTTGCAGAGCAGGGAGGATGCCGAAAGGAGGAGAGAGCAGAGTCATAGAGAGATGAGCTTATCAGTCTGCTACTTCTCTTTTCACTGTCCATTCACAGTTTTCCTGACGCCACCATTGCAGCATACTACTTAGGGGTGCAACAGGTCAAAAAATTCACGGATCGGATCGATCCTCGGATCAGAGTCATGGATCGGATCATTTTCGGATCAGCAAAAAAAAAAAAAAACACACAAATCTTGTTACACCCACCGGAGTTTTAGATTTAAAGGCTATTTTCAACACAAAACCGAGCTTATATGCATAAATACAGTATTTGTAGATCGGACAGACTGTTTAGATGTTAGATTTTAAAAGCAACAGCAAACCTGCTGACCTTACATGGTTGCTAATGTGACAGAACACCTCTGATTTTCACATTTAACATTAGGGCAGAACGAGTCATTCAATAAAAGTAAAATTGATGTTTATTGATATCCAAATTTGAGCATCGTGCAATAAATGATACATATATTAAATCAATAAGTATGATACAGAGTAGATAAAACATGATTAATACATCACATCATAGTAAAATTGGTAGTATATAAACACTGTAGCACATTATTAATAATAATAACATCAGCAGTACACCCAACATGCATAAACATAATAAATATTGTAATGAATAGAATTGATGACGATTGAAACCCATGGTATGCACATGGTTGCTGTGACATGACATCAAATAATGTATGCTCGACGCGTTTTGTGGAAGTTTGTCCACTCATCAGGAGCAGCTAACTGGGAATACATATAATGAATTATAAATTGGTAATTAATGGTAATTAATTACAACAGGAAGAGAGGGAGCAGAGAATCTGGTCCTAATGCTCTTACCTATGGGTGTATAGTGGAATTGTAATAAAGCGTAAATGATGATATTAATGATGATAGGAGGCATCAGGGGATGAGTATAACATCCCCCCGGGAGCTGAGGTGGAAACCAAGCAGCAGCAAGGTGGGGCGACCAAGGGACCACGTGTGAGAAAGATGCATGAGAAGGATCCAACGTTCCAGCGCTGTAGTGTAACGTATGAACCCAAGGGGTAACTGTAATAAATAATATATAATAGTGAGCAATTGGGTATTGTACTGGGAACTACAGGATGGTGGATGAAGTGATGGAATATAGTGTAGGAGATAGTAAGAGGGCAAAATGTAAGCACCTTGGTGTGTGAGGAGTAAAGCAGTGGAAGGAAATAAGAAAGGTAACAACCTATCAAGAACACCAGTACCAAAGACCAACAACAGTGAAATAGCTTAAGTATGAAAAGAAGCATGTGGAACATTAATGTGGAAGTGCCGTAGTGAACAAGGTGTAAAGTCCGTGAATGCATGAAGATGGAAAAAACGGCAACCAGCCAGCGATGTCTCACCAACGTCATGCTGGATCGTGCTATGAGAGAGGGGAAGGAATAGCACGATCCAGCGTGACGTTGGTGGGACATCCCTGGCTGGTTACCCCTTGGGTTCATACGTTACACTACAGCGATGGAAAGTGGGATCCTTCTCATGCATCTTTCTCACACGTGGTCCCTTGGTTGCCCTGCCTTGCTGCAGCTTCGTTTCCACCTCAGCTCCCGGGGGGATGTTTTACTCATCCCCTAGTGCCTCCTATCATCATTAATATCATTTACGCTTTATTACAATTCTACTATACACCCATAGGTAAGAGCGTTAGGACCAGATTCTCTGCTCCCTCTCTTCCTGTTGTAATTAATTACCATTAATTACCAATTTATAATTCAATATAGGTATTCCCAGTTAGCTGCTCCTGATGAGTGGACAAACTTCCACGAAACGCGTTGAGCATAAATTATTTGATGTCATGTCACAGCAACCATGTGCATACCAAGGGTTTCAATCGTCTGAGTCATCAATTCTATTCATTAAAATATTTATTATGTTTAGGCATGTTGGGTGTACTGCTGATGTTATTATTATTAATAATGTGCTACAGTGTTTATATGCTACCTATCACCTATCACTATGTTGTGATGTATTAATCATGTTTTATCTACTCTGTATCATACTTATTGATTTAATATATGTATCATTTATTGCACTATGCTCAAATTTGGATATCAATAAATATCAATTTTACTTTTATTGAATGACTCGTTCTGCCCTAGTGTTGTGTTTCATATAAAGTCCCAATGCCCCTTCTGCCCCCAGTTCCCCTTTCTTTTCGTTCTCAGAACCTGAAAGAGGTTTCTATGCACAACTGCTCTTTTCAGATCATATGATAAGTCTTTCATTGTTCCAGCTGGAATTCATCAGGTAAGAGAGGTTACCTCCTGGACTCTAGCAGGCTTGGTTGTGCAGATGGGCGATGGGTCGTGAGCCTCCTTCAGTGGCAGGATGCATACTCTTCCAGAGTGGTTGCGGCCTCATAGGCAGCCCAATTAAAAGTATCTATGGAATCAATCTACAGGAAAATGTCATGGTCTTCCCAGCATACCTTTTCAACCTTTAGATCTAGGTGCCTTGTCATCAGTGGGCTCCAGAGGAATGACTGTTCAGTCTTCTGTCCCATTTTAATAAAAAAAAATTCAATATCAATAAATATCAATTTTACTTTTATTGAATGACTCGTTCTGCCCTAGTGCTGTGTTTCATATAAAGTCCCAATGCCCTTTCTGCCCCCAGTTCCCCTTTCTTTTCATTTAATCGGGGATGGAGACCTGTGTACTGGATGGTCATGGCCTCATACAAAGTCCCAACAATTTTCTTTTCCCAGGTTCTGAGAACGACCAATTTGTGGGATTTTCTTGCGTGAACGTTTGGAAAGGTAGGCAATGGACAGATGATTGTTAGATGGAGGGCTGTTCCAGATCTTGGCATAGAAGTTGTTAGTAGAGTGCCTTTTGGCACTCCACAAAGTAGAGATCACTCTGGAGCAACTCTGGCACAAGCTAGGTTCTCTGGCTTCCCCTTCCAGCCACCATGCTTGCATCTCCAGTCTGCGCATATGCGAAGGGGAATAGCCTTCTGTATTCTGAAGTGAATGGCCAGGAATAACCAAGACTGCCATTTTCAGAATGGAGGAGGGGTTGTGACTACCATGTTCATTCTTGACAGCTTTAAGAGGAATTTCATTACGCGAGAAGTTGGGGGGAATGTATATACTGTAGGCTTGATTGCAGTTTCATGGAGAAAATCAGCCTCTGTCCTCTCTGCCTTGAGGTGCAGAAATCGAGTCAGACATCTTCTTAAGTTGGTAATAGCTGTGAGAAGTAAAGAAGTCTGTCTGTGGCAGGCCATCTGTGGACCAGCTTCCCACTCGTGCTCTGGCAAGTTTGCATGATGGACAGTCTGTCTGTGTATTCAAGTCCCCTAGGAGGTAAATTGCTTCCGGAATTTGCCGGTGATCTTCCGACCCAGGCATTATGGGTTTTACATCTCTCAACAAAATATTGCCGTGCGTTCCTCCCTGGAATGTATGCAATTGCTGTCCTGTTGCTCAACCGCGAGATGACTGGTCGTCTCTTGATTCTGTGTAGCAAGGCCAAAGTGATAAAAAAGGCTGTTCGAACTTCCAGAGCTTTCAAGACTACCCTTCTTGGCTGGGAATCTCTGCTTGCCTTGACTGACAGTCCCTCGCAGTGCGCCTTCCAGGCTATCTTGCCAATATGATTTGTAACAATGATCCAGTCCAGCGGTTCTAACGGATCTTGACAAGGTCAAGGTCTTTCCATCACTGCGGACCACTATACATACTGCATTAAACTGTTAATAACTGTGCCAGATCCTGTTTCCTCTGTTGTAGTTGAAACTGGCACAGGTGCCCGTGCACCCAAGGAATTATTGGTATGTATGACAATATTGCGCCCAGAAGGCTGAGACACTGAGAAGTCTTCCAAGAAGTAGAGGTATCTGTCCTCAGAATTCTCTTCCTGACTATCACCGCGCTTCTCTGATGGAAGCAAAACAGAGGAACCAGTAGAGCCCCCACAGGCACTTTAACTGTTGGATTGCAAAAAGTTGGCTTTTCTTTCCCTTTCTCTTTTTCTTTTTTTTTTTTGAAAGCTGATAACTCAGTCATATCTCTGGGGTATATATGAGCACCTGTATGTGTGGTAGCAATTGTTCCAGTCCCCTGGATAGAAGAGGAATGACGCCCAGGTAGTGGCGAACCTGAAGACCCTGTTCCGAGTGGAACTGACACGGCACTGAGACCTTTGCAAACATTTTTAGAGATATTTATAGGCTACAAGGTAGGCTGATAAAGTGGAGATGCGTCTAACCGATCGCCAAACTTACTTATTTTGGAAATAAAAGGAAAATAAAAAAGTTTGGGATGTAAGGATAGGAATCCTGACGATCTAGCGATAGCCTCCAGCTGTCTGCTGCAAGTGGATGCTGACCCCCGACCCTGCAAACTACCAACAGGGCTGGGTAGGAAACCTGCAATCTCTCCTGTGAATGGGACCAGGACAACTCCCCCCTGTGTCTGAAGTCTCTAAGTATTGTAGCAGCCCACCTGTTTTTTGGCATTTGGCAGCTCCATGGGGGAGAAAATGGTCCGGAGGAAAAATACTGAGGAATCCACCGAAGTGACCATGAGTGCCTATCCTCCAAGGATCTGTACAATACACTGTCCAGCAACCCGTGAAGCGCACCCACCAGCTCTTACCTCAAAAGTCTGGGCATGCGCTCGGCAAAAGGGTTTTGTGGGTACCTGCGGTATACCCAAGGATTTTCATTAATGGACCTTATGAAAGGTTGCCCCTAGAGGAGCGGAACCTAGCGGGAGAAACACATTTATTTTTAACTTTTCCACTTTGGTGTTATGAGAGATCGGATCTACCTCCTGTCACTTCCGATATGGCTGTCTCTGGTTTCTTATCAAACAAAGATCTTGTGCTATAAAGTGACCTCAATTGATCTCAATTTTGTTTCCAGGAAGCAATACAATGCCCCGGGTCTCAACCATAGGGCCCCCCTAGCCGTGACTGAGTATAGAATTGCCTTGGCCAGGCACCTGGTTGAGACTATTGCTGCTTCTGCAGTAAAATTCTTGGCCAGGGCCCGAATGATATCAGCCTTAAGGATTTCTTCCCCAACTGCTGTCTCTACATCCTGGGACTAAAAACCCAAAGTACCCATTACCAAGGTAAGGGCCACTGCCAAGTGGCAGGCCCTTCCCAGCCACCTCATTATTGGACTTCAGCCGGTCTTACCGTAGGCATGGATTTCAGCGATGCTATATCCACCTTGGTTTAAACCTGTTTCCTAATGGAAAAGGGATTGCTCATTTGAAAGGGTAAATATGACTTTGTCTTTTTACCCATGTAATGACCTGCGTGACTGCCTGGATACACAGTTCCATGAAGGAAAACTGAAACCAAGCAGCTCCAGATCTTCCTCTGGTGAAAAGGAGCTAAAATCATCTGCAGGCTGCCCCCCTCATCAGGAGAACTGAGTGGATGAGTGATCCATGTGCCAGGCTGCTCTGCTAATTGGCTAGACCAGCAAAGAGGGGGCTGCCTAGCTAGGGTAATTAAAGTGAGTTCAAAACAGAATTTTGTGCCACCCTTATAAATAAAAACATTTGGCATTACCTGTTAGCTGCAAACTTCCTCCAGGCAGACTTTACTGACCAGACTCCTGGGCATAAGCACTGCGCCACAGGTCCTGCAGGACTCTTGTTAGGGTGCTGGCTCTGGGAAAGAGAAGATGTCTACCTTGGAACCCTTCTCCTTAGTGGGAGCAGCATCCGGGCTAAACGTCCGCCTTTCCCTGGCCTCTGGCTCTTATCTTTGAGAGCGTGAGCATCGGGGCTGAAGCAAATCAAAGCAATTCCCGTGAGAGGGCGCTCTTTTCCTGAAAATTTACCAACATGGTGGTCCCCACCCTAAGTGTTGAGGGTCTTTTGTATGAGCGGTGACTGGTTCCTGATCTGTGGAGAAATGGGACGGCCAGCTGAGAAACGGATAGTCGAAGCAACGACCGAGAAGGAAGAAGAAAAGATATTAGTAAAAAGAGGTTCCTCCCCCATCTCTCTTATTATATATAAACTTTCCCCTTGTTTTGTGTCTCTTTATATATATATATATATATATCTATATATATATATATAGATATATATATATATATATATATATATATTTCTTTTTTTTTTAATTTTATATATATATATATATATATAATACATACCCACATACATACATATACACCCCTCCACACACATGCATACATACATACATACATACATACAAACAAACATATGTACACACACATATACAGTGGGGACAAAGTATTCAGGCCCCCTTAAATTTTTCACGCTTTGTTATGTTGCAGCCATTTGCTAAAATCATTTAAGTTCATTTTTTTCCTCATTAATGTACACACAGCACCCCATATTGACAGAAAAACACAGTATTGTTGACATTTTTGCAGATTTATTAAAAAAGAAAAACTGAAATATCACATGGTCCTAAGTATTCAGACCCTTTGCTGTGACACTCATATATTTAACTCAGGTGCTGTCCATTTCTTCTGATCATCCTTGAGATGGTTCTACACCTTCATTTGGGTCCAGCTGTGTTTGATTATACTGATTGGACTTGATTAGGAAAGCCACACACCTGTCTATATAAGACCTTACGGCTCCCAGTGCATGCAAATGAGAATCATGAGGTCAAAGGAACTGCCTGAAGAGCTCAGAGACAGAATTGTGGCAAGGCACAGATCTGGCCAATGTTACAAAAAATTTCTGCTGCACTTAAGGTTCCTAAGAGCACAGTGGCCTCCATAATCCTTAAATGGAAGACATATGGGACGACCTAGAGCTGGCCGTCCGGCCAAACTGAGCTATCGGGGGAGAAGATCCTTGGTGAGAGAAGTAAAGAAGAACCCAAAGATCACCGTGGCTGAGCTCCAGAGATGCATTCAGGAGATGGGAGAAAGTTGTAGAAAGTCAACCATCACTGCAACCCTCCACCAGTTGGGGCTTTATGGCAGAGTGGCCCGACGGAAGCCTCTCCTCAGTGCAAGATACATGAAAGCCTGCATGGAGTTTGCTAAAAAACACCTGAAGGACTCCAAGATGGTGAGAAATAAGATTCTCTGGTCTGATGAGACCAAGATAGAACTTTTTGGCCTTAATTCTAAGTGGTATGTGTGGAGAAAACCAGGCACTGCTTATCAACTGTCCAATACAGTCCCAACAGTGAAGCATAGTGGTGGCAGCATCATGCTGTGGGGGTGTTTTTCAGCTGCAGGGACAGGACGACTGGTTGCAATCGAGGGAAAGATGAATGTGGCCAAGTACAGGGAAAACCTTCTCCAGAGTGCTCAGGACCTCAGACTGGGCCGAAGGTTTACCTTTCAACAAGCACACCCACCCTAAGCACACAGCTAAAATAATGAAGGAGTGGCTTCACAACAACTCCGTGACTGTTCTTGAATGGCCCAGCCAGAACCCTGACTTAAACCCAATTGACCATCTCTGGAGAGACCTAAAAATGGCTGTCCACCAATGTTTACCATCCAACCTGACAGAACTGGAGAGGATCTGCAAGGAGGAATGGCAGAGGATCCCCAAATCCAGGTGTGAAAAACTTGTTGCATCTTTCCCAAAAAGACTCATAGCTGTATTCGATCAAAAGGGTGCTTCTACTAAATACTCAACAAAGGGTCTGAATACTTAGGACCATGTGATATTTCAGTTTTTCTTTTTTTAATAAATCTTCAAAAATGTCAACAATTCTGTGTTTTTCTGTCAATATGGGGTGCTGTGTGTACATTAATGAGGAAAAAAATGAACATAAATGATTTTAGCAAATGGCTGCAATATAACAAAGAGTGAAAAATTTAAGGGGGTCTGAATACTTTCCGTCCCCACTGTAAACACAAATATATATATATATATATATATATATATATATATATATATATATACGTGCCCACATACCTATACATACACACACAGACATATCCGTGCTATACCTACAGCAGGCAGCAGGGGCACCAGCGGGAAGTGTCTCTGTGGAGGGACCAAAAAAAATAAAGAAATACATGCTGGAGCTATGGTTAAGAGTCCAGCCACCGCTCGCTCACCTATACATATCGGGGCCACTAAACTAACTCTGGAGAGAGAGAGAGTCTCTTTCTTGGACTTTTCTCCCCATTATTGGCAAAAGGCATAATTTGCCCACAGCCAAAATGGCGCCCATTCTCCCGGCCGGCCAGTGCTTATGCGTGAGCTGGCACGCTCCGATGATGTCCCCGAGCGTGTCCCAGGCTAGAAAAACAGAGCTTAGGGATGCTTAGACAGCAAGGAACAGAGATCCCGCTTCTTGGGAGGGTAATGTGCCTAGAAATGAGCCACTGCAGAAGGAAAGGAAACATAAGGTGAAGGAAGTGAGAGATATAACAGGAGACATGGGCAAAGGTAAAGAAAGGATGCATAGCTTGCCCCCCCAAATCCCACAAGCGCTTCAGTCGCTAATTTTAAAGGCAGATTTCGTCCCGAAAGAGGAAACACTGCAGGGCCCCATAAAGACCCACAGAAGGGGCTCCCAAGCTACTCTGGGGCATTTAGCAGCCTGACGCTGGGACTTCGCACTGGGAGAGGCTTAACCCAGACGGATGCCGCCCGGAAGCAGAGGTGGGGACACCTTTTCACTGGTGCGTGGAGGTACTGTATGAGGAACAAAAGAAGAATGGGGCGGGGCCTAACTAAGCTTTTATTTATGCTATTCATTGGTCCTGAGGGTGCCTATCACTAGTATGCTGCCATGGTGGCAAGTAAATCTCTCCAATTGGACACAGATGGCAAAAAGTCCCTGCCCTACTCTTTCCAACTTTAACAAGTTTCTACATTTTGGTTTATGTGTGTTGTGTTATTACTGCTGTCCAGGTCTGAGGTGGGAAGATTTATGCCCAGCCCTTCATATAGCTATGATAATCCAAGCTACCATCAGTGGCTGCCGGTCCATAAGGGTCGCAGGAGCACCGTCCCCCAGAGTTCCCAAAGTTAGTTTGCATAATCATAGAATGATTTATTTTTAAATAACTGATAATATGACTAACATTTTTTAACTTGTTAAAGTTAATAAAATGTAATCTTATTATTATTTATTTAAAAATCAATTGTTCTGTGTGTTGCTGTGCACTGTGCGGGACACCAGACTAATGGGTTTTTATTAGTCCGTCATTTTTTTACAAGCATGTGATTAGAGCCTGAGGCTCTAATTGGCTTGTTTTAGGTTTGGACAAGGCTAACTTTGAAAAACAACAATTAAGTAAAATCTCTGGTCAATTACTGTAGTTTAACTTTTTTCGATCTCTGTTACCGCTATGACCTTTTCTCCAGCACAATGGTCTGTGGAGCTAAGAATCTTACACTGATAGTTCTCGGGGGCTTTTGCAACAAAAACAATTATAAAGTAAAAGTTCCCTCATCCCTGATACTTCCTGATCCCTAACCTTAAAATAACTCTTAGGTTGAGTCTAGAACTTGCACCTCAACATTGTAGTCTCCATCACAAGCCCGAGTGACAGGGGGATGATGCAGGAGCACAATTGGGAAACAGGGATAGGATAGAGCAAGGGTCTCCAAACTTTCGAAAGAAAAAGCCAGTTTACTGTCCTTCAGATTTTAGGGGAGCCGGACTGTGACCAGTGGGAGTAAAACTTGTCCCGGCGTTAGTGGGAGTAAACAGTGCCCCATCATTAATATCAGGGGGAAGGATAGTGCCCGATTTTTTATTTTTAGCAGAAGGAATAGTGTCTCATGCAAGTGCTAGAAATAGTGCCCCAAGGGCGGAATAAAGGCAAGCGAAGAGCCGCATCTGGCCCCGGACCACAGTTGGAGATCACTGGGATAGAGCACTGTCACAGGAAGTGCATAAACTAGGACCTTTGAATATCTTTTGAACTAGATAGAACATGTTAAAGATTATATAAGATTTTAGTGATTGGGTCTATAGAACCATTTCCTGCTTCATAGGATTTGTGTGGCGTCTGCAGACATGGCTGATTGAAATTCATATCTGGAGAGATGTTTTTAGACAGGTTAGAAAATCATATCCAGTGTAGAGATAGTGGCATACTGGCATTACTCTGGAGGTGAAGAGATTATGGAACTGCTTGGTTAGGGTGGAGAACTGATGTTATTGCTGTTTGGAAAAGATGAGTAATACCATTAGCTCTCCTCAATCTCCCACCTAGAGATCAGTACCATTAGCTTTCCACTTTCATAGTAATACCATCTCCACCTCTGAAGCATTACCATCAGCTCTCCACCTTCATATTAATACTATCAGCTCTACATCTCCAGGGTAATACCATCGATGCTCCAACCCCACAGCAATATCACCAGCTCTCCACCTCCAGAATAGCATCTTCAGCTATCCACTTGCAGAGTAATACCATCAGCTGTACATTTCTAAAGCAACACTATTAGCTCTCCATCTCCAGAGTAAATACCTTAAGCTCTACACATTAAAAAAACAAAGCATCGATCAAATTTACCTGGAGTGGGGCACGAGGCAGGGCTGCCCTCTGTCACCTTTGCTGAATGCCCTTGCAGCTGAACCCCTGGCAATGGTGATTAGAGCGAGCCCGGAGGTAGTGGGCCTTAGGCGCGTAGACTCATTACAAGCAGCATTGAAAATTATAGAGTCAATGGGGAAATACTCGGGCCTGAGAATTAATTGGGAGAAATGACAAATTCTCCCCATAGATCAATTTCCCCCTGCAGCAGTTGTGCCGGAGCTTCCTTTACAGAGAGTAGCGGAAATTAAATATCTGATTATTAAAGTTACCAGAGATCTTAGAGAATATGTAGCCCTAAATATAGAACCTTTATTCTTGGTGCTTAAATCCAAAACACAAGTCTGGTCAAGGTTACCTTTGGGGGTGATGGGCAGAATCAACTTAATAAAAATGATTCTGCTACCCAAGATTTTATATATGATATGGCATGCTCCCTTGTATATCCCACTTAAAATATTTAAACAAATGGAAGCCATTTTGAACTCCTTTGTATGAGGTCAAGGGAGACATAAGATAGCATGGCATATTCTTAAAAATCCCACTCTTGAGGGAGGATGTTCTCTCCCGGATATCCAAGATTATTATGTGGCCTCACAACTGTCACACATATACCATTATAATACTACTGAAGCTCAGAGATATAGATCTTTAGTGTGTGATGAGCCAGGAAATTTATTGCTTACCCCTATTCAGGCAATCTTTAGAAAGGGAAAATATCAACATAATACTGCACGTTTCAACACGTTTCAACACGGGTATGTTGAAACATCATCAAAAAATTTGGGAAATAGCAACTAAGAAACAAAATCGGTCCAACATACATTCGCATACCCCGTTATGGCTAAATGACCACTTACCTGCGCTGAAAACGGTACATGATCCCCAGATCTGGGCAGCTTATGGGGTCCTTTATCTGTCACACGTCTGCACTGCAGATGGGCCTCTAAGCTTCCATTCACTCAAGGAAAGATTTTTGCTTCCAAACCAGCTTCTGTTTAGGTATTTACAGCTCAGACATGCGCTTAGAGCGCAGATGGCTTCCACTGACATTACTCTTGACACCCCGCCGGTTGTCAGTATTATACTTGGAGCAGACTCAACTAAGCTTATATCAAATCTGTATTATGCCCTTAGATTACATAGATCTCATAAAATATCCCAAATAGCAAAAGAAAAATGGGAACAAGACGTAGGCCCAATTGATAACACAGACTGGGTAGAAATCTTGGAGGGAGTTAAGGTGGCATCCCCTAAATTATTGTATAGATTAACACAACTAAATATTGTGCATCGCACATACATTACACCAATAAAAGTGGCTAAGTTTCAACAAAATAGAATTCCTATGTGCACTATGTGTCTATTGGCTCCGGGTTCTTTTTATCATTTAATGTGGAGCTGCCCAAAAATACAATCCTACTGGTTACAGGTAATACAGTTTCTACATGACATTATGGGCTCACCTGTGGGTCTTGATCCAAAATTATATCTCCTAGGTTTACTACCTGATGCTGATGTAGATAAATATCTAGCCATATTTATATCTGAAACATTATTCCTAGCAAGGAAAGTAATAGCTAAAGTCTGGATGCAGGCAATGCCCCCAACAATACAAAATTTAAAAAAAGATATAAATGATACCCTTCCTTATAGAAAAATTATGTATACTCACAGAGGTCGCCCGCAAAAATTCTCCAATATATGGGATCGTTGGCTAGAGGATGGTGAAACTTGTACTATATGAGTTGCCGTTGGAAATTGTGACCAATTTGTGAATCATTCTGCCTCAACATAAGTATTAGATACCCATCTGTACACAGATATGAAGTCTGTTATGACGATTAACGTTTGTATATCTCATGATAGAATGTATATGTATGCCTCAACTTGACCCAAATGCACTGTATTTGTATAACTGGTATATACCTCAATAAACTGATTTTTTTGGTTAAAAAAAAAAAAAAGCAAAACATCAACTCTCCACTTCCAGAGAAATACCATCAACTCTCCACCTCCAGAGTAATACTATCAACTCTCCACCTCCAGAGTAATACCATCAACTCTCCACCTCCAGAGTAATATCATCAGCTCTAAACCTCCAGAGTAATATCATAAGCTCTACACCTCTAGGGCAATATTATCAACTCTCCCCATCTGGTGTAAAAGCATCAGATCTACACTTCGAGAGTAACACTATAAGCTCTCCACTACCAGAGTAATATCATCAGCTTTCCTCCTCCAGAGCAATACCGCTAGCTCTTCAGCTACAGACAATACAAAGCTATATTAAAGATAACTTAGCATAGACTGTAATTTAGCATGGGATTTAATTATTCAACCAAAAGTATCATTGCAATGCAGGATGGAGATGAGATCTCTAAAATCTTAGTAAGAGCAGCATACAGTTATTGGACAAATACAAATTATTATTATTTATTTTATCTTCCTTATTCAACTGATATTACAAACAAAAAGAAGGAACCACTGTACCATCTTTTGGTCATTTGGTAATTTGGGGAAATACGTGCACCAAAAAACTGAGTCTCTATGCAAAAACCTGATTGGATAAAAAACTGTTTCCAAACAGAGTTTTTCACACCCTCACAGCTTCACATTAACAGAGACAGCAATACGTTCTTCCTTCTAAAAAGCTCTGACATTGAAAGAGATGCTTGTCTCTTTCCCATAGGAATCAAGGGGACCTCTTAAAGCAAACCCAAGGAAAATATGGGAGATACTATTACTGACTGACATCCTTCTGAAAGTTTTCTCTGTCTCTGACCAAAAACAAAGTGCAGATAAGTAAATTATGAAGTCCTTAGTGACTCAAAGATTTGGTTTAGAGCCCCGGTGCTCAACCTGTGGCCTGAGCGCTGCATGCAGCGCCTTGGTATATGATATGCAACACTCAGACCTCAGCAATTTGTAGTGGGAACATTGATAAGGGTAATGGCATTGATCTCTAGTAGCCATGTAACATGTTCCCAGTTCCATTATTTCCTCTGCAGCATATCCCCAGCCAAAAAATGTAGCATGTGCACAATCTTTGACCCTCATTTCCCCTATTAGGTCTGCAGTATCTGACAGTCCTCTCAAGCATTACATATATTGAACATTAAGTGCAGCCCTTAGATGATGCCAGGGGCCTTATTTGAGGCCCCCTTTAGTTAATAGTTTGACAGCCACTGGTTTAGGCAGCAAGCATTTTGTTATACTGTAAGAAAAAAAAGTATATTGGGTAGCAGGAATTTTAAAGGGCATCAGAAAAAAATAACACTTATAAATAATATAACAAATTGTATTTAAATAAAATAAACACAGCCATTAAAAAAAATACATCTCACATATTGCATACCAATGGCAAAAAGCCAAAGGTGCTTTCTTTCATATATGTCTACATCACATAACCAACCGCCCCACCACCATACCTCCCAACTTTTTGAGATGGGAATGAGGGACACCTACTAGCAAAAGTACTAACACTCCCTGTGCTACTCCCCCTCAAAGGAGAATTAAACCAAAACAATTTGTTAAACCTACAAGTGCTACTATTCCTTTTTTATTGGCTTTTTAAATTTACAAATGCAGCAATTTAGAAATAGGTTGGAGGGTTTAGCACTGGGTATACACTTTTGAAATATAAATAATGCATTTTATATACAATTATATATATCAGACCAAAATGAGGGACAAATGAAGAGGAAAGAGGGACAGAGGGACTTTGTTCCAAATCAGGGACAGTCCCTCAAAATCGGGGACAGTTGGGAGCTATGCCCACCACCATTACCACTACAAAAGGGAGCAGGGGAGGTCTAGATAATGCTTGATATGGTGAGTAGTGTCCCACTGTCAAACACATTTTGAGGCCTATGCTCTTCTTCAGGGACAATCAAAGGACCTTAATGTGAGAATAGCCAAAGATAAACATGAACCCAAATATACAGTGGGTATAGAAAAAGAATCCCCCCCTAAAATAATCACATGTTGTTGCTTTGCAGCCTGAAATGAAGGCAGACACAGTTTTTGTTTTATCCAGCTGTATTTACTCAGTGCAACATTTAAGTGAAAGATATAACACCAACATGTCAGAAACAAAAAAGTAAAAAAAAATCAAAAACAAAATCACTGAGTTGGAAAAAGGAGCCCCCCCTTTCCGAAAAATGACTTGTAAACTAAATCAGGTGTACTCACGTTCTCAATGGCACACAAAGCCATTTGACTTTCAACTGTGATCAGCTGTTGTCGTTTTGATTAGCTCATCATGAAAATAGCTTTTCTGGAGCATTTCAGTTCCTGGTAGTGCAACTGAAGCAAATAATCAACTATGGGTGGCAAGCCACTGTCAAAAGATCTCTGGGATAAAGTTGTGGACAGGCAAAAGTCAGAAGATGGACACAAAAAACTTCAAAGGCATTATCAATGCATAGAAACAGAGTGAAGTCTATTATTAAGCAGTGGAAGGTATTTGGTATAACACAGACCCTCCGTGGATCAGTACATTGCTCCAAACTGGATGAAAGAGCCAGGAGGAAACTGGTCAGAGAGGCTACCAAGAGGCCCACAGCAACTCTGAAGTAGTTGCAGGAATTTATGAAAAAGAGTGATCATTATGTGCATGTGACAACATCAAAAAATTATCCACAAATGTGGCTTGTATGGGAGGGTTGCAAGAAAAAAGCCACTCCTCAGGAAAGGCCACATGCAGTCATGACTGAGCTTTGCCAAAACGCACATTGAAGATTCTGAGGCCACATGGAAAAAGGTGTTATGGTCAGATGAGACTAATATTGAATGACTTGGCCTCAACACCAAACGATATGTCTGGTGGAAATCCAATACAGCTCACCATCCAAATAAGACCATCCCTACAGTAAAGCATGGAGGTGGTAATATGCTGTTATGAGGGTGTTTCTCTGCACCAGGGACCGGAGCACTTGTTAGGATAGAAGGAAAAATGGATTGGGCAAAATACCAACAAATTCTTGAGGAAAATCTGCTGCCCTCTGCCAGAAAGTTGTCAATAGGAAGAAGGTCTACCTTTCAATATGACAATCACACAGCAAAAATTACCACACAGTGGTTGAAGGAGAAAAAGGTGAATGTCTTTTTTCTGACATGTTGGTGTTATATCTTTTACTTGGATGTTATAAGTTGCACTGAGTAAATACAGCTGGATAAAACAAAAACTGTGTCTGTCTTTATTTCAGGCTGCAAAGCAACAAAATGTGATTATTATAAAGGGGGTGATTATTTTCTATACCTATTGTATGTTAACACTGTAAAGCAAACGCATATAAAATTGGCAACTTACAATACCCAAGGATGTGGCAGAGAACAGTAGAACATATGTAAAGATGTGGCCTGTGATTACATATTAAAAACTGTCCTTCTCTATATTGTGTGGATGCTCAACTTGATGGGGGCAAGGAGAGGGCCAAAAAGGGGGGCCAGACAGCCAGTGCAGGGATTCCAGATGTGTTGGAATGTATGCAAAATAATAATGAACTGTAAAAAAATAAAAATAAAAAAAACAAAAGCAAATACAAACATCTGGGATCCTTGCACACGGGAAGTGGTTCTGTTATATATGTCATATGACGTCCAGCAGGATAACATGCCGGTGCGCGCCTGTGGGGGCGCGCATCGCGACGATCTGTCAGAGGCTTCTTACCACGTGATTAGCTGTGACCAATCACAGCTGATCATCGCGTGAAGCAGGAAGTTCTGGTAAATGGCATTCCTCGGTTTGTGCTGACAGGGAGAGCCGATCGGCGGCTCTCCCTGTCAGGGGGGGGGGGGGGTCTGTGCTGATAATCAGCACATTGATTATCAGCACAGCCCCCTCAGATGAGACAAGTGCCCAGCAGTGTCCCCATAATAAAAGACTGCCAGTGCCAGCAGTGCCCACCACAGTGCCAATCAGGGCCCACCACAGTGTCAATTAGAGCCCATTACAGTGCCAATCAGTGCCCAGCAGTAAAACCTGTCAGTAACACATCAGTACCTCATCATCAGCGCTGCCCATCAGTGCCACCTGTCTGTGCTACCTGTCAGTGCCTATCACAGCCGCCTGTCAGTGCCCATCAGTGCCGCCTATCAGTGCCCATCAGTGCTGCATATCAGTGCCGCCTTGGTGCTCATCAGTGCTGCATATCAGTGTCGCCTATCAGTGCCCATCAATTCTATATATCAGTGCTTGCTCATCAGTGCCACCTTATCAGTGCCACCTCATCAGTGCCCATCAGTGCTGCCTCATTAGTGCCCGATAGTGAGGTGGAAAACAAAATATTATGACAGAAACTAAGAAAAACTTTTTTTTTTTTCTAAAATTGTGGTATTTTTTAGTTTGTTTAGCAAAAAATAAATACCCCAGAGGTGATCAAATACCACCAAAAGAAAGCTCTATTTGTGGGAAGAAAATTATAAAAATTTAATTTGGGTACAGTGTTGCATGTTCGTGCAATTGTCACTCACAGTGCGACATCGCTGAAAGCTGAAAATTGTCTTGTGCAGGAAGGGGCGAAAGTGCCTGGTATTGAAGTGGTTAAAAGAAAGTCAATTTAATTAAAGTCCAGTAATGAAAGGTTCCTAGTTCCAGGGAGAATTTAAGCAGGGTATCCCAGGAGTGGGGCCAAGGACTCCAGTAGGACTACATGGTACAGTAGTCACTACTCTGTGTAATCCCACGTGGAAGAAGAGTCCAGCTCTAAACCCTCCCCTTGTATCTATCTGGCTTACAACAGGGGGCAGGACCCCAGAAAACCTGGAAAATATCTGAGACACAGGTAACCCCTTCCCATCCCAGGCAGCTTGAACTATCTACATATGTATTTGCATGCGTCTATACCGGGTTGTTTTTTGCACTATTACACGTGGGGTATGATGTTTAGGAGTTTGCTACTTGGTACAAGTACTTTTTGACCCCTTGATTGAGGTTTACTGTTGCTGTTTTCCAACTTTCAGTATTTGCACACCCCTGACCATCGTGACACCTGGTTATTTCTTTGGATGTTTGCATGTCTGGCTGGCCCCCTGGCTGGCTGGGAACTACACAGACTGTTTGGGGATCTTCTTTTGTTCTCCTTTATCTTCATTTCTAATGGGGAGACTTATGGGATACCCTGCTTTGCTGTTTTGGAAGTTCATTAGGAATAATATACGCTGTAAGTTTTGGTTTTGCCTGTCCCCCCCCCCCCCGTTTTCCCTCCCCCTTCCCCATCCTTTTCCCTTCCCTCCCCCCCCCCCCTTTCCCTTCCCTCCCCTTCCCTTTCCGTCCTGATTCTCAACAACCGTGTTTTTAAATTTCAGATGTTTATATGTGTATCTCCTGAGGAAGCGAGCATTGTTACATAGTAGGTGAGGTTGAAAAAAGACACAAGTCCATCAAGTCCAACCTATGTGTGTGATTATATGTCAGTATTACATTGTATATCCCTGTATGTTGCGGTCATTCAGGTGCTTATCTAATAGTTTTTCGAAACTATCGATGCCCCCCGCTGAGACCAACGCCTGTGGAAGGGAATTCCACATCCTTGCCACTCTTACCGTAAAGAACCCTCTACGTAGTTTAAGGTTAAACCTCTTTTCTTCTAAATGTGTCTCGTGTCTTGTTAAACTCCCTTCCGCGAAAAAGTTTTATCTCTATTGTGGGGTCACCAGTACGGTATTTATAAATTGAAATCATATCCCCTCCCAAACGTCTCTTCTCCAGAGAGGATAAGTTCAGTGCTCGCAATCTTTCTTCATAACTAATATCCTCCAGATCCTTTATTAGCTTAGTTGCCCTTCTTTGTACTCACTCCATTTCCAATACATCCTTCCTGAGGACTGGTGCCCAGAACTGGACGGCATACTCCAGGTGCGGCAGGACCAGAGTCTTGTAGAGCGAGATAATTATCGTTTTATCTCTGGAGTTGATCCCCTTTTTAATGCATGCCAATATTCTGTTTGCTTTCTTAGCAGCAGCTTGCCATTTCATGCCATTGCTGAGCCTATCATCTACTAGGACCCCCAGGTCCTTTTCCATCCTAGATTCCCCCAGAGATTGCCCCCCCCCCAGTGTATAGATTGCATTCATATTTTTGCCACCCAAATGCATTATTTTACACTTTCTACATTAAACCTCATTTGCCATGTAGTTGCCCACCCCATTAATTTGTTCAGATCTTTTTGCAAGGTTTCCACATCCTGCAGAGAAGTTATTGCCCTGCTTAGCTTAGTATCGTCCGCAAAAACAGAGATTGAACTGTTTACCCCATCCTCCAGGTCGTTTATGAACAAAATAAATAGGATTAGTCCCAGCACAGAACCCTGGGGGACCCCACTACCCACCTATGACCATTGTCTCACAAAACGCATGATAAAATTTATCATGTATACATTTACGCCTTGGACTGTCAGTTATATCTTGATTTATGTAACTATGGAAACCCATGCATATGTGTATGTACTCATGTCTACCAGAATCATTTTTAATTGTATGTATTAAAAGTGTTTAAATGTTCAATAAAAATTGTGTATATTTTATACCCTGCGGTTTGTGTCTCACAAAGTCCCTTGGGCATCCTTCTTCCTTGTATAGTTAGTATAGTCAGAGGAATGAAGGCCATCTTGAGCTAAAGTTCTAAACCTGTTTTGTTGATTACACAACTTCATTAGGAGTAGAAAGAAGATGATTATTAGAAATGTAATATCAAAATAAAATGCCAAGTCTAAGGGACCTGAAGAGTGTGGGTCAATGCTAGCTCCCCAAAGAAAAGACAGAGAATGTCCCTAAAGATATGGAGGGCCTGTCAGAGACCAAGGTAGAAACAGATGGTCAATATTTTATGCAGAGATGGTAAAACTGTCCCCAAGAATGGAAAGATATATTTCTACCAATATGTGGCTAACTTACCCCTGATGGGGTGGGAGCGATGAACATTTAGTCTAATGGGATAGCCCCACAAATGTGTGCTAGATTAAGCATACCCTGAAATCCTCCTCATAAAACCGATGGCCAATATACTCCAAAATTTCTACTCCTATGTAGCTGCCTGTTATGGTCTTTGCAATGGCCCATCAAATCACCTCCATACCATCTCTCTTCTGCATTAAAGATCCTTACCTGATGTCTGCACCGTACACTGAGCGCTGACTGTATGTATACATTTTTGCAGGGGAGTTGCTAGGTCTGCAAAAGATCTGGGGCTAGAGCCCATAGCAGCGGTCACCAACCTTTTTGCATGCCCGCGGGGGGGGGGGACCAGTGGTAAGCAATTTTTCATGGGCGATGGCTGGTGTTGGCGCTTCAATCATCATGGCATAATGGTTGATATGGTGTCAGGGTGATTGAAGTGCATTATTTCTATTGTTACATTCTAATATATAATGAAGTGGTTCAACTCACCATACTGCAGAATCAGTGGGAGCCCTGGGCGTGTCACTTGCCACATCTCCTGCCACCAGATGCAGCGTCTTACTTACCACCGTCACCTGCCACTAGATGTGGATTGTCACTTGCCATGTCGCCTGTAACCAGAGATGGGTTGCCACTTGCCAACTGATGTGGATTGTCACTTGCCATGCCAGCCAGTGCCACCAAATGTGCATTGACGCTGCACTGGTGGCAGGCTGACAGCACTGGTCCATTTAGTGAGAGCAGCAGAGCGGTGATGTGGGGTGGGCAGTGAGAGATGATGTAATCTCGCTGCTCCCCGCCGCACCTCCGACATTGAAGCAAGGGGGTCTGGCTGCAAAGTGGAGCTCCACGATGACCGTGCTGTGAGGGTGGAGGAGCGCCGATTTTTGGCGGACAGTGAGAGATTATGCCATCTCTCTGCTGCTCACCGCACCTCGCTCCCAAATTGAAGAGGCCCGGCTGTGAAGAGCTTGCTTCTTTCCTCTCCTCCGCCTCTCTCATGCAGCCAGCCAGCCTGCCGTAGCAGCCACAACCCGCTGGTTAGGCAGGGACCCTGCGGCAAGAGACTTGGGGCTATGGGCCCCAGATTCGGGGCTATAGCCCCAATAGCCACCCCCTAGCAACGCCCCTGCATTTTTGCATCCCCAGCAGTCCTCTTGATGTGAGATAGGAAATATTAGATCTAACCAAGCTGGACCAATGCAAGTTTAAAAAAACTCCTAGAGCTCAGTTTTAACGTCTAAATGCTACATTTTCAACTACATGTCTGTCTAATTCTAAACTTCATATCTATCTAAAAATACCTTGTCCATAAGGGACACTGCTTTAGTGATTTCACTGCAGGATCAACAGTAATAAAACTATGTTACAGGGGGACTCAAATTGTGTTAGTGACAGATTGCTTCACGTATTTCATTTTTCATTTTGCACATAGTTCCACTCTATTAACAGACTATCAAAATGTGCCTGTCTAATAAAAGGGATGAATACTGAATTCCTCAAACATTTCCTAGTAATATGAATGTACAAAGTATTGTACAGAGTTCACCAGACTAAAGAATGGAATATATAGCACAATGTACATAGACCAGTGGTTTGTGGTATGTGGTTACAAGGTCATTGAGGAAGTGCTCTGGTGCAGTGATGGCCAGTTAAAGTGGAACTAAAGTTCTGTTGCCATAAACTGTGGGCAGGCAGGCTCTTTAATGCAGAAGAGACATGCAATGTCATTTCTCCAATAACATACACCTACTGGCCTGCTCGCAGGAGTGACATCATCCTGCATCACCCACTGAACACAGCAAAGGCCAGCATACAGAAGATGCTGGTACCGGAGAGGAACAGGAACTATTAAAGAAAAGGTAAGTTTAGATCTGCTTTAAGTGTCTGGATGTGATGGCGGTAAGTGGAGAAATGTGTGTGTGCAGTGGTGGTCAATGGAGAAATGTCTGTATGTAGTGCCAGTTAGTGGAGGAATGTGTGGATGCAGTGGTGGTCAATGGAGACATGTGTGGATGTAGTGCCAGTTAGTGGAGGAATGTGTGGATGCAGTGGTGGTCAATGGAGAAATGTGTGGGTGCAGTGCCAGTTAGTGGAGGAATGTGTGGGTGCTGTACCAGTTAGTGGAGGATTGTGTGGGTGCAGTGGTGGTCAGTGGAAAAATATGCTTGTGCAGTTGTGGTCAGTGGAGAAATGTGTAGATGCATTGGGGGTCAGTGGAGGAATGTGTGGGTGCAGGGTGGTCTTTGTAAAAATGTGTGGGTGCAGTAGTGATCAGTGGAAAAATCAGTGGGTGCAGTGGTGGTCAGTGGAGAAATGTGTAGGTGCAGTAGTGATCAGTGGAAAAATCTGTGGGTGCAGTGGTGGTCAGTGGAGAAATGTGTAGAAGCAGTGGTGGTCAGTGGAGGAATGTGTTGGTGCAGTGGTGGTTATTGAAGAAATGTGTAGGTGCAGTGGGGGTCAGTGGAGAAATGTATGGGTGTGGTGGTGGTCAGTGGAGAAATGTGTGTGTGCAGTGGTGGTCAGTGGAGAAATGTGTAGATGCAGTGGGGATCATTGGAGAAATGTGTGGGTGCAGTGGTGGTCATTGGAGAAATGTGTGGGTGCAGTGGTGGTCAGTGGAGAAATGTGTAGATGCAGTGGGAGTCAGTGGAGGAATGTGTTGGTGCAGTGGCGGTCATCGGAGAAATGTGTAGATGCAGTGGGGGTCAGTGGAGGAATGTGTGGGTGCAGGGTGATCTTTGTAGAAATGTGTGGGTGCAGTGGAGGTCATTGGAGAAATCTGTGGGTGCGGTGGTGGTCATTGGAGAAATGTGTGGGTGCAGTGGCGGTCAGTAGAGAAATGCGTGGGTGCAGTGGCAGTCAGTGGAGAAATGTGTGGGTGCGGTTGTGGTCAGTGGAAAAATATGCTTGTGCAGTGGTGGTCAGTGGAGAAATGTGTAGATGCATTGGGGGTCAGTGAAGGAATGTGTTGGTGCAGTGGCAGTCAGTGGAGAAATGTGTGGGTGCAGTGGTGGTCATTAATGTGTAGGTGCAGTGGTGGTCAGTGGAGAAATGTGTGGGTGCAGTGGTGGTCATTGGAGAAATGTGCATGTGCAGTGGTGGTCATTAGAGAAATGTGTGGGTGCAGTGGTGGTCATTAAAGAAATGTGTGGGTGCAATGGCAGTCAGTGAAGAAATGTGTAGGTGCAGTGGTGGTCAGTGGAAAAATATGCGTGTGCAGTGGTGGTCAGTGGAGAAAGGTGTGGATGCAGTGGGGGTCAGTGGAGAAATGTGTGGGTGCAGTGTTAGTCATTGGAGAAATGTGTGGGTGCAGTGGAGGTCAGTGGAGAAATGTGTAGATGCAGTGGGAGTCAGTGGAGGACTGTGTTGGTGCAGTGGCGGTCAGTGGAGAAATGTGTGCGTGCAGTGGTGGCCATTGAAGAAATGTGTGGGTGTAGTGGTGGACATTGAAGAAATGTGGGGGTGTAGTGGTGGTCATTGGAGAAATGTATGGGTGCAGTGGTGGTAAGTGGAGAAATGTGTGGGTGCGGTGGTGGTCAGTGGAAAAATATGCATGTGCAGTGGTGGTCATTGGAGAAATGTGCGGGTGCAGTGGTGGTCAGTGGAGAAATGTGTAGGTGTGGTTGTGGTCAGTGGAGAAATGTGTAGATGCAGTGGGGTCAGTGGAGGAATGTGTGGGTGCAGGGTGGTCATTGAAGAAATATGTGGGTGTAGTGGTGGTCATTGGAGAAATGTATGGGTGTAGTGGTGGTAAGTGGAGAAATGTGTGGTGCGGTGGTGGTCAGTGGAAAAATATGCATGTGCAGTGGTGGTCAGTGGAGAAATGTGTAGATGCAGTGGGGGGTCAGCGGAGGAATGTGTTGGTGCAGTGGCAGTCAGTGGAGAAATGTGTGGATGCAGTGGTGGTCATTGAAGAAATGTGTAGGTGCAGTGGTGGTCATTGGAGAAATGTGTGGGAGCAGTGGCAGTCAGTAGAGAAATGTGTGGGTGCAGTGGTGGTCATTGGAGAAATGCGTGGGAGCAGTGGCAGTCAGTAGAGAAATGTGTAGGTGCAGTGGTGGTCAATGGAGAAATGTGTGGGTGCAGTGTGGGTCAGTGGAGAAACGTTGGGTGGAGTGGTGGTCAGTGGAGAAATGTGTGGGTGCAGTGGTGATCAGTGGAGAAATGTCCATGTGCAGTGGTGGTCATTAGAGAAATGTGTGGGTGCAGTAGTGGTCATTGGAGAAATGTGCGGGTGCAGTGGTGGTCAGTGGAGAAATGTGTAGGTGCGGTTGTGGTCAATGGAGAAATGTGTAGATGCAGTGGGGTCAGTGGAGGAATGTGTGGGTGCAGGGTGGTCATTGAAGAAATATGTGGGTGCAGTGGTGGTCATTGGAGAAATGGGTGGGTGCAGTGGCAGTCAGTGGAGAAATGCGTGGGTGCAGTGGCAGTCAGTGGAGAAATGTGTGGGTGCAGTGGTGGTCAATGGAGAAGTATGTGTGTGCAGTGGAGAACAGAACCCTGCCCCCAGTCCATAGTACCCTGCACCCCTCTACAGAATCCTGCCCCCAACCCATAGTACCCTGCACCCCTCTACAGAACCGACCCCCAACCCATAGTACCCTGCACCCCTCTACAGGACCCTGCCCCCAACCCATAGTATCCTGCACCCCTCCACAGAACCCTGCCCCCAACCCATAGTACCCTGCACTCCTCCACAGAACCCTGCCCCCTACCCATAGTACCCTGCACCCCTCTACAGAACCCTGCAGACCTCACTATACACCCTGCCCCCAACCCATAGTACACTGCACCCCTCCACGGAACCCTGCCCCCAACCCATTTGATACTCTGCACCCCTCTACAGAACCATGCAGCCCTCACTATACACCCTGCACCCAACCCATAGTACCCTGCACCCCTCTACAGAACCCTGCACCCTTCACTATACACCCTCACTATTGGCTGGCAAGTAACACTGCATCTGGTGGCAGGCTGTGGGTGGCAAGTGGCACACAGCATCTGGTGGAAGGGTATGGGTGGCAAGTGGCACACTGCATCTGGTGGCAGGCTATAGGTTGCAAGTGGCACACTGCAAAGACTAATTATGTGGGGGTCTTGTGAGCCAAAGATGGACTGATGCCTCTGTGAGGTGAAACAAATATAGATAAGCTGCAAACATTAACCACGTTTCATTGCGTGCATAAACCAAAAAATATAAATAAACGTGCCTGCGCTGAAAAAACATATATATCCCAATAATTGGGAGGTGCATATATAGTGTAAAACTATACTACAAAATTTCAATATAAAAAAAAAAAAATGCTAGTAATATATAAATTATAGAATGAATACAATCCTTATATAAAAGTATCCCATAAAGTGCAACATGCAAGAAAACAATATATATATGTGGTTATAAATATAAGATCAAAGTGCAAAATCAAGTGTCCACATTTAAAAAGTTCAATTCATTGATATCAACACATAAAGTGCAAGTAAGTAGTGTCCACAAAAAACAGTGTTCCCCATGCTCCTCCTTAATGGTGTTCACAATCCAGCATGCTTCAGTGCTCTCCTGTGATCCCCCACTTGTGCTTGCGCTCACCTTTGAGCATGTGACACGGTAATTAAACGGTGTCTAAACACGCATTGGAGCCACCCCTTGGGCTCATACAGGGTATGCTGGTATAAACTCCACCACTCTCAGATGTCATCAGATAGTCTCACATACAAGAAAGAAAAAGCTCCATAGTGTGATACAGTAGGGATTTATTTAAAATATATTAAAACTTCCCTTCAGAAGGGTACTCACAATATGTAGGTGCGTGAGTGCACCAATCTTTCCAGAGAGTGTATAAAACAAGCGTTTGTATGGCGTGCGGTGTGTCGTTCCTCATCTACCTCTGTTGCTGACAGCTCCGTCCTACCCCTCCCTGCACCCCTCTACAGAACCCTGCACCCTTCACTATACACCCTCACTATTGGCTGGCAAGTAACACTGCATCTGGTGGCAGGCTGTGGGTGGCAAGTGGCACACTGCATCTGGTGGCAGGCTATAGGTCGCAAGTGGCACACTGCATGTGGTGGCAGGCTATAGGTATAGGTGGCATGCTTGGAAATGTGGTCACCCTAGTGCGCAGAGCGGCCGCCCTGCCACAGTATATGTAAATGCACCTCACCTTTTCTATCTCCTACGCCCCTAAACACTTACACGGTGGGCGGTTGCTAAATGGTAAAACCTGACTGCGTTCCTGATGATGTATTCTACTTCATCCATAATGCTATTTATTGTGTTTGCTTGACTAGTTTTGTTTTGTTTACTCAGGAATTTATCTGGCCACTATCACTTTTCCTCGATTGGCCGGATGTGGTGTGCTGACCTGATTTCCCTTGGCCAGCGTGTGACCCCCCCCCCCCCCCCCCGGATGCCCCGGATCACGCCTTCTCCCCCTATTGCAATCCAGCCGTGTCTCTGACAGTGCGCATGTACAGGATCCATTGCAGGGGAACTGACCTGGTGATGTCACATCCCTGGGGGGAGGAGGGGGGGTATTGATTGTGTGACGGATGGGACTCCCCTCTGCTGTGGTTGGTGTCAGGGGGATGCCGGACCTTCACTCAGGTGGGTACATTTGTGGCCATTAGGTGCTCTCTGGTATCTGACTATGTATGTGCCCTCCATTGTTTCTACTCCTTCTGTCACCTTTGTGGGAGGGAGTGACTTCCAAACCGCCAATCACTTCTGTCAGCCTGCTGTAACCAATGGCTGCTGTTTATTTCCCTTTGTTCATACCTTCTTCCCTGCTGGGACCTGTAGTCCCTTGATGTAAATGAGACTATCCCTATGTAGTGGGTTTTGGTATATACCTGTATATGCTTGATGGTGACATCGCCATTACTATGTTTATGGTTGGTTATATTTTTAGGACAATCATTCCATCTTTAGGGCCTCATCATAGCCAGGCACTTTCTACACTTTAGGAAAAACCACTTTTCTGAGGTGGTCACCGGTTTTTACCCCCCCCCCGCACTTCATATTAGAAACCTAGAAAAGTAACGGCAGAAAAAGGCCGAGTACTACATTGAGTCTGCTAATTTTTATTTTTTTTGTTTTGTTGTTTTTTTTTGTTTTTTTTCGGGGGTTTTCATTACCAATTCAGCCCAGGAAGGTTTACCCCCCTTCCTGACCAGGCGATTTTTTGCGATACGGCACTGCGTCGCTTTACCTACGCTTTACACATACAGATCCTCATTCTGGCTCTGTCAGGAGTGATCGCGGGTGCCCAGGGAATGTGCATCGTGCGCCCCCTATACCCCTTAAAGCAGCCGCCGTACAGCTACAGTGCAGGGGAGCCATTCTGCTGCCGTCAAACGACGGCGGGCGGTCGGCAAGCGCTTAACCTTGTTGTCTGACTAGAGATCTATGTTCTTCCCAAGCATGTTTGAAGCCATTTACTGCTGATTGTCTCACTACCTCTACTCTAAAATATGTTTCCATTTCATACGTAATGCTTTTGAAAAATGCTGCACAAATATCGCATGACATAAAAAAATTGCACCGCCCACCATTGTATTCTCTAGGGCCTCTGCAAAAAAAAAAACAATAATATTTGGGATTCTAAGTAATTTTCTATCAAAGAAGTATACATTTTTACTAGGGATGAGCTTCGAGTCGAACCCATGTTCGACTTGAACATCGCCTGTTCGACCGTTCGCCGAATTGCGAACTATATGGGCCGTTCGCGCCAAATTTGAGTGGCGCGTCACGGCCCATAATTCACTGCGGCATCGCAGTGCATTGCTGGGGCTGATGATTGGCCAAGCATGCACTATGACCCACATGCTTGGCCAATCACAGCACCGTGTGTACAGAGAGCCCTAATTGGCCAAAGCCAGGGTGGCTTTGGCCAATTATGGCTCAGGGGGTTTAGCACACACCCTACACTAATATAAGGCTGCCTGCGTGGCGGCCTTGTGTAGTGTGTTATGATGGCGGAGAGAGATAGATAGACAGAGAGACAGTGTCATTTGATTTAAGTTAGATAGAGTAGGCAGGCGAGTCAGTTTGCTGCACTTACAGTGTATTGTGTATATATATATATGCATCCCAGGTGTTGTATATATATATATATATATATATATATATATATATATATATATTGTAATAGTCCCTTTCACTGGGAAAAGGGATGGGATCTCTAACCCTGTGTCCATGTCTTATGGAGAGCCAGCAGGTTGTGTGCCCAGGTGCACACAGCCCATATAACGAGGGGCTAGTGAGAGCAGAGGGTGGAGGAAGGTGGAGTGTGTGTAGCTTGTTGCTACTGCTGTGTGAAGACAGACCTGTGTCTGGAGAGTGGTCTGCCCTGTGGGAGTCTGCAGCCTATGTAAAGGGGATTCTTTGCCCAGGGACTGGGAAAGGCTGGCCAGCCTTGAGAGTCGGGGAGACTGAGGAAGCCAGTGAGTCCAGGGGGCTGTAAAGAACTGGCAAATCTGTTGAGAGCAAGCAGAGGAACTGCTGACAAGAGAGCCAGGTGGCTTGGTATGTTTTCCTTATTTTTGGAGTGCTTAATGAAGTTAAACCCCTGCGTGGGAATCCTGAATGGACCTTTTTGCTTTTGTTTTTCGGTTTAATAAACGTGGGCTACCAGGCCCTTAACTATAATGCCTGTCTGATGTGGACTCACTGCACTAAAAACGCATTTATCGCTTGAGCTAAATACCCCAAACATTACAAGTGGTGTTCGAATGCGGGCAACAGACGGTGAAGTCCAGGTCTCTGCGCCAGTAGTGAGTCATTTCAGGAATTGCTGCTAGCGGTGTGTGGCAGCCAGGCAAACTGCATTGCGCAGAAGTTAAATTGATGAACTGTGTTGCATACAGGCGTTTTACCTGTGGAAGTGAGCTCAGCGTGGCCTGAGAAGATGTCTCCACCTAGGAGGGCCAGTCCAGAAGGCCAAGTGATGTGCGATACAGTGAATGAATGGTTCAAGCGGAATCGCAAAGAGTGGGCCGCAGTGCAAGGGGCTGAGATTGTGGCCTCTGACTATGTGCAACCCATGCTACCTACAGAGGAGGTTGGGGACTTCCTGAAAAAATTTGAAAAAGTTGCTGTAAGGAGAAAATGGCCTAGGGATCGGTGGCCAAAATTGTTGCAACCCTTGTTACGGATAGAGTACCGGTCGGTTTACCATTTGATGGATTGGGACCAGGATGACTACTGCAAGTTTAAAGAGGAAATTCTTCTTAGAGGAGTGTTCCAGCGTATCATGGGCCGCCAGCAATGCTCCAGGATGGGAGAGGTGTCACCGGAAGACCAAGATTTTGGAAATGCAGAGAAACGCAAAGTTTTGTGTCATGGCCGCTTAGGGAAAGTGGTGAGCTCAGAAAGGAGGGTGCAACAGTCTACATCCTGCATGAGGTATAGCCAACCGGTTTTGGAGTGCAAGTCTGCTGTTACCCCTAGCAACAGGGATCTTGTGTTGCCTACAGGGGGCATCAGTGGGTCTAGAAAGGCTGCAGTATTGCTCCGTGACCACATGGGGGCGTCAGCCTGTGGAGACACCACAGATGAAAGACATCGCACTCAAGTGAAGGCTATGACACCAGCTGCAGGAACTGGTAAGACTGTTTCAGTTTATGATGCTGAACCCAGTGAAGTGGGAGTATGTCCAGTGGGGAGATCCGCAGTACAAATGGACATGGACTTGCTGCAGTGTGCTACCCAGAGCAGTGGGGAGGCGCAGCGTAAAGCCCAACTAGCTGCAGGGCTAGAGACTGGAAAGGACATGGGGACTCTGCATGTGCCTGCTATAATCCAGCAGATGGCTGAGAAAATTGAGCTAGGGGTGACCAAAACAGTGCTGGTGCCATGTTCCCTAGTTACAGGTGCTGCAGGGTTGCCCAGGGAAACTTCCAAGGAGCTCGCAGTGACTGAGCAGAGAGTTTCCCAGGTCAGCTATGGAGCTGCCCAAATAGGTAAGAGTACCCCTTTACCGAGAGCGGGCGCTGTGAAGAGTCGCTCAGAGGTTATGGTGGCTCATAGACAACCCCCAAAAATGGCAGTTGTATCTACATGCAATGAAAATGCTAATGATTGTGCTGACAAAAGTGTTACTATGGGTAAAAGTGATGTGGATTGTAATGACATTGAAACATGTATTTCTTGTAATGTCATATCTGAGAGTGAGGTTGGTAATGTGTTCACTACCAATGATGAGAGTAGATCTCACGTGACAGGCAGAGGCATAGGATTGTCCATGGAGGTCTCAGGGGGTCTCCATGTGATGAAGCCAGAGTCTGTCCAGGATGGTTCTGGTCCTACTCTGGTGGAACAAGGTTGGACTGAGTCACACAGTGAGTGTGTGTGGGCACAGCCCCACAACCCTAAGTGTAGCCCAGTTGGCAAGGGGTTAATTCAGCCTGTAAAAGCTGAGAGTTCAAAGCTAGATGTGTTTGTAGCGCCACCAAAGCAAGGTGGTCAAAATAAGGTATTGCACATTGCCTTGGTTGAGGATGCAATCTCTCACGTTGATGTGAGTAAAAAAATATTGTCACGATGTGAGGTAGGTAGAAGTGACAAGTGTGCTGTTTTGGCTAGTGAATCCCAGGTTCCTGTGGGGCCTTCTAGAGCAGCTGATGCAGCGCTGTGGAGCACTGGTGATGGAACCACAAGGGACTTGGATGATTGGTGCAAGAAAACACTTGCAGCACTAGACCAAGTGACAAAGACTTACGAAACAACGATGTGTAACAAAGGTGTGGACAGAACACCTGCTATGCCCAATGGAGGGATCACAGAATGGCCGGTGCTCAAGAGTACGCTAGCCTCTGTAAAGACTGATGCCCTCCAGTCTGAAGGAACGGTTCTGGGCGCAGACATGGCAGATGGGTTGTCCACAGCCCAGCAACTACGTAATAGCAAGTGTCAAGGTGACAATGTGACTATTGTTGACCTGCAGAGGCTCATTGTTGAGTTGGAGGGGAAGAGGAGACATATGGCTGACAGTGCTCCAGGGGAGCAACAGGCAGTGATGGTGGGTACCTCCAAGGAGGTGGAGGTCTCTTCCAAGGTCTCATCCTCTCAGACTACAGTGGATGAGCCCCTCCACGTCGTTAGTAAGGGAAAAGTCCCTAGAGTTCTGTGTTTAGATGTGGCATGTCTAGAAATAACTGAGATGTTGTTGGAATTGGTGAAAATCTTTCCGCTGTATACCTGCATGTATCCACCGCAGATGGGCGACCTGGTACTGCGTAGTACCAATCAGTGGAGACACATGGTACAGGCGATGTTAAGCAATGTTGATAAAAATTGGTTACTGCAATGTTGGTTACTTTTGCAGAAAGTGGTCTCGCAGTTCTCTGCGAGAGTGCTTCCAGCGACAGTTATGTGCGGAAGGCGTTCAGGGGAACTGCTAAAGGAATCAGAAATGATAGACATAGTAGAAGTCTCTCCGTATGCTGGTGTGATGAGGTGCATTCCTGCTGATGCGATCCGAGGTGCAGCTAAGCAGTGGTTGGTACATGGCGCGTGTGCTGTCTCACCCGCTAGACCTCGTGAAAGGGAAGGGCCCGGAAAAGACGCAGCAGTAGTGGGAATTCAATCCATCACTCGCAGGGAGGTGCAGTTTGAGGTACCCGGAGACACTTTGACAGGAAATGGCAGTGTTGGTATCTGTAATGAAAAAGTGTATGAGAAGCACTGTAGAGCACTGTCGGACAACTCGGAGGTATTGGTTGAGGTACCAATGGACACAGAAATGGTTAAAGAGATTGGTGTGGAAAAATGTGGCGCAAAATGTGCGTTGGTAGGACAGTCGCTATTGGAGTGTTGGACAACAGGGAGCGATGTGAAACTGCGGGAATGTCCCATAGGGAGTAACTGCTTGCCTGTAGATGGTCCCTCCCTAGACCCTGTCCTAGCAAACCAGGTGACAAGAGGTCTTGATGATGATAATATTGAATTAAATAACCCCTTGTGGAACATTGCTATCGAGGTTAAACAGAAGTATGTGGTGTTGATCTCAGATGATTTGGTTGCCAAGGGTAACCACACAGGGGTTAGTGAACCTGATAAACAGATGTTGTTGGTTAGTGTTGCGTCAGGTAGTGAGAGGGGTCAGTCCCTGACAGATTTCATGGAAATGGGTCCCCAACAGTCCCAGGAGAGTAGGTCTGTGGGAGGGAAAAGGAGGATCCCGTGGCCAGAAGGTGGAAGGGATAGAGAGATTAGTGGGAGCCCATGGTTCAAGGTGAAGTGCTGGTGGAAACATACCCGGAAAAAGAAATGGGCCTACGCAGCGAATGGCTGGCACAGAGGTGTCCCATTCTTAGTGACTGGTTTATGTGTTCCTCCCTCCGGTGCGAAACAAGGGGGGAGTATAGGGAAATGTAGGACCCTGTTAAGATCCAGGGTGGGACGTACCTGGAAGCGCACCCGAAAAAAAGGTTGGGCCTACGTGGCTGACAGCCAGCACAGAGGTGTCCCAACCATGACGGGTGCTGGTGTTCCTCCCTCCGGATCGAAACAAAGGGGGGGGATATGTAATAGTCCCTTTCACTGGGAAAAGGGATGGGATCTCTAACCCTGTGTCCATGTCTTATGGAGAGCCAGCAGGTTGTGTGCCCAGGTGCACACAGCCCATATAACGAGGGGCTAGTGAGAGCAGAGGGTGGAGGAAGGTGGAGTGTGTGTAGCTTGTTGCTACTGCTGTGTGAAGACAGACCTGTGTCTGGAGAGTGGTCTGCCCTGTGGGAGTCTGCAGCCTATGTAAAGGGGATTCTTTGCCCAGGGACTGGGAAAGGCTGGCCAGCCTTGAGAGTCGGGGAGACTGAGGAAGCCAGTGAGTCCAGGGGGCTGTAAAGAACTGGCAAATCTGTTGAGAGCAAGCAGAGGAACTGCTGACAAGAGAGCCAGGTGGCTTGGTATGTTTTCCTTATTTTTGGAGTGCTTAATGAAGTTAAACCCCTGCGTGGGAATCCTGAATGGACCTTTTTGCTTTTGTTTTTCGGTTTAATAAACGTGGGCTACCAGGCCCTTAACTATAATGCCTGTCTGATGTGGACTCACTGCACTAAAAACGCATTTATCGCTTGAGCTAAATACCCCAAACATTACAATATATATACACTATATTCAGTTTAGCTAGATCCGTTCCTGTTATTCTCTTCCTAATATACTGACAGGCAGGCAGGTGTTTTTACAGTATTTACAGTTAGTGTACTGTGTACCCTGCACAGTTGCACCTACAGTATAGCTACCTGAAGACAAGTGCTTGTGTTCTTCTTCTGATCCTATTAATAGCACAGGCAGGCTCTTGAATTATTTACAGTTATTGTACTGTGTACCCTGCACAGTTGCACCTATAGCTACCTGAAGACAAGTGCTTGTGTGCTTCTTCTGATCCTATTACTAGCACAGGCAGGCTATTAACCACTTCAGCCCCGGAAGGATTTACCCCCTTCCTGACCAGAGCACTTTTTACAATTTAGCACTGCGTAGCTTTAACTGCTAATTGCGCGGTCATGCAATGCTGTACCCAAACAAAATTTGCGTCCTTTTCTGCCCACAAATAGAGCTTTCTTTTGATGGTATTTGATCACCTCTGCGGTTTTTATTTTTTGCGCTATAAACGGAAAAAGACCAAAAATTTTGAAAAAAAAATGATATTTTCTACTTTTTGTTATAAAAAAATCAAATAAACTCAATTTTAGTCATACATTTAGGCCAAAATGTATTCGGCCACATGTTTTTGGTAAAAAAAATGTCAATAAGCGTATATTTATTGGTTTGCGCAAAAGTTATAGCATCTACAAACTAGGGTACATTTTCTGGAATTTACACAGCTTTTAGTTTATGACTGCCTATGTCATTTCTTGAGGTGCTAAAATGGCAGGGCAGTACACACCCCCACTAAAATGACCCCATTTTGGAAAGTAGACACCCCAAGGAAATTGCTGAGAGGCATGTTGAGCCCATTGAATATTTATTTTTTTTGTCCCAAGTGATTGAATAATGACAAAAAAAAAATTTACAAAAAGTTGTCACTAAATGATATATTGCTCACACAGGCCGTGGGTATACGTGGAATTGCACCCCAAAATACATTCAGCTGCTTCTCCTGAGTACGGGGATACCACATGTGTGGGACCTTTTGGGAGCCTAGCCGCGTACGGGGCCCCAAAAACCAATCACTGCCTTCAGGATTTCTAAGGGCGTAAATTTTTGATTTCACTCCTCACTACCTATCACAGTTTTGAAGGCCATAAAATGCCCAGATGGCACAAACCCCCCAAATGACCCCATTTTGGAAAGTAGACACCCCAAGCTATTTGCTGAGAGGCATGTTGAGTCCATGGAATATTTTATTTTTTTGACACAAGTTGCGGGAAAGTGACAATTTTTTTTTTTTTTTGCACAAAGTTGTCACTAAATGATATATTGCTCACACAGGCCATGGGCATATGTGGAATTGCACCCCAAAATACATTTAGCTGCTTCTCCTGAGTATGGGGATACCACATGTGTGGGACTTTTTGGGAGCCTAGCCGCGTATGGGGCCCCTAAAACCAAGCACCGCCTTCAGGATTTCTAAGGGCGTAAATTTTTGATTTCACTCCTCACTACCTATCATAGTTTTGAAGGCCATAAATGCCAAGATGGCACAAACCCCCCCAAATGACCCCATTTTGGAAAGTAGACACCCCAAGCTATTTGCTGAGAGGCATGTTGAGTCCATGGAATATTTTATATTTTGACACAAGTTGCGGGAAAGTGACAAATTTTTTTTTTGCACACAGTTGTCACTAAATTATATATTGCCCAAACATGCCATGGGCATATGTGGAATTACACCCCAAAATACATTCTGCTGCTTCTCCTGAGTACGGGGATACCATATGTTTAGGACTTTTTGGGAGCCTAGCCGCGTACGGGGCCCCGAAAACCAAGCACCGCCTTCAGGATTTCTAAGGACGTAAATTTTTTATTTCACTCCTCACTACCTATCACAGTTTTGAAGGCCATAAAATGCCAAGATGGCACAAACCCCCCCCCAAATGAACCCATTTTGGAAAGTAGACACCCCAAGCTATTTGCTGAGAGGCATGTTGAGTCCATGGAATATTTTATATTTTGCCACAAGTTGCAGGAAAATGACAAACTTTTTTTTTTTTGCACAAAGTTGTCACTAAATGATATATTGCTCACACAGGCCATGGGCATATGTGGAATTGCACCCCAAAATACATTCTGCTGATTCTCCTGAGTATGGAGATACCACATGTGTGGGACTTTTTGGGAGACTAGCCGCGTACGGGGCCCCGAAAACCAAGCACCGCCTTCAGGATTTCTAAGGGCGTAAAGTTTTGATTTCACGCCTCACTACCTATCACAGTTTTGAAGGCCATAAAATGCCCAGATGGCACAAAACCCCCCCAAATGACCCCATTTTGGAAAGTAGACACCCCAAGCTATTTTCTGAGAGGCATGTTGAGTCCATGGAATATTTTATATTTTGACACAAGTTGCGGGAAAGTGACAATTTTTTTTTTTTTTTTTGCACAAAGTTGTCACTAAATGATATATTGCTCAAACATGCCATGGGCATATGTGGAATTACACCCCAAAATACATTCTGCTGCTTCTCCTGAGTACGGGGATACCACATGTGTGGGACTTTTTGGGAGCCTAGCTTCATACGGGGCCCCGAAATCCAATCACTGCCTTCAAGATTTCTAAGGGCGTAAATTTTTGATTTCACTCCTCACTGCCTATCACAGTTTCGAAGGCCATAAAATGCCAAGATAGCACAACCCCCCCAAAATGACCCCATTTTGGAAAGTAGACACCCCAAGCTATTTGCTGAGAGGCATGGTGAGTATTTTGCAGGTCTCATTTGTTTTTGAAAATGAAGAAAGACAAGAAAAATGTATTTTTTTTTCTTTTTTCAATTTTCAAACGTTTGTGACAAAAAGTGAGGTCGGCAAAATACTCACTATACCTCTCAGCAAATAGCTTGGGGTGTCTATTTTCCAAAATGGGGTCATTTGGGGGGAGGGGGTTGTGCCATCTGGGCATTCCATGGCCTCCGAAACTGTGATAGGCAGTGAAGAGTGAAATAAAAAATGTACGCCCTTAGAAAGCCTGAAGGCGGTGCTTGGTTTTCGAGGTCCCGTACGCGGCTAGGCTCCCAAAAAGTCTCACACATGTGGTATCCCCGTACTCAGGAGAAGCAACAGAATGTATTTTGGGGTGTAATTTCACATATTCCCATGGCATGTTTGAGCAATATATCATTTAGTGACAACTTTGTGCAAAAAAAATTAAAAATTGTCTTTTTCCCGCAACTTGTGTCACAATATAAAATATTCCATGGACTCGACATGCCTCTCAGCAAATAGCTTGGGGTGTCTACTTTACAAAATAGGGTCATTTGGAGGGGGTTTGAACTGTCCTGGAATTTTATGCACAACATTTAGAAGCTTATGTCACACATCACCCACTCTTCTAACCACTTGAAGACAAAGCCCTTTCTGACACTTTTTGTTTAAAAAAAAATTTTTTGCAAGAAAATTACTTTGAACCCCCAAACATTATATATTTTTTTTAAAGCAAATGCGCTACAGATTAAAATGGTGGGTGTTTCATTTTTTTTTTTCACACAGTATTTGCGCAGCGATTTTTCAAATGCATTTTTTGGGGAAAAAACACACTTTTTAAAATTTTAATGCACTAAAACACACTATATTGCCCAAATGTTTGATGAAATAAAAAAGATGATCTTAGGCCGAGTACATGGATACCAAACATGACATGCTTTAAAATTGCGCACAAACGTGCAGTGGCGACAAACTAAATACATTTTTAAAAGCCTTTAAAAGCCTTTACAGGTTACCACTTTAGATTTACAGAGGAGGTCTACTGCTAAAATTACTGCCCTCGATCTGACCTTCGTGGTGATACCTCACATGCATGGTGCAATTGCTGTTTACATTTGACGCCAGACCGACGCTTGCGTTCGCCTTTGCGCAAGAGCAGGGGGGGACAGGGTGCTTTTTTTTTTTTTCTTTATTATTTTTTTGCTTTTTTATCTTATTTTTAAACTGTTCCTTTCATTTTTATTTTTTTTAATCATTTTTATTGTTATCTCAGGGAATGTAAATATCCCCTATGATAGCAATAGGTAGTGACAGGTACTCTTTTTTGAAAAAATTGGGGTCTATTAGACCCTAGATCTCTCCTCTGCCCTCAAAGCATCTGACCACACCAAGATCAGTGTGATAAAATGCTTTCCCAATTTCCCAATGGTGCTGTTTACATCCGGCGAAATCTAAGTCATGAAATGCTCGTAGCTTCTGGTTTCTTAGGCCATAGAGATGTTTGGAGCCATTCTGGTCTATGATCAGCTCTATGGTCAGCTGGCTGAATCACCGGCTGCATTTTCAGGTTCCCTGTTGGGACAGGAGAGCCAGAGAAAAACATGGAAGACGGTGGGGGGGGGGCATTCCCTCCCACTGCTTGTAAAAGCAGTCTAGAGGCTAATTAGCCACTAGGATTGCTTTTACATGAAAGCCGACCGCTGGCTGAAAAGAATGATACCAAAATGATACCTAAACCTGCAGGCATCATTCTGGTATAACCACTCAAAGTCCAGCAACATACCAGTACTGCTGGTCCTTGTTGGGCATATATTGTAAACTTTTTTTTCATGCAGCCTGTGGGCTGAACGAAAAAAAGATATTGATCAGTGGGTATGTCCACCATTAGAATACCTCCCTTCATCCACCCACTTCTAATGATGGGCACACATGCACCGTTTATATGTGCCGAAGCATGGGGGCATCCTCCCGCAAAAGGCAGGAGCAAATCGCTCCTCCCCCCACTGATGCCCCCACGCTTCGGCATATATGCTGAAGTATGTAACTGTGGTGGTGAAATCACCTCCGACAGCGCTGGAGTCACGGCTTTATGTATCGTGGGAGCAAACGATGTTGCTGTCAAGATAAATAAATCCGCGCTGCAACTGAATGGCGTACCTGCTAAGCAAATGATGGTTAACAAAAAACAAAGTAACATTACAGTATAACAGTAATACTTACCATACCTGCAAAGCAAATGCAAAAAAAAACATAGTAAAAAATAAAACATTTAACTCAACCTGTGCCTACCTAAAATATATATATATGCCGAAGCATGGGGGCATCCTTCCACAAAAGGCAGGAGCAAATCGCTCCTCCAGCCACTGCTGCCCCCACGCTTCGGCATATATGCTGAAGTATGTAACTGTGGTGGTGAAATCACCTCCGACAGCGCTGGAGTCGCGGCTTTATGTATCGTGGGAGCAAGCGCTGTTGCTGTCAAGATAAATAAATCCGCGCTGCAGCTGAATGGCGTACCTGAAAACAAAAAAATGGTTAAAACACAGTAAACTATAAAAAAATTACATACCTGAAAAGCAAACATGATAAAACATAACAACAATAAAACATTGCAGAATAGAATACAGTAAAAAAGAGCAGAACAATAGAGAGAAAATAGAGAGAGAGAGAACAATAAAACGACAACTATTTTTGTTTTTTTTATTTTATATTTTTTTGTGTATTTTTTTTTTTTTTTACATTTTTTTTATAACTGTAACTTTTAAAACTGTAACGGTTCCAGGTTTGGGTCTCTCAAAATGCGATGGCATCTTGGGAGACCCTGTGAAAGTGTGTCCTAGTCTGTGCAATGCTGTACCCTACGCTAAAACTCAACTAGTGTATGGTAGCGCTCAAAACATTCACCAGGATTGCCAGGACAGGAGGGACAATAATACCGGGTGTCACGCCTATATCCGCGCTTTCTGCAGACACAACATTTTCTTTGGGGGGCTCGTTGGGTAGGGGTACTCGGGAGGACATAAGGAAAATGCCTCCCATGCAGCCGGCTTACTGCATCTGGTTGGGGAAGGTGAGGTGGAGCACCGTCTGGATACAGAAGGGCTCTGACGATCTCTTCCTGGAATTTAAGGAAGGATCCAGTCTGCCCTGAAGCTCTGTATAGCACATGAGCGTTCAGCAAAGCCAATTGAAATAAGTATACAGACACTTTTTTGTACCAGCGTCTGGCCTTACGGGCAACTAGGTATGGCGCCAACAACTGGTCGTTGAGGTCCACCCCTCCCATATTTTGGTTATATTCGTGGACACAGAGGGGTTTCTCCACAACACCAGTCGCCGTAGTAATTGGACCGTCGTGTCTGCATGAAGGGAGGTAAGAACAAAAACATTCTTATTGTCCCTCCACTTCATAGCGAGCAAATGATTACACTGCAAGCAGGCTCTCTCCCCCAGCCTAAGACGGGAATCTACAAGCCGCTGGGGAAAGCCCCGGCGATTAGGTCGCACGGTGCCACATGCTCCAATTTGATGATCAAAAAGGTGACTAAAAAGTGGCACGCTCGTGTAATAATTGTCCACATATAAATGGTACCCCTTTCCGAATAAGGGTGACACCAACTTCTGCCGACGTACATCGTCGTGCGGCGGTCGGCAACTGGTTAAAGTATTTACAGTTAGTGTAGTGTGTACCCTGTACAGTTGCACCTACAGTATAGCTACCTGAAGACAAGTGCTTATGTTCTTCTTCTGATCCTATTAATAGCACAGGCAGGCTCTTGAAGCATTTACAGTTAGTGTACTGTGTACCCTGCACAGTGTGCACCTAAAGCTACCTGAAGAAAATTGGTGGTGTTCTTCTGATCCTATTAATAGCACAGGCAGGCTCTTGTAGTATTTACAGTTAGTGTACTGTGTACCCTGCACAGTTGCACCTACAGTATAGCTACCTGAAGACAAGTGCTTGTGTTCTTCTTCTGATCCTATTAATAGCACAGGCAGGCTCTTGAAGCATTTACAGTTAGTGTACTGTGTACCCTGCACAGTGTGCACCTAAAGCTACTTGAAGAAAATTGGTGGTGTTCTTCTGATCCTATTAATAGCACAGGCAGGCTCTTGAAGTATTTACAGTTAGTGTACTGTGTACCCTGCACAGTTGCACCTACAGTATAGCTACCTGAAGACAAGTGCTTGTGTGCTTCTTCTGATCCTATTAGTAGCACAGGCAGGCTCTTGAAGTATTTACAGTTATGCCCCGTACACTCGGTCGGACTTTGTTCGGACATTCCGACAACAAAATCCTAGGATTTTTTCCGACGGATGTTGGCTCAAACTTGTTTAACGTACACACGGTCGCACAAAGTTGTCGGAATTTCCGATCGCCAACCACGCGGTCACGTACACCACGTACGACGAGACTAGAAAAGGCCAGTTCAGAACCAAGCGCTGCACCCTTTGGGCTCCTTTTGCTAATCTCGTGTTAGTAAAAGTTTGGTGAGAGACGATTCGCGCTTTTTTTAGACTTTTTTCAGATCGTTTTCTGCCGTTCAGTTTGTGCTTGTGGGTTTGTATCTGCTCTTCAGTGCGTGCAAGCAAGTTCCGCGTGACTTTAAATAGTCATTGTGTTCTTGTGCGTTCGTTACTGTTTTTCAGGTCGCTCTTCACAGGCCTTGCTGTTCTTCAGTGCGTTCTGTTACCTTGTTCTGAGCAGCCGACCATTTTCTAGCCATGTTGCGTATGCGTACTCCTCGTAGAGTTCGTGCTGTGCGGGGGCTTGGTGTTGGGGTCCTGACCTTGACACAAGCCCAGTCCATGAACAGGGTGGGGAGGAGTTCATGGACCAAGAATTGGTTGCTTCAGCGTGACCAGTTCTCTCATATGCCTTTGCTCCGTGAGATCCGTGGGAATAATCCTGATGATTTCAGGAACTTTCTCCGGATGACGGACCCCGTATTTCACCGTTTGTTGGCTTTGCTGACCCCCTATATCAGCAGGCAGGATACCTGCATGAGGCAAGCCATCACTCCGGAGCAGAGGCTTGTCGCTACCCTGCGGTACTTGGCGACAGGGAGAAGCCTGCAGGACCTCAAGTTCTCGACAGGCATCTCCCCCCAGGCTCTGGGTATCATCATCCCAGAGACCTGTTCTGCCATCATCCAGGTCCTGCAGAAGGAGTATATGAAGGTAAGATTTTTATCCTTTAATATCACATTTTATTGTATTTAATGTTTGATAATATATTGTATTTCTTTCCTCATTCCCTAATTACCATGATTGGAATATGCTGTGAATGTCCCCTTTGTTCTCATTCATGCTGGATTTTTATGTAATTAATTTTTTAGGTCCTTCATACAGATTGTCCTTCAATAACCTCCCCAGCATGGTCTACGGGCCCTATATTCACCTCATGTAGTCACTTAACAATGTATTTTATCAGCTCCATAGTAGTGCTTTACCCCAAACACCCCCTAAAATGTTTAGAAATGTGATTTTTGCTTTAAATTTAGGCAGAGTGCCAGAGGCTTTTTTTGTGGTGTCCCCAAATCATTTTTAGTAACCCTCCCTCCCCCCAACTGCTAAGTCAGCTGATCCCAATTCTCTATCTATCCTCAATCATCTATCTGCTGACTTTGCCAAACCCATACACACTATACCCACCTCTTTTGTGGTCAGATGTATGGATGAATTCCCCAAAGCATGCAGTGCAAGGGCCTGCCTGTATACTTTCAAATGGTACTGTTTAAACTTTTTATATCCTATTATTATCTTGACAGGTAATAGCAGAATGTCCAAATGTGTACAATGTGTATTTATATCTTTGTATTATGACACTTCTTACCTGTCCAGTGGGCTGCCAATAGTGTAACTAAGGAGGGGCTGTTCCAAGTAATACCCTGGATTTAGGCATTCATCTCTCAATGAAGTGAAGAGGGTTACCTGTCCAAGATTTCCCCACCCCCCATAATGTCAGAAATGGCCCATGAGAGGGGGGGGGGGAATATGATAGGTGTACCTTATACTTTGGTGTTGTTAAATTCCCCTTAATAAATGCTATCTGGAGGTTGCCCCAGAATGTTTGTGCCTAATCTGCTTGCCATATTTCTGAGCAAAAATATAAATTTTTTTTTTTCCTCAACAGTTTCCTTCCACGCCACAGGAATGGCAGACTGTGGCCTCCCACTTTGCCCAGCGGCGGGACTTTCCTAACTGCGGAGGGGCAATTGATGGGAAACACGTCCACATCATCCCACCAACCAACTCGGGGTCGTACTATTTCAACTATAAGGGGTTCAATAGTATTGTGATGTTGGCGGTGGTGTCGGCTAATTACGACTTCTTGTATGTGGACGTGGGGAAGAATGGCCGGATGTCCGATGGTGGAGTCATCGCCCAGACAGAGTTCTACAGTTGTCTCCAGAATGGCAGCTTGGACTTGCCAGCTCCAGAGGACAATGTGGAAGGACTCCCATTCGTGTTCGTTGCTGATGAAGCGTTTGCGCTGGGGGACCATCTTATGCGGCCATTCCCTATGAGGACCCTCACCCCGGAACAGAGGGTTTTTAATTACCGGCTGGCCAGAGCCCGAAGAGTGGTGGAGAACACATTTGGAATCCTGGACAGCCGGTTCCGCCTATTTCTGACACCTATCCATATGGCGGAGTATAAACTTAATCATATAATCATGGCGTGCTGTATTCTCCATAACTTTTTACGGAAACATTCGGCCAACTATGCTGGCTCAGTTGGGCCTGAGGCTGGAGTGATACCTGAAACAACACTGACGGCGCTTGAAAGCGGCCGTCCTGGCTTGCCCTCCCTGAGTGCCCGTGATGTCCGGTTACGATACCTGGAGTTCTTTGCGGGTAGGGGGGCCATCAATATGCCTGCAAATTTGTGAAGCCTTTTTCAAATAAAAAAGCAAAAAAAAGAAATTCTTTGTGGACATTTACTGCTTGTGTTTGTTTTAGCTGACCCTGACAGAAATGTGGGGAGTCCAGAAAATGGCTTGATTGTGTAACCTTATACAAAGCACTGTTGGCTGTTATTTACTAAAGGCAAAGACACTTTTTATATTACAAGTGCTCTTGAAACTGCAATGAAAATGCTCTTGTAGTGCAAAGAGGATTTGCCCTTAGGAAATAACCACCATTTTCTCAGAAAACAGCAATTACATCACCACAAAAGTGTTGTAGCGTTGAGACAATAATCCACACATTCTTGATTAACAAACTTTTTAATACCTGCACAATCACATGTGCATTTAGAAACGGTTTTTAAAACAAACCAACATGTTTGTTGTATAACAATTTTTGGGGTGGCATTATCAAAAATAGTAATGTCCATTTACGATAAAACAGGCCTGTGTAAAACCAACAAGAAAGACAAAAAACTTGAACTTACAAAGTTGACATAAGGTAAAACTTGAAGGCAATATCAGACATGAGTATTTAGGAACTGTGTTTGATATTGCGTTCAGATGGGGTGAAGTCACCCCTGGAAAAGCCAAATTTGGAAGATGCACACCAATTTACGAATGTCAACATGTGCTAGCTGCCATCACGGGGGATCAAGGGACGTGTTTTGTGGGAGAAACCCCTTCCTCACAGCTACTTTATTATTGAGGAAGGGGTTGCACCCCCAAAACGCGTCCATTGATCTCCCGTGATGGCAGATAGCACATGTTGGCACACTGTGTGCATCCTCCAAATTTGACATTTCGAAACATTGCTAAAAAATTTAAAACATTGTACCACACAAAAAAAAGTGATTTTGTGGGGTTTTAAATTCGCCCCAAAACATCAATGATGTTATTATTTTTTTGAATCACATCATTGATTTTTTTCTTGATGTTTTCCAATTCTAAATTACACCCCATGATCTCCCCGATCAGGATCTGGGCACTTTCTGATGTGAAAGGATCTCGATCCCTAACCTCACGATCACCTAAAAAGAGAGAAAACAAACAAAAACAGGTATCAAAAATCTGCCAGCATCCATCTCTTACCTGAGCCTGTGGTCGCAGACACTCACCTGTTGTGGTGCCAATTTCCACCACATCTTCTTCCTCCTCCTGCTCCACTTGTGTTGGGGGTATTTCACCTTCTTCCCGAGGTGGGGGGTCTCTGGTCTCCTCGGATGAGGGGTGTCCTCCGAGTCTTTTCTCCCCTATGTAAAACAAAAATGGTATAATTAGCACACAGATATTTGATGGCAGAACTATAAATAGATAGGAAACATTGCTTGGAAGTGGTGTACAATTGTCAATTTTAGCAGAGTTCCAAGATGTAGCATTTTCAGTGTCCTTTGTCAACCTGTAATACTTTACCTGTCTTGTACAAGCTTCACAGATGGAGACCCCCCTATAGTATACACTGGAGCACCTGTGTGCCCCCCCTAATAAAAATGGAGTTCTGGTGTCCCACACTAGTGCTCCAGCGTCCAGATGTGAAAACAACTGCTGAGTGTCCTCTCCTTACACAGAATCTAGTTTGCATTTCAATCTAGTAACAAACCCATCTACACAACCAAATATTTTGCATCCAAGTAGGCCCTAAAAAATGTAGGAAAAGGCATATGGCCTAAACACTAAACAATGGTGTTTTAGAGGCCGAAAAAAAAATGTTTGATACGAACGAAATAATGGGCCCATGAACATTAAAATTGACATTTTAAACTGTACAATTAAGAAAAGCATATGGAGCAGCACGAACGTAATAAAGACAAAAAGAATAGGAACACAGCACAACTACTTACTTTTTTGCAGCACTCTCCGGATCTTTCGGTACTGCTCAGGCTCTCTTAATTTCAGGTCCAACCACCGCTTCCTGAGCTGATCTTTCGATCGTCGTACCCCGAAATTCCGGTGCAGACTTTTGACCACTTTCGCCATGATCTTGGCCTTTCTGATATTGGGGTTGGGGTAAGGCCCATACTTTCCATCATAGTCGGCCTTCTTCAGGATGTCCACCATCTCCAACATCTCCCCAAAGGACATATTTGTGGCCTTAAATCTTCTCCTTCTGGATCGGGATGTGTCCGGATCCGGGCTTTCCTCCTCCTCGTTGCTATAATTAGCACGCACCTGCTCTGACTCCGCCATGTGCTCTTCCCCCACTGCGCCGAACGAAAAGGGGCGGGGAATAGACTAGAAAGAACGTCAGGGGCGGGCGGAGTTACACGCATGCACAGTGTGTATAAAGCGTAACACACGTGCGTATTACGTACGATCTGTGAGCGGAGGAAGGAGCATTGGACGCGCCGATCGTAAGAACGAAGGTAAGAGACACACTTGTGCCTATACTGCTTCTAGATTGAGGCCTATATTGTAACAAGATTAGGAGAGTTTTGTCTGACATTAGGCTTTGTCTTGTGTTGTGTCTTGCAGTGAACATGGATATCTTATTACAAGATAATGACTTCATGTCAATATTCATTGACATGTTCAGGGAGCTGCCCTGTTTGTGGGAGATCAACCACCCACATTACAGGAACCAAACAAAGAGGAAGGCAGCGCTGGATCAATTGTTGGAAATTGTGAAGCAGGTGATCCCCACGGCAGACATCACATATTTGAAGATCCTAATTGGTGGCCTGAGGAGCACATATGTAAGGGAGCGCCAGAAAGTCCAGGATTCGCAGAGATCCGGAGCAGCAGATGACATCTATGTCCCCAGGATGTGGTACTATGACAGGCTGCATTTTCTGGCAGGCCAGACTGAACCCAGGTCATCCCTCTCCAGTCTTCCTTCCACGCTTCCTTCCCCCCCAGCTGAGGCTTCTGACGCCCAACCTGGGCCTTCCAGGCAGCAACATGTGGAGGAGCCCAGCTTGAGCCAGGTATAGCATTCTTCTAAATATTTCTGCTTGTCCAATCAATGATGTTAACTAGATGTTAGTTTGGAGTACTAATTTATGATTGTGATTGATGAAGCAAAAACTAAAACCATTTCCCTTTTTCATACACAGGGAAGTCGCAGCCAGCTGCCTGATATGCAGGTCCCTCCCCAACACCTGGAAAGAGAAAGTGGCAGGAGGAGGAGTGCCCTAGAGGAGGCTGCCATAGGCCTCTTTTGGAGGGCTACAGAGGCCCTGGGAGCACCACAGACCGTGGAGGATGACTTCGCTGCCATCATTGCCTCTAAAATGCAGAGGATGGAGGAGGGACAACAACTCATGTGTGAGTCGCTCATATTGGAGGCTCTTAATAAAGGTATGAGGGCCCAAATTACATCTCAGACACACCTTTGCGAACTCACAGATGGTCCTCCTCCTCCTCCTGCAGGTCCTCCTCCTCCTCCTCCTTCTCCTCCAGGTCCTCCCAGTCCTCCTCCTCCTCCAGGTCCTACTCCTCCTCCTGCCACATCTGCAACAGCACAGCCACAGCCCGGAATGAAGCGTGGAAGGTAGACCAGAAAGTGAGGACCCTGGATCCAGTCTGGTCAGCCAAAAGATGCAGCCTCTTGTGGTACCACAGCCTGGGGACACAGATGTCATCTGTTGCTTTCCGGATCTCTGGGACTTCTGGACCAGACTGGCCTCCCTTACATATGGACTCCTCAGGCCACCAATTTTGATGTTCAAGAATTGATGTCTGCCCTGGGGGTCCCAGGCTTCCCTAATTTCTCCTGTTTATCCAGCGTTGCCTCCCTCTTGGGTTCAGAGCCCTTTATAAAGGAATTTTGTTTTGAATTATACTTGCCTATGTGTGTTTTACTTCAAAAAGGACAGTTTGTTTGTGAGGATTCAGGTACATTTCAAAAATACAATGTGAAATTAACAAGGGACACCAAGCAATCTCCTTGAGATTAAATAATAAAAGATATCAATGGTGTTGTGGTAACTTGACACACAAAACACACACAAAAATAGTCTGGAGTAAAACTAAAAATAACATTAAACAAAGATCAGCCTTGGAAAAAATACAAACATAAAATTTAAACCAAAAATGGCTTTAAATCAAAAAAAAAAGAAAACAAAAAAAATAAATAATCCTGTCAGATGTGACAAATAACAATATATTCAGGGAATCCCAAGAAAAAAACAAAAAAATAAGTTTGTGAGAAGTGTGTGTGAATATGAGCAGCAAAACTACTTAATTCTTGTCACATTATAAAGAAGAAGAGAGTGCGCTGTATTAAACCATTTTTAACATTGCAGCGTGACAAAAGTGCTGTATCCATTGCGAACACTAATTTTACCTGACCGAGCTGTTCCGTGTCGAAATTTCTTCTGAGCATGCGTGGCACTTTGTGCGTCGGAACAGGCCACACACGGTCGGAATTGAGGCGATCGGATTTTGTTGTCGGAAAATTTTATCTCCTGCTCTCCAACTTTGTGTGTCGGAAAATCCGATGGAAAATGTCCGATGGAGCCCACACACGGTCGGAATTTCCGACAACACGCTCCGATCGGACATTTTCCATCGGAAAATCCAAACGTGTGTACGGGGCATTAGTGTACTGTGTACCCTGCACAGTTGCACCTACAGTATAGCTACCTGAAGACAAGTGCTTGTGTTCTTCTTCTGATCCTATTAATAGCACAGGCAGGCTCTTGAAGTATTTACAGTTAGTGTACTGTGTACCCTGCACAGTGTGCACCTAAAGCTACCTGAAGAAAATTGGTGGTGTTCTTCTGATCCTATTAATAGCACAGGCAGGCTCTTGAAGTATTTACAGTTAGTGTACTGTGTACTCTGCACAGTTGCACCTACAGTATAGCTACCTAAAGACAAGTGCTCGTGTTCTTCTTCTGATCCTATTAATAGCACCTGCAGGCTCTTGAAGTATTTACAGTTAGTGTAATACTTGTAATACAAGTGCTTGTGTGCTTCTTCTGATCCTATTAATAGCACAGGCAGGCTCTTGAAGTATTTACAGTTAGTGTACTGTACCCTGCACAGTTTCACCTACAGTATAGCTACCTGAAGACAAGTGCTTGTGTTCTTCTTCTGATCCTATTAATAGAACAGGCAGGCTCTTGAAGTATTTACAGTTAATGTACTGTGTACCCTGCACAGTTGCACCTATAGCTACCTGAAGACAAGGGCTTATGTGCTTCTTCTGATCCTATTTATAGCACAGGCAGGCTCTTGAAGTATTTACAGTTAGTGTACTGTGTACCCTGCACAGTGTGCACCTAAAGCTACCTGAAGAAAATTGGTGGTGTTCTTAAGATCCTATTAATAGCACAGGCAGGCTCTTGAAGTATTTACAGTTAGTGTAATACTTGTAATACAAGTGCTTGTGTGCTTCTTCTGATCCTATTAATAGCACAGGCAGGCTCTTGAAGTATTTACAGTTAGTGTACTGTACCCTGCACAGTTTCACCTACAGTATAGCTACCTGAAGACAAGTGCTTGTGTTCTTCTTCTGATCCTATTAATAGAACAGGCAGGCTCTTGAAGTATTTACAGTTAATGTACTGTGTACCCTGCACAGTTGCACCTATAGCTACCCGAAGACAAGGGCTTATGTGCTTCTTCTGATCCTATTTATAGCACAGGCAGGCTCTTGAAGTATTTACAGTTAGTGTACTGTGTACCCTGCACAGTGTGCACCTAAAGCTACCTGAAGAAAATTGGTGGTGTTCTTAAGATCCTATTAATAGCACAGGCAGGCTCTTGAAGTATTTACAGTTAGTGTACTGTGTACCCTGCACAGTTGCACCTACAGTATAGCTACCTGAAGACAAGTGCTTGTGTTCTTCTTCTGATCCTATTAATAGCACAGGCAGGCTCTTGAAGTATTTACAGTTAGTGTACCCTGCACAGTTGTTCCTACAGTATAGCTACCTGAAGACAAGTGCATGTGTTCTTCTTCTGATCCTATTAATAGCACAGGCAGGCTCTTGAAGTATTTACAGTTAGTGTACTGTGTACCCTGCACAGTTGCACCTACAGTATAGCTACCTGAAGACAAGTGCTTGTGTGCTTCTTATGATCCTATTAATAGCACAGACAAGCTCCTGAAGTATTTACAGTTAGTGTACTGTGTACACTGCACAGTGTGCACCTAAAGCTACCTGAAGAAAATTGGAGGTGTTCTTCTGATCCTAATAATAGCACAGGAAGGCTCTTGAAGTATTTACAGTTAGTGTACTGTGTACCCTGCACAGTTGCACCTACAGTATAGCTACCTGAAGACAAGTGCTTGTGTTCTTCTTCTGATCCTATTAATAGCACAGGCAGGCTCTTGAAGTATTTACAGTTAGTGTACTGTGTACCCTGCACAGTAGCACCTACAGTATAGCTACCTGAAGAAAAGTGCTTGTGTTCTTCTTCTGATCCTATTAATAGCACAGGCAGGCTCTTGAAGTATTTACAGTTAGTGTACTGTGTACCCTGCACAGTTGCTACTACAGTATAGCTACCTGAAGACAAGTGCTTGTGTTCTTCTTCTGATCCTAATAATAGCACAGGCAGGCAGCTTGAAGTATTTACAATCAGTGTACTGTGTACCCTGCACAGTTGCACCTACAGTATAGCTACCGGAAGACAAGTGCTGGTGTTCTTCTTCTAATCCTATTAATACCACAGCATTCTGCTAGCTGCTGTATAATCAGTGTATATATACATCCCAGTTTTGTGCAGCTACATCTCACTGCAGGCCATTAGTATGTCTGGAATGCCAACAAGGAGAGACAGACAGTCACAAGCCAATAAAAGAGGGCAAGCAGGCTCTGTGTCTAGAGCCAACAGTGCTGGTCGTGGACACGGTGCATCCTCATCAGCACGTGGCCGTGGGACACGCCTGTCCTTTTTTTTGGCAGCTGGCCGTGTTGAGCCGCAACATGCGGAAGACTTGGTAGAGTGGATGGCCAAGCCGTCCTCATCCTCCTCATCCTCTCTTACCCAGACTCAGGGTACATTGTCTGGCAAAGCAGCTGCCAACGCGGCCTCTTCCCTCGGCTCAATGGCATCAGTCACTCCTTCCCTAGCCCCACCATGTCCTCCTGAGGAGTCTTCCGAACTGTTTGACCACAGTGTTGGATACATGCTCCAGGAGGATGCCCAGCATTTTGAAGGCTCCGATGATGGTACTCAGCTAGAGGAAGGCAATAACGTGAGCCCAGAGAGAGGGGGTGCCCAAGAAGGACAGCAATCTGGCAGTCATGTTCCCCCAGCTGCAGCATACTGCCAGGTTTGCTCCAATGATGAGGAGGGAGGGGATGATGAGGTACTGACTCCACGTGGGTGCCTGATAGGAGAGAGGAGGAGGAGGAGGAGGCACATCACCAACGAGGCAGAATGCCCTCCAGGGGCCAGCACACCGACTGCATCACACCGCAGAGCGCTGCATGTGCAGGGCGCTGCTGTCTCTGCGCATTATTCCAAAAGTTCTTTGGAGTGGGCCTTTTTTGAGATGAGTGCATCAGATCTCACCACTGCTATTTGCAACATATGTCTCAAGCGTATCTCCAGTGGTCAAAACATCATCGGCTTGGGCACCACATGCTTGACCAGACATATGTTGACCTGCCATGCAGTTTGTTGGCAAGCGTACCTAAAACACCCACACCAAAGAACAAAGAGGACCTCTCCTTGCTCCTCATCAGCTGGGATCTCCAACCCAACTATACCTTCAGTCCTTTCTGAGACCTACACTGAGAGGAATGAAGGTGTAGAATTAGGTGTGTCACAGCCAAGTACTTGCGGGCAATGTGCTATCAGTACACCGACGTCAGATTTTACCAGGCAAATTCCCCTGCCCCAGCTGCTGCACCACCGAAAGAAGTTCGCTCCCAACCATCCACATGCCCAGCGGTTGAATGCTAGCTTGGTTAAATTGCTAGCACTTCAACTGTTGCCTTTTCAGTTGGTAGACTCTGCCCCCTGAGTTTGTGGAATGTGCGGTTCCTCAGTGGCAGGTTCCCAAATGCCACTTTTTCTCACGGAAGGTGATTCCGGCTCTTTACCGGCATGTGGAAGGCAATGTCTTGGCCTCGCTGGACATGGCGGTCAGCGGTAAGGTGAATGTTACCAATTTTTCTTTATTAAAAGTCTTGCAATCAATAAGCATAAAATCACTATATATAATATACATAAATATATACATATTTACATGAATGAAAATAAATATAGCAAATCTGCTCTTAAACAAAAAATGACTTTACAGCAAAAACAAAACTCATCATGAACATGTCATTATTGGGGATAATCTCACTACGACTCACACCACTACACCAGACATCTAAACTGTGAGGTCAAGAAACAAACCCGCACCCATTATGCATGCAGCCCTTCTTCAAAAAGAAGATACTAACCAACAAAAGCTAAGGGAGTGAAAGAAACAGAAAAAGAAAAGAGCTCCTCACCCAGAGATGGGCAGTTCACCAAAGGCAGGTCTGATATTCCTCCACGCCCTTTTCCAGACCGCCCGAGGCTCCCTGCCCTTCTCAAGACCCCGAATTTTCCCAACCTCACCCAGAATATCGTGCACCACCACCTCAACAGAGAGGACTTTTTTCCGCAGGGTAATCTGGCACCGTGCATGCCATGTGAAGTAACGGACAACTATACTAACTAAAAACAGTGTATCCAAATCAAAATCCCAGCGAGCTGGGAATGCCCCGTACACCCACTCCGCATAACTCATGCGATAGAAAAAGGGGATGCCTAGAGCCCTCCCCACCCTTTTATACACCTCTATGTTAAAGGGACACTGCAGCAAAAAGTGGTCCATAGACTCCACTTTACCAACACACTCCGCTCTAGGACAATCCCGATCATCCACAGGGTGATGCTTCAAGTTCCCTCTGACATAGAGCCTTCTATGGAAAGCGAGCTAGGCTTGATCCCTAAACTTCAAGGGGATTCTTTCTAAATTGATTAAACGCAACCCCTCCCTCATTACAGAGCCTGGGCAATCCTTTAAGGCCAGTGACACACTGAAAGCAGAGCTCAAAATCCTCTTCTCCAGAAGCTTCCTGGGGAGGGATTTGATATCCTCCACTGTCACCTGCCAATGGCGAAGTATTTTCAGACACGGGGCAACATAAGCCGGGAGCTTGCCATGTCGGACGCTCAGACTTTTATTGGCCCGCCATCTTCCCAGCATCGCAGAAAAGGCCTAAAACAAGATTGAAAAATTCCCACCCATCCCGGCAGGTTCTCTGCTAGCATGTTACCAAGATTGTACTTTAAAAAGATCAGAGAAAAGAAAACTATTGGGTTGACCATTCCTAGGCCACCCTCCCGCCTAGACAGGTAAGTTACATTGCGTTTGATCAGGTTCAGCCTACTTCCCCATAACAGTTGGAAAAAACAGCTGTACACCCTTTCATAGAGAAATGCTGGCAAGATACAGATGAAGCTGACATATACAAAGATTGGGACCAGGTACGTTTTGATCAAGTCAACCCTCTCCCTCAAGGAAAGCTTCCATTTCTTCCAGCTTGCTACTTTGGCATTGGCACATACCAACCTGCTTTCCCAATTTCGATGACCATAGTCACCAGGACCAAATTTGATGCCCAACACTTTAATTTCCTGCTGGGGCTCTGGGAAGCATCCGTGTACTGCTCTATCATAGAGACCACCTCCTGCGCCTCCTCCGTCCCAGAGTCAATAACAGACACATCATCGACATAGGCCACGACCTTCAGAGGCGGCACACCAGCAATGCCCAAAGGCACCCCGCACAAAGATCCACTCTCTAGCCTTCTTATGAAGGGGTCGATTGCGAATACATATAACAGGGGGCTCAGAGGACATCCCTGGCACACACCAGAGCCAACCTGAAAAGGCCATCCAACCCAACCATTAACCAGTGGGAAGCTCTCAGCCCCTCTATATAATGTCTTCAGCCAATCTATAAACCTCCCCTGCAGGCCGTATCTACCAAGTAGCAAATACAGGTACTCGCAAATTTACTCTATCAAAAGCCTTCGCCTGATCCAATGCCAGCAAGTACTTTCTCTATCCAGCAGCCCTGCATCGTTCCAAAGCCTCCCAGACAGCTAAAACCGCTGAAAAGGTAGTTCTACCTTGGACCGAGCAGTGCTGATGACTGGACAACAAATCGCCTGCTACTGACGACAAGCGCCAAAAAAGAATCTTCGCCAGGATCTTTCTATCAACATTGAGAAGACTGATGGGGCGCCAGTTCTCAATCATTGAGGGGTCTTTACCTTTTGACAAAAGAATCACAGCGGATTGCCTCATGGAGGGAGGGAGCGAACCCTCTTCTAGACAGCTATTATAAACCTCTGCTAAAAAGGGAGCCAGAATGGACTTAAAACACTTGTAGAATTCAGCTGTCAACCCATCTGGCCCAGGCGATTTTTTGGTAGCCAGCTTCTCTATAGCATGAACTACCTCATCCACTGAAATTGGTTCTGTCAAATCCATCAAAGGCAATGTACCATTTCCCAATCCTGGAGTAGAATCCAAAAAGCTTTCCATCCTGTCCCGACAAAGGTCCTTTCTTCCCAGAAGGTCTGCGTAATATGATCTGAAGATCTCCAGGATCCCTGATCTGGACTTCACCAGGGAACCCGTACTATCCCTCAGGCCTATGACTGTCTTAACTGCTATGCCTTGCTTACAGTTCTGGTAAGGATCAGGCGAGTGATATTTTCCATAATCCCTCTCCAGAACCAAGGAGGCATGCTGGTCGTATTGACACTTCCTAAGAAGAAACTTCACCTCAGAGATCTCCCCTGGATCTCCTCTATACGAAACAAGACGATCAAGCTTCCTCCGCAAATGCTGGTAGGCAATGTACATACCAATCTGCTTCTTCCTACTTATGGTCTTGAAAAGTCCAATTGCCCTTTGTTTCACAAGCTCCCACCACTCTGACTTACTGCTGCAAAAGTCCAGAATAGAAACCTGTGCCTGAACAAAATCCTCAAAGGATTGTCTTACCTCTACATCTTCCAGGAGAGCCGAATTCAGTTTCCAGGTACCCTTCCCCTGGGTGGAGTGTCCGAGGCATTCAGAGTCACAGACAGCATACAGTGGTCAGAGAACTCCACCGCCCTCAACTCAGGAGCCGAGAAAGCAGAGTTCTCTTTTAAAAAAAAACCTATCTATCCTACTGTTACTATTCCCTCTCTGAAATGTGAATCCTGTGCTGCCAGGGCAGTGCTTAATATGCACATCTACCAAGCCTGCTTGTCTCACCATATCTCTAAGAAAAACGCTATCGTAACCCAGCCTGTCTATGGAGCCTCTCCTGTCTTCAGGCCTAATTATGGTGTTAAAATCACCTCCAAAGACAACCTGCTGGGACGTAAAAAGGAAGGGCTTGATCTCTGTGAGGAGGCATTTTCTGCCCCATTTTGACTGCGGTCCATAGATATTGATCAGACGCAGGTCCTGCCCCCTAACAGAGACGTCTAAGACCATGCATCTCCCCATTTCTACCTCAATTACTCGCAGGCATGTTACCATATCGTTTTAAAAAGGACCGCAACTCCAACGCAGCTGCAGGGCTCAGCCGCAAGAGACCAAAAGGTGGGACCGCATCTCCACTCCTTTTTGCTAGATGGACATCAGCCAAAGTATTGAGCCAGGTCTCTTGCAAAAATAAAATCTCGGCATCAAACTCGCTGAGCAAAAATAAGGCAATATCACGAGCTTTTGCAGATTTAATGCTGGTGACATTAATGGTCGCCACCTTTATCGGAGTGGGAACTGCTATCAGGATGATTGGGGTAGTTGTTTCTTAACCTTTACCACACTGACATCACCAGAAACAGCTCTCTTCAGACTACGTGACTCCCCCTCATCCATGGATGATAAAGAGAAAGATAGATCAGACATCTCATCACCCGGCAAAACTGAAAAGGTATTACCAAGAGGAACCCCTCCTGGGTCCGACTCTGAGGAAGAAGTGACGACTCTTTTTGTCTTCCCCTTCTTCTTTTTCTTCCTCCTAAACTTCTCCCACCCCTCATCATCCAAATCCCCCTCAACAGAGGGTGAGACATGGGATATGGACACCTTTCCATCAGCCCCACCCCCATCCAGCACCCCCACATTCCTCTGACCACGTTTGCGCTGTCGAGGGACAGGGACTGGAGGCTGAGATGGAAGATCCACTAAACCTGCCCCCCCAGCAGCTTCTGCTAGTCTGGAGGATCTATGTACAGAAGGATTAGGGACCACCACAGGAGGGTAAGACTCAGGAACCACATTACTAGGGGAAACAGAATCTGAAGCAACAGATGTAACAGACACAGGAGGGACAGACTTGGGGACCACATAACTAGGGGAAACAGAATCCGAAACAACAGGAGGAGCAACAATAGTTTTAGCGGCCTCATCCTCCTTATCAAGCCTCTGCAACTCAGCCTCCAATCCTGGTAAGTTATGTAATGCCTCTGGGCACTGACTATAAGGATGACCGAGCTTTTGGCACAAATTACACCGAATTTCGGTACAATCTTTAGCCAAATGGCCCAAATCCTGGCATAGTAAGCATTTCTTACGGGTACAGGTAGATGCAAAATGGCCTTTGTCACCACATTTATTACAAACTTTAGGCTGACCCTGGTAAAAAATGGTCAGCCTATCCCTCCCCAGAAAGGCTGAACAGGGAAGGTGTTGAACAACATTGCCCAGCACCCCCAATTTTAGTGACACTGTCCAGGCCCCTGTCCATATCCCATGTTCATCCAGGACCTTCCACAGTGGAGCGAGGACCTCACCATATCGGCGTAGCCATACTATCAAATCAGCCTCTGGTATGGATTCATTACGCACCAGGATCGTCACCGATTTTAACAGAGGCTGTCTTGAAATAACCTTTGGCACCAAACCACTCCACTGCAGAAGGCCCTTGCACCTCCTATCAGAGGCGTATCTGGTGAAAACTGCGCCTATGGCAAGGACTAAAACTGCGCCCCTGTCAAAACATTTGAAACCCATCTTTCAGACAACCTTAACAAACAAAAAAAACCCAAATGCCTGTAATAATAAGACCTCTCACGGCGCAGTGCTTCCCGCCGACCCCTCCTCTCTTCTTGTCCATCCAAGGTGATGTGAAGTACAAGCACCTGGAGTGAATAGGAGGGAAGGAGGGGCCGGTGGGGAGCAGCGCACCATGAGAGGTCTTATTACAGCCGCTGCCTGTGCTAGACTGTATGTGTTGCAGTCTTGCAGAGCCTCTTATGGGGCCCCCTAATGGCTCCAGGCCCTCGGGCAGTGCCCGAGTGCCCAATGGGTCAGTCCGCCCCTGCTCATTAGACAGTGCACATTCAGTGAAAGTTCATGTATTGCAAAGTTTGCAGTACATGAACTTTCACTGAATGTGGACTGTGTAATGAGCTTGTCGCACCTATTTATTTAATCCATATTAAGCACTATATTTAATTTGCCGCATCTGCTTGGCACACACGCACAATCGCACATGATGATGACTTAAGACTTTTAAATCATCATCATGTGCGATTGTGCGTGTGTGCCAGGCCCAAGCAGAAGCAAGCAGCCAATCAAATATAGTGCTCAATATGGATTGAATAAATATGCATAGCCATAAATATCATACATAAACTGTACTAAAGTGATTTGTGCAACAGCAGGTACTACTTTTAAGTAGTACTCAGTACTTGTTTGTGCAAGAATGCACGCAGTGCTTGCAGTTGACAGTGCAGTGGAGTGCAGTGAGCTGCTGAGAGAATAACATTTTTTTTATACCATGATGAGCAGCAAGGTTTGCCTTTTACTGCCACACACCATTATGCCAATCTGATACTGCATGTATTCTATTTTATGTCACATAAACAAGTGCAGTTGCTAGAGAACAATTATAGTGCAACTCATCCTCCATGTATTTGCAATTATCTATATGAGCAATAAATACTATTGTACAGTATTCCTCTGAAATCTATGGCTACAAGTTTCATTTATTTTAAATAGCATGTGAATACATCAAATGCAAATTAGATGAAACAGTTTGTGTAGAGTAAAGCATGACTGCTTCATTACCAAAATTCACAGTTAAGTATTTAGAGCACAATTATTATATTATAAAAGTACCTGCTAGGCTGCGAATCCATGCAGCTGTCTGGGGGTTCCCTGTCATTCATTCCTTCTCTCGTCTGAGTCTCTTCTCCTCCTCACGTCACAGACCCCCCCCCCCCCCCCCACCCGCTCTGGGGAGAAGATGATGCCGCGCAGAGGAAGGTAGGCGGAGCATTAGACTCCGCCTCTGCCAGTTACGTGGACCCGGTCTGGCCAGTCATCAGCCGTCATGGGGGCGCCTGTTGCTCCCCTCCCCAGGCCAAGTAACTATTACCAAGTGCAGTGTCGGCGCCACGCTCCAGCAGGCCAGCTGAGGCGCCGGGGGCTATATTAGTGCAGGAGGAGCTCAGAGGCGACTGCAGGAGGACGGGTGGGTTTTTTTCGTGCGTGGGGTGGCTTTTTTGCCGCCCCCTCTCCCATGGCGCCCATGGCACTTGCCATGGCTGCCATACCTTAGATACGCCACTGCCTCCTATATCACTCCCAAAATAAATCCAAACCCTCAGGCTTTACAAAGGACAAATCAAATTCATAACTCCCCACTGGGAAAATCAAAGCAAATATATCCAAGGCTTTAAACCCCATTTCTAAAACCAACTCAGCCACCCTCGTCCTTACTGGTGGGGTCCCCTCCCCCTCCCACTTCAACTGAACCACATTCCTCCTTCTGTACCCACCAACCATCCCACCACCAAGCCTCCCCAAATTGTGACTAGAATTTACAAAATTCCCTCCACCCTCCTTGGTGCGACTCCCCAGAACAGATGCATAGCTGCCCACATTTCTCCCAGCAGAAAAAACATTTGTGTGTTTTGAACCATCTGACACATTTCTAGCAGATATCGATTGTACAGATTTGGTCTGAACAATCGATGAGTACTTGGCCCTGAAGTTTTTATGTTCAGCTTTTAAACATTTAAGTTTCTCCTCAGCCCTTCCAATTGCCCGAAAACAGTCAATGATCTTCTGTCTGTAGACATCCACATTCTCACCAGGGCCTGGACCCACAGTCAGATCCTCCACCTCCTCCTCACTAGGCCCCGTATCATCAGGGGAATCCCTTCCAGGGCCTCCCACAGGATCAGGCGTTATTCCTGGGCCAAGCTAGCAGGCAAGGCCCGGGCTTGAAAAAGGCTGGTTCTCACAGAGAGCTCCTTGGGTGTGTCCTCCTCCTCCTTCCCACTGACCACCAATGTCAAGGTGCATATTACCACTGACTCATGGTCCAGCAGGCATGGACAGGGACATTACCTATCTTTCACGGCACATTGGGTGACTCTTCTGGCAGCTGGGAAGGATGCAGGACAAGGTACAGTAGTGTTGGAGGTTGTTCCGCCACCATGCCTCCAAAATGCTACTACTGATGATTCTGAAACACCTCTCTCCTCCACCCCCTCCTCTTCTTCTTCCTCCATGGCCTCTTCCTGTGCTTTGTCCTCGGAACCAGCAGTGCTCTGTAGGTGTTCAAGTGGTTACGCAAGTACGCAGGCCAAAAGATGCCATGCGGTGCTTGAGCTGGTGTGCTTGGGGGACAGGAGCCACACTGGGGCAGAGATTCTGTCAGCTCTGCAGGGGCAGGCTCAGAGGTGGTTGACGCTATGACAGCTTCAGCCAGGAATGGTGGTTTGCGACAATGGCACCAACCTCCTCTCCACCCTCCAACAGGGACAACTGACCCATGTGCCCTGTTTGGCTCACGTCCTTAACTTGGTGGTGCAGCGGTTCTTGGGCAGGTACCCGGGCTTACAGGATGTCCTGAGGCAGGCCAGGAAAGTCTGTGTGCATTTACGGCGGTGATATAATGCCAGTGCTTGGCTGGCTGACCTCCAAAAGGAATTTAACCTGCCCAAGAACCGCCTAATCTGTGACATGACCACCAGGTGGAACTCAACGTTGGCCATGCTGCAGCGGCTGCACACGCAGCAGAGGGCCATCAATGAGTAACTGTGCGACTATGGCACCAGGACAGGGTCAGGGGAGCTTGTTTTTTTTTCCCCACACCAGTGGGCCATGATCAGGGATGCACACACTGTCCTGTCACCATTTGAGGAGGCCACGAGGATGGTGAGCAGTGACAGTGCATGCATCAGTGACACTGTCCCCTTTGTCAACCTGTTGTAGCACACGCTGCGTGGAATAATGAACAGGGCACTTGAGGCAGAAAAGAGGCAGGAAGAGGAGGACTTCCTTACCTCTCAAGGCCCCCTTTATCCAGACAGTGTTCCTGCGTGCCCACTGATCACACAGGAAGAGAAGGAGGAGGAGGATTGTGTCAGCATGGAGGTGGAGACTGGCACTCAGCATCAGCAGCAGACTTCAAGGGATCATTTACAGTCCCAAAAAACCCATGGACTTGTACGTGGCTGGGAGGAGGTGGCTGGGAGGAGGTGGCTGCGGATCATGTCGTCCTTAGTGACCCAGAGGACTCCGGACCAAATGCCTCAACAAACCTACACTGCATGGCCTCCCTGATCCTGCAAAGCTTGCGGAAGGATCCTCGTATTCGTGGTATCAAGGAGAACGTTACTGACTGGCAACCCTCCCTGATCCACGTTACAAGGGTAAGGTTGCGGACCTTATCTTGCCGTCGCAGAGGGAGCAGAGGATGAAACATCTTCGGGAGGCCTTGTAGAAAGGTCTGTGCAACGCGTTTCCAGAGACTGGGAGGTTACAAACTCCTGTTCCTGGACAACGTGTTGCTGAGGCTTCGGTCAGTCAAAGAAGGAGCGGTGGAGAAGGTGGCCGCCTGACCGATGCGTTCAGACAATTTTTTAGTCCGCAGCCCCAAGGTATGATTGGTTCCATCAACCATCGTCAGCGTCTGTTTTACATGGTGCAGGAATACCTAGGGGCAAGATCTGACTTGGACACCTTTCCCACCGAAAATCCTCTGGGTTACTGGGTCTTGAGGATGGATCACTGGCCAGAGCCTGCACAGTATGCAATTGAGCTACTGGCCTGTCCTGCATCCAGCGTTCTTTCGGAACGCACATTCAGTGCTGCTGGAGGCTTTGCAACCGATCACAGGGTGCGCCTGTCCACCGACTCGGTCGATCGACTGACCTTCATAAAAATGAATCAGTCTTGGATCACCACCAGATACCAAGCACCTGATGCTGATGTAACCAAATAATTTTTTTTGAAATGTCAGATCCCTTCAAGACTGCCTATGCTGATGCTGAGTGATTATCCTTGTCAGGAAAGGTTCTCTCCGCTGGTAATATCAATCATTTGGCATGCAGTACTGAGGCCCACCAGCAGGTGTCTCCAGGCAGTTTGGAGCTGTCAGGAGAGCTTTTCCCTGCTGGTAATATGTCATCTTTTGACCGCAGTACTGGCGTCCACCAGCGGAGGGATCCTGGCAGTGTGGAGCAGGTATTACCTTCTGCAATCAGGCTTCACCTGACCTCATTAGCAGTAGGGATGAGCTTCGAGTTCGAGTCGAACTCATGTTCGACTCGAACATTGGCTGTTCGCAAGTTCGCCGAACAGCGAACAATTTGAATGCCGCGGAACACCCTTCAAAAGTCTATGGGAGAAATCAAAAGTGCTAATTTTAAAGGCTTATATGCATGGTATTGTCATAAAAAGTGTTTGGGGACCTAGGTCCTGCCCCAGGGGACATGGATCAATGCAAAAAAACTTTTAAAAACGGCTGTTTTTTCAGGAGCAGTGATTTTAATAATGCTTAAAGTCAAACAATAAAAGTGTAATATTCCTTTAAATTTCATAGCTGGGGGGTGTCTATAGTATGCCTGTAAAGGGGCGCATGTTTACCGTGTTTAGAACAGTCTGACAGCAAAATGACATTTCAAAGGAAAAAAGCCATTTAAAACTGCTCGCGGCTATTGCATTGCCGGTCCGACAATACACATAGAAGTTCACTGATAAAAACGGCATGGGAATTCCCCACAGGGGAACCCCAAACCAAAATTTAAAAAAAAAATGACGTGGGGGTCCCCCTAAATTCCATACCAGGCCCTTCAGGTCTGGTATGGATATTAAGGGGAACCCCAGCCAAAATTTTTTAAAAAAATGACGTGGGGGTCCCCCTAAATTCCATACCAGACCCTTCAGGTCTGGTATGGATTTTAAGGGGAACCCCGCGCCCCCCCCCAAAAAAAACGGCGTGGGATCACCCCAAAAATCCATACCAGACTCTTATCCAAGCACGCAACCTGGCAGGCCGCAGGAAAAGAGGGGGGGACGAGAGAGCGCCCCCCCTCCTGAACCGTACCAGGCCACATGCCCTCAACATTGGGAGGGTGCTTTGGGGTAGCCCCCCAAAACACCTTGTCCCCATGTTGATGAGGACAAGGGCCTCATCCCCACAACCCTGGCCGGTGGTTGTGGGGGTCTGCGGGCAGGGGGCTTATCGGAATCTGGAAGCCCCCTTTAACAAGGGGACCCCCAGATCCCAGCCCCCCCCCCTGTGTGAAATGGTAAGGGGGTACTTTTGTACCCCTACCATTTCACAAAAAAACTATCAAAAATGTTAAAAATGACAAGAGACAGTTTTTGACAATTCCTTTATTTAAATGCTTCTTCTTTCTTCTTTCTTCTATCTTCCTTCTTCTTCTTCTGGTTCTTCTGGCTCTTCTGGTTCTTCCTCCGGCGTTCTCGTCCAGCATCTCCTCCGCGGCGTCTTCTATCTTCTTCTCCTGGGGCCGCTCCGCATCCATGGCATGGGGGGAGGCTCCCACTCTTCTCTTCATCTTCTTCTCTTCTTCATCTTCTTCTTCATCTTCTTCTTTTCTTCTCTTTTTCTCTTCTTCATCTTCTTCTCCGGGCCGCTCTGCATCCATGCTGGCATGGAGGGAGGCTCCCGCTGTGTGACGGCGTCTCCTCTTCTGACGGTTCTTAAATAATGGGGGGCGGGGCCACCCGGTGACCCGGCCCCCCTCTGACACACGGGACATGACGGGACTTCCCTGTGGCATTCCCTGTGACGTCACAGGGAAGGTGGCCCCGCCCCCCGTTATTTAAGAACCGTCAGACAAGGAGACGCCGTCACACAGCGGGTGCCTCCCTCCATGCCAGCATGGATGCGGAGCGGCCCGGAGAAGAAGATGAAGAAGAGAAGAAAAGAAGAAAAGAAGAAGCTGAAGAAGAAGATGAAGAAGAGAAGAAGATGAAGAGAAGAGCGGGAGCCTCCCCCCATGCCATGGGTGCGGAGCGGCCCCAGGAGAAGAAGATAGAAGACGCCGCGGAGGAGATGCTGGACGAGAACGCCGGAGGAAGAACCAGAAGAGCCAGAAGAACCAGAAGAAGAAGAAGATGAAGGAAGATAGAAGAAAGAAGAAAGAAGAAGCATTTAAATAAAGGAATTGTCAAAAACTGTCTCTTGTCATTTTTAACATTTTTGACAGTTTTTTAGTGAAATGGTAGGTACCCCCTTACCATTTCACACAGGAGGGGGCGGGATCTGGGGGTCCCCTTGTTAAAGGGGGCTTCCAGATTCCGATAAGCCCCCCGCCCGCAGACCCCCACAACCACCGGCCAGGGTTGTGGTGATGAGGCCATTGTCCTCATCAACATGGGGACAAGGTGTTTTGGGGGGCTACCCCAAAGCACCCTCCCAATGTTGAGGGCATGTGGCCTAGTACAGTTCAGGAGGGGGGGGCACTCTCTCGTCCCCCCCCTCTTTTCCTGTGGCCTGCCAGGTTGCGTGCTCGGATAAGGGTATGGATTTTTGGAGGGACCCCACGCCGTTTTTGTTTTTTTTTTGGTGCGGGGTTCCCCTTAAAATCCATACCAGACCTGAAGGGTCTGGTATGGAATTTAGGGGGACCCCCACGTCATTTTTTTTTTTAAATTTTGGCCGGGGTTCCCCTTAATATCCATACCAGACCTGAAGGGCCTGGTATGGAATTTAGGGGGACCCCCACGTCATTTTCTTTTTAAATTTTGGTTCGGGGTTCCCCTGTGGGGAATTCCCATGCCTTTTTTATCAATGAACTTTTATGTGTATTGTCGGACCGGCAATGCAATAGCCACGAATAGTTTTAAATGTTTTTTTCCCTTTGAAATGTCATTTTGCTGTCAGACTGTTCTAAACACGGGAAACATGCGCCCCTTTACAGGCATACTATAGACACCCCCCAGCTACGAAATTTAAAGGGATATTACACTTTTATTGTTTGACTTTAAACATTATTAAAATCACTGCTCCTGAAAAAAACGTCCGTTTTTAAAAGTTTTTTTTGCATTGATCCATGTCCCCTGGGGCAGGACCCGGGTCTCCAAACACTTTTTATGACAATAACTTGCATATAAGCCTTTAAAATTAGCACTTTTGATTATTCATGTTCGTGTCCCATAGACTTTAACGGTGTTCGCGTGTTCGAACGAACTTTTTTCCTGTTCGCATGTTCTAGTGCGAACCGAACAGGGGGGTGTTCGGCTCATCCCTAATTAGCAGCTATCGTATAAATACTCGGCAAGTGCACACTCATCTTGCCCTGGTATTTTCCTTGTGCCCTGACCTGCAGCCTGTTATCCTGTTATCCTGATGCCTGATGCCTGATTTGCTACATATGCTGGTTGGTTAATTATGACTGTTTGGTTTGTTCACTCTGTATTGGTGGTGTGTTCACATGTATATGCATTTACCTTAATAAACCTACTTTCACCTATTTATGTCTGGTTCACTCTGTTGCAGTCCACACAGTTCTGGTCTTATCTGGTATATGACAATCCTGTTATGTTGAGTGACTATCCTCTTCCTCCTCAATGATCATGCTGATAGCTTGTAAGAATATTTTTGGTTCTGGGCGCCGCCACCAGTGGCTAACGCCCCATTTTTCAGCCCCTGTTTAACAGGGGCGTGTAATTACAATTTTTGATGCAATACTTTGCAGCAGGGCTTGTTCCTGCGCTCCAACTAGAGTATCTGTGAGGGGTTGCAGTGTTGTGGCACCAGTGCCTAAGGCCCAATTTTTCTGCCCCTGTTCAACAGGGACATGTAATTACAATTCTTGATCTAATATTTCACAGCAGGGCTCATTCCAGCGCCCACCAAGAGTAACTGTGAAGACTTACAGTGTTGTGGCACCAGCACCACCACCAAAGGCCCAATTTTTCTGCCCCTGTTCAACAGGTGCATGTAATTAAAATTCTTGATCTAATATTTCACAGCAGGGCCCGTTCCAGCGCCCACCAAGAGTAACTGTGAGGACTTACAGTGTTGTGGCAACACCACCACCAAAGGCCCAATTTTTCAGCCCCTGTTCAACAGGTGCATATAATTACAATTGTTGATATAACATTTCACAGCAGGGCCCGTTCCAGCACCCACCAAGAGTAACTGTGAGGATTTAGTGTTGTGGCACCAGCACCACCACCACCAATACCAAAGGCCCAATTTTTCTACCACTGTTCAACAATGGCATGTAATTACAATTCTTGATCTAATATTTCACAGCAGGGTCTGTTCCTGCGCCCACTAAGAGTAACTGTGAGGGCTTACAGTGTTGTGGCAACACCAACATCTAAGGCCCAAATTTCTGCAGAGTATATAGGGCAGGCCCCTACTTTCAAACATCCAACTTACAAACGACTCCTACTTGCAAACGGAAGGAGACAACAGGAAGTGAGATGAAATCTACCCATAGGAAGGGAAATTCTCTTCTGTAATGCCCTGTACACACGGTCGGATTTTCTGGTGGAAAATGTGTGATAGGACCTTGTTGGAAATTTCCGACCATGTGTGGGCTCCATCACACATTTTCCATCAAAATTTCCGACACACAAAGTTTGAGAGCTTGCTATAAAATTTTCCGACAACAAAATCCGTTGTTGGAAATTCCGATCGTGTGTACACAAATCCGACGCACAATGTGCCACGCATGCTCAGAATAAATTAAGAAACGAAAGTTATTGGCTACTGCCCCGTTTATAGTCCCGATGTACGTGTTTTACGTCACCGTGTTCAGAACGATCGGATTCTCTGACAACTTTGTGTGACCGTGTGTATGCAAGACAAGTTTGAGCCAACATCCGTCGGAAAAAATCCATGGATTTTGTTGTCGGAATGTCCGATCAATGTCCGACCGTGTGTATGGGGCATAAGAGTTAATATGGGAAAAACGTGTCTCCTCTCCACTGATGTTTTATCACCAATCCTTGTTTCACTAAAAACCCCAAATTTTCAAAAAACATTTGTCATTGGGACAAAAAGTGAGGTAAAATCTTCTGAAGAGGAGGACAGACAGCAAAACAAATGTTACAGGGGTGATAACCCTTCCCTATGTTTTCCAAAAAGCTTAAAAATAGATTTTTTGGCTGGAGCGACACTTTAAAAATGTACCAGTTCCAAATTACAAACAGATTCTACTTAACAACAAACCTGCAGTCCCTGTCTTGTTTGCACCACCTGTATACTGCTGTTCAGAGTATATAGGGCCTGGGGGCCCCACGCCTTTCCTTTTTTTAATTTAGGTGCGGGGTTCCCCTTAACCACTTGACGACCGCCTCACGCCGATTTACGTCGGCAAGGTGGCACGGACAGGCAAAATCACGTATATATACGTGATTTGCCTTCCGCGGGTGGGGGGTCTGATCGGACCCCCCCCGGTGCCCGAGGCGGTCGTCTTTGGTCCCCCGGCGATCGGAGGTGAGGGGGAGGCCATCCGTTCGTGGCCCCCCCCTCGCGATCGCCGCCGGCCAATCAGATAACTTCCTTTGCTGCTGTATGCTAAACAGCAGCAAAGGAAATGATGTCATCTCTCCTCGGCTCGGTATTCCGTTGCAGCGCCGAGGAGAGAAGACATCACTGTGAGTGCACAACACACTACACAACACAGTAGAACATGCCAGGCATACAAAACACCCCGATCCCCCCCCCCGATCACCCCCCCCCCCTCCCTGTCACAAACTGACACCAGCAGTTTTTTGTTTGTTTTTTTTTTTTTTTTCTGATTACTGCATTGGTGTCAGTTTGTGACAGTTACAGTGTTGGGACAGTGAATATTACCCCCCTTTAGGTCTAGGACACCCCCCTAACCCCCCCTAATAAAGTTTTAACCCCTTGATCACCCCCTGTCACCAGTGTCGCTAAGCGATCATTTTTCTGATCGCTGTATTAGTGTCGCTGGTGATGCTAGTTAGTGAGGTAAATATTTAGGTTCGCCGTCAGCGTTTTATAGCGACAGGGACCCCCATATACTATCTAATAAATGTTTTAACCCCTTGATGGCCCCCTAGTTAACCCTTTCACCACTGATCACCGTATAACTGTTACGGGTGACGCTGGTTAGTTCGTTTATTTTTTATAGTGTCAGGGCACCCGCCGTTTATTACCGAATAAAGGTTTAGCCCCCTGATCGCCCGGCGGTGATATGCGTCGCCCCAGGCAGCGTCAGATTAGCGCCAGTACCGCTAACACCCACGCACGCAGCATACGCCTCCCTTAGTAGTATAGTATCTGATCGGATCAATATCTGATCTAATCAGATCTATACTAGCGTCCCCAGCAGTTTAGGGTTCCCAAAAACACAGTGTTAGCGGGATCAGCCCAGATACCTGCTAGCACCTGCGTTTTGCCCCTCCGCCCGGCCCAGCTCAGCCCACCCAAGTGCAGTATCGATCGATCACTGTCACTTACAAAACACTAAACGCATAACTGCAGCGTTCGCAGAGTCAGGCCTGATCCCTGCGATCGCTAACAGTTTTTTTGGTAGTATTTTGGTGAACTGGCAAGCACCAGCCCCAAGCAGCGTCAGATTAGCGCCAGTACCGCTAACACCCACGCATGCAGCATACGCCTCCCTTAGTGGTATAGTATCTGAACGGATCAATATCTGATCCGATCAGATCTATACTAGCGTCCCCAGCAGTTTAGGGTTCCCAAAAACGCAGTGTTAGCGGGATCAGCCCAGATACCTGCTAGCACCTGCATTTTGCCCCTCCGCCCGGCCCAGCCCACCCAAGTGCAGTATCGATCGATCACTGTCACTTACAAAACACTAAACTAAACTGCAGCATTCGCAGAGTCAGGCCTGATCCCTGCGATCGCTAACAGTTTTTTTGGTAGCGTTTTGGTGAACTGGCAAGCACCAGCGGCCTAGTACACCCCGGTCGTAGTCAAACCAGCCAGCACTGCAGTAACACTTGGTGACGTGGCGAGTCCCATAAGTGCAGTTCAAGCTGGTGAGGTGGCAAGCACAAGTAGTGTCCCGCTGCCACCAAAAAGACAAACACAGGCCCGTCGTGCCCATAGTGCCCTTCCTGCTGCATTCGCCAATCCTAATTGGGAACCCACCACTTCTGCAGCGCCCGTACTTCCCCCATTCACATCCCCAACCAAATGCAGTCGGCTGCATGAGAGGCATTTTCTTTATGTCCTCCCGAGTACCCCTACCCAACGCCCCCCAAAAAAGATGTTGTGTCTGCAGCAAGCGCGGATATAGGCGTGACACCCGCTATTATTGTCCCTCCTGTCCTGACAATCCTGGTCTTTGCATTGGTGAATGTTTTGAACGCTACCATTCACTAGTTGAGTATTAGCGTAGGGTACAGCATTGCACAGACTAGGCACACTTTCACAGGGTCTCCCAAGATGCCATCGCATTTTGAGAGACCCGAACCTGAAACCGGTTACCGTTATAAAAGTTAGTTACAAAAAAAGTGTAAAAAAAAAAAAAATATATATAAAATAAAAAAAAATAGTTGTCGTTTTATTGTTCTCTCTCTCTCTATTCTCTCTCTCTTGTTCTGCTCTTTTTTACTGTATTCTATTCTGCAATGTTTTATTGTTATTATGTTTTATCATGTTTGTTTTTCAGGTATGTAATTATTTATACTTTACCGTTTACTGTGCTTTATTGTTAACCATTTTTTTGTCTTCAGGTACGTCATTCACGACTTTGAATGGTTATACCAGAATGATGCCTGCAGGTTTAGGTATCATCTTGGTATCATTCTTTTCAGCCAGCGGTCGGCTTTCATGTAAAAGCAATCCTAGCAGCTAATTAGCCTCTAGACTGCTTTTACAAGCCGTGGGAGGGAATGCCCCCCCCCCACCGTCTTCCGTGTTTTTCTCTGGCTCTCCTGTCTCAACAGGGAACCTGAGAATGCAGCCGGTGATTCAGCCAGCTGACCATAGAGCTGATCAGAGACCAGAGTGGCTCCAAACATCTCTATGGCCTAAGAAACCGGAAGCTACGAGCATTTTATGACTTAGATTTCGCCAGATGTAAATAGCGCCATTGGGAAATTGGGGAAGCATTTTATCACACCGATCTTGGTGTCATCAGATGCTTTGAGGGCAGAGGAGAGATCTAGGGTCTAATAGACCCCAATTTTTTCAAAAAAGAGTACCTGTCACTACCTATTGCTATCATAGGGGATATTTACATTCCCCGAGATAACAATAAAAATGATTTAAAAAAAAAAAAATGAAAGGAACAGTTTAAAAATAAGATAAAAAATGCAAAAAAATAATAAAGAAAAAAAAAAAAAAAAAAAAAAGCACCCCTGTCGCCCCCTGCTCTCGCGCTAAGGCGAACGCAAGCGGCGGTCTGTCGTCAAACGTAAACAGCAATTGCACCATGCATGTGAGGTATCGCCGCGAAGGTCAGATCGAGGGCAGTAATTTTTGCAGTAGACCTCCTCTGTAAATCTAAAGTGGTAACCTGTAAAGGCTTTTAAAGGCTTTTAAAAATGTATTTATTTTGTTGCCACTGCACGTTTGTGCGCAATTTTAAAGCATGTCATGTTTGGTATCCATGTACTCGGCCTAAGATCATCTTTTTTATTTCATCAAACATTTGGGCAATATAGTGTGTTTTAGTGCATTATAATTTAAAAAAGTGTGTTTTTTCCCCAAAAAATGCGTTTGAAAAATCGCTGCGCAAATACTGTGTGAAAAAAAAAAATTAAAAACCCACCATTTAAATCTGTAGGGCATTTGCTTTAAAAAAATATATAATGTTTGGGGGTTCAAAGTAATTTTTTTGGAAAAAAAAATATCTTTTTCATGTAAACAAAAAGTGTCAGAAAGGGCTTTGTCTTCAAGTGGTTAGAAGAGTGAGTGATGTGTAACATAAGCTTCTAAATGTTGTGCATAAAATGCCAGGACAGTTCAAAACCCCCCCAAATGACCCCATTTTGGAAAGTAGACACCCCAAGCTATTTGCTGAGAGGCATGTCGAGTCCATGGAATATTTTATATTGCGACACAAGTTGCGGGAAAGAGACAAATTTTTTTTTTTTTTGCACAAAGTTGTCACTAAATGATATATTGCTCAAACATGCCATGGGAATATGTGAAATTACACCCCAAAATACATTCTGCTGCTTCTCCTGAGTACGGGGATACCACATGTGTGAGACTTTTTGGGAGCCTAGCCGCGTACGGGACCCCGAAAACCAAGCACCGCCTTCAGGCTTTCTAAGGGCGTGAATTTTTGATTTCACTCTTCACTGCCTATCACAGTTTCGGAGGCCATGGAAAGCCCAGGTGGCACAAAACCCCCCCAAATTACCCCATTTTGGAAAGTAGACACCCCAAGCTATTTGCTGAGAGGTATAGTGAGTATTTTGCAGACCTCACTTTTTGTCACAAAGTTTTGAAAATTGAAAAAAGAAAAAAAAAAAAGTTTTTTCTTGTCTTTCTTCATTTTCAAAAACAAATGAGAGCTGCAAAATACTCACCATGCCTCTCCGCAAATAGCTTGGGGTGTCTACTTTCCAAAATGGGGTCATTTGGGGGGGTTTTGTGCTACCTGGGCATTCCATGGCCTCCGAAACTGTGATAGGCAGTGAAGAGTGAAATCAAAAATTTTCACCCTTAGAAATCCTGAAGGCGGTGCTTGGTTTTCGGGGCCCCGTACGCGGCTAGGCTCCCAAAAAGTCCCACACATGTGGTATCCCCATACTCAGGAGAAGCAGCTAAATGTATTTTGGGGTGCAATTCCACATATGCCCATGGCCTGTGTGAGCAATATATCATTTAGTGACAACTTTGTGCAAAAAAAAAAAAAAAAAAAAAAAAAAGTATCACTTTCCCGCAACTTGTGTCAAAATATAAAATATTCCATGGACTCAATATGCCTCTCAGCAAATAGCTTGGGGTGTCTACTTTCCAAAATGGGGTCATTTGGGGGGGTTTTGTGCCACCTGGGCATTCCATGGCCTCCGAAACTGTGATAGGCAGTGAAGAGTGAAATCAAAAATTTACACCCTTAGAAATCCTGAAGGCGGTGCTTGGTTTTCAGGGCCCCGTACGCGGCTAAGCTCCCAAAAAGTCCCACACATGTGGTATCCCCATACTCAGGAGAAGCAGCTAAATGTATTTTGGGGTGCAATTCCACATAGGCCCATGGCCTGTGTGAGCAATATATCATTTAGTGACAACTTTTTGTAAATATTTTTTTTTTTTTTTTTCATTATTCAATCACTTGGGACAAAAAAATAAATATTCAATGAGTTCAACATGCCTCTCAGCAATTTCCTTGGGGTGTCTACTTTCCAAAATGGGGTCATTTGGGGGGGTTTTGTACTGCCCTGCCATTTTAGCACCTCAAGAAATGACATAGGCAGTCATAAACTAAAAGCTGTGTAAATTACAGAAAATGTACCCTAGTTTGTAGACGCTATAACTTTTGCGCAAACCAATAAATATATGCTTATTGACATTTTTTTTACCAAAGACATGTGGCCGAATACATTTTGGCCTAAATGTATGACTAAAATTTAGTTTATTGGATTTTTTTTATAACAAAAAGTAGAAAATATCATTTTTTTTCAAAATTTTCTGTCTTTTTCCGTTTATAGCGCAAAAAATAAAAACTGCAGAGGTGATCAAATACCATCAAAAGAAAGCTCTATTTGTGGGAAGAAAAGGACGCAAATTTTGTTTGGGTACAGCATTGCATGACCGCGCAATTAGCAGTTAAAGCGACGCAGTGCCAAATTGGAAAAAGACCTCTGGTCCTTAGGCAGCATAATGGTCCGGGGCTCAAGTGGTTAATATCCATACAAGAACCAAAGGGCCGGGTAATGGACTGGGGGGGGGGGGGGGTATCCATGCCGTTTGTCTCACTGATTTTCATCCATATTGCCGGGACCCGACATTACATTAAAGCCGCAAGCAGTTTTAAATTACTTTTATTCATTTAAAAATGTAATTTTGTGCAGGGACTGTTCTAAGCACGGGAAACACGCGCCACTTTACAGGCATACTATAGACACCCCCCAGGTACGATATTTAAAGGAATATTTCACTTTTTTTTTTCACTTTAAGCATCATTAAAATCACTACTCCCGAAAAAACTGCCGTTTTTAAAACTTTTTTTTGCATTGATCCATGTCCCCTGGGGCAGGACCTGGGTCCCCAAACCCTTTTTAGGACAATACCATGTAAATTAGCCTTTAAAATTAGCCCTTTTGATTTTGAACGTTCGAGTCCCATAGACTTCAATGGGGTTCTAACGTTCGTGCAAATTTTCGGGCCGTTCGCAGGTTCAGGTGCGAACCGAACCGGGGGGGGGGGGGGGGGGGTGTTCGGCTCATCCCTAATTTTTACATACTGTAAATGTGAGAGGTGTCAGAATTGGCCTGGGTGTCAAGTGGTTTAGGCCATTTTGTGGGCAGAAATAAAATTATAAATCATTTATAGAATGCAATGTATCACTATTGTACTGAGCAGGGATGAGCTTACCTTTGTCCTGAACCAGGTTCGCTATTGAACCCAGAAGTTGGCTGGGTAGGGCAGAGCAATATTTCTACTGAAAGGAGAAGAATCAGCACAAGGGACACATCATACCAAACTGAAAGTTTAAGTCCCTCGTGCTGATTTTTCTGTTTGTAAATTTAGGTCAACCTAGGCTTTAAGACCATCATGTGAGCACTTAGCCAAGGGCAAAAAAAAAATAATATATATAAATATGTATACACATGTAAATATAGAAAAAAAAACGCGCTAGAGAAAATATCATTAGATCAAAAAAGCAGCAGCATAAGTGTGACAACACAAAAAGTCCAATATAAATAACAGAAACTGCGCTAAAAAATGAATAAATGTCCAAACAGACTTTATCTATGGGCATCTAACAGAGGCACAAAGGGTCTTCCAAACACCATAATGTGTACATAAAAAGTAGGTAAGGTGCCCGACCACCGTGGCTTGTAAATTGCGCTTACCAAACAGCAAGCAGTATAAGCAGATGGCTTACAACCCAGCCAGGGCCTTTTAGATGTAATGAATGCTTCCGCTCTCTCCAGGTTCAGATCACCGTTCCCTCGGTACATATACCAAAAAAGAAGACCCTTTGTGCCTCTGTTAGATGCCCATAAATAAAGTCTTTTTGGGCATTTATTCCTTTTTTAGCGCTGTTATTTATATTGGACTTTATGTATACACATGTACTGTGTGTGTTTATATATAAGTATGCAGTAATACCTCGAATTGCGAGTAACGCGGTTAAGAAGCGTTTCGCAATATGGGCTGTTATTTTTTAAAAATCCTGACACGGTTTGCGAGCCTTGTCTATAAAAGCAGGATTCAAGCCTCTGTGTGTGCAGTACCGCATTTGGCCAGAAGTGCGGGGGTGCCGATGACAGATGCACTCAGAGCCACTCAGAAACACTCGGTTCCCGAGTGTTTACGAGCCTCTCTGAGTGTTTCCGAGTGCATCCGAACTGCTCCGAGCGGTTTCCGAGTGTCTCTGGCGCCCCCACCTCTGGACACATTTCGTACTGCATACAATAGAAGTCATTGCGGAATGAATTATCTGAGTTTCCATTGACTTCTATGGGGAAACTCGCTTTTATATACCAGTGCTTTGGATTACAAGCATTCTTCTGGAACGAATTATGCTCGTAATCCAAGGTACCACTGAGTATATATATATATATATATATATATATATATATATATATATATATATATAACACTAAATATAATATATATTAAAAAAAAATACAAAATAAAAAATAATATCAAAAATAAACTGGGTTCAGGTCTGAAAACGAAAGTCAGCTGCCTTCCTTTACATCAGGGTCCCCATTAGATTGCCTTCTACATTAGGGTCCCCATTAGATTGCCTTCTACATCAGGGTCCCCATTAGATTACCTTTTACATCAGGGTCCCCATTAGATTACCTTTTACATCAGGGTCCCCATTAGATTACCTTCTACATAAGGGTCCCCATTAGATTGCCTTCTGCATTAGGGTCCCTATAAGAGTCCCTCCCTTACTTTAGAGTTGTCAATACAGTCCCAGCCCCCTTTACATCAATGTCCCCATTAGAGTCACCCCTTATATCAAAGTGGCCATTAAAATCCACCCCTATCTCAGAGTCCCCCTTTACATAGGGGCCCCCTCCTTACATCAAGGACCCCATAATAGTCCCCCTTACATCAGAATCCCCCCTTACATCAGGGTTCCCCCCTCTTACATTAAGGCCCTGATTGGAGTCCCACCTTTATATTAGGGTTCCCGGCAGAGTCCCTCCTTACAGAATGAGGGTGCAGGTTGGGGGGAGGATGAGGCAGAGGCAGCCATTGCTAACCTTGATTCTTAAAAGTGTTGCAGGCCAGTTGAGCCGTAGTTCTACCTTAATAAAAAAAAAAAAAAGGGGGCAGAACAAAGGTTGTTCTTGTAAATCTTTTCACTTTATTGGTTCAATGAATCCATGTTGTCCATCGTTCCCTTGGTATCATCTCTGTGGTTTAGAATTCCTAATAAAACACATTCTGGAATAATTTGGGCCTGATTATTATGCAAAAAGTGCCATTTTTTTTACAGAATCCCCCCAACATTGGTCTTTTATGGACAGGAAGTGATGGGAAATCTCTACAATAAGGACATGGTCAAAATAAAAAAAACATTTTATATTAAAGCGGTGAGTTAGAATGATTGAAAATATATTTATTGCTTACGTGCATAGTTGTTCTGGGTTAGTAATTTAGAGTAGTGAAGGAAGGGGACCTGCATGTTTTCATTTTAATTTTTTTCAATTTATATATTTTTAATAGAGTTACCTGCAGTTTCCACCTTGGCCTCAAGAAGGCACTACATGATGCAAAAACACATGGTATGCGGTGGATGGTGGGGACTCTAAAAAAAAAAGGGTGCAGCACATTACACATGGGGCTATGGGGGGGGGGGGAGGGGTGAGCGCTCAGATAGTCATTTGAACCCTTTCACTGTTGGAGATTTTTGCTGATTTCTGCTCTCTCATGTTTGGGGGGACATTTACAATAAATGGCACTACAAGCGTGGGGCACATATCTTTGCATGTTCCGGGATTGCGTGGAAACGTGCATTTCTGTGCGCATTACCGGAACGTGCAGATGTGACCGGAGACTGATATGGTGGAAAGTTGTCACCACGGCATGCCGTGTTCCGCCATATTTCATAGAGTATGAATAACTGTAAAATGTGCTGTGAATCTGAGCAGACAGGGAATGTCTATGGCTCTGATCAATGAATACTGGACCTTCCTAAGATGAGTCCAGGCAAACCACAAACCTTCCCAAAGCTGCTCATACCTGGCCATCCACATGTTGCCCCCTTCCCTGGTGGTCCTAGTGGCGTCCCTGGTGGTCGAGTGTGGTCATCTGAGGGGGGAGCTGCGCTGATAAACAATCAGCGCAGACCCCCCCTGTCAGGAGAGACGCCGATCGGCTCTCCTCTACTCGCTTCTGTCAGACGCGAGTGAGGAAAAGCTGATCAACGGCTCTTCCTATTGACATCGTGATCAGCCGTGATTGGACACGGCTGATCACGTGGAGGCTCCGCCGGAGGCTCTTTACCAAGATCGGACACACCGCTCCACCGATCGCCGCGATGCGCGCCCCCGCGGGAGCGCGGCAGCATGTTATCCTGCGGGACATCATATTACGCCCAGTCAGGATAACGGAACCACCGCCAGGCCGTCAATCTGCTATAGGCCGGGCGGGAAGTGGTTAAGGATAAAAGCACGGGGGTTGGGATGACGTTTGATAAATACAATAACACAGAATTTTCTGGATGAACATTTTCAAGGACTGTTTTTTTGGGGGGTTTTTTGTTTTTTTTTCACGTTTATAACAAGTCTGGATATTGATTTCATGATGTAATGCATGGTGTTGTATCCCGTGTTTTATCTTCATATGTCTTTCACAAATGTGGATATTTAGGATTTATTGTATGGTCGTGAATGATATGGAAATGACACAACTAGATATTGTTGGTATTATAGATCAGCAGTTAGTACTGAGGAGGATAAGTGCCGATTTTATTTTGCTTTTTTTATTAATATATTTATGCCGTCTATTTTACAGCTCAGGTTTGTAAACAAACTGGTTGATATGACAACAGTGTTGTTTACCTTTCTAGCTGATATCTCATGTAGAGGTCCCCTATATTTCCTTCTAACTCTAACATACTAACTAACTTTACACATCTGAGCTATAAAATAGACAACAGGAGGATGTTTTTTTTACAGCTCAGGTTTGTAAACAAAATGGTTGCTATGACAACAAGGTTGTTTACCTTTTTAGCTGACATCTCATGTATAGGGCCCTATGTTCTCTAGAACAAGTATACATACATGTAACCATAGCTCCCAACTGTCCCTGATTTCGAGGGACTGTCCCTAATTTGGAGCAATATCCCTCTGTCCCTCATTCCTCCTCATTTGTCCCTCATTTTGGTCTGATCTATATAGATGTTTTTAAAATGCACTTTTTATCTATCAAAACGTGTTTTCCAGCACTAAACCTTTCACCTGATTTCTAAATTGCTGCATTTGTAAATTCCAAAAGCCAATATAAAGGAAAAGTGGTAAAAAAAACGAATTGTGGGTTTAACCCAATTTTTTTTTTGTACAATTCTCCTTTAAGGGGGCGTGGCAGAGTGTGTGTCCTATGCCTGCATGCTTTTGCTGATAGATGTCCCTCATTCCCATCTCAAAAAGTTGGGAGGTATGCATGTAACCAATAGCAACCAATCAGAGGTTGAATAAAGAAATGAGAGTGTTGGCTATGAGGGTATTGGGGGGGGGGGGGGGGTCTTGTAAAGCCCCTGAATTGTTTATTATGGGAGAATACAGAGACTGAATCTACTCGTTGCCTGGCTGTCAGTCTGATCCATTGCTTTCTGTCCATTCTCCATCACTGATTGGGAAGAAGTTCTAAATGAACATGCAGTGATGCAGAAAGCATGGAAGTTAGAGCCAGCCAGGAGTATAGCATTTTCAGAAGGTGGTCAGCAATGGCAGCCTACATATTTCTCTCAGTATGGGTTCCCTTATAACCATTTGGGGGAATCCTAGTGGTCTCCTAAAACATTTATCCCTGGAAAGAGACTCTGCAATACAAGATGGCCGCTGTGTGTACAGTAGATGCTCCTCCCCTTATTTATTGCTATGGGAGAGATTCTGCTCACTTCCTGCCTTTCTGACCCCGGAGGAAGTGAGGGCTAAATCTCCACTATGGGAACCCCAGACAGTGATAAAGATCTAAACCACTTCCACTCTACTATTGTGACCAATCAGATGATGGGATTACACCATGGAAACAGAAATACATTTATTACCCATTATGATTGTATCCTTTCCATTGAAATCCACTTCCCCAAATGTGACATATTGATTGAAAGTGTTGTCATCTATAGATCGATTATTCCTATTGAAGCAGATCAATCAGAAAATAAATTGATAATTTAGCAAAGTGATTATCGCCACCATTAGGGTTTAATCTCTTCACCTCCTCCAGAAGATTTACCCCCCTTCCTGACCTGGCCATTTTTTGCGATACGGTACTGCGTTACTTTAACTGACAATTGCGCGGTCGTGCGACGCTGTACACAAATAACATTGATGTCATTTTTTTCCCACAAATAGAACTTTCTCTTGGTGGTATTTGATCACCTCTGCGGTTTTTATTTTTTGCGCTGTAAACAAAAAAAGAGCAACAATTTTGAAAAAAAAAATATTTTTTTTTACTTTCTGCTATAATAAATATCCAATCAAAAAATGTAAAAAATCAAATTTCTTCATCAATTTATTCCAATATGTATTCTGCTACATATTATTGTATTATTGACAAAAAATCCCAGTAAATGTATATTGATTGGTTTGCGCAAAAGTTATAGCGTCTACAAACTATGGGATATTTTTATTTAATTTTTTACTAGTAATGGCGGCGATCAGAGACTTATAGTGTGACTGCGATATTGCAGTGGACAAATTGGACACTAAGTGACATTTCTCAAGGCCAGTGACACCAATACAGCGATTAGTGCTAAAAATATGCACTGTCACTATACTGACACTGGCTGGGAAGGGGTTAACATCGGGGGCGATCAAAGCGTCAAACATGTTCCCTGGGAGTGATTACTGACTGGGGGAAGACAGAGATCCGTGTTCCTGCTATGGTTGCCACTTCATCCCATTAAACTCGAACACATATGAATTACACAGGTTCTGTGGCTGATTAAGGAGGTAATTAAACTCACTTGGTGCCTTATCTGTATTTAATTAGCCTCAGAACCGGTGTAATTCAAAGGTGTTCGGGTTTAAAGGGATGAGGTGACAACTCTAGCTCCCCCTCCCACTGTGTCCAATCACAGTGGGGAGCGGGTCACCTGAGGCGCGTGCGCTGACTCCCGCCTGACTGCACCACTTAGACAAAAGACTGCGCTCTACACCCCGCCTGGTGCAATAAAGTTTGCTGTATTCAAATACTATGCCTCTCTCCGAACAAGAATCTTACTGACCAATGAGGCCGAAGGCTTAGCCGTCCTCATCAATAGGCGACGGAAGTGACGTGTTGGCTCAGGATCTGTCGCCGGCCGAGAGATATGGAGGAACCGCTGAGCCAGCGCTCTGGTAAAGGAGAGGAGGAAGAGGAAGAAGACTTCCATGACTGCACAGAGGACCCGGAGAGGCTGAACGGGGAGTCAGAGGAAGAGTTCACAGTGCTGGAGGCGGAGGAGAGCCCTTTAGAGAAGCCTGCTGTCTTGGAGAAGGGAGGTCCTGAGCCTGACTTGGCTGAAAAGAGGAAACCTGAGCCTGTCACCAGGGAGGACGGAGATCCTGAGCCTGTCATGGCAGAGAAGAGACATGCTGAGTCTGTCACTGAAGAAACACGAAGTCCTGAGCCTGCCATGGCAGAGAAGGGAGATCCCGAACCTGTCACCGAGGAGGAGGAGGAGGAGGATCCCGATCCTGTAATGGAGACTGAGATGGGAGATGTAGAGATGGAGGAGGAGGTCCTGCAGGATCTGGAGAAGGACATGAGTGAGGATGAGAGAGAGGTGAATATTGGGAGGATGATATATATGTGAAGCTGAATGGTGAAAGTAAAGCTTGTGCACACTGATGGGGATTTGTTATTTACAAGTTGCCCTTATGTATGGTGTGCCTGCTATCATAGCAGCATACTGTGACTGATAGGTGCTATGAGAAATCAATAGGTTAAAATGTGTTCATCCGGTATTTTGTTTATGGAGATGAATAAAGATCACACAGCAGTGACCACGGCTGCCTCATGGTAGGTTCTCCTATGTATGGTAACTCTAAAGTGAGCCTGTGACCAGGTTATTGACATTCAAGTACTCACATTCTTAACAAGCAGTAAATGCGCTTCTAACACAAAACATGCCTTCTCTGACCTCTGCCCTTGCATGTAGTGTAGAGTAACTCATCCTTAAACTTCACAGCAGAAGTGTGGTAGTTATCCGAGTCATTCTCTCAGCACTTAGCTTCCCTCTCTCAGAGCAACTTGTCTGTGTTTATATCAGTAGACTGGAAGGCTCCTGGGAGGGAAACCCGGTGAGCTGCAGAGTCACTGCTGGGATGGGGGAGCTGTGCTAAGGAATCATTGCTGGAAGGAAGGAGCCAATCTACTAAATCACTGCTGGGAGAGGGTAGTAGGGTGGGTTACCTGAGGTGACGAACAATTTGGACTTTGAAGATGAATTGCTGTAAAGTGCTAGCAGCTGCAGAGGTTATGAGGGCTTGCTTTTCAGTCTGATTAACACTGTTGAAAATCTCAAAAAATTTGAATGCCCATAGCCTGGCAACAAGTTTACTTTACTTTAAAGCGATTAATAAATCCAAAACCAAAAGTGTAACATATTTGGGGGTTATTTACGAAAGGCAAATCCACTATGCACTACAAGTGCACTTGGAAGTGCAGTTGCTGTAAGTCTGAGAGGTAGATCTGAAATGAGGTGAAGCTCTGCTGATTTTATCATCCAATCATGTGCAAGCTAAAATGCTGTGTTTTTTTATTTGCCTTGCATGTCCCCCTCAGATCTATAGCAACTGCACTTCCAGTTCACTTTTAGTGCAAAGTGGATTTGCCTTTAGTAAATAACCCCCCATTGTATCTTACCCAGGGCTCCACAAACCTCAGGCGCCAGGTCGCCATGGCGACCAGAAACCGCACCCTGGCGCCTAGGCTGCCACCAGCCCACTCACTGCAACTCCCGATGCCCCAGACATGCAGTGCTATGATATTTAACACTGACTGCCATTCCTCCTCCCTTCTCCACACTCAGCGCGGCGCTTGATGCTTACCAGAGCCGCTGAGTGTGTGAAACTGACACATAACTGAGAGAGGAGAAAGAGAGGATCTGTCAGAATTGAGCTTGATGTCAGGGGTGGGGGGACCCAGCAGCTATCAAACACCAGCCAATGGGATCAGGGCGGGCCGCTACGTGTATGTGGCCACGCCCTTTTTCTTAAGCAGCCCAATCATTGGCTGGTGTTTGATAGCTGCTGCCTCCCACCCCCAACATTAAGCTCAATTCTGACAGCTCATCTCTTTTACTTGTCAGTTTCACACACAGTTAAACTCGGCTCAGTGTGAAACCTACCAGTGCCACCTGCCAGTGCCACCTGCCAGTGCCATCTACCAGTGCCACCTGCCAGTGCCAACCAATGCCATCTGTCAGTTCCAAACCAGTGCCACCAGCTAGTGCCAACCAGTGTCACTGCCAGTGCCACCTGCCAGTGCAAACACGTGCCAACCAGTGCCATCTATCAGTGCCACCTGCCAGTGCCAACCAGTGCCACCTGCCAGTGCCAACCAATGCCAACCAGTGCCACCTGCCAGTGCCATCTGTCAGTTCCAAACCAGTGCCACCAGCCAGGGCCACCAGCCAGTGCCATCTGTTGCCAGCCTTACTCTTTCTGGCCAGCCCATAACCCTGATGTAACAGCGTTACATTGGACTTATTGACTGGGTGCTCCGTTGTGAGTTGGGGGCAAAAATTACTGGCCTTACTCTGGGAGCTGACAATCCATACCACTCTAAAAAAAAACTGGCTCCTAACTTTTTTAACTGGCTCATAGATTCAAAGCAAAATTGTTAAGCCCTGATCTTGCCAATCATTAGATGTGATGGCTGCCTTCATTTTCTTTTCTTGGGCTTTTTTTTTCTCTCCATTTTCACCTGGTGATCCGGCCAGTAACACACCTCCCTGTATTAGATTGCCCCCATGAAGGAACACAGGGGGCACCTTAGAACAGCAGCATTGTCAGTCTGGGTGGGAGGGGAGTGTTAGATGACTAATAGATTTAAAGCGATTGTAAACCTACATTTTTATTTTTTTTGTAATATATTCTACTTCCCTGCTCTGTGCAAGGGTTTAGCACAGAGCAGCCCTGATCCTCCTCTTCTTGGGCCCCCCGCTGGTGCTCCTGCTGAATGCCCCCATAGCAAGCCAATTGCTAAGGAGGCACTCATGCATGCTCACTCTTGAGCCCCGCTTTCTGTGTCCATAAGACAAACAGAAAAAGGCTCAGCTCCACCCCCACTCCCTCCTCACTGGCTGTAATTGACAGCAGTCATGGCTCCTGTCTCTGAGCGAATGAAGAGACAGAAAGCCAGGACAGCAGCCACTCTCGTGCACATCGCTGTATGTAGATGGAGCTGCATACTGAATGTTTTTTACCTTTTTCATATATAGAATGCATAAAGGTAAAAAACCTTCACCCTTAACAACTACTTTAATTACAGCGGTAGTAAACCGCTAGAAAAAAAACCCTGCAAGACAATGGCGTAATGTGCTAGTATGCATCGCATACTAGCACATTATGAAATAGTCAACTTAGAACAAAGCCCTTCCACCGGCGCCCGCTTACCGCTGAGAGGGTTGACATCTTCTCCCATCCTTTCTTCTGGGATCGCAGGCTACAGCGCTGTGAGTGGCTGGAGCCGAGATGACGTCGCATGCACGTGGGAACCCTCGGTTTCAGCAAGTGTTTTGCAGATCTGGCACGGTATGCCGTACCTTCAGAGTGCATGCGCAGGTGACGTCAGCGGCTGCATGCAGGGTGAATGTCTCCTACATGGTGGACGTTTAGGAGCTATTTTTACCTACAGGTAAGCCTTACCTGTAGGTAAAATGAATAACAAAGCGGGCTGCATACCATCAGAAAATGCCTCACTGCACCAGAATAACAATAGTAACCTGTTTTGGAGATGGTCATGGGAAACATTAATATTTAAAGTGATTGTGAAGGTAAATTAAAAAAAAAAAAAAAATAACAAACATATCATACTTGCCTCCACTGTGCAGCTTGTTTTGCACAGAGTGGCCCTGAACCTGCTCTTCTAGGGTCTTCCGGCAGCTCTCACGGCTCCTCCCCACATCTGATAACCCGCTCGGAGAAGCGCTTCCCAGGGGGGTTACCTTGCGGGTGCGCTCCCGAGTCCAGCATTTGGCGTCCATAGAGGCCGAATGCAGGACTCCGCCCTGCTCCTCGGGACTCGCGTCATTGGATTTGATTGACAGCAGCAGGAGCCAATGGCTGCACTGCTATCAATCTATCCAATCAAGAGCCGAGAACCCCGGGCAGAGAAAGAGGGTGTCCCCGCCTGTCAAGTTAGAGGGTTCAGGTAAGTAAAACGGGGGGCTGGGGGGCCGGTCACTGACATAGGATGCATTAAGGTGAAAAAACACAAACCTTTACAGCCCCTTTTAAGTGTTTGGGGGGGGGGGGGGTTGTTATGGTGCTGTGACATGGGTGTAAACCAGTCATTGTCATTTTTTTTAAAGGACAGAAGAAAGGAGAGCACTCGTTTAAAAGAAGAGGGGAATGAGCTGTTTAAGAAAGCAGGTAAGCAAAACTTCACTTTATGAAACAGCTGTACCAGTCAGGTTGTGGCATGGTGTGACAGAGGAACCACAAGACTCTTGGATAACTACTGAGAAGCACAGCCGTGCCTTCTTATTTGTTATTATTATTATTGCATATAAATATTTTACATTTCCAGTCAGCAGTAGGAGCTTGCCTCTAGGTACATTTTTTTTTGTTTACCTTTAAAATAATAGTCTATTTACAGCGCTCAATAGCTCAAGCTTAAATTTGCACCCACAGCTGAAAGAATCAAAGAACTGATTCTTTCTCCTCCTTCCTGCTTGCTCCTTATGGCCCTTTGATACTGACACCCTCTGTTTGGACTCAGCGGGGGATTCATGGACTAAGCCTCTGTGGAGTCGAAGCAGGACAGAAACAAATGACACATATTTGACATCTATGTCCATTCAGATTGGTCCTCCATCCTGTGATTGGGAAAAAAAAAACAAGACCCTATGTAAGTGCACATGCATCTTCCTATATCACATTCGGTCAGGGGAGTAAAAGTGGACCAGGACGAAATAGTTTTCCATTTTATACCTTGCAGTGCATTCTTGATCTGTGTAATCACAGGACATAGACTGACGGAACACCAGTGTGAAAGGGGCCTATGGCTCCACTCAGATGTTCAAGTGAAAGAAACAGATTTTCTCCTTTGTAAATATTTTATGCAGTTAAATGTTTTGTTCTGCTTTGGTTTAGATTATGTTGAAGCTGAAAACATCTATTCTCAAGCTCTGCGGAAATGTCCAGCCTTTTACAAGAAAGACCGATCTATTCTGTTTTCCAACCGAGCAGCCGCTAGACTGAAACAGGTAAAGAGATGCTTAGATGCTGTTTTCGGCGCAGTGTTGGGAATGAGATGTACAATTACATCCTGTTTCAGAACAAATAAAGTATGCTGTCAAAAGGGTGGAAGCTTTGTTTTCAGACAACTTTATCAAATTAAAGATGAGGTTTAATATTTTCTTTTCTTTTTTGAGATACAACACAAAACATGTTAGTTATGTGTAATACTGTATATCCCATTATTTGCAGGCAGCTTCTAGTAAAAATCTTCTCTGCTGTGCCTCCACAGAGCCATTGCATACAGCCTTGAGAAGTTGTCTCTCGGCATGGTAAATTCTTGTAACAGAAGTCAATGCAAGTCGTGATGAATATGCAGAAAATTAGGAACCCTTTTCAAAGGTGCTGCAACTTGAGTTGCAGCGATTTGAACGGTTTCGTTGCCAAAAATAGGGGGGAACTTGTCATGCCACTTTGAACTGTCAAATTGCATTGGTGTGAACGAGGGCTTATTGTGTTTCCACTTTCCCCCAAAATGTATATTTTTAAGTGATCTCCAAACAAACCACTAAATACGGAGTTGAAATACATATATGGGAAAGGCATACGCTGCAAAGAATGTGTAATTCTGTTTAGTTAGCCTCGTTCTCAAAACACACTATTAGGTGCAACACTGAGTTTTATATCTGAAGTAAAGAATCCTTCATTTTAGATCTAAGCCTCTGAGAATTATTCCACATCTGTCAACTGCCTTTCAGGTGCCTCTGCTACACTATCCTGATTAGGGTTTTTTCCAACTACTTTCACTTCTAGTTCTTTGACATGCATGTGCTGATTTTGTGGTTCAACTGAGCTGCAAAGAAAGATTGCAGCAAGTCTTGGCTGCACAGCATATGAAGGAGAATGGATGGACCTCCCTTTGCCCATCTTCCTCGGTGGGAGATCTGTCGGTGTATACCCAGCTTATAGCTACATGTATTGCTGTAATCATTACAACTTCTCATGTATATTTTCATAATTTGCTTTTACAGGACAAAAAAGACCTTGCACTAACAGACTGCACCAAAGGTATGTTTGTTTTCTGAATGTATCTCATTCTACGTTTGTATGTGGAAGTTTGGGAATCGGATGACATCCTGTGTGAAATGATTATAAAGTAATTTTGACTTGGCCTGAAAAGTGTCTAGGGTAACAGTACTGCTGACCTGTAGCACCTTGTGAGGCCTGCAAGATGCTGTGCTAGGCAGCCCATAGGTGAATCTTTTTTTTTTTTTTTTTTCCAACCAGCAGGTTGAATGAAAAATAACTAAATTCCTCCATCCACATACTCGATGTGGATGGGGGAATTCTCCCTACTGAGCTATTGTATTCTGACAGCAAGGAGACTTCCCCACCATCAGAATACACTGATCAGTACTGCCTGCTATAGCTGGTGGTGCTGATCGAGCAGAGAAAATCCAACTGAGAAGTTGTACAGAAGTCGATCGTAGATCAGCCTTTTGTACAACCTCCCTGCCCATACATGGATCAAATTTCAGCCAGTCCTTGCTGAACTAGCCGAATATTGATCCATGTATGGTTGGCTTTAGTCTAAAAGTATGTGAACCTTTGTTAAACAACCCTTTCAGTTTAAAATAGAAATTAAAGGCAAAATATTTGTGTATAGATAGAAAAAATGTATATATTTTTTTTTAATTGATCACATGACCTCTGTTCTCGGCTGCATAAGGGGCTTAGAGAGCTGGGGGTGGAGACTGTTGGGGGGAGGGGGGGCGCACGCATGTCAGCAAGCGGAAATGAGAAAGCTGACCTTCCCAGTAAAGAAATGTGCAGGGGGTGTGTCAGTATAAGTCTTGCCCATTGGAAGACAGGCAGCACAGCCAGAAAACTGACCACGCAGGGATGGAGGGATGGATGTGCTCCCATGCCTAGCATGGTCAACTTAAAAAAGAAAGCACGTGTTCAAAAAATTTTTTAAAAAACCATCGGCACACAAACAGTCCCACCAGCTTCCAATCTCTGATAATACAACTGACAGCAAAGAGGGTGTCCCAACAAGCCGAGGGAGTGATAGTAAATCACAGATCTGGACTAATCCAACCAAGGCTCAAAAGCCAAAAAATAAAAAGGAAGGCACAGGGACTGGCAAGATCACCAGGTATTTCACACAGAGGAAGCAAAAAACAGGATACATTTTAACACAAGTACAAAGTACAACAGACACGTATCAGGAAAATTTAATGTTGAGATAACATACTCTAAAATATTTCCATGTGGAACCCCAGGGATCTTGGGCATAGGAAATAGATGCTAACACTGGGCAAAGCCTGAACAAAGATGGCTTCAGCCATAAAAATGAGCCATTGTCTGGGGTAGCACCATGTTTTCTGTTCGATGTAACAAGCAAATATTACCTGTGTTCTATTCCAGATGTCAGTTTATGCAAGAAACATACCCCCTGAGACCCAATCTGTGCAAAAAATATGCCAGCATTCTGAATTAATCTGAAAGATGCACAGGCAGTTTACTCTCCAAGAAGACACCGAAGTACAGTGCATCCAGAAAGTATTCACAGTGCTTCACTTTTTCCACATTTTGTTATGTTACAGCCTTATTCCAAAATGGATCAAATTCATTATTTTCCTCAAAATTCTGCAAACAATACCCTATAATGACAACGTGAAAGAAGTTTGTTTGAAATCTTTGCAAATTTATGTAAAATAAAAAAGGAAAAAAATTGCACGTACATAAGTATTCACAGCCTTTGCTCAATCCTTTGAAGCACATTTGGCACCAATTACAGCCTCAAGTCTTTTTTAGTATGATGCTACAAGCTTGGTACACCTTTTTTGGCCAGTTTCTCCCATTCTTTGCAGGACCTCTCAAGCTCCTCCAGGATTGATGGGGAGCGTCGGTGCACAGCCATTTTCAGCTCTCTCCAGAGATGTTCCATCGGTTACAAGTCTGGGTTCTGGCTGGGCCACTCAAGGATATTCACAGAGTTGTCTCTTGGCCACTCCTTTGTTATCTTGGCTGTGTGCTTAGGGTCATTGTCCTGTTGGAAGATGAACCTTCACCCCGGTCTGAGGTCCAGAGCACTCTGGAGCAGGTTTTCATCAAGGATGTCTCTGTACATTACTGCATTCATCTTTCCCTCGATTCTGACTAGTCTCTCAATATCTGCTGCTGAAAAACACCACTGCAGCATGATGCTGCCACTACCATGCTTCACTGTAAGGATGGTATTGGCCAGGTGATGAGCGATGCCTGGTTTCCTCCAGACATGATGCTTGCCATTTAGGCCAAAGTTCAATCTTTGTTTCATCAGACAAGAGAATTTTGTTTCTCGTGGTCTTGAGAGTCCTTCAGGTGCCTTTTTGGCAAACTCCAGGTGCACTGTCATGTGGCTTCCATCTGGCCACTCTAACATACAGGCCTTATTGGAGGAGTGCTGCAGAGATGGTTGTTCTTCTGGAAGGTCCTCCTCTCCACAGAGAAATGCTGGAGCTGTGTTAGAGTGACCACCAGGTTCTTGGTCACCTCCCTAACTAAGACCCTTCTCCTCTGCTCGCTCAGTTTGGCCGGGCTGGGCTGCTCTAGGCTGAGTCCTGGTGGTTCCAAATGTCTTCCATCTACGGATGATGGAGGCCACTGCGCTCATTGGCACCTTGAATGCTGCAGAAATGTTTCTGTAAAAAGTGGGACTTTAATGGACCAGAAACGCTCAAGGAGTAGGGAATTTTTGTAAAATTACAAATTTATTACAATGCATCAACAAAATTAATACAATTGACACACATGATGATGAAGACAAACATGGAGAACAAATTAAATAAAAAGAAGGAAAGCCCAGATCAACTGTCAGAAAGATAGAAGAAATCCAATGTGTTTTGATGAATGAGGTATATGCAAAAAGGAAAATGAGTAGACATAATAGTATATAGATTATAATATAAAGCATAAATTAGTACACTGAAAAATGGATGCTCAGTGATATCGTCCAAAACGATGATGATCATGATGATAACCATACCTATCACCATGGAAGTTGGTCCATAGAGCAGAAACAGATTGCACTGCAAAAAAGCCACTGATGGTCAAACAAGGCTGTGCCACATATGAGGTCTAAGACTGAGAATGCTCAAAGATTACACAACAGGTATCCAGAGAGAGGCTGAACAAACAGCCGAACCTAAAATCAAGAATAATATGAATTTGTATTGTACCAGGGGACAAAAAAATGAACCCAAAAGTACAAGAAATGTTAGAGGATAATGAACCCCAAGCAGTGGAGAAGTATCACATGCCTTGTTGGTGTCATAGGTATGGCAGTTCCTCGTTCTCCAAAGAGCTACCAAAAGCATGCGGAGTTGCCTGCTTTTAAATGGTGGCCATAATGAGAGAGGGAGGTGTGGTGAATGATGTAATCGAGTGAACCTTCCTGAATGCAGCCCCGTGATTGGGGAACCCTCCCCTCCCAAGCCGACGGCGCATTGTGCCACACTGCCGAAACGGGTGTATCCAATCACAGTGACACTGGGTCACGGCGCCACCCGCAAGCCACGCCATCGCGAAAGACTGACGCAAATGACGACATCGTGGGCAGACGCCAGACCCGATCACGTGACGGCATGGTGTGCTATGCCGCCCGCCCACTGACGCATAAAGGAAAAAGGCGCATGGAAATGGACCGTGCATCAGAGCGTGAAGTAAGCCGTAGTCACCGCCCCTCGAGAGGGTGGTCCGTGGGGCCTGGGTGCACCAGCTGGGAGAACAGAACAAACAAATGTAGGGGGAAAAGGGAAGGAAAGGGCTCAGCTGTGCTATGCAAAACCATGGACAGAGATTAAAAGGCAGCCATCGGAACTAGGAACAGAAGTAACTAAAGTAAATGGGCATATACTGCAATGACAGAATTCCAATTAGTTGGCAATAACCCCCCGCTCTTGTTGCAGAAATGTTTCTGTACCCTTACCCAGATTTGTGCATTGATAGAATCCTGTCTGAGGTCTTCAGACAATTCCTTGGACATCATGACTTGGTTTGTGCTCTGACATGCACTGTTAACTGTGGGACCTTTTATATAGACAGGTGTGTGCCTTTCCAAATCATGTCCAATCAACTGAATTTACCACAGGTGGACTCCAAGTTTTAGAAACATCTTAAGGATAATCAGTGGAAACAGGATGCACCTGAGCTCAATTTTAAGTGTCATGGCAAAGGCTGTGAATACTTATGTACATGTGATATTTTTTTTTTTTTTTTTTTTTTTTCTCTCGTTTTTTATTTTTAATAAAATTTTGCAACGATTTCAAACAAAGTTCTTCATGTTGTCATTATGGAGTATTGTTTGTAGAATTTTGAGGAAAATAATGAATATAATCCATTTTTGAATAAGGTTGTAACATAAAATTTGGAAAAAGTGAATCACTGCGAATACTTTCCGGATGCACTGTATAAACAAGCTGTTGGTGGCAGCATAACCTGGTATGAAATATATATTCAATGCTAGGTCAGCTTTATCGTTCCTTATAAAATGAACAGAGCATGACCTTTTACAGAGGGTGCTCAAAGCCTTTTCATATTCTGGTGTGTAATCATATTCATATACAGTAGGTTACAGCTGTGTTTCTATGATTAATATAGATGTCAGCAAAGGATGGCTCAATTTTCTATAATGTTTTTTTATTACAGCAATTGAGCTGAATCCTGACTATGTCCGCGCCTTACTGAGAAGAGCTGAACTATATGAAAAGACTGAAAAACTTGATGAGGCCTTAGCTGATTACCAGTCTGTTATTAATCTGGATGCATCATGTCGCCAAGCCAGAGAAGCATGCATGGTAATACTTTTAAAAGTCCTGTAGCTGTAATATATTTATGTGAGAGCAACTGAAATTAACAGTGAACCCAATGCATGATGTTCAGCGTATGCTCCCAAAGCAAAGATTGCATAAGCATTGCTCTTGTGTATATTCCAACAGGGAAAATGTTAATCAGCACGTGAAAGGTATTTTTTTTTTCAGCATAATTGTAAAAAGCCTGAAGAAAGCATCCAAGGTATTGTGAAAGTGTGGAAACTTTTTTATATGATGTCTGTAATAAATGACTTGTGATCTGTTGCTCCACACAGAACCCATGCCACCATCTTCCACTTTGACATCAGGAGCCAGATGTCTCTTCCAGGTTTATGGAGCTGGCTCCCTGATGACACTCTACCATGTCCATCCTCTTCTAGCACTGTATGACTCCTGGGATATGTGATGTAGATATCCTAGGAGGGCACAGGAGCAGGCAGAAGTCATTATTGCCTAGGAATCAAAATGAACCATAAATATAAAAACCTAAACCGTTTTGCCTTTTTAAGATGCAACCAGGCAAAAAGTTATCTTTGAATGAAGGCTCGCTAGTTAGTGGTTAAGCAATAAAGGATATCGCCTAAACACCAGACTTGTTGCTTACACTTTGCAGTTGTAAAGTCCTTTGTCACCCAGCAAGTTGCCATATTGCATTAAATTTTATAGAAAATGACAGCTCTGGAGATTGAAAAGGAAAGGTAATTTTTATAACATTAACCGATTCAATTCAGATTTTACCCCCTTCCTGACCAGAGCGTTTTTTGCGATTCGGCACTGCGTCGCTTTAACTGACAATTGCGCGGTTGTGCGACGTGGCTCCCAAACAAAATTGACGTCCTTTTTTTTTTTTTCCCACAAATAGAGGTGGTATTTGATCACCTCTGGGATTTTTTTTTTTTGCACTATAAACAATATAAGAGCGACAATATCATAAATACCCCCCCCCCCCCCCCCCCAAATATATAAAAAAAACATTTTTTTTTTCCTCAGTTTAGGCCGATCGTATTCTTCTACATAGTTTTGGTAAAAAAAAATCGCAATAAGCGTTGATTGGTTTGTGCAAAAGTTATAGCGTTTACTAAATAGGGGATAGTTTTATAGCATTTATATTAAATTTTTTTTTTTTTTTTTTTTTTACTAGTAATGCCGGCGATCAGCGATTTTTTTTTTTTTTTTTTTTTTTTTTTTTTTTTTTTTTTTATTATTGTGACTGCGACGTTATGGCGGACATGTCGGACATTTTTGACACATTTTTGGGACCATTGTCATTTATACAGCGATCAGTGCGATTAAAAAAATGCATTGATTACTGTGTAAAGGACACTGGCAGTGAAGGGGTTAAGTGTGTCCTAGGGGCGTGATTAGTAACTGTCAGGGGGATGGGCTGGTGTGTGTGATGTCGCTGATCTCTGCTCCCAATGACGGGGAGCAGAGATCGAGTGACACTTGTCACTAGGCAGAACGGGGAGATGCTGTTTACGTCAGCATCTCCCCGTTCGTCCTCTCGATGGTATCCCCACGGCGATCGAGTCCGCTGGACCCGCGACCCAACTCACGGAGCCCCCGGCCGGCGCGCGCACACAATGGCACGGCAGGGAATTCAAATGGACGTACAGGTACGCCCATTTGCCCAGCCGTGCCATTCTGCTGACGTACATCGGCGTGCGCCGGTCAGGAACCGGTTAAATAACAATATGGCTTGTATAGGTATTGCTTATGATATATATATTTTTTTTTAATTTGCTATATTTATTCCACAAAGGTGGCATTACCCTTTTAAAGCAGGGGTTCCTAACCTGGGGTTCATGGACCCCTGAGTGGCCCAGTGATGGGTTTCAGGGGGTACGTGAGGGTCAGATTTAAAAAAAACAAAAAAACATTTACATTCATTGAAATAAGCTAAATAATGAGAGTAGTAGTGAACATTTCTGGGGAGGGGTCCGTAGCTTTCACCAGATTTAAAAAGGTTAAAAACCTCTTCTTCTTTAAAGGGACAAAACCTAGTGAAATGTACATGTGTTGCATAAATGTACTGAATGTTCGTTTTGTTATTTTGCCCAGACATACATTTTTAAGGGCCTCTCCACACCAGAAAGCAGTGTGGGAAACCCCTATTCCATGCGTTCAAAACACACTGCAGTTGCGATCTGCATGGGGTGTCAGTGTTAACAACACCTTAAATGTAGGTCGCAGTGCATTTGCTTGCACTGGATCAGTAGTACCATGTGATTGGTTTGCTGTGTATTTTTTTAAGTAGTGCTACTTTTTTGTGCAGTCCACAGCAATTTCAGCCCATTCAGATGAATGGGATGAAATCGAACTGCACCCAGATAGCATGTGAATCGCACAGGAATGCACAGTACGTTCTACTGCGATTGATGGTGTGAACCAGCCCTAATAAATTACAACTTTGTATAATGGTTTAGCGATTGATTAAAAAAAAAATAATAATCTTGCACAAGTCATTTGTTTTGTGTATGTTGCAGCGCTTACCTAAACAGATTGAAGAGAGGAATGAGAAAATGAAAGAAGAAATGATCAGTAAGTATCCAGGTTTTCCTCCCTCACAGACTGTTCTAAGTATCTTATAGGCAAAATATGGGATCGCATTTTAAATTGCCTTCCTATCAGCCTGTGATTACAAAGTATAGCCCGCTGCATTTCCCCCTTTTATGGGAACAGCTTGCTTTACCTGCCAAAGGATATGTTGTTCTCTGTAGCAAGATCCTGCCACAGAATAGCCTGGTCTGGACTTTTACTGCAGCTACAGTGTTATAGCATATCCCACAAATACCCACAGCTTGCTGACTAATTAGTACAGAAGAAGCACATTGATGAAGCTTCCTCTGCTCTGTTGGCATGTTTACCATAGAACATATGGCACTGCCGCAGAGCAACGTAATTATGGTTTTATGCACGGGATGACAGGCAGCTGATAAAAAGACAAATTCAGGTGCTATTACTGATATTAAACATAAAATAAATATATACATTATATGAATTGGTGTTTTTATCTGCCTGTAGTTTTGTCTCTAAAGATGAAGTAGAATATTATTTACAGATGGGTTTTAAAGCAATTGCAGAGGAAGGTCCTATTGAAAAGCTTGTTTAGGGGACAAGGACCAATGCAGATAACGTTATGTTAACCTATAAAGTGCTATATATAGTATCTCACAAAAGTGAGTATACCCCTGAATGGGGAGCAGGTGTGTTTTAAATTTGGTGTTATCGCTCTCACTCTCTCTCATACTGGTCACTGGAAGTTCAACATGGCACCTCATGGCAAAGAACTCTCTGAGGATCTGAAAAAAGGAATTGTTTTTCTACATAAAGATGACCTAGGCTATAAGAAGATTGCCAAGACCCTGAAACTGAGCTGCAGCACGGTGGCCAAGACATACAGCGGTTTAACAGGACAGGCTCCACTCAGAACAGGCCTTACCATGGTCGACCAAAGAAGTTGAGTGCACATGCTCGGCATCATATCCAGAGGTTGTCTTTGGGAAATAGATGTATGAATTCTGCCAGCATTGCTGCAGAGGTTGAAGGGGTGGGGGAGGTCAACCTGTCAGTGCTCAGACCATACGCCATACACTGCATCAAATTGGTCTGCATGGCTGTCATCCCAGAAGGAAGCCTCTTCTAAAGATGATGCACAAGAAAGCCCGCAAACAGTTTGCTGAAGACAAGCGGACTAAGGACATGGATTACTGGAACCATGTCCTGTGGTCTGATGAGACCAAGATAAATTTATTTGGTTCTGATGGTGTCAAGCGTGTGTCGTGGCAACCAGGTGAGGAGTACAAAGACAAGTGTGTCTTATCTGTCAAGCGTGGTGGTGGGAGTGTCATGGTCTGGTGCTGGATGAGTGTTGCTGGCACTGGGGAGCTACAGTTCATTGAGGGAACCATGAATGGCAACATGTACTGTGACATACTGAAGCAGAGCATGATCCCTTCCCTTTGGAGACTGGGCCGCAGGGCAGTATTCCAACGTGATAATGACCCCAAACATGCCATCAAGAAGACCGCAGCCTTGCTAAAGAAGCTGAGGGTAAAGGTGATGGACTGGCCAAGCATGTCTCCAGACCTAAACCCTATTGAGCAACTGTGGGGCATCCTCAAATGAAAGGTGGAGGAGCACAAGGTCTCTAACATCCACCAGCTCTGTGCTGTCGTCATGGAGGAGTGGAAGAGGACTCCAGTGGCAACCTGTGCCGCTCTGGTGAACTCCCTGCCCAAGAGGGTTAAGGCAGTCCTGAAAAATAATGGTGGCCACACAAAATATTGACACTTTGGCCCAATTTGGACATTTTCACTTCGGGGTGTACTTTTGTTGCCAGTGGTTTAGACATTAATGGCTGTGTGTTGAGTTATTTTGAGGGGACAGCAAATTTACACTGTTATACAAGCTGTACACTCACTACTTTGTAGCAAAGTAGTGGGTGTCAGTGTTGTCACATGAAAAGGTATAATAAAATATTTACAAAAATGTGAGAGGTGTACTCACTTTTGTGAGGTACTGTAGGTCAGAAGTAATTAAAATATTCAGATTTGTAGTATTAGTTTACATGTTTGTAGAAATGTTGCTCTAAATTTACTGTTTTGAAAATCTATTAAGAATCCTCCCCCAGGCTTTACTTTCAACTGGTGGAGAAGCTCTGATACAGATCTAGTTCGTGAAACATATATCATACACTTAAAACATATCCAGTGCTCCCTTTACCTTCATATATAACCTTCCCTTAACCACTTCCCGACCATGCTATAGCTGAATGACTGCTACAGCTTGGTCGCCCAGTTCTGGGAGGGCGTTATATGATATCGCTCTGTGATTGCCTTGTCCTTAGGGCACCGCTGATCACAGATCAGGTTAAAGGGCCAATTACAGTGGCCCTTTACATCATGATCAGCTGAGCACGTAGTAAACACAATCCAGTTATCAGCATTAATTTCCTCAAGCTGACAGTGAGGAGAGGAAAGAGATGATAACCGGCTTGTGTGAAAGGGAATCTACACCGGTAATCAAGGCACTGATTATCAGTGCAGTCCCAATAGTGCCCACCAGTGCTGCCAATCGGTGCCCATCAGTGAAGGAGAAAAATTTTACAACAAACTATGAAAAACGTTTGTTTTTCAAAATTTTCAGTATTTTTTTGTTTTATTTAGCAAAAAATAAGAAACCCAGTAGCGATTAAATACCAACAAAAAAAATCTCTATTTTTGTGGAAAGAAATTAGAAAAGACAATCTCTGGATATGATGCTGAGCACGTGTGCTCAACTTCTTTGGTCGACCATGGCGAAACCTGTTCTGAGTGGAACCTGTCCTGTTAAACTGCTGTATGCTCTTGGCCACCATGCTGCAGCTTAGTTTCAGGGCCTTGGCAATCTTCTTATAGCCTAGGGCATCTTTATGCAGAGCAACAATTCTTTTTTTTTTTTCAGATCCTCAGAGAGTTCTTTGCCATGATGTGCCATGTTGAACTTCCAGTGATCAGTATGAGAGAGTGAGAGCAGCGATAACACCAAATTTATCACACCTGCTCCCCATTCACACGTGAGACCTTGTAACACTAACGAGTCACATAACACCGGGGAGGGAAAATGGCTAATTGGGCCTAATTTGGACATTTTCACTTAGGGGTGTACTCACTTTTGTTGCCAGCGGTTTAGACATTAATGGCTGTGTGTTGAGTTATTTTGAGGGGACAGCAAATTTACACTGTTATACAAGCTGTACACTCACTACATTACATTGTAGCAAAGTGTCATTTCTTCAGTGTTGTCACATGAAAAGATATAATAAAATACTTACAAAAATGTGAGGGGTGTACTCACTTTTGTGAGATATTGTACATTCACATCAGTCCCTGCCCTCAAGCTTACAATCTAAGGTCCCTATCTCACATTCCTCTTTCTGGGGCCAATTTAGACAGGAGCCACTTACCGGCATGTCTTTGGAGTGTGGGAGGAACCTGGAGTAGCTGGAGAAAACCCACACAGGCACGGGGAGAACATGCAGACTCCAGACAGATAGTACTGTGGTTGGGATTCGAACCAACGACCCTAGTGTTACTAGGCAGAAAAGCTAACCGCTTAGTGACGGCTGCCCCAACAACTCCTTCTGTTAAGGTGCCAACAAATCTAAAAACACAAATCCGTCCTTTTTAAAAAGTTCATATAAACATAATCTAAACACACAAATATTTTAGCGTGTAAATAAATCCAATAGTATAACATGCAAAAAGTACATAGTTAGACCCCTTTCACACCGAGCTGCCTATAGCGTCGGCGGTAAAACGCCACTATTTTTAGCGGTGTTTTACCGTCCGATTTGCGGTGCATTTCGGCCGCTAGCGGGGCTTTCACACTGGAAACAATGAAGCAGCTGTTTGAGGGCGGATTGCAGGCGCTATTTTTAACGCTATAGCGCCTGCAAAACGCCCTCTGTGTGAAAGGGGTCTTAGTAAGGTTGAATAAAGACACCAATCCATCCAGTTCAACATGAGTGAGTGTCCGTGCGTGTCTACAATTCTCCCTATCCCTGTACATTGTGTCTCATTAGGATGCTCATCTATTATATTATTATTATTTAAAGTACCCATATAGCGCCGTCAATTTATGCAGCACTCCACACATACATTGCACACTCACATCGGACCCTACCCTCAAGGAGCCCACAATCCAAGGTCCCTAACTCATATTCATATACTAGGGCCAATTTTGTACAGAAGCCAATTAACCTACCAGCATGTCTTTGGAGTGTAGGAGGAAACTGGAGTACCCGGAGGAAACCCATGCAGTCATAGGGAGAACATGCAAACTCCAGGCAGGTAGTGTTGTGGTTGGGATTTGAACCAGCAACCCTTTTTACTGCTAGGCGAGAGTGCTACCAACTACACCACTGTGCCTCCCACAGTACTTCAATTTTTCAAGAAAAATGTTCTCTTAAGTACAAATTTTCACCTTGTGATAACCTTTGCCTGAAACACTGCAGCTGTTTTTTGGGGCGTAATTTGCTGAGTGGTATTGACCCCTGCTGGGTGAAAGTTCCTGCATAAAAAAGTTGTCTCTGCCCACGTAATATTTGTGCTAACATTTTATAAACCTGCAGCATCAATGAACCCTGTTGGCTGCTGCCGCTGCTTAGGGCCACCATATCACTGCCAACAATGTGTAGGCACACTAATGATGTTTACATATCTCCCTAAATGCATGGGCAGAATTACCTCTGCTTTCAAATATGAATGACTGAAGACAAAGCTCATTCTGTGCATGCGCCACCCACACGTAAATGGAGTGAAGGAATGTCACCAGCACACCACTGATCACCAAAATGGGTCCAAAGTTTTACTGATCAATTACATGGCTACAGCAGAAGCAGCGTTTCGAAGCCTCGCAAGACCCCTTCATCAGGGATCCTGTGAGACTCCAAAACGTTACTTCTGCTGTAACAATGTTATCACTCATTAAAGCTCTGGACCCATTTTGGAGATCGGTGTGCTGGTGACATTCTTTCACTCCAATTTACATGTGGGTGGCACATGCACATAATGAGGTTTGTCTTCAGTCATTCATATTTGAAGGCAGAGGTAATTCTGCCCATGCATTTAGGGAGATATGTAAACATCAGTCTTCAGTTCCACCCGCTAGTCGCTGCAGCACAGTCTATATACACAGCAATTTCTACAGGAATGTGTGCATTGAGATAAATGTGCTAGAGCCCACACATAAAATGACTCATTTACAAGAGGCTATGTAAATATCAGCAGTATGTAATTGGTAATGGTGAGACCGCTTGCTACATATTGTTGATATTTATATCGTCGGCAGCATCGATAGCAAAATAAGGTCCATGTACACATGTAAACAGTCGCACAAATGTGTACATGCTTACAGTGTAAAAATATGGCCAAATGTATGGCTGTGAATGTGGATCTTTCTAGCTTTGGTTTATGTAGCTAAATGTTCTGGACCAAAACAGACCAGTGTGCATGGGCGCATAGCATAAAGTAGCACTGCGTTCAGGTCAGAATGCAGACTATTGTACACCTGTGTGAATGAGCCCTTACAGGCTGCCTTTACTTTTGTTTCAACCCCATGGTGACAGGGTCACTTTAAACTCTGAGTTATGGAGTCAACAATGTTTTTTATATCCATCAGGTAAACTGAAGAGTTTGGGAGATTTGGTTTTGAAACCTTTTGGGTTGTCAACAAACAACTTTCAGGTTAATCAGGATTCAGAAACTGGATCTTACTCCGTCAACTTTGTTCAGAATCGCAACAACAGATGACATGCATACAAACCTTCACAATGGCATTGTTACTTATAAAGAAAGACTTCAATCTTCATTGATCAGCTGCTCCAAGGAATAGTAACAAATATATAAATGCATTCATTTGTGGTGAACTCTGTTATAAGCAGGCATCATAGATTTACCAACCTGTCTAAAGAGGAGGCTGCAATTCAAGAAATAATTAATATATTTTTAGTGGTTTATTTTTTTTTTTTTCCTTTTTGTTCATCCATTTTTTTTTCTGTTTCTAAAATGTTTTCTGTATTATGTTATTGTTCATTTACATAAAAACTGTTTTGACTGCTGTTTATGAATTTTTACTTACCTCTACTGCCCTGGGGAGGTGCTGTGAAAGGAGGAAAACTGTTTTACTTATAACTTATTTTGCAAAAAAATGTAAATGGAGGCTGTATGGTGTACAAAAGTGACATAACTGAGAGAGCCTAATATGTATATGCAGGTGTCCCTGGACTGCCCATTGCTAGTAAAATTAATATTTAGTGTCAGATTTTTAAATGTATAAAAAGGGGAAATGTGCTGCCTCTAACAAGCAAGTCTTGTTCACCCAGGCTTTTTTAAGATGGTTGTTCACATAGCATATGATTTGAAGCAAACTTTTCAGGACAGTAGTATGGGAACTACAATTGTTGACATGTTTATGAAAGTGAAAGGTCTGTCCATGCCACCTTGATCCTTACTTAAAGCTGAACTCCAGGCAAACGGCTAAATACAGAGATTAAATACGTGTATGGGAGCCGTTTTACTTGCCAAAGGATTTGTATTTCTCTCCATCCAGCCTTTTGATTTACACAGTACAGTCATATCTGCTGCAGTTCATTAACATTTACAGGTGCCGTCTCTTCCCTGAGCCAGTGACTGATCAGTGAGAGAAGCAGCATACCTTAGGGTATAGTTTTAGGTGGGGACTGTCAGTGATACAGACCTGACCTAAAAGAATGAAGCCATCAGCATGCGGCCTTGCTTGTAAAGATCGTACTGGAGATGTTAGAAGCATTCTCTTTGAGAGCCAGCAGCTGAAACTTTGCAGGACTGCTGGCTCATAATACTGTCACCGACAGATTGTAAAGCAAGTTTCCCCTGTTCATTCCTGTGACTTGGTGGAATCTAAATCTGGTTCTTTCTGCACTTTGTAAACTACTCAATATAAACCAATCCTAAATGCCGCACTCCGTGTCCTTTAATAATATATTAAGCTGTAAACTGCTGTTCAAACCCATTAGAGAGATTCCTCTCTCAACTTTCACCCGCAAGGTAGTATTCCTTGTAGCCATCACCTCGCCATGGCAGGTGCCTAAATGGTGGCTTTTTGCTACTAGGATTCCTTTCTGGTTTTACAAAGGGACAAAGTGAGGTTGAGGCCCAGGACTCCCTAATGCTAAAGCTAGATAGTGTCTACCTTTGACCTAAAACGGGAAATCGTTGTTCTGCCTCTGTCTGGCTCCATTTCACCAAAAGAAAATTTTCCTCAGTTGACTGGATGTGGTTTGGGCTATGAGAGGCCATCTGTTACTGCTTCCTTCAGGAAGATTGATGTTTTTGTTATAATCCCCAGTGGACACCATATGGGTACACCAGCTTTGCTCCACCATCTCTAGGTGGCTCAGGCAGACTATCATCCAAGCTTATGATCTCAAGGCTCTGGTTCCATCCTTTCCTGTCAATGTGTACTCTACTAGATCTGAGAGTGCTTCTTGGGATTAAGCAATTATTTTCAGATTTGCAAGGTTGCCACCTGGCCTTCATGTAACACCATCACTAAGTTCTACCTGATGAATGTTGTGGTCTTATCTGATGTCAGCTTCTGGTGTAAAGTTTTTCGGGTGGCTCTTTGAGTTGCAGGCAGTCCCCAGTTCTTTCTTGGATGGTTGTGCCTAAGGTTAGTGCTTGTTTGCTGTCCCCCTCTATTGGACTGCTTTTAGACATCCAGAAAACTAAAGACTTCCTTTGTCCTTCAAGGGATGAAAAAGAAAATAGAATTTTTGTACTTACCACTATATCATTTACATGGAGTTCATTTAGGGACATGTGTTTCTGATCATGTTCTCAGTACTGCTTTGCTACAAAGCAGAGCCACTCTGGAAATATGAGGGGTTGATCTGGGCTAGCCTACAGTTTTTACTTTTTGTCAGTGTCCAGTCCTACTGAAGGTGCAGTATACTCAAAGGTAAAAGACTTCCTGTGTCCCTCAATAGACTCCAAGAAAAGGATTTTACAGTGAGTACCTATTTGAAGCCTGAGATGGAAAAATGTCTTGAGGCAAAAGACTTAGGAAACTGTAAAACGAGTTGCATTGTGCTATGCTACCATATGGCTGATGTACAATTAGTTGCGTTGTATTGTGCTACCATATAAGTGATGTAATGAAAACACAATCACATCAATACATAAACAGTATATAAAAGTTTTTACTTTTATTGAGCTTTATCTTAATGCTACACAATATTCTTTTGAGCTGAAATTATGATAAAAAGATGACAATGCTTTAAAGAAAAACAAATATATAAGTTGGGAATCACATAAATATATTTAATTGCAGAAAAATAAAACTGAGGCATAGAAATTAGTATCTGTAAATTCCCCAAAAAATTTGAGATACTGTACAAGAATTTTAAGTAAGAGCTCTAACCCAGGGATTTGGTTAGTCCTGAAGTTTAGAAATAATCTCTATTCTCAAACAATTCTGGACTAGAATTTTTTCTAGCGGGATTGCTGATTAGCGGACTTATTTTTCCAATAATTGATTTTTTTAATTTATTTTTTCATTAAAACCTGAATGTAGAAAAAGTTAATTCCTAGGGTGACCAAAACCAATGTTGATATCGACACTCTGAATCACTCACTGGCCTTCTGCAATTCTCTAGGACCTCACTGGTAAGGGTTTACTATAACACAGTAGTGTGAAAATGCCCTTTAAAGTGTAAAAACCCAGGACATACATGTAATATGCTGCCTACAGTCCTTAGATGTGGTGGCTCTATTAGTTTTTATTTCTTAGGCTAGGAACATTTTTAGCAAATACAGAAGATACCTGTAGTGGTCTTGTAACTCTTCGGTGAGCTGAACTGACAGCACAAACACAATATTTTCCTTCTACAGCACCCTCTTGTATATACCCACTGAGGTCAAATGTCCTTGACTTTTAGTGGGGGTTTTGGACAGATAGGTGCCTGTCAAAATTCTAAATTTGCCACCATAAAGTTAGGAGGGTTAGAGCCCAGAAATCGTGGCAGAGTCCAGGAAAATCATACTTGCAACTTTCACAGGTAAAAGGACCTTTAAAGTGACTATAATACCTTTCCTGCTCTGTGCAGTGGTTTTGCATAGAGATGCCCTGATTTTCTTCTTTTCGAGCTCCCTGCTGGCGCTCCTGTCTCCTCCTGCCTTCATCCCCTCCCCCTCCAAGCCACTTGTGTTGGCTCACTCTCAAACTGCACTGTGTGCGTCTACTGACAAACAGTGCAACTTGGCTCGGCCCCCCCATCACTGGATTTGATTGACAGCAGATGGAGCCAATCCTATTGAGTCCAATGTGGAGGGAAGTAGAGAGACGCACCAGACCAAAATCGGGCTCAGGTAAGTATTGGGGGAGGGGGAGTTACGCCTGAAAGGTTCTTTATTTTAATGTAGAGAATGCATTAAAGTGGAGTTCCACCCACAAATGGAATTTCCGCTTTAAGTGGTGGTGACCCCCTGACATGCCACATTTGGCATATCATTTTTTTTTGGGGGGGGGGGGCAGATACCCAGTTTTTATGGGCAATCCAGCTCCCACTTCCTCCCGGGGCACCAGAAGGAAGTTCACCTCTCCCCCTCCCTCCCTGCAATCTTCTGGGACACTTCACAGGTCCCAGAAGATTGCCCGACCATGCGCAGTGCACGCCCAGCTGTGAAGTCACAGCCGGGCGCCCACAGTTAGAATGTCGGTGCCGGGGAGAGGAGAGGGGCTTTGTGAGCCCATAGCGCTGGACCATGGGACAGGTGAGCGTCTGATTATTAAAAGTCAGCAGCTACACTTTTTTGTAGCTGCTGACTTTTAAATGAGTAGAACTCTGTTTTAAGGTAAGAAAAACAAAAAACTTTAGCATTTGCAACCACCACCTTAAACTAGACTGGCATCCTATGATTACATGTACCCGACTGTACATGAGATGCAGCAAAAACTCCCTGGGCGAGACCCCAGCCTCCCTATGAGGTCCAAGTCAAATTCCAGCTTTTCAGACACCTCCAGCCAAAGTTTCTCTGGTGCTCCATCTCCGGATTGTGTCCACTCCTTCTGGGAAAGCCACTTCCAGCAAGGCAATGCAAGCTTAAGCCCCATACACACTATTGAATTTTCTGCAGGATTTTGTCTTCAGATTTGCCAAAACCATGTAGTGCAAGGGCCCGTCTGCATACAAATTGAAACTCTTAGGCTGGGTTCACACCTATGCGAAATGGATGTAGGTTACATCGCATCCAATTCACACGACATTTTAAAATACGTTCATTTGAACGAGGCTGGTTCCAGTATGTGTGTTGCATTCGCACTCTGCATTGCCCAAAAAACATGAGCGTTTTCTGGGCATTGTGGTGCGAATTGCAAGCACATTATCTTCTATGGGAACGCATCTGATTCGCAGATGCCTTCTGTTGTGAACAGGCGTTCTCTCCCCTCTTTACTACACCTCCCCCCTCTCCCTGCTCAGCTGATCCGCAGCTACAACGGGAAGGAACCTCTGAACAGCTGTTTTTTTCTCTTCGCAGAGAAAACGGAGCTGGAATCCGCACCGCACATGTGTGAACCCAGCCTAAAGGTTTGACCTCATATTATATGGTTTTGGTAAATCTGAAGACAAAAATATGCAGAAAATCTAATAGTGTGTATGGGGTCTTAGGGTTTGTCTCACAAAAGCACATGGGTGCCTGGCCTGAGGAAGGATGAGAACTGACAAGGACACATCCAAATATTTATATCCTCTCCCAGTCTGCACCACTGGCAATAAACCACATAGTGGTTGGCCAGGGGACATCATTATTGTATCTTCGTGCACTTTTGCCAGGGCCACTCCCCAGCAGCAGGTAACCCAGAGCTTGGCAGAGACCACATGAACACAGAGTTATCAATCAGGCTTTGCAACACTAATGGTGGGTTCACACTCATGGGAATTGGATGTGGATTTCTCCGCATCCAATTCGCATGGCAGGAGTGTGTGAGTGGCTCTCAATGGAGCCGGTTCACACATCTTCAGGGTGGCTGCAGAGCGCACTGCAGACAGGTTCTGTGCGTCTTTAGCTCAGTTTCAGGTCCGAATTCAAGGCAAAAATTCTGACCTGGCACGGTGAACAGGGACACTCCGGACCCCCTGCTGTGCCCTGCGCCGGACATAGAGGGAAAACAGGTCTGTAATCCAGCCTGGGTAACAACTACGGTTTCCTCTATAGATACAATAGTCAGTGAACGTTGAGACCCTGGGCCAGGAAGTGTGTTACAGATTTACCGGGTAAAAATAAAGGAAAAGAAAAATGCACCACCACATCTAAGGACTGGTAAACTGCAGTATATTACCTTTTTTGTTTTTGGGTTAAGATACATTTTAGACAACAATTTTCTGGCCTGTCGATTTGGAATTATCTCAATTAGCCAACGTGTTAGGTGTGTGCTTAAGACCGGTTTTCCGAAAAGTCCTGCAAGCAGCATTTTTGGCACGGGTTGGGAGCACTGTATTTAGCACTCCCGAAACACTCTGCTCATTGGAATGAATGGGCATCGCTTTCAAAGTGCCTGAAAAGCGATTTGAAAGCGCTGCAACACAGGAGTTTTTAACCCCTTCTTTGGGGTTAAAAGCGACCCCTTTCACACCGAGGGCATTTTGCAGGCGCTATAGCGTTAAAAATAGCGCCTGCAATCTGCCCTCAAACAGCTGCAGCATTGTCTCCAGTGTGAAAGCCCGAGGGCTTTCACACTGGAGCACTGCGCTGGCAGGACGTCAGGAAAAGTCCTGCCAGCAGCTTCTTTGGAGCGGTGAAGGAGCGGTGTGTTTACCGCTCCTCCCCATTGAAATCAATGGGGCAGCGCTGGGATACCGCCGGCAAAACGCTGCTATTGCGGGCGGTTTTAACCCTTTCTCGGCCGCTAGCGGGGGTAAAAGCGTCCCGCTAGCGCCCGAAATGCGCCGCAAATCCGACGGTAAAACGCCGCTATAAATAGAGGCATTTTACCACCGACGCTATAGGCGGCTCGGTGTGAAAGGGGTCTAAGAGTTCTCATCAGCTCCCTGGTAGTTGAGAGCTACATGCTGCCAGTCGCAATGGATGACGCTAGTTGTAGTTCTCCCAGTCACAGAACTCTGTAAATTAATGACGTGGGCAGAGCTGCACCAGATTTTGCACTCTTCAGTTTTAGCAAATCATCCTCATGGTCACCTTCCCCATTCAAAGTGAGTGTCTGTGTAAATCCAACACCAGCCATAGATCTCGCTCACTGCAACTGCAAAACCTCTTCCCATGATGAAGTGCTCTGGCTAGCAGCCAACCACCAAGACACTGCCACTCTATGCTTACTGGGTAAGGTGATAGTGTCTTTTTTAGCACTGTAAACATGGCCATACACAATCCTCATCTATCAATGTAAATGCCAGAATAGCAAATAACAGTTTCATGATGGAACTGTCAACTATTTTATCCTTGAATTACCAGTTTTCATCATCCAAGTACTGTAATAACGTTATAATAATTGTATCTTTTTTATTTATTTTTTTTTGCAACAACCAAATTTCGTGACCAGCAAAACATATATTGCTCTTACAACATTGGGAATGCTTTAGGGGTTGATGTAGCTCTAATAAAATTCCTACCTAGGCATCTGAAACTAGTGAGTAATCCCAAAACGTATTACAGTTCCAGTGCAGGTTGATGTTGTCTGAAGACCTTGAGAAAAAAAAAATAAATCTTGGTCCCATATTCTTCATTGCTTCGGTTTATCTCTGGTCCAGTTGCTTTCAACTGCACTTAACACTGGTAAATTGCACACACACAAAAAAAAAAAAAAAAAAAATTCACAACTTCACAAATTAAATAGAAAGAAACAAACTGCAGTCACAATTCAGTAAACTTAATAAAATTCCATCAGAGAAAAAAATAAATGTGAAAACATCAGTTTGACGAATATGGTTCTCAACTAAATTTGTACAGACTCATGCGTTCAGTTTTGCAATATTCTTAGAGCTATCTTTATGTTTTAAATAAAATTTACAATAGAATTAACAATCTGTATAAGTTATACTTCTTTTTCACAGCTCATTTTTTTTAATACTTCACACCTTCCAAACAGACACAAAAACAATTTCCTTTTTTCCTTTACATGTACCATAGAAAAATTCCAGTGGGCCGTGCCGTTGTGAGAATCAGCGCGCAGCTTCTATTGTGTATGGGCTAGAAAGAAAAGAAAAATTGAAGAGAGTATTATTTGGTCTCATGCTTTATAGTATGCTATAGTTTTTAACAGCATTCAATAAACTCATGAGGGTCAATTCACCAAGCTGCAATAAATATTGCACCTTCGTTTTTTTTTAATCTCATTATCATTTTCTCAGAATGTTCAGCTAACAAACAGAAATCATGCTTAAATATAGAAGCATTCCACTAAGGCTTGGTTCACATTGATGCGGTGTGCGAATTGATGCAATTTGTGTTTTGACAGGTGTAAATTTAATGCAACTTCTGAGGGGACTGGAATTCGCATTGCACTTGACCCTTTTTTTAACCAGATCAAAATCGCACTGCATCAATGTGAACGGCCTTCATAGACAACAAATGTACTTTCAGGTTAGATGCGAATCTATGAATTTCAGGTCGCATCAGATTCGCATGAAAGTGAACTGGGTCTAAAGAGGCAGCCCCTTTGGACTTTCGGGGGGGGGGGGAGGACCATGTCAGCGCCCCCCCATCTGCACTCTTTTGCTGTCTCTGCACTAAGACAGTACATGGACTTGAGCAGCCAGATACCAAACCATCTCACCTGGGGAGAGGTAGTGATGTCACTGACCATGGTACGTGCCAACTTCTGAACCTATACAGGGTGCATGCCTGCAGTAGGTGGCAGCAGATAAAATAAGTGAACAGGATTTTGCTTTTCACAGCATTGGATAATTAAAGTGATTTCAAAGTCTTTTTTTTTTTTTTTTTTTAATAACAAAAAAACATGATATACTTGCCTGCTCTGTGCAATAGAATTGCACAGAGAAGCCCCGAAACTGCCTTCTCTTCTCTGCAGAAAGCTGCTTGCTATGGGGGCACACCTGCTGGCTTGATCCCAAGCTGCACTGCCTGCATCCATCAACACAGACAGCATGGTTATCGATCTCTATATGAAATATGGGGGGCTGATGTACTGTATTTGGTTTGATTTCAGTTCATTAGGCAGCCCATTTAAATGAAGGGACTGCCCTAACACAACATGTATAAAAACACCCATGTGTTGTCACAAATATGTGAACCTAAGCACCCAAGGATCCTGCCAAAAATAAAAAGGGTCTCTGCCCTGTCGCCTCTCATGGTGCCAGCACCACTACAACAGAGAGCGCAGTAGTCAGTATTGTGGGTGGAGTGGATGCAGCAGGTCAGGACAGGTATAAGGCACACTGTCACAGGCACTTGCGTCACGCTGTTACGGCCAGGCTGTGCTGGGTTCCTGGCTGACAGATCATAGGCACACTTTAACTGTGTTGAAAAGGCAATAAGCCTCAGTTCACATTAGGATGTGGTGAAGAAAACCTGCAATGCGTCTACCACTCCTGCACCACATTTAAATTGCATGCTGGTCCCCAAACCCATCCCATGTGGGTTTGGGAAATCTCATGCCATATTAGGACACAGCAGCTGTGTCCATGCAGCCGCATATCCCAATAGACAACAATGGGACGCTGGCACGGGGATGCACGCGACACCTGGGCATCCCTGTGGAGGTCAAAGATGGACTTGTATGGGGTACACAGCTAATTGCTCCATGTGAACAGGGCCTTGTTATCATTTTCCACCTGCTAGTCAATGGGAGAAGATAACCAGCTTGTATTTCTGTTTAGCCCAAAGCTCTTACTGCTGGACTAGGCGATATATTGACTGTACGCATCATGTTTTGGGCTTGCTTAAAGTGCATGTAGACCCCCCCTATCGTTTTCAGCCAAGGAAGCTGGCATCTTTGCTTCTGTTTCTTCTACTGCCATGGTGCTGCACTTGATCAGTTATGACCCCAGCCATTGGATGGTTTGACAGTTTGGTTGAGAGCACAACCAAATGGGAGTGTTACATTTACAGCACGTGCTGGAAATGAAATGGTTTTATGGGTATGGTTTTACTTCTGCTTTAAAGACCCTTTCACCACAAAATGTTAAGAAAAATCCTCTTATATAAAATTTCCAAAACAGATGAAGGTTTATTCATACTTAGGCCTCTTTCACACAGACTTCAGCTTGTCTAAGAGCAGTGTGAACGGCGAGCTTTTACAAAGCATTTTTAGAGCTTTCAGCAAGCTTTGTTGAAGCTTTTAAAGTACCATTCTGCTCCAGTTTGTAAATGGTGAACACAAATCCTAATGGGAATATTGACTGCCACTTTAAACAAGCTAGCAGGCTTCAGCAATACCTGAAGCTGGTTGAAAAAGCCTGCTGAAATCAGATAGCAGCTTGTTTAAAGTAGCAATCGACATTCCCATTAGGATCTGTGTATAGCATTTCCAAAACAGGAGCTGAAGGGCACTTTGGCTTGAAGCTTGTCAAAAGCTTGCTGTTCACATTGCTACAAAAGCTGAAGCACGTGTGCTTTCTCCTAGTTCACTGAACCAGAGCACATGGCGTTTTTTTTTCCCCCTGTACAATTCCATGCCCTGGACCCAAAATATTGGATTTCTGACTTCCCATAAAATCAGTTTCTCTGAGTTCATTAACAGACACAGCGCCTCCTTATTCAGAACCATAGGGTTATATTACCCCCTACAGGAGTAGGAAACTAGGCAGGGGGGAGGAGAAGGAAAAAAAAAAAAAAAAAAAAAAAGAAGACTTGGCTACACCCTTGGCACCCGCTGAATGAAGGTACGCACCAGTGAATGCGAAGCCAGGGGGCGTTGAAAGACAACCGTCAAAACCAACACCTGGTCCTTGATGGTACTCAAGGCTAAATTCTTTTCAACGCCCCTCTGAAGAAAAGTCAAAATCCGAGCCACCGAAAAGGAACGTGGGTGAAACCCCACTGACTGACACCATGAAATGTACGCTTTCCACATCCGATGATATACCTTTCTGGAAGTAGACTTCCTAAGCTTTGAGTAGTGTCGGAATCACCGACGCAGGTAAGCCTCTATCCATCAAACAGCCAGGCCATTAAAGCCAGCGATGGTAGAGCAGGGTGGAAGATCGGCCCTTGGAATAGCAGATCTTCCCTGAGGCAGCCGCCAGGGGGTGTCTGCAACCAGATGCACCAGGTCAGCGTACCAGGACCGACAAGGCCAGTCCGGGCCACTAGAATGACCGGAATTCCTCCGGCCTCAATTCTGCGTAACAGCAGAGGCAGAAGCTTGAGAGGAGGAAAGGCGTAGATCAGACGATACTGGCCCCACAGAGCCACCAGAGTGTCTGAGGCACAAACCTCTGCAACTTCCTGTTGACCCGGGATGCCATCAGATCTACCAATGCAGACATATCTGTTGTAAATGCTTCCTAATAAAAGGGACCACTCCACTCGTTCACTTGTTGACTGAGGCAATCCGCCTGCCAGTTGTCCACCCCCGGAATATGGATGGCGGAGATGGCCAGGAGGAAACACTCTGCCCACTGGAGAATGCCGGCCCGCTAAACACACTCCTTGTTCCTCACTGGTGGTTGACATAGGCCACCGCTGTGGCATTGTCCGACTGGATCCATATTGGGAGCCCCTGAAGTCAATCCATCCAATGATTCAGCGTCTGATCACCCGGTGTTCCAAGATGCTGAAAGGTAGCCTAGATTCGTCCAGCGACCCTGAGCAGAGCTCAGGCCCAGGGACTCCTCCCCACCCGGACAGACTAGCATCAGTGGCGACCACCGTCCAGTACAGAGGGAGAAAGGATTTCCCCTGCCAAAGAGTTGGGGAACAAAGCCACCAGATCAGGGACCCTTTGGTTCCTTGGCTCAGCTGAATCTGACTGTCCAGAGACCCTGGACATGTGTCCCATTTTAACAAGATCTCCTTTTGTAGGGGTCTCGTATGGAACTGAGCAAACGAGACCACCTCAAACGTAGACACCATCAGGCCTAGCACCTGCATGCAAGTCAGCAGGCAGACCCACCTGCTGGACAGCAGTAAGCAGGTTGCCGCCTGTAACTTCTGGAGTTTGTCCTGCGGAAGAAACACTTGGCCAGAGCGGAATCCAGTCAGACCCAGATAAACCAATTTCTGAACTGGAATCAGCGCAGACTTTTGGTAATTTATCAGCCAACCAAAATTTGCCAGAGTCTGAATAGCGATCTCCAGGTCGCCCCTCAGGGTCGCTGGGTACTCTGCTCGCAGCAGGTCATCCAGGTAGCCCAGAACAGTAATTACCCACTGGTGCAGCAGCAAAACGGGGCCAACACCTTGGTGAAGACCCGAGGAGCAGAGGCGAGACCAAAGGGTAATGCTGCAAACTGACAATGCTCCTCTCCCACAGCAAAGCGGAGGAACCGCTGGTGGTGTGCACACATTAGAATGTGCAGGTAGGCATCCTTGATGTTGATGGAGGGAAGAAAGTCCCCCTGGTGAAGAGATGCCACCACGGAGCGAATGAGCTCCATTCTGAACTTCCGCACCAAGTGGTTCAGGGTCTTGAGGACCAGAATCAGACGTACTGTACTCTTTTGGGGATCATAAAGGTTTAAATAAAAATGCTGGAAACATTCTGACACTGGAACTGAGACAATCACCCTTTGAAGCAACAGGCCTTGCACCGCCCCATGGAGGGCTAACAAAACAGTCCGGAGACAGACGCAGATTGGATTGAAAAAATCTGCTTGGGGGACAAGACTGGAATTCGATCTTGTAACCAGACAGAATCACTATTGCCTCGTTTCCACCGAGTGTATCGGTTCGGTACGCTATTTTGGGTGTTTCCATTATGAAAGCTGCCCATACAACCGAACCGAACCGCTCCATTCAGGGTCCTGTTTCAGATGTGGGGCCACAGAAAATAGAACGGTTCAGTTAGGGCGGAGCTACGATACATTCCACTGATTGGTGGACGTGTGACGCCATGCTAAGCATTTTTTTATAAACCCACGTATGGCCCCTGTCGGTCCAACTTGCAGTGGAAACGCTCACCTGAATAGGCCGGACCATTCTAGGCCTTCCAAACTGTACCGACCCGAACCGATCAGTGGAAACGAGGCATTTGTGGACCCACATGTCATTTATCAGAGAGGTCCACGGGCCCGGAAACCAGCAAAGACGTCCTCCCACCCGGACTGCGGCTGAGGGCGCCCCTTCGTGCCGAATGAGCCTTATCTGGGGGTCTGGAGAACCCCGCTCTCGGTTTGCCTGAACAGGGTCGCTTCGAACCTCCCGAGGGAGGCTTGAAAGACTGAGCCTTTATCAGTGGACCCTGAGGGACGAAAAAACTTTGTGCGCCGACAAGGAAGGACCACGCTAGCTCCTTGCCCTTTTTTGACTGTGGAAGAAAAGTACTTTTCCCCCCTGTGACACTCTTAATGATATCATCCAGAGTGGCCCCAAACAAACGATTGCCTTGAAAAGGTAGATCAGCTAGGGCTTTTTTAGAGGCCTGGTCCACAGTCCAACACTTCAGCCACAATAGCTGCCGAAGCACCAAAGGACTCCAGGGCCGCTATCAGTGCGTCAACGGATGGCTGGGACCCAGAGGGACCTGCAGCCTCTGATAAGGGGTCAGATGGGGAAAAATGCTCCTGAGACTCCATAGGGGAAGAAGAGATCTCCCACACCAAGAGAGACCACTGCAAAGGTCCTGGTACCGCCGGTAGCGGTACCAGGACACCCCACAGCCTGCAGCAGGGAGAGGAAGGGACCCCACCAGACTCACCACCCCACTGGGCGTAGCGCTTGCTGTCTAGAGCGTAGACCCCCACACACACACACACACACACACACACACGTGGCGTCCGAGGAAGGAGGATAACACAGGAGTCAGCACCGGGTTAAAAGAAGGAGCTTCCGCCTGCTTAAAACGTTGTCTGGGCTACACAGTAATGGCCGGTGCTGCCTGAGCACAAAAAAAAAACCAAAAACACACCAAATCATGGCCGCTGAGCTACACAAACATGGCCGCCAGCCATAAGAAGTCAGCAGGCACTAGGAGGAAAAGACACCGGCTACAGCAAAATGGCCACGCTACACAAGGCTGACACAGACCCCAGGTAAGCCCCTGAAAGAGAAAGAGGATCCGGGCACCGAACCCCCGTGAACACTGCACCTGGCAGCGCGCACCCCCTGGCCACCAATACTTAACCCCATCCCCCAGGATCCACCATGGCACCACACTAACCCATATAGAGGAGGGAGGGGGAAAGGGGGGCTACCAGGGGACCTCCAGGGACCATCCACCCCAGGAAGAGAGGGTGCAAGGGTGGAGGGAAACCCGCAGGACCGACCAACCCGGGGTGGGGCACACATTCACCGCAAACTCACCAAGGGGAGGGGGGGGGACAGACAGAACCTCCTCGCCACCGAAGTGGTGGGGGCTGTCGGCCACAAGGGACGCTGCGACTCGAGCAGAGGCCAGGTCGTATGCAACCTCACAAGACGTTTAACTCGCAGGGCCAGCCCCCATCCAGTGGGGCTATGTCGAGGCTGACCTAGCGCGTAGCCGCAGTCTGCACGCGCTCGCTGGCCAGACTGGGGAGACCACTGCATCAAGTGTCCAGCCCGTCACCCAGTACGGCAGTTCATTGCAGATCTCACCGGAAAAAAATCCAGGAAAACAAAACAAAAAATAAAAATTTGCCAGGACTAGAGATCCCAGCAAGGAACTAGGTCCTTACTCCTGACTAGGCAAAAAAAAAAAAAAACTGAAGGCCTATAGCATAGAGGGGGGTGTATATCACCTAGGACTGCCCATGGGCGTAGCCAAGTCTTTTTTCTTCCTAGTGTCCTACTCCTGTAGGGGGCGATATAACCCTATGGTTCTGAATAAGGAAGTGCTGTGTCTGTCAATCAACGAATGAGAAATAAAAAAAAAAAAAAAAAAAAAAAAAACTTTGCTCCCCTATCTTTTATTCTTGTAAAAAACAAATCCAAAAAGTACCCTACACTGAAATATGTAGTTGGGAGCCTGATTGGACTCTATGCTATGAATACATTGCATGCAATTATGCCCAGTGTAATGCCTACCAAGTTCATACTTGTGAAAATATGTTTTCCCTTTTTTGCAGCCAAACTGGGATTACACCTAGGTTTGCGGATAGATAAAACCTATTTGTTTCATTCTCCTATTCACATAGCATTAACAAAAGAAAAAAATATATATATATTTAAAAATTCTGCTTACCTTTTTCATGGTCTTTTTTGAAAACTCCAGGACTGAAAGATTCTATTTAGTTTTCCCTTTCTATGTAATGTTTTTAAGGGAGGTGGGGAGCTGTGTTTCAAAACATTAACCCTGTCCAAACATTGCCGACAGAATGCATTAAGTTAAAAAAAAAAAAAAAAAAAAATTGCCTTTGTAACCTTTTTAGCTTGTAATATACAAGTACCAGCATACCTTATCTATATGCCCCCAGCATGCACAGTTGGCCACAAGCCTGTAAATAATGATTTGCAGGTTTCCACCCACTATCCTTACAAGCAAGCTGTAATGCCTTTAAAGTGGCTACACACAGTTATTATTGTAAAGCTAACCCCAATATATTGAATATAATTTTGTTTATATTATAGCTGATTTTATGTTGGTATGCTTATATGTAAAATATTAAAAACTAAAACTAAATGAGCTATAAAACCCTTCAAATATATGAATTTGGGAGGAAGGACCATCCATTGTCATCTATGGAGCAGCGGATGACTGACCACTGACACCCGCCGACATCTGTTACGGTACACTAAAAAACATTACCTATCCGTCAGGTAGTTAGTTTCCATCTAGAAACAGAGGACAGCGGGCTGTGTCCGTGTCCACTCTGCATCAGACAAGGACCTGTCATCCGCCCGTTCAGCGAAGATCCTCTGCTGAGCGGGCGGACTCCGCAAACTTGAAAGGGGCCTAAGGGCGCAGACTCTTTTCTACCACAAGAATATCTTCAGTTTTTCTAGTAGAAAAAAAACTAAAAGTGATAAAAAGATGATACCAGAATTATGAAATATTCAACATAAAATGGTCCATTTTCAGATGAATGTAAAAACAAAGAAAAAAAAAAAAAAAAAAAAAAATTCTTCATAAAACCAGACCAAATGCAAATAAAAAAAAAAAAAAAAAAAAAAATAATATATAAAAAAAATATGTATATCGTTATGAAAACTTAAATTGCAGTTTCTGTTTGCAGGAGAGAATACATGAAAACAAAAGTTAAAAATGTCATGCAATATTAGTGAAATAAAATAGCTGTATTGTGTAGCTAATTACCCAATTTAAAAATTTATGGTCATTCTTTTGAATTCGTTTTTATACAAAATGTAACACCAAAACATTCTATAAAATAAAACAGCACATTCAATGCACGCGAGTGCCTGATAACATTTCTAAATATAATCTCTTCAGAATACACCATTAGCATAAATAGATGCAAAACAATATGGGGCTTCTGTAATACCAGGAAATGAAAATGCTGCCTTGTTCCATATGTGCGCTTGTGTAGGTAACTGAACACTAGTTTGGTTGCCATTGGTAATCATAATCACAAATCTTTCCCCAGGTTTACCACCACCCTTTGCTTTAAGTTTTTATTGTCAGAATTTGTGGCACCTTTAAAAACGGGAGCAGTATTAGAAGTTAAGCTGGTTTCTGAGTAATTTATTTAGCATTGTAAACATAAATGCCTATGTTAGATCCTCATATAAATTCACCTTCAGCATGGTTAGATTTGTGTTGTGAAAGATTCATCAATCTTAGAAAAACGCTAATATTTATAAAAGCAGTGAATGTGACATTCAAACATTCACTGCAGGTATGTTCCTAATGCACACGCTTGAAAACTACATTAGATTGCAGGGAATGCGTGGTGAAGGTCACCTTTCCTTTACTTGCATACTGACTGATATGACATACAAACCCCTTATTTTCATAAAAAAAAAAAAAAAAAAGGAAGAAGAAGAGGACACACACAAACCAGTGATCAAATCTTTCAAGAAAAATGAAAAGAATAGGAATTTTACCCATGCACCAGTTTATATTAGTGCAGTAGGGGAAAATGACAGCACAATTTGACTTCATATTTTCCATAAATATTCCAACCTAAAAGACCCCTAATTTGATTTAAAAAAAAAAAAAAGTTATGACCCAAGGAAACAAAAATCTAAATGTTTTCTTATTTTGAATGTATATTAACAGTATTATATTAAATAGTAATAAATGATAGAAATACTTACAAAACCCTCTAATTGGCAACAAACTTGCCACCAATACTCACAAGTACATTTAAAGTACATGTAAAGCTGAATTTTTTGTTTGTATTGGATAGAGCAAGCTAAGGCCCGTGTTTTATAATTTTTTTTTTACTGTCCGTGTCCCACCAGGAAGATTTTTCTTCAATTCCCGTCCCAGAGACAACAGGAAAAGGAAATCTTTACAAAATAAGAGGAAACACCCCCTTTGATAGTGGTCACTAGACTAGGCATCTCCAATGGAAGATTTGGCCTCAATTGTTGTTTCGGTGATAACTCTAAAATTTTGTATATTCCATTACACTCTGTTCTGGAGAAAATGGGGACCACAACAAAAGTGGTGCATCTCTCTAGCAAGAACACAGAAATAAAAAATAAAAATAAAAAAAATTCTAATCTTTTTTTTTTTTTTAATTCAAAACACTGGACTAGCATAAATTAAATATAAATATGACCACAATTAGGATTTAATGTGTGGTTTTCAATCTATATGGAAAAGATTTAATTATTGTGTTCCGTTTCATTATACATCTGTGCATCACACCCTGAGAAGTGCCAATTCTCTCTCAATGCATATTTATTTCTTCCCCAAATTCCGTTATTGGAACATAACCTTCATTACATGCAGCTTCTAAGAAGCAGTTGCTCTGCAAAGTTTTCTCAGTAACACACAAAACAAAAATCAGATTTAGTGGCTTTTATTTACACTTTTTGTACATTTCAGAGCAATACAGTTACATTTGTTTCATAATTTCTGACCTGCAAACAGATACCTTAATGAAAAACAAACTGGAAAAAAAAAAATATGCATTTGATAAAGATACATCCAAAAATGTAACAATGAGACATTTAACAAAATCACAACATGTCTTCGTTAGAACAGATCTTAAAAAGGAGCCAGGAGAAAAATGACTTTTTTTTTTTTTTTTTTTTTATCCTTTTTAACAATTGCGTTTAATATGACCATATCACGCTGGCCACATTTATTTTAAGATTTGATCTCAACTTTCGCCCCAATAATAAATTTAAGAAATAAAAATGCTACACTGTAAATCTAACTTATGTACATTATATTTTCTTTATAACATGAATCCACTATCACAGGTGATCAAATAAATGACAAACAGGCAATATAAAAAAAAAATAAAATAAAAAAATTTGTACAGTTGGCAGGTCCACATTAACAGGCAGGGGCTATGGTAAATACACGAACGTGGTGCCATTTTAAGCCTGTTTAGTAGAGACCTGTCGTTGCATAAATAGTTAATTTTGTTCCTTTCGGGTATCTTTAGTGAAGTGAAATGAAGCTCTGCAGACTTTTTAAACAAAAAGAAAAAAAAAAAAAGGAGGAGATCTCACTCCAGCCAAGACCACATAAAAGTGTTTAAAAATATTTATATGTCTAAGCTATGAAAAACAAAAAAAACAAACCACTAAACTTGCCTACCTTACGTGTGTGGCAGGGATCACGTTTCAAATTGTGTCAGAAGGGCCCGCACTTCTGGAGTGAGCTGTTTGGCAGCCTTGGCTGCCTCTGTGATGGCCTTGCGGTAAAGACCTTTTCTCTTCTTGTTAAATCGTGACTGGAAGTTTTCTAAAAAGGGGGACAGCTGTGACAAAGCAAGAAAGGATGTGGTTGGGGACCCAAACCATGATATGCGGGCCTCCTGCCGCACAAGCAGGCCGTTATCTTTCCGACTGATAGTAATGGTAAGAATACGGGCAGGCCACCAAGGGAAGCCATATATCTTAGCCCATACAATGTCCCCAACACATATGGTCCTGCCATCACTGGTCATGCATTTAGAGACATTTTTGGAAAACACCTTTATTTTCAAGGAATTGCTCAATTTTTTCTCTTCTTTTGAAGAGGCGGAAGATGATGAAGAAGGTGCATGCATGCTGCCTGGGGGGAAATCAAAGTTTTCAGTAGAACTACACTCAGAGTGGGTGGATTTCAAATCATCTGTACTATCACTACTACACACTGAAGCAGTGGAAGAGTCTGCTTTTTGATTTAGGGTCATGTAAACTGTAATATTGCTTTTGCTGCCTCGCTTGCTCAGTGTTTGCTGCTCATCCTGTTCGTCAGGCGGTACACAGACACTCGTGTTCTGAATATCACTGCTGGCCTCTTGAGGGCCATTTGAAGGGGCCTCACCTGCTGAACGGGTGGCAGTGTGGCGGGTCTGGGGCTTGATACCAATCTTGCTGCTTCGCAAACTCTCAAGTCCAATCTTGAGTGAAGAGTCATTCTCCTCGTTGCGGTACCTCTGAGGTTTTATACGTAGTCTTGGTGGAAGAGTCCCTGAGCTTGTATTCTGAAGGCGCCGTGTAAAGTGGACTTTGTTATGGGTGTTTTTGGAGGACGATGCATCCTTTTGCTTTTTCTGTGCCTTTTCTTTGGCCATTTTTAATACTACCCTTGCCTTTACATGATCCATATTTTTACTCTGCAGTACCTTTTTTGTGTGCAGCTGGGCTTTTGTAGTATGCGTTTGTGAAGCCACTCTGACCATTTTTCCACGGCCATGGCTAAGACTTGTAACCTTGGACACTGAATTCCGCTTCTGACTTTCATTCTGACTTTTCCCATTTACTTTGTGATCAGTTTTTAGTTTTTTATTCACAGTAGTTACACTTTCATGCCTCCTCCGCTTTCCTTCTTCTAGTTTAAAAGAGTCAGTACCAGTCTTCCTGACCTCCTTTTTATCTGCCACAACATTTTTACATTTGTCACATAATACCTGCCTGGGCCTTAGTTTGATAGCGTTCATTATCGAAGTGGGTTCTTCCCTGTAGATTTTCTTTTTGAGTCTCTTGATTTTACGTGGAGGAGGTTGAGGTATTGACTGGTTATAAGTGTCCCTGATAAACAAAGGAGGGGGGTAAGGAGCTCCTTCATGAAAAAGTGGAGGTGGCTTTGAAGTCCACAGGTTATGAACTCCACAGGGCTCACTGGATTGGACGGGAGAAACATCTGCAGTTCCATCTTCGTTATGCATTTCTTTTTTCGTGTCTTCCTGGAATGATGTGCTTTGTACCTGCGTAGGTTCCTCTGGTTTGTTTTTGTAATCTCGCTTAGGATGAACTGTTACAGGGATTCCATGAGGTCCAAACCTTAAAAAGGGGAAAAAAAAAAAAAGTCATAACTTTAGTAAAGTGTACTTCTCAAATTCAAAATATATTAACGTCACATTATTTCAGCTATTTGCAGGCTTTAAAGCGTTTTTTTTGGGGGGGTTAAAGATCCTGTTCCTTTAACCACTTCCCCACCCCACTGTGGATTGACATCCGCAATGTGGCTCAATTATCCTGACTGGGCATTATAGGACTTACCCGGGGGTGCACAAAGCGGCAATCGGTGGTGCGATGTGTCACTAACACACCGAATCTCCGATCGTTGCAAAGAGCCTATAACGTAGGCTCTTTACCATGTGATCAGCTGTGACCAATCACAGCAGTAACCAGGAAGTGCCGGTAATCGGCTTTCCTCGGTTTGTGCTGACAGGGAGAGCCGATCGGCGGCTCTCCTGTCGGGGTGGGGGGGTGCACTGATAATCAGCGCATTGATTACCAGCGCAGCGCCCCATCAGAAGTGCCCACCACAATGCCAATCGGTAATGACTGTCTGTACCTCATCAGTGGCATCTATTAGTGTCCATCAGTTCTACATATTAGTGCCGCCTCATCAGTGTCCGTCAGTGAAGGAGAAAACAAAATTTTATAACAAACGAAGAAAAACTTTTCAAAAATTTTGGCTTTTAGTTTTGTTTAGCAAAAAATAAAAACCCCAGTGGTGATCAAATACCACCAAAAGAAAGCTATTTGTGGGAAGAAAATGACAAAAATTTAGTTTGGGTCATTCAAAGTGTGACAGCGCCAAAAGCTGAAAATTGTCCTGGGCAGGAAGGGGGAAAGTGCCCTGTATTGAAGTGGTTAAAGCACATTATACAGCACAGTGCTTGTGCTGTGTAATTTGGCTCCCTATAACACCTGAAATACCTGGCTGATCCTGCCAGTTTCTGCCCTCCCCCCTGTAAACTGACCATGGTTCATCATGGCTGCTGAGCCCTGACACTGTGGTCAGTTTACATGCCTCCGTCATCCGCAACCCTGCTCTCTCCTATCCCCCCCCTCCCTGCCTGTCAGCTGATGACAGTGCCTGCCCCCACAACTCCTGCTGCTCAAATAACATCTATATTGTCATACTATTAGCGCTGTGTCCTAATCCTGTGTCCCTGTGTAAGTGATTAAAAATAAATAAATAAAAAAAAGACGATTTATACCTAAATTTCACAGCGCCTCTCAGCGATCACGTGACCGACGCTCTCTCTCTCTCTCTCTCATCCTCCTCTCCCCTCCCAAGTAATGTCAGCAGGGGAAATTCGGCCCCGCCCGCTGCAGCTGCCAGACGGGGGAAAGGAGAGAGCCAGCCGGTCACGTAATCACCGATAGGCGCTGTGAAATGAAGTATAATCAGTGTCTATTTTTTTTTTTTTTTTTTTTTTAATAAAAATCACTCACATAGGGGGACACAGCACGGACAGTATGAAGATGTGAAAGTGGCTTAACCACTTTAAGAGAATATCTCCTAAACGGTGCACATTTAGGAGATATTTATTGCACCTACAGGTAAATCTGATTGCTAGCTTACCTGTAGGTACAAGAGAAGAGGAGGCTCTTTACTATCACTTCAACCAATTCCAGTCTAGGCCATTTCTCTCCTACGTGTAAAAATCATATTTTTCTAGAAAATTACTCAGAACACCCAAAAACACATTATATATATACAAAAACACAACATATAACCCATTTTTTTGGTAAAGATATGAAGAATGTTACACCAAGTAAATAGATACCTAACATGTCATGCTTTATAAAAGGAGCATGCTCGCAAAGAGAGGACAAACTATGGTATTTAAAAATCTCCATAGGTGACGCATAGGTTTACAGTTTACCAGCTCAGAGTTATAGAAGGTCTAGTGCTAAAATGATTGCTCTCGCTAGAACGTTGGTGGCGATACCTCACGTGTGGTGTGAACACCTACGATGTATGCATTCGCTTCTGCATGCGAGCACAAGGGCGCTTTAAAAAAAAAAAAAAAAAAAAAAATGTTTATTTTACACTGTCCCTTTGATCACTTTTACTCCTATCACAAGAAATGTAAACATCCCTTTGTAATAGAAATGAAACATGACAGGTCCTCTTTATGGAAACATCTGGGATCTATAAGACTCCAGATCTCTCCTCTCCCCTGGAAAGCCCAAGAGAGGAAAAAAAAATGATAATATAAATCTAAATATATCTATATACACATACATACACATTATATATATATATATATACACATACACATATACATACACACACACATATATTCATATATATATATATTTACATATATATATATATATATATATATATATATATATATATATATATATATATATATATATATATATATATATATATATATATTATATATATATATATATATATATATATATATATATACATACATATACACACACACATACAAAATGTCAGGGTTTACAGAAGTGACGTCATCCCTTCTGACTTCTGGCCTCCCAAGATCAGAGATGGCCAGCTCTGTGGTAACCTGCCACCGCCGGATCAGATCCCGGTCTTTCCAATCACACGGTAGAGCATAGAGGCACCAATGGAGGGGGGGGGGGGGGGTTGTTTGTCTCCTCCTGCTGCCTGTAAAAGCCATCCAAGCAAGCCAGCCGCTAGGATGACAGGGAAAAAGACATGACGCCTGAAAAGAAAGATACAGGGATGATGCCCTCATGTTCATTTACTTTGATTCCCAGTGATATTGGTGATCAGGACAATTAGAGAGTGAATCTCAGTTTAAGGGTAGAGTGGAGGCAATTGCATCATGTTACACACTAAATGCTGAAGGGACAAAATCTAAGGCTGGTTATACACAGTTCTAATCTCAGCCAGTTCTTGCTGAACCAGCAGAGAGTCAAACCATTAATGGGCAGGCTGAATGTACCACCAGCCTGCCAGATTCACTTGCGATTATCGCAAGCGTCAGCTATAACTGCTAGCAATAATCACTGTCTTCTTCCAGCAGGGAGGGCTTCTCTCGTCCACTCCCTCCCGGGAGAAGACAACTGCTCGGCAGGAGACGACACTCCTGTCAACACTGTCTATGTTGATGGGGGAATCACGCAACTTTCTTTCCTGCAGCCCGTGGTTGCAGGAAAGAGATTTGCACCATCTGTGGTCTGCCTAATTTCCCGCTGTGGAGATTGTATTTCAAGAGCTGGCCTGCAGAAACTGTTTGACCAACAAATTTGCAACTTGGGAGGAAGGCAGCCAACAGGCACACCCACTGTGTAATTTTCAGATGAATCATCAGAAAACTGATGGAAATTAAATCCGTGTGTGACCGGTTTAAAAGGTTGCATTTGGGATTTTAAAAAATAATATTTGGTGAGCAGTTGCAGAAAACCCATGAATGTCAAAGTTTGTTGGAGTAAAATGACCTTTTTGGGGTCCCTATTCCCCAGGGTGGATTCATCCCAAAGTGCTATGAAATCACCATGCTTTAGTTATCCCCAACATGGCTTCCTAAGAAATGAATGCAGCCACTACATCCAAGGATTAGCAAGTGTAAAATATAACATTTTTTTGTCCTTGGGCTTGGATACATTTTAAGATCAGAACAAAATTATACTAGAACATGGGTAACTTTTTTTTGGCAGATGTTATATAACCAAGAAACGTTTGACCTGGCAGAACAATGTGGCAGGTGAGAACATTGTAAAAGGAGCGGATATACCCTCACCAAAAACAGAGTGTGCTTTTATTTACGCACCATAACAGATATTTTTAAGTCAATATAAAATGAATAGTAGTTAAACAAAAGCCTCACATGAACATACGTTTTCCTGGTCTGACTCAGCAGGTGCAAACAGTGGCATGTAAACAGAGTTGCAATGAAACTGTGCTAAAGAGCACTTGACAAATAACCGACTTTTACAATAGATCTATAGCAAAAAAAAAAAAAAAAAAAACTCATCACCATCTTAGCAGCACCCAGCTGGCTTTACTCAGTGCCCAGTATCTCTGCTAGGACAGGATAAAGGCAATAACTGCCTAAATCGTAGTTACATTGCAAGACATTGAGAAATACCTTCAATCTTAACCTCCCACTGCACAGACATATGCACCAAACTCACAAACAATATATACAATTTTCAGAACAGTATGTTAAAGTGTACTACCGGGAAAAAAAAAAAAAAAAAATTGGATAAAGTGTAGAGCAGGGATCTGCAATTAGCAGACCTCCAGCTGTTGCAGAACTACAAATCCCATGAGGCATAGCAAGACTCTGACAGCCACAAGCATGACACCCAGAGGCATGATGGGACTTGTAGTTTTGCAACAGCTGGAGGTCCGCTAATTGCAGATCCCTCGTGTAGAAGGATTAAATCACCTGTCAGTTTTTTTTTTTTGCTGTGTCCTCATTTAGGGGGATTCCCCATCTCCATTTGTCCCATTTATGGTTATCATCAAAACGAAAGTAAAAAAAAAAAAATCACAAATTTTGGGTCGTCACCATATAGTAATAGAGCGGAAATCTTCCAATGGGGACACTAGTTCTGGTGACACCCCAGAATTCCCCCTCTTTGGTAAGATTTCCTCTCACTTTGGCTCGTTTTGGCTATGAGACAGAAAGTGAAGGGAAATCTCCCCTATGGGAAAAAAGAAAAGCTCCATTTACACGTACACCTGAGCGATCCAAATCGCCACGATTCTGCCCGCGATTTGAAATCACAGGACGCTTGTGTGATACCATTACTTCTTAATAGCACCCCAATCATGGCGCAATAAATCACACTACAAATTGCAACAATGTGATTTGCCATGATTGGGGTGCCATTAAAAAAGTAATGGCATCGCATGAGCGTCCCGCGATTTTGAATCATGGGCGGATTACTTAGGTGTGAATGGAACCTTACTCAAACTCAGACACAGATGGAAAATAAAATAACCTGACAGAATATAACCCCTGCCCCCTACAAAAGTTTTGCCTTTAGTTACACTTAATTGTCAATTGATAAATTTTTTCAAATTTTCTCCCCCCCAGCTGAATTTACCATATGCACTTTATAGCATTCATTTTTGCAATACCCTGTAAGAGTCAATCCACGATAGATGACTACACCAATTTTGAGGCTGGTGTTTAGTTAGAACTAACCAATCACCTATAGACTGTTGAACTCAGATCCTCCCCTTAAATAAAATGAAATCTCCAGCACTGAAACTCAGGAAAAAGTCATTTCCAGGTGAATGCTTCCTATTCACTGTGCCCCCCACTCCCTCAACTTAGTGAAATTACACGCACAACTATATAAAAGGTGTATATTGTCTGATTGGACAGTCAGTTACAATTAAAAATGTTTAGGCAAAAATGTAAGGAGAAAAAAAAAATAAAATCAGTACATCTCTGCAATAAACACATTTTCCAGTGCGTTATTGTTTCTAATCTGCAAGAAATCCAGTCAACCCCCAACTGCTGTTTTAACTGATGACAGAGTCCTTCTTGTTTAACTGAAATTCCAAGCCGTCAGACATCAGCCCTGCAAAGTTCTCTTATGCTGGCCATACAGCTGAAATAAATTCAAGCCATGGTTGGCCCTTTTGACACCACCCAGCTCAGCAAACTTCGATCTGAAAAATCAAAAGGTGCCAGATGGAAAAGTTTCAGCCAAAAAGTAAATGCAGCCAACCAGATGGAGTAACTGCTCTCAGAACACAAAAGACTCCAGAACAAGAAACTCAAAGAGGCGCTGGGAATTTTTAGACTTTGCAAGTGATGTCAGATGAAAGAAAACTTCAAAACAAGCTTAATAGTTCTCGTAAGGCAGCTCCCATACAGCAGGGGTTCCCCAACAGTAGCTTAAACCATAAAAATCCACTATTAAGCCAATGTGTTTTGGGGGCAACACCATTCCCTCTTTATCAGCGTTACAAGAATAAGCAAAACAAGTCACAATTATGAAAAATTATGTCTGAATATACATATAAATACACCATGTATATACCACACTTCTGAACATGTACCACATGTACTGTATATCAAGACATGGCTTTCCAGGATTTTTATGGTTTAAACCAGTGGTCTACAAACTGTGGCCCTTTGCCTGCCTTTATCCGGCCCTTGGGGCACTATAACTCCCACTAACACCAGCAATGGAGCACCATTTCCCCCCCAATAACTCCAATAATGGGGTACTATTCCTCCATTACCAATGGCAGGGCACTATTCCCATGCTACTGACCAGAGGTGCTGTTTTGTTTTTTTTACTCCCACTAAACACCAAGTCAGAGGCAGCGTGGGGGACCCGGGGGACAACAGTCTGTCCCCCTAATGTCTGAAGAACAATAAACTGGCCCTTTGTTTAGAAAGTTTGGAGACCTGTGGTTTAAGCTACTGTTGGGTGGCAATCGGGAGAAGAAAACGATGGACGGCAGGGTAGATCCCTCCATCCATGCTGATAACAGATTGAGGAATCTATGCGTTTCCCATGGGGGTTTTGGTGAAAGAAATCAATGCATATGTGGCTGACCTTATTGCTGGATTGCAGAAACCCCTCATCTCTAGAGCATAAGGGAAGGTCTTACTGCAACAAAGAGCTGGCCATAGATGGATCAAAATGCAACCGGTTCAGCAGGGACCAGACATTTTCGGTATGGCTGTTCCCGCTCAACAGAAGTGAATATAACAATTGGCTGCAGCTACTGTGTGCATTCTGACAACAGAGAAGTTCCGTTGTGAGAATGCAATGTCATAAGGGGAAGGATACCTCTATTCGCCTCACTTGTCTGGATGGGGGAATTAGTTTGCGTTTTGTCATTAGAACCCTTTCACACATATGGACTGATCGTGTTCACCAGTCAGTTTTTTTGTTGGCAGAGCCTCCTGTCCCCTCCATTGAGCGGGGAATGTCAATGGACACATGTCTGTTGACACCTGCCAGCATCCAAACTATTAAGATGGATGGGGATCTGTTCCCCATCCATCTGGCAGATTGGATCGGATAGCAGTCGAGTGTGAACAGATAGGCAGTCAGTTTACATCCAACTGCCCTAGAGGGCACGGGGTGTGTGTGTCTGCTCTGCATATACTTAAGTGGACCATAAACGGTTCAAATCTCGGCTGGTTCAGCCAAGATTCGAACCATGAATGGGGAAGCTGTCTGTACCCAAGTCGATTGATCCCCTTTGTAATGAGGTACGATGCAGGGTCAGTGGTCCTGTATTATAATCGAGGATGCCAAAGGCCTGCCCACATACCAGGATGAGTGAGGAATAAGGCATTTCCCCTTATAAGTTACACCCCCCCAATAAAGATTAAACCTTGTTTTGTCTAAAACTTGCAAATAATATATTTTAAGCTAAAAAAAAAAAATAAATAATAATAATGCTAAACACTGGGAAAAAAAAAAAACGCTGGTAATAGCTTTTTTGTAGTAGCGTTTAGGAGCGTTAGCATTTTTGCCATAAAAGAAAAAAAAAAAAAAAAAAAAGAAAAAAATGCTGAAAACACGCTATTAGTGGTGTTTAGGAGAGTTTCTGCTGGAAAAACGCTCCAGGAAACTACAAAAAACTAATTTTTCCCTGCTCCTAGACGCTGAAGCTCAAAAAATGCTAATAACCTAAATTCGTGTGCATGGATACATAGAATAAGACTATTTAGCTTCTAGAAGCAGGAAAAAATGCCAATAACAGCTTCTAGGAGCTTAAAAAAAAAAAAAAAAAAACGCTAATGTGCATGGAGCCTAAAAGGTAAAACATACCATAAACATCCTTGCTGGGGTACAGAACCAAGGCTGTATGTGCCCAATTTATCCCTGTGCCAGCCAAGTGCAGGCCTTGCAGTGGAAAAGCTCGCCAGTACATAAGCTACAGTGACCCATTCTATTTATCGCTGCAAAGACCCAAAAGACGAGAGAGGGTGACGTTCGTTACAGGTTTACTAAAAATGCACTTTGTGTTCCAAAGTTCCATACTTCCAGATCCCTGTATACACAGAATGTAGCTTGGAACAGAAAGATATTCAACATCACAATTTAATACAGACCACTGGAAGCAAGGTCTGTGAGCAAAGCAAAAAAGATTTTAACCTGATCATACACAAGGGCGAGTCTTCCACTATGGTGACTGCAGGGTCAGCTGACAAATTATCCAAACGGTGCCTGCATCCGATAGATGCAGACGCTGTTGGGCTGACAGTTTTCTGCCAAGCATCTTTTATTTTTCAATTGAAGGATGTCGAGCAGTAGGTGACCGTCAGAACCACAATCTGAGCAAATTTTATCCGGTTTAGTGGGAGCTGGCCGAAATTTGCACCACGCATGGCTAGAAAAGACTCATTCTTTACCATGTACACACAAAATCACATTATCAGAGTGAAAACATAGGTTCATGCCCCATTAATCTTATACAAGGCATCAGCAAGGGAATTCTTCATATCTAAATGTACACAAAGAAAAGTACTTTTCATCCAGTCAGGATCATTGTGATTCAGGAAGTCACTGTGATTCAGTGTGGAGATGTCCAATAAACATTTATAAAGCTCTGGGTGAAGGGGCACATCTTTTAAAATGATGAGCTAGCTGGCTCTGGCAAAGAAGGGCTGCATTCATACTGGAACTATGCAGTGCATGTCAGTGCTCTATTGCCTTTGGGACAAGAAGGAAGAGAACAGAAAACATACTGTCACTTCCTGGACACATACCAGGTCCTAATAGGGCTGCCAGAAGCATTGCAGTCTGTGTGAGAATTGTGAGTCCCAAAGCAGTCACTGAGCTTTTCACTATTCTGCAATAGTACTACCCAAGTATTACCAATGCCAAGTCAGATGAAATCTCCTTCTCCATGTTGCTACTGCTAAATTTGACTCAGTTCACACACAGCTTTATTTTTAAAGTGGACCTTCACGGTCTTTCTACATTATGATTTACCCACTTTTCACATCATAATTTTTTTTATCCCCACACTGCAAGGGTTAATGGTTCATTAGGTCTAGGAGCACAGGGGATAAGAAGCAATACATGCTTTTACTCTTTAAGGCCTCCTCCATGCGCGTAGGTACCCTTCCAAGTCTCTCCCAGTCGTGTGCCTGCCTTCTCCATATACAATGTAGGGTTAATAGCCCTAAACTGTGTGATGAAGCCAGTGGGATAAGGAGGAGAGAAAAAAGCAACAGGAGTGGGGGGAGAGAGCACCACTGTCTGAGTGTAGCATATAAACTCAAAATGGAGCATGCAGCAAGATACTCTGCAGGATGTCCAGAAGGGGGCACTCTCATAGGTTATGATGAGTAACATGGGTACGAGGGGGACAAAAAAAAAAAAAAAAAAAAAAAAAAAGAGCACCACTTTCAGTGTAGCATGTAGGATTTAGGAAGGAGTGCAGGAAGGGCACTACGGACTCGACTGGCCTGTTTGTCTTCTTCTTGGTGGCAGCGGGACACTACTTGTGCTTGCCACCTCACCAGCTTGAACTGCACTTATGGGACTCGCCACATCACCAAGTGTTACTGCAGCGCTGGATGTACGACCAGGATGTACTAGGCTGCTGGTGCTTGTCAGTTCACCAGAAGGATGAGCAGCACTAGTACTGGCTCTCTGCTCCATACGAGAGCCCTGTGGTTCTTGCACCTCAACAACAGCAGAAGAAGGGGGGTCAGGTATGCCTGACCTTGGCAGGGGCCGCTACTCTGTCGTCAGAGCTATCTGTCAGGGTGCCGCTGCTGTCTACTGGTTCGTATTCTGAGCCTGAATCTGACAGATGGGTGACTTCCTCTTCACTCATCTGTCAGGCTCAGAAATGCGTAGGCCTTTTCACTACTGTACCTTTGATGGGACATTTTGGCCTCTAAATTTACTCATACACTAGTGAGACTCAAAAAAAAAAAAAAAAAAAAAAAAAAAAAGGAAGAGCACATGACTGTCAGCGACTGCTTCAAATGCTATAAAAAAAAAAAAACTGTTAGCGTTCGCAGGGATCACGCCCGACTCTGCGAATGCTACAGTTATGCCTTTTGCAAGCGACAGTGATCGACTGATACTGCACTTGGGTGGGCCGGGCGGAGGGGCTAAACGGTGCTAGAAGGTATCTGGGCTGATCCCAAAAACACGTTTTTGGGAACCCTAAACTACTTAGATATTGATCAGTTCAGACACTATACTACTAAAGTAGGTGTATGGTGCGTGCGTGTCAGTGCTACTGGCACTAATGTGACGCTGCCTGGGGCGACGCAGAACCTGACTGATGTCAACTGATATCACCCGCCGGGTGATCAGGAGGTTAAACCTTTATTTAGCTAATATACAGCGGGTGCCCTGATGCTATAAAAAAAAAAAAATAATAAATAACTAGCCAACCAGCATCACCCATGACACTAATAAGGTGATCACTGGTGACGGGGTGATCAAGGGGTTAAACTTTTATTAGGGGGGTCCCTAGACCTATCTGGGCCTACCACTAAGTACCCCAACACTGATTGTCACAAATGACACCAGTACAGCGATAAACAAAAACCACGAACACTGCAGTGGGTGACACAGTGACAGGGAGTGAAGGGGATAGAGATCCATCTCTCTCACACATACATACATATTTATGGCATATATATATATATATATATATATATATATATATATATATATATATATATATATATATATATATATATATATATATATAATAAAAAATGCCATAAATCTATCCCCTATATTGTAGATGCTATAACTTTTGCCCAAACCAATCAAAATAAGCTTATTGCGTTTTTTTTATTTTTTTACCAAAAATATGTAGACGAATACATATTGGCCTAAACAGAGGAAGAATTTAGTTTTTTTTTTTATATATATACTTTTTGGGGATATTTATTATAGTTAAAAAATATATAAATTTTGTTTAGGTACAATGTCGCACGACCGGGAAAATGGTCAGTTAAAGCGACACAGTGCAGTATCACAAAAAAATGGCCTTGTCATTAAGGGGGTAAATCCTTACAGTCCTTAGGTGGTTAAAAATGCTGCAAGCGGGGGGCGTGGCTTAGCAATGGCCGAGTAGAGACGTGTTAGAGCAGAGCTCCCGGCCCGACTCGTTCTACAGAAGCCACTAACTACACAAGATCTAAGTGGGCACGGCATGAGCACCCCTAATCGATATAGGACAAGATCGTCTACTAAGGGAACCCGAAATCGGATCTCTCAGCCCGGCATACAGCAGTATTTCAGAGGCTCTCCACGGCGATCACCAGGCGCCATTGTAGCTGGACCACGTGGGTCACATATGGAGCGGCTCCACAACACATCGCAAGGGAATACGCCGCCTCAATCACCGACACAAGACCCCTTTACAGAAACGCCAGCAGCCTTCAGGCCAACGATGGCAGAACAAACCCACAGCTAAAGCAGTCTAGATGCAGACCTCCGGACCATGCTGAGAGCTCTCCCCACAAGGGCGGACATTGAAGCTCTCCCCACGAGGGCAGATATAGAGGCTCTTATTGTCCGAATAGAGGAAGCACATAACAGAGACTTACAAGAAATACGGTCTGAATTGCATTCCATAACGGAACGGGTTACAACAGGTGAAACGTCGGTGGCATCACTGGAGACTCGAATGCAGGCAGTAGAAAGAACGCAGGCAGCCCAAGATATGGCTACTCAAGAGATGCAACTCCATCTCAAAGAAATGGAAGACCGTAGTCTCCGTAACAATTTGAGACTGCGAGGAATCCCTGAAGCGACAGGCTCTGAAGATCTCGTGGCGACGGTCACAGCAATTTTTCATAACGTTCTGGGAGCCCAACCGCCCACGCTGGAATTTGACCGTGTGCACCGCACCCTGGGCCCGAAACCAACAGATCCAGCCAGACCGCGGGATGTCCTGTGCCGCTTGCACAGGTACGTACAGAAAGAAGCTATATTGAGGAAAGCCTGGGAACATGGTGAAATTGACTCTGACGGCGCAAGAATCCAGATTCTACCAGATGTTTCCAGAGCTACACTGCAACGCAGGGCATTGTTGAAGCCGGTACTGGAGGCTGCGAGACGACGGGGATATACTTACCGCTGGGGATACCCCCTGGCGGTGTTTTTTCAGTCTGCACAGTCCTCCTTCACTCTGAAAACACCAGCGGATCTTCCGGAACTCTTTACCTTCCTGGAAACAGAACCCTTTCAGGTGCCAAACTGGCTACAGAAACTCCCAAAGCCAATGGGCCGAGCAGGTCCATCTGCCGGCAGAGTCTCCCAAACTCCACGCCAGCAGAGGAATCGGGGCCGCTCTCACACTATCACCAGGGATGGAACACGTGAGTCTTGATTGTTATGCTGACTTTCCACTCTCAGTTTAAGGCAGACAGCATCTTTATTATTATACTGTTACTAGAACCTGTTATGTCAGACAGACGGTTGGCCCCTTGTCATCCATTGCACCGCTAACCGGTATAAAAGCAGATGGGCAGTGGCCGACCACTATTGCTGTGCAGTGGACGAACGAGAGAGAGTTCCTGGAGACACCCCTGCCTGCACGCCTGGCTTGCTGCTCTTCCTCTGCTCGGGGACCCGCTGCAGGGAGAAGGAGTTAAGAGGTGGTTATAAACGGATCACGGAGACGGCCGGGCCAAGTTATTTACAGTTTACACTTTATGAGGTACCCGGATGTCCCCGGTCGTCCAATACACAAGAGACACTTCATCGGATTTGGATCTTGCCGGGCGTGTCCCCCTCCCTCCCCGTCCTGACGCATGCAGGTGAATCTCAACACCAATAGATGCTCACCGGGACCCCGTAGAACTTAAGACGCAGTTAACTCGGACAATTTGTTTACTGAAGACTGGACTTAGTGGCTCCGGATGCCAAGTTACCAGCAAGAACTTGACACCCCTATTGGAGAGCAGGGGACACAGTCCTCCCCCTGGAACCTGACTTATTCGAAACAGCATTGGAGTCTTTTCGGTTCCTGCCGGCATTATACTACTCCACGCTCTGAGTCCACCACCCCAACCTTAGAAGACAGAACCATACTCCCGACCCCAATGTGCAAACCAGAGACCCCAGGAAACACAGTGTCAACTCAAGGCAGGTCACGTGAGTGGCCAGGAAGGAAAGACTAACATCAAATGCAGTAATTCGGGACTATAACTGATGATACACATAAGATGAGCTTTCCTAGGGGAACCATGAGTTACAAATAGAAGTAGGAGAGAGACACGGGGGCAGAGAACTGGGATTTCAGATAACCAATAACAAAGGGGTGGGGGAGGCACTGTCTACACCTTTGCTCACGGATCTGTGTTCTGGGGGAGACCCGGACGGGAGGGACGGGATGGGAGTAGGGGGGAGAGCCGCCAGGGAATCCAGGGGGAAATATATGACAGGTGCAATGTATTATCGTTTTTTGCTTGGTCTGCCTTTTCCAATGTGTTCTGTTGAAGAAAAAGTTATACTCTGTTGAACTTAAGAATGTTTATGCACAAGGTGATTGCCTATGAGAGGGTTTTTTCTCTTAGTTCCACACAACACAAACATATATGCACCACCTCTAAATACCTGTCATGTCATTACCCACACACATCTACATAAATTAGGCAAAGTGGTCGAGAAGGGTCCGGGAGTTCATTGGTAGCCCTTGCTGAACACACCCCCATGTAGGACAACGCTCATTCCCCCAGGGATCTGGGGAGCGTGATAGCAACTATCTTTTGCTAAAAAATTTAGATTTGCACTCAAGTGAGCTGAAGCGTCACGGAGGGGTCACTTCTTCGGTAGACGCTCGGCTCACAGGTAGAGAGCTGGTCATTTTTAGAGACTAGTTCTTCTCTACCTCCACTTCCCCACTCCCCTTTCTTTTTCCTTATCTTACTACCATTTCCAACCTTTATATTCTTTTATTTTTTGTACTTTAATCCCCTCGAGCATGGCTGAGATCAGGACACCCCATGCTCGAGGGGATCTTCTACCCCCTTTTACCCCAGTCTATCCTACACATCTCTTTAACCCTCCTCCCTCTTCTCTCCCCTCCCCCCTCCTGTCCCACTATTCTTCATCTCTTTCTCTTTCTTTTCGACACTATTAATAAAAGGAAAAAAAAATAAAAAAGGGATGAGGCACGCGTTTCTTGACAACACAACTGGATATTACTAAATACAGACGACAGCTTCATCACCGAACACAAAAACCTCCTGTTAATGATATATAATGCATCACCGGGCGATAGCAATTTAGGAGGCTTATTCATTATCATAAGCTGTTATATAGCTCTGTATTGAATGTTACTTTGTATAATGTAGGCCCGCGTGGCCCTGTTCCAATCATAAATAAAAAATTTAAAAAAAAAAAAATGCTGCAAGCACACACAAATATTTGAGTGCCCTGACAGAAATCCAGTGAGCTCTAATTTTCTAAAGTAAACTAGTAACACTGCTTTTGATTTAGGCTCGATTCACATCTATGCATGTTGCTTTTAAATGTTTCTGCAGTGCTTTGCGCGTTTTTCTTAACCGCGATTTTACCGTGATTTGCAATTTTGTTTTTTTTTTGGAAAGTTTGTTGTTGGGCAGATTAAAAACTCGAATCGCTGCAAAAATCGCTGTAAAAATGCACCATGCCTTTCTGCAGCTTCTCCATTGAAGTCTACTGAACAAAAAAAAAAGCAGTTTTGCGGTTAAAAAAAGTCCCTGACCCTTTCAAAAAAATGTAGAGGCACAAAAATGCATTGATGTGAACATGTACAATGGGAACCCACGTTATAAAAGAAAAAGTCCTGCATTTCTGCAAAAGGCAAAAAGCATAAAAAAAAAAAAAAAAAATGTATCGGTGTGAATGGAGCCTCAATCCCAAGCATTGACGTCAGCCCCAGTTTCCCCTCTACTGGACTGCAGAATTCCACCTCTCTCTCAGTTCCCATGCATACACCGATTTCTTTCCCTGCAAAAGCATGGTTTCGAAGAGCCTACCCACAGCGTGTAGGGAAAGAGCTCTTAGGAGATGTGGCTGTGGGGGCAGTTCTTAAGTCAATAGCAGACTTTTTCAACCAGGGCGCCTTGGTAAAAATACCTAAAAACTTATATAAATCAGCATGTGGATCAAGCCTGCCTTTTAGTTACACAAAGCCAAAGGTTTTTATTGTGCACCATTTCAACCTTCCAGCCACTGGTGTCCCAACAACCAGTCACGTCATCAGTGTTGATCGCCTGCACAGGATCCTTGTTTGACACTCTCCTGCCCATCTCTGTCAACACTGGGGTGATGGAGAGAAAGGAGAGAGAAAAAACACTGGAATAATATAGTCAGTACCAGTGTGCAAAAGTGCATTTGCTTTGGAAGAAATAAATCACCTCTAGGGTGTCCTACATGTGGATGTTGACCACATTACGTAAAACAGAATAGATTTTTACATTTTAGAATGGGGTGTCTTGTGGCTGTCCATAATTTTAAAAGGGTGCCTTGACTGAAAAAAGGTTGAGAAACACTGGTCAAAAAGGAAAGAAATTAGGACATGCTGTTGATTATTCTTTCCAAACAGCTGTACGAACTTCACACTCCTAGTGATGGTATCCAAGGGAAAAAAAAAAAAAAAATCATGCTACAGGAAAGTAAAATATAAGAAATAATGCTAAACAAGCTCTAGGAGGGAGAGAGCACTCTTAAATAGTATGCACTTTTAAAAAGAGAAGTATGGGAACTTAAAAAATAATAATACTCACCTAGGTGGATACAGCATTGGTTCAATGCTGCATATGTCCCCCGTCGACTCTAAGACAGAGAACTGAGTGATCAAAAACAGTTGATTGCTCTGCTCTTGGTCTTCACTGAGCAGAGAACTTGTGGCTGTCAGGCACGGACTCTCTACTCTGGCCCTCCAGCACTCACTGGAGTGCCAAGGCTGTGGGAGGTGGGAGCGGCTGGCTCAGGCTCGCAGAGGCTGAGCCAACTACCCATCTGGGTGGATCCCGACATTACAGTTGGGATCTCTCCAAAGCTTGGACCATCTCAGTGACAGCAGCCAACAGCAGGCTTTAGCCTGCTGTCCTCTGAAAACGGGTCACAGAATTGCAGAATGAGGTGCACTCCTATAACCTATAGGAGAAGAAGAAATCTGTAAATGAGGAAAGACGGCTCATAGTTCTCAAAGAACTAAGAGGGTGCTGAGCTGCGCCCTCATACTTCATTGACCATTACAGGAGTTCAGGCAAGAAAACTGGAGTAAGTGTCTTCATGAGCCTGACCATGCATTTGCGATCCACAGATAAAGCATGCTGCCCCAAAATAAGGTTACAGAAGATATGCTTAAAAAAAAAAAAAAAAACACACACACGAAATATGAATAAGTGTACTAGCACATAACAAAAATTTTTTTAAAAATGTAAGTAAAAGGCGCCCTCAATACACTGAAAGGATCCTTCCAATCTAGGCACCATCAAACAAGAAGTGCAAGGACTTAATTATTCCATTTTAGTTCACCAGTCTTGGTACAGAAACAAAAAGGCCAAAAGCTTAACCACTTGCACACCCGCTAACGTAGATATACTGCGGCAGAATGGCACGGGCAGGCAAAATCACGTACCCGATACGTGATCTGCCTTCCGCGGGCGGGGGGGGGGCTTCGTTAGGGGAAGTGCCCCGAGGCGGTCGGCTTCGTTAGGGGAGCGATCCAGGCTGAAGGGGAGACCACTCATTCGTGGCCACCCCCTCAACGAATGAGATTCTTCCTCTGCTGCTGTATAGTAAACAGCGGCAGAGGAAGTGATGTCATCGCTCCTCGGCTCGGTATTTTCCATCCGGCGCAGAGGAGAGAAGACATCGATGTGAGTGCACAACACATACACACACAGTAAAATACACCAGGCACACTTTTCACCCCCCAATCACCCCCCCCCCCCCCCCCGTCACAGTGACACCAAGCAGTTTTTTTTTTTTTTTGTTTTTTTTATTACTGCATTGGTGTCAGTTTGTGACAGTTAGTGTGGTAGGGCAGTTAGCGTTAGCCCCCTTTAGGTCTAGGGTACCCCCCTAATAAAGTTTTAACCCCTTACTCACCCCCCGTCGCCAGTGTCACTAAGCGATCGTTTTTCTGATCGCTGTATTAGTGTCACTGGTGACGCTAGTTAGGGAGGTAAATATATAGGTTCGCCGTCAGCGTTTTATAGCGTCAAGGACCCCCATATACTACCTAATAAAGGTTTTAACCCCTTGATTGCCCCCTAGTTAACCCTTTCACCAGTGATCACCGTATAAGTGTTACGAGTAATGCTGGTTAGTGAGTTTATTTTTTATATAGTGTCAGGGCACCCGCCGTTTATTACCTAATAAAAGTTTAGCCCCCTGATCACCCAGCAGTGATATAACTTAGGTTTTAGGGTCAGATAGGGTCTGCGTCGCCCCAGGCAGCGTCAGGTTAGTGCCAGTACCGCTAACACCCACGCACGCAGCAAACACCTCCCTTCGTGGTATAGTATTTGAACGGATCAATATCTGATCCGATCAGATCTATACTAGCGTCCCCAGCAGTTTAGGGTCCCCAAAAATGCAGTGTTAACGGGATCAGCCCAGATACCTGCTAGCACCTGCGTTTTGCCCCTCTGCCCGGCCCAGCCCAGCCCACCCAAGTGCAGTATCGATCAATCACTGTCACTTACAAAACATTAAACACATAACTGCAGCGATTGCAGAGTCAGGCCTGATCCCTGCGATCGCTAACAGTTTTTTTGATAGCGTTTTGGTGAACTGGCAAGCACCAGCGGCCTAGTACACCCCAGTCGTAGTCAAATCAGCACTGCAGTAACACTTGGTGACGTGGCGAGTCCCATAAGTGCAGTTCAAGCTGGTGAGGTGGCAAGCACAAGTAGTGTCCCAATGCCACCAAGAAGAAGACAAACACAGGCCTGTTGTGCCCATAGTGCCCTTCCTGCTGCATTCGCCAATCCTAATTGGAAACCCACCACTTCTGCAGCGCCCGTACTTCCCCCATTCACATCCCCAACCAAATGCAGTCGGCTGCATGAGAGGCATTTTCTTTATGTCCTCCCGAGTACCCCTACCCAACGAACCCCCCCCCAAAAAAGATGTTGTGTCTGCAGCAAGCGCGGATATAGGCGTGACACCCACTATTATTGTCCCTCCTGTCCTGACAATCCTGGTCTTTGCATTGGTGAATGTTTTGAACGCTACCATTCACTAGTTGAGTATTAGCGTAGGGTACAGCATTGCACAGACTAGGCACACCATCGCATTTTGAGAGTCCTGAACCTGGAACCGGTTACAGTTATAAAAGTTAGTTACAAAAGAAAGTGTAAGCAAAAAAAAAAAAAACACAAAAAAATATATAAAATAAAAAAAAACAAAAATAGTTGTCGTTTTATTATTCTCTCTCTATTGTTCTGCTCTTTTTTACTGTATTCCATTCTGCAATGTTTTATTGTCATTATGTTTTATCAGGTTTGCTTTTCAGGTATGCAATTTTTTATACTTTACTGTTTACTGTGTTTTATTGTTAACCATTTTTTTGTTTTCAGGTACGCCATTCAGCTGCAGCGCGGATTTATTTATCTTGACAGCAACAGTGTTTGCTCCCACGATATATGCCGAAGCATGGGGGCAGCAGGGGCGGAGGAGCAATTTGCTCCCAACTTTTGGGGCGGATGCCCCCATGCTTCGGCATATATAAATGGTGTATGTATGCCCATCATTAGAAGTGGGTGGATGAAGGGAGGTATTCTAATGGTGGGCATACCCACCGATCAATCTTTTTTTCGTTCAGCCCACAGGCTGCATGAAAAAAAAAAAAAAAAAAAAAAAAGATTACAATATATGCCCAACAAGGACCAGCAACATACTGGTATGTTGCTGGACTTTGAGTGGTTATACCAGAATGATGCCTGCAGGTTTAGGTATCATCTTGGTATCATTCTTTTCAGCCAGCGGTCGGCTTTCATGTAAAAGCAATCCTAGCGGCTAATTAGCCTCTAGACTGCTTTTACAAGCAGTGGGAGGGAATGTCCCCCTCTCCCACTGTCTTCCATGTTTTTCTCTGGCTCTCCTGTCCCAACAGGGAACCTGAGAATGCAGCCAGCGATTCCGCCAGCTGACCATAGAGCTGATCAGAGACCAGAATGGCTTCAATCATCTCTATGGCCTAAGAAACCGGAAGTTACGAGCATTTCATGACTTTGGATGTAAACAGCGCCATTGGGAAATTGGGAAAGCATTTTATCACACCGATCTTGGTGTGGTCAGATGCTTTGATGGCAGAGGAGAGATCTAGGGTCTAATAGACCCCATTTTTTTCAAAAAAGCCTACCTGTCACTACCTATTGCTATCATAGGGGATATTTACATTCCCTGACATAAAAATGATAAAAAAAAAAAAAAAAAAAAAAAAGAGGAAAGGAACAGTTTAAAAATAAGATAAAAAAGCAAAAAAATAAAGAAAAGCACCCATGTCCCCCCCGCTCTCGCGCAAAGGCGAACGCAAGCGTTGGTCTGGCGTCAAATGTAAACAGCAATTGCACCATCATGCATGTGAGGTATCACCGCGAAGGTCAGATCGAGGGCAGTAATTTTAACAGTAGACCTCCTCTGTAAATCTAAAGTGGTAACCTGTAAAGGCTTTTAAAAATGTATGTAGTTTTGTCGTCACTGCACGTTTGTGCACAATTTTAAAGTATGTCATGTTTGGTATCCATGTACTCGGCCTAAGGTCATCTTTTTTTATTTCATCAAACATTTGGGCAATATAGTGTGTTTTAGTGCATTCAAATTTAAAAAAGTGTGTTTTTACCCCAAACAATGCGTTTGAAAAAAAAATTTTTTCATGTAAACAAAAAGTGTCAGAAAGGGCTTTGTCTTCAAGTGGTTGGAAGAGTGGGTGATGTGTGACATAAGCTTCTAAATGCTGTGAATAAAATGCCAGGACAGTTCAACCCCCCCCCCAAATGACCCCATTTTGGAAAGTAGACACCCCAAGCTATTTGCTGAGAGGCATGTTGAGTCCATGGAATATTTTATATTGTGACACAAGTTGCAGGAAAAAGACAAATTTTTCTTTTTTTTTCCCAAAGTGGTCACGAAATGATATATTGCTCAAACATGCCATGGGAATATGTGAAATTACACACCTCACTGCCTATCACAGTTTCGGAGACCATGAAATGCCCAGATGGCCCCCCCCCCCCCCATGACCCCATTTTGGAAAGTAGACACCCCAAGCTATTTGCTGAGAGGTGTGGTGAGTATTTTGCAGACCCCGCTTTTTGTCAAAGTTTTGAAAATTGAAGAAAAAAAAAAAAAAAAAAAAAAAAAAAAAAAAAAAAAAAAGGGATACATTTTTCTTTTCTTTCTTCATTTTCAAAAACAAATGAGAGCTGCAAAATACTCACCATGCCTCTCAGCAAATAGCTTGGGGTGTCTACTTTCCAAAATGGGGTCATTTGGGGGGTTTTGTACTGCCCTGCCATTTTAGCACCTCAAGTATTGAGATAGGCAGTCAAACTAGAAGCTGTGTAAATTCCAGAAAATGTACCCTAGTTTGTAGACGCTATAACTTTTGCCCAAACCAATAAATATACGCTTATTGACATTTTTTTTTACCAAAGACATGTGGCTGAATACATTTTGGACTAAATGTATGACTAAAATTGAGTTTATTGTATTTTTTTTATAACAAAAAGTAGAAAATATCATTTTTTTTTTCAAAATTTTCGGTATTTTTCCATTTATAGCACAGAAAATAAAAACCGCAGAGGTGATCAAATAGCATCAAAAGAAAGCTCTATTTGTGGGAAAAAAAGGACACAAATTTCGTTTGGGTACAGCATTGCATGGCCGTGCAATTAGCAGTTAAAGCGACGCAGTGCCAAATTATAAAAAGTGCTCTGGTCAGGAAGGGGGTAAATCCTTCTGGGGCTGAAGTGGTTAAGAAAGAAAAAATAAAATAAATAAAAAAAGGGTGAGGTGGCTAATGATAACTAAAACAAAAAAGGAAAGACTAGGGGTGCTGCTGCCAAAAAGGAGAAGGGACTCCATCTGTGAAAAAAAAAAATGAGGGAGGGCAACCACCAGTGTAGCAAGTTCCAACCCATTTTATTTTTTTAATTTAAAAGGATTAAAAGATGTATACACACAAAAGTGCATGAGAAACACTAACTCTGTTTAAATAGCCCAAGACCCCAGAAACCCGATGCCGAAACGAGTTGTGCAGGCTGCTGGAGCACTGGGCTGGCTGCAGGATGCCCAGGCAGCCAGCACAGCTCGTTGTGGCATTGGGTTTCTGGGGTCTTGGGCTATTTAAACAGAGCGGGTAACCCAAAGGGGTCAGCTGAGGAAGAAGGTCCCTCAAAACGAGTCCTTTGACATAAGGTGGACTACACCATCCATCCTGGAGGTGAGGAAACCGAGGCACATCGTGCACGTCAGACTGTCAGAGCAGCTCTCCATTCAGCAGTCAGCGAGCGGCACAGTGATCCGGACTTTGTGTCTTCAGTAACTCATCCACTCGCACATGTTTGGGACTTGGTTTTACATGCGAGATTCTCATGCACTTTTGTGAAGTATACACCTTTTAATCCTTTTTTATTAAAAACTGGTTGGCACTTACTATACTAGAGTGGTTGCGCCGTCTCCCCTCCCCCCTCACTTGGTACAGAAAGCTTTGCACGTTATAACAACCACAAAGCATTTAATCGAAGCAGAGAACTCCCCCCTAAGCACCCAATCCCAATTTCTACATAACCTCTTCACATCATACATGTGGGGTATTGTGTAGAAAAACATAGCTCAGACGTGGTATGAGTAAGCCTTTAAAATCATTGACTGATGCAGCATATGATGCCAAATTGTAATAAATTGTTTCTATTTATCTCTTGGGACTCATGTATTTATTAGGTACAATAAGATGCGTTCACATCCTTAATGTATACAGATCGCAACACAGCAATATTATATGCCATGGGCCCAATAACAGTTCCACATTGGTCTGAGGTGCATAAATTAATAGAAAAATTTGCATTCATGGTCTGTCATTGCGCATGCATGTAAATATTTGTGCCAAGATTTGCATGTACAGTATAAATGGACCCTATGTGTCACTGACACTGCCTAATGAATTCAGGGCCAGCACGTCAATGTGCAGGAATCCACAGCAGCGTAGGTGCACAATAACTGAAGGTCGAGTTTAATGTGCGCCTGCACTGATTGACTCATTCAGGAGAGATGTACATAGTGAGTAATTAGAACAGGATGTACACATCTCACCTCATATGGACATACGTGCGTTTAGGTTCTTATGAGTACAGATGCAGTACACAAACTTGTACTGTCAGCAAGATCCTACATAAAATCACTAAAGCCCCCCACACACGGGCAGACTGTCAGGAGACATTTGCCGGTACAAAAAATACCGGCTGTCATTCTGCCCGTATGTATGTCGGTCTGTTCGACCAAAGCCGGATGATTTCTGTCAGATGTGCATGCTAGACAACCAGCAGCCAACCGACACCCGATCAGCCAATGGCAGAGAGCACTAATCGGAGTGTTATGGTGGGGGGCTGTCCCCTTGTCAGACCACAACAGCTCAGTGGGGGAGATCGCTGGACTAACCTTGCATGGTTAGTACAGCGGCTTTGACGAGAGCAGTCAGTTTTTGTGCAACCCACTGTAGTGTGTACCAGGTTTAAAATTGATACTAAAGGTTTGTTTTTAAAAAATAACATAATCTATATCTATATATCCCTTACCTGCTCCGTGCAAGGGTTTTGCAGAGCGGCCCCAATGCTCCTCTTCTATGGTCCCCCCAGCAGGGCTCCTGGCTCCTACTCTTCTCGAGTGCCCCCAGAGCCGCATTCCATGGGGGCACTTGTGCAGGCTCGCTCCCGGTGTCTTGTCAAATACAGTCCCCTATCATATAGTGTCCGCCCTGTACTGCGCAGGCGCAGTACGGAGGACAAACGAGACGCCGAAAGTCTCCGAAGTTTAACAGCTGATCATCAGCTGTACACGGCGCCTGCGCTTTTATTCTCACCCTATGTCCAGGTTCATTCCCTACTATCCAAGTGGACATAGAGTGAGAATAAATAGTTGCCGAGCGCAGTGAGGCCGTGCCCGAAGCGTGGCGAGCGAAGCGAGGGGCCCTCTTACACTGCCATCGCTAAGAAGTGCCGAAGCGCCGTGTACAGCTGATGGTCAGCTGATCAACTTCGGACACTTTCGGCATCTCCTTCTGCTCTGTACTGCGCAAGCGCAGTACGGAGCGGACACTATCCGATAGGAGGACAGTATGTGTCAGAACACCGGGTCCTGCTGCTGCGTCCATTGCCACAGACAGCAAGACTTGGCCCCCGCCCCCTGGCTTCTGTGTCACTGGATTTGATTGACAGCAGCAGGAGCCAATGAGGACCTGAGACAGCGGCTGGAGCTGCTGGGCTCGTTCTCGTCGATGGAAAGATCGGGTTCAGGTAAGAAAAAGGGGGGCTCTGGGGGGCAGCTGCAGCATGGAAGGTTTTTCACCTTAATGCACAGAATGCATTAAAGTGAAAAACACAGACTTTACAACCCCTTTAGGCTGCGGTCTTAAAAATGCAAGTCCAGCCATGTTTTTTTTTTCCTTAGTTTTGGATATAGCAAGGAAGGGTTACAACCTGTGTCAAGTTTTTACTGCTATCCAACGAATCCCCACTTCCTGTCCTGCTGATTTTGCGCGATTGGAACAAATGGAACTCTCCAATAGCAACACACACTAAAATAGAAATTATAGCAGACACACACACACACACACACACGATAATAAAATCCAATAGCTTGTAGCGAAATCAGTTTCCCCTACTACTTGTATGGTGGGACTGGTGTTTCCAGAGCCCTAGATCTTAGATTGTAAGCTCTAAAAAGGAGCAGGGCCCTCCCGATTCCTACTGTATTAAAGTGTATTTGTACTGTCTACCCTCAAGTCGTAAAGCGATGCGTAAACTGTTGGCGCTATATAAATCCTGTATAATAATAATAATAAAAACCTGACAAAAAGCTTTAATCTTTCCCCTCTCTAGCCAGAACAAGAAAACAAGTTGTTGGCTTGATGTACACTTTAGTAACTTGTTTCTTAACCCAAATTGCATGATGCACCATACAGCTAAATGGTGTATAAGGCTGGCCATGCAAAACAATCATTAAAGTGCAACAACTATATCCTTTTCCTTTCACATGGCCAGAAACCAGAGCAGGTGTGCTTGAGTACGTCCAATAATGACAATGCAAACAATACAGCCATAAGACAAACAATAGAAAACACACCGGTATATCATTTTGCCATCATCTTACAGGACTCTGAAAAAGGTACACAATTGACAAAAAACAAGTGTGGTGAAGATGCATGCTGATGGTTTTCTAACACATAAAGGGTATTAAAACAAAATGGTTAAAGTCGTATTAAGCCTAGGTTCACATTGTAGCAATGCTGATGCATCGCATCTCTCCCACAGGCAGTTAACACTGCCCTCTGAACCGCTGCGGGTGTCAATACAATGTTAATGACACCCCCAGATCGGTTCACAGATCACAGTGTGAACTGTGGATTCGGACAGAAATCGAATCGCATGGGTGAGAACACCCATGCAATCCAATTTCAGTGCTGGGAGAAAAAAAAAAAAAAAAGGCCCTGCACCTTCTTTTATGCGGATCCAATGCGAGTTCAGCCATTCAACTGGCACTGCACAGACATTACATGTGATCGGCACCGCAGTGCGGGTGCGAATCACATGCAATGTCTGACATTGCTACAGTGGGGCTAAAGGTTCAGCTTTTTTTTTTAGAAAGAAAGAAAAAAAAAACATGATATAGTTACCTGCTCTGTGCAGTGGTTTTGCACACAGCAGCCCCGATTCTCTTCTCAGGTCCCCCACCATTGCTCCCGCCCCCCCCCCCCCCCCCATGACCAGTGCCCCCAATAACAAGCTACTTGCTGTGGGGGCACTGGCTCCCAAGCCCTACTCTATGCGTCCACAAGAAACAGCTTGGCCCTGCCCCCAACTCTCTCCTCATTGGCTGTGACTGACAGCAGTTATGAGCCAATGGCTTCCACTGCGGTCTCAGACAATGTTGAGAGGGAGTCCCGGGACAGTGCACATTGCTGGATTGAGGGGGGGCCTAGTTGCTTATTAGGGGGGCTGTCCCCAAGTCATTAAGGTTTCGAGGCAGACGTTCGGTAACTCAATCCTTCAGCTCCTTCCACATATTTTATATGGGATTAAGGTCTGGACTGGCTAGGCCATTCCAGTACCTTAATGTGCTTCTTCTTGAGCCACTCCTTTGTTGCCTTGACCATGTGTTTTGGGTCATTGTCATGCTGGAATACCCATCCACAACTCATTTTCAATGTCCTGGCTGAGGGAAGGAGGTTCTCACCCAAGATTTGACGGTACATGGCCCCGTCCATCATCCCTTAGAGATGAAGTTGTCCTGTCCCCTTAGCTAAAACACACCCCAAAGCATAATGTTTCCACCTCCATGTTTGACGGTGGGGCAGTGGGGATAGTGTTCTTGGGGTCATAGGCAGCATTCCTCCTCCTCCAAACATGGCGAGTTGAGTTGATGCCATGGAGTTTGATTTTGGTCTCATCTGACCACAACACTTTCACCCAGTTCTCCTCTGAATCATTCAGATGTTCATTAGCAAACTTAAGACAGGCCTGTAACATATGCTTTGAGCAGGGGGTTCTTGCAGGCGCTGCAGGATTTCAGTCCTTGTGGGCGATGCAGGATTTCAGTCCTTCGTGGCGTAGTGTGTTACCCATTGTTTTCTTAGCGACTATGGTCCCAGCTGCCTTGAGATCATTGACAAGATTCTCCCGTGTAGTTCTGGGCTGATTCCTCACTGTACTCATGACCATTGAAACTCCACGAGGTGAGATCTTGCAAGGAGCCCCAGGCCGAGGGAGATTGTTATTGTGTTTCTTCAATTTGCGATTAATTGCACCAACTGTTGTCACACTCTCTCCAAGCTGGTTGGCAATGGTCTTGTAGCCCATTGCAGCCTTGTGTAGGTCTACAATCTTGTCCCTGACATCCTTGGACAGCTCTTTGGTCTTAGGGCCACGGTGGGGAGATTGGAATCTGATTGCTTCTGTGGACAGGTGTCTTTTATACAGGTAAAAAGCGGAGATTGGGAGCACTCTCGTAAAAGGAGACAAATAGAAGACACCTGGGAGCCAGAAATCTTGTTGATTGATAGGGGATCAAATACTTATTATTTCACTCATTAAAATGTAAATCAAATCAATTTAGAACTTTTTTGAAATGCGTTTTTTCTGGATATTTTTGTTGTTATTCTGTCTCTCACTGTTAAAATAAACCTACCATTGAAGTTATAGGCTGATCATTTTTTTGTCAGTGGGCAAACGTACAAAATCAGTAGGGGATCAAATACTTTTTTCCCCTCACTGTAGAAGAAAGCCTAAAAAAGAAAAACGAATACAACCATCACATCTAAGAAATGGTAAGATGCAAAATACTAAAGGTTTGCCTTTTGGATTTAATATCACTTTAACACTGGTTTACATGTGTTCGTGTGACTCAAAAGTATTGGAGCTGGGCAACTACCATTTTAAGAAAGGCTCAGCACTGGCAGCCCCATATTACAAGGCAAGTTTGCCCATAGAGAATAGCAGCATGTTCCTAACCCATGACGAAAGCCACTTAGGAGGCTGTTATTCTCCATTACCAGACCTGTCTTCTTCCCTAAGCATATGTTCATTCTGCACAATTATAGCCAAGTATAACAGAAAAATCAATGTAGGAGGGTCAGAGGGAAAAGATAAACAGGTTAGTTGTGTAAAAAAAAAAAAAAAAAAAAAGGGCCTCTGTGCTGCCGGCCTGGACTAAATATGGTGCATATCTGAACCAATATTAGATCCTGGAACTGAACTTTGAAAAGCAAAATAAGTCAGTCTTTGATGGAACCAGCCACTCTCTGACTCACGGGTTCTTCAGTTTCGATAACTGGGATCTTACATGCAGCACAGGAGCCAAAGAACGGTGGCTTCTATGAGATAATTTTGCTTCGTGGCCCTCGATTTAATGTTTTTTAAAAACCCATCGTACTGATCTATATAGAGCTTAACTACCCATTTAAAAATGGTAGCTAAAAACCAAATGCTTGCAAGCGATGAGACTCCTTCACACATTCGAAATGATCAGGTTGCATATGGCTTGACAGCAGAACTATAAGCTATTAGTGCATGCACAGGTTTTCCCAACATATTGAAATATCTCTTAAAGTGCGTGCAAAATCTTTTCTGCGGAGAAAAGAGACTAGTCCCTGCTCACATATGAAACACATCCAGGGGATGTGTTTATACCCACTCTTTGGGGGAGGTCCCTGTTGTATGGCAAGAACCAATATATACTACCTGGTGTAAAGTGAACTTGTAAGCATGGCTGCTATCTGCTCCGGTCGTAGAAGCCATTTCCTCAATCCCATGGAGCTGTATTAGCCCAAGATCCGGTACACCACTGTGCATAGTGCAAACGCAGCTTTCTGGAGTCAGGAAACAGCAGTCTGCAATGCTGGGTGGCAGCCCCAGCTGTGACGTTCAGACATCTTGAAATGTCCACCTTAAAGTGGATGTAAACCCACTCATCATTTCTAAATTACTTCCATAGTGCTGATCTATAAGGATATACATGCCTCCTGCATGTATTACCTGTCAAATATCTCCCCCTTTATCTCCCCTCCACCCACCTCTACACTCCCCTTGGCCAGGCATCAATATTTCTTACACTGAACTTCTGCTGGTCTCGTGGATTACGCCCCATGAACACTAACATCCAGTTAAAACGAAGGAAAGTCACCACATGACTTCAGCATGCCCAATCATGCTGAGGGGTGGAGTAGCCAATCCTGGGAGAGCTGGAGAAGAAAGGAGGGGTGATGTGAAGTACACAGAATGCCTCTCTCACCTAGTACATGAGATAAGGAAATCACCTGTCAGTCACAGCAAGGGGGAAGAAATGACACCTATTTCTCTGTCTGTATTTATATCTTACTGAAGAAAGATAAGGAGGATTGCTCAGAGCTGGATTAACGCTTCGTGGCAAGACTGGGTACAGATGAAATGACATCCTCTGCTATAACAGATATGTCTTAACCACTTGCCGACCGCCTAACGCAGATATACTGCGGCAGAATGGCACGGGCAGGCAAAATCACGTACCTGGTACGTGATTGCTTGCCGCGGGCGGGGGGGTCCGATCGCCGCCGCCCCCCCCCCCCCCCCCCCCCCCCGGTGCCCGAGGTGGTCGGCTTCTGTCTGGGAGCGTTCAGAGATGAGGGGGAGGCCATCCATTTGTGGCCCCCCCCCCCCTCGCGACTGCTCCCAGCCAATGAGATTCTTCCCCTGCCTCTGTATAGTACACAGAGGCAGAGGAAATGATGTCATCTCTCCTCGGCTCGGTATTTTCCGTTCCGGTGCCGAGGAGAGAAGATATCCGAGTGAGTGCACAACACACACACACACGAGAACATGCCAGGCATACATTACACCCCCCTTTACCCCCCCGATCACCCCCTAATCACCCCTCCCCCCCAGGCCCAGATTAAGAGCATCATGGGCCTGGTGCTAAGGATGTTGGTGGGCCTTTTTATGAAAATAAATAAAATGAAAACGCAAACAATTTTTTGTTAAATTTAAATTAAAGAGAGAGAGGGAGGTGAGAGAGAGAGAGAGAGAGAGAGAGAGAGAGAGAGAGAGAAAAAGGGGAACAGAGAGAGGGTGAAAGAGAGAGAGGGTGGTAGGGGGTGAAGGGGGCGAGTGAGAGAACAGGGTGAAAGAGAGGGGATGAGAGAGAGAGGGGATGAGAGAGAGAGGGGATGAGAGAGAGAGGGGATGAGAGAGAGAGGGGATGAGAGAGAGAGGGGATGAGAGAGAGAGGGGATGAGAGAGAGAGGGGATGAGAGAGAGAGGGGATGAGAGAGAGAGGGGATGAGAGAGAGAGGGGATGAGAGAGAGAGGGGGGTGGGAGTGAGGGGGTGAGTCTGTGGGGGGCACAGCATAGTACATTACAGGGGGGGGGGGGGGTATAGCACAGTACATCACATGGATGGCACAACACATTACATGGTGGATACATGGATACAGCACATTTAATGGCAGGGTGGGCACAGCATAGCACATGACATGGTGGGAAGTGCACATGACATGGTGGGCGCTGCACATTACACGGTGGGATCACTGTATGGCACAGCACATGACATGGTGGACACTGCAAATTACATAGCGGGCATTGCAAGGCACAGCCATGACATGGTGGGCATTGCACATGACATGGTTGGCACTGGATGGCACATCACATGACATGGTGGGCACTGCACATTACATGGTTGGCAATGCAAGGCACAGCACATGACATGGTGGGCACTGCAAGGCACAGCATGACATAGTGGGCACTGAACATCACATAAAGGGCAATGCACAGCACATGACATGGTCAGCACAGCGCATTACATGGTGGGCACTGCAATGTACAGCAAATGACATACTGGACACAGCACATTACATGGGGGGCACTGCAAGGCACATGACATGACATGGTGGGCACAGCACATTACATGGGGGCACTGCAAGGCACATGACATGACATGGTGGGCACAGCACATTACATGGGGGCACTGCAAGGCACATGACATGGTGGGCACAGCACTTTACATAGTGGGCACTGCAATGCACATGACAGGACATGGTGGGCACAGCACATTACATGGGGGGCACTGCAATGCACATGACATGGTGGGCACAGCACTTTACATAGTGGGCACTGCAATGCACATGACATGGTGGGCACAGCACTTTACATAGTGGGCACTGCAATGCACATGACAGGACATGGTGGGCACAGAACATTACATGGGGGCACTGCAAGGCACATGACATGGTGGGCACAGAACATTACATGGGGGGCACTGCAAGGCACATGACATGGTGGGCACAGAACATTACATGGGGGGCACTGCAAGGCACATGACATGGTGGGCACAGCACATTACATAGTGGGCACTGCAAGGCACATGACATGGTGGGCACTGGGCACAAGAGAGCACATTACATGGGGGAAGCAGCAGTCTGTCCTCTAGCACAATAATTACACAACATCCCCCTAACAAATGTACTGACCTTATCATAACAGTATGGGAGATGTCCTTCCTCCCGGGCTCCTGCTGGTTAGGACATCAGCGCCCCTCCCCCAGACATGGAGGATCTGTGTGAGTGAACAGATCCTGTGATAGGAGTCAGGCATCGGCAGAGACAGGACTCAGCTGCACTGACTTGTCTCCTCCATGTGTGTACAGAGGGCTCCTCTTCCTTCAGGAAGGCACACAGGAATTGACAAGCCACTTCCATGTGCCTATATTGAGGGAGGGGCCTGGAGCTGCAGCTCCACCAGCCCCTATGTTAATCCGGCCCTGCTCCCCCCCCCCCGGTCACACTGACACCAAGCAGTTTTTTTTCCTGATTACTGCATTGGTGTCAGTTTATGACAGTTAGTGTGGTAAGGCAGTTAGTGTTAGCCCCCTTTAGGTCTAGGGTACCCCCCTAACAAAGTTTTAACCCCTTGACCACCCCCCGTCGCCAGTGTCACTAAGCGATCATTTTTCTGATCGCTGTATTAGTGTCACTGGTGACGCTAGTTAGGAAGGTAAATATTTAGGTTCGCTGTCAGCGTTTTATAGCGACAGGGACCCCCATATACCATCTAATAAATGTTTTAACCCCTTGATTGCCCCCTAGTTAACCCTTTCACCACTGATCACTGTATTACCGTTACGGGTAACGCTGGTTAGTTCGTTTATTTTTCATAGTGTCAGGGCACCCGCCATTTATTACAGAATAAAGGTTTAGCCCCCTGATCGCCCGGCGGTGATATGCGTCGCCCCAGGCAGCGTCAGGTTAGCGCCAGTACCGCTAACACCCACGCACGCAGCATACGCCTCCCTTAGTGGTATAGTGTCTGAACGGATCAATATCTGATCCAAATCAGATCTATACTAGCATCCCCAGCAGTTTAGGGTCCTAAAAAATGCAGTGGTAGCAGGATCAGCCCAGATACTGCTCGCACCTGCGTTTTGCCCCTCCGCTCGGCCCAGCCCAGCCCACCCAAGTGCAGTATCGATCGAACACTGTCACTTACAAAACACTAAACGCATAACTGCAGCGTTAGCAGAGTCAGGCCTGATCCCTGCGATCGCTAACAGTTTTTTTGGTAGCGTTTTGGTGAACTGGCAAGCACCAGCCCCAGGCAGCGTCAGGTTAGTGCCAGTAGCGCTAACACCCAAGCACGCACCGTACACCTCCCTTAGTGGTATAGTATCTGAACGGATCAATATCTGATCCGATCAGATCTATACTAGCATCCCCAGCAGTTTAGGGTTCTCAAAAACGCAGTGGTAACGGGATCAGCCCAGATACACCTGCATTTTGCCCCTCCGCCCAGCCCACCCAAGTGCAGTATCGATCAATCAATGACACTTACAAAACACTAAACGCATAACTGCAGCGTTCGCAGTCAGGCCTGATCCCTGCGATCGCTAACAGTTTTTTTGGTAGCGTTTTGGTGAGCTGGCAAGCGCCAGCGGCCTAGTAGTCAAACAAGCACTGCAGTAACACTTGGTGACGTGGCGAGTCCCATAAGTGCAGTTCAAGCTGGTGAGGTGGCAAGCACAAGTAGTGTCCCGCTGCCACCAAGAAGAAGACAAACAGGCCCGTCGTGCCCATAATGCCCTTCCTGCTGCATTCGCCAATCCTAATTGGGAACCCACCACTTCTGCAGCACCCGTACTTCCCCCATTCACATCCCCAACCAAATGCAGTTGGCTGCATGAGAGGCATTTTCTTTAATATCCTCCCGAGTACCCCTACCCAACGAACCCCCCCAAAAAAAGAGGTCGTGTCTACAGCAAGCGATGATATAGACGTGATACCCGCTATTATTGTCCCTCCTGTCCTGACAATCCTGGTCTTTGCATTGGTGAATGTTTTGAACGCTACCATTCACTAGTTATTAGCGTAGGGTACAGCACTGCACAGACTAGGCACACTTTCACAGGGTCTCCCAAGATGCCATCGCATTTTGAGAGACCCGAACCTGGAACCGGTTACAGTTATAAAAGTTACAGTTGCAAAAGAATGTGTAACAAAAAAAAAAATATATAGAATAAAAAAAAATAGTTGTCGTTTTATTGTTCTCCCTCTATTGTTCTGCTCTTTTTTACTGTATTCTATTCTGCAATGTTTTATTGTTATTATGTTTTATCATGTTTGCTTTTCAGGTATGCAATTTTTTAAAGTTTACTGTGCTTTATTGTTAACCCTTTTTTTGTCTTCAGGTAAGCCATTCACGACTTTGAGTGGTTATACCAGAATGATGCCTGCAGGTTTAGGTATCATCTTGGTATCATTCTTTTCAGCCAGCGGTCGGCTTTCATGTAAAAGCAATCCTAGTGGCTAATTAGCCTCTAGACTGCTTTTACAAGCAGTGGGAGGGAATGCCCCCCCACCGTCTTCCGTGTTTTTCTCTGGCTCTCCTGTCTCAACAGGGAACCTGAGAATGCAGTCGGTGATTCAGCCAGCTGACCATAGAGCTGATCAGAGACCAGAGTGGCTCCAAACATCACCAAACCGGAAGCTACAAGCATTTTATGACTTAGATTTCGCCGGATGTAAACAGCGCCATTGGGAAATTGGGAAAGCATTTTATCACACCGATCTTGGTGTGGTCAGATGCTTTGTGGACAGAGGAGAGATCTAGGGTCTAATAGACCCCAATTTTTTCAAAAAAAAAAAAAAAAAAAAAAAAAAAAGAAGGAGCACCTGTCACTACCTATTGCTATCATAGAGAAGAGTATTGAGATAACAAAAATGATTTAAAAAAAAAAAAAAAAAAAAAAAGAAAGGAACAGTTTAAAAATAAGATAAAGAAAAAAATAAATAAATAAAAAGCACCCCTGTCCCCCCCTGCTCTCACGCTAAGGCGAACGCAAGCGTCGGTCTGGCGTCAAATGTAAACAGCAATTGCACCATGCATGTGAGGTATCACCGCGAAGGTAAGATCGAGGGCAGTAATTTTAGCAGTAGACCTCCTCTGTAAATCTAAAGTGGTAACCTGTAAAGGCTTTTAAAAATGTATTTTGTTGCCACTGCACGTTTGTGCGCAATTTTAAAGCAGGTCATGTTTGGTATCCATGTACTCGGCCTAAGATCATCTTTTTTATTTCATCAAACATTTGGGCAATACAGTGTGTTTTAGTGCATTAAAATTTAAAAAAGTATGTTTTTCCCCAAAAAAAGCATTTGAAAAAAAATCGATGCGCAAATACTGTGTGAAAAAAAAAAAAAAATGAAACACCCACCATTTTAATCTATAGGGCATTTGCTTTAAAAAAATATATGTTTGGGGGTTCAAAATTTGGGGTAATTTTTTCACGTAAACAAAAAGTGTCAGAAAGGGCTGTGTCTTCAAGTGGTTAGAAGAGTGGGTGATGTGTGACATAAGCTTCTAAATGTTGTGCATAAAATGCCAAGACAGTTCAAAACCCCCCCCCAAATGACCACATTTTGGAAAGTGGACACCCCAAGCTATTTGCTGAGAGGTATGTCGAGTCAATGGAATATTTTATATTGTGACACGTTGCGGGAAAGAGACAAATTTTTTTATTTGCACAAAGTTGTCACTAAATGATATATTGCTCAAACATGCCATGGGTATATGTGGAATTGCACCCCAAAATACATTCTGTTGCTTCTCCTGAGTACGGGGATACCACATGTGTGAGACTTTTTGGGAGCCTAGCCACGTACAGGACCCTGAAAACCAAGCACCGCCTTCAGGCTTTCTAAGGGCGTAAATTTTTGATTTCACTCTTCACTGCCTATCACAGTTTGGGAGGCCATGGAATGCCCAGGTGGCACAAACACCCCCCCCAAGCTAGACACCCCAAGCTATTTGCTGAGAGGTATAGTAAGTATTTTGCAGACCTCACTTTTTGTCACAAAGTTTTGAAAAAAAAAATTTTTCTTCTCGTCTTTCTTCATTTTCAAAAACAAATGAGAGCTGCAAAATACTCACCATGCCTCTCAGCAAATAGCTTGGGGTGTCTGCTTTCCAAAATGGGGTAATTTGGGGGGAGGAGGGGTTTACGCCACCTGGGCATTCCATGGCCTCCGAAACTGTGATAGGCAGTGAAGAGTGAAATCAAAAATTTACACCCTTAGAAATCCTGAAGGCGGTGATTGGTTTTCGGGGCTCCGTACGCGGCTAGGCTCCCAAAAAGTCCCACACATGTGGTATCCCCGTACTCAGGAGAAGCAGCTAAATGTATTTTGGGGTGCAATTCCACATATGCCCATGGCCTGTGTGAGCAATATATCATTTAGTGACAACTTTTTGTAATTTTTTTTTTTTTTTTTGTCATTATTCAATCACTTGGGACAAAAAAAAATTAATATTCAATGGGCTCAACATGCTTCTCAGCAATTTCCTTGGGGTGTCTACTTTCCAAAATGGGGTAATTTGGGGGGGTTTTGTACTGCCCTGCCATTTTGGCACCTCAAGAAATGACATAGGCAGTCAAACTAAAAGCTGTGTAAATTCCAGAAAATGTACCCTAGTTTGTAGACGCTATAACTTTTGCGCAAACCAATAAATATACGCTTATTGACTTTTTTTTACCAAAGACATGTGGCCGAATACATTTTGGCCTAAATGTATGACTAAAATTGAGTTTATTGGATTTTTTATAACAAAAAGTAGAAAATATCATTTTTTTTTCAAAATTTTCGGTCTTTCTCCGTTTATAGCGCAAAAAATAAAAACCGCAGAGGTGATCAAATACCATCAAAAGAAAGCTCTATTTGTGGGAAGAAAAGGACGCAAATTTTGTTTGGGTACAGCATTGGATGACCGCGCAATTAGCAGTTAAAGTGACGCAGTGCCAAATTGTAAAAAGTGCTCTGGTCAGCAAGGGGGTAAATCCTTCCGGGGCTGAAGTGGTTAAGTAAAAAAAAAAAAATAAATAAATTTAGGTTTACATCCACTTTTTTCCACTTGCCCAATATTGACATTTCTCACATATATGTAAAAATCTGCATTTTTTTAGCTAAAATATTTACTTAGTACCAGAACACATTATATAATTTCTGAAAACCGAAGCCCTTTAGAATAAAATGGTAGTTGTTGCAATTTTTATGTCACACAATAGTTGTGCAGCAGTTAATCAAATGCTAACTTTTAGAAAAAAAAATAATAAAAACAAAAAAACAAAAACCCCTACACAAAATAATTTTAGTGCACACAAATACAATAGAATACCCAATTTTTGGTACAATATAAAAGACATTACGCCGAGTAAAGTAGTAAATAGATTCCCAACATGTCACACTTTGAAATTATGCACATCAGTTGAATGGCGACAGACTACGGTATATTAAATTGTCCACAGGCAACACTTTAAAAGCCTTTACATTTTCGAGTTTAGAGCTCTGGCTTGAAATGCTCTTGCTCTCACGTTTGCCGAGATACCTCACATGGGGGGTGCGGTCACCGTTTACATATATGTGTGGGACCCTACGTCCCAGATGTAACGTCCTCTCTGTAACTCAACTGGCCACATGGGTCGCAGCAGTCCTGGGTTCCCCTATTGCACCAGAGAGCCTGGCAACAGCAGTCGGGGGCACTCCCGTGATTGGGCAGCTGTAGAGCCACTCAGATCACTTTTACAGGAAAGCCCATCGCTGGCTGCAAATTGTAAACTATCAGGATCATGGTTGCAGCTATGATCCTGATATAATCACGAGAGAGAGAGAGAGAGAGAGAGAGAGAGAGAGAGAGAGAGAGAGAGAGAGAGAGAGAGAGAGAGAGAGAGAGAGAGAGAGAGAGAGAGAGAGAGAGAGAGAGAGAGAGAGAGAGAGAGAGAGAGAGAGAGAGAGATTCCAGGCTTCATGATGCTATGAGGGGATACTTGAGGAGGCTTGCTCCCAAGCTGCACTCCTGTGAATGGACATTGTCCATTCACGCACAGAGCAGGGCTCGACCGTGCTCTCCACTCATTGGCTCACTGGCTGCGACTGACAGCAGCAGAAGACACCAGGGAGAGCCAATGCTTTCATGCACATCGCTGGATCAAGATGGGGCTCAGGTAAGTATAAGTGGGGCGGGAGCTACACTCAGAAGGTTTACCTTATTGTGTGGAATGCATTGAGGTAAAAACCTTCTGCCTTTACAACCAAGTAACACGGGCCATTGGTCGCTACATCAAGGACATTAGCATGATGAACTTTCACAAAAAAAAAAAAAAAAAAAACAAGAACAAACAAAAACAAAACACACAAAAAAAGTGCCATGTTATTGAAAAAAATAAAAATAAAAAAATAAGAAATACACAAACTTTTTTAATCACCTAAGTCCACCACCACGTGTCCCTTGTCAGCAACTCTTCTGGGAGGGAGGGGTGTTTGGCTGGAGCAGCGTTTGAAAGCCCACCTCTTGGCATAATTTCACAGATTTCCATTCTTGTTCTTTGGGAACTCAAACAAAGTACAGCTCCCACAGTACCTTCTGGTTGTTCCAAATATCACAGAATCCAGTGCTAGAGTCATGCCTCTGCCCCCTCTCCTCCTTACCATTCACAAAACATATGGCCCCAGGATCTGTTTTATGAATGCCAAAAAGAGACGGAGGCTGAGACACAGCCCGAGCAGCAAGGTTTATGAGATCGCAGCACTTACACTTGGGTCAGCCAGGAAGTACAGTGGGTTCTGCACTTCCTTCAGCATGTAAACTAATTGATATTAAGAGACAGGAGTACACCTGCATGATAGTGAGGTCCTCTGGAGAACTAGAATGTTTGTCTGCTAAAAGCCTATGAAGGCAATTGTGCCCGGATTTAGCTTTTAAAAGATGAGAAGTAGGGTCAAAGCTCTTTTGGCCTTACTTTCCCTTGAGTCACAGTATTGCACTTAGTTCTGCAATCCTGTGATTTGTAATTAGCCGACAGGTAACTAAAGTCCACTGTCGGCAAACATCACTCAGTCGGTCCAGACTCTTTAATGTCAAGATCCACCAAGATGCCCGAGCCAGCCACTCGCGCCCTGTCCACAGCCCAGTGCTCCAGTGAGCGCTGGAGGGGCAGAGCAGAGAGCCGGTGACTGACAGACACTCACCGCTCTCTGTCACAAACTAAGTGTTCTGAGAACTAAGTGATCAGTGGCTCTCTGAAGGCTGAGAATTAAGTGATCAGTGGTCTTTTTCGCTCGCTTCTCAGTCATGGAGGCAGCAGGGGACAAATACAGTATGGGATCGATGCTGCATCTACCTAGGCAAGTGTGTATGTTTGTTCCTTCTTTTTTTAAATCTCAACTTCTCTTAAAGTGATAGTAAACGTTCACTTTGACCACTTGCCGACCGGCTCCTGTACATACACGTCGGCAGTTTAAAGATGGATATCTTCGTAACGGCAGCACCTGCTGCCACAACCAAGGTATCTATCTTTTGAGCCGGTGATCCTGTGTACAATAATGGTGGTCTCTGTGGCGGATTCGCCGCAAGATCACCGTTTGTCAGTGGCGGGACAGTGGCCACCCCCCCTCCTGCCACTCTCCCGCGCCCTCCGCCGCTTACCGGAGTCGTCGGCAGCGGCGGAGGCGATCGGGACCTGTCCGTGGCTGGGCATGGAGACAAGTGAGGGGAAGATGGCCCCCACCCGTCTCCATACTATAGCAGGGCTGAAGCGACGCCCATACGTCTTAAAAAGAACTATTTTTCTGTTGTCATTTTTTTCAAATGATACAATTTTTTTTTTATTATTGCATTTAAGTCCAAATATGAGATCGGAGGACTTTCTGACCCCAGATCTCTTATTTAAGAGGTCCTGTCATGCTTTTTTCTATTACAAGGGATGTTTACATTCCTTGTAATAGGAATAAAAGTGACTTTTTTTTTTTTTTTTTTTAAAACAGTAAAAAAATAAAATCAATTAAAATAAATAAGAAAAAAATTTTTTTTTGTTATGCGCCCTGTCGAGCTCACGTGCAGAAGCGAACGCATACGTGAGTAGTGCCCGCATATGAAAAAGGTGGTCAAACCACACATGTGAGATATCGCCGCAATCGTTAGAGCAATAATTCTAGCCCTAGACCTCCTCTGTAATTCAAAACATGACACCTGTAGAATTTTTTTTAAACGTCGCCTATGGAGATTTTTAAGAGTAAAACTTTGACGCCATTCCACGAGCGGGTGCAATTTTGAAGCGTGACATGTTGGGTATCAATTTACTCGGCATAACATTATCTTTCACAAAAAAAATAAATAATAATCGGGCTAACCTTACTGTTGTCTTTTTTTTTTTTTTTTTCAGACAAGTGAATTCTTTCCAAAAAAAGTGTACTTGTAAGACTGCTGCGCACATACGGTGTGACAAAAAGTATTGCAATGACCGCCATTTTATTCTCTAGGGTTTTAGAGGGAAAAAAAAATATGTATAATGTTTGGAGGTTCTAAGTAATTTTCTAGCATAAAAAATGTTTTTAACTTGTAAACACCGAGTCTGAAAAAGAGGCCCGAAAAACCAAAACATACATGCCTATACTTACCTGCTCTGTGCAATGGTTTTGCACAGAGCAGCCCCTATCTTCTGGGGTCCCCCCGCCAGCGCTCCAGGCTCCACTTCTTTATTGCATGCCCCCATGGGAAGCCACATGGGGGAGCTGCAGCACAGGGTTTTCACCTTAATACTAGGGCTGAAACAACTAATCGATTAATCGACAATTAATCGATTATGAAATTGATTACTATTTTCACAATCGATTAATCGGCCAGTAACATAATAGGGTTAAAAAAAAACTAAAACGAGCCCTTTATAGTACAAAAAGAGCAAATAATCGCTACTGTATGTTACTTTCACAGTTCTACAGTAAAAAAAATGAACCCCTTACAGTAGTGATTATCTGCTTTTTTTTTGTACTATAAAGGGCTAATTTTAGTTTTTTTAACCCCATTATGTTACTAAACGTCTTTAGACCTGGTTCACATCTGTGTTTTTTTGGTGCTTTTTTGCAGAAGCGCACTGCAGTTCGTTAACATGGTTTCCCATTGGACACGTTCACATCTATGCTTTTTTCAGCCGCTGCGCATTTGGAAAGGGTCAGGGACTTTTTTTTTTTTAACGCAAAAACTGTGCTTTTTTGGTTCAGTATACTTCAATGGAGAAGCCGCAGAAAAGCATTTTTTGTGTTTTTTAATCTGCCCAACAACAAATTGGCCAAAAAAAAAAAATGCAAAAACGCAAATCGCCGCAAAATTACGTGCGCAAAAATCAAAACGCACAGCAAAAAGCACTGCAGAAACAGATCAAAAGCAAACTGCCTAGGTGTGTACCGAGCCTTATGCTGGTCACACGGATCAATTTTCAGAAGAGAATATTCAGACGAAAAATCTTCGTACATTCGCTGAATGACAGAATGTTGTTTGAAATTTTCACTTGTTTTTAATATTCTGTTTTTAAAATGAATGTAATTTCTAAACGAAAACCACATATACTGTCTGAAAATTCCTTTGACCAAGAAGTTTTCTATTTCCAAATTTTCCCGTCACTGTGGTTGAAAATGAACATCGACTTGACCTCACTAACGATTAGAAAATCGAACGAACGTTCTTAAAATGAAATTTTTTTTTTTTGAAGGAAGACATTTGATCTCTGAGTCTGATAATATTTATCAGATTTACCCTTTAATAGTATGTACAGTATATCTCTTCTCTAAAAGTTTATACAGTATATCTCCTCTAATAGTATATACAGTATATCTCTTATGTCTGTTATTCTCAGAGTGGATTCAATATTTTGCTCCCTAACCATATAGTTGGTTATTTATATTTACCACTGTATAGAGATATTTAAGAATAAATTGCCTTTTTTTAAAGCTTTACATATTAACTAAATTATACGCCACACTTTTTTTTTTAAGGTTATTAACCGATTAATCGAAACAATAAATCGGCCAACTAATCGATTATGAAAATAATAGTTGCAGCCCTACTTAACACATAGAATAAATTAAAGTGAAAAACTCTTAAGGTTTTACAACTACTTTAAGTAAAATAAGGTGTAGTTTTAGTCGTTACATGCATTTCTGTTCTTGTGAAACATGGAATAACAAAATGACTAACAAATGCATTAAAACTGAAGACACAATTACAGCAGGATTCTAACATTAACCACTTAAGGACCGCCTCACGCCGATTTACGTCGGCAAGGTGGCACGGGCAGGCAGAATCACGTACATATACGTGATCTGCCTCCCGCGGGCGGGGGGGTCCTATCGGACCCCCCCCCCCCGCCGTTGCCCGAGGCGGTCCGCTTCTGACCAGCGGCGATCAGAGATGAGGGGGAGACCATCCGTTCGTGGCCCCCCCCCCCCCTCGCGATCACCGCCGGCCATTTAAATCATTCCTTTGCTGCTGTATGCTAAACAGCAGCAAAGGAAATGATGTCATCTCTCCTCGGCTCGGTATTTTCCGTTCCGGCGCCGAGGAGAGAAGACATCCGAGTGAGTGAAAACACACTACACACTCAGTAGAACATGCCAGGCATACAAAACACCCCCCTTTACCCCCCAATCACACCTCCCCCCCCCCGTCACACTGACACCAAGCAGTTTTTTTTTTTTTTTTTCTCTGATTACTGCATGGTGTCAGTTTGTGACAGTTACTGTGTTAGGGCAGTTAGGGTTAGCCCCCTTTAGGTCTAGGATACCCCCCTAAAAGTTTTAACCCCTTGATCACCCCATCGCCAGTGTCACTAAGCGATCATTTTTCTGATCGCTGTATTAGTGTCGCTGGTGACGCTAGTTAGGGACGTAAATATTTAGGTTCGCTGTCAGCGTTTTATAGCGACAGGGACCCCCCATATACTACCTAATAAAGGTTTTAACCCCTTGATTGCCCCCTAGTTAACCCTTTCACCACTGATCACTGTATAACTGTTACGGGTGACGCTGGTTAGTTCGTTTATTTTTTATAGTGTCAGGGCACCCGCCGTTTATTACCGAATAAAGGTTTAGCCCCCTGATCGCCCGGCGGTGATATGCGTCGCCCCACGGCAGCGTCAGATTAGCGCCAGTACCGCTAACACCCACGCAGCATACGCCTCCCTTAGTGGTATAGTATCTGAACGGATCAATATCTAATCAGATCTATACTAGCGTCCCCAGCAGTTTAGGGTTCCCAAAAACCCAGTGTTAGCGGGATCAGCCCAGATACCTGCTAGCATCTGCGTTTTGCCCCTCCGCCCGGCCCAGCCCAGCCCATACAAGTGCAGTATCAATCGATCACTGTCACTTACAAAACACTAAACGCATAACTGCAGCGTTCGCAGAGTCAGGCCTGATCCCTGCGATCGCTAACAGTTTTTTTGGTAGGGTTTTGGTGAACTGGCAAGCACCAGTGGCCTAGTACACCCCAGTCATAGTCAAAGCAGCACTGCAGTAACACTTGGTGACGTGGCGAGTCCCATAAGTGCAGTCCAAGCTGGTGAGGTGACAAGCACAAGTAGTGTCCCGCTGCCACCAAGAAGACGACAAACATTCGCCAATCCTAATGGGGAACCCACCACTTCTGCAGCGCCCGTACTTCCCCCATTCACATCCCCAACCAAATGCAGTCGGCTGCATGAGAGGCATTTTTATGTCCTCCCGAGTACCCCTACCCAGCAAACCCCCCCAAAAAAGATGTCGTGTCTGCAGCAAGCGCGGATATAGGCGTGACACCCGCTAATATTGTCCTTCCTGTCCTGACAATCCTGGTCTTTGCATTGGTGAATGTTTTGAACGCTACCATTCACTAGTTGAGCATTAGCGTAGGGTACAGCATTGCACAGACTAGGCACACTTTCACAGGGTCTCCCAAGATGCCATCGCATTTTGAGAGACCCGAACCTGGAACCGGTTACAGTTATAAAAGTTAGTTACAAAAAAAAAAAAAAAAAAAAAAAAAAAAAAAAAAAAAAGAGTGTAAAAAAATTATATATATATATATATATATATATATATATATATATATATATATATATATATATATATATATATATATATATATATATATATATATATATATATATATATATATATATATATATTATATATATTTGTCGTTTTATTGTTCTCTCTCTCTATTCTCTCTTTATTGTTCTGCTTTTTTACTGTATTCTATTCTGCAATGTTTTATTGTTATTATGTTTTATCATGTTTGCTTTTCAGGTATGCAATTTTTTATACTTTACCGTTTACTGTGTTTTATTGTTAACCATTTTTTTGTCTTCAGGTACGCCATCCACGACTTTGAGTGGTTATACCAGAATGATGCCTGTAGGTTTAGGTATCATCTTGGTATCATTCTTTTCAGCCAGCGGTCGGCATTCATGTAAAAGCAATCCTAGCGGCCAATTAGCCTCTAGACTGCTTTTACAAGCAGTGGGAGGGAATGCCCCCCCCCCCCCACCGTCTTCCGTGTTTTTCTCTGGCTCTCCTGTCTCAACAGGGAACCTGAGAATGCAGCTGGTGATTCAGCCAGCTGACCACAGAGCTGATCAGAGACCAGAGTGGCTCCAAACATTTCTATGGCCTAAGAAACCGGAAGCTACGAGCATTTTATGACTTAGATTTCGCCGGATGTAAACAGCGCCATTGGGAAATTGGGAAAGCATTTTATCACACCGATCTTGGTGTGGTCAGATGCTTTAAGGGCAGAGGAGAGATCTAGGGTCTAGGGTCCAATTTTTTCAAAAAAAAAAAAAAAAAAAAAAAAGAGAGGAGTACCTGTCACTACCTATTGCTATCATATGGGATATTTACATTCCCTGAGATAACAATAAAAATGATTAAAAAAAAAAAAAAAAATGAAAGGAACAGTTTAAAAAAGCACCCCTGTCCCCCCCTGCTCTCGCGCAAAGGCGAACGCAATCGTCGGTCTGGCGTCAAATGTAAACAGCAATTGCACCAAGCATGTGAGGTGTCACCGTGAACGTCAGATCGAGGGCAGTAATTTTAGCAGTAGACCTCCTCTGTAAATCTAAAGTGGTAACCTGTAAAGGCTTTTAAAAAATGTATTTAGTTTGTCGCCACTGCATGTTTGTGCGCAATTTTAAAGCATGTCATGTTTGGTATCCATGTACTCGGCCTAAGATCATCTTTTTTATTTCATCAAACATTTGGGCAATATAGCGTGTTTTAGTGCATTAAAATTTAAAAAAGTGTGTTTTTTCCCCAAAAAATGCATTTGAAAAATCGCTGCGCAAATACTGTGTGAAAAAAAAATGAAACACCCACCATTTTAATCTGTAGGGCATTTGCTTTAAAAAAAATATATAATGTTTGGGGGCTCAAAATAATTTTTTCATGTAAACAAAAAGTGTCAGAAAGGGCTTTGTCTTCAAGTGGTTAGAAGAGTGGATGATGTGTGACATAAGCTTCTAAATGTTGTGCATAAAATGCCAGGACAGTTCAAAACCCCCCCAAATGACCCAATTTTGGAAAGTAGACACCCCAAGCTATTTGCTGAGAGGCATGTCGAGTCCATGGAATATTTTATATTGTGACACAAGTTGCGGGAAAGAGACAAATTTATTTTTTTTTTTTTTTTGCACAAAGTTGTCACTAAATGATATATTGCTCAAACATGCCATGGGAATATGTGAAATTACACCCCAAAATACATTCTGTTGCTTCTCCTGAGTACGGGGATACCACATGTGTGAGACTTTTTGGGAGCCTAGCCGCGTACGGGCCCCCGAAAACCCAAGCACCGCCTTCAGGCTAAGGGCGTAAATTTTTTATTTCATTCTTCACTGCCTAGCACAGTTTCGGAGGCCATGGAATGCCCAGGTGGCACAAAACCCCCCCAAATTACCCCATTTTGGAAAGTAGACACCCCAAGCTATTTGCTGAGAGGTATAGTGAGTATTTTGCAGACCTCACTTTTTGTCACAAAGTTTTGAAAATTGAAAAAAAAAAAAAAAAAGTTTTTTCTTGTCTTTCTTCATTTTCAAAAACAAATGAGAGCTGCAAAATACTCACCATGCCTCTCAGCAAATAGCTTGGGGTGTCTACTTTCCAAAATGGGGTCATTTGGGGGGGGGGGGGTTTGTGCCATCTGGGCATTTTATGGCCTTAAACTGTGATAGGTAGTGAGGAGTGAAATCAAAAATGTACGCCCTTAGAAATCCTGAAGGCGGTGATTGTTTTCGGGGCCCCGTACGCGGCTAGGCTCCCAAAAAATCCCACACATGTGGTATCAACTTTTTGTAAATTTTTTTTTTTTTTGTCATTATTCAATCACTTGGGACAAAAAAATAAATAAATATTCAGTGGGTTCAACATGCCTCTCAGCAATTTCCTTGGGGTGTCTACTTTCCAAAATAGGGTCATTTGGGGGGGGTTTGTACTGCCCTGCCATTTTAGCACCTCAAGAAATGACATAGGCAGTCAAACTAAAAGCTGTGTAAATTCCAGAAGATGTACCCTAGTTTGTAGACGCTATAACTTTTGCGCAAACCAATATACGCTTATTGACTTTTACCAAAGACACGTGGCCAAATACATTTTGGCCTAAATGTATGACTAAAATTGAGTTTATTGGATTTTTTTTATAACAAACAGTAGAAAATATCTTTTTCAAAATTTTTGGTCTTTTTCCGTTTATAGCGCAAAAAATAAAAACGGCAGAGGTGATCAAATACCATCAAAAGAAAGCTCTATTTGTGGGAAGAAAAGGACGCAAATTTTGTTTGGGTACAGTATTGCATGACCGCGCAATTAGCAGTTAAAGCGACGCAGTGCCAAATTGGAAAAAGTCCTCTGGTCCTTAGGCAGCATAATGGTCCGGGGCTGAAGTGGTTAAGATTTACGCTGTATTTTCAGGAAATACATCAGTGCAAGTCTTATTAAAGGCAATTTCTCCTGTTCTAAAAACCCACAGCTATTTCATTATTTAGAGTCAGCCATGGGGCTCTACTCTTCAGTGTCTGAGTATTAGGAAAAAAATTCCAACAGATTATGGTTTCCAAACCAGTGTGAGTAAATGCAAAGCAGTGCTCACTGACCACAAGTGTTTACGGAATTTGCAGCTGAGCATTTTGGATCATGAACATAAAGGAAAACATCATTAACACCATTACATTATCCTTGACCAAATCCAAAGCTCAGACGTTAAGGGGGCTGTTTAAATTACAAATGTGCACCACTAAATGTCAAACTATATCTTTTATGATGGCCCTACATGGTTAGTGGGAAGGAGTCCTGCATCTACCTGGATTGTGTGTATGGGAGAACCTGCTCAGTTTTTTTTTTTTTTACATTCAGCCAGATGAAAACTGAACCATGTATCTATTAGCCAGCTTTACTTTCTCAATCAGCTCATCCCTCAGTTATTGCCTTTCTTATTACTTGCCCCTTCCTTATAATGTTATTGTAATCATCCCCCTTTAGTTTGTAAAGTGCTGAGTAAGTTGTTGGCACTATATAAATCCTGAATAAGAAGGAAAGGCATCTTTCCATAGTATGCAGACATGTCTTCACTGGAAGTAAAACTTGAAGGGAAAAAAAAAAAAAAAAAAAACAGTAAAAAACATTTAGAAAAGGAAAAAGCACCTTTGGATTAGTTGGTAGATGGTTAGTTAGGCTCCATATACACAGGCAATTGGCTCAGAAACAATTTTCTGAGGGCTGTATTTTAAAAGGAAACAATATAAAACTAATACAATATATTAAATGTTTGTTAGTACATATCTTCCAAACTTGAAGAACTAGGAGGCAAAACTTTTTTTTCCCCCTTCATTTTGGATAGAGTAAGGGAGGGTTATAACCCATCAGTTTTTTCTTCCCGTCATCTGTGTCCCATTGCAGAGCTTTCCCTTCACTTTCTGTCCTATAGCCAAACAGGAAGTGAGAGGAAATCCCTGCAAATTAAGGCAATCCCTTGAGGACCTCAGGGTCACAAGAACTAGTGTCCCCGTTGGAAGATTTCCCCTCTACTACTTTTCTGGGGACAACCCAAAATGTGGGTAATTACTTTCAATGATAATAGTAAACAGGACAAATAGGGAGGCGGAATCTCCCTAAGGGGGGTACAGAGAGCTATAGAAACTGACAGGTGTTCAAATCCATTTCTACTCTATCCAATACTACGAAAAAAAGTTTTGCCTTTAGTTATACTTTAAATCTGAAATATAGAGCTCTTGACATTCTCAATAGTCAATTATTCTGCAGATGTTAAAAGAGAACCTGTATTTTGCTCATTCTCAGTAAACTAACAGGCTTGCTGGATAATTTGTTCCTTTGCTGCTCATACTAACCTTTCATTTGCTTTGTAGCTGCCTTGTTCACCCATCCTACATGATCTGTGTAAGTTCAGGGTCTGAAGGAGCCTCCCTCCATCCTCAGTCCCCTATAAAATCTGTTAAATTCAGGGTGAAAAAAAAAAAAAAACGACAGCATTCAGGCCTGGCGATCTGCTGCTCAATGAAACAGCAATGCACTGGGGGAGGAAGGAATCATGTGCACTACCTTATACCTGGAAGTACTAGAGAGTTTACTGTTCCGACAGCTAAGCACACAGAGTAATGCCCTGTACACACGGTCGGACATTGATCGGACATTCCGACAACAAAATCCATGGATTTTTTCCGACGGATGTTGGTTCAAACTTGTCTTGCATACACACAGTCGCACAAAGTTGTCGGAAAAGCCGATCGTTCCCGAACATGGTGACGTATAACACGTACGTCGGGACTATAAACAGGGCGGCCAATAGCTTTCGTCTCTTAATTTAATTTATTCTGAGCATGCGTGGCACTTTGTCCGTCGGATTTGCGTACACACGAACGGAATTTCCGACAACGGATTTTATTGTCGGAAAATTTTCTAGTAAGCTCTCAAACTTTGTGTGTCGGAAATTCTGATGGAAAATTTGTGATGGAGCCCACACACGGTCGGAATTTCCGACAAGGTCCTATCACACATTTTCCGTCGGAAAATCCAACCGTGTGTACAGGGCATAACAGTGAAGAATGCACTTTCCAGCAGATCTATTACTTTTCCCTAGATGGGCAAAGTACAGGTTCATTTTACAGAACTAGAAGCAGGCAACCTTATCCCTGAAAGAGTACTAGATAAGTCATATAAAAATAGTACAGCACTTACAGTAGGTATTCTGCAGCTGCTTTTTTTTTGCCCAGTCCCTCCTTCATCCATTCCACCACAGTGCTGTGTGGCTGTGCAGCAGGCACCATACAAGTGGAGAAGCAAGCTATCATTAGGCAGATCATCCAAATCCTACACCACACACCCCGATGACACCAACCCAATACAGTAATCAGAAGCACAGTGGCTAGGACAAACCGCTGATTGTGGGAACGTCCTCATAAGCACCTCTACTGTTACACAAAGTGTCCACCATGTGCGGAAATGCTCTGCTGCTTCTAATTGTAAAATTATGTTAAAACCTTTTTTTACTGATTGCTTTACATAGTTAATCAGGTTGAAAAAAGACACAAGTCTATCCAGTTTAACCATAAAAAAAAAAAAATAAATAAATAAAAAAAAATATATAATATCGTACAATCCAATAGACCCTATTCTATACCCACAGTTGATCCAGAGGAAGGCAAAAAACCCCAGCAGAGCATGCTTCAATTTGCTACAGCAGGGGAAAAAATTCCTTCCTGATCCCCCAAGAGGCAATCGGATTTTCCCTGGATCAACTTTACCTATAAATGCTAGTACCCAGTTATATTATGTACATTTAGGAAAGAATCCAGGCATTTCTTAAAGCAATCTACTGAGCTGGCCAGAACCACCTCTGGCGGGAGTCTATTCCACATTTTCACAGCTCTTACTGTGAAGAAACCTTTCCGTATTTGGAGATGAAATCTCTTTTCCTCCAGTCGTAAAGAGTGCCCCCTTGTCCTCTGTGTTGACCGTAAAGTGAATAACTCAACACTAAGGTCACTATATGGACCCCTTATATATTTGAACATGTTGATCATATCCCCCCTTATTCTCCTCTTCTCAAGAGTGAATAAATTCAGTTCCTCTAATCTTTCCTCATGCCTCTTATCAGTTTGGTTGCCCTTCTCTGCACTTTCTCCAGTTCCCCGATATCCTTTTTGAGAACTGGTGCCCAAAACTGAACTGCATATTCCAGATGAGGTCTTACTAATGATTTGTAAAATTATATCTCTCTCTGGAGTCCATACCTCTCTTAATACAAGAAAGGACTTTGCTCCCTTTGGAAACCGCAGCTTGGCATTGCATGCTATTATTGAGCTTATGATCTACCAAAACCCCCAGATCCTTCTCCACTTTGTCATATTCGAATATGCCATGTTTAGATCTATAATGTATATGGATCTGAGTGCAGTAGTATTGCATGGTATGGGCCCATTCACACAGTTTGGCCAATAACATTTAGCTGTAGAACACCAGAACCCAAAACCTGCATTCCCAGTCTGATGTTGACCATATTTTACACTGTATGTATGTTGAGGTTTGTGCAAACCTTTACATACATACAGCCTACATAGAATATATGAGCTGCTGCCAGGCTAGGGGGAAATGTAAACAATGTGTAGGCAGCAGCAGTGGTGCACAGGCACAGAATGACTTCAGTCACTCAGAATGACCTGAAGGCTGAAGGCCACAGTTATTCTGCATGTGTGCGTTGCTGCTGCCTGGTGAATGACTCATTCCCAATCACTCAAGGTTAGATGTAAACATCAATCAACAGTCCATACAGCTTCCCATTTGCATCTCAACTCATACAAAGCATAAGCACGTGTATGTCTGTATAAGTGGAGTTGCAGTACGGACCACTTTTTACACAGGATCTTGCTGCACGCGAATGAGGCCTCAGATGATCAAAATTTGGGTTTGGATTAGGATCCACTTTAAAGTCACCAACCTTGATCTTCTGAAGTATTGTGTAATTCTGCTAGTATCCTACTTGATATCTTGTAAAGAGGATTTGAATGCAAAATTCACATTTGCAACCACCCTTTCTACCCCAACCAACAAGAGAAATGTGGGCAAACCGACGGAAAAAAAAAGTTACTTAAAATGGCTGGCTGAATATGGCCCTAGGAAAATTCATGTACAAAAAGCCATAAATGTTACAAGAAGCATTAAGAAGTGTGCGATTTAAAAAATAAAATAAACTTACATACTCCCTTAGGTGGATGAAGCATCAGGCCAATGCTGCAGCTTTCCCACACCACCTCTAAGACCTGAGAACTGAGTGATCAAAAACCTGACCTTACTTCAACTTCCTGTCCTGTAGACCAGTGGTTCTCAACCTCAGACCTCAAATACCCAAAACATCCCCTAGATAAAATAGCTCTTATCAATACCATGTCATTGATATTGATTTAAAGCAGCTGTTCAAAGTAAAGAAAAACCTGAAAACAAGAGGACTGAGGTTGAGAACCGCTGCTGTAGACAACAGAACACAAGAGGAAAAGCTCTACAGAGAGCGGTAAATTTCCATCAGTTATCATTGGAACAAGTGTTCTCCATCAGAGATTTCCCCTCTATTCCTATTGTAGTAATACCTCAAATTTTTAGATTTACCCTCAGGTTCACTTCTGGTGACAGTGGGCAAATCTCGCTATTGGGGGCATAACTAGCAAAAAACCTGACAGATGTTTTAACTACTCAACACTATATTTAGGGTGCAACATGAAACATGGTTGCATTCCTCAACTCCCACTTACCTGAATTGAGGGTTTTTTCTCCCTGCAGCATCCTTAGCTATGTGTTGCTCTGCCCACACAGCTGCCATCCATTTACAGGGATCTTGAATGGGAACATTGTAGAGGAACTCGTAGAATGTGCCAGAACAAGTGCGGTAACATCACTGCACAGCTGCTGGCCTGTCAACTGCCTGACACCCCCCCCCCCCCCCCCAATGTACACCTAGAAGGGGGCGATAAATGTGTGAAGCCAGGCGAATACCCCTTAATACACCTGCTGAAGCATCATGTATGTAAGCTTGCACACTCTTCTGGTCAAGACTCCTACATAAACTCAATTGTGGCTGGTTCTCTTTGAAAATTCCACCAGACATAGAAGTTTCTTTGTTGGGTGCAAATTGGTGTACTGAAATACACACAGAGTTAGGGCAGATACAAATGTGTAGATATGGTTTAAAGCGGAGCTCCACCCAAAAGGGGAAGCTCTGCTTATCTGCCTCCTCTGCTGCCACATTTGGCACCTTTTTGGGGGAGAAACGGGTACCTGGTTTTGACAGAAGTTTGGCCCCCCTCCTCCTCCCCCTGCAGCCAGCCCAGAGAGCTAAGCGCACTTTGTGCATGTGCAGTAGGGAACTGGGTGTGAAGCCGCAAGGCTTCACTCCTGGTTTCCCTTAGTGGAGATGACGGCAGTAGCACCTGATTGAAAAGTCGGCTCGGATGAAGACACTGCTGGGATTCCTGGACAGGTAAGTGTCCTTATATTAAAAGTCAGCAGCTACACTATTTGTAGCTGCTAACTTAATTTTTTCTGCAGGAGCCTGGAGCTGCTCATTATTAAAGCTACTCCTACTCACACACCCTGCACTAGTTACAAAGTACTCCTTCTAACTTTCCAAGCAATAAGAGCAAATCGACAAAATCACAGCAGCACCTGTGTAAAAAGGCACGATTGCCCCTTAGCGGGTTTCATTTTAAAGAGAACCAAATATGTGCTGAAGTTGTAATGTAATTGGCTTCACAGCACCGCACTGTGGCGGCCTGTATGCTGAACTGCAGGGCTCTGGCCTAAATGAGCAGAAGATGCTTCTCTCTTGAAACACTGGAGATTCAGCCATTCCCTTCACAGTACAATTGCTGAATCTCATTTTTTTATCTTAATGCACAGAATGCATTAAGATAAAAAAAAACTTCTGCCTTTACAACTCCTTTAAACAGAGCTTGTCACCCTCAGGATATAGAGAAAAGATCTGAATATTTAACTATTTCTTGCCAGCAGCAAATTGGAGCAGAACAAGCATATCTGTCCAGCTTTAGGCCTCATTCGCATGGCTGTAAAAAAAAAAAAAAAAAAAAAACCCAAAACAGTTTCAACTGTTTTACAGGCCAAGTTCACCTTTTACACATACAGATAAATAAATGCACAATTTTTGCATGTAAAGAAATGTGTATTTATTATTTTTTTCCCCTGGAGGCCTGTAAGGCAATGCAACTGCGATCAGACTATTAGCAGTACACTGTCTGCCTGTACCTCCGATGTGGACAGTTACTGAATGGCATGAATACTCAATGAACTACAAGCCGTCAGCTGCGGAGGATGACAGTACTTGTAGTTCATTCAATCGAGAAACTGATTGAATGGCGTGGCCATGTGCACAGAGCCACGCACAGCAGCGCTGTTTTTTAATTAGGAGGGGAAAATGGGGGCTTAAAAGGCTGTAGGAGCTGAACAGGTTACATACTCCACCCTAAATACAGGGTGGAACATGTTCCAAAAGTGAACTTATCCTTTAATTTACAGATCTAAAAGCAGCTCCATTATTTTCAATGTAGACATTCACACAGGTGCGTAAAACATGCACTGCATTTAGATCTGTAACCAAAAATCTACATCTGAGGACATGCGCATACATGTAAAGCGCTGACAAAAACAGAACAATTTTATTAATTAAAAAATTGCAATCTTAGGGGTTCACCGATTATTTTTTTGGTGCCGAAACCGAAAATGAAAAATACACTAGGCCGAAAACCGACAATGACCGATACTGAAAATGACCATTTTTAAAAAATATTTTTATACAGGAGATGGTCAGACTGCAGACGTGGTACAGGAGATGGTCAGAGACAGCAGACGTGGTACAGGAGATCAATGCAGCCTCATCAGGTTCCATTAAATGCCGCCTACCAGTGCCCATCATGCAACCTGCCCTAGTATGTCAGACAGGATCAGGATAGGGCAGTGTTAGCAAGGCAAAGCCAAGAACAGTGCTCTATCTATGGAGGAAAGCTGTCAGCACACCGCATTAAGGAGCAGCTTGTCGGTATGATCAGCGGGAGGAGCATTATCAGTGTGCAGCACCGCGTGGGTTAAGTGTGCAGGACTTGTTGTTTGACATGCCGCCCAATTTTCGGCGTGATTTCCTTTTCGTCATTTTGCTGAAAAGGCCATTTTCGGCCGATATGTTTCGGCGGCCGAAATTTTGGTGCATCCCTACTTTTTACTAATCATTACACGGGAACTTTTGTTCCTTGCTTTAATAATCAGTAAAATTTTTTACAGCCATGTGAATGAGGCATTAAAGCAGAACCAGCATATGCTAGGTCTAGTAAACTCATACAGTTATGACAGATGGTTATACAATCTGACTGTACAAATGTCCTTTAAACCTACCAACAATTATGAGGTGTAAGGGTCCATGCAATTGGCTACAAGAAGGGAGGTTTGCCCTTCCATCACAGTTTTGATAAATGCTGAAGCTTATTTCCCTTGCAGGGAGGCTCTCCAGGGTTAATGCGATAGTGAAGGGTACATTTTTTTTAATTAAAATAAAAAAGATATTATACTTACCTGCTCTGTAGAACAATATTGCACAGAGCAGTCTCTTACCTCCTCTTTTTCAGCCCACCCACCAATGCCATCTGCTCCTCCTTCCAGTGCCCCCTCAGCAAGCCTGGTGCTAAGTGGGTACCTATGGGAGCGACCGCCTGAGATGTGCTGTGCACGTCTATAGACATACACAGCACCAGTAAGCCATGCCCCTGCTCCCTCCTTGCAGGAGTTTAACTGGCAGCAACATGAGTCTATGGCTCCCGCTGTTATTAGTGTTCCCTGTAAAAGCACAAAGCGAGAAGAGTGATATGCAGCTGGAACAACGCTGGATCTGTGACTTCGTCGTCGGGTAATTGTTTAGGGATGGGGGTAGGTAGAGGGGAGTTTTTCTACCCCAATGCAGATAATACATTAGGCCTCATGCACACAGGGCATTTGCTCACCTCTCCTAGATGCCTTTCCTTCTGGCAGCGGAATTTTGGCAGAAAAAGAAAAAAAAAAAACCCCACAAATGACGCTCGTAAATGAGCCTGGATGCGTTTAGGTGTGGCAAGCGTTTGAACATTAATTCATTTCAGTGACCAGAATAATTTATTACTGCTGCTAAACTGAATTAACGCTCAAATGCTTGACAAGCCTAGCGTTTACACACATCAAGCATTTTTTCCTACCGCGAAACACCTAAGTGTGCATGAATACATAGGTTAAAATTCAGGGGTGTTTAGAGCCAGAAGAAAGAACTAAGTGGTTCTAAACGCAAAATGATTTAAGTATTCCTTTATGCCTGGGGTATCAGTAAAAAGGACTAATTTACCTGATCCCTTGCTACAACAGCTCCCTGCTCAACAGACTGTATGATCACTCTTAGTGTAGAACTAAAAGGCAAAAACTTTTTATTTCAGTTTTGATAGAGCAGGGGAGGGTTATAACCCGTCATGTTTTTTTTTTTCCCCCATCTGTGTGCCATTGCGGAAATTTCCCTTCACTTCCTGTCCCATAACCAAAACAGGAATGGAGAGAAAATCCCTGCAAATTAAGGGGAATTCCTTGGGGACCCCAGGTCACCAGAACTAGTGTCCCCATTGGAAGATTTTTCCCTTTGTTACTTTTCTGTGGACAACCCAAAATGTGGGCTTTTCTTTTACTTTCAATGATAATGGTAAACAGGACAAATAGAGAGGGTTAATCTCCCTAATGGGGATACAGACAGCAATAAAACCTGAAAGGTGTTCTAATCCATCTAAATTCTGTCCAAAACTTAAAATAAAAAAAAATAAAGTATAATGAAAGGCAAAACTTTTAAGTACAAGAGATAAGTGGTGCACAGAGGTAGTCTGCAAACTTAGGAAGGCCATACATTATACAATTTTCTTTCCTTCAACCATGGGTTGAAGGAAAGAACATTGATCCATTTCCCACCCCCCACCCTCCCAATCAAACACAATCAGGGCCCATTAACACTTGGAACTGCATGTGAATTGCACAGGACCAGTGTGCGGGTGCGATTTCAACCCCATTCATTTTGAATGGGCTGAAATGACACCACACCAAAAGTAGTGCATGCATTACTTTTGTACCATGCAATCTGGTGCGGGCAAAAGCATTGCATTTAGGGTGCCGTTAACTTTGCACTGACCCCCTTCGCAAGGGCAGTGCATGTCGAATGCAGTGTGGGAAGCCGCACAGTAACGCTGCTTTCCCGCACTGCATTCTAGTGTGAACGGGCTTTTAGAGTTGATGGGGGAATCCCTCTTGCAGAGCAACTGTATTCAGACATAGGCAGGTTTCCCAGCTGTCAGAATACAATAATCACTGCTTGCAGCTGTAGCTGCCGGCAGTGAACAAAAAAAAAAAAAAAAAAAAAAAAAAAAAAAAAACACACCTGACAGGCTGGTTGCACCGAAATCAATCCATAGATTGACTTTAGTACAACTAGTGTGCCCATACATGGATTGAAAGGAACTGACCCGCTTAAGTTTGCACTAGCAGCAGCCCGTGGATATGTGGCACCACCTCACTGCATGCATTGTACATGGCTGTTGCAGAGTGACCAAATTCACTTGAATGGGTCATGGTCAGCGGCAGCACTGCCCTTGAATGCAAGAGGGGGACATTGTGTACTACCCCATCTGTTTGCAGTTGACTGCCTCACATTGTGCTGAAAAAAAAAAAAAAAAAAAAAAAGGGTACAGCCTGCTGTACTTTTTTCAACACACACACCCCATAGCAAGGCAGTGGTGTGACCCAGGCACATAGGAGACTGGTCTTGCAGGGGAACTGCGCTGGAATAGCTGGCCAATGCAGTCCCACCATACCAGGTGTGAATTAGCCTTTAAATGTGTATTATTAGTCACACAAACTAATTTTTTAATAGGTAACCTCACCCTTGTTACAAACATAGTGACTTTATTTGCCAGGTCTGTACACATATTTGCAGAATCATTCCCTGCAAATAATGAACACTAATTTTGCTAAATAAACCTTTAGTAAAACTTCCGTACACTTCACTGACAGTTTTTGGACAGCAAGCAGGCCCTGGACGTTTTAGATAGGGATAATATATAAAAAAATTTTACTACATTAATACACACACCCCTCGGGCATTGTACAGTGTTGTAGGCCACAGCAGCAAAAGGTAAAGGATAAGTCCTGATCATTTTTAAAGCGGACTTACAGTCTAGAATTACACACTTGTGCCCACTGCAACCCATTCCTCGCTGCTGCTCGAAAAATATTTTTCAGTTTACATTTTTTTTTTCTCTTCTAAATTTCAGCCCATCGCCTTCACCGCCATTCTCATCTAGGTGAGAACGACATGTCCCTGTGCCAAGTTTCCTGGGATATTCTAGTCATATTTCAAGAGGCACATAGAGTAGCCAGAACTGCGCATGTCATTGGGTGCCATCTGCCTGAACCTGGAAAAAAAAAAAAAAAAAAAAAGACTGACAGCTCCCAATGACCAGAGAGCCAAAACACAGAAGGAGACCCGGGTCACCTGAACAGAAAATTGCAGTGGGACTATGCTGGATTTGCTGGACAGGTGAGTATGTGACTTGAGGACAATGGTGCACAAAAAAAAAAAAAAAAAAAAACACAACAGAGGGAGGGTGGGAGAATGAAGTTCCTCTTCAAATTGCCCAAATATAAGTATATATTTTTTGTTAAACCTAAAAGCAAGCTTCCAGATACCTTTCATACCTTTTAGACAGATCCATTAGAACCCCTGAGAAGATTCTGTCTCCATGGCGGAAGGAAACCACCAACGCATCCTGAATGATGTGATCAAGCGTAACCTGAACTTCTGAACCAGGTGAGAGATCAGCAATGCCACCAACTGCAACAGTTTGCTCTGGTACAGCGAGAGGACTTTTGCATTGATCACGATTGTCCGAACATGCCTCCACGACAGGATCAACGGGGGAAAGCTTGGACTCCTCCAGACACCATTCACTACAGTCATTTAACTGTGCAGCATCAGAAGCAATCCTAGATACCTGCTGGTGGTCTAATTCTGGGTTGCAATCTATTTTATCTATAGATTTAAGTTCTTGGTTAGTGTTCCTAGAAAGCAGGTCACATTCAACATCACCAACAATGGACCTTTTTTCTGTGCATTTCAAATTAGGTTCTATACTAGGCTCAGTATCAAAATGAATGCAGTTAGAGTCCAGTTCATTTTCCAAAGATTTTAGTTGTGTGGTGACTGCACTGTCTGCTTGTGTCTCTGTTTCCACAAGAGCCACTTTACTGGACATCTGAATGTTCCCGGGTTCCAAAACAGACTTTACTTTGGAGACCACATGCAGGGAGGTCTCCTCTGATTTTAATTCTGTTCTATGGGATACTATATGAAAACCACTACTTAAGTCCTCTTTATTTGGCCCTTCCTCCAATGTCTTTAGGACTGGTTGTAAGAAAAGCTTTACTTCCACCCCAAGTTCAGTACATTGTTCAGTTACAGGATGCACTCCTTGGTTAATTTCAGCAACACCTAAAGCAAGTACTTTTTCCTCTACAGAAACGGTGCTTAGTTCATGCTGTATTTTCTTATGTAATGGTTCAGGCACACACTCCATCTTGGCCTCAAAAATATCAAGGCCTGCATTACATACTGTCTCTACAGTCTTGGCAACTGCTTTGCTATCTCTAATTTCAGGAACAGAGTCTGACAAATGAGTTACTGATCCTGGGACAACGCATTCTATGGAGGGATTTTCCAGCAAATGCAATACCATTTCAGGCTCGGAGCTGACCACAGTGGAAAAAGGCTCAGAATCGTGAAGTGGTAACTCGGAGATGGGTTCCTGTATCTCGTGAGAGTCCTCTATAAGTGACACAACCTCAGGAACAGATGTGTGCATCACTTCCATGGCAGGCTCTTGAACCTGACATACAACCTTGTAAGCTGGCTCATGTTCAAGAACAAACTCCATAGGTCCGGACTCCACCTGCAATACCACCTCCGATATTGGTCCCTGCGTGTCCATAGCCTCTACGGAGGAAACTACCAGTCCTTCTAACACTGACTCGGAAGCTGGATCCAAGACTGACTTCATAGGGGCAGAATCCTCTATACGCTGTACCTCCAGTGGTGATCTCTCCTGTGCATCCTTGACTTCAAGTCCAGATTCTTGAAGAAAATTTTCCAGCATGGATGGCTGCTGGAATTTTGAATCTACCCCTCGCTTTATTTGGGCATCTGCAAACACCAGGTCCGATGGGGTGAGGGGTTGAGGCAATGTAGAAGAACTTGGTTCCTCTAGATGAGGGGTAGGGAAAGATGTATTTCTTGGTTCCTCTAGATCAGGTGTAGAAGCTGTAGACCCTGGTTCCGCTAGATCAGGTGTAGGAGAAGCTGTAGACCTTGGTTCCGCTAGATCAGGTGTAGGAGAAGCTGTAGACCTTGATTCCGCTAGATCAGGTGTAGGAGAAGCTGTAGACCTTGATTCCGCTAGATCAGGTGTAGGAGAGGCTGTAGACCTTGATTCCGCTAGATCAGGTGTAGGAGAGGCTGTAGACCTTGATTCCGCTAGATCAGGTGTAGCATAAGCTGTAGACCTTATTTCTTTTAGATCAGGGGTAGGAGAGGCTGTAGATCTTGGTTCCGCTAGATCAGGGGCAGGAGAGGCTGTAGATCTTGGTTCCGCTAGACCAGGGGTAGGAGAAGCTGTAGATCTTGGTTCCGCTAGACCAGGGGTAGGAGAGGCTGTAGATCTTGGTTCCGCTAGATCAGGGGTAGGAGAGGCTGTAGATCCTGGTTCCGCTAGATCAGGGGTAGGAGAGGCTGTAGATCTTCGTTCCGCTAGATCAGGGGTAGGAGAGGCTGTAGATCCTGGTTCCCCTAGATCAGGGGTAGGAGAGGCTGTAGATCTTGGTTCCCCTAGATCAGGGGTAGGAGAGGCTGTAGATCTTGAATCCGCTAGATCAGGGGTAGGAGAGGCTGTAGACCTTGGTTCCACTAGCTCAGGGGTAGGAAAGGCTGTAGACCTTGGTTCCACTAGCTCAGGGGTAGGAAAGGCTGTAGACCTTGGTTCCACTAGCTCAGGGGTAGGAAAGGCTGTAGACCTTGGTTCCACTAGCTCAGGGGTAGGAAAGGCTGTAGACCTTGGTTCCACTAGCTCAGGGGTAGGAAAGGCTGTAGACCTTGGTTCCGCTAGCTCAGGGGTAGGAAAGGCTGTAGACCTTGGTTCCGCTAGCTCAGGGGTAGGAAAGGCTGTAGACCTTGGTTCCGCTAGCTCAGGGGTAGGAAAGGCTGTAGACCTTGGTTCCGCTAGCTCAGGGGTAGGAAAGGCTGTAGACCTTGGTTCCGCTAGCTCAGGGGTAGGAAAGGCTGTAAACCTTGGTTCTGCTAGCTCAGGGGTAGGAAAGGCTGTAGACCTTGGTTCTGCTAGATCAGGGGTAGGAGAGGCTGTGGATCTTGGTTCTGCTAGATCAGGGACAGGAGAGTCTGTAGATTTTGGTTCTGCTGGATCAAGGGCAGGAGAAGCTGTAGATCTTGGTTCTGCTAGATCAGGGGTAGGAGAGGCTATAGATATTGGTTCTTTTAGATCAAGGGTAGAAGAGGCTGTAGATCTTGCTTCCATTAGATCAGGGGTAGAAGAGGCTGTAGATCTTGCTTCTTTTAGATCAGGAATAGGTGATAACATAAATATTGGTTCCTCTAGGTCAGGGGTAGGAGAGGATGAAGTTCTCTGTTCCTCTAGAAATGTGGTAGGATGCAATGCAGGTCTTGGTTCCTCAAGATCAGGGGTAGATGGAGCAGATCTCGGTTCCTCAAGATTAAGGGTAGGAGACGACATAGGTCTTGGTTCCTCAAGGTTAAGGGTAGGGGACAACATAGATCCAGGGGTGGGAGAAGATGCAGATCTTGGTTCCTCTAGCACAGGGGTGGGGAACAATGCACATCTCAGCTCCTCTAGAACTGGGGTAGGCTGCGATGGCGAAGGCCTCAGGCTTCTTTGCTCTGGAGGGTTCCCTCCCTCCAGTAAGACTGTCTCACCATCTGCTTCCACGTACACCTCCGGGAAGGATGGGTTGTTGGCGGGTTGGCCACTGAAACCTGGTGCAGAAGGGCATCCCTCATCCATTGGCTCTTCCATCATGGGTTGGAGAGGTGACAATGTAGATCTCGTCTCCTCTAGTTCTGAGGGAACCAGCAAGGGTGAAGATGTGAGTTCCTCTATAGAGGGATGCACCACCTCAGCAGAGGTCATCTCCCCACCAGCTTCCAAGAAGGCAGGGTCTACAGATGTTGGAGCTCCATGACAGGGGGCTGAGGGCCAGTCCTTCCCCAATTGCATAGGTTCCTCTTGCTCCTGAGTGGAGAGGAGGGCAGACTCCCCCATTCTGCAGTCTCCAGTGTCCATCTCTGAGGGCTCCACAGCAGCCAGGCCGCCCAGATCTGGTGGCCATGGTGAGGCTCCCTCTGCCCGGTCAGGCCCAGCCTCCGCCTCCCCAGGCTGCCGCAGCCCCTCTCCGCCGTGTCCGGTCTCGCTCCCCTCAAACGGACAGGGCTCATTCTCAGGACCGAGCTTCTCCGGGACACCGCCGAGCTCCGACGACCTCTCCTCGCCAGGAATCGGCTCGCTGTCCGGCTCGGCTTCACCTCCTCCCTCCCCCGAGCCAGGCGTACCAGCCGCGGCCGCCATTTTCTCGTTCGCGTATCGATCCTCGGCCTCCTCGTCCTGGGAGACTGCCATAGCGCACGCCCTCGACAAATCGACAGCCGTCTCCGATTAGACCCAGCCGACGTCTGTCAAAAGCCAGTCGGCTCTTCATTGGCTGAAGAGCGCCACGCCCGCCCCCAATTGCCTTTCCCAAGGTAAAAAGAAAGCTGGTATCTGATTGGGTGTCGGCGGAGTCAGTCTTAGGCGAGAACGGGTGTCACTTAAAAACAATCTGTAAGGCTATTGGTCGGATGAGAAGTCAATCAAGCGCATTCTCTTTTGGTCTTGTTGCTAGGCAACAAGTCAGCCACTGCCAGCGGTAATGCAGCAGATGGAAGTAGCGTGGCCTTGGTGTTTTTATAAGGCAATGTCAGATCATTAATAAAAATAATACGTGGCTAGTAACACTTCAGGTTTATGTTCTGTTTGGAAATGTTCACATATATAAAGACAACTTACAATTTTGCAATGTAAACCAATAAAGTGTATCTTAACCCCTAAACAAAAATATACTGTATTGCAGATTATTAGTCTTTAGATGTGGTGGCTGCATTAGTTTTATTTTTTTCCTTTATTACGACCTGTACATTCTGCAAACACACTTAATTTCAGGGACGATCCTCGGGTCATAGATGCCTGGGTGCAGAAATATTTCTGGTGCCCCCCACATGGGCGTGGCCATCTTACTAACCTCTCCCCTTTACAAATGTTTCTATGTAAGTAGTGAGTGTACGGCTTGTATAACAGTGTAAATTTGCTGTCCCCCCAAAATAACTCATCACACAGCCATTAATGTCTAAACTGGCAACAAAAGTGAGTATACTCCTAAGTGAAAATGTCCAAATTGGGTCCAATTAGCCATTTTCCCTCCCCGGTGTCATGTGACTCGTTAGTGTTACAAGGTCTCAGGTGTGAATGGGGAGCAGGTGTGTTAAATTTGGTGTTATCGCTCTCACTCTCTCATACTGGTCATTGGAAGTTCAACATGGCATCTCATGGCAAAGAACTCTCTGAAGATCTGAAAAAAAGAATTGTTGCTCTACATAAAGATGGCCTAGGCTATAAGAAGATTGCCAAGATCCTGAAACTGATCTACAGCACAGTGGCCAAGACCATTCAGCGGTTTAACAGGACAGGTTCCACTCAGAACAGTCCTCGCCATGGTCGATCAAAGAAGTTGAGTGCACGTGCTCAGCGTCATATCCAGAGGTTGTCTTTGGGAAATAGACTTATGAGTGCTGCCAGCATTGCTGCAGAGGTTGAAGGGGTGGGGGTCAGCCTGTCAGTGCTCAGACCATACGCTGCACACTGCATCAAATTGGTGTGCATGGCTGTCGTCCCAGAAGGAAGCCTCTACTAAAGATGATGCACAAGAAAGCCTGCAAACAATTTGCTGAAAACAAGCAGACTAAGGACATGGATTACTGGAACCATGTCTTGTGGTCTGATGAGACCAAGATAAACTTATTTGGTTCAGATGGTGTCAAGCGTGTGTGTCGGCAACCAGGTGAGGAGTACAAAGACAAGTGTGTCTTGCCTACAGTCAAACATGGTGGTGGGAGTGTCATGGTCTGGGGCTGCATGAGTGCTGCCGGTGTTATGACGAGAAAGGTCCCCCATCGGATAGTGTCCACCCTGTACTGCGCTTGCACAGTACGGAGGACAAAGGAGATGCCAAAATTCTCTGAACATGAACAGCTGTTCATGAGCTCTACACGGCGCCTGCGCAATTAATAGTAAATTCTGTCACACGCTTCCAATGCTCGTGGGGGTGGATTTCTCAAATAGGCGGATCTTTGCGGGACGTGTTTACACAACTAGTTAAGATAAAAGCATAATAACAATTAAATCAGTAAATCATTAAATCAGTAAAGTATTGAAATTGCTTGTGTTATGTATGTGACATTAAACTACCCTCCCTTATCAGCTCTGGCCATCATTGTAAAACTCCTTCAGTTGTGTAATCAGCTCTGCCCATTCTGTAGGCACACCGCCCCTTGCAGAGTTGTACGAGCATCGGGATCGCGCTGGAGCGTATGACAGAATGTACTATTAATTGTGCAGGCGCAGTGTAGAGCTCATGAACAGCTGTTCATGTTCGGAGACTTTCGGCATCTCCTTTGTCCTCCGTACTGCGCAAGCGGTATAGGGCAGACACTATCTGAAGGGGGACATTTCTTGACAGGACACCGGCACTTGGGAGCTACAGTTCATTGAGGGAACCATTAATGCCAACATGTACTGGGACATATTGAGCATCTGTGGGGCGTCCTCAAACGGAAGGTGGAGGAGCCCAAGGTCTCTAACATCCACCGGCTCCGTGATGTCGTCATGGAGGAGTGGAAGAGGGCTCCAGTGGCAACCTGTGAAGCTCTGGTGAACTCCATGCCCAAGAGGGTTAGGGCAGTGCTGGAAAATAATGGTGGCCACACAAAATATTGACACTTGGGACCCAATTTGGCCATTTTTTTTTTAGGAGTGTACTCACTTTTGTTGCCAGCGGTTTAGACATTAATGGCTGTGTGTTGAGTTATGAGGGGGGGCAGCAGATTTACAAGCCATACACTCACTAGTTTACATTGTAGCAAAATGTAATTTCTTCAGTGTTGTCACATGAAAAGATATAGTAAAATATTTACAAAAATGTGAGGGGTGTACTTACTTTTGTGAGATACTGTAGCTTATTGGGACTTGTTGTCTTCCACTAGTTGGGGATAAGGGTGGGTGACACATCCTCAGCTCTGAGGGGTTCATGCTGGGACTTGAAGTCCTTCAGTTTTGGGATGGGCACATTTCCCAAAAGTGACAGACTACAAGTCCCAGCATGAACCTCCCAGAGCTGAGGATGTGACACCCCCCACCCCAACTAGTGGAGGACAAAAGTCCCAACATGAGCCCCTGAGATTTAAGAATGTGATCCCCCCAAAAGTAAATGACTGCAAGTTCCAGCATGAACCCCTCAGAGCTGAGGACGTGACCCCCCCCCACCAACTAGTGGAGGACAAGTCCCAACATGAGCCCCTAAGATTTAAGAAGGTGATCCCCCAAAAGTGAAGGACTACAAGTCTCAGCATGAACCCCTGAGATGTGACCCCTTAGATCTCACATGTTCATGCTGTGACCTGTAGGCTTTCACTAGTTGGGGGGGTCACACTCAGGGATTCACAGCATGAATCCCTGAGATCCATCCTTGTGACCTCGTCCTCCCATTCCTTTACGGGTGTCATCTGCTGCCAGCCCCAGCCTGCCCAGCAAACACAATAAAGAGACTGCTGCTCACTGCTAGTGCCTCCCCTTCCAGGCCCACATCTGCAGGAGCTTCAAATCTGTTTATTTGATTCACCTACTTACTGGTCTGGTTACTGGGGACAGCAGACTCCCGCCTGCCTTGATACAGTACAGCCCCACTGTCTTCTGGTTGCCCCATCTTCCTGTTAAATATGGCGGGCTGCGGAAGGGGGGGCAGCTTACAGTAGAGCTCTAATGCTGAGAGGCGGTGGGGGTGGGGGGGAACAATTGTCCTAGCTGCAGAAGCTCAGATTGGACCGTCTCAGACGGCTGGATCTCGGGCATCTCCAGAACTGAGCATGTGCAGATTTGAGCCGAACCAGTCACAGAGCGGTTGGGAACACTGCTCAGCTCACGGCGCCTGTGAACGGTTCACCCTGTGCACCCGGCCAGGATAGGGCCTGCTTCATTTCCTAGGATGACAACACTCACCCTACTGTATGAGGAAAACAGAACTCCGCCCTCTCCTCTTCTCCATAACACAGAGGGACATGGTTCTGTAGTCCTCAGAGATACCTTAGAACAGTGATGGCGAACCTTGGCACCCCAGATGTTTTGGAACTACATTTCCCATGATGCTCATGCACTCTGCAGTGTAGTTGAGTACTATGGGAAATGTAGTTCCAAAACATCTGGGGTGCCAAGGTTTACCATCACTTTGTGGCACCCTGGTTAAAAAAAACACTGGCCTAACAAGTGTAATGTGCGAAATATGTGCTGCTTTTACTTACAGAGCTGGCTACTTTTTCTTTGCTTTGCACGGAGAAGAAACAGGCAGATCGCTGCTCTGTGTACAGAGTTCTGAGTGTTTCTAAATACACGACTCTGTTCTGTGATTGGCTACAGCCGATCAGCAGGTCCACGGTCAAAATCATTGACCCAGACCTGCTGACAAAATTGTATTTTAGCCAATGACAGCATGGGTCAGCAGGGAGCATAAAAGAAACTGGAAGACGTACATGTACGTGTGCCGCCATATGGATACGCTGTTCCCTTTAAGAGCCACCGGAGGCGCGCGTCCACTGCATGGCGGGGGACCTGATGCGCGTGGCTGGCAGGCGCGATCGCCGCTGGCCACCCGCGATCACGGGCACGAGAGCCAGAAAGGGGATTTGTGTGTATAAACACACAAATCCCTGTTCTGTCAGCGGAGAGGAGACAGATCGTTTGTTCTTATTAAGTGGGAACAGCGATATGTCTCCTCCCCCAGTCAGTCTCATCCCCCCACAGTAAGAAACACTAACTAGGGAACACATTTAACCCCTTTAACGCGCCCTAGTGTTAACTCCTTCCCTACCAGTGACATTTACACAGTAATCAGTGCATTTTTATAGCAGTAATCGCTGTATAAATGTCAATGGTCCCAAAAATGTGTCAAAAGTGTCCGATCTGTCCGCTGTAATGTCGCAGTACCACAAAAAAATCGCACCTTCCGAATCTATATGAATTAGATATAGGATACCACTATTTAGAATAATAAATGCTGTTATCTAACATCCACTCTCAGTCTTTTGCAGATTACTATCTTTGGTGGGAATACCCTTAACCCATTGAGGGATCCAGGCGGATGAGTCTATTTTAAGCACTCACCAACTTCCAGTGAATGGTGTCTTATCTTATGTGCGTTCTCTGATGGTGCTAATTCTTTTTGCATCATTTTCTGACTATGGCCACACATTTTTCTTTCTTTTTTTTGCATTATCATTATATGCACCTTGGTCATGTTAAGATTGGCTGTCTCTCATTAGGCATCGCTGTGCTGAACCACACAATGTATGTTCCAGCACGGCATCCGTCTCTTCCTTCTTTTACTCCTAACTGACGTTGCGGATATGTTCCGACAACGTCAGAGGGAGTGATTACGAGCACATACTGATGGCGCCCTCCCCTCATATGGGGAATGACGTAAGACATACACCAGCGGCGATCTTCTCCGTACACTGCTCTTTGCGGCTATGCGCATGCGTCGGCGTCGGTGGCCGGCATATTTAAATGGGAATTTAGCCATTTATTTCTAGGCACTCCTTCAGTGATTACACACTGCACGCCGGATCGCCAGACCTATAGGTATGTTTTCTACACTGGGGGTCATCCTTGAGATCTTTTTTCTTCACTAATGCCCTCTGTTTATGGGACTTAATGCATACTCTTAAGTCCTATCTGAGGTAACGCTGGGACATTCCGTCCTGGGCTATTCAGCCTAAACAGTATTAACTGCAAACAGCTGCTACACCCCACCTAACTGAATTGAACCTGAATTGAACCTCAAGACTACTTATAGCTAGGTAGGCAATCTCTTCCCTCTACTAAGGATACTTGGGGACCCTCTGTAATCTGGCGGTCTATTTTGCTAGTAGGGGATTTGTATGCATCTTATAGGACCCCTTTTCTTTATTATAGGGTTCCGGTTTTCCCCTATTGGTCTTTATGTCTATCTGATCACTTCATCATATTCCAGGTATCTATTTATTTACTTCACATCTCCACTTTGTTGTTTCTATGTTGCTCCGCTACGGGCATTTTGTGGGCCGGGTATTACCATCCATTTATCCGCCCTGTTCCCTAGCCCCTTAGAAGGAATTCATTATGATCTCCCTTTTTTATTTAGTTTATTTCTATATCTTTTCTCATTTTGTATCATCTTTATCATGCAGATATTGCTCACATTGTGCACCCTGAGAACGTACTGAAATATTTAATGACACCCATAGGTGGCGAGTTGTGTAGTGCTAATGTGGACTGATTTGTCTCTAGTGCCCTCTTTTGACATGGAATCATCATATTGGGTATGTTGTTAATCCACCTTTAGATTTTTTTTTTTTTGGGTGATTATATAGTTTCCATCCATTTATGACCCTCCCTCTCCTTCCATCATGACCAGCTGCTTGTTTTGATTACATGTTTTGTTTGATACTTTTACGCTCTACTGTATGTGTTATCTGACATTTCTCTTTGTAATTTTAGAATTTATTTGAATGTTAAACTTTTTGAAACCCTGGCCCCTGACGAAGGTATTGGAACATCACTACCGGAAACGCGTCGGGCATTTGGGCATTCATTTTGTACGCCTATTGCACATATATATATTGACTGGTTGATTTTTCATGTAGCACATGCTGTGCATCTTCATCATATGTGTTTTTATATGTATTTTATTTTATACTATTAAAGATTATTTTTTATACATTTGCGAGTGGGTGGTCCATTCAAAGTCCCAATTTAGGGGCTCATTACCTTTGTTTCCATTTAGGGGGATGGGACCACCATGCTCGATTTGATATGATGGGAGTCTCTATTTTTTCTATTTACAAAAAATCGCAGATCACCACCATTACTAGTAAAAAATAAAAATGCCATAAATCTTTCCCATAGTTTGTAGATGCTATAACTTTTGCCCAAACCAATTAATATACGCTTATTGTGATTTCTTTTACCATAAATATATAGAAGAATATATATCGGCCTAAACTGATGAAGAAATTTTTTTTTTAAAACATTTTTGGGGATATTTATTATAGCAAAAAGTAAAAAAATATTGTTTTTCTTTTCAAAATTGTCGCCCTTTTTTTGTTGATAGCGAAAAAATTAAAAATACAGAGGTGATCAAATACCACTAAAAGAAAGCTCTATTTGTGGGAAAAAAAGGACATTAATTTTGTTTGGGTACAGCGTCGTCAGTTAAAGAGATGCAGTGCCGTATCGCAAAAAATGTCCTGGTCATTAAGCAGGAAAATCTTCCGGTCTGTAAGTGGTTAAAATATCTTTGTAATATTTCTTAGCTGGTCTGATGGATTACCAACCCCTGCCACATCCAGGCACAGCCAGGCAGGTGACACCACTACTTCCTGGCACAGATTTGCAACTCCCTTTGTGACCCGCCCACTCATTAAACCGAAAAGACTTGTTGCCGGCTTCTTGACTCGTAGACTTGTAGAAAGTGTCACAGCCAGTGTGTTGGGATGAGTGCCAAGCAACCAGCATTTTTTTAGGAAGGCCAGCAGTAGTTGTCCCTGTGTTCCTGTCATGTTGGGTTTGTTTATTGTCCCTGGCACAGGAGTTTTTAGCTTTTCTCTCTATAATTTGATGTTGTATGAAGGGAAACATATGAACTGTAGGTAAAGAAGGTGCTAAATGTGATTCCTTTTTTTTTAAATATTATTTTATTAAAATATTTTACATAATACAACACAGAGTACAAGTAGTACAAAAAATATAAATGTATAAATTAAAAATGTATATATTAGTAAGGCTATCCTCATAAGGCACAAATATGCGAACATTCAACAGCCATTGGCTTACCTACATGATTCCTGTTTTTTTGCAGATGTACACGGTCCTTACCACAGACACAACTCACATAGCAGGCCTGTCCCAGTGAGGAACACTGCATGTGACATCCACATTTAGACTCCACCAAAATGTGATGTTCTCATTGAGACACCACCAGAATGTGAAGTTCACACTGAGTCTCTACCAGGATGTGACTGTCACATTGAGACTTCACTCGAGTGTGACATTCACATTGAGACTCCACCAGAGTGTAACATTCTATGGAGACTGCACCAGAGTGTCACCTTCACATGGAGCCTCCATCAGAGTCTGATGCTCCAACAAAGTGTGGCATTGACATTGAGACTCCACCAGAGTGTGACCTGCACACAGAGACTCCACCAGAGTGTGACATTGACATTGAGGCTCCACCAGAATGTGAAGTTCACATTGAGACTTCACCAAAAAGTAACCATCACATTGAGCCTCCACCAGAGTGTGACATTCACACTGAGACACCACCAGTGTATGACATTCACATTGAGACACAACCAGAGTGTGACCTTCACATTGAGGCTCAACCAGAATTTGATGTCCACATTGAGACTACACCAAAATGTGACATTTACATTGAGATTCCACCAGAATGTGACCTTCACGTGGAGACTCCACCAGAGTGTTACAATCACATGAAGACTCCACCAGAATGTGGGCTTCACATTTAAGCTCCACCAGAATGTGATGTTTACATTGAGACTCCGCCAGGATGTGACGTTCACATTGAGATGCCACCAAAAAATTATGTTCACATTGAGACCCCACCAAAACGTGTTCGCTTTGCCCTTCCTCCAGAAAGTGACAATAACATTGTAATTCGGACTCCACGAAAATGTGGCATTTCCCTTCGAATTGTACCAAAACTCTACAGTCACATTGAGACTCCACCAGAATTTGATCGTTTGGAGATTGTCCCAATGACATTGGATGGCTTCAGATTCCATTGTATTCTTGGAAAGGGTGTTTTCAGAAAAGTAAGTGGTTGGAAATGTTCTCTAATTTTAAAACTTCAGATAGAGTGGGGGAGGTTTAGAACCCCTGTTGGGTTTTATCACTATCCAGGGCTCCGTTCAAGAGATTTCCCCTCACTTCCTGTCCTGCTAATGACATTTTGACCAGAGAGGAAATGATGGAAAATCTGTGACAATGACACAGACAGAAATCCCCTCCCCCTATTCTACTAAAGAAAAGTATTTTTATTTAGGTTTGTATGAATTTTGCAGAGCTAAACTTACATTTAAAAGACCAAATAATCTTTCTATTTGTTCAGCTAAATACATTCCAGATGCATCAAAATAAAGGATGATTACAGTTATTTTTTCTAAAGTAGCTTAGGCCAAAGTAGAAAAGTCTGTCCCCTGCCAACATGCTACACAGCAGGCCCCTTACTCTCTGTTGGGAAGCAGTGGTCTCTTTAAAGTGTCTCAGCACACCCCTTATGAGTCAGAGCTAGAGCTCTCCAATCATCAAAGCTCATGTTCCATATTTACTGCAGAACTCTGGGCTCTGATTCAGAAAGGATATGCTGAACCTCTGTAGAGAGACCACTGCTTCTTGAAAGAGCAAGGGTTCCATTACACAGTTTGCTGGTAGGACAGAGGCATTTCTATTTAAATTGTGGCTGATTTTTAATTAATACAAATTGTAATTCCCTGTACACATGATCGGACATTGATCGGACATTCCGACAACAAAATCCATGGATTTTTTCCGATGGATGTTGGCTCAAACTTATCTTGCATACACACAGTTGCACAAAGTTGTCAGAAAATCCAATCCTTCTGAACGCGGTGACGTAAAACACGTAAGTCGGGACTATAAATGGGGCAGTAGCCAATAGCTTTCGTCTCTTAATTTATTCTGAGCATGGGTGGCACTTTTGCGGCGGATTTTTGTACACACGATCAGAATTTAACTGATCGGATTTTGTTGTCGGAAAATTTTATATCCTGCTCTTAAACTTTGTGTGTCGGAAATTCCGATGGAAAAAGTCAGATGGAGCCCACACACGATCAGAATTTCCGACAACACAATCCGATCGCACAACCATGTGTACAGGGCATAAGACTTACATGGCACATATTTTGCTTTGATGTATCTGCAATGTATTTAGCTGAGTTCAAGTGAACGTTCAGTTGGGCTTCTAACTTTATATAACAGAGAAGGTATCAGGGTGGTGAAACTTAGGACAACAGCTTCTTTATGAAGGTATGAGTTCTAGTAAAAATGGGAAGGCCTCACCTTTCTTGGTGGATTCTTGATGGTCTTATAACTCAGTGCAGTGGGATGAGTGAGACTCCAGCCAGTAGTGAGCGAAGGTCCCATCATTTTAGCAGTTTCACCCATGTAGACCCTATGATGAGTAAATAGCCAATTTTGTGATTTTAGCCATTACTGTGCACCCATAAATGAAACATTAAATGTGATTGAATGTCCCGGATTGTGAGCTATAATTTTCTCCCCATCTGTGCCCTCCAGGTGGTTTTGATATCACACACCCACACTGATGAGCCACTGGCTGTCAAAATCATGACCAAGAACAAAGTAAACTATGAAGAAGCCCTCAACAAGAGCAAAATGCTAAAAGAAGTTGGTGCCTGTGCATTCTGCACTCATGTATACAGTACCTTCCAGACAAAGGTAAGTGACTCTTCACCTTCTACATGGTCGGTGTAAGAGGTTAAATGGTTATCCTCTAAGAATACTGCTGCAAGTGACACCTACCTTTCTCACAACCTATCTTACATCTTCTACAGTGGGCGGGACTTAATTAGAGAAGAAAAGAGCTTTGCATTATGTTTTTTAAAATACCCTAAAACCTTTATAACAATGTAAAGCCAAACCCAATCCTCCTCCACCTCTGTCTGCCCACATTGCATTGCCTACTGGGGCCTTTAAAGGGTAAGTCAACCCAAAATCTATATTTCTGTATATTTGGCATCATGACAATGAAGTTTTCTAAGGAAAACCTTTTTTTGTGAATCTGTTACAAAGCTTCTTACCTGGAGATCCCACCAGGAATAGTTACAGGTGGACAATGCAAAGTCATTGCCTTGCCATTAGCAGAAGCGTTGTCAGCCTGCTGTGTGCCCTCCTTCAGGTCTATCAATGAAAGAGCGCACACAGATGGCTGATGGCAATTTTGCTAATTGCGAGGCTGCTTAGTGTTGTCAGCCTGCAATTGGAAGTGCTGTAAACTGGTAGGTTCTCCAGGTGAGAAACTTACAGAGATACTGTAAAACTTATGAAAACGGTATATGGTAAGCCATGAAGGCAGTATGTAGAACATACTGAAAAATGGATTTAGGGTTTACACACACTTTAAAAAGGCTCGTCCACATCCCAGCCAGTCCAGAAATGTGCTTGGAAGACTCTCCTGCTCACTTTAATGGAAAGCTTTTAGTCTCCCACTTTGCATGTGCTAAGATGGCAGGAAGTGCCAGCACATGGGACAGGCTGACAAACTGATAGATTTGTCAATTGCCAATTTTAAGAAATAGCAGAACTGGCCGTGCAGCATATCACATTCTCTTCAACTCACAGCCACCAACATACTGTGTACTGGGAGGAGATAAGTGTGATGGGCTGCATAGGGACTCAGAGCAAATCAATTCTATATCCTCGGTCTTTCTTTCCTCTGCAAAGGATCATGAATTATTTGTCATGGAATACCTGAGTGGAGGACACCTGCTGGCCTTCATAGTGGAAAGGGCACCACTAGATATTGAGATGACAAGGTAAGGCAATGGGGTACCATGATAATAGGGATGAGGGTAAAATATAGCACTATAAATAGATCACATCAAAGTGTAGACTTGTCTTAGATATAAGACAATAAGACTGCGGGAACACATAGGAATGGCGTTCCTGTACCTCTTCCACAGCAGGAACGCCATTCCTGTTACCAGCTGCGTCCTGCAGGACTGGGTGTTGGTATGCGGGAAGTAGACAGCGTCTGTGTCAACGGGGGCGATCCACCTCGAGTGCCACACACTGGGGGGAGGTGTCATCCCAACGCGCCTGTCCTCCCCTCCCTTGGTCCTCCTCTCCAGCGGCCGCTATACTATAATGCGCCTGCCAATCTGCAGTGCTAGATCATCGTTGCGCTACTGTCATTAGCTGCAAGGACCGCCTTTGTCCTAGTAGCCAATGATGACACCTGTGTTCCCCGCCCTCTTTAGCAAGTTCCTCCGCACAGTTCCTGCCCCCTGCAGCAATGTACCCCATACTTATTTACATAGGGGGGCTGGGATCTAGGGGCCCCCTTGTTAAAGGAGACTTCCATATTCTGATAAGCCCCCCGCCCACAGACCCCCACAACCACCGGGCAAGGGTTGTGGGGATGAAGCCCTTGTCCCCATCAACATGGGGCAAGGTGCTTTGGGTGATCCCAAAGCACCTTCCCCATGTTAAGGGCATATGACCTGGTACGGTTCAGGAGGTGGCGTGCTCTCTCGCCCCGCACCATTTTTTTTTTCAATTTTGCCGTGGAGTTCCCCTTAACCGATTGCCTGTCGTTGTTTGACGGCGGCAGAATGGCTCCCCTGCACGAATCGCTGTAGCTGTACGGCGGGCGCTTTAAGGGTTATAAGGGGCACGCACCACCGCAGTACTGTGCAGTCCATATGCGTGTCCGGTGGTCACAATGTGACAGAGCCAGAACAAGGATTTGTGTGTGTAAACACACACTCTGGCAGGGGAGAGGAGACAGATCGTGTGTTCCTAGTATATTGGAACACCGATCGGTCTCCTCCCCCAGGCAGTCTCATCCCCCTACAATTAGAACACACTGAGGGAACACATTTAACCCCTTGATTGCCCCTAGTGTTAACCCCTTCCCTGCCAGTGACATTTATACAGTAATCAGTAGCTATTTTTTAGCTCTGATCCCTGTATAAATGTCAGTGGTCCCAAAAAAGTGTTAAAAGTGTTTCCGATCAATGTCCTAGTCGCGATTAAAATCGCAGATCCACGCCATTACTAGTAAAAAAAAATTATAAAAATGCCATAAATCTATGCCCTATTTTGTAGATGTTATAAATTGTGCGCAAACCAATCAATATAGGCTTATTGCGATTTTTTAACCAAAAATATGTAGAAGAATATATATCGGCCTAAACTGAGGAAGAAATTCGTTTTTGGTTTTTTAAATTGGGGATATTTATTATAGCAATAAGTAAAAATATTGTTTTTTTCAAAATTGTCGCTCTTTTTTTGTTTATAGCGCAAAAAATAAAAACCGCAGAGGTGATCAAATACCACCAAAAGAAAGCTCTATTTGTGGGCAAAAAAGGACACCAATCTTGTTTGGGTAAAGCATCGCGAGACCGCGCAATTGTCAGTTAAAGTGACACAGTGCCATATCGCAATAAATGGCCCTGTCAGGAAGGGGGTAAATCCTTCTGGGGCTGAAGTGGTTAATATCCATACCAGACCTGGAGGGCCTGGTATGGATTTTGAAGGGGACCCCCCCACGCCATTTTTTTTTTTTAACTTTGGCGTGGAGGCCCCCTTAATATCCATAACAGGCCCGAAGGGCCTGGTAATGGACTGGGAGGAAGGGATCCACGCTGTTTTTTTTAATGATTTTTTATGTATATTGCCGGTATCCAGCAATACATTACAGCCGCAAACAACTTGAATGAAATTTTTTCCTTTAGAAATGTCATTTTGCTGCGGTACTGCTATAAACATGGGAAAAATGCTCTACTTTACAGGCAGACTAAGGGGATGATATTTAAAGAAATATTTTATTTTTATTGTTTTACTTTAAGCATTCTTAAAATCACTGCTCCTGAAAAAATGTCTGTTTTAAAAACTTTTTTTGCATTGATACATGTCCCCTGGGGCAGGTCCCCATACACTTTTTATGGCAATAACTTCCATATAAGCCTTTAAAATTAGCACTTTTGATTTTTCCCGTTCGTGTCCCATTGTCAGAAACCATGAACCAGACCAAGACAGAAGTACAGTAAAATCACACTTGTTTATTAATAAAAATAAAAAGGTAAATAGAGTAAGCATAGTCAAAGCATAGTCCAGTAACCTGATCGGGTAGTCAGCCAAGGCAGAGTTCAGTAACCAGATCGGGTAATCAGTCAAGCCAGAGTTCAGTAACCAGATCGAGTAATCAGCCAGGCCAGAAGTCAGGGATCCAAGTAGAGGAACAGCAAACAGGATAAGGAGCCAGAAGGGATGTCAGCAAAGACAGTCTTTAAACATGAACGCAGGAGATTGTTTCTTGTGATGTGACCAAGGCGAAGGCAGGAATGACATGAACTGGAGATCTTTAAGTAGGCGGGACTGACGAGCAGATCCACAACAGCTGGTTAACTGTGGAGAGAGATGAGAGTTGGCAATTAGCCGACAGCTGAGCAGCCAGCTTAGAGAAGGAAGGGCTGAGCCAGCCCTGACACCCATAGACTTTAACAGTGTTCACATGTTCGCATAAATTGTTCCTGTGTTCGCATGTTCTGGTGCAAACTGAACCGGGGGGTTGTTCGGCTCATCCCTAGAAAGGAGGTTTGAGGCCAGTAGTCTTTTCTTCTGCGGGCATGCGTTGGACCGGCTATGAGGGGAGATTGGAGGCCGGCAGTCTGTTTTTCTGCAGGCATGCATTGAACTGACTATGAGGGGAGTCTGGAGGCCGGTAGTAATTCTTTCTACAGGTGTGTTTTGGACCGGCTGTGAGGTGAGGTTGGAGGCTGGTAGTCTGTTCTTCTGCAGGCGTGCGTTGGACTGACTGTGAGGGGAAGTTGGAGGCCGGTAGTCTATTTTTCTGCAGGCGCGCATCGGAACAGTTGTGAGGGGAGGTTGGAGGTCGGTAGTCTATTTTTCTGCAGGCATGTGTTGGACTGGCTATAAGAAAAGGGTTGGAGGCCAGGACTTTTTTTCAGGCATGTGTTTCCCTGGCTATAAGGGTAGGTTGGAGGCCGGTATGTTTTTCAGGTGTGTGTTGGACTGGCTGTGAGAGGAGGTTGGAGGCCAGTACTTTTTTTCAGGTGTGTGTTGGACTGGCTGTAAGGGGAGGTTGGAAGTCATTATATTTTTCAGGGGTGTGTTGCAAAGTCTGTGAGAGGAGGTTGAAGGGTGTTACTTTTTTTCAGGCATGTATAGGACTGGCTGTAAGGGGAGGTTGGAGGCCGGTATTTTTTTAAGACGTGTGTTGGACACGATGTGAGGGGAAGTTGGATGCTGGTACTTCAGGCAAGTATTGGACCAGCTATAAGTAAAGGTGATTTCACATATGATTGCAAATATATGCAACCAAAACCTGTTTTCTAATGAATTTTTTTTAACTAGTTTAGGTTCTCCATGTATTTCTTGCTATGTATATCACAATTTGGAGACAATATTTGAGTAGAGTAAGGGACTGCACGGTACAGATGGGGCATTGACGTGGCAGTGCGGCTTCACATATATGTATCCAACGTAAACCAAACACAAACGCAATTTAGACTTTTTTATTTTGCTGACTGGCTGGTCAGTGTGTGGGCTGGACCTACTTCAGCTTGCACTCATCAATGCCATAATAAAGTACAGAGTTTCTTAGAAAGTACCATCCCATGTCACTACACATTTTAACTGATGTATGTTGCATTAGGAGGGATGTGCTGAGCCTGCACCCAGTACCAGTTTTAGACCTTTGGGGGGCTCAGAACACTTCAAGGTCGGGGGGCCTCTAAACATTTAATTTTTTTTAATTATATGACAAATAAAAAAGTGAGCTTAAATGAATGATAAACCACATTTTTTCTAAATATATATATCTATAGATATATCTATAGATATATATCTATATCTACAGATATATATCTGTAGATATGGATATATATAACTTAGGTTCTAAAGAAGATAGTTGTCTGCTTTCTTTTCTCAATTTTATTGACTGTAAGAATACACATGACACAAGTAACTGGAACTGGCAAGTCATACATCACAGTTATGAATCACACTACAAAGACTGCACTACTACAGTCTTTCTTCCTGCTCTTAGTAGTCTGAAAAATCTTTAACTTAAGCCAGCCATTTATAGATCAAATCTCGGCCAGGTTAGCAGGGACCAGCAGAGATTTTAACCATCTGTGGGCAGGCTGGTTGCACCCTAGTTGATCCATCGATCTATAGCTGCTAGCAGTAATCAATGTGTTCTGCCAGCCAGGAATGCTCCTCCACGCCCTCCCACCAGGCATACCACAATAGCAATGGGAGAGGCATTCCCACAGCAAGGAAAGAAAATTGCTTGATTCCCCCATCAACACCATTAGTGGGCCCGTAGTCTTCTGGGACCTATGATATGTCACAGAAAACTGTGGCGGAAGGAGGGGGGCCGAACCCCTGGTTCAGTTCACCGTGGAGAAAAGTGGCAAATGTGGTAGTGGAGGAGGGGAGGGTGCAAACAAGTGGAGCTTCCCCTTTTTCCCCATACCTCTTGACCAGGCAAAAGATCTCTGCAACGCAGGTTTGGCTTTGGCTGCTACTGGAAACCGATTGCTAGAAAGGGAGCCAGGCAAGAACCCCCTCGCTCCTGGAGGACATGTCACCTTTACCAGGTACCACACCTAACAACTGGTTGCCTTGTAGCTTGTTCTTGTACTTGATTACCTATTCCAACTACCTTTCTCCTCCTGTTTGACTTGCTGAGTAGACTTTTGTTGTAACAGAGCTTCATACCCCATTGTGCTTTTACAGACCCTGGTTCTTTAGATATGCCAGAACCAACATGCACCCCTTTAATAACCTCGGACCAGGCTTAGAACAGTTGATGCAAATTTACTGAGGAAGCTTCAACATTATGGTCCAATTTGAACAGTGTCCAATCCCTAACTCTAACTACAGCTAAATGGCTGCCCAGGTATACCTCTGCAAGGTAGTAGTCCATGTTGGCGTTCCCCAGATGCTGGTAGATCTTTGGTGCCTCTGATGGACTGCAAGGCCCAGCACTCCTTCTTCACAGTGTGGGCCAAGACCATGAGTTGAGACCTCAGCTTTCCCCCTTTTTATATCACAGGTGGCTGGTTGGGACCAAAAAGCCTGGTAACTTAGCACATTTACCTAACCCCCCCACATCCCCCCAGCCTGGGACAGCCACTAACTAACAAAAGTAGAAATAAAACAACCTGACTATAAGTGTTCGGGAGGATTTTGTGTATTGTATTGTTCTGTGAACTGTCATTCTTTAGCACCGAATCACATTTTTGTGCGTTACTGCAATGTACAGTTGTTCACACATGTTACATGAATTAGTGTGTTGTAGTGCCATACATTGTCAATGGTACCCCAATACATTGACGTAATGTACTTCCAACACATATATGTTGCAGTGCACCACAATGCACTTCCATGCATTATGGTGCACTGTGTTAGAAGAATGCATGCATGTCTATTTTTTTTGTCTGTTCTGAGCACAATGCAACAACATGGACAGCTGTAGCATTATGTATTATTCTTGTGTGGTTTTGTTTAGCGATCGATCTCTACTACAAAATGTATTAAATTTGTTTTTTGCTGACAGATTGATCTGCCCTCTATAGGCACACCACAGACTCACTTTAACCTTAAAGCCAAACTGAACGTTTATTTTAAATCAGCTCAATACAAACCAGATGCATTAAAAACAAAAAACAAAAGTTGTGTAAAACCATACAGGCTGTTTATCTTTAAAAATCAACCACGGCCTGAGTAGAAAAGCCGGTGCCCTACAAGCATGCTACAGGGAAGGTCTTGTGCTGTCTAAGGGAAAGCAGCAGTCTATCTGCAGAGGTCCCACTTGTTCCCTGAAGGATCAGAGTTAGAGCTTTCCAATCATCAGGGAGCATGACCTTTATTGATTGCAGTGCTATAGGTCAGTCAGACTCAGCAGGGGGTGTGTCGGACCTCTGCAGATAGATCATTGCTTCCACACAGAGAGCAAGGGGCTCACTTTGCAGCTGCTGGCAAGCTGTGGCTGTTTTTCAACTGCAATACATTAAGTGCCTTTTTTGTACTGATGCATCTGGAATGTACAGTATTTAGCTGATTTAAATTAAAGGTTCATTTGAACTTCAATGGAGTGGCAGAAGAGTGAAAAGAAGGTGAGTGTGCACACCTGAAGAAGGCGGCAGTAAAAATGTATCTAAAAATGTAATACATTCCAGTTTACCAGTCCTTAGATGTGGTGGCTGCATTTGTTTTTTCCTTTTTTATCGCCTGATGATCTTGCCAGTAATATACTTCCTGTGATAGGATAACAAAGCTCATTCACCATACTGTATGTATGCAGAGGCGTATCTAGGGTATGGCAGCCATGGCAAGTGCCATGGGCGCCATAGGGGGGGCGGCAAAAAAGCACAAAAAATAAAGTCCCACTACCCGTCCTCTCGCGGCCGCCTCCCGCTATACTCTTGTCCCCGGCGCCACGACCGGCCTGCTGGAGCGCAGCGCCGGCACAGCAAATTAGCAAGTGAGGAGGCCAGGAGGGAAGCCAGTGACAGGCGCCCCCCCTGACGGCCGATGAGTTGGTCTGGCCAGAGTGACCGCCCCTGGGTCATCTACGCAGAGATAGAGTAACTGGCGGAGGCGGAGCCTAATGCTCCGCCCAGGGCCGGATTAACATAGGGGCTGGTGGAGCTGCAGCTCCAGGCCCCTCCCTCAATATAGGCACATGGAAGTGGCTTGTCAATTCCTGTGTGCCTTCCTGAAGGAAGAGGAGCCCTCTGTACACACATGGAGGAGACAAGTCAGTGCAGCTGAGTCCTGTCTCTGCCGATGCCTGACCCCTATCACAGGATCTGTTCACTCACACAGATCCTCCATGTCTGGGGGAGGGGCGCTGATGTCCTAACCAGCAGGAGCCCGGGAGGAAGGACATCTCCCATACTGTTATGATAAGGTCAGTACATTTGTTAGGGGGATGTTGTGTAATTATTGTGCTAGAGGACAGACTGCTGCTTCCCCCATGTAATGTGCTCTCTTGTGCCCAGTGCCCACCATGTCATGTGCCTTGCAGTGCCCACTATGTAATGTGCTGTGCCCACCATCTCATGTCATGTGCCTTTCAGTGCCCCCCATGTAATGTTCTGTGCCCACCATGTCATGTGCCTTGCAGTGCTCCCCATGTAATGTTCTGTGCCCACCATGTCATGTGCCTTGCAGTGCCCCCATGTAATGTTCTGTGCCCACCATGTCATGTCATGTGCCTTGCAGTGCCCCCCATGTAATGTTCTGTGCCCACCATGTCATGTGCATTGCAGTGCCCACTATGTAAAGTGCTGTGCCCACCATGTCATGTGCATTGCAGTGCCCACTATGTAAAGTGCTGTGCCCACCATGTCATGTGCATTGCAGTGCCCACTATGTAAAGTGCTGTGCCCACCATGTCCTGTCATGTGCATTGCAGTGCCCACTATGTAAAGTGCTGTGCCCACCATGTCATGTGCATTGCAGTGCCCCCCATGTAATGTGCTGTGCCCACCATGTCCTGTCATGTGCATTGCAGTGCCCACTATGTAAAGTGCTGTGCCCACCATGTCATGTGCCTTGCAGTGCCCCCATGTAATGTGCTGTGCCCACCATGTCCTGTCATGTGCATTGCAGTGCCCACTATGTAAAGTGCTGTGCCCACCATGTCATGTGCCTTGCAGTGCCCCCATGTAATGTGCTGTGCCCACCATGTCATGTCATGTGCCTTGCAGTGCCCCCCATGTAATGTGCTGTGCCCAACATGTCATGTCATGTCATGTGCCTTGCAGTGCCCCCCATGTAATGTGCTGTGTCCAGTATGTCATTTGCTGTACATTGCAGTGCCCACCATGTAATGCGCTGTGCTGACCATGTCATGTGCTGTGCATTGCATTGCCCTTCATGTGATGTTCAGTGCCCACTATGTCATGCTGTGCCTTGCAGTGCCCACCATGTCATGTGCTGTGCCTTGCATTGCCCACCATGTAATGTGCAGTGCCCATCATGTCATGTGCTGTGCCATACAGTGATCCCACCATGTAATGTGCAGTGCCCACCGTGTAATGTGCAGTGCCCACCGTGTAATGTGCAGCGCCCACCATGTCATGTGCACTTCCCACCATGTCATGTGCTATGCTGTGCCCACCCTGCCATGTGTTGTGCCCAGCATGTAGTGTGTTGTGCCCACTGTGTAATGTGCTGTGCTGTTCAACAGTGCCCACCATGTCATGTGCAGTTCCTAACATGTAATGTGCAGTTGCATTTCCCACCATGAAACGTGCTATGCCATGCAGTGCCCACCATGTAATGTGTTGTGCCCACCATGTAATCTTATGTGCCATTCAGTGCCCACCATGTAATGCGCTGTGCCCACCACGTCATGTGCTGTGCCATGCAGTGCCCACCATGTAATGCGCTGTACCCACCATGTAATGTGCTGTGTCATGCAGTGCCCACCATGTCATGTGCAGTGCCTATCATGTAAATTGCTGTGCAGTGCTCACCATGTCATGTGCTGTGTTGTGCCCACCATGTCATGTGCTGCACCATGCAGTGCCTACCATGTAATATGCTGTACTCACCATGTAATGTGCTGTACATTGTCTACCATGGCATGTGCCGTGCAGTACCCACAATGGAATGTGGTGTGCAGGGCTCATCATGTCATGTGTGGTGTCCACCATTTAATGTGCTGTGCTCACAATGTAATGTGCTGTGCTGTGTCATGCAGTGCCCACCTTGTCATGTGCTGTGCAGTGCCCACCATGCTATGTGCAGTACCCACTATATAATGTGTTGTGCCCACCATATAATGTTCTGTGCAGTGCCCACTTGTAATGTCCAGTGCCCACCATGTAATGTGCTCAGCTGTGCCTGCCATGTCATGTGCTGTGCCCACCATATAAGGTCCTGTGCCCACTGTGTGCATGTGCTGTACCCACCATGCAATGTGTTGTGTTGTGCAGTACCAACCATGCCATGTGCTGTGCCCACCATATAATGTACTGTGCCTACCTTGTAATGTGCTGTATTGGGCAGTGCCAACCGCGTAATGTGCTGTGCCCACCATTAAATGTGCTGTATCCATGTATCCACCATGTAATGTGTTGTGCCATCCATGTGATGTACTGTGCTATACCCCCCCCCCCCCCGTGTAATGTACTATGCTGTGCCCCCCACAGACTCACCCCCTCACTCCCACCCCCCTCTCTCTCTCATCCCCTCTCTTTCACCCTGTTCTCTCACTCGCCCCCTTCACCCCCTACCACCCTCTCTCTCTTTCACCCTCTCTCTGTTCCCCTTTTCTCTCTCTCTCTCTCTCTCTCTCTCTCTCTCTCTCTCTCTCTCTCTCTCTCTCACCCCCCTCTCTCTCTTTAATTTAAATTTAACAAAAAATTGTTTGCGTTTTCATTTTATTTATTTTCATAAAAAGGCCCACCAACATCCTTAGCACCAGGCCAATGATGCTCTTAATCTGGGCCTGTCTATAGGGGAACATGGAGGCTGGCGACCAGGAGAAGAAAGAGACATCAGAGTAGAAAACCAATTGAACCCCCCCCAGGCAGCAGCAGCAGGTACTAGTACTGTACAGCACCTGTCACCATGATATTGATCATCTTGTGCATGTGTACCAGGAACCAGCACCAACTTCAAAGCAAGCAATCAAATATAGTGCTCAAACAATTTGGATTAAATAAATATGCTTAGCCATAGATATCATAAAGTGTAAAAAAGTGATTTGTGTTAGTAGTACCTGCTTTTGCACAAATCACTTTATTACACTTTATTTATGATATCAATGGCTAAGCATATTTATTTAATCCATATTGAGCACTATATTTGATTGGCTACTTGCTTCTGCTTGGGCCTGGCATACACACACACACACGCACATGATGATGACTTAGACCCCTTTCACACTGAGCCGCCCCGGGCGTCAGCGGTAAAGCAGCGCTATTGTAGCGCCGCTTTACTGTTGTTTTAGCAGCGCTATTCGGCTGCTAGCGGGGGCAGTTTAACCCCCGCTAGCGGGCAAAAAAAGGGTTAAATCCACAAAATGCCGCTGCAGCAGCGCTTTGCCGGTGGTATGGCAGCACTGCCCCATTGTTTTCAATGGGCAGGAGCGGTGGAGGAGAGGTGTATTCACCGCTCCTCCACCGCTGCAAAGAAGCTGCTGGCAGGACTTTTTGTGACATCCTGCCAGCGCAGCGCCCTCAGTGTGAAAGCACTCAGGCTTTCACACTGGGTTTGTAGCTGAGGCTTTTTTCAGGCGCTATGCTGGCGCTATTTTTAGCGCTGTAGCACCTGAAAAATGCCTCCAGTGTGAAAGGGGTCTTAAAGTCATCATGGGCGATTCTGCGTGTGTGCCAAGCAGACTGGGCCGGCGCTACCACTAGGCAAACTAGGCAGCCTAGAGCACCCAGTCGCTGGTGATTCTACTCCCTTTCTACCTCTGTACAGTGTCAGAGGCGATGGCACAGCATTTTTGGGTGCTGGTAAGGCCGCATTTATGGGTGCTGATGTTACTGTATTTATGGGTGCTGATGTTACCGAATTTTTGGGTGCTGGACAGGGGCGCAGTTTCAGGTCTTGCCATAGGCGCCATTTTCACTAGATACGCCTCTGTATGTATGGATGAACATAATAATCACCCTTGGGCAAAAAAAATACTATAGGACACCCCCCTCTCAATCTTCATAACATCAGGTGCAGGTGTTCTGTAGTCCACAGAGCTGAACCCAACAGGGCTGACAATACTGCTGAAGTTTTCAGTGCAGCACAGAGCACAGGAACTTAAAAGCTAACTGGATTTCTTGCAGTATCTTTTGTTCATAGGCCCATATAGGAGTTCATTGTAGTTTATGGCACCTTTGTGGCACCTGTACAGTTAAAGGGTCAGTCCGCCCAAAAGTGATATTTCAGTTTTATGTGAAGTCAGTTATATGTGGAGCCCTCTGGGCTTAGTTGTTCACTGGCTTCTTATGTCTCTTGTAGTGTCATCAGTTTACAATAATTTCCTGCTCTGTAACTGCCCACAATGAGGTGTTCCCACTTCTCGTGTTGCATGCACCATCCAATGAACTGAATCACTAATTCTCCCCCCCCCCCCCCCTTGTAATGGCTGGAGTAAATGTGAAGATCTGGGATCTCAGTTCCAGATATCTCATGACAACATGATGAGAGACACTTACTGTGCCTTGAAAAAGTATTCACACCCCTTAACATTTTCCACATTTTGTCATGTTACAACCAAAAACTTAAATGTATTTTATTGGGGTTTTTTTGTGATAGACCAACACAAAGTGGCACATAATTGTGAAGTGGAAGGATAATGATAAATGGTTTTCAAAATTTTTTACAAATAAATATCTGAAAAGTGTGGTGTGCATTTGTATTCAACCCCCTTCACTCTGATACCCCTAACTAAAATCTAGTGGAACTAATTGCCTTCAGAAGTCACCTAATTAGTAAAAAGAGTCCACCTGTGTGTAATTTAATCTCAGTATAAATACAGCTGTTCTGTGAAGCTCTCATAGATTTATTGGAGAACCTTAGTGAACAAACATCATCATGAAGGGCAAGGAACACACCAGACAGGTCAGGGATAAAGTTGTGGAGAAGTTTAATGCAGGGTTAGGTTATAAAAAATATCCCAAGCTTTGAACATCTCACAGAGCACTGTTCAATCCATCATCCAAAAATGGAAAGAGTATGGCACAACTGCAAACCTACCAAGACATTGCCATCCACCTAAACTGACAGGCTAGGAGAGCATTAATCAGAGAAGCAGCCAAGAGGCCCATGGTAACTATGGAGGAGCTGCAGAGATCCACAGCTCATGTGAGAGAATCTGTCCACGGGACAACTATTAGTCATGCACTCCACAAATCTGGCCTTTATGGAAGAAAATCCATTGTTAAAAGAAAGCCATAAGAAGTCCTGTTCTCAGTTTGCGAGAAGCCACATGGGGGACATAGCAAACATGTGGAAGAAGGTGCTCTGGTCAGATGACACCAAAATGGAACTTTTTGTCCTACATGTGTGGCAGAAAACTAACACTGCACATCACCTTGAACACACCATCCCCACCATGAAACATGGTGGTGGCAGCCTCATGTTATGGGAATGCTTTTCTTCAGCAGGGACAGGGAAGCTGGTCAGATTTGATGGGGAGATGGATGGAGCCAAATACAAGGCAACCTTAGAAGAAAACCTGTGTGGATTGGCCCTCCTAAAAAGGACCATACATAACATCCTCCTATACTGCCTTAACACTGCCTGTGCTCCTGCCTTGTCCAGGAAATTAGCACCAATTTAGGGGGACAATTATAAAGCAGAAGTATGGCATTAGTGATGTTTCATGGTTAATCAGTGTTGGCCAACTTGAAAACTATAGAACGTCTCAAGTGCGGCTCCCGATACTTCCAGAGGATCACAATAGCAGCTCATTTTTGTGCATTGAGGTGCATTGCATGAAGTTATGCTGCCTGTTCAAAATGAATGGACAATAACGCATCTCAATGCCCAAAAATGTCAGACCTGCAGTATGCTTTACAGCATATCAGAATGCACACTTAAGAAGTTGCAGTAAAATAATCCCCAGCATTTGTGTCAGTGACAGTCATAATAACCCCCAACATTGTGTCAGTGGACACAATAATACACCCTAACATTGGTGTCAGTGAATGCAATAAAAGCCCTCAACAGTGGATGTGGATGCAATAATGTCACTCTGGTGTCAGCAGAAGTAATAACAGCGCCTGACATTGGTGTCAGTGGTTGTAATAATATTCCCCAACAATGCTGTGAGTAGGTGTAATAATAGCTTACGTTATGATATTGGTGTCAGTAGAAGTAATAATAGCTCCTGATCCTGGTATCAGTAGATAGAATAATAGCCCCCAACATTGTTGTCAGCAGATGCATTAATAACCCCCAACATTGGTGTCAGTGGATGCAATATTAACCCCCAACATTGGTGTCAGTGGATGTAATAGTAACCCCCAACTTTGGTGTCAGTAGATGCAATGATAACCCCCAACATTGGTGTCAGTGGATGTAATAATAACTCCAGACATTGGTTTCAGTGTATGCAATAATAACTCCCAACATTGGTGTCAGTGGATGCAATATTAACCCCCAACATTGGTGTCAGTGGATGTAATAATAACCCCCAACTTTGGTGTCAGTAGATGCAATGATAACCCCCAACATTGGTGTTAGTGGGTGTAATAATAACTCCCAATATTGGTCAGTGGATGCAATAATAACTTCAGACATTGGTGTCAGTGGATGCAATAATAACCCCTATTTTGGTATTGGACCTCTATATTTGACATGGTGAATGACATTGGGCATGTTAGTTCACATCTGGATCATAAGATTGGACTTTTAACCACTTGCCACCAGCTCACAGTACATTTACTGCAACTGGGCAGCACAATGTACTTCCTGGTTTTCAGGTGCATATGTACATGCCCCCTGTTGACCTGTGCTGTGATTGGACACAGGACAAGTTTGTCAGCAGGTTACAGCCAATCATTTAACCTTTATACCTGATCTGCTGTGGCCAATAGCAGCACAGATCTCTGCTGTTCAACAATTAAAGCAAGGAGAGAAACCCAGCCAGATCAGTGAGTACAAGCAGCACACATACACTTGTTAGGTACATAGTTAACCCCTTCATTGCCCTCCTGATCACCCCTGTCACCCAGCCAGTGCCATAAGTACAGTGTCAGTGTACAGCATTATCACTGATCACTGTATTAGTGTCACTGGCAACGTCAGTGCCGGTTAATCAGTTAGTGTCACTCCCAGCCAGTGTCAGGTAGGGCCAGATTGCCCACAACACTGGGCCCTCATGCACACAGGCTGTTAAAAAAACGTTATGAAAACGCCAGTATCTTTGCAGTGATTTTTTTAAACTTTTTTCAGCTTTTTTCAGCTTTTTTCAGCGTTTTTGCAATAGCGTTTTTTAGCGTTTTTTAGCGTTTTTCCGCGTTAGCGTTTTTGAGCGTTTTTTTTTTTTTTTTCAAATTTTTTTTTTTTTTTTTTTTTTTCAATGGATCAAAAACGCTGAAAAACTTTGGTGAATGACGTTTTTGAGCGTTTTTCAGCGTTTTTCAGCGTTAGAGCGTTTTTACAGCTGAAAAACGTCTTTCAGAACCCACTGGTCCTGGGTTTTTTTTACAGCTTAAAAACGCCTATGCCACTTGCAGCTCAAAAACGCCTAGGTGGGCATGAAGCCATAGACTAACATAGACAGGCCTTTTTAAGCTGCAAAAAAAGCTCAAAAAAGCAGCTGTAAAAACGTCCGTGTGCATAGGGACTATCACAGTCACTCTACGTTGCTGATCACCAACATTACTAGTACAGTGTCTGTACGGATCAGTATTTTGAGCACGATCAGAACTATACTAGTGTCCCCAACAGTATAGTGTCCCCAAAAAAGCAGTGTTACCAGGATTAGCCCATGATCACTGCCAGCACGACATGTAGCAGAACACATTTTGGCCTAAATTTATGAAGAAATTTGATTTTATTGTATATGTTTTTTAACAGAAAGTAGAAGTTGCTTTTAGAAAACATATAGGGGTTGATTTACCAAAATAGACTGTGCGCTTTGCAAAGTACAGTTGCACTCTGCAAGAGCAGTTGCTCCAGAGCTTAGTAAATGAGCAGAAGCTTTGCTGACTTTCATCATCCAATCATGTGCAAGCAAAAATGCTGTTTTTTATTTTCCTTGCATGTGATTGGGTATTCTTTGCAAAGTGAAGCTTTACATCATTTACTAAGCCCTGGAGCAATTGCACTTGCAGAGTGCAACTGCGACTCCAAAGTGCACAGTCTAGTTGCCTTTAGTAAATCAAGCCCATATTGTTTTGGGGCTCTAACTTATTATCTAGCACTGGGATCTCCAAACTTTCTGAACATAGGGCCTGTTTACTGTCCTTGAGGCTTTAGAGGAGCCAGACTGTGACTAGTGGGATTAGAAAACCATGTGGTGTCAGGGAGAGCAAATGGTGCCCCATCATTGGTTTTAGTGGAAGGAATAGGTCCCTATTAGCAAAAATTTTTAATTTGAACGTGTATGTGTGTAAAAAATAAAATGGTCTGGACAGCAAGTAGATAATATATGAGCAGTGCAGCAGTTATGTTTGGCCCTGCCCACTACACCATTACACCCGGATCAATATAGCAGTTATACATGGCCCCACCCAATACACCCACTACACCCAATGCCAGGAGCAGTCTGACAGTTATGCCTGGCCCCGCCCTACTGTACATGCAAACAGCAGCAGAGCTGCCAGCTGTCATTTCTTCTGTGAGCTATAAGTACACTGGTCTCCTGTTCAGTTTTTTCTATTTCTAATATGGATTATGATTTCCTATTTGGTCTAATCTGAAATTAATAATTAATTAATAATACAAAAATGTAAATAATAATAATTATAAAACATTCACAATAATTGATAATTATTAATAAAAATTCATCATATTCTGAAATTAATTATATCCATATCTTCTTTCATTCTTTATTGATTTTTTTTTTATTAAAATATGAGAAAACAATAGGTTGGAGATAAATTGATAAAAAAAAAAGATAACAATACAAACCATAGACAAACTGAAATATAATAAAATAACCAGAGCAAAAAAAATAATACAAGTAAAAAGGCGCAAAGCACAGTTACCTTGAAAGTAAAACCGATTAGTCCAGAAACTGAAAACTGTAAAAATGCATGTGTAAGTTCATGCATATATACTGGGAGTATATACAAGAGGTCAGTCAGGGCGGCCACCAAAGGAACCAAAAGCAGGGTCCAGCAAGCTAAAACAACAACAAGGAGAGGGGCGCCTCTAAGTATAAATCATAAATACATTTTATTAAAACAACAATATCCACTCACATGGAAGTTGGAGAAGTTGCATTAGGGTCGGTTGGCTGGGCTGGTGAGATGCGGAGGAACTACAGGTCACAGCGGTTCCTGCAGGGCATGCCAGGTCCAAAGAGGATTAGTTCTTGCAGCCGGGTTCAGTCTCTTGCAGCGAACAGTCCAACACAAATCCTGCTGGGTTGGGAGCCAGGTTATGTCCCAGATGCACAGATAGGGGTTCCAGGGAAGGAAGGGAGAGATGTGTAGGACGCCAGAGCATCCGTTCAGCCGTGCTGCTGCTCACTACTAATCTGGCCTTTTTAGATTTAGATCTGGGTCATTTAGACAACATGATTATCGCAAAAAACCACATCAAACCTACCGCTGGCAACTCCTATTTGCACTATAGGAGTTGCCACTATCCAAAATGGACACAAAACATACCTAAAGGTCAGTTCTGCCGCCTACGACAGAACTGTACCCTAGACAGCGACTATGACACCATGAGTATACAACTTAAAAAGAAGTTTGCCGACAAGGACTATCCTAAAGATCTAGTTGATCTAGCATGCAACTATTACGCTAAAGGCAAACCTGCCAAAAAAGATAAAGAGATAACAGATCATTCCACTAGGTTTATCACTACCTTCAATTTTCAGTACAAAAAAATGGAAAATATACTAAAGAAACACTGGTCCATTTTGCTACAGGATCCACTTCTGAAAACCTCCCTTCCGCTTATACCCAGAATCACGTACCGAAAGGCTCCGAGTCTCAAAAATAGGATTGCCCCAAGTAAATTGCCCATCGACAAGCCCATTTCCAACCCCACCACCCTCATACCACTAGTCGGCATGTATCAGTGTAAGAATGCCCGCTGCAAGACTTGTATGTTTGTGGAACATGGCAAAAAATCTTTTCTATCTAAAGGCAGAATTTATACATTGGAACAATTCTATAACTGCTCGTCTAATTTTGTAGTGTATGGCCTCACGTGCCCTTGTGGGTTAATCTATGTTGGGCGAACTATCTGCCCACTCAGGCAGCGGTTCGGCCAGCATCGACGACTCATTGAGGGTGGTAAGGACAAACACAGTGTCCCTCGGCACTTTGCCGAGTGTCACAACAAATCTACCACCGGTCTGTCTGTTTGGGTTATTGAACAAATCCCTAAACACATGTCAGAAGCTGAACGGTTCAAAAAGCTTTGCGCCAGAGAGACTTTCTGGATATACTGCTTAGATGTACTCTCCCCCGGCGGCCTCAATGAAGGAATAGAGATATCCACAGTCCTATAACAACCTTTCCTCTTACCACTTTACAGCTACCATGAAATTTTGTCTCAGTTTAATTTTTTTTTTCCCCTTTTTTTTACCCCCCCTTATTTTTTTATAAACCCCCTTTTTTTTCCCTTTTTTACCCCCCCTTTTTTTTTTACCCCCCCTTTTTTTTCCCCCCTTTTTTTACCCCCTTTTTTTTTTTTTTTTTTTTATATATATATGTATATGTGCATGTGCATCTCCCCCTCACACATTTATATATGTACATATCTCCCCCCCCCACCCACTTACCCTGAAATACTAAAATCCATCAGTGTTTATTTCCATATTCTCTGTAATCATAGTCCCAGGATCAATTTATAATTTATTAATTAAATTTACATTGTTTTATTCCATATTGCACGCCAGACGGTGCAGACTACAACTATTAATCCCCTATCCTTGACAGTCATCTCCCACTCTCTATACATAACATCTTATGGCAGTCTATTGTATTTACTGTATATTTATTTATATTTATTTGATCTATTTTATTGCACTGTACCTTATGATTTATTTCCTCATGATGTTTTAAATGCTTGTTCCTGAATTTATCTTACCTTACCTGGTTTTATTCACAATGTTTTGTCTTAATTGGAGCCCTGTTGTAAAATTATATACATATATTCTCTTTTTTATTTTTTCTGCACTATGTCATTGTAAGGTCCTTTTGTTTTTGTTTTTATCCCCCCTGCTATCTAATGCCGCCCATTACCTATTTTTTATGCAAATCACGGACTTTCCGGCCCCGCCCCCCCTCTTTTCAGCTTATATAAGCCCACTGTGTCCTCCTCTCCCTATGCTTGACAAAGGAATGCGGCCATTCGTCCACCAATGGCAAGCCTATTCTGAAACGCGTCGCATGCGTGTGATGTCATCACCGGGCGCCACGCTGTACTTGCTCTCCAAGCCTCGTTTGAGATCTTCGGCTCGGCCGGCCTTTTCCCTTCCTAGAGGCTTCACACCATTCTATCAGTGAGCAGCAGCACGGCTGAACGGGTGCTCTGGCGTCCTACACATCTCTCCCTTCCTTCCCTGGAACCCCTATCTGTGCATCTGGGACATAACCTGGCTCCCAACCCAGCAGGATTTGTGTTGGACTGTTCGCTGCAAGAGACTGAACCCGGCTGCAAGAACTAATCCTCTTTGGACCTGGCATGCCCTGCAGAAACCGCTGTGACCTGTAGTTCCACCGCATCTCTCCAGCCCAGCCAACCGACCCTAATGCAACTTCTCCAACTTCCATGTGAGTGGATATTGTTGTTTTAATAAAATGTATTTATGATTTATACTCAGAGGCGCCCCTCTCCTTGTTGTTGTTAGAGCAAAAAAAATGCTCATGAGTGTTGCTGTGTATCAGCTTGCCTGAAACAATGTTTCTGTTCGTATATACATAACAAATACAAAGAAACAAAATACAATTGACAGCTATACAAATGACAGTTTGTAATAGGATTAATCTGGAGGCTGTGAGCAACTTCTAATTAGTGGTATACAGACTACAGGCTGAGCAAGGCTGCCCCCTCTGTCAAGCTGGGAACCCCAAAGCTGTGAACAGAAAGAAAAAGAAAGAGGGGCGCCAAACCAACCATAGCGTAGTAAGCGAGTTTATTGTAGAGATCAAAAAAAGATAAAAGTTGCACTCAGTGCTGGGACAAGGTTATCTAGAGCCCAGGGCAAACATGCCAAACTGCACCCCCTGCCCTCCCCCAAGATGCATGCGCAATATGTGTCAGCAAAAGCCCCCCCCCCCCAAAAAAAATGTGAGCACCAATCTGCATGCTTACCCTCTAAGCATAAATTCCCCTTCCTCCCAGTACAAATTTGCCCCCAGGCTGAAATCCCCCTTCCCAGGACAAATCTTTCCCCCCAGCACAAATGCCCCCCACCAAAAAAATAAATCACCCCTCCAAGCACAAATCCTCTACCCCTCAAATTTCCCCTCCAAGTACACATCCCCCCCACTCCAAATCCCACCTCCCAGCACAAGTTTCCCCCCGATGCCCCCCCTCTAGTACACCCCTCAAATTTTGCTTCCTAACACAAATACCCCCAATCATCCCTACTAGCACAACTCCCTCCTCAAAAAAAGAAAAACATTTCCCCTCCCCATTCTACAATATCACCTCTTTTAGCACAAACCCACCAATTTCCCCCCTTCTAGCACAAATCCTCTTCCCCCATTACCCCTCCCAACACAAATCCCCCTAAATCACCACTCCCATCACAATTCCCCTCCTAGAAGAATTCTTACCCCCTGCTGCCCCCAAAGTCCCCCTCCCAACACAAATCCCCCCCAATCTCCTTGCAGCACCTCACATGACACCACAGTGCCCAGGGCAGCAACCCCTCCTGCCCACCCCTTGTCCCGACCCTGGTTGCACTCACAAACAAAAGTAGATAAAAGCGTGTCGCTTAAATCAGTGTGCAGCCCAGACATCTGTGGAGATGGAAGACCAGAGTGCAGAGTGCTGACTACCAGGAGGAGAGGGGAGTGAGCCATCACACCAAGACCGAGCAAAGTCCTTAGTGTGGTGCAGTGGTGGCCCATCAATAGGGGGCACACGGGCACTGTGCTGTTTTTGAGTGGCGCGGTCAGGAGGACGGTGGGTGGCACAGCGTCGTCACTTCTGGTTTCCCACCACTCACTGTGCTGTGGACTGTGCGTGGCAGATTGAGCAAGGCCAGAGCTAACAGTAAGCTACTAAAGCTAGCTTAGGTGCCTGAGTCAGTATGGCAGTGCAGACTGGGCCCAGGGCGGATGACATTCACACGGCTGGAGCATCAGGGTGTCAGTGAGTGTGCAACATGTCCCGCTGGCTGCAATGCATGCTTTATAAATGTTGGGGATTTCTGCCATGTACTGTGGGTCAATCAGGAGGTGTCACTTGTCAGTCTTCCTAGATGTTTTTATATCAAAAATGTGTGTATATATACACTACACAGATATACACAAATTGTGATTACATCTGTGTCCTGTGTAGTGTATGGGCCCGGGCATTTTAGACTAAGCAGCCTGGAGAGGGTTGGAGGCGTTCACGTTTGGTGACGAGATTTGGGGTTTCAGGATGTGTCGATTTGATTAGGTACCTGTTTTAGTTTAACCACCTGACATCCGGCCGTAGCCGAATGACGGCTTCAGCGCGGATGTCAATTCCCGGGAGGACGTCATATGACGTCCTCCCCTTTCCTCGCTCCCCGTGCGCGCTCACGAGCGCGCAACGGGGAAATTCTGTGTTGACCGTGTCCCTTGGACACAGCCAATCACAGATCGCTGTAAACGGCCAATCACAGCGGCCGTTTACAGCGCGATCGCTGCCTCCAATGAGAGATGATCTAAAATGTAAACAATTGAGATCATCTCTCATTGCCGGCTCTCTCTCCTCACACAGAGACAGCGTGTGAGGAGAGAGAGAAACTGTCAGCGATCTGTGAGTTTGTAATTAACATTTACTGTGCCTACAGTGCCCACAGTGCCCATCAATACAGTGCCCATCAATACAGTGCCCCATCAGTACAGTGCAGCATCAGTACAGTGCCAATCGGTGCCCACCTGTGCCAATCGGTGCCCACCTGTGCCAATCGGTGTCCACCTGTCTGCCCAGCGGTGATTAGTGTCCAGCTGCACATCTGCACAATCAGTGACCACCTGTGTCACCTCATCAGTGCCCACCTGTGCCACCTCATCAGTGCCCACCTGTGCCACCTCAGTGCCCACCTGTGCCAATCAGTGCACATCTGTGCTGCCTCAGTGCACATCTGTGCCGCCTCATCAGTGCCCATCTGTGCCGCTCCATCTGTGCCGCTCCATCTGTGCCGCTCCATCTGTGCCGCCCCATCTGTGCCGCCCCATCTGTGCCGTCCCATCAGTGCCCAGCTGTGCCACCTCATAAGTGCACATCTGTGCAATCTCAGTGCACATCTGTTCCACCTCGTCAGTGCCCACCTGTGCCGCCTCGTCAGTGCCCACCTGTGCCGCCTCGTCAGTGCCCACCTGTGCCGCCTCGTCAGTGCCCACCTGTGCCGCCTCATCAGTGCCCACCTGTGCCGCCTCATCAGTGCCCACCTGTGCCACCTCATCAGTGCCCACCTGTGCCACCTCATCAGTGCCCACCTGTGCCACCTCATCAGTGCACATCTGCACATCTGTTCCACCTCATCAGTGCACATCTGTTCCACCTCATCAGTGCACATCTGTTCCACCTCATCAGTGCCCCTCTGTGCCACCTCAGTGCCCATCTGTGCTCATCAGTGCGGCCTCATCAGTGCAGGCTTAGCAACCATGGCCAAAAGAAGCTTTTCCGCCGAGGAGGCGTACCAAATACTGTCCCAGGCCGATGAGAGCAACGGGGAGCTCTCTTTTTCAGATTCCCTTTCCGATTCCGAGTCGGACATAAACTATGAGCCAGTCCTCAGTAGTGAAACACTGAGTGACTCAGAGGAGGAAGAGATTCGGCCCGCCAAACGAAGGCGTTCTGGTGGGGAGGCAGTGGCATCTACCAGCACGGCAGTCCCGTCCACCAGCACGGCAGTCCCGTCCACCAGCACGGCAGTCCCGTCCATCAGCACGGCAGTCCCGTCCACCAGCACGGCAGTCCCGTCCACCAGCACGGCAGTCCCGTCCATCAGCACCGCAGTGCCTCGGCAAGAAAGGCCAAGGACCCAAGCCAGCCTTCCCTATGCCCTGCAGAACCCCTTGTGGCTTCCTCCTAATTCAGGAGAAGCCAACATTCCCCCTTTCACTGCCCAGCCAGGAGTCCAGGTGAACACGGAGAATTTTTCCCCAATAGATTTTTTTAGTTTATTTTTTACCGAGGACATGCTGTCAAGTATTGTGGCCCAGTGCAACCTTTATGCACATCAATTCATTGCGAATAATCCAACGTCCTACTATGCCCGTCTCTACGAATGGAGAGACCTAACGGTGGTGGAGTTGAAGGTTTTTTTAGGGCTCACATTTAACATGGGACTCACGAAAAAAAACACTTTGCTGTCCTATTGGTCAACCCACCCCCTCCAACACCTGCCAATATACTCCAAGGTGATGCCCAGAAACAGATACCTCATGATATTGAGGTTTCTTCATTTCAACGACAATACCCAGTGCCCTCCCCGAAATGACCCAAACTATGATAGACTTTTCAAAATTCGGCCACTTTTAAATTATTTTTCTGCACTATTCCCCCTGCTGTTTACCCCAGACAAAAACATATGTGTGGATGAGTCCCTTCTTAAGTTTAGTGGCAGGCTTAAGATGAAGCAATATATTCCCAGTAAAAGGGCACGCTATGGGGTGAAGGTATACAAATTATGTGACCGAGTCACAGGTTACTTGTATGCCTTCAAAGTGTACGAAGGGAAGGACACCCAGATGCAACCCCCTAATTGCCCAGACTACTTGGGATCAAGTGGGAAAATTGTTTGGGATCTCACATACCCCCTACTGGAGAAAGGCTACCACCTGTACGTAGATAACTTCTACACATCTCTGCCCCTGTTCCACAACCTGCATCGGATGAAGACACCTGAATGTGGTACCATCAAAAAGAACCGGAAGGGCTTTCCTCAAAGTCTGGTCAATAAAAAATTGAGAAAAGGAGAAACGGCGAGTCTACGAAACAACGAGATTTTGGCAGTGAAGTGGAGAGACAAAAGAGATGTATACATGTTGTCTTCAATCCACGATGATACCTTCATGGAAGTCCCCAGAAGAAATGGCCCCATACAGAAACCTAAATGCGTCTTTGACTATAATTTGTTTATGGGGGGAGTCGACTTGAATGACCAGATGCTGGAACCGTACCTTGCCACAAGACGGACATATCATTGGTATAAGAAAGTCGCAATTTATTTTTTTCATTTGGCCATCTACAATTCTTATGTCATTTATCGTAACTCCACCCAAAACCCCAAACGCTTCCTTGGCTACCAGGAGGACGTTTTCACTGCCCTTACATTCCCGAACGGCCCCCCAGAAAATATCCGATCTGATGTTCTAAGTCGACTCTCCGAACGCCACTTCCCAGATAAGATCCCTCCCAAACCAACAGGCCAACGACGGCAAAAAAAATGTAAGGTGTGTACCAGAGCTGGATTCAGAAGAGACACATCTTATTATTGTGCACAATGTCCTTCTGAACCAGGCCTCTGCGTAGGTGAATGTTTTCGTCGTTACCATACTTTAGTAAATTATTAGTAAAGTATGGTAAACGTAAGCCTCCGTTCCTGCAATTTACCCTCACACCCCTTATGCCACTGCCTCCTCTGTAACTGACCCTGGCTTGTTATTTGACCACGCTTCTGCCTAACGATTCTGCACATACCTCTGCCTGATCTGGAACTGACCCTGGACTGTTATTCGACCATGCTTCTGCCCAACGATTCTGTACATACCTCTGCCTGATCTGGAACTGACCTTGGACTGTTTGACCATGATATTTGCCTGCCTCTTGGACTGATCTTGTACCCTGCAACTGGACTAGTGGGATTCAACACAGGGGTCTCACATATGTGAGGGGCTCCAGAATTGTTTTTCTGGATGAAGAAAACAATTTATTTTGTTTTCTCAATCCTAGATTAGGGTCTGGAGACTCGGAGGCTTCAAAGAGATTTGGGTGGGAGAAGCCTCTACCCCTGTCCCCATTCTGTCCTGAACGAGGCCCTACTTCTGCCTGTAGGACTTACTGCCGTCACGCCTCTGCCTGTTGCACTGACCACACCACATGGACCTGCCTACTACCAGGACCAATATTTTTGGCACTGCGGACAATATCTCTGCCTGCACTGACCCTGGACTTTATATGGACAGTAACCCTGCCTGCTGCCTGGACAATTGTGTTCGCCGCTGCTGACCAAGTCCCTGCCTGCTGCCTGTACCAGTGCTATCCTCCTGTGTACAACTGCGCTACTACAACCACAGGTAATCTTTTTTTGTTTACGCTTTGCTCAGCATAATGTATTTTGGGGTGTAATTCTTGGTAAGTGCATGCTATGTGTCCCTGGAACACCTGACGGTGTTCCTTGCATGTTTGGCCTCTGTATGTGGCCAGGCAGTGAAAAAGTCCCACACATATGGTATCGTAATACTCAGGAGGAGTAGCAGAATGTATTTTGGGGTGTCATTTTTGCTATCTAAATGCTATGTGTTGGAAATATCTTATAAACGGACAACTTTGTGTTAAAAAAAATGCGTTTTCATTTTTTTCCATATTTTCCAAAAACTTCTGGAAAAAAATAAACCATTCAAAAGACTCATTATGCCGCATAGATTATACGTTGGGGTGTTAGCTTTCCAAAATGGGGTCATTTTGTGGGTGTTTCCATTGTCCTGGTGCTCCAGGGCCTTCAAAAGTGCAATAGGTGGTTGAGAAATGTGATGTGTAATTTATGCTCCTAGAACACCTGATGGTGCTTCATGCATGTTGGGCCTCTGTATGTGGCCAGGCAGTGAAAAAGTCCCACGAATGTGGTATCGTAATACTCAGGAGGAGTAGCAGAATGTATTTTGGGGTGTCATTTTTGCTATCTAAATGCCATGTGTTGGAAATATCTTATAAACGGACAACTTTGTGTAAAAAAAAATGTGTTTTCATTTTTTTCCACATTTTCCAAAAACTTCTGGAAAAAAATAAACCATTCAAAAGACTCATTATGCCTCATAGATTATACGTTGGGGTGTTAGCTTTCCAAAATGGGGTCATTTTGTGGGTGTTTCCATTGTCCTGGTGCTCCAGGGCCTTCAAAAGTGTAATAGGTGGTTGAGAAATGTGATGTGTAATTTATGCTCCTAGAACACCTGATGGTGCTCCATGCATGTTGGGCCTCTGTATGTGGCCAGGCAGTGAAAAAGTCCCACACATGTGGTATCGTATTACTCAGGAGGAGTAGCAGAATGTATTTTGGGGTGTCATTTTTGCTATCTAAATGCTATGTGTTGGAAATATCTTATAAACGGACAACTTTGTGTAAAAAAAAAATGTGTTTTCATTTTTTTCCACATTTTCCAAAAACTTCTGGAAAAAAATAAACCATTCAAAAGACTCATTATGCCTCATAGATTATACGTTGGGGTGTTAGCTTTCCAAAATGGGGTCATTTTGTGGGTGTTTCCATTGTCCTGGTGCTCCAGGGCCTTCAAAAGTGTAATAGGTGGTTGAGAAATGTGATGTGTAATTTATGCTCCTAGAACACCTGATGGTGCTCCATGCATGTTGGGCCTCTGTATGTGGCCAGGCAGTGAAAAAGTCCCACACATGTGGTATCGTAATACTCAGGAGGAGTAGCAGAATGTATTTTGGGGTGTCATTTTTGCTATCTAAATGCCATGTGTTGGAAATATCTTATAAACGGACAACTTTGTGTAAAAAAAAAATGCGGTTTCATTTTTTTCCACATTTTCCAAAAACTTCTGGAAAAAATAAACCATTCAAAAGACTCATTATGCCTCATAGATTATACGTTGGGGTGTTAGCTTTCCAAAATGGGGTCATTTTGTGGGTGTTTCCATTGTCCTGGTGCTCCAGGGCCTTCAAAAGTGTAATAGGTGGTTGAGAAATGTGATATGCAATTTATGCTCCTAGAACACCTGATAGTGCTCCATGCATGTTGGGCCTCTGTATGTGGCCAGGCAGTGAAAAAGTCCCTCACATGTGGTATCGTAATACTCAGGAGGAGTAGCAGAATGTATTTTGGGGTGTCATTTGTGGTATACACATGCCATCTGAGAGAAATAAGCTATTACAATGACAATTTTGTGGGAAAAAAAAAAAATCTCAATTTTGCAAAGAATTGTGGGAAAAAAATACAACTTCAAATAACTCACCATGCCTCTAACTAAATACATTGAAATGTCTACTTTCCAAAAAGGGGTTATTTGGGGGGCATTTGTACTTTCATGGCTTGTTAGGGTCTCGGGAAATGAGATAGGCCTCAGTACATCAGATGTGATAATTTTTTTATGATTTGCACCATAGCTTGTAGACTCTAAAACTTTCACACAGACCAAATAATTTCCACAAATTTTTGGTTATTTTTACCAAAGATATGTAGCAGTATAAATTGTGGCCAAAATTTATGAAGAAAAATTACGAATTTGCAAAATTTTATCACAGAAATTAGAAAAAATGTGTTTTTTTTCAAAATTTTCGGTCTTTTTTCATTTATAGCGCAAAAAATAAAAAACCCAGAGGTGATCAAATACCACCAAAATAAAGCTCTATTTGTATGAAGAAAAGGACAAAAAAATCATTTGGGTACAGTGTTGCATGACTAAGTAATTGTCATTCAAAGTGTGAGAGCACTGAAAGCTGAAAATTGGTCTGGATAGGAGGGGGGTTTAAGTGCCTAGTAAGCAAGTGGTTAATGTGACAGATATGGGGCCAGTGTAGATCAGAGCTGCCATATGATGCTGTTTCTTTGTCTTACTTTAAAGTGGTTGTATACCCTTTTTTTTAATTTTTACCTACAGGCTTACCTGGGAGGTAAAATGAATATCTCCTAAACCTGTACGGTTTAGGAGATATTCACTTTGCATGTAGCCGCTGACATCAGCAGCGCATGTGCTTGCCGTGACGTAATTGCAGCTCCATCCACTCACAGCGCCGGAGCGGAGAACCCAGAAGAAACGCAGAGGGAACATGTCAGCTCCCTAGGCGTGGACCAGGATCAGATGCTGAGGCCTCCTTCTAAGGCGAGTATTTCATAATGCCAGTTATAAATTATTACTTACAGAGCCAATTATAAATGATTACTCACAGCAGGGCTGTTTTTAAGGCAGGGCAAAAGGGGCAGCTGCCCTGGGCCCTGTCATTGTTGTGGGGCTCAAAGCAGCTGCCTCATACTTGCCAACTATCCCGGTTTAAATTCCCTTGTCCCTTGAAGGGTTAGTCCTGTGCTATGTCCTGATATCTCAGTGTGAAGTGCTGCTACTAATGCTGCCCAGCTCTGCCCTATTGTGTACGGATGACTCACCTGCAGACCCTGTGTTTACATGTAAATAACCGGTATTAATATGTAAATAGAGGTGGTATTCATATGTATATAATGCCCCTGAGGTAAAATCCACCATCACCTATACTAAATGCTGCCCACTGGTGAGATAAAGGAGCATGCTTGAAAGTCATGCCTACAATTGTGGTCATTAAGCCTAATATCTGCCTGTCCTGCAAAGGTAAGCAAATTGGTGTGTGTGTGTGTGTGGGGGGGGGGGGGGGTAGTGTGGGGTGTGCAGAGGTAGGCAGAGAAGGAATTACAGTTTGAGCTGCACAGGTGAGCAAGGAGGGGATGTATGGAGGTAAGGAAGGTGGGTCCAAAAATGAGCAGAGGAGACAGGTAGAGTTGGGGGGGGGGTTGGAGTGAAGAGAATGGGGGAGGTTTGGGGGGCAGAGGTTAGCAGGGGTTTTAGGATGCAAAGGTGTACTGACATTGTGGATGAAGATGTAGGTCATGTGTAGGGCAGCCTATTCATTTCAATGGGCTACTCTATGCACTAGAAATGCGGAAGAAAGTCCCAAACCCTTTTTCAAAATCACACGGTGCCAAGGCACATGTCAGCAGATGTGTAAGGGTGTCATTAACAATTAATGGCACTGCTGTGTATCTGCTAAAGGGCAGCACATTTCTGTGGTGTCAGAAAAGCATGCATTTCTGACACACACAAATGTGAAAGCAGGCTAAATGTCTCAGTTACATTGGTGGTCAGTGCAAATCTTCTTATTACATTGGGGCTTGGTGTAGAATCCTTTCATTCACACTAGTGGCCAGTGTGGCGGTCCTCTTACATTGGTGGTCAGTGTAAATCCCTCTTTACATTGGTGGTTACTGTGAATGCTTCTATTACATTGGTGGTCAGTGTAAATCTTCTCATTACATTGTATGAAAGGATTCTACACCAAGCACCAATGTAATAAGAAGAGTTACACTGACCACCAATGTAATAGAAGCATTCACAGTAACCACCAATGTAAGGGGAGCATTCACACTGGCCACCAGTGTGAATGAAAGGATTTTACACCAATCACCACACTAGTGGCCAGTGTGAATGCTCCCCTTACATTGGTGGTCAGTGTAAATCCCTCCTTACATTGGTGGTTACTGTGAATGCTTCTATTACATTAGTGGTCAGTGTAAACCCCTATTACATTGGTGGTCAGTGTAAACCCCTATTACATTGATGGCCAGTGTTGAAACTCCTCTTTATATTGGTAGTTGGTAAAAAAAAATCAGCATTACCATTAATCACACCCTCCCCTCCCTCCAGCACTGCTACTGATCCCAGGAATTCTAGGATCCCTAGGAGTTTTCTGTCTATTGATGGGTCCGCTCACCTCCTCAGTCCATGGTGTGCAGGCAGTGAGGAGATGATGTGCTGTAAGCTCTAGCAACCAATCAGTGAGCAGTATTACTGTACAACCAATCAACAAGCAGAAATCATGTGCTGTAACCTCTAGCAACTAATCAGTGAGCCGTAATGTGTGCTGTAACCTCTAGCAAGCAATCAAAATCGCTGCCTGATATGATACAGTAAACTGATTTTGAGTCTAGCTGCTATTTATTGTATGTCTCAGAGCAGGTGGAGAGCGAAATTGCATGGGGGGGGCCTGGTTCGGGCCCCAAGAAAATGTTTGCCCAGGGCCCAATCAATATTAAAGATGGCCCTGACTCACAGAGCCAGTTATAAATTATTACTCACAGAGCCAGTTATAAATTATTAATCACAGAGCCAATTATAAATTATTACTCACAGAGCCAATTATAGTATAAACTATTACTCACAGAGCCAATTATTACACACAGAGCCAGTTATAAATTATTACTCACAGAGCCAGTTATAATATAAACTATTACTCACAGAGCCAATTATTACTTAGAGAGCCAGTTATAAATTATTACTCACAGAGCCAATTATTACACACAGAGCCAGTTATAAATTATTACTCACAGAGCCAGTTATAGTATAAACTATTACTCACAGAGCCAATTATTACTCACAGAGCCAGTTATAAATTATTAATCACAGAGCCAATTATTACTCACAGAGCCAGTTATAAATTATTACTCACAGAGCCAATTATAAATTATTATTCACAGAACCAATTATAAATTATTACTCACAGAGCCAGGCAATAAATTATTACTCACAGAGCCAATTATAAAAAAAAGATCATAGTTACCATCAGAGTGCCTCTTGCCCTGGAGCATCAGATCTAACCCCTTCACAGGCGGGAAGAGGAGTGGGCGTACACTAGCTTCCCTATATGCGGCCGGAGGCGAGTATGAGACCCGCTTCCTGCACTTGAAAGTCAGCAAGGTGCTGTGGCCACATATAAGGAAGCTAGTGCCCTCGGCTTCTCCTTTCCTGGCATCCTGGGTGGGTGCAGGGCACATGTGTGAACCACAACTTTCAGTTGCCATGGTGGGTGGGGGAATGGAGAGACTTTCCTATCCTCCCACCACGGCAAAAACGTGCATAATTATCATCCACCCGCAGCCGGCCCTGCCAGTGCGAACCCCAAATTTCAGTTGTCATGGTGGGCGTGCAGTCCTATGGCCAGTCCGGGCATGCACTCACCTTCTTCCTTACTGTACATAGAGAACTTCCTCCATTATCACTAACTGCAAGTATACATCATCTGTCCGGTTACTGTATATATAGCTGTATACAGGACAGAGGATGTATATCTGCAGTCAGTGATGGAGGAAGGTGGGTGTGTACAGCTATATATACACGCACCTTCCTTCCTGTATATAGAGACCTTCCTCCACCCCTCCTACAGACTCCTTCCCTCATGCTGATCCCTCAGCTAAAGAAGAGGGAAGAGAACACAGCAGCCCGGGGAGTCTTCATCATCTGCCTTGATGTAAGTGACTGAGGACACTGTCACTACATGCAGACCTAGCCTGGCACTATATCACCCTAGCCTGGCACTATATCACCCTAGCCTGGCACTATATCACCTAACCTGGCACTATATCACCCTAGCCTGGCACTATATCACCCTAACCTGGCACTATATCACCCTACCCTGGCACTATATAACCTAACCTTGCACTATACCACCCTAACCTGGCACTATACCACCCTAACCTGGCACTATATCATCCTAACCTGACACTATATCATCCTAACCTGGGACTATATCACCTAACTTGGCACTATATCACCCTAGCCTGGCACTATATCACCTAACCTGGCACTATATCACCCTAACCTGGCACTATATCATTCTAACCTGACACTATATCATCCTAAACTGACACTATATCCCCTGACCTGGCACTATATCACCTAACATGGCACTATATTACCTTAGCCTGGCACTATATCACCTAACCTGGCACTAGATCACTGTAGCCGGGCACTAGATCACCCTAGCCTGGCACTATATTACCTAATCTGGCACTATATGGCCTAACCTGGCACTTTATCGCCTAACCTGGCACTATATCACCCTAAAAAAATAACAAATAAATTTCCACGCTCAACTTACCGATCAGCCTGCCACCAACCGAATTGACCTGTCGAGCAGTATGAGACAGGGGTTTAGTTGCATACATTTGCAAATACATGCATAAGCCACAGAGCCCCGGCAAGGCACTCCATTTTCTGTGGACCTAAAGTTTAATTCATGTGAGTCTTCAACAATATAAGCACATGCATTTAGATGGACAGGTGTAGGGCCGATAAACCAGAAGGGAGCCCACCCCTTCTTAACCACTTGACCACTGGGCACTTAAACCCCCTTAATAACCAGACCAATTTTCAGCTTTTGGTGCTCTCACATTTTGAATGACAATTACTCAGTCATGCAACACTGTATCTATATGAATTTTTTGTCCTTTTTTTCACACAAATAGAGCTTTCTTTTGGTGGTATTTAATCACTGCTGGGTTCTTTATTTTTTGCGCTATAAAAGAAAAAAGACCGAAAAATCTGTAAAAAAATAAATTTTTCTTCGTTTCTGTTATAAAATTTTGAAAATTAGTAATTTTTCTTCATATATTTTGGCCAAAATTTATACCGCTACATATCTTTGGTAAAAATAACCCAAATCGGTGTATATTATTTGGTCTTTGTGAAAGTTATAGCGTCCACAAGCTATGGTGCCAATAGCTGAAAATTGATCACACCTGAAGTACTGACGGTCTATCTCATTTCTTGAGACCCTAACATGCCAGAAAAGTACAAATACCCCCCAAATGACCCCTTTTTGGAAAGAAGACATTCCAAGGTATTTAGAAAGATGCATGGTGAGTTTTTTGAAGTTGTAATTTTTTCCCACAATTCTTTGCAAAATCAAGTTTTTTTTTTTTCTTTTTTTTTTTTTTCACAAAATTGTCATATTAGCAGGTTATTTCTCACACACAGCATATGCATACCACAAATTACACCCCAAAACACATTCTGCTATTACTCCCGAGTACGGTGATACCACATGTGTGAGACTTTTACACAGCGTGGCCACATACAGAGGCCCAACATGCAGGGGAGCACCTTCAGGCGTTCTGGAGCACCCAGGCCAATTCTGACATTTCTCTCCTACATGTAAAAATCATCATTTATTTGCTAGAAAATTACATAGAACCCCAAAACATTATATATGTTTTTTTAGCAAAGACCCTAGAGAATACAATAGCGGTCATTGCAACTTTTTATCTCGCACGATATTTGCGCAGCAATTTTTCAAACGCGGTTTTTTTGGAGAAAAAAAATGTTTTTTGCTTTAAAAAAAAACAAAACAGTAAGGTTAGCCCAATGTTTTTGCATAATATGAAAGATGAAGTTACGCCGAGTAAATGGATACCTAACATGTCACCTTTCAAAATTGCACACGCTTGTGGAATGGCGCCAAACTTCGCCACTTAAAAATCCCCATGGGCGACGCTTTCAAATGTTTTACTGGTTACAAATTTTGAGTTACAGAGGAGGTCTAGGGCCAAAATTATTGCTCTCGCTCTACCGATCGCAGCGATACCTCACATGTGTGGTTTGAGCACCGTTTTCATATGTGGGCGGGACTTACGTATGCGTTCGCATGCGAGCACACGGACAGGGGCGCTTTAAAATTTTTTTAATTTTTTTTTATTGTTCATTTTACTTTATTTATTTTAGTTTGACACTTTTTTCCAAAAAAAAAATTTTTTTGATCACTTTTATTCCTATTACAAGGAATGTAAACATCCCTTGTAATAGGAATATGGCATGACAGGTCCTCTTTACAGTGAGATATGGGGTCAATAAGACCCCACATCTCACCTCTAGGCTGTGCCTGAAATAAAAAAAAAAAAAAAAAGATCCTGGCTTCGATCGTAGCGGTGAGTCGGTAGAAGCATCGGAGGGCGGCGGGAGGGGGGGACGTCCCCTCTCGCCTCCCGTAAGAACGATCAAGCAGTGGAACTGCCGCTATGACCATTCTTATGGTGTAGGGAATCGCCGGCTGAAAAAGCTGATATCTGAATGATGCCTGTAGCTGCACCCATCATTCAGATATCCCCGCACAAAGTCAAGGACGTCGTATGACGGAAGGCGGGAAGTGGTTAAAACGCTTTTTTTTTTTTTTAACACAAAGTTGTCCATTTATACAATATTTCTAACACATAACATGTACATACCAAAAATGACACCCCAAAATAGATTCTCCTACTCCTGAGTAAGGCGATACCACATGTGTGAGACTTCCACAGCCTGGCCACATACAGAGGCTGGGTATGGCTGAGCATGGCTGGGTATGGCTGAGCATGGCTGGGTATGGGTGAGTATGGCTGAGCATGGCTGGGTATTGCAGAGTATCGCTGAGTATGACTGGGTATGGCAGAGTATGGCTGGGTATCACCGAGTATTGCAGAGTATGGCTGGGTATTGCTGGGTATTGCAGAGTATGGCTGGGTATGGCAGAGTATTGCGGGATATGGCAGAGTATTGCAGATTTTTGCGGGGTATTGCAGAGCATGGCTGGGTATGGCAGAGTATGGCAGAGTATGGCTGGGTATCACAGAGTATTGCAGAGTATGGCTGGGTATTACGGGGTATGGCAGAGTAATGCGGGATATTTCAGGGTATTGCAGGGTATGGCAGAGTATTGCGGGGTATTTCAGGGTATTGCAGGGTATGGCAGAGTATTGCGGGGTATTGCAGGGTATGGCAGAGTATTGCGGGGTATTGCAGGGTATGGCAGAGTATTGCGGGGTATTTCAGGGTATGGAGAGTATTGCGGGGTATTTCGGGGTATTGCAGGGTATGGCAGAGTATTGCGGGGTATTTCGGGGTATTGCAGGGTATGGCAGAGTATTGCGGGGTATTGCAGGGTATGGCAGAGTATTGCGGGGTATTGCAGGGTATGGCAGAGTATTGCGGGGTATTCCAGGGTATGGCAGAGTATTGCAGGGGTATTGCGGGGTATGGCAGAGTATTGCAGGGGTATTGCGGGGTATGGCAGAGTATTGTGGGGCATTGCAGAGTATTGCACAGCATTGCAGGGCATGCAGAGTAGTGGGGATGGCTGAGCATGGATGGATGGATGGCTGGATGTCACTGTGCAGCGTTGTGGGCACTACACATCCAGCCCACAACGCTGCAGCCATCCATCCATCCCCCTCGGTACACAGGAGGGGAGGAGAGGAACCGGCGTCATCAGATGACGTCGGTTTGTTTACATGTGATCGCGCCGTCATTTACCGGGATCCGTGATGCGGTCACGGATGCAGAGGCGGCTCTCTAATTAGGCAAATTAGGCGGTCGCCTAAGGCCTCGCATTCACAGGGGCCTCGTGGCCGCCTAATTTGCCTGTGATCAAACACCGATTATGGCGCTGGTGGCTCACCCTATTCCCGCTGGGACTCTGTGGCCCAGGGGCTGACTGACAGTGGCGACCAATCGGGTACTGGCTAATAGCGTCTTCGTCGTGGAGCGTCCGTTCCGGTGGCAGCAGCTGCGGGACAGCAAAGGCCTCTAGGTGGCGACAGTGTCTGGATGACGGCACCCGGCTCCAGGTGGCATCCCCACAAGACGGCAGCATGTCCATGTGGGGCCCTAAGGCAGCTGGGACTGCTCTTTCAGCCTGCACCGCTCACCCGGCCACTCCACACCTGCCCGGCCGCCTATTTGAGTCAGCAGTGCCCATGGCTGTGTAGAGGAAGGATGGAGCTCCAATCTCTTTGAGGCTGCCTGGCTGACCCCCCTGTGACCGATGAGAAAGTAAGTGCCGGTGCACTGTGTAGCCTGTGTGTCTGGATAGGAGGAGTGTCGGGGCAGCTGCATATAGAGGAATTGAGCTTTCCATATTCCTCCATGCAGCCGCTGAATGCTTGCAGGAGAGAGAGGAGAAGTGAGCATTCCGCTGCTCCTCCTATCCAACTTCTTTTGCTGTCCCCTCTGTGCTTTACAGCCCCTCCTTGTGCTCTCTGGCTCCTCCCCCAGTACTCTCTGCCCCCATCCCCCCAGTGCTCTCCAGCTCTCCCCAGCCTCCCTCCCTGAGCTCTCCAGCCTCCACCCCCCAGTGCTCTCTGCCCCCCACAGTGCTCTCAAGCCCCCCATGCTCTCCAGCCCCTCCAGTGCTCTCCAGCCCCCCCACAGTGCCCTCTGCTCCCCCCCAGGTGCTCTCTACCCCTGTTATTTCTGCCCCCCCAGTGCTCTCCAGCTCTCCCCATAACTCCCCAGCCTCCATCCCTGTGCTCTCCAGCCTCCAACCCCCCCAGTGCTCTTCACCCCACCCAGTGCTCTCCGCCCACACAATGCTCTCCACCCCCACAGTGCTCTCCAGCCTCCCATGCTCTCCACCCCTGTTCTTTCTGCCCCCTAGTATTCTCCAGCTCTCCCCATTGCTCTCCAGCCCCCCGTGCTTTCCACCCCTGTTCTTTCTGGCCCCCCCAGTGCTCACCAGCTTTCCCCATCACTCTCCAGCCCCCACCCCTGTGCTTTCCACCCCCCCTCAGTGCTCTCCGCTCCCCCCTGCTCTTGGACCCCCCAGAACACTCTCTCGTGCTCTCCACCCTTATTCTTTCTGCCCCCCCACTGCTCTCCAGCTCTCCCCATCACTCTTCAGCCCCCACCCCTGTGCTCTCCGCCCCCAGTGCTCTCTGCTCCCCCCTGCTCTTTGTCTTCTCCAGTGGTCTCCAGCCCCCCGTGCTCTCCACCCCTGTTTTTTCTGGCCCCCATGCCCCGTGCTCTTCAGCTCACCCCATTACTCCCCAGCCTCCTCCCTGTGCTCTCCAGCCCCCAGCCCTGTGCTCTCCACCCCCCAGTGCTCTCCACTCCCCCCCAGTTCTCTCCACTCCCCCCAGTGCTTTCTACCCCCCACAGTGCTCTCCAGCCCCTCCCGTGCTCTTCACCCCTGTCTTCTACCCCCCGGTGCTCTCAAGCTATCCCCATTGCTCTCCAGCCCCCATTCCTGTGCTCTCCACCCCCCCAGTGCTCTCCACTCCCCCAGTGCTCTCCAGCTCCCCCAGCGTGCTCTCCAGCCCTGTTCTTTCTGCCCCCAGTGCTCTCAAGCTATCCCCATTGCTTTCCAGCCCCCACTCCTGTGCTCTCCACCCCCCCAGTGCTCTCCACCCCCCCCCCAGTGCTCTCCAGCCCTGTTCTTTCTGCCCCCCGGTGCTCTCAAGCTCCCCCCAGTGCTCTTCGCTTCCCCACACTCTCTTATTCCCCCCAGTGCTCTCCAGCCCCCCCAGTGCTATCTGCGCTCCTGTGCTCTCCACCCCTGGCTCCCCCCCAGTGCTCTCAAGTTCCCCACTCCCCCAGTGCTCCCCACTCCCCCCTGCTCTTTGCCCCCACCCATGTGCTCTCCAACCCCACCATTGCTGTCTGCTCCCCAGTGCTCTCCACGCCCCACAGTTCTCTCCACTCCCCCCAGTTCTCTGGGACACTCCTCCTTATTCTCCCAAGGCACAGGGGAAATTCCTAGAGGGGTTGTCACCTTGCTGGGTCCCAGATTATTTTATGGGCTGCATATGTCTGATGGGTTAGGAGGGTGCCCTGGAAGTGGTGCTGATGGTGCTACATCTGTCCATCTTTCTGAAGCCATTTTTATTGCTGCAGAAAGATTTTTTTTCCCATTATGGGCGTGAGTGGGGCCTCATGTCTAAGTTTTGCCTAAGTCCTCACAAAGCCTAGAGCCGCCTCTGCACGGATGCTCTCGAGTGCGCGCCCTAGGGGGCGCGCGAGAGCAGAATTCTGGGAGGACGTCCCTGGACGCCCTCCCAGAGTTAAGCAACCGCCCTGTAGCCGTCATTTGGCTATGGGCCGGTTGTTAAGTGGTTAAAGGCACAGGGGCACACTAAACACCCAGCCCATAGCACCGTCCGCGGACACCAGTGCTGGGGGTTAATAGTACGTCCACTGACGCCAATGCTGGGGGTTAATAGTGCATCTGCTGACACCAGTGCTGGGGGTTAATAGTGCGCCTGCTGACACCAATGCTGGGGGTTAACAGTGCGCCTGCTGACACCAATGCTGGGGGTTAATAGTGCGCCTGCTGACACCAATGCTGGGGGTTAATAGTGCGCCTGCTGACACCAATGCTGGAGGTTAATAGTGCATTTAGTCCTAGTGTTTGCTATTGCTTTGAACTATAAAGAAAAGCTTTTGAGAGGTTTCCTCTCTTTCTGAGGTCTGAAGCAATACCTGAGGAAGAAAGGAAAACTCTTGAAAGCGTGTCTTTTAAGTGTTAGGTTAGTACAATAAAAAGGTATCCTTGCATACTGCATTACTCCCGTATTTTGTAAATTTATTTTTATATATTTATTTCGTTTTTTTTAAGTGGTATCATTTAGTGGTGAAAATTATTAGTACCCCCCCAGTTTTGACTGTGGTATCTTATGTGCCCCCCTATATATTGTTCCTAGAGTCACCACTGGCCTAGAGTTATTGCTTTCACTCCAGTGAGCATGGCAATGTGTAACATGTAGTGCACAAATTTGATTCACCAAAATCTAACCCCAACCAATAGTGAATTCAAATAGCAGCGCTGAATAAACTAATACTAATAATTATATTAAATATTAAATATAATCACTCCTTCCCAATCCTGTGCATCAAAACAATGTGATCTAAATCCACAAATTTTATGCGCATAACCAATTAAGTGAATAAAACATCTGTGCACAACAAAAGAATGTGTGTAAGAAGTTAAAAGAAAAACATATAAAAAACCAAAGATGTGTAAAAAATCAATGTCCAATAATATTAATCCGTGACGTGATACAGTGTAGATCTTCACTTTAAACACTCTTCCACTGCACCTCTGTGATTGTGAATCCACTCCCCTTAGGTTAATAAACTCACCAGCTCCTCTCGCCCACACTCTCGTGTTAGGCTTTAAAGCTTTATCCCACACAGAAGGGGGAAATTAATGGCCTCCAATGGTTCACCTTTACATATCCAGAGTATAATAGTACAGAGCTCTCTCCACATGAAAAAAAGAAAGTGATCCAATAGTGCAATAACGTAATGGTATTTATTAAACTCACATCTTTAAAATTCACTTCAAGCAAAAAAAGCACAGCACAGCAGACTGTCACAGCAATAACTCCAAACAGTAAAACCAGCGTATGGTGGTCACAGCGGACCCAGGTACTGCGCTCTCTGATACCGGTCTCACCCGATCCCTGGTGTTCCTTGGACCCCCTTCCCCACTTCCTCGTATGGCGCTCTCCGTCACAGCATCCTACGTCAGCCATACTCGATTGCCGTATAGCCACGCCCCGACATGTTTCGTCACGAGGACTTAATCATGGGATTGGCTATACGGCATGGCAATCATTCCTATATACCCTCCGCTCCTATTGTGGGCGGAAATGATATTCCTGCGCCTGCACACTCCCTGTGTCCCCGCTCGCACCATACATCAATATTACAATTTAATCGAGCGTTTAAGACTCAGTTAACCATAATGTCAATATATACCGGAACATTTATTCAGATACCATTAGTCTGTCACATGGTGGAGATTTCTCCTCCACATTCATTAAAAAAGCGGGCTTTTACGCCCTTATATAAATCAAAACTATTTAAAACTGAGAGATATCACTCTCTTAAACAAGTGGTTAGATATAAATGAATATACAAATTTCTTCTATGTCGTAAGATGAATCTGCAACATTAGCCCATTAAATGATATTACATCAGAGCTGCAAAAAATGAATGAACATTTAAATGAACATTTAACTAGATACTTAGGGATTATAAATACTGGCGTGTCACCTAAAGTACCACACACAACCATATCTCCAGCCTAAACCTTTTCATCTTCTCCTGTTCATATACATTTATTATAAAGTAGGACTCACTGCTTCAAGGGAAAAAAAGGGGGGGGGGGGGGCATTTACAATCTAAGCAAGGTAGAATTAAATCCGAAAGAGCTTAACATACTGAATCTGGGTCTTAAATGTGCACCCAAAAAAATGCTCAATAAATTTGAAGTGTTTATTGATACACACAAATTTATACGGACTCTGAATATTAAAAAATATTTTTTGAGCCATCCAGTAGCCCCTAGGAATAATGTCACGGTATCCTTGGGGAAAGTGGATAGTGGCTTAAAGGATAAGTCTGTATTCAATCCCCAAAATTCTAACAATCATTATATAGAAGTTTTCAAAAATCTGGTGTTGAAGGATATAGACCAAATAACTGTGAAAGAGAAGGTCAATCCAAAATATATTAATGAGGGAATTCGATCATTGGAAAAGAGGTACAACATTATTATACGCCCAGCTGACAAGGGAGGGGGGGTTGTTATTATGGATAAAATTTTTTACCATGAACAACTCACTGGTATGCTGGGGGACCGCTCTACCTATGAGAGACTCACCACTGATCCTAAGGATAAGTATAAGGAACAACTTAGCCTACTGGTTGAGTGGGGATATGCCACTGGTGCCCTGAATCTTAGAGAAAGGAGATATCTGGTTCCGAGCGCCTGTAGGATCCCAGTAATCTACACGTTACCTAAAATCCATAAGGATGCTAAATCACCCCCAGCACGTCTCATCATGAATGGGATAGGATCAGTCATGGCGAGGCTTGGAGAGTATTTAGATAAATTCCTCCAACCAAGTGTGAAGGCCACTAGGGCATATCTTAGAGATACTACTGACCTCCTTCAACGCTTGAGTGAGGTCCATCTTAACTCCACGGCCGAGACCTATCTGGTTACGGCCGATGTGGCCTCACTCTACACGATCATTCAGCACGAGGATGCATCTTTGTCGCTGAATTGGGCATTAAGTAGGAGAGAGGACATTCCCGACATGCAGAAGCGTTTTTTGGGACAGGCCTTGACCTTCTGCATGTCGCACAATTATTTTTGGTGGAATGGGCATTTCTTCTCTTAGCAGGTTGGCGTGGCTATGGGAGCTAAATATGCTCCCAGCCTCGCCAACCTGTTTATGGCTGAGTGGGAGGATAGGTATGTGTTTAGTAGACGATTATCCCGACTCAGACTTTACCGGAGGTTCATAGACGACCTCCTATTTATTTGGGAGGGGTCTAGGGAATCTTTGGATGAATTTTTGGGGTACTTGAACACTAATAGGAATAATATTAGATTGGAGGCCCAAATTAGCGATACAAGTGTTAATTTTTTGGATGTAACAATTGAGAGAAGGGGTAACTCTTTAAGCACATGTGTGTATTTTAAACCAACGGATCGTAACAGCTTCTTGTCCATCAAGAGTGGTCATCACCCTGCTTGGATCAAGAATATTCCAAAGGGACAAATGCTGAGGGTCTGGCGGAATTGTACTGAACAGGAAAAATATTACACACAGGCCAATATATTAAAGGAGAGATTCCTGCAGAAGGGATTCTCGGAAAATTCCTTGAATAAAGTTATAAAGCAGGTGGCTAGTATCCCAAGGGAGGAATGTTTAAAGAAAAAAGAAATCATCACCTCCAATGAACAACACCAGTGGGGATTTATTTCGAATTATCATTGTCAGTATAAAGAGATTGAGGTTTTTTTAAGAAATATTGGTATATCCTCTGTAGGGATCGTCATTTGGGGGAAGTTTTGCCAGAACTCCCCAAGTTTATTTATAGAAGAGCTCCGAGCTTTGGAAACAGGGTGGTTAGAAAGATCCTTGACCCACCTGGTCGCCCCTCAATAAAAATAGATTTAAATGTTTTTTTCCCGTGCAGGAAATGTGTGTGCTGTAGAACAGTGAGGACCAGCAATAGAGGGATGAAAAGCATCACTAATTATGAAAATGAGACCTTTGAAATAAGAGAGTCCATCGCTTGTAATTCATCATATGTGGTGTACCTGATGTGGTGCCTCTGCGGTCTATTTTATGTTGGGCGCACTAAGCGACTTCTAAAGGTACGAATTTCTGAACATATATCCAACATTAGAAATGGATTTAAACATCACAGTGTGTCCCTGCATTTCAAAGAAAAACATGATCAGGATCCTAGTCTTCTTCAGTTCTGTGGGATTGATATTGTATATCCGACCTGGAGGGGCTCAAATCGGGTGAGAGACTTATCCCAACGAGAGACTCGATGGATTTTCCTGTTAAAATGTCTTTTTCTGAGAGGCCTAAACATAGAGTTGGATCTTAACTGCTTCATTAATAGTTATTAAACCTAATTCCCAAGTCCTTTCCCCCTGAGCCCCTCCTCCTCCCCCCCCCCCCCCCCCTTTTTTTACCTTGAAGCAGTGAGTCCTACTTTATAATAAATGTATATGAACAGGAGAAGATGAAAAGGTTTAGGATGGAGATATGTTTGTGTGTGGTACTTTAGGTGACACGCCAGTATTTATAATCCCTAAGTATCTAGTTAAATGTTCATTTAAATGTTCATTCATTTTTTGCAGCTCTGATGTAATATCATTTAATGGGCTAATGTTGCAGATTCATCTTACGACATAGCAGAAATTTGTATATTCATTTATATCTAACCATTTGTTTAAGAGAGTGATATCTCTCGGTTTTAAATAGTTTTAATTTATATAAGGGAGTAAAAGCCTGCTTTTTTAATGAATGTGGAGGAGAAATCTCCATCATGTGACAGACGAATGGTATCTGAATAAATGTTCCGGTATATATTGACATTATGGTTAACTGAGTCTTAAACGCTCGTTTACATTGTAATATTGATGTATGGTGCAAGCGGGGACACAGAGAGTGTGCAGGCGCAGGAATGTCATTTCCCCCCGCAATAGGAGCGGAGGGTATATAGGAATGATTGCCGTGCCGTATTGCCAATCCCATGATTAAGTCCTCGTGACGAAACATGTTGGAGCGTGGCTATACGGCAATCGAGTACGTATGACGTAGGTTGCCGTGACGGAGAGTGCCATACGAGGAAGTGGGGAAGCGGGTCCAAGGAACACCAGGGATCGGGTGAGACCGGTATCAGAGAGCGCAGTACTTGGGTCCGCCGTGACCACCATACGCTGGTTTTACTGTTTGGAGTTATTGCTGTGACAGTCTGCTGTGCTGTGCTTTTTTTGCTTGAAGTGAATTTTAAAGATGTGTGTTTAATGGTGGAGGAGAGTGTTATTTTAATAAATACCATTACGTTATTGCACTATTGGATCACTTTCTTTTTTTCATGTGGAGAGAGCTCTGTACTATTATACTCTGGATATGTAAAGGTGAACCATTGGAGGCCATTAATTTCCCCCTTCTGTGTGGGATAAAGCTTTAAAGCCTAACACGAGAGTGTGGGCGAGAGGAGCTGGGGCTTATAGCTGGACTGCAATATTTCAGAGGACAAATCGGACACCTAACTGACACTTTTGACACTGTTTGGGGACCAATGACACTAATACAGTGATCAGTGCTAAAAAATATGCACTGTCACTGTACTAATGACACTGGCAGGGAAGAGGTTAACATCAGGGGTGATCAAAGGGTTAAATGTGTTCCTAGGGAGTGCTTGCTATCTGTGTGGGGGGTGCTTGTACTGTGGGAAGGCAGAGACTCATGTTCCTGATTAGCAGAAACACAAGATCACTGAATTCCCTTGTCACAGAATGGCGATCTGGCGAATGGCACTATTGGATCACTTTCTTTTTTTCATGTGGAGAGACCTCTGTACTATTATACTCTGGATATGTAAAGGTGAACCATTGGAGGCCATTAATTTCCCCCTTCTGTGTGGGATAAAGCTTTAAAGCCTAACACGAGAGTGTGGGCGAGAGGAGATGGTGAGTTTATTAACCTAAGGGGAGTGGATTCACAATCACAGAGGTGCAGTGGAACATCTTTGGTTTTTTATATGTTTTTCTTTTAACTTCTTACACACATTCTTTTGTTGTGCACAGATGTTTTATTCACTTAATTGGTTATGCGCATACAATTTGTGGATTTAGATCACATTGTTTTGATGCACAGGATTGGGAAGGAGTGATTATATTTAATATTTAATATAATTATTAGTATTAGTTTATTCAGCGCTGCTATTTGAATTCACTATTGGTTGGGGTTAGATTTTGGTGAATCAAATTTATGCACTTATGGTTTATATAATTTAAGCAGCAGCTCAGTTCTAGGCTTTTTTTCCATTAGCGCAGCGTTTGGAATATAGGGGGGGGGGCAGATTTTCTATATACCATAACTCTGACAATGTGTAACGTGTGTAGCACAATCAACATTTTTGCATGTAGGGGCCTCTAATGCATTTATTTATTTTTGTATGTGCATGCATGTGGGGGAGGGTTAGGTTAAAAAAAAATTGAGGGGGGTTTTAAGTGCTTAGGTGTAACTTTCATTTTTTACACTTTAAGAAAAAAATATTTGCCTAATCTTTTTTTTTTTTTCATAACATAAGGGACAAAAGGTCCCCTTTTGTGATGCTTTTTTGGTGACAGGTTTTGTTTATTAGGACATCGGTAATTAGCCACTTGTCGCCCGCCATATAGCAAAATGACGGCTGCATAGTGGTTTCAATACCCTGACTATGCGTCATATGACGTCCTCAGGATATTAAGCCGCTGCGCGCCCCCGGGGGCGCGCTTCGCGGCAATCGTTGTTGCGGTGTGTCAGTCTGACACACCGCAACTCCGATCTAGGTAAAGAGTCTCTGACGGAGACTCTTTACCACGTGATCAGCCGTGTCCAATCACGGCTGATTACGATGTAAATAGGAAGAGCCGGTGATCGGCTTTTCCTCACTCACGTCTGACAGACGCGAGTAGAGGAGAGCCGATCGGCTGCTCTCCCGACAGTGGGGGTCTGTGCTGATTGTTTATCAGCACAGCCCCCCTGGGGTCCCACCCAGGACCACCAGGGAAGCCGCCCAGGACCACCAGGATGGCCATCCACACTGGACCACCAGGTATGCCCCCTAGACCCCCAGAGAAATACTAATCTGTGCCCAGGCAGCTGCCAATCAATGCCCAGGCAGCTGCCAATCAGTGCCCACTCACAATGCCTACCACTGCCAGTGCCACCAGGGATGTCTATCAGTGCCGCGTATCAGTGCCCATCAGTGCCACGTATCAGTGCCCATCAGTGCCGCCTATCAGTGCCACCCATAAGAACCCATCTTTGCAACCTTTCAGTGCCCATCAGTGCCCACCAGTGCCACCCAGTGCCATCCATGAGTGCCCATCAGTGCCAACTATCAATGCCCATCAGTGCCGCATATCAGTGCCCATCCTCAGTGGCCGTCAGTGCCCGCTCATTGGTGCTACCTCAACGGTGCCGCCTTATCAGTGCCTGTCAGTGCCGCCTTATCAGTGCCCATCAGTGAAAGAGAAAACTTACTTATTTACAACATTTTTTTTAACAGAACAGAAACAAAAACAACACTTTTATTTTTTTCAAGATTTTTTTTTTTTTTGTCATTCAAACTGCGACAGCACTGAAAGCTGAAAATTGGTCTGGGCAGGAAGGTGTATAAGTGCCCTGTATTGAAGTGGTTAAAAGAAAGGGTTCTTACCTGTCCTCCAGGTGCACCATTAGTTTCTTCCCCAGCTAGAATGACACCAGGACCCGTAAGTGACATTTTACACGTTGCTTCCAGGTCAGTAGCTGGAAGGGGAGATGAGCAAACAGAAGTTGAACACACCATGCCGGTCTGAGGTCCACCGATAAACATATATTGATTGTTTTGTGCCAAGTTATAGGGTCTACAAACTATGGGATATATTTTTGGAATTTTTATTTATTTATTTTTTTTCCTAGTAATGGCGGCGATCAGCGGCTTATAGCTGGACTGCAATATTTCAGAGGACAAATCGGACACCTAACTGACACTTTTGACACTGTTTGGGGACCAATGACACTAATACAGTGATCAGTGCTAAAAAATATGCACTGTCACTGTACTAATGACACTGGCAGGGAAGAGGTTAACATCAGGGGTGATCAAAGGGTTAAATGTGTTCCTAGGGAGTGCTTGCTATCTGTGTGGGGGGTGCTTGTACTGTGGGAAGGCAGAGATTCGTGTTCCTGATTAGCAGAAACACAAGATCACTGAATTCCCTTGTCACAGAATGGCGATCTTCTCTGGTCTGAATGAGGTTCGGGGGGATGGAACTCTACCCTAAATCCTGCCCTCCCCCCATCCTCACCTGCCCTCCCCGCTCCCCACCTTTTTTTTTTTTTTTTCCCTCTCTTTCCTCTTTTCTGCTAGGACTCTATGGGTCTTCCCTAATTCCCCAGAATTCTTATTACACGGTCTCTACCATGGGTAATTTGACGTGCGGGATACAGAGACTCCTCAGATCTGGCTGTTCACAGTCCGCGACAGAATTATTGGATAAGATTACCAGGATACCGATTTATGTGAACTGGAGCGTTCCTTGTTCTTTAAGTTTTTAGAATACTATATTATTGTATGGTCTCTGTATTTACCGTATGTTTTTCTTGCAAAAATAAAGTATTGGAAAAAAAAAGAATGGCGATCTGCCTTGTTTTTCTGCCTGGGTACAAAACGATTGGCGACAGCGGGAGCGGGTCGCCGGTGGCACGCCTGCGTGCCCCAGACCCGGAAGTGCAGAGTCATGTACAGGTAAGTGATTCTGCCCAGAGCAGCCGCCCTGCCACAGTAAATGTACATGGGGCTGTTGGCATCTGGTTAAACATGCATTGTAATGTCTGTGAACTGAAAATCTCTCTTTTTATGCAAAGTTTGCTTGAAAAGGATGTGCAGAGGGTTCTTTCTGAATTTTTCCTGTTATTATTATTATTATTATACAGGATTTATATAGCGCCAACAGTTTGCGCAGCGCTTTACAACATGGGGCAGACAGTACACTTACAATACAAATCAATACAGGAGGGATCAGAGGGCCCTGCTCGTTAGAGCTTACAATCTAGAAGGGAGGGTCTACAGAGATATTTTTTTGAGACCAAAAAGCACATTTTACCCTGATATACAGAGAAGTCCCTTTGAGAAAAAAACATCTGTTGCAGAGTTTTTGGAGATCCAAGGAATTGCATTGTGTAACAAAACGTGTCTTTCCACAAACCTTCACATCTCCTGTTCTGTTCTTTGGCACTCAAAAGTTACCTGTGACTGCATAAATGCGACGGACTTTACGACGTACTTTCCGAATGAACGGACTTGCCTACACAAGATCAACCAAAGTCCGACGGATTTGTACGTGATGACGTACGACCGGACTAAAACAAGGAAGTTCATAGCCAGTAGCCAATAGCTGCCCTAGCATCGGTTTTTGTCCGTCGGACTACCATACAGACGAGCAGACTTTTCGACTGGACTCGAGTCCGTCGAAAAGATTTGAAACATGTTTCATTTCTAGGTCCGTCGAACTTTTGGGGGAAAAAAGTCAGCTGGAGCCCACACACGATCGAATTGTCCGACAGACTCCGAAGCACCGAACCAAGTATGCCGTAAAGTCCGGTCGTGTGTATGCGGCATTACACTTATCAGCAGTGAAGAAGCAGTTTAGATAAGCTGTGCAATGTCTTCAACATTACAAGTAGGGAGGAACTCAGGCATGTTCGGAAAGCAGCTGAGCAAGCCCACCAGGAAGCTGTCCCTGTACTTGGCTAATCTGAAGCAGCCGAGACATTCCCTGCTTTACAGCCACCCATATACACTTCAATTGCATAAGATAGGAATGCCCCGATTGCAGTGACAGCTTTCTGGTGGGCTTGCTTAGCCACCTGCCCACTGCCCCATAGCAGATTTACTGCTACAGGGCGGCCCCCTCCTGTGCAGAATCACATATACTGTATATACATGATTTTGCACTTCTGGGTAGGGGGCACGCGTGTGCCGCTGGCGCCCCTTTTCTACTGCGTATTGTCACAGCAGAAGCCGATCAGCGGGTGCCGGGAAATGGATGTCCGCCAGCACCCTCTGATCATGTGGAAGAGACACAGGATGGAGCTCTGCCTATGTAAACAAGGCAGAGCTCCGTTCTGACAGGGGAAAAGTGATGGGTTTTCTTTCCCTGCAAGTGGTTAGGTGGGTTCAGACTAGGACCTGTACACACCTTAGCTGATTACTAATTACAGAATAAATCCAGTTGAATGTGACTAACTACCAGGGGGGGCCCGTTCATTAAGGGCTTATGAGGGCCGCCTCCCCTTTCCATCACCGCCGCCACACCCTATTCATGCGTCCGGCCCCTTTCAGGACGCCGGGCACATGAATTACAGCAGCTGGGTTTTTCTTTTAAGCACCTGATTAGAGCCAGAGGCTCTAATAGGCTTCAGAATAGGGTGGGCTCTGGACGCAGAGCAATTTTAACACTTCTAACACTGAATCGCCTCTCCACCAATCAGGAGGCACGGGTGAGACGCGTTTTCCGATTGGCCGAAAGGAGAACCGCTATGATTGGCCGCCGAGGAGGAGGGAGGAGACGGAAGCCGCTGAGCAGGGGAAGGAGATGCCCGCTCTTGATGCCCACAGAAGAGAGACGGGGAAGCCACCTGTGGTTGAGGTAAGTGCACCGACCGAACCCGGCCCAACCTGACCCTGTTTGCCGCTCCCCCCTCCCAAAAAAATTACCACCAGCCGCTACTGCTAACTACTAATAGATATACCATGACCTGGATAAATAAAAGTTTCAATTTGAACGTGCGCTTGTCATTATTTAAGTAACCCTTTTCTGCCATCTTGTGGTATCCTTTGGGTACTACAAACCAAAGCAAATGAAGCAGTACAATGTTTGCCTTTATCACAACAAATTGACCCATTTTTTAACTGACATACAGTGGGGTAGAATAGGGAAATCATCACTGGGCTTACTATCCAGCCTTCATGGTAAAATATAACTGTCAGTACATTTAAAGTATAACTAAAGTCAAAACTTTTTCTTTAGTTTTGGATAAAGTCTAGAGGGATTAGAACCCCTGTCAGTTTTTATTGCTGTCTGTGACCCCATTAGGGAGAGTCACCACCTCTGTTTGTTCTGTTTACCTTCATCATCCTAAGTGAAAGTAAAAACAAAATAAAAAAATTTGGGTTATTCCCAGAAAAGTAATAGAGGAGAAATCTTCCAATGGGGACACTAGTTCTGGTGACCTGGGGGTCCCCAAGAAATCCCCAAGTGTTATCGCTCTCACTCTCTCAAGCTGGTCACTGGAAGTTCAACATGGCACCTCATGGTAAAGAACTCTGAGGATCTAAAAACAAACTATTGTTGCTCTACATAAAGAATGCCTAGGCTATAAGAAGATTGGCAAGACCCTGAAACTGAGCTGCAGCATGGTGGCCAAGACCAGAGTGCACATGCTCAGCATCATATCCAGAGGTTGTCTTTGGGAAATAGACGTATGAGTGCTGCCAGCATTACTACAGAGGTTGAAGGGGTGGAGGGGGGGTGGGGGGTCAGCCTGTTAGTGCTCAAACCATACGCCGCACACTGCATCAAATTGGTCTGCATGGTTGTCGTCCCAGAAGGAAGCCTCTTCTAAAGATGATGCACAAGAAAGCCTGCTAACAGTTTGCTGAAGACAAGCAGAGTAAGGACATGGATTACTGGAACCATGTCCTGTGGTCTGATGAGACCAAGATAAACTGGCGTCAAGCATGTGTGGCGGAAACCAGGTGAGGAGTACAAAGAAAAGTGTGTCTTGCCTAGACTCAAGCATGGTGGTGGGAGTGTCATGGTCTGGGGCTGCATGAGTGCTGCCAGCACTGGGGAGCTACAGTTCATTGAGGGAACCATGAATGCCAACATGTACTGTGACATACTGAAGCAGAGCATGATCCCCTCTCTTCGAAAACTGGGCCACAGGGCAGTATTCCAACATGATAACGACCCCAAACACACCTCCAAGATGACCACTGCCTTGCTAAAGATACTGAGGGTAAAGGTGATGGACTGGCCAAGTATGTCTCCAGACCTAAACCCTATTGAGCATCTGTGGGGCATCCTCAAACGGAAGGTGGAGGAGCGCAAGGTCTCTAAAATCCACCAGCTCCGTGATGTCATCATGGAGGAGTGGAAGAGGACTCCAGTGGCAACCTGTGAAGCTCTGGTGAACTCCATGCCCAAGAGGGTTAAGGCAGTGCTGGAAAATAATGATGGCTACACAAAATATTGACAATTTGGGCCCAATTTGGACATTTTCACTTAGGGGTGTACTCACTTTTGTTGCCAGCGGTTTAGACATTAATGGCTGTGAGTTGAGCTATTTTGAGGGGACAGCAAACTTACACTGTTATACAAGTTGTACGCTCACTACTTTACATTGCGGCAAAGTGTAATTTCTTCAGTGTTGTCACATGATAAGATATAATAAAATATTTACAAAAATGTGAGGGGTGTACTCACTTTTGTGAGATACTTTATGTCCTGCTGTTTCTACTGTACAATCATATCCAGGTCAATGTAAATTTGACAAAATATCCCCATATACAAAAAACTAAGGGAGAGAGACAGGGATGATGTTGCTGTCCTCTCCTTCAGAAGATACTAGTTGCCAGGCAGTCATACTGATATAACCGCTTTTATATTTTGAACCAGTGACCTGGAACACACACGCACATCAGAACTTTAGATTTCACTTCTAAACTTTTTCTAGATCTCTACACCCATCCTTGCACTTCAATCCTCTGCGCCTCACTCCAGCTCTTTACACCCTCACTTTGTGTTCCATTTCTGCACCCCATTCAAACTCTCTACATCCTCTCCAATTCTGTGCACCCCACATAACTCAGCCTAAATCCCTGTATCTGCCCTACACCACATTCCAACTCTTTACTCCCTCCCCGCCTCCCATTACAAATTTCTGCCTCTCTTCTCTTGCCACATGCTAGCTCTCTGCACCCCAATCCAACTTGTCGTACCCCGTCCTGCACACCACCCCACCTGCCTATGTCCTACAAACCACATTCAATCTCTCTATATCCTGTCTCTACATCCCACTCTAATGGTGGCTATATACTATACAATCTATTTGTACAATCTCTGTAAAATCCCCTTTAGATTTACCACCTAATAGGTAGGAGAACACACCTAATCTATCCAGTCATTCTGTACACCATCTGGCTGGCTTTTGTATTACATAGTTGATGGTAGATCTAAAGGAGATTATACAATCAGATTGCATAGTGTGTAAGGTGAGCTTAACTCTATAGGTGTGTCAGAGGGGCTAAGATTGTTCTTGTAGTCGAGGCTCAAAGCAGAGACCCCAAATTACCAAATGGCTACTGTGGGGGGTAGAACTACAACTAAAAGATTTATATTTCTGCCTATCAATTTCTGAGAATTAAACAGCTCCTCCCAACAGCCCCATTAAACTAAGTAGGGGACCTAATTGTTCTCTGCTGCAGTTTCACTTTTTACTTACAGGGCCCCTCCCAATCCTCACTCTGTGACTGGAAAGCGAACGATAAAGCAGCACACGAATGTGCACATCTCTTTGTCACTCTGCTCTTTCCTCTTATCAGCATGCTCCTTGCACTACAGCAAACTCACCCTCTCTGAGCTCTGCTGTACATATTGTACAGTAGACTGCAATAGGCTAATACTGGGTCAAATTCATTTGATTATACCTATTGCTTTTTAAATAAATATATTTAATGATGTATTATTGATTACAGGACTGCATACATTTGTGATTATTATACCTACCTGAAGTTTCGCTTTAAGCTGATGGAGTTCTGATTGGTTGCTGTAGGTTACTGCCCCTAAAAAATGAGCATTTAAGCACTTTATTGATCAAAGCCGAAGAAGAAGGTTTTCAGTGGTTTGAGCCTATCTGCAAATGGCACAGATGGTGCTATAGCACTGCAGTTAAGCAACCTGTAACGTGTTCAGCTGTTGCTACATGCCTGATTGACTTTATGGGAAGCAGAGTTCAGTCACCAGCAGGTCACAGAGAGCTTGCCTTTGCAATTGATTGTGAAAATAAAAAAATAATAGGGTTATTCATCGCAGCTGCCACTATTGTGGATAACTGCCAGCTCTTCCAAGCTGTGGGTTGCAGCACTGAACGTGCTTTTGATATTCTGTATTTCTCCCTTTCCAGGCTGCTTCCATAGAAACCGCATCCATATTTACTAGCTCAGAAAGATAAAACATTGATCATCCTCTGTGCTGTTCTAGATCAGGGAAAATAGAAAAATTGGGTATTACTGTGCTGTCAAAAATCAGCAATGAGTGAATATAGAAAATGAGTGAATGTAAAGCAACTTTCCTGTGAGATATGCACAGCACACATCAAATAATCCAAAAATAAAACTGTGCTTAACTAAAGAATATATATATAGGTAAATAATAGTGAACACGTTAAAAGGAAGTCCATATAATGACGTGATGTCCAATGAATCCCTCCACCTCCACCTCATAAGAATGGCCGCTTACCAGCTTGTTGTGACCGCCTATTACAGGAGGTCTTTCCTGCTTGTGGCTATATATCCAGCCAGGGCTTTTTGTCATCCAAGGCAATCGCTGTCAAGCCTCCACCTCCCAGAAGGGCCCTATCACACATGAACCACAAAAAGAGATAAGGCCTCCATAATGTAAAATCTTAGGCGTTTATAGCTAAAAGAATTGTAGTGCGCTTACATCAAGGAATGTAAATTAAGCATAAAAGATAAGCCAGCCAGCTCAATAAGGCAGCCTGTCCTTCTGGGACCTGCACAAACGCGGTGACGTCAGCACGTCACTCCTCCCTACGTGCTTCATCACAGATGACGTCGTTCTGGGACACGGGCAAGGTACTGACTCACCGCAATATATACAATATAGGAAGCAACCATACCTCGTTCTGAGCTTCAGGTAGTCACTCTAAGCAATGCTCCATTTTTGAAAAAGGCAAACACCCACACATATAGAAACAAATGAATGTTTCATAGCTGAATCCGTTGTTCAGAAAGACCCCTAAAGCAGCAATGGGTGGCTGCCAAACAAAGCAACCACGGATCAGCTAAACCGACACCCGACCATCCAATACAGGTCAACACACAGATGTCGCTGTAACAGTGTGAGCTCCGTATATTAGATCGGGTCTCATAAGCATCCATTATAGCTAAATATAATGTTAAACCCACCCTTCTACACTGATAGACATCACAGTGCACAGGGTATTCAAATACTCTCCTACCCATATCTTAAAGGGACTGGGAAAAGGTTAAAGGTCTAATACAGGGACACCCGGTCCAAAGGGAAAAACAGCGCCCTCTATTGGAAATGGACCATATAGCAGCAAAAGTTAAAAAAGTAATGAGTTCAACTCTTAAATCAAATTAAATTAAATTAATTTGAAAGGAAATTAATGTAAAAAAAGTAATACTAACATACCACTAGGGAACTGCAACCCCAAAGTTAGCCACATATAAGTAAAAAAGAGTGTATTCAAACAATATATAAACAAAAATTTAAAAGGACAAAAATTCACAAGTTCATGGAATAAATATGTTAATATATAAACATATTAACAAAAAATGACAAATCGATATAAGCCAGAAGCTCATAGCGGGTTTACAATGAATGGAAAATATTCATGTAGACAGATTAGCCAGCAGAAATGAAGAGTTATCAATAAAAGCATTCACATCAACGTCCACATTTAGACCATGAGGAACAAATGACCTGATTCTATGTGTCCATGACATTTCCATTCTAGATAACTCTCTAACCAAAGAACTACCTCTTCAATGGGCACTAAATTTGTCAATGCCAAGAAAGATAGTGTTGGTGGGATCTCTGTTATGATGGATAATATAATGTTTTGATACCAAATGATATCTAAAAACGTTTCTGATAATATTAATGTGTTCATTTAGACATACCTGCAGGGCCGCTTGGTCCTGCCCACATACTGCAGCCCACATGGGCACTGCAGCAAGTACACTAAACCTGTAGTGGAGCATGTGATAAATGGCTTAATCTCAAAGTCAACTGAGGTGCTGGCTTAGACAAAACCATTCATCCTCCTGCTCCTACATCCATTCAAGGAACACACCTGACATTTACGGCATTGGTAGTAGCCTGTAAGGTTTTGGAAAAAACAGTTTCTGAGCAGGGGGATCGAAAACATTAGGAACGATTTTATCCCTAAGTTAAGAGGCCCCCTATATCAGAGCACAGCAGATGTTACAGAGGGCAGAGAGGTGGGAAAGAACGTGATGGTCTAATAACCAATAGGACCTGTTCAACATAGCTGGAAATGTTCCATCTAAAACTGATCTGAAGTCGATATATCACTTTAGATTTGTATGACCAGGATGCTATGTAGTGTCTAAGGTTGATATCTTTTCTGGGGAAAAATTACAAATAAATAAATAATAAAAACTGTTTAATCTATTACCGCTAAAGGTGTCCATACCCTATACAATCTCTGTACAATCTCCTGTATATTTAACAAAACTATATAATAAAAGGATACACCTATCTTTCCAATCACTCTCCATCACTTTAAAAATCACTTTCCAAATCACTCTGTATCCAACCAGGCAGGCCCTTGCACTACATAGTTGATGGTAGATCTAAAGGATATTGTGCAATCAGATTGTATAGTGTATGGTGAGCTTAAAGTGGATGTAAACCCACTCTCATCGTTTCTAAATGACTTCCATGGTGCCAATCTATAAGGATATACATGCCTCCTGCATGTATCCTTACCTGTTAAATATCTCCCCTTTAGCTGTTTGGAGCCCTGCAATACTCCGGATTCTGTGGGCAGGTCTGTTGTCCAGGGCTCAGTGGGTGGAGTCGTGATGTCAGTAGACTCCCTGCCCACCTCTACACTCCCCTTGGCCAGGCATCAATATTTCTTACACTGAACTTCTGCTGGTCTTGTGGATTATACCCCATGATCACTAACATCCAGTCAAAACCCAGGAAAGTCACCACATGTCTTCAGCATGTCCAATCATGCTGAGGTGTGGAGCAGCCTGGGAGCGCTAGAGAAGAAAGGAGGGGAATGTGAAGTACACAGAATGCCTCTCTCAGGATTGTGCATGAGATAAGGAAATCACCTGTCACTCACAGCAAGGGAGAAGAATGGACACCTATTTCTCTGTGTGTCTGTTTTTATCTTACTGAAGAAAGATAAGAGGATTGCTCAGAGCTGGATTAACTCTTCATGGCAAGACTGGGTACAGATGAAATGACATCCTCTGCTGTAACAGCTATGAGCCTTAATTTAAAAAAAAATCCACTTTAAAGTGTCTGTAAACCTCAAAGATGAAATATGAACAAAGCAAATCCCTCTATAGTGTATACTTGTCTCAATTAAGATCACTAAGGGGTTTATTTACTAAAGCTGAAGAGTGCAAAATCAGGCTCACTTCTGCACAGAAACCAATCACCTTCCAGGTTCTATTGCCAAAGCTTAAAAAGGAACTGCAGTCTGCTCACATAATTTGTAAAAAAAATTGCCATTCTGAAGCTTCCCTCCAACCACTTTGCATATTATTTTATATATACTGTGATTCTGTACTTGCCAAATATTCTGCAGAAATCTCCCTCCACGAAGTCTCGCTGCAGTCTTTTTAACTGTGGGCAGCTTCCTGGATTTACACAGACACACACAGGCACACCTCCAGCTCTGCAGCCCTGCAGCTCTCGTTGGCCCTCTTATGACTCATCCCCCTTCCCTTCCTGGCAAACTCTCACAAGAGTGAGAGAGAGAGCTGTGCATGATGTCATAAGCCTCGGCCTTTTACCAGACAAGAAACAGAAAGGGGGCTGTATACGGTATTTACTGGCAGATCAAAAATGTTTTACTATCCAAAGTTAAAACAACAAGGGCAGAAGACTTAATAGATGGAAAGTTGAAAAAATGACTGAAGGTCCGCTTTAAATGAACAAGTTGAGTTTAGAAGCTGATTGGTTTCTATGCAGAATTGAGCCTTATTTTGCACTCTCCAGGTTTAGTAAATAAAACCCTAAGGCCCCTTTCACACTGGGGCGTCGGCGGTAAATCGCCGCTATTTTTAGCGGTGCTTTACCCTCATTTTTGCGGGGGGTTTCAGCAACCCCCCGCTAGCCGCCGAAAAAGGGTTAAAATGACCCGCAAAGCGCCGCTGCAGTGGCGAGCTGACCAAACCCCCTGTCAGTGTCCCGGCCAGTCATGGTGTAAACTAACCTAGCAGCAGCCAACCGGCTCCGCCTCAGCAGGGAAGGAAGAGGAGCAGGCTAGCTGCTGTAGGTGGAGTAGGCCTTGGCCAGCTGGGCCCCTTGGGACGCTTGGGCTCCTAATTTGAGTACTGCCTGTACCCCCCTGATGGCGGCCCTGCCAAGAAGTGTCTGGCGCCCAATGACTTTTACAATCTTTGTACCCACTATGCCTCACAACCCACTACATATTGAAGGATGTCAGCTGTCTTTGGCCTTGAAGGTTCTTATCAGACTGGAAGAGGTAAGAGACTTTGCTAAACAAGCTTAAAGTGGTTGTAAACCCTTACATATACCCAGTGAAGTAACTGGCCTCAGGTAATACACAGTGATGAAAAAAATCCTCCTACATAGGTTGCATCTGTTTATCTGTAGCCCTTTCTTCTCTACATCAGTTAAAACTGCTGGATTTTATAGCTTGTCTGAGCTGTCAGAAATAAAGGGGGTGGAGAGCTGAAGTTACACTCTGCAGAACTCAGTGAGGAGAACTCAGAGAGCTGATTGGAGGGAAGGGACACACTCCCTCCACACAGCACAAAGGAACAGAGCTGAGGTTGTCTATCAGCAGGAGGACCCTCCCCTGTCACAATTTTTCTCTTGGTGTCAGGAAAACTTGTCAGAAGCGATTCATGCTAAAAGCAGAGAATGAAGCAGACAAGAGTGACACTAAGACCCCTTTCACACTGAGGCGCTTTACAGGCGCTACAGCGCTAAAAATAGCGCCTGCATAGCGCCTGTAAAGAGCCTCTCCTGTCTCTCCAGTGTGAAAGCCTGAGTGCTTTCACACTGGAGCGGTGCGCTTGCAGGACATTAAAAAAACTCCTGCAATCAGCATCCTTGGAGCGGTGAAGGAGCGGTGTATACACCACTCCTTCTCCGCTCCTGCCCATTGAACTGAATGGGCACCGCTGCAGAACTGCAAATGGTCCAAAGTGATATGAACTCAGCCCCCTTCTTCGCCACCATCCAGCTGTTAGGGTCTTCTGTAATGCCCTTTCATATAGCCCAGGAATAGAGTGCCTCAGTTATTACCATGAAGGAAGGGAGGAGCGCCTCGTATAGTGTAAGATTGTTTATTAAAAAAGAAAAATCAATCAAAGCAATGCACTTAATAATAATACAATACAATAATAATGCACTTAATAATACAATAAAACTAAGAAGCGCCGGACCTAACATGGCCACCATGTGTTCCTAGTGGCATAAGTGACGTCACCCGGATGTCCCAGTCTACATGTTTCATCAGCAATCTGCGACATCTTTAGGAGCAGTGACCCAGCAGGAGGGGGCAGATTGATGCAGTGGTGTAGGACAAAGACATCTGCAGGTAAGTGTTCACCAATGTGGAGGGCAGGATCATATACTCCTACTGACTGCCAATAGAATAGAAAAAGTATTTACTTCTCAGATTATGGGGGGTACATTTTACTGCCCCTGGCCACCGGTAACTGAAGGGGAGTAATTACTGTCACTGATCACCAATAACTAATGGGGTATTTTTTATCGCCACTGACCACCAATGGAAAGAAAGAAGAAAAGGGGGTTCAAAAAAGGAGCCCCTGGTCGGACTTTAGACGCATAGCAAAACTAGTGAAGCATAGTCAAAATAATAATATAGTAAACTTTATTGAGTACAAATGCATACATAGCAAAGACAACGACTAAAAGTTAAAAAATCATCTACATAGGAATATACATGATAAGAACCCCGATGCGTCTACGTGTTTCGTAAAAAACTTCTTCAGGACACATACAGGTTTAATGCAAGAAAGGGTCTCACTAAAACACAAAAAGAAAAAGTAAGTACAAAAACAATTTAATACCGTAAAACAGCAGATGAAACTCAGTAACCTGTGCATAGGGATCAGGTACTACATTGGTTAACCAAGTTACCTTATGAGGAGGCTTTTAAAATTCAGATGATCATAGTTTAAATCTTTTCGCTATGGATATAAGAGTGTTGTCAATAGAAATGGGTGACCACCATCTATAAAAAAAAAAAAAAGGGGAAACAGAAAGAAATATATATATAATAATGTGTAAAAATTGCAATATAAATAAGCGGGGCGATATGTACCTGTTTCCATATACACCAAATCTCCGGGTTCATTTCAAAAGAACCAACACATTGCCAGTACGTTCCAGCAATAACAGGGTACATATCCAGCAAAGGAGGAACTCAATAGTTGCCTTCCGTCAATCAACAGGGCGCCAAACAGCCCATAGAGTACATCAGCTCAATAGTCCATGTAGAACCATACAAGCAACACTAGGGGAGCCTATAACAGAGCATATAAGAAAAAAGAGGCAAATAATATATAGTACCCAAAAAAAAGGTTAGCATTAGAGAAAAGGCAAAACACTATAGGGTTATGGTGCAAAATATAGTACTTACTGGTGGTTAGATAAGATGTATATACCCAGGAGGATACAGAGATGTTCCTGGGTTGGAAATAGCAGAGCAAGTGCTTTATAGTATGTTTTGGAGCCAAAACCAAAAGGGTGGATACACAATGCCCTATTGGCGCCAAAAAATCAGCCTACCAGAGACAGGAAAGATGTTCCAGGGTCCCACGAGAGAAGAGGGCGGAGAAAGCCGCAGCCAGCGGCAAATCATGTCCAAGCAAAGAGAACGCCGTCACTGCTAGTGCAATGCACAGACAGATCAAGCTTGGCCACAAGCTCCCGCCCACCACCAGACACAAAGGAGGAAGGGGTGGAGCGGGGCGACGGTCAGTGAAAACAGTGATGTGATGAACGCAGAAGGAACCGGAAGTTTGGCGTATGGGGGCAGCGCCACGGTGGATAGGAAACAGCCAGAAAGCCAGCAAAAAACAGCAGGCACAATGGCACAAACAAAACACATCCCAAACGCCGGAACATGAACAAAAAATAGAACTCCATCCTACATGTAGGAAAAGGCCCACGGCTATCAAAAAATCGCCGCACAGAAGCCAGAAATATGGCACACCACAAATAGTGGCAGAGACAGGAACCAAGCCGAAAAGAAAATGGCCACAGAAGTCAAACCACGTCTCACATGGGAAGAGAAGAAAAACACACATTTAGTCCAAAAAAAAAAAGGAGAAGGGGGGCCACAATGGGTGAAACAGCCTGGTAACTGGACATAGGTAGACATGATCAATCACAGGTCATGAGTCAACACATGGGATCACGGTATAAACTAAAAATGAAACGTAATTAAAAACAATATAGTATGCATAGCAGTAAATTTGTTTGTAACTACACAAAATCAATTAAAGTAACAGGTTTGCTAAGGGTACAATGAGTTACTTTCAGATAATATATTCTAATCACAATAACCATGATAGGTACATTATATGTATACACTAGTGGTATGAAAAAAAAAACAGGGAGAATAAACATAATACAAAGTACAAACAAAATAATATTTATAAAAATGGTTTAAAACTGAGCATGTCATTCAAACCGGGGTGTGATGTGGCATGTAGGTTATACACCCATTGGGTCTCCCTTTGGAGTACCTTTTGATCAAAATTGCCCCCCCTCTAGGATCATCATAAATACGATCCAGGACAGCAATCTTGAATGTGTGTGGATCGTAGTTGTGCTTAAATGCCACATGATACCCAATGGCTTTGTTTAATATGCCATTGGTGGCATAATATACGTGGTCCTTCACTCTTTTCCATAAGGGTCTAATTGTTTTACCGATATAGAAAGCTCCACATCGGCATAGAATAATATAGATCACCCCTTTAGTCAAACAAGTCATATGGTGACGTAAGGAATGGTTTAGACCATTAGGTAAAGTAAAAGAGGGCCCCTCCAGGAGAAGATGACAAAAATCACAACCATTGCATCGGAAAAGACCAAGTGGTTCTTGTTGTGTATCTCAGGATTTGTGGTAATGGCTGCGTACAAGGAAGTCTCTAATGGACCTAGGACGTCTATATGTTATCTGAGGACGTGGTCCTAGATATTTATGCCAGTGCTTGCTGAGAATAGAACGTACCACCTGATGCTGATCAGAAAAGGTGATAATAAATCTTAGTACATCAGATTTATCATGTTTGGATTCAGAGAAAAGGATCTCGTGTCTGAAATGACCACAGGCCTTATTAAAAGCCTTCTTCATACAGGTTTTGGTGTAACCCCTGGCCAATAGACGATTGTACAGTAAATCAGTCTCCTGTTTCAAATTGGTATCATTGGAGCAGTTTCTTCTGAGGCGTAGGTATTGGCCAAAGGGGATACTGCGAACAAGGATGTCACATCAGGATGTGCACTAGAGGCATGCAGTATCGTGTTGCCCGCAGTAGGTTTGCGATAGAGTGATGTAGCAATAGTACCATCGGCTTCAATAGAGATGGTAACATCCAGAAAAGAGATCCTATTCTCATGAAAATCCATTGTAAACTTCAACTTATACTTATTCCCAGCAAGCATCTGCATAAAGTGTTCAAGCATACTGGGGGGACCATCCCAAATCATGAAGACATGATCTATAAAGCGACGCCACAGAAGAATATAGGAGAGAAGGTTGGTATGGTCATCACTAGAAAAAAGGTCTCGTTCCCACCCCCCCAGGTACAGATTGGAATAAGAGGGGGCGCAACATGTGCCAATTGTGACCCCCTGTACCTGGAGGAAGTGGGACTCGTCAAAAGAAAACACATTTCTGGTAAGAATATGAGATAAAAGTTGTAAAATGAAGTGATTCATGCCAGAGAATTTGGGACCACATTCATCAAGAAACTTAGAAATAGTTTCCACTGCCAAATTGTGTGGAATAGAGGAATACAAAGCCTCGATGTCAATAGCGACAAGGAGGCAGTTTGCTGGTACGGTAAGACCGTCAGGATTTTTTAACAAGTCGGTGGTATCCTTAATGTAGGAGGGCAGTGTGATGACATGAGGGTGGAGGTATTTATCAACAAGCTTACTAGCTAACGGTGATTGAACCCACAACCGAGACGATGGGTCGTCCAGGTGGATTGCACAGATTCTTGTGTGTTTTTGGGAGAGCATAAAAAGTCGTGGTCTTAGGGTGTGGGACCTGTATGTACTCAAAAATCTCGTCGGTAATTAAGCCCTCTGCATGGGCTGAGTGTATGATGTGTTCATATTCAAGATTGTATTTGGCAATGTTACTGGATGAGATTGGTTTATACCATTGTCTGTTTTTAAGTATGTCCCAACACATATTTCTATATTGGAGTTCATCCAACAGAACTACATTGCCGCCCTTGTCGGAGGGCTTGATTACCAATTGAGAATTGTTGCTAAGTCATTTCTGTGGGCCTGGCTGAGGTTGTGGTTGCACAGTTTCTTGGAAACCACCAGTTCTATTTCTTTGGTTACCTGAGTTAAAAAGGTCCACACACTGGGATTCGTATGTAGTGATGGAAAGTGAGTGGATTTCGGTTTTACCGCATTGCCCAATAAGGTAAGTTCCTGTTGATAGAGTTTGGTCTGTGTATCTTGACCAATAGTGTCAAAGGACCCAGACCCAACCATCTGCGTTGGATGTGTGCCATTTTCCTCTAAAAGGAGCACCAGATCCCTCAGCGCTCGAAACTTAGCGACTGTGAAATCCTTCCAAATCTCCTGTTCAATAAGGTTTTTGTCTATCATGGTCAAAAATAAATTTATAAGTCAACTTTCTGGAAAAGAGATGTAGATCTTTAATGATACTAAAAGTATCCGGTGTTGGGATGGGGCAGAAGCTCAGCCCCAACTGTAGAACTTCCTTCTCCACTTCATTTAGGGGGTAAGATGAAAGGTTAATTATTTCCAAATGTGGAACGCCATGTATAGTGGCATCTGAAGGATTATCTGGGGAGGATGGAGGTAAGGGTGGACTGTCCTCTTGATGTCTATTAATGTTTGGAAAAAAATGGTCTATATGTCATTTTTTCAAATCCTTTCTGATAGCACCCGCTGCTGCTGTGCTTATAGGACGTGAGGAAATGATGGATTGTGCACAGTCAGCAATACTGGAACGAATGTCGGGTTTATCGACAGAGATCGGGGAACAGATAGGGCAGAGGTAGTAGAGAGGACATTAGATACCGCTGAATCGGGGAACATCGAGATCCCTATATTGTCCTTGGGTATAGGGTATTGCTGTTGTACACAGTTGTTAACTGGTGGTTGAGCTGGTTCATCCATCGGTTTTTTCCTATCATTACCTATCTGTCGTTCATTTCCAGTTTGTCATCGTTTTCTAGAACCTCGACCCCTCTGTCGTCCCTGATCGGAGGTCCGCAAATTTTGTGAAATAGCCGAAGTGGCAGAAAAATCAGAATCGCTCGCTCTATTTATATATTTTTTAAAAGTATTTCTATAAGAGCGCGTGGAACTCCGACCACCCTGTTGTTGATTGTTCAAAGGCCAACTATACGCATAATTTCCAGCAAAGGCCAATTTGTCCCTAGACATATTTTCTTCCTTTTTCAACAATAGATTTTTGGTAAAGGTTTGGACATGACTCTTTAAACGTGCATCAAAGGTTACAAAGTCAGAATGATTAAGTAAAATAGCATTTTCATCATAGATACGCTTAATCTCGCAATCAACCAACTTGAGTTCCTGCATGTAATGCTCCACCATAAGCTCCATCATTTTTTTCGTACAATCCTGTAAATTACGTTCCCAGCGGAGCTTAAAGTCCGAATCGATTGACCAGATATTAGGGAAGACCTGTATCCTAAGGCCTTTAGAATTTAGGTCCTCAGAGATGTACTGTTCAAAGTATTTAATGTGCCAGAACGAGCTGACTTTCAAATGTTGACATTAGCTTATGGTAGAGAATCTCCATTTCCATTTGGTTAACCTTAGTAACACAGCATGTCTGTTTAATGTCTAGCATAAATCCTTCCCAGTTATTACATGTAAAGTCCGCCATTTTGAAAAAAAAAAAAAAAAAAAACCCACACGTGTACTATTAATGCGCAAAAAAAGAGGAAAAAACAATCTATAATGCTGGAGTGTAAAAAAGGAAAGGAGAAAACAATGGGGTGTCTACCACCCTAGAAGTCAGAATAAAATATAAAGGGAACCACTCCTATGGCCACATCCGTATAATTGAATGGCAAGAAAGAAGAAAATGGGGTTCAATAAAGGAGCCCCTGGTTGGACTTTAGAGGCATAGCAAACCTAGTGAAGCATAGTCAAAATAATAATATAGTAAACTTTATTGAGTACAAATGCATATATAGCAAAGACAACAACAAAAAGTTAAAAAATCATCTACATAGGAATATACATGTAGGGAAAGGGTGAATACCATGCTAAGCCTGGAAAAACAAACATAGCAGCAACTAATAAGTGGAATACATACACCTATAGAAAACAAAAAGGAAAAATACCTGCGCTTAAGGTTATACAGGTTAAAGTGATAAACCAATGTGAATCGAATGAGTGAAACTAATTAGTAAAATTCTAGATAATAATAAATAATTATGAATACCAGTAAAAATTATGAAAATACAATTGCAGGACACAATATTGTAAATGTTGTGACAATACAGTATAATCTTGTGACAATACAGTATAATACAGTATAATCTTCCACCACCATTGAGTGCTGATCACCGTAAGAAATACGCGCTTACCAGAGGCAAGCAAAGAAACAGCTTGGGGCTATATAACCCAGCCAAGGCCTCTATGTGGGGATCATGGATGGATCACTCAAACTTCCACTGGACCTCCATATAGCCACCCACTAAGATGTATGGAAGTGGGTACCAAGTATTGGCCGGGAAAACAAAAACGAAGCTCCCGTAGTGTATTACCATAATTAAATTTATTGTAGAAAGTTAAGATTGCACTTACAGATAAAAGTAGATAAAAAAGCATGTAAAGCCGGCCGGCTTACGAGTGCCCGTCCGCTCGGAAGGTCTACCGCGATGACGTCAGCGTGTCCTGTCCGCCCGACGTACGTTTCGTCATAAATTGACGTCGTCTGGGGCACGGGCGAAGCACTGACGCATCACGTTAAATACACAACGATGTTTAGCCAAGCCTCCATCTGAATTGAGGATAGAAACAAAAACACATAAGACATGGCGAACAGATATCATCTAATCCTCCATGATGGATGCGGGCAAGATATTGGCAAAAAATAAATATGTAAACAAAAATGTAGTGCATGATGAAAACACTGTAAATTAATATATGAAGCACAGCCAAGAACAATAATATGAACCAACTAAGGGACATAAAAAAGAAAAATATGTAGAAAATGAGAAACAGATCACCCATAATTAAACTGGGAATACGAAGGGGGGATTGATTCCATAAAAAATGCCTTATGGGCTATAAAAACGTAACAGAGGTACAACAAGAAAAATAAGAGATATCAAAAATAATAAATATCTCGATCCTCAAATCACATGAAGTTTACAGTTCATTAACACAGTAAGTAAAACATATTTTAAATTCATAATCGCAGAAAGTAATAAAATTAAAAAGCAAAAGACACCAGCAATTTACAAATATATGGTGTGAATTACATGGATGAGTGTAAGTAAATTAACCCTAAAAAAGGATGAGACTAGGAATTATCAATAAAGGAATTTACATCCACATCTATGTTGAGGCCAAATGGGGCATAACACTTTAGTCTATGGATCCATGCCATTTCAAGCTGGGAAATGCTCCTAATAAGAGAACTGCCTCTCCAGTGTGGGCGGTATTTATCAATACCTAAGAAAGTGGTTTTGGACGGATCTTTATTATGGCACTGAAGATAATGTCTGGATACAGAGTGTTTGGGAAAACCATTCTTTATATTGGTAATGTGTTCATTTAGACGCACAGAAAGGGGTTGTTTGGTCCTTACAACGTATTGAAGCCCGCATGGGCATTGGAGTAGGTAAACGACCCCTTCCCTAGAAAACGTAATGAAAGGTTCAATAGTGTGTTCAAAGGCTGTACTGGTGGAGCTAAAGGTCTTCGTGCGTCTATGTAGACAACCACTGTATGAACAGACCTGACACCTTCTGCACTGATAGAAACCTGTTAAGTTTTCAAAGAAACCTTTCTTGATGGTAGGAGGGTTAAGGATATTCGGTGCCAACCTACTTCTGAGTGAGGGGGGCCCTCTGTAAATCACCTGGGGCCTATCTGGTAATGCTGCACTTAGCACAGGATCACTGTTTAAGATATGCCAATGTTTATTGATGAGTTTTTTAATACTGCCATGTTGGACTGAATATGTAGTGATAAACGGGACAAGGGAAGTCTTATTATCCCGAGGCAATTTGGCTGTTTCTTTAAGTAAAACTTCCCTGTCCATAGCTTTAACCTCCTCAAGTGTACTTTTTAAAGTATCACTGGCATATCCCTTCTCTAAGAACCGTTTGATATCAGCTTGTATTGAAAACTGGTCCACATTAGTACAATTCCGTTTAATTCTCATAAACTGGCTCTTTGGCACCAATCTGAGCCAAGATATATGATAGACTAGATACACTGATAGGAATTCTTATATTCCAATGGACAGTTGTCATCATATATCCTGGCTCAGATCGGTGCCAAAGAGCCAGTTTATGGGAATTAAACGGAATTGTACTAATGTAGACCAGTTTTCAATACAAGCTGATATCTTAATGAAACAGTTCGTAGAGAAGGGATATACTTTAAAAAGTACACTTGAGGAGGTTAAAGCTATGGACAGGGAAGTTTTACTTAAAGAAACAGCCAAACTGCCTCGGGATGATAAGACTTCCCTTGTCCCGTTTATCACTACATATTCAGTCCAACATGGCAGTATTAAAAAACTCATCAATAAACATTGGCATATCTTAAACAGTGATCCTGTGCTAACTGCAGTATTACCAGATAGGCCCCAGGTGATTTACAGAGGGGCCCCCTCACTCAGAAGTAGGTTGGCACCGAATATCCTTAACCCTCCTACCATCAAGAAAGGTTTCTTTGAAAACGTAACAGGTTTCTATCAGTGTAGAAGGTGTCGGGTCTGTTCATACAGTGGTTGTCTACATAGATGCACAAAGACCTTTATCTCCACCAGTACAGCCTTTGAACACACTATTGAACCTTTCATTACGTTTTCTAGGGAAGGGGTCGTTTACCTACTCCAATGCCCATGCAGGCTTCAATACGTTGGAAGGACCAAACGACCCTTTTCTGTGCGTCTAAATGAACACATTACCAATATAAAGAATGTTTTTTTTCTAATTTTCCACATATTTTTCTTTTTTTATGTCCCTTAGTTGGTTCATATTATTGTTCTCGGCTGTGCTTCATATATTAATTTACAGTGTTTTTATCATGCACTGCATTTTTGTTTACATATTTATTTTTTGCCAATATCTTTCCCACATCCATCATGGAGGATTAGATGATATCTGTTCGCCATGCCTTATCTGTTTGTGTTTCTATCCTCAATTCAGATCGAGGCTTGGCTAAACATCGTTGTGTATTTAACGTGATGCGTCAGTGCGTCACCCGTGCCCCAGACGACGTCAATTTATGACGAAACGTACATCGGGCGGACAGGACGCGCTGACATCATCGCGGTAGACCTTCCGAGCGGCCGGGCGCTCGCAAGCAGGCCAGCTTTACATGCTTTTTTATCTACTTTTATCTGTAAGTGCAATCTTTACCTTTCTACAATAAATTTTATTACGGCAATACACTATGGGAACTTCGTTTTTGTTTTCCTGGCCAATACTTGGTACCCACTTCCATACATCTTAGCGGGTGGCAGCTATACGGAGGTCCAGTGGAAGTTTGAGTGATCCATCCATGATCCCCACATAAAGGCCTTGGCTGGGTTATAGCCGCAAGCTGTTTCTTTGCTTGCCTCTGGTAAGCGCATATTTCTTATGGCGATCAGCACTAAATGGTGGTGGAAGATTATACTGTATTGTCACAAGATTATACTGTATTGTCACAACATTTACAATATTGTGTCCTGCAATTGTATTTTCATTATTTTTACTATTTATTATCTAGAATTTTACTCATTCGTTTCACTCATTCGATTCACATTGGTTTATCACTTTAACCTGTATAACCTTAAGCGCAGCTATTCTTCCTTATAGGAATATACATGATAAGAACCCCGATGCGTCTACGCGTTTCGTAAAAAACTTCTTCAGGACACATACAGGTTTAATGCAAGAAAGGGTCTCACTAAAACACAAAAAGAAAAAGTAAGTACAAAAACATTTTAATACCGTAAAACAGCAGATGAAACTCAGTAACCTGTGCATAGGGATCAGGTACTACATTGGTTAACCAAGTTACCTTATGAGGAGGCTTTCAAAATTCAAATGATCATAGTTCAAATCTTTTCGCTATGGATGTAAGGGTGTAGTCAATAGGAATGGGTGACCACCATCTATAAAAAATAAAAATAAATGGGGAAACAGAAAGAAATATATATATATATGTAATAATGTGTAAAAATTGCAATATAAATAAGCGGGGCGATATGGGGGCGGGGCGACCACCAATGTTTGGGGGTGGATTATTTATTATTCCATGGAACCCTGACGTTCATCAAGGGGAAGTGATGTTACACGTCACTTTCGGCGCCACATCTGACGCGTCGTTGACATTGTATGTCATATCCGGTGCGTCCTAATGCATGCGCACTCTATTTTGGCATCCGCGCCTCCGCCGGTGCTATTGGTCATTAGTGGAGGTGGGGGGGCTTAAAAGCACGCCTATTTTGACAAACTTGACATGGTCCAGGACAGGAGAGGGAGTGCAAGCTCAAGGACTGACCTGTGTAAGTACAATCCAGCTTTGCTGACTTGTGACGTACAATTTTATATCTATGGCTAATATATCTATAAGGGTTACTTATAGTGAAAGATGTGGTGCTGCGCTAATCCAAAGGTAATATGAAATCGTGTTATGGGTGACAGTATGGGTGAGTGTACAGCTATCCCTATAGGGGAATAAGACATGCTGATTGTATTGGCTGGATATATAATCAAATAATGATATGCTAATAAACATAGATAAAGTGCAAAGTGCAATAAGGTATATAAATCCTACAGCCTTACATACCAATACATTTTAATATAAATAAATTGAAAATCGTGGTGCATCTGACATAACCATCGTGGAAAGTGCAAATCGCTAGGTGCAAAACAATGCGGTGCTGTGCGTCCAAAAAACACTTCAAGACGCACTAAACCAAAGTGTCTAGTGCAAGCAAACAATAAAGCAGTGTCATATAGATAGAACTATCTATATATAGTATCTATAGGATAGGTACATAAGCAAAAATGAAAACTGATAAAATTCAAAAAAAGAATATATAAAAGTGACTGGTGCAACAAATCCAGTGATATAAAATACAAAATCAGTCCATATTGTGCCAATCAGTGGTTATAAGCATAGAACAATATAACACAGCCGAGCATACTCTAAGATCGGTGGAGACCATGAAGTATATAAACCAGGAAGAAAGTAGTGGCTCCTCTTCATGCACAAATCCTACACTGGTAAGTAGTGGCCCCTTACCTCATAATACTGAGGTCACAGCATTGAAACAGTTCTGCTGGTACCGGCTCCTTTTTGTATAGATCCTGGACCCAAGTCTTGTTCTCCTTATATCTAAATCCCTCAATGAGTGTGGGGGCCGTAAATGAAAAGAAGGGGGTGCCACATAGTGTAGTATTTTATAACCAAAATCCAAGTTTATTAAAGCAAGAGGTAATCACATTTAAACAGAGCAAAATTACAAAACTCCAACGAGCGGCGGGCTCGTACGCATCTATCAGCGGAATGTGCCTGTCCCATCCCTATGCGTGACGTCACACACCACGTGACTTCATACTAGATACTAGATACTAGAAGGCACAACTTACAGTCTTTAAATAGTTATAGCTAAATTAGTATACGGCGGCCATTTTCTCGTAGTTCAATGGGGAAAATGCCATAGCGGCCATTTTCCCGGGGTATAATAGGGGCGGCCATTTTCTTGGTGGTTTAAGAACTATCATAGATGCAGATAGACTTGCGATCGGCACCTATTGCCGTGAGAAGACTCCAAATGTGTATGACCCAGAGTAAAAAGATAATCTATTAACTAGAATAATAGGTCGCTGGGATGGACCCTATGTAGTATTACAAAATAGTAGGAAAGCTAAAGATCAGTTTTTATTATTAATAGCAAACAATTTAAAAAACTCTAATGCCCCGTACACGCGGTCAGATTTCCCAACGGAAAATGTGCGATCGGAGCGTGTTGTCAGAAAATCCGACCGTGTGTGGGCTCCATCTGACTTTTTCCATCGGATTTTCCGACACACAAAGTTTGAGAGCAGGCTATAAAATTTTCCGACAACAAAATCCGATCGCGTCAATTCCGACCGCGTGTGGACAATTCTGACGCACAAAGTGCCACGCATGCTCAGAAGAAATTCCGAGACAGAACTGCTCGGTCTGGTAAAATTAGCCTTCGGAATGGATAGAGCACTTTCATCAGGCTGCAATGTTGAAAATTGTTTAATACAGCGCACTCTCTTCTTCTTTATAATTCTAGAAGAATGTAGTAGTTTTGCTGCTCATATTCACACAAAGTTCTTACAGACTTATTTATTTATTATTTATCGTGCTTCCCTCAATATATTTTGATTTGTCACATCTGACAAAATTTTTTTTGTTTTTTTTATTTTTGTTTTGTATTTTTTTCAAGGCTGATTATTTTTTGGTTTTGTATTTGTTTCAAGGCTGATGTTTTTTTTTTGTTTGTTTTTTTTTACTCCAGAATATTTTTGTGTGTGTTTTGTGTGTCAAGTTACCACAACACCATTATTATCTTGTATTATTTAATCTCAAGGAGGTTGCTTGGTGTTGGTGTCTCTTGTTAATTTCACATTGTATTTTTGAATTGTACCTGCCTCCTCACAAACAAACTGTCCTTTTTGAAGGAAAACACACATAGGCGAGTATAATTGAAACAAAAATTCCTTTATTAAGGGCTTAGAACCAAACAAAGAGGGAGGCAACGCTGGGGAAACAGCAGAAATTGGCGAAGCCTTGGACCCCCAGGGCACACATCAATTCTTTTACAGCAAAATTGGTGGCCTGAGGAGTCCATATATAAGGGAGTGCAGTCTGGTCCAGAAGTCCCAGAGATCCGGAAAGCAGCAGATGACATCTGTGTCCCCAGGCTGTGGTACTACAAGAGGCTGCATATTTTGCCAGACCAGACTGAGCCCAGGGTCATCACTCTCTGGTCTTCCTTCCACGCTTCCTTCCACGCTTCTTTCCACGCTGTGGCTCTGGTGTTGGAGATGTGGCAGGAAGAGGAGTAGGACATGGAGGAGGAGGAGGAGGACTATGTGTGAGGTCACAAATGTGGGTTGCACATGTGAGTTGGCCCCTCAACCCCTTATTTAGAGCTTCCAAAATTAAGAACTCACACAGGAGTCGGTGGCCCTCCTCCATCTGCATCATTTTGCATGCAGTTATGCCAGCAAAGTCCTCCTCCACACTGTGGGGTGTTCTGAGGGCCTCAGTAGCCTTCCAAAAGAGGCCTATTGCTGCCTCCTCCAGGTTACTCCTCTTCTTGCCACTTTGTCTTTGAAGGTGTAGGGGAGGGACCTGGGTATCAGGCAGCCTGCTTGGCCCGGCCACCTCCTGGCTGAGACTTCCCTGTGTATGAAAAAGGGACATGGTTTTAGTTTTTGCTTCATCAATCACAATCATAAATTAGTACTCCAAACTAACATCTAGTTAACATCCTTGATTGGACAACCATGAAGATTTAGAAGAATGCTATACCTGGCTCAAGCTGGGCTCCTCCACATGTTGCTGCCTGGAAGGCCCAGGTTGGGCATCAGAAGCCTCAGCTGGGGGGGAAGGAAGCATGGAAGGAAGAGTGGAGAGTGATGACCTGGGTTCAGTCTGACCTGCCAGAAAATGCAGCCTGTCATAGTACCACAGCCTGGGGACATAAATGTCATCTGCAGCTCCTGATCTCTGGGAATCCTGGACCTTCTTGTGCTCCCTTAGATAAGTGCTCCTCAGGCCACCAATTAGGATCTTCAAATAGGTGATGTCTGCCGTGGGGATCACCGTCTTCACAAATTCCAACAAATTATCCAGCGCTGCCTTCCTCTTTGTTTGGTTCTTATAATCAGGGTGGTTTACCTGCCATAGACAAGGCAGCTCCCTGAACATATCTATGAAGATTGGCATAAAGTCCTGATCCTTCAAGATATCCACTTTCACTGCAAGACACAACACAAGACAAACCCTAATGTCAGCCTAAAGTCTTCTAAACTTGTGCATATACAGGCCTCAATCTAGAAGCAGTATAGGCCCAAGTTTAGATCTTACCTTCGTTATCACGATCGGCGCCTCCAATACTCCTTCCTCCGCTCACAGATCATACGGTACTACGATCGTGTGTTATGCTTTACAGACACTGCGCATGCGTGAAACTCCGCCCGCCCCTGACGTTCTTTCTAGTCTATTCCCCGCCCCTTGGGCGCAGTGGGGGAAGAGCACATGGCGGAGACAGAGCAGGTGTCTGTTAATTACAGCAACGAGGAGAAGGAGGAGGAAAGCCCAGAGCCAGAAACGTCCCGATCCAGAAGGGGACGATTTAAGGCATCAAATATGTCCTTTGGGGAGATGTTGGAGATGGTGGACATCCTGAGGAAGTCCGATTATGACGGGAAGTATGGACCTTACCCCAACCCCAATGTCCGAAAGACCAAGATCATGGTGAAAGTGGTCAAAAGTCTGCATCGGAATTTCGGGGTACGACGATCGAAAGATCAGCTCAGGAAGCGGTGGTCAGACCTCAAATTAAGAGAGCATGAGCAGTACAGAAAGATCCGGAGAGTGCTGCAAAAAAGTAAGTAGTTGTCCTGTGTTCCTATTCTTTATGCTTATTACGTTCTTGCTGCTCCATGTGCTTTTCTTAACTGTTGTCCAGTTTAAAATGTCAACTTTCATGTTCATGGGCACATTATTTGTTCGTATAAAACATTGTTCGGTCGGCCTAGAAAACACCATTGTTTTGGCCATATGCATTTGCCAACATTTTTTATGGCCTACTTGTCAGAAAATAATTTGGTTGTGTAGATAGGTTTGTAACTAGAATGAAATGCAAACTAGATTCTGTGTAAGGAGAGGACACTCAGCAGTTTTCACATCTGGATGCTGGAGCACTAGCGTGGGACACAAGAACATCCTTTTTATTAGGGGGCCCATACAGGTGCTCCAGTGTATACTATAGGGGTGTCTCCATTTGTGAAGCTTTTACTAAACAGGTAAAGTATTGAAGCTTGACAAAGGACAATAAAAATTCAACATCTTGGAACTCTGCCAAAACAGACAATTGTACCCCACTTCCAAGCAATGTTTCATATTCCTATTTCTGCCATCAAATATCTGTGTGCTAAGTATACCTATTTTTTTTTACATAGGGGAGAAAAGACTCGGAGGACACCCCTCATCCGAAGAGACCACAGACCCCCCACCTCTGGAAGAAGGTAAAATCCCCCAAACACAACAGGAGGAGGAAGGAGATGTGGTGGAACTAGTCACCAAAACAGGTGAGTGTCTACGACCACACACTCAGGTAAGAGATGGATGCCGGCATATTTATAATACGTGGTGTGTTTTTGTTTCTAGCTTTTTAGGTGATCGTGATGTTGAGGTTCCAGATCATTTCACCTCAGAAAGTGCACAGATCCTGATCAGGGAGATCATGGGGTGTAATAGGGACTTGGAAAACATCCAGAAAAGCATCAATGATGTTCAATAAAAATTGAAGAACATCATTGATGTTTTAGGGAGAGTTTAAAACCCCTCAAAATCCCTTTTTTTTGGGGGGCTTTTTGTGAGCTAAAAATTTTTACCATTTTTTTACATATTTGCGAAAAGCCAAATTTTGAAGATGCACACAGTGTGTCAGCATGTGCTATCTGTCATCAAGGGAGATCAACGTATGCATTTTGGGGGTGCAACCCCTTCCTCAATAATAAAGTAGCTGTGAGGAAGGGGTTGCACCCACAAAACACGTCCCTTGATCCCCCATGATGGCAGCTAGCACATGTTGACATTCGGCAATTGGTGTGCATCTTCAAAATTTGGCTTTTCTAGGGGTGACTTCACCCCATCTGAACGCAATATCAAACACAGTTTGTAAATACTCATGTCTGATATTGCCTTCAAGTTCTACCAAATGTGAACTTTGTAAGTTCAAGATTTGTGTCTTTCTTGTTGGTTTTAAACATGCCTGTTTTATCTTAACCACTTAAGGACCGCCTAACGCCGATTTACGTCGGCAAAGCGGCACGGGCAGGCAAAATCACGTACATGTACGTGATTTGCCTTCCGCGGGTGGGGGGTCCGATCGGACCCCCCCCCGCCGCCCGAGGCGGTCCCGTTCTGTTCCCCGGCGATCCGAGATGAGGGGGAGGCCATCCGTTCGTGGCCCCCCCCTCGCGATCGCCGCCGGCCAATGGGAACATTCCTTTGCTGCTGTATGCTAAACAGCAGCAAAGGAAATGATGTCATCTCCCCTCAGCTCGGTATTCCGTTCCAGCGCCGAGGGGAGAAGACATCAATGTAAGTGCATAACACACTACACACACAGTAGAACATGCCAGGCATACAAAACACCCCGATCCCCCCCCCGATCGCCCCCCGATCCCCCCCCAATCACCCCCCCCCCGTCACAAACTGACACCAGCAGGTTTTTTTTTTTTTTTTTTTTTTCTGATTACTGCATAGTGTCAGTTTGTGACAGTTACAGTGTTGGGACAGTTAGTATTACCCCCCTTTAGGTCTAGGATACCCCCCTAACCCCCCCTAATAAAGTTTTAACCCCTTGATCACCCCCTGTCACCAGTGTTGCTAAGCGATCATTTTTCTGATCGCTGTATTAGTGTCACTGGTGACGCTAGTTAGGGACGTAAATATTTAGGTTCGCCGTCAGCGTTTTATAGTGTCAGGGACCCCCATATACTATCTAATAAATGTTTTAACCCCTTGATTGCCCCCTAGTTAACCCTTTCACCACTGATCACCGTATAAACGTTACGGTTGACGCTGGTTAGTTCGTTTATTTTTTATAGTGTCAGGGCACCCGCCGTTTATTACCGAATAAAGGTTTAGCCCCCTGATCGCCCGGCGGTGATATGCGTCGCCCCAGGCAGCGTCAGATTAGCGCCAGTACCGCTAACACCCACGCACGCAGCATACGCCTCCCTTAGTGGTATAGTATCTGATCGGATCAATATCTGATCCGATCAGATCTATACTAGCGTCCCCAGCAGTTTAGGGTTCCCAAAAACGCAGTGTTAGCGGGATCAGCCCAGATACCTGCTAGCACCTGCGTTTTGCCCCTCCGCCCGGCCCGGCCCACCCAAGTGCAGTATCGATCGATCACTGTCCCTTACAAAACACTAAACGCATAACTGCAGCGTTCGCAGAGTCAGGCCTGATCCCTGCGATCGCTAACAGTTTTTTTGGTAGCGTTTTGGTGAACTGGCAAGCACCAGCCCCAGGCAGCGTCAGGTTAGCGCCAGTACCGCTAACACCCACCCACGCAGCGTACACCTCCCTTAGTGGTATAGTATCTGAACGGATCAATATCTGATCCGATCAGATCTATACTAGCGTCCCCAGCAGTTTAGGGTTCCCAAAAACGCAGTGTTAGCGGGATCAGCCCAGATACCTGCTAGCACCTGTGTTTTGCCCCTCCGCCCGGCCCAGCCCACCCAAGTGCAGTATCGATCGATCACTGACACTTACAAAACACTAAACACATAACTGCAGCGTTCGCAGAGTCAGGCATTGATCCCTGCGATCGCTAACAGTTTTTTTGGTAGCGTTTTGGTGAACTGGCAAGCACCAGCGGCGTAGTACACCCAGGTCGTAGTCAAACCAGCACTGCAGTAACACTTGGTGACGTGGTGAGTCCCATAAGTGCAGTTCAAGCTGGTGAGGTGACAAGCACAAGTAGTGTCCCGCTGCCACCAAGAAGACAAACACAGGCCCGTCGTGCCCATAGTGCCCTTCCTGCTGCATTCGCCAATCCTAATGGGGAACCCACCACTTCTGCAGCGCCCGTACTTCCCCCATTCACATCCCCAATCAAATGCAGTCGGCTGCATGAGAGGCATTTTCTTTATGTCCTCCCGAGTACCCCTACCCAACGAACCCCCCCAAAAAAGATGTTGTGTCTGCAGGAAGCGCGGATATAGGCGTGACACCCACTATTATTGTCCCTCCTGTCCTGACAATCCTGGTCTTTGCATTGGTGAATGTTTTGAACGCTACCATTCACTAGTTGAGTATTAGCGTAGGGTACAGCATTGCACAGACTAGGTACACTTTCACAGGGTCTCCCAAGATGCCATCGCATTTTGAGAGACCCGAACCTGGAACCGGTTACAGTTACAAAAGTTAGTTACAAAAAAAGTGTCAAAAAAAAAATATATATATAAAATAAAAAAAAATAGTTGTCGTTTTATTGTTCTCTCTCTCTCTATTCTCTCTCTATTGTTCTGCTCTTTTTTACTGTATTCTATTCTGCAATGTTTTATTGTTATTATGTTTTATCATGTTTGCTTTTTCAGGTATGCAATTTTTTATACTTTACCGTTTACTGTGCTTTATTGTTAACCATTTTTTTGTCTTCAGGTACGCCATTCACGACTTTGAGTGGTTATACCAGAATGATGCCTGCAGGTTTAGGTATCATCTTGGTATCATTCTTTTCAGCCAGCGGTCGGCTTTCATGTAAAAGCAATCCTAGCGGCTAATTAGCCTCTAGACTGCTTTTACAAGCCGTGGGAGGGAATGCCCCCCCCCACCGTCTTCCGTGTTTTTCTCTGGCTCTCCTGTCTCAACAGGGAACCTGAGAATGCAGCCGGTGATTCAGCCAGCTGACCATAGAGCTGATCAGAGACCAGAGTGGCTCCAAACATCTCTATGGCCTAAGAAACCGGAAGCTACGAGCATTTTATGACTTAGATTTCGCCGGATGTAAATAGCGCCATTGGGAAATTGGGGAAGCATTTTATCACACCGATCTTGGTGTGGTCAGATGCTTTGAGGGCAGAGGAGAGATCTAGGGTCTAATAGACCCCAATTTTTTCAAAAAAGAGTACCTGTCACTACCTATTGCTATCATAGGGGATATTTACATTCCCCGAGATAACAATAAAAATGATTAAAAAAAAAAAATATGAAAGGAACAGTTTAAAAATAAGATAAAAAAAAGCAGAAAAATAATAAAGAAAAAAAAAAAAAAAAAAGCACCCCTGTCGCCCCCTGCTCTCGCGCTAAGGCGAACGCAATCGGCGGTCTGTCGTCAAACGTAAACAGCAATTGCACCATGCATGTGAGGTATCACCGCGAAGGTCAGATCGAGGGCAGTAATTTTTGCAGTAGACCTCCTCTGTAGATCTAAAGTGGTAACCTGTAAAGGCTTTTAAAGGCTTTTAAAAATGTATTTATTTTGTTGCCACTGCACGTTTGTGCGCAATTTTAAAGCATGTCATGTTTGGTATTCATGTACTCGGCCTAAGATCATCTTTTTTATTTCATCAAACATTTGGGCAATATAGTGTGTTTTAGTGCATTAAAATTTAAAAAAGTGTGTTTTTTCCCCAAAAAATGCGTTTGAAAAATCGCTGCGCAAATACTGTGTGAAAAAAAAAAATGAAACACCCACCATTTTAATCTGTAGGGCATTTGCTTTAAAAAAATATATAATGTTTGGGGGTTCAAAGTAATTTTTTTGCAAAAAAAAAATAACTTTTTCATGTAAACAATAAGTGTCAGAAAGGGCTTTGTCTTCAAGTGGTTAGAAGAGTGGGTGATGTGTGACATAAGCTTCTAAATGTTGTGCATAAAATGCCAGGACAGTTCAAAACCCCCCCAAATGACCCCATTTTGGAAAGTAGACACCCCAAGCTATTTGCTGAGAGGCATGTCGAGTCCATGGAATATTTTATATTGCGACACAAGATGCGGGAAAGAGACACATTTTTTTTTTTTTTTTTTTGCACAAAGTTGTCACTAAATGTTATATTGCTCAAACATGCCATGGGAATATGTGAAATTACACCCCAAAATACATTCTGCTGCTTCTCCTGAGTACGGGGATACCACATGTGTGAGACTTTTTGGGAGCCTAGCCACGTACGGGACCCCGAAAACCAAGCACCGCCTTCAGGCTTTCTAAGGGCGTGAATTTTTGATTTCACTCTTCACTGCCTATCACAGTTTCGGAGGCCATGGAAAGCCCAGGTGGCACAAACCCCCCCCAAATGACCCCATTTTGGAAAGTAGACACCCCAAGCTATTTGCTGAGAGGTATAGTGAGTATTTTGCAGACCTCACTTTTTGTCACAAAGTTTTGAAAATTGAAAAAAGAAAAAAAAAATGTTTTTTCTTGTCTTTCTTCATTTTCAAAAACAAATGAGAGCTGCAAAATACTCACCATGCCTCTCAGCAAATAGCTTGGGGTGTCTACTTTCCAAAATGGGGTCATTTGGGGGGGTTTTGTGCCACCTGGGCATTCCATGGCCTCCGAAACTGTGATAGGCAGTGAAATCAAAAATTTTCACCCTTAGAAATCCTGAAGGCGGTGATTGGTTTTCGGGGTCCCGTACGCGGCTAGGCTCCCAAAAAGTCCCACACATGTGGTATCCCCGTACTCAGGAGAAGCAGCTAAATGTATTTTGGGGTGCAATTCCACATATGCCCATGGCCTGTGTGAGCAATATATCATTTAGTGACAACTTTATGCAAAAAAAAAAAAAAAAGTGTCACTTTCCCACAACTTGTGTCAAAATATAAAATATTCCATGGACTCAATATGCCTCTCAGCAAATAGCTTGGGGTGTCTACTTTCCAAAATGGGGTCATTTTGGGGGGTTTTGTGCCACCTGGGCATTCCATGGCCTCCGAAACTGTGATAGGTAGTGAGGAGTAAAATCAAAAATTTACACCCTTAGAAATCCTGAAGGTGGTGATTGGTTTTCGGGGCCCCGTACGCGGCTAGGCTCCCAAAAAGTCCCACACATGTGATATCCCCATACTCAGGAGAAGCAGCTGAATGTATTTTGGGGTGCAATTCCACATAGGCCCATGGCCTGTGTGAGCAATATATCATTTAGTGACAACTTTTTGTAAATATTTTTTTTTTTTTTTTTTTTTGTCATTATTCAATCACTTGGGACAAAAAAAATAAATATTCAATGGGTTCAACATGCCTCTCAGCAATTTCCTTGGGGTGTCTACTTTCCAAAATGGGGTCACTTGGGGGGGTTTTGTACTGCCCTGCCATTTTAGCACCTCAAGAAATGACATAGGCAGTCATAAACTAAAAGCTGTGTAAATTACAGAAAATGTACCCTAGTTTGTAGACGCTATAACTTTTGCGTAAACCAATAAATATACGCTTATTGACATTTTTTTTACCAAAGACATGTGGCCGAATACATTTTGGCCTAAATGTATGACTAAAATTTAGTTTATTGGATTTTTTTTATAACAAAAAGTAGAAAATATCATTTTTTTTCAAAATTTTCGGTCTTTTTCCGTTTATAGCGCAAAAAATAAAAACCGCAGAGGTGATCAAATACCATCAAAAGAAAGCTCTATTTGTGGGAAGAAAAGGACGCAAATTTCGTTTGGGTACAGCATTGCATGACCGCGCAATTAGCAGTTAAAGCGACGCAGTGCCAAATTGGAAAAAGACCTCTGGTCCTTAGGCAGCATAATGGTCCGGGGCTCAAGTGGTTAAATGGACATTTCTACTTTTTCTAATGTGACCCCAAAAATTGTTATACAACAAACATGTTGGTTTGTTTTAAAAACCTTTTCAAAATGCACATATGATTGTGCTAATATTAAAAAGATTGTTAATCAAGAATGTATGGATTATTGTTTCAACGCTCCAAAACTTTTGTTGTGCTCTAATTGGTGTTTTCTGTGACAATGGGGGTTATTTCCTAAGGGAAAATCCACTTTGCACTACAAGTGCAGTTTCAACTGCACTTGTAGTGCAAAGTGTCTTTGCCTAACACCCAACAATGCTTTGTAATGTTACACAATCACGCCATTTTCAGGACTCACCACATTTCTGTCAGGGTCAGCTAAAAGAAACACAAGCAGTAAATGTCACCAAAGATTTTAGTAGTTAAATTTTTTTTTTTATTTGAAAAAGGTTTCAGACATTGTCTGGCATATTGATAGCCCCCTACCGCAAAGTATTCAAGGTATCTTAGCCGGACATCACGGGCACTCAGGGGGGGCAAGCCACTTTCAAGCGCCGCCAGGGTTGGTTCATTTTGAATTCCAGCCTCAGGCCCAACTGAGTCAGCATAGTTGGCAGAATGTTGCCGTAAAACGTTGTGTAGAACACAGCATGCCAGGATAATATGATTCCGTTTATACTTCGCCATGTGTATGGGTGTAAGAAATAGGCGGAACCGGCTGGCCATGATTCCAAACGTGTTCTCCACACACTCTTCTGGCTCTGGCCAGCTGGTAATTAAAAACCCTCTGGTCCGGGGTGAGGGTCCTCATCAGGAATGGCCGCATAAGATGGTCCGCAACGAAGACGAATGGGAGTCCTTCCACATTGTCTTCTGGAGGTGGCAAGTCCAAGCTGCCATTCTGGAGACACCTGTAGAACTCCGTCTGGGCGATGACTCCACCATCGGACATCCGGCCATTCTTCCCCACGCCCACATACAGGAACTCATAAGTAGCCGACTCCACCGCCAACATCACAATACTATTGAACCCCTTATAGTTGAAATAGTATGACCCCGAGTTGGGTGGTGGGACGATGTGGATGTGTTTCCCATAGTCCCACCGCTGGGCAAAGTGGGAGGCCACAGTCTGCCATTCCTGTGGCGTGGAAGGAAACTGTGGAGTCAAACAACAACAAAAAATTAGTCATTTTGCACATAAACAGGGAAAGCAGATTAGACACAAACATTCTTGGCCAACATCAAGATAACATTTATTTGAGGGAGTTTTTAAAGACAAAAGTATAAGGTACACCTATCAGATTCCACCTCCCTCCCCCCTCTCATGGGCCATTTCTAACATTTTAGGGGGGAGCTCTTGGACAGGTAACCCTCTCCACTTCATTGAGAGATGAATGCCTAAATAATGGGTATTACTTTGGCCAGCCCCTCCTTAGTTACACTATTGGCAGCCCACTGGACAGGTAAGAAGTGTCATAATACGGGGGCGCATGCGTGTGATCACGGGATATGGCTGCCTAGTCCTTGTGCTCCGCGCCGCTGGCCGTTGTTTACTGGGCTAACAAGGCACTATTCGCCCATAGACACGGACAACAGGACATCGCCGAGCACATGCGGGTATGTACCGCTCGCAAAGGAAAGCAGCAAAACACCCCAAACAGCACAGGATGAGTTCTACCATGGGGAAGGGCAAGATGGCGCCCGAACCTCCCGAGCCTGACGACTCCACGAGGCTCTCCACAGCAGACCCAGCATCACCATCAAGCAGCCTGCAGCAGTTCCCTTCGGATCTGGTAAGCCCTGAACAGCAAGCTTCAGAGGATATGCTGACTAAATTCCACTCCATAGTGCAGGATGAGATTTCTACAGCATCATGTAAGCTCCCCTCTGACCTCATGAGAGGCCTTAAAGAACTAGGCCACCGCACAAATCAGCTAGAACAGAGAATGGACTTAACCACTACTGTGCTTGAGGGTCATGAAGAGGAAGTTGATAAATTTAATGCTGAATTGGAAGCCTTGATGGACAAGTTGGAGGATTCTGAGAATAGGGCCCACAGGGACAACCTCAGAATCCATGGTATTCCTGAGGCTATAACTGACCTGCAGGGTACAGCCACGGCCTTCTTCCAGGAGCTGGCCCCTGAAATCCCCCTGGAGCGTCAGGAGTTTGATCGTATTCACAGGTCCCTTGCTCCTAAACCCACAGAGGGCCCACCACGGGATGTTATTATAAAGCTTCATTTTTATCGCACTCAAGAGAGACTTTTGCAAGCGGCGAGAGATCGCCCGGATCTCTCCTTTCAAAACCATTCTCTCCAGCTGTTTGCAGATCTATCCCCGGTTACGATCGCGAAAAGGAGGAACTTAAAACCCTATCTTCAGATCCTGCAAACCCACGGTATTAAATACAGGTGGGGGTTCCCCATTAAACTGTCATTTTCCTATCGGGGTCGTCAAGTCCATGCATCCTCTGTGCATGACATGAGATGCCATTTTCAAGACCTGCAGCTGGGCCTTCCCCCTTCTCAAGGGGAACCTTCTTCATCGTCTTCTCATTCGCCGACGGTACAGCCTCCCCGCAAATCCACACAGGCTTCCCAGTTGGGCCCCCAGGCCCTTCGTTCACTCCAAGCTCAACGCTGTCTAGATGTCCCCACTGGATGAGGAACTGAACTTGCTCACAACCAGGAATCTCGCTTTCCCGGAGGCCTGAGCTAGGCCTTAGTCATTTTCTGCAAATGTGGACTACCTAATCCAGGACTGCGGGGAGTGGTTCCTTCTCTTCAAGATTTGGGATTGGCTTCCTGCATCTGTGTTATTGGTATCAAACCTCTTTCTTTAATGTTTTGTTCTCTTGGTTTGTGTTTTATGCTTAAATTTTATATTTTAAATTCCCTGCCCTGTTGGGTGGGGGTCCGCTGCCCTAGGCCGCCCGAACAGTTTGATGGCGGTCAGGGTGGGGGGGCCCTGCGGCTGTGGGGTGGGTGGCTATCTTAGAACCATCCCTGACTGGTGATCACCTGCTTGGTGTGGAGACCTTCCCGGTGCCCATTTGAGGCGGCCGGGAACGCCCCTATCTCCAATGGCTTTCCGGGTCGGTCCCTGACGAACTTGATAATATACACTAAATTTTTGAATACTATGGTTTGATATGCCTAGTCCTCAATCTGGAGGTGGACTCCAGTACCGGAATTGCTGTTGTTTTATGCCAGGTCCCTCTCCCGGGTTCTCCCTGGGTTTTTCAGGGGGGACTCGTGGGGGGACTTTTTTTTAATCTTTTTTTCTCCCTTTTTCAAGCTTTTTTACTAAGTTAACAGTTGATACCACATCTTTGATTGTTCGTGTCGTATAACATGGTTAAGTCTAGGTTATATTCAGTGCTTATTGTTAGGCATTTTTGTGCTTATTTCTCTAATAGTTAAAGTAAGCCGAGTGGGCCAGGCAGACCACTGCACCCCCACGGAGTCGGTACTTGGCTAGGAATATGGTCCTGTCCAACCACCGACCTCTTGGTGGATCCACGGATCCACGCCAAGTTGCACTATTGCTTTATCTCGTATATTTCTTCCGAGATTTCCTCGGTTCTACAGTGCTTACCTCTTTTTCTCTCCTTTCTCTCTTTCGCTGCTGTTTTTCTTTTATTCCATGTCCTATCCTTTTATTTTTTTCCTCCCTTTCCCTTGAGTCCAGGGGGGTTGCATCCGGAGCCAAAAGTAAGCTATTATCTGCTTTTCCACCATGACACTAAATTGGTTGTCGTTTAATGTTCAGGGAATGAATTCACCACAAAAAAGGGTTAAAGTGTTCAAATATTTTACAAAACAACATATCGACGTTGCATGCTTACAGGAAACTTATTTTTCCTCCACCTCCTACCCTAAATATTTTGCCGCCCAATACCCCCAATTGTTTTTAGCCAATGGCCCGACCAAACAGAGGGGGGTTTTAATAGCATTCCGCAAGTCGGTCCCTTTTCGGTGTGATAGACAGATAGCTTACCCTGAGGGTAGATACCTCCTGCTTGTAGGTAGTATCCAAGATGCAGAGGTAACCATACTAACCTATTATGCTCCCAACTCGAATCTGGGACCCTTTTTGTCACGTTTGCTCTCTGTTGACATCGCACCAAAAGGGGACCCTGTTGTTGGCAAGCGACTCAAATGTGGCCCTGGATCCTGTATTGGATAAATACCCCTCTGAAAGAGTAGCCACATCCTCTGCTGCAAAAACATTCTCGTTTGAAGAAGAAAGGTTTTCCGGCGCTCAGATTTTGTGATGTCAGAAATGGAATTGTATAATGATGGTTCTGATAGAACATTAATGTTAGAACAAAAAAGGGGGGAGGGGGAGTGAGAGGAGGCAGCCGTCCTCAGAGGGTGTCCATAGCCTCTGTGAGCATAGCACTGAAAAGGGAAGGGGGTGGGGAGGCGCCAACTCTGCTGACACTGTTATATGGTGAAGGTGTAATACATACACTTACTGGTAAGTCAGTTCAGATGGGGTGGTGATGTCCATCAGGGGTTGTGTTGTCCTGGGATGTGCTGGTGTGCAGGCTTCACTGGCAGTCCTTCACCTCAGGGGATGTTGGTTCCTGGTTGAGAGAGGCTTAACAGCAGTGTCCAGTGTGTGGAAGCTCCACGCTAACCACCCTGGAACCCGGAAGTGGAAGTGATGTCAGCGGTGCACAGGAAGTGTCCAGACACAGATAGGAGATAATACAGGCTACGCGCTCGGGGCTCACAGCTCCTTCTACTGGCCTGTTTGCTCTCAGGAGGAGAGCGACTTAAATGGAAGTACAGGACATCTGACTGATGGGATGTGGGAGGGACTTCCGCGGCTGTGGAACCACAACAGCCAGCGGACCCACATTGTGAAAACAAGGATGTAAAAAATAAACAAAGGTTGGTAGTGGGAAAAAATATGTTCAGAGTCAATAGTTTCATGTGCAAAAGAAAAAATGTTTTATTTAAAAAGGATCATTGATTTAATAAGCGACTATTATATAAAAAGAAAACTTTAATAAAAGATTGGTAAAAAAAGAAAGTGTCACAAATGGGATTAAAAAATGCGATTAAAAAATGCATAAGGATGCATTGTTGGTGAACAATGGAGCACATTATGGGATAAAAAAGTAGAGGGGGATGGGGAAAAGTTTTTTTATCCCCCAAGTTATGCCAGGGTAATAGAAATTGAACCCAGTGGGAAATGTCTAAAAAGAGGGGGCAAGGATTGATAGTCAAGGGTAAAAATATTGGTAAAAAAAAAAAAAATATATATATATATATATATATATATATATATATATATATATATATATATATATATATATATATATATATATTAATTAGTAAAGGATATATCGATAAAAAATATGTAAAATATCTATATAGCGGGGTTCAAGCTACAATAAGGAGAGTGTCTCTATTTCTTCATTGAGTCCCCCCGGCGAAAGAGTGTTCAAGGAATATATCCAGTACGTTTCTTGCTGACATAAACGTTTAAAACGTTCTGCAGTCGGAAGGTCTCTGGGAATGGCCTCTATGACCCAGACTTGGAGGCCTTTGGTGGATTTCTGGTGTTCTTTCAGGAAATGGAGAGGGACACTATGTTTGTCACTGCCCCTTTCTATGAAGCGCCTATGTTCGCCAAAACGTTGGCGTAAGGTAGGGGTGCAACGGATCGTCACCGATCCATGACCCGAAGGGGCCAGGCTGTTCGGATCGGCACACCCGCGATCCGCGGAGTGCTCCGCGGCCTCGGGTTTTAGGAAAGGCCGCGGCTTCGGCCTAGCTCCGGAGCCGCGGCCATCTTGGTACACCCGGCGGTGCTCAGCTGCGTGCTGACGTCATCACCCCGCCCTCAACTCGTGGGTCCAGCGGCTGGCTTGGCGGCGCCAGCTTTCCCTTAACACTAAGGTCAGACTAACAGCACTGTAATGTATACAGTGGGAGGGGACATGTGGCTGTATTACAGTGGAGGGGGGGGCGTGTGGCTGTATTACAGTGGGGGGGACATGTGGATGTATTACAGTGGGGGGACATGTGGATGTATTACAGTGGGGGGACATGTGGATGTATTTCAGTGGGGGGGGGACATGTGGATGTATTACAGTGGGGGGGACATGTGGATGTATTACAGTGGGAGGGACATGTGGATGTATTACAGTGGGGGGGACATGTGGATGTATTACAGTGGGGGGGACATGTGGATGTATTACAGTGGGGGGGGACATGTGGATGTATTACAGTGGGGGGGACATGTGGATGTATTACAGTGGGAGGGACATGTGGATGTATTACAGTGGGGGGGACATGTGGATGTATTATAGTGGGGGGGACATGTGGATGTATTACAGTGGGAGGGACATGTGGCTGTATTACAGTGGGGGGGACATGTGGATGTATTACAGTGAGGGGGACATGTGGATGTATTACAGTGGGGGGGACATGTGGATGTATTACAGTGGGGGGACATGTGGATGTATTACAGTGGGAGGGACATGTGGATGTATTACAGTGGGGGGGACATGTGGCTGTATTACAGTGGGAGGGACATGTGGATGTATTACAGTGGGGGGGGGGACATGTGGATGTATTACAGTGGGGGGGGGACATGTGGATGTATTACAGTGGGGGGGGACATGTGGATGTATTACAGTGGGGGGGACATGTGGATGTATTACAGTGGGAGGGACATGTGGATGTATTACAGTGGGGGGGGGACATGTGGATGTATTACAGTGGGGGGGGGACATGTGGATGTATTACAGTGGGAGGGACATGTGGATGTATTACAGTGGGGGGGACATGTGGATGTATTACAGTGGGGGGGACATGTGGATGTATTACAGTGGGGGGGACATGTGGATGTATTACAGTGGGGGGGGGACATGTGGATGTATTACAGTGGGGGGGACATGTGGATGTATTACAGTGGGAGGGACATGTGGATGTATTACAGTGGGGGGGACATGTGGATGTATTACAGTGGGGGAGATGTGGATGTATTACAGTGGGGGGGACATGTGGATGTATTACAGTGGGGGGACATGTGGATGTATTACAGTGGGGGGGGGGGACATGTGGATGTATTACAGTGGGGGGGACATGTGGATGTATTACAGTGGGAGGGACATGTGGATGTATTACAGTGGGGGGGGACATGTGGATGTATTACAGTGGGGGGGGGGCATGTGGATGTATTACAGTGGGGGGGGGACATGTGGATGTATTACAGTGGGAGGGACATGTGGATGTATTACAGTGGGGGGGACATGTGGATGTATTACAGTAGGGGGGGCATGTGGATGTATTACAGTGGGAGGGACATGTGGCTGTATTACAGTGGGGGGGACATGTGGATGTATTACAGTGAGGGGGACATGTGGATGTATTACAGTGGGGGGGGGACATGTGGATGTATTACAGTGGGGGGGACATGTGGATGTATTACAGTGGGAGGGACATGTGGATGTATTACAGTGGGGGGGACATGTGGCTGTATTACAGTGGGGGGGACATGTGGATGTATTACAGTGGGGGGGACATGTGGATGTATTACAGTGGGGGGGGAACATGTGGATGTATTACAGTGGGGGGGACATGTGGATGTATTACAGTGGGAGGGACATGTGGATGTATTACAGTGGGGGGGACATGTGGCTGTATTACAGTGGGGGGACATGTGGATGTATTACAGTGGGGGGGACATGTGGATGTATTACAGTGGGAGGGACATGTGGATGTATTACAGTGGGGGGGACATGTGGATGTATTACAGTGGGGGAGATGTGGATGTATTACAGTGGGGGGGACATGTGGATGTATTACAGTGGGGGGACATGTGGATGTATTACAGTGGGGGGGGCATGTGGATGTATTACAGTGGGGGGGGGGACATGTGGATATATTACAGTGGGGGAGATGTGGATATATTACAGTGGGGGAGATGTGGATATATTACAGTGGGGGAGATGTGGATATATTTTTTTTTTTGTTGATCCGAAAATGATCCGATCCGTGACTCTGATCCGAGGAACGACCCGAACCGTGAGTTTTTTCATCCGTTGCACCCCTAGCGTAAGGTGTGTATAGTCCTGCCCACGTAAAATAGGCCACATGGGCAGGTCAGGCAGTATACCACGTATTCACTAGAGCAATTGTGGAATTCTTTTATTGTATATGTTTTTCCTTTGATGGTGAAGTCTTTTTGCTCGTGGTTCACGAATTTACAGGTGAGGCATAATTTTTTCCGGCATTGATACATTCCCACTAGTGGAATGAGGGGAATATATGAGATTGAGGTGGATGGGGCATTTTTGATTTTACTAGGTGCTATTTTACTCTTTATGTTTTTTGCTTTGCGGTAGGATACCTTTGCCTTGTTGGGTGAGAGCGGGGCCCAGGAATGGGTCGCTGAGCAGGATGCACCAATGTTTGGCTATGATGTTCTCCATTCTTTTATGACAGCCATGGTACTGAGTTGTAAATCATGTTGGTTGTAAATCATCTGCAGTTTTTGCCTCTGGTTGAAGTTTTGTTGCTTGTTGGCTGAAGGCTTTTTTAACCAGATTTGGTGGGTACCCTTTGTCCTGGAATTTTTCTGAAAGGATTATGCCTTGTGTATGGTAGTCTTTGTCTTTGGTGCAGTTTTGCCGGATTCTATGGAATTGACTTTTAGGTATATTTTGGATCCACCTTGGGTGGTGACAGCTCTGGTATGGGATGTAGGAATTTCCAGCAGTTGGTTTGACAAAGTTTGTGGCATGTATTTGGGATTCACTGTGGAAAAGTTCTAAGTGCAGGAAGGCTAATTTGTTGGAGTCTTGGACATGAGTGAAAGATAGCCCTAGGGAATTGTGGTTGCAATGCTCAACAAGGGCTCCACACTTTCTTTTGGACCATCCCAGATTATTACGATATCATCGATGTAACGTCCGTAGTAGATGATATGAGCAGCAAAGGGATTGTTATATAGGACATATATAGGACATCAAATTGGCATAGCTCCCTTTTTTTCCCCCTCCCCCTCTCCCTTTTTTTTTTTCTTCCAATGGAGCTCATTATTAAAATAGAAAAAGCCAAATGTAATACCCTCAATGAATTTTACTCCCTGTTCCCCACCAATTTTTACTGCTCTACTGCCCCTTATCCAGGTCACAAGGGTAAATCCCTCTGTAAAAAAATTTTAAAATTAGAGGATCTAATCTCCTCTGGCAAATCAGCATTGGTGGGATAGATTCTTCTTAGAACAATATCTCTCACATAAAATTACACCCAGAGGCCTTAGAGTTCTCAAACAATGTTCCTTCTTGGATCCAGACCTATCCAAGGAATGGACATTTGTATCAGAATTTTGCACAGAGAAATGGATAAAAATCATCATTACACAAAGGAAAAGGAAATATGAAACCTGGTTGAAATCAAGGAACTCTGCAGCAGTATCTCACAAAACATCACACAACTCCCCTGCTCTTGGCTTAGGACCCTAAAAAAGAACACTATCAGGCAAGAAAATGATCTTATTGAAACAAAATTGGGAAAATTTAGAAGGGACATACGTGACTACACCAACAACAAGGGTTTTTGCTGGAAAAAAATCACATATTATTCCCCCACATGTGGCATTGGCACCAAGACCCCTCTTAGAAGGCTTATCCTTGACAGCACCTATCCAGCGTACCCAAAACAACCACACACCTACCACAACTGCTCATCACCCTCTGTCCACTCCCAAGCCGCAGCGAACAACCAATAAAATAAAAGAACCACACAAAGAACTCCACAGCCCATCAATAAACCCAATACAATACTCACACCACCACATAGTACCCATGCAGTTTTTTGTTTCTCACCACACTCCTCCGCTAACTCAGCGTCCAAAGTCAACTTCATAACACCTCGCTCTAATACCCCCCTCATCAAAAGAATTGAACCTGATACACAGTTCAACCAGGCTACTCCTCTGGCTATTCCACAGAACAGCCCCACAGTCACCAAAGATCCAACAACCACTCGGGATGATTTTTTAGAACCCCCCCCCCCCCCACCCAGCACTTTCAAAAGAAAGTACACAGGAGAGGAGGAAGGGGGGTAGAGGAAAACTCAAAAGGAAAAATACGGAAAGTATAAAAATCTTCAACTTATCCACCCACATACTAACAAAGGAGGAAACCTCACTTTTGAATAAAGGTTAACGTTTGCACCAACTGTCCACCCAAATCCCTTTATGCTATTTAAAGATCTCAATAAATTCACTCGAGATTTGACAGTCAAAAGGTTCTATAACATTCAGTCTTCTCTCAAACCACCACCTTTACAAGAAGCCAGTGGAAATACCAACTCCAATGCCCCTAGTGTAGATATGGATTCCCCCACCACCATGGACCTGGATGAATCCAATACAGATAATCCCTTTGCAGATATGGAACTATACACCCAACACTGCCTAACATCCCCTCCGATTCAACATACAAAATTCAAACCCAAGTCCATTTTCAATCCAGTACATAAAAAAGGCCCCTACCTACAAACATTCTACCAAGTCATGTATACCGATCTTATCGACATGTGTAAATCAGTTCCCAAGAAGAAGTCCAACCTTTCTAGAGCAGAACAAAAGGCACTAGATGATCTAACCAACAACCACAACATCATTATCAAGGCAGCAGATAAAGGTGGGGGATAAACGGAGGAAGCCCAGCACTCTGAGGTACCCCCTTTTTACCTCAGAATGCTGGGCTTCCTCCATTTTGTTCAGGGAGCCACTATGAATATACTTTAACCAACAATACGGAGAGCGGAGACCACCCTGTATGCCCTACATGATCGTGGTGGAGAGGAGATCATAGTCGAGATATTCTATGCTGTTTGCGCTTTCTGGGGTTGCTGGATCCGGTGAGTGGGGACCCTTGAGGGGGAGCACAAAAGTCACTAAGACTATCTGAGAGCACCCCAGTCACGGTTTTTCTTGAAGGAAATTTTGAACACTGGTTTTTGAAGAGATCCATTACCTTATGGATTATGATCACTAATTACGAATTAATTTGTATATATTTGCACTAATTAGGCAGAGGTGCACTTTTATGTTGTATGGTATATGTTCTTTGTCTAATGCCAATGGTTTAGCATCCTATGGACTATGATCACTTTTTATATATTATAAAACAATTTGTATATATCTTTTGCACTAATTAGGCAGAGGTGCACTTTTATGTTTTAAGCTAAGTCACTATCATTTATGGTGGCTTTCTGGTGAAGACCTACCACAGTTGTAGGTGTTTAGTCTACACACCCTCACTTAGTGTGTTCACATGTTTTTTATGTTTTTGTATAACTATATCACTGAAGATCTTATTCGCATAAATAATAATTTTTGGTGGTACCGTGCACCACCAATAGGGGTTACGGTTGCGGGTATTAACTGCTTTAGACATTTGGTATAGTTTACACTATTACATTAGGACACTAACGGACCACAAAACCCCCCCCCACTATACCATCCCATATAATCCTACAGGAAGCGCCATACCCCATTATAAATTTGAGAATCTTACCAGTGGGTGTCCCTAGATGTCGCATCCCTATATACCTCCATCCCTCACGCCATAGACCTCAGAGCTGTGGAACATTTTCTCTCTGAGGATCCTCTCATCAACCCCAGACAGGCACAGTACATCTTGGAAGCCACCAAATTCTGTTTAGAACATAACTATTTTGAGTTTGATCATACATTTTATTTACAATCCCAAGGTACCGCTATGGGTGCCAATTTCGCTCCAAGCTATGCCAATTTGACTATGGGCTATTGGGAACTACAATATGTCCTATATAACAATCCCTTTGCTGCTCACATCATCTACTACGGACGTTACATTGATGATATCGTAATAATGTGGGATGGTCCAAAAGAAAGTGTGGAGCCCTTTGTTGAGCATTGCAACCACAATTCCCTAGGGCTATCTTTCACTCATGTCTAAGACTCCAACAAATTAGCCTTCCTGGACTTAGAACTTTTCCACAGTGAATCCCAAATACATATGTAAAAATTGGAAAAAAACGCGCTAGAAAACTTAAACATAAAAAAAAGGAACACAAAACTATAGCTGCACAAATAAACACCAATATCTGTGTAAAGTAAACGAAAAAAATCTAAATAAGTGCGCTTACAGCCTGTATACAAAGACTAGTGACATTAATCGAATAAAAAATGGATTAATTGAACGTGCATGAATAAAAGTGCAATAAAATAAATGACATGGGAAGAGTGTGCACTTGTGTGCAAAAACACACATATCCACAATTCAAATATAACATATACGAAATGAGTGATCACTTCAGACTATCACTAAACAGAGTGAAACTCATCAGTGGTGAAAATACATAAAAGTAGTGATTTTAGTCCATAAACTGAAGAGCAAAAAAGTTCCATGAGTGTGTATCAACTTCATAAAAGTAGGGAAACACATCCACATTCCATCCCGCCGTACCCCATATAGGTGAAGGGAGAAGAGAGGAGTATAAAGATGTAACTCTCTGTTGAAATGAATCCAAAGAAATGCTGAAGGTGGACCCTTACCCTGAATGGTGGACCTCCCTATTAGCAAGGTCTGACAAGCAAGCAGATTTTGCCCTCTGTGGGGACCGTGAAGTGGTGGCGTCCAACATAGCTGATGCGTCCAACTCCTCCAACCCGGCGTTATCCAAATCATCCACCTTTTTGTTGCTGTTCTGAACAAAACCCTTTCATTATGTCCTATCTGTGTCTGGACACTTCCTGTGCACCGCTGACATCACTTCCACTTCCGGGTTCCAGGGTGGTTAGCGTGGAGCTTCCACACACTGGACACTGCTGTTAAGCCTCTCTCAACCAGGAACCAACATCCCCTGAGGTGAAGGACTGCCAGTGAAGCCTGCACACCAGCACATCCCAGGACAACACAACCCCTGATGGACATCGCCATCCCATCTGAACTGACTTACCAGTAAGTGTATGTATTACACCTTCAGCAAAAACATTCTCGCACTCCCTGCGTTGTCATGATCTGGTAGATCTTTGGCGGGAATTACACCCGTTAACTAAAGACTATACATATTACTCTCACCCCCATCACTCACACTCTAGAATTGACCATGTGATAATGCTTAGGAAACATCTTCCTTTAATAGAATCAGTATCCATCTTAGCAGCCCCCTGGATGGACCACGACCCTCTTCTGGTAGTCTGCCGGTCACTAGTGCATAACCCTCACCATAGCTCCTGGATCATGAATGATTCGCTATTATCTCTACAGGATATACACGAGGACTTATAGAACACTTCAGTTGAATATTTTCATATTAACTCCACCTCTGTCCCATCACCAGTAACCTTGTGGGGGCCTATAAAGTTGTGCTCAGAGGACATATCATTCAGATAGCATCAAAATGCAAAAAAGAAAGGCAGAAATTACAGACGACATTAGAATCCTGAATGGACTCCATTTCAGCAGCTTTCAAACAATCTCCTACAACAGCTAACCGTAGGCTTTTGGACCAGGCTCGCACAGAGTTGGATTTATGTCTTACAGACCAGGCTGAACGCACTTTGTGTTGGTCTCGTCAGCATTGGTACAGTAAAGCAAACAAACCAACTGCGATGCTGGCCAAGAAACTACGTACATTTAATCCCAAACCCACCCCCATTACATTGCGCACTCGACATAATGTACTGACTGGTAACCCGATCTGTATCTTGGACGAGTTCCGTTATAGACTCACTACTTTATACTCAGCCCAAGATCATGCGACAGAGAGGGATAGGGTGGATTTCCTCCAACACATTTCCCTACCTACCATATCTGAGACACAGGTGGACCTTATGGACCGTGATATTCAGGAGACAGAAGTTCGTCAATGTATTAAGGAACTAAAAGTAGGAAAAAGGCCGGGTCCAGACGGCTTCACGGCACTTTACTACAGAAAACTGGTGGACATGATAGTCGCCTCCTTGACGGCTATGTATAATTCCGTCAAAAACGGCCATAATTTTTCATCAGATCTTTTAACAGCTAATATCGTGATGTTGCCTAAACCTGACCGCGACCATACTTCATGGGCCAACTTCCGGCCCATATCTTTAATTAATGTTGACATGAAGATTTTTACAAAAATTCTGGCCAATCGATTAAATTCGTTCCTTCCCCGCTTAATCAAGAAGGACCAAGTGGGCTTTGTGCCGACGAGACAGGCAGGGGACGCTGTTAGGAGAATTATTCAACTGCAGCATATCGCCCATACGGGCTCCCTAGAAACTATGCTTTTGTCGCTGGATGTGAACAAGGCCTTTGATACCTTGTCTTGGCCATACCTCATGACAGTACTTCGCCATTTTGGCTTCGGTACATCATTTTTGCGTTGGTTGGCGGCATTGTACGACACCCCTCAAGCTAAGATTAAATACTATGGGTTTGAATCCTCTATTTTTCCTATTCGTAGGGGCACCAGACAAGGTTGCCCACTTTCGCCACTCTTGTTTGTCCTGGCGATGGGACCGTTGGCTGAGGCGATTCGTTCACATCCAGATATAAAAGGTATTGAGGTGGCAGGTTCTACTCACAAAATCTCCTTATTTGCAGATGACATCCTATTGACCATGACATCTTCTAGAATCTCACTACCTAACCTTTTGGCCCTACTGGAGACCTTTGCGTCTCTTTCGGGCTTACGTGTTAACCCCACAAAATCTAAGGCGATGTCTGTAAATCTTTCACCTTTAGAACTGACCTCTTTAAAAGAAAATTTCCCATTTCAATGGCTTCCTTCATTACCTTATTTAGGCATACGTCTCACTCCCAAATATGATGATCTGTATCAGTCCAATTTTCCCCCTCTCTTTCGGAAACTCGATACAATGTTGTCCTCCTGGTCCCACTTCCCTTTATCTTGGTTTGGTAGGATCTCAGCGGTCCGTATGACTTATCTCCCTAAACTGTTATATTTCCTTCGAGTATTACCTGTCCCTATCCCCTCTTATATCTTAAGAATCCATCAACGCAAAATTTTGAAATTCATATGGGGCTCTATTCGCCCCCGAATCAATAAACGGATTATGTACGCCCGGAGGATCAAAGGGGGTCTTTCAGTCCCCGATCTTCGGGCATATTATACGGCGGCAGGCATTGCTCCATTAACCCGTCTCCATGACACTTATCAAATGCCGTTGTGGGCAACTATTGATTTGATCGAATCACACCCTACACCCATATCTTCTATACCCTGGCTCCCACCTTCGAAACGCCCTCATGGGTTCAGGCCATGTATGGCTCACTCCCTACGCCTATGGGGTTCAGTTAAGTACTCGGCAGGCCTATTATCTCCCCACTTACCTTTATTACATCTTGCTCAATGCCCGCTGTTCCCCCCCTAGCTGTGATAATCCTAGACAATTCTCGTGGTGGGCGGATAACGGATTCACAGATGTCCATTCTCTGTTCACCCCAGTGAGGATAATTACCTTTGAAATGCTTAGATCTTCTCACGATATACCCCTACATGAACATTATAGTTATATTCAAATCAAAATTTCCTTCAGCAACTTATACGGGCTCATCCCACCCCATACACTTTGACTACCTTTGAAAAGATTTGTAGGGCAACCCCTCACTCCATATCTCTACTTTACTCTTCCATCACCTCTAGTAGGAACCCCCAGTGAGATCATATCACCTTCAATGGGAGGAAGATCTTGGCAAAAAATTGGACTCGGAGGACTGGCAGATTATTACGGTATCCCTTACAAAAATCTCGAGAAATGTTCTGATCCTAGAAAATGCATACAAGGTCTTCTATAGATGGTACTATACGCCTGCTAGGCTAGCTCGTTTTATCCCCTCTTATCCTTCTTACTGTTTCCGGGGTTGCTTGCTGGAGGGCACTATGGCTCACATATGGTGGACGTGTTCCAAAGTTTGTAGATTATGGGTCAGGGTGTACACCCTTTTGCGCAACATGCTCCACTCTAATCTAAAGAGAGATCCATATGAAGCCCTTCTATGCAAACCAATCCTGGAACTTCTTCGCCCAGAACGTCAATTGGCCCTGCACCTTTTCAAGGCAACTAAGTTGACCATTGCGCGGTCCTGGAAAACCCCTATACTCAGTTTTGAGGCAGTGAGGAACCGAATGAACGATATAATGATAAATGAGAAATTAACGTCCCTGGCTTCTGATACGCACAGTACATTTCTTAAAGTTTGGCAACCATGGATATCATACAAACTTCCAGGTTTGATAACCCGCTTTTGTCAATCTAGTGGCCTCTGGATGCACCCCCCCCCCCCTTATAAACTGGACTCCTTCCTCTTTTCTGCCTTTCCTCTTTGTTTCCTTTCTCCTTTTCTCTTTTGATTCCCCCCTATCTCTTTCTGTCATCTTACTCTTCACCATTCCTTTCCTTTTGTCTTTTAATGTAATCTCCTTTGTGATTTCTTTCACTAAGGAGTTAATTCACTTATGATGGTTATTGTGGTATGAATCAACCAAAAGAAAAAAAAGGAAGAAGAAGAAAAGGAGAAGAAAGGAAAAAGAGAAATTTAGCCTAAAAGTTTTTCTTTTTTGTTTTTTTGTTATTTATCACTTATAAACATCTTACGGTTGATATAAGAGCGGATGCATCCTTTATGTTGTTTCTTCTTCCTTTGTTATTTACTTTGAATATGCACCCAATGAACAACAAAACACTATTGAAATATAGATTACATTTTTGTTATGATACACTGTAATTGTTCTTTGTATATATATTTTTTTATTTTTCTATATCTTTGTACTGACGAATAATTTACCATTAATTAACATTCCTCGGCAGGGATTCTCCCTTCATATTCTGTACGATGATACCATCTTATTGTTGCATAAGTCTGTTGTACTCATTTATTCTATCAATAAACACCTTTGTAAAAGAAGTGTCATAATACAAAGATATAAATACACACTGTACACATTTGAGCACATTTGGAAATTCAGTTACCTATCAAGATAAAAATAGGATACAAAAACTTTAAACAGTACCATTTGAAAGTATACAGGCAGGCCCTTGCACTACATGCTTTGGGGAATTCATCCATACATCTGAGCACAAAAGAGATGGGTATAGTGTGTATGGGTTTGGCAAAGTCAGCAGATAGAGGATTGAGGATAGATAGAGAATTGGTATCAGCTGACTTAGCAGTTGGGGGGAGGGAGGGCTCCAAATGATTTGGGGACCCCCAAAAAAAAGCCTCTGGCACTCTGCCTGAATTTAAAGCACAAAACATTTTAAAACATTTTAGGGGGTATTTAGGATAAAGCACTACTATGGAGCTGATAAAATACATTGTTAAGTGACTACATGAGGTGAATATAGGGCCAGGAGACCATGCTGGGGAGGTAAGTGAAGGCAAATATGCATGAAGGACAAAAAAAAATAAGTACATAAAAATCCAGCATGCATGAGGACAAAGGGGACATTCACAGCATATTACAATCATGGTAATTAGGTATTCAGAAAAGAAATACAATATATTATCAAACATTAAATACAATAAAATGTGATATTAAAGAATAAAAATCTTACCTTCATATACTCCTTCTGCAGGACCTGAATGATGGCAGAACAGGTCTCTGGGATAATGATCCCCAGAGCCTGGGGGGAGATGCCTGTCGTGAACTTCAAGCCCTGCAGGCTTCCCCCCGTCGAAAGTACCAAGTACCGCAGGGTGGCGACAAGCCTCTGCTCCAGGGTGATGGCTTGCCTCATGCAGGTATCCTGCCTACTAATATAAGGGGTCAGCAAAGCCAACAAACTGTGAAATACGGGGTCCGTCATCCGGAGAAAGTTCCTGAAATCATCAGGATTATTCTCACAGAGCAAAGGCATATGACAGAACTGGTCACACTGGGGCAACCAATTCTTGGTCCATGAACTCCTCTCCACCCTGTTCATGGACTGGACTTGTGTCAAGGTCAGGACCCCAACACCAAGGCCCCGCACAGCACAAACTCTACGAGGACTACATATACGCAACATGGCTAGAAAACGGTCGGCTGCTCAGAACGAAGTAACAGAACGCACTGAAGAACAGCAAGGCCTGTGAAGAGCGACCTGAAAAACAGTAACAAACGAACAAGAACACAATGACAAGAGTCACACGTAACTCGCTGCACGCACTGAAGACCAGATACAAACCCACAAGCACAAACTGAACAGCAGAAAACGATCTGAAAACCACATATCTGAAAAAGCGCGAATCGTCTCTCACCAAACTTTTACTAACACGAGATTAGCAAAAGGAGCCCAAAGGGTGCCGCGCTTGGTTCGGACCTGCCCTTTTCTAGTGTCGTCGTACGTGGTGTACGTCACCGCGTTCTTGGCGATCGGAAATTCCGACAACTTTGTGCGACCGTGTGTACGCAAAACAAGTTTGAGCCAACATCCGTCGGAAAAAATCCATGGATTTTGTTGTCGGAATGTCCGATAAATGTCCGATCGTGTATACGGGGCATAAGAGAATTAAGATATAAAAAAATATATATAAATCTTTTAAAACTTAAAAAACACGACCGGATGGGAAAGGTCTTCACAATGATGTCAGCTTACAGCACAGGTTTAAGTATATACACGAAACTGACATTTCTAAAGGTAAAATTGGTGCATCTAGCACCTAAATCAGTGAACTATGTCAATGATATAAATACAAGATAAAATCATTAAAAAAAAAAAAAAAAAAGAAGAAATTTAAGCTGCATCAAGAGTATCAGAGAAATATATAGAATATATATATCTAATAGAGGGAATCACATTAGGGCAAAAAAGGATATGGTAACTGCACTAGTAAAATGGGACACTCCCAGGTAGGTATAAATGGGATGGACTGGGGAAAGGGTGTATAGTTGTTTGCAAACGGTAAGATACTGAGGAACACTAGAGAGCACTAAAGGGCATATAAATTACCTAAAAATAGCCAGAATGGGGAACATAAACCATATCTTTCGTCAAATGGATTAGATAGACTGTAACTATGGTACAAGTATGTTTAGAAGTCGCTAAGAAAACAGTTCAGGTCTAACTCAATATTTAGGCCTCTCGGCGCAAATGTGTCTAATATAAATATCCATTTGGATATTAGGGTGTTCAAAGCACACAAGCTTATCTTAAAGACACGAAACAGATGTTACAGATTTTAGAGAATATCCCGAAAGAAGAGGGACCATGGATTATGGCTACTGCAGATGTCTCCTCCTCCTACACAATAATACCCCATTATCTAGCGTGCGAAGCTGCTAAATGGGGTTTGAGGAAACATATCCTATTACCCTGTATAGAGAGAAAGTTCTTAATTAAATGTATTGAGTTTAGTCTAAAGAATAATTACTTCTGGTATAATAAAAACTACTATCACCAACATACCGGAGTAGCAATGGGAGCCAAATTTGCCCCAAGCATAGCCGGATTATTTATGGCCCAGTGGGAGGAAGAAAACGTTTTCCTGAATACACCTGGTGAATTGGCAATCTACAAAAGATATATTGATAACATTTTTATTTTATGGAAAGGGGACGTAGATCAGCTGACCCGGTTTCTTGAAAGACTTAACACAAATAATAAAAATATAGAACTGACTTGGAATATCAGCGAAAGGAAAGTAAAGTTTTTGGATTTGGAGATTCTACAAGAAAAATCCACACTGAGGTCACAAACCCACTTCAAAAACGTTGACAGAAATAGCTACCTCCCCATTGAGAGCTGTCATCATAAGAACTGGCTCTTTAACGTTCCAAAGGGCCAATTTGTAAGGTTAAGACGGAACTGTACGGACCTGAATACCTTCCTTGATCAGGCAGAGAAGATAGCATTGAGATTTAAGAAAAAAGGCTACGACCGCCAGTTCATTGACAAGAAAATAGAAGAGGTTACCGCAATGAACCGGAATGCATTAATTAGGGATACGATTAAACAGAAACGGCCACCAGTGGGAGCACCTCTAATTTTAGATTTTAGCACACAGTACAAGAAATCTGAAAAAATCATTAAACGCCACTGACACATACTCCTAGCGGATAAACAGTTACAAGAATACTTACCCCTGAATCCCAGATTTATATACAAAAGAGCACCAACCATCCGGGACAAAGTGGTGAAGAATGTAATAGATCCATCTAAGAGGACCTATTCTTATTTTACAGGAAAAGGCTTTTATCCGTGTAAGAGATGCTTTGCATGTTTAACCCTTTCATGACTAAGCCTATTTTTGAAATTTGGTGTTTACAAGTTAAAATACGTATTTTTTGCTAGAAAATTACTTAGAGTTCCCAAACATTATATATATTTTTTTAGCAGAGAATCTAGAGAATAAAATGGCGATTGTTGCAATATTTTTTAACACACGGTATTTGTGCAGCGGTGTTTTAAACGCAAATTTTTGGAAAAGGGACACTTTCATGAATTTTAAAAAATCCAAACAGTAAAGTTACCCCAATTTTTTTGTATAATGTGAAAGATGATGTTACGCCGAGTAAACAGATACCAAACATGTCAACCTTTATAATTGCACGCACTCATGGAATGGCGACAAACTACGGTACCTATGAATTTCCATAGGCGACGTTTTAAATTTTTTTTACGGTTACCAGGTTTGAGTTACAGAGGAGGTCTAGGGCTAGAATTATTGCTCTCGCTCTGACGATCGCGGCAATACCTCACATGTGTGATTTGAACACCGTTTACATATGCGGGCGCGACTTCCGTATGCGTTTTCTTCACTGCGCGAGCTCGCGGGGACAGGGGCACTTTAAAAAATGTTTTTTTAATTTATTTTATTTTTTTCTTTACTTTATAAATTGTGTTTAAAAAAATTTTTTTTTTTTTTACTTTTATTGCTGTCACAAGGAATGTAAACATCCCTTGTGACAGTAATAGGTGGTGACAGGTACTCTTTATGGAGGGATCGGGGGTCTAAAAGACCGATCCCTCCTTTACACTTCAAAGTATTCAGATCGCCGAAAACGACGATTCTGAATACTGTGTACTTTTTTAAATTCGGCGCCATTGGCAGCCGAGTAAACGGGAAGTGACGTCATGACGTCGCTTCCGCGTTTACAATGAGAAGGCTAGAACGAAGCCGCCCACAGCTTCGTTCCAGCCTGCCCCCAGCCGCCGAAGGTACCCGATTGGACAACGGGCCTCCCGATCGCACGGGAGGCCCGGTAACAGCGGCGGGAGGCGGCGGGAGGGGGGGATGTCCCCTCCCGCTCCTCCGGTATAACAACCGAGCGGCTTTTAGCCGCATCGGTTGTTATACTTGGGTAGCCGATCGCCCGCTGTAAACAACGGTACCGGGATGATGCATGCAGCTGCGGGCATCATCCCGGTATAACCCCAGAAAGCCGAGTACGCATATGTGCATATGGTCGGCGGGAAGGCGTTAAGAACCAGACGGCCAAATGAAAGGAAATTTCACTTTACATCCACCAGTACGGGAGACTCTTATGAGATAAAAAACTTTATATGCTGTAATACGGAAGGGGCTGTATATGCCCTCGAGTGCAGCTGTGGGCTCCAATATGTTGGCCGCACAAAAAAACCCCTTAAGGTGCGGGTCAAAGAGCATGTCCAGAATATTATCAATGGATGCGATAAACGTAGCGTTTCGAAACACTTCCTACTATGTCACAATAAGGATCCTACTCACCTTAAATTTTGGGGAATAGTTTTCTTAGCGACTTCTAAACATACTTGTACCATAGTTACAGTCTATCTAACCCATCTGACGAAAGATATGGTTTATGTTCCCCATTCTGGCTATTTTTAGGTAATTTATATGCCCTTTAGTGCTCTCTAGTGTTCCTCAGTATCTTACCGTTTGCAAACAACTATACACCCTTTCCCCAGTCCATCCCATTTATACCTACCTGGGAGTGTCCTATTTTACTAGTGCAGTTACTATATCCTTTTTTGCCCTAATGTGATTCCCTCTATTAGATATATATATTCTATATATTTCTCTGATACTCTCGATGCAGTTTAAATTTCTTCTTTTTTTTTTTTTTATGATTTTATCTTGTATTTATATCATTGACATAGTTCACTGATTTAGGTGCTAGATGCACCAATTTTACCTTTAGAAACGTCAGTTTCGTGTATATACTTAAATCTGTGCTGTAAGCTGACATCAGTGTGAAGACCTTTCCCATCTGGTCGTGTTTTTTAAGTTTTAAAAGATTTATATATATTTTTTTATATTTTAATTCTCTTAGAGTTTTTTAAATTGTTTGCTATTAATAATAAAAACTGATCTTTAGCTTTCCTACTATTTTGTAATACTACATAGGGTCCATCCCAGCGACCTATTATTCTAGTTAATAGCTTATCTTTTTACTCTGGGTCATACACATTTGGAGTCTTCTTGCGATTCACGGCAATAGGTGCCGATCGCAAGTCTATCTGCATCTATGATAGTTCTTAAACCACCAAGGAAATGGCCGCCCCCATTATACTCCGGGAAAATGGCCGCTATGGCATTTTCCCCATTGAACTACGAGAAAATGCACATGCAAATGCGCTGATAGATGCGTACGAGCCCGCCGCTCGCTGGAGTTTTGTAATTTTGCTCTGTTTAAATGTGAGTACTTCTTGCTTTAATAAACTTGGATTTTGGTTATAAAATACTACACTATGTGGCACCCCCTTCTTTTCATTTACGGCCCCCGCACCCATTGAGGGATTTAGATATAAGGAGAACAAGACTTGGGTCCAGGATCTATACGAGAAGGAGCCGGTACCAGCAGTGCTGTTTCAATGCTGTGACCTCAGTATTATGAGGTAAAGGGGCCACTACTTACCAGTGTAGGATTTGTGCATGAAGAGGAGCCACTACTTTCTTCCTAGTTCATATACTTCACGGTCTCCACTGATCTTAGAGTATGCTCGGCTGTGATATATTGTTCTATGTTTATAACCACTGATTGGCACAACATGGACTGATTTTGTATTTTATATCACTGGATTTGTTGCACCAGTCACTTTTATATATTCTTTGTTTTAATTTTATCAATTTTCATTTTTGCTTATGTACCTATCCTATAGATACTATATATAGATAGTTCTATGTATATGTCACTGCTTTATTGTTTGTTTGCACTAGACTCTTTGGTTTAGTGCGTCTTGAAGTGTTTTTTGGACCACACAGCATCGCATTGTTTTGCACCTAGCGATTTGCACTTTCCACGATGGTTATGTCAGATGCACCACGATTTTCAATTTATTTATAATAAAATGTATTGGTATGTAAGGCTGTAGGATTTATATACCTTATTTCACTTTGCACTTTATCTATGTTTATTAGCATATCATTATTTGATTATATATCCAGCCAATACAATCAGCATGTCTTATTCCCCTATAGGGATAGCTGTACACTCACCCATACTGTCACCTATAACACGATTTCATATTACCTTTGGATTAGCGCAGCACCACATCTTTCACTATTTGTACTGTTATGATAGGGGTGATCTGGACCCTATTCGGTGCAAGCAGCTTTTCCAGCATTGGTTTTCAGTGATACATGGTAGCGCGGGAATAATTATTATTTTTCATTATAAGGGTTACTTCTTTTTGGTTTATTTAGGCCCCCCTTTTGGGTGGATGTGAATTTTTTGGAGCCTGATTGAAAAATCTTAGTGGCATCCCTCTCCCCTTGAGTCTTTTAAAGGGAGACCTTCATATGGATATCAAACCATTGTAATCATATAAGATTTTCCAGCCTTTTGCCATTTACAGGTAGGCAGCCATGTAAATCATCTTGGTCATAAACTATAGGTCTTTGATCCGTTGTTCATTAGTATATACATAATTTTGCCTATAGATGGACCTATAGGAGGCGACTTTTGCCTCCTCTGTGGTTTCACCAAATGATCCCTTCTTTGCCCTCTCCTGTATGATTGGAGCCTTATATTCAGAACCAGTATCTCCTTATCAACTTACAGGTAATTTGGGACTGAAGTTTGGTCTTCTCCTCTTTCTGTTCATCCAGGACAATTGAATTTGAGATTGTGATATATTTTTGCTTGGATTTATGTATTGAGTATTTTTTGAGTCTAATAATTGTGTTATTCTTCATAGTGATCATATACTGTATACAGTTGACTGATACTGAGTTCTCCTGAAGAAGCCATCGCTATGGCGAAACATGTAGAGACGTTTTCAGTCGTATCTTCTTATGTACTGTATGATCTGTTTTTGACAGTAATATGTTGCATTTTAGGATGTTTGTCTTAATAAAATTATGATATTTCTATATATTTCTTGTTTGGCTGTGTTATAAGCACCTTAAAAATCAAATTTTTTCTGATCCGTGCCTTTGTATCTAAACAAGGGATGTGGTGCCAATGATTACTCAGACAGTCAGCAAACTTTGCTTCAGTTATGCAGAGGTTTGATGAACTTCAAACCCACTGAACCCAAACCCTATTGAAATCAATAAGAACTGAACCTGTCAAATTAGAAGGGCCTATTTTCTAGGCTACTATGCAAGAGGGTGTCAAAACGGGCACTGCCCTGGAGAACACATACAATTAGAAAAAAATGTTTAAAAAAATTCTATACAGCTAGGAGCAGTGTTTTTTTTTTTATTATTGACATTTACAAATATTTTTTTTTTTAAAGCTAAGTTCTTCTTTTGTAAATAAATAAATAAATACATGCACATGATTTTGCAAGTAAAAAATTTGCATTTTTTTTACACTTCAGTGCGTAAAATGACCTCTGCTGGGTTAGCCCCCCCCATATCAAAATTTTTGAAAAAATCTTATGCAGTTTGTTAGATCTTTGTTAGATCAGGTTAGATCAACCGTTTGCGTTAGATCTCACACAGAAGAAGCAATATTAACATTATTTTAATATTATCAGCCCCCCTTATCAAAAAATTGACCAGTTAGCTATTTTGGAAGCTATTTGTTAGATACGGTAATCAAGTGGTTTTAACGTTAAATCTCACATAATTAAAGACTTATTAAGTGATTAATGAGGGGGGGGTTGGCCCCCCCTTATCAAATTTTCTGGCCAAAAATCATTCAGGCTAATAGATATTCGTTAGATCTGGTAAGATCAAGTGGTTTTAACGTTAGATCTCACATCATTTCAGAGATATTCCACATCAAAATAGAGATATTAGGTGGTACATATGGACAGGTTAGCCCCCCACATGCAATTTTCTGGCCAAAAATCATTCAGGCTAATAGATATTCATTAGATCTGGTAAGATCAAGTGGTTTTAATGTTGGATCTCACATCATTTCAGAGATATTCCACATCAAAATAAAGATATTAGGTGGTACATATTGAGGGGTTAGCCCTCCCACATGCAATTTTCTGGCCAAAAATCATTCAGGCTAATAGATATTCATTAGATCCAGTAAGATTAATGGTTTTAACGTTAGAGATATTAGGTGGTGGTACACAAGGATGAGATGAGATCTCACATAATTAGAGACTTATTAAGTGATTAATGAGGCGGGCTGACACCCTCTTATCAAATTTTCTGGCCAAAAAATCACCCCGGCTAATTGATATTCATTGGATCCAGTAAGATCAAGTGATTTTAATGTTTGATTATCCATAATTACAGGGATATTATGGATACTTGGTAGCAATGCATGGATATCCATACTAGTGTCTATATTGGAGCCGATAATGAGCATTTTCACGTGTACCAGTGAGGAGTGCCATTGAGCATACCGAGGTATGCTGTAATTATGTGGGACATTAATCGACAGGTGTGTCCAAGCCCAGTGAAGCCTGAAGCACAGTACCAGAAGCCAGAGGGAAACTTCGGAGGGCTCTGGTGAAGGAGCTAACCGGGTGCCCATCTACGGTAGCTGGCTCAAAACCAATGACATGGAGAGACAGCAGCGAAAGTCCAAATCCTTGCAGAGGGCCCCCCGTTGTTGCCTCCAAGCAACCCAGTGTCCCGTTTCTTTTGACAAATGCTGCCTGGTGTCGGAGAGTCAATGCACACCAGACTCCCAGAACTTAGCGCAGACTTAAGCCCGATCAGAACCTTGCAGAGAGGAGCGCGGATACAAACCACTGAACAGGCCAGGGCTACCAGTTCCTCCATGCTCCCTGACAAGCTGAAGCTGGTGGGACCTTTTCCTGTTGTTCCCATCCAAGTAAAGGGAGTCTACACCAAGGCCCTTCTGGATACTGGAGCTTAAGTGACCCTTCTCTACAGAGACTTCTATGACAGGCACCTCAAGCACCTGCCTTTGTAGAAGTTGGAAGAGCTGCAGATATGGGGCATTGTGACTCAGAACTTCCCCTATAATGGCTCCACTGGTCAAGCTGACCTTTGATCCCTCCATTGCTGGGAAAGCCGAGACTTTTGAAACTCAGGCAGTGGTCTGTCCTCGCCCACCAGGGGCCAGTAAGAGTTCCCTCATCATAGGGACCAATACTGATCTTGTCAGAAGGCTGTTGACACCTCTTGTTCTGGAGCCGGGCACTTTAACTACAAGTGTGCACCCCATGCTGAGACAAGCCTACCAGCACCTGGTACAAAAACAGAAGGGAAAGATCTGGCACTTGGACCAGTGTGAGAAGGTGTTACAGCCTGGTAAAGTGCCCTATTTACGAGCATCTGTCAAACTAAATTGGAAGCAAGCAGGCCCTTGAATCAGACGGACAGAGAGAAGACATGGGAGTCGAGATAATTCCCATGTGATTTCAACCAAAGGGTTGCAAAGAAGTCACGGGAAGATCTTGGTTAGTGTCCACAACATAACAGCCTCGCCAGTGAAGATGCCGGCTCAGATGTTGCTGGGACAAGTGAATCTGGCCACCCCAGTCCCGCCATCTGATTTGGTGGGGGGAGCAAAGGATGGGATCTCTGTGGAGGAGCTCTATCTGAAAAATACTCCCCTTTTGCCTGAATGGAAAGAAAGTGCCAAGACTCCTGAGATGGCAGGCTGCATTCTCCAAGAGTGAATTTGATGTGGGGTGTGCAAAAAGTGCCCAATACCGGATCTATCTCTTCGAGTGCATAAACCGTTCAGGGAAAGAGTTTGATGGATTCCTTTAGGGGACTTGGAGGATCTGCATGAACAACTGTCAGAGTTGAAGAGGGCAGGTATCATCTGAGAATCCCAGAGTCTATACACTTCCCCAATAGTGGTGGTATGGAAGAAGAATGGGTCACTGAGGTTGGGTATTGACTACCGGATGCTGAACTGTAGAACCATTCCCTACCAATATGCCACCCCAAGAATAGAAGATGCCTTGCAGAGCCTGTCAGGAGCGAAGTGGTTCAGCATGCTGGATTTGAAGAGTGGGTATTACCAAATCCCCATGCACCCTGAGGATCGGGAGAAGACCATTTTCATTACCCCGGAGGGGATCTTTGGATTTGACCGTATGCATCAAGGCCTGTCTGGTGCCCCAGCCACCTTCCAAAGGCTAATGGAGAAGACTGTGGGTGACATGAAACTGATCGAGATGTTGGTGTACTTAGACGACATCATCGTTTTCAGCAAGACCCTGGAAGAGCACGAGGAGTTTCTGCAGAAGGTCCTGAAGAGACTCCATGATGAGGGAGTTGAAACTGTCTCTGTAAAAGTGCCAGTTTTATCAACCCTCGGTCAACTACCTTGGTCACATTGTGTCTGCTGATGAAGTGGCTACTGACCTCCAGAAGCTGGAAGCTGTCACCTGCTGGGCGAGGCCTACCAACATGACTGAGCTTCGGTCATTTCTGGGATTCTGCTCTTATTACAGAAGATTTGTCAAGGGATTCGCTAAGACGCTGACCCTGATCTAGCGAAGCCTGTCAGACCAGCTGGAGGGCCCAGAAAACCCAGAGAGTCCATTCAGGAACAATGGACTCTGAAGTGTAAAGAGGTTTTAGGCAGCTGAAGTGAAGCCTAACAACCGCTCCAGTCTTGGCCTATGCAGATCGAATCAAGCCATACGAGCTACACTTTGACGCCAGTCAAGATGGGTTAGGTGGGGTGCTATATTAAGAGCATGACTGCCATCTATGGCCTGTTGCCTACGTGAGTCGGAACTTGGCCCCCGCCGAGAAGAACTATCCCATGCACAAACTTGAGTTCCTGGCCTTGAAGTGGGCGGTGGTGGTAAGCTGAGGGATTACCTGTATGGAGCGGAGTTCGTGATCAAGACTGACAACAATGCTCTCACCTACATCCTCACTACCACCAAGTTGGACGCCACGGGTCACAGATGGTTGGCTGCTCTATCAGGGTTTATTTTCAGCCTAAAGTATCAACCGGGGTCAGGAAACAAGACGCAGATGCTTTGTCAAGAAGGCCCCATTGTTCCAGAGACCCTCCAGAAGAATAGGCCCAGCTGACACCTGAAGGGTAGGAGCCTTATGTCAAGGAGCAGAACATCAACCTAGAGTAGGATCCAGACCGAAGAGGTTGAAGTGCCATCCGCTGGTGTCCCCAGATGTTATTGCCATGTCGCCAAAGTCGGGGATGAAGGTCTGCCCAAGCTGTCAAAGACCTGCGGAGGGACCAGTTGGAGGACCCTCCCCGTAGCTTGGCATTGAAGGCCTTGGAGAGCCAACGCCCTGACTTGCTCCTCACTGACTCCCCAAAGGAAACCCATCTGCTGCACCGAGAGTGGGATTGGTTTCAGGTGCACAGAGGGTTGGTCTACCAAAGGGGCCCCTCTGATGACAGATGGTTGGCTGCTCTATCAGGGTTTATTTTCAGCCTGAAGTATCAACCGGGGTCAGGAAACAAGACGCAGATGCTTTGTCAAGAAGGCCCCATTGTTCCAGAGACCCTCCAGAAGAATAGGCCCAGCTGACACCTGAAGGGTAGGAGCCTTATGTCAAGGAGCAGAACATCAACCTAGAGTAGGATCCAGACCGAAGAGGTTGAAGTGTCAGCCGCTGGTGTCCCCAGATGTTATTGCCATGTCGCCAAAGTCGGGGATGAAGGTCTGCCCAAGCTGTCAAAGACCTGCGGAGGGACCAGTTGGAGGACCCTCCCCGTAGCTTGGCATTGAAGGCCTTGGAGAGCCAACGCCCTGACTTGCTCCTCACTGACTCCCCAAAGGAAACCCATCTGCTGCACCGAGAGTGGGATTGGTTTCAGGTGCACAGAGGGTTGGTCTACCAAAGGGGCCCCTCTGATGATTCTGAAGAAAAATGGCAGCTATTCCTACCTGAAAAACATACGGAGACAGTATTAACTGCCCTACTGTCAGGAACCATGAATCAGACCGAGACCGAAGTATAGTTAAATCACACTTGTTTAATAATAATAATAATAATAATAATAATAATAAGGTAAACAGAGTAAGCTTAGTCAAAACAAGCCAGAGTTCAGTAACCGGATCGGGTAGTCAGCCAAGCAAATGTCAGAGAGCCAGAGATAAATGTAGTACAGCAAGCAGGATCAGGAGCCAGAAGGAACATCAGCCTAGCAAGTCTTCAACAGGAACGCAGGAGAAAGACTCTGTGATGTTGGCAAAGGCGAAGGCAGAGATCAAGTGAGCTGGACGACTTTAAGTAGGCTGGACTGATGAGCAGAATCAACAACAGCTGGGTAACTGTGGAGAGAAATGAGAGCTGGCAATTAGCCGACAGCTCAGTGGCCAGCTCAGAGAAGGAAGGGCTGAGCCCAGCCCTGACACCTACATGACAACCATGGCTACCTAGAGCCCAAGAGGACTTTTCTCCTGGTGAGGGAACGGTTCTACTGGCCCTGCATGCAGGCTGAAGTTGAGGATTATTGCCAATCCTGCATCAGATGTATCCAAAGGAAGACTTTGCCTCACCGAGCTGCCCCAATGGACCATCTTCAGAGTCAGGGACCCATGGAGCTGGTGTGCATTGATATTCTGTGCTTGGAGCCTGATCTGAGCGGGCAGAGAAATATCCTGGTAGTGACTGACCATTTCACTCAGTATGCTCAGGTGTTTTCCACGAGGGACCAACAAGCATCCATGGTGGTCAAGATCTTCGCGGAGAAATTCTTTGTGCACTATGGTCTGTCCCAATGCATCCACTCTGATGAAGGGAGAGATTTCAAGAGTAGTCTCCTCAAGAGACTTTTAGACCTGTTGGGCATCAGGAAGTCTAAAACCACCCCGTATCATCCTCAAGGGGATCCTGAACCAGAGGGATTCAACCAAACCCTCCTGGATATGCTTGGAACTCTAAATTGAGAACAAAAGCAGCACTGGAGCAAGCATATAGTGGCTATAGTGCATGCTTATAACAGCACCGCCAATGAAGCCACAGGTTACTCTCCCTATAGTTTGATGTTCGGACCGTAGGCCTGGCTGCCAGTAGATTTGGCCTTCGGCACATCCCGCGACCATACCTCAGCAACTTTCCACAGAGGGTATGTGGATCGTCTGAAAACCGCCTATGATAAGGCTCAAGCTGCCTCATATGCCTGAGGACAGAGAAACAAAATAAACTTTGACCTCAGGGTACGAGTACAGGACCTACAGCCAGGAGACAAGGTACTGCTGAGAAACCTGGGTGTCCCTGGAAAGCACTAGTTGGCTAACCGCTGAAAGTCGCAGCCCTATGTCGTCTCCAAGCGTCTGTCAGGACACCCAGTATATCAAATCCGGCCAGAGGGAAGCACAGGCCCACTGAAGCCTTGGCATCACAATCATCTGTTGCCTCTGTCAGAAGCACTTCATGTGCCACCACAGCCAGATTTACAGGCCACACCCACGGCCTCTCAAAGATCCCAGCCAGTGACTAGATCTCACTTTGTACCCCTTGCTGAAGATGAAAACAGCGAGAATGAAGAGAAAGATTGTCTGTGGCCATCTCAAATGTCAGGGCCTGCCACCCCCCCTTTCTTCTCCTCCTAAGGTGACTGAGGTGACTCTCAGGCTAGAGGCTCCTGAGTTTGTACCTCAAAGTCCACCTTTTGAAGAGTTCGAAGACCCTCAATCTTCCCTGCTGACAAAAGACCCCTAAGACTTTCCATCCTTCATTGAGGAAGCTGAAGCTGATATGCAGGAAGAAGAAGAGACCAGTGTGCCTGTAACCCCAGAACCTAAAGAACAGCGAGAGCGAAGGGTTATTCACCCGCCCAAAAGACTAACATATGATACTTTGGGTGAAAGCTCTGAGGAGGTCATTCTCATTGCAAAAAGGACTCTTGAAGTAATTGATCCTTCCACCGCAGATTTGGTGGTGGACAATCCCACCTCACTGTCAGGGCTGGGCTCAGCCCTTCCTTCTCTGAGCTGGCCACTCAGCTGTCGGATAATTGCCAGCTCCTATCTCTCCACAGTTACTCAGCTGTTGATGATATCTTGCTCGTCAGTCCTGCCTACTTAAGCTGTCCAGTCCAGAGTATCTCTGCCTTCGCCTTGGTCAACATCACAGAAACAATCTCCTGCGATCCTGTTCAAGACTTGCTTTGCTGACATCCCTTCTGGCTCCAGATCCTGCTTGCTATTCCACTACATTGATCCCTGACTTCTGGCTTGGCTGACTATCCATTCCGGTTACTGAACTTTGGCTATGTTTTGACTACGTTTGTTCTTTTTACTTTTATTATTAAACAAATGTGATTTAACTGTACTTCTGTCTCGGCCTGATTTCTTGGTTTCTGACACTCACCCCCTGGCACATCTAGCTGGGCCATTCCAGTTAAGGTGGCCTGTAGGCAGGACAACCTCCCCTCCTATGCTAATTGGTGGGATGTTCCTCTGCCAGGGTTTTATGCAGATGTAAATTGTTTGGTTTCCTGTGCACACTAACCTGTTTTTTTTTTTTCCGTGTGTATATCAAAAGCCTGTAACAGGTCATAGACTTTTTACCTCCTTTGGCGGACCAAAGGTTCTTTGTTGGGGGGAGTGTGTAGCGGGGGCTACTCTATCACCCATGGTCCCGCACCTCCCGCCATTCCTGCCAGCGACCGCCAGACTGAATAGACATTGACGCAGGCACTCACTGAGGGAAAGCACGCCTATCAGTCCCTGTGGAGGATTTCTCCCCCTCCCTCCTCTCTTCCTGTGTCCCTATTGGCAGGGAGAGGAAGTCTCATCACAATAAAGCCCCATTGATTTCTACAGGGGGTGGAACTACCAAGCCCAATCTGCTTTGCAAGATGGGGGGCTAGCTAAAGACTTAAGCTTGTTGGTCTGAGGAGAGATCACCATGAGGCGGGGAGGTGAAGGGAGGTGTGAGGAGAGACTACAGGCACCCGCTGAAGAACCATGCAAAGAAGGTTCCAGAGACCATCCAGACACGGTTGAAGATGGATGTACCTTCTGTACCACCTAATATCTCTATTTTTTATGGAATATCTCTGAAATTATGTGAGATCTAAAGTTAAAACCACTTGATCTTACCGGATCTAACGAATATCTATTAGCGTAAATGATTTTTGGCCAAAAAATTGCATGTGGGGGGGGCTAACCCGTCCATATGTACCACCTAATATCTCTATTTTGATGTGGAATATCTCTGAAATGATGTGAGATCTAATGTTAAAACCACTTGATCTTACCGGATCTAATGAATATCTATAAGCCTGAATGATTTTTGGCCAGAAAATTTGATAAGGGGGGGCTAACCCGTCTATATGTACCACCTAACATCTCTATCTTGATGTGGAATATCTCTGCAATGATGTGAGATCTAACGTTAAAACCATTTGATCTTACCGGATCTAAAGAAAATCTATTAGCCTGAATGATTTTTGGCCAGAAAATTTGATAAGGGGGGGGCTAACCCATCCATATGTACCACCTAATATCTCTATTTTGATGTGGAATATCTCTGAAATGATGTGAGCTCTAACATTAAAACCACTCGATCTTACCGGATCTAACAAATATTTATTAGCCTGAATGATTTTTGGCCAGAAAATTTGATAAGGGGGGGCCAGCCCCCCCCTCATTAATCAGTTAATAAGTCTCTAATTATGTGAGATCTGACGTTAAAACCACTTGATTTTACCGGATCTAACAAATGGCTTCCAAAATAGCTAACTGTTTGGTCAATTTTTTGATAAGGGGGGGCTGATGACGGGTTAGCCCCCCCAGCAAATAACTGTTAATATTGCTTCTTCTGTGTGAGATCTAACGCAAACAACGGTTGATCTAACCTGATCTAACAAAGATCTAACAAACTGCATAAGTTTTTTTTTTTTTAATTTTGATATGGGGGGCTAACCCGGCAGAGGTGTAAAATGTCAGGCTCCTGCAAACACTGCTGAAAGCTCTCTGCCAATATCTCCATACGGGCAGACAGTTAGCAGCAGGAACTGTCGGAAAACTATGAGGAAGCTGATCAGCGCTCTGGTAGTTTAATTGAGAACTACAAGTTGTCTGCCATGTTGGATGACAGGACTTGTAGTTTTCTCCTTCACAAATTCCTGTGAAAGAATGATGCGGCTGGGCGTTTTTAAAATGTAAAATCGGGTGCAGGGAGAAGAACCCCCGCATGCTGTCACAGGGAAGGGAGGACTGGGGTGTGAGGGGGAGGAGCACAAACAATGAATGGGCAATGGGAGCTAGCGGGTGAAGTCACAGCTCCGGGAAGTCAGAGCTGTTGTCGAACGCTCCCTTACACAAGGGAGCCAAAGCTGCTGTATCATATGACCAGATTATACAGGATTAACAAAGTTATGTACACTGATCTTTTTTACAGGCTATGCAGGATAGGTAGGAGCAAGGGGGAAGGAATGTCTTTAAAAATACTTATAGTGAGTTTATTGCTTCCCAGACCCAGAGGTACTTGGTGGTTCCCTTTTTACCAGCAGCTAAACAAAGGAGCAGGGGAGGGAGGGAAAAAAATATTTAAAGCTGTATAGGCAAAGCAAAGGTTCACTCTAAAGTTTCTTCATAAGACTCACATTTATACATGCTCGCTCGCATATTGCTATCGTATTCGATGAAGAGACTGGTAAATTAGCCTAGAGTAGGGTAGACTACAGAGAATCTGCTTTGTATTTGTAATGTCATTTTTTAAAAAGATGCATAAGTAACATTTAAAAAAAACAAAACAGTTATTTCAGTTGAAAATACCCTTGTCATGTTTTGCACTAGAAATAACATTTTGGTGTAAAAAAACTAGCGCTTTATATCTATGGTAAAACTTGTTATTTTAAAATTAGCCCTGATCAAACAAGGAAAAAGTTACATTTTTCCCTTTTATTTCTCTTTTTTAAACACATTTTTGAAGACAATACCACCAAAGGAAAGCCCTGCTTATGCCAAACAAATAATATTCTGTATGTTCTACGTCTGTAGCTGAAAATGGCTCTAAAGTTCTACTGGTTAAACAACACTTAGTTCGCCTTCATTTTTTAATTTATTTATTTATTTTATTTTAATTTTCTTATTCACTTGAGCACGAGAGAACCTTGTCCCAGTAGGGATCTGCTTGCAGGAGGCCCATGTAACTTTGTGAGGTGGAATGGTTGCACGGACACAGTCACTCAACCAATTTTGAGTGATCGTCCCAGTGTGGGGCTGCTCATCCATACCCAAATGCCTGTCAAATTAGGATGGCTGTGTCTGTGCAGCCGCTGCATCCCCATCTTCTAGTGGCTCAAGCCATGTAAACAAATGGCCCATTCACAGTCTACGGGTCTCAGCACCTGTGTGAATGAGGCCTGAAAACAAACAAACAGAAAATACTAGGAGAATAATTGAAGAGGAACTTCATTTCCCTGTAAATTCATCTTTCTCTTGCCCCACTTACCTTTAAAGCACATAAGATTATAGGCCTGAATAAACAGTATGTTCTTCTATTACTGTCTGGATCAATCTAAGTTCCAGGGGATAATTGTTTAAAATAGACAGCAAACCACAGATCACTTAGCATAACATGTTGATTAAAATGGATTTTAAAAAATCATATTTACTCATGTTTTAAGAGGGCATCCAGCACGAACGAGACCAGTTTAATTGGCAATGGAGGTAACTTCCTCATGCCAATCTAAGCACACCAATCTAACTTTCTGGTTCCTTGTCACATTGCATGCTCTGCCTGGTGCGCTTTATCATGAATGGTCTTTGTAAAAAGCTGCTTACACACAATCGCCTAGGCAAGGGTGATGTCATGGGCCTTTCAGCAAAACCCTAGGAGAGCTGAAGATCTGAAATTTTGATCCAAGGCCTGCTCTAAGGGGACGTGTTATTCTCCCTTAAGAAAACTCCTTTGTAACCTGCTATCTCTGAGATTATTGGATTGTGCCCAGGCAAGAGACAAAACATCAGGAGAGAGCATTGTGTGGTGTGGCATAGTACCTTTGAGATCTGGAGGGTGAGAGGTCATGTTCTGGTTCTCTCCGGAGTAGTTGGCGGATGAGAAAGTGCTGTGTAGTTGGCTTTGGGTTCCTTAGGGACAGGGGAATAATGTAGCATTGGCAGTTCTCCTCATTGGGTGTCATCAAGTATCCCTCCTCTTTGCAGCTGAGGACAAGGAGGTAGAACTAATGATCCTCTGTGTGCAGCAAGTGGCCTAAATAAAAGCAATCCTGTGGTGATCCAATCATCACGTAGGGCTGTTGTTAAACTTGGAAAATTGTTGCTGTTCATTCTGCCAGATTGACATTTCATCAAAGAGATAGTGAAATAAACTTAAAGACCGCCCACTGTATATATACGTCGGCACTTTAAAGATGGATATTTTGTTAAAAGCAGCAGCTGCTGCCATAACCGAGGTATCCATCTTTTCAGGGAGTGGTCCTGTTAATGATAATGGTGGTCTCTGCGGCAGATTCGCTGCGAGATCACCGTTGTCGGCAGGAGAGGGCCCCTCCCGCCGCTCTCCCGCACCCTCTGCCGCTTACCAGAGCCGTCGGCAGCGGCGGAGGCGATCGGGACCTGTCCGTGGCTGGGTATGGAAACGAGTGAGGGGAAAATGGCCCCCACCGGTCTCCATACCATAGCAGGGCCGAAGTGACATCAAAACATCACTTCCAATTCAATTTTTATTTTTTTTTGCATTTAAGTCCAAATATCAGATCTGAGGACTTTTTGACCCCAGATCTCATATTTAAGAGGACCTGTCATGCTTTTTTTCTATTACAGGGGATGTTTACATTCCTTGTAATAGGAAAAAAAGTGACCCAAATTTAAAAAAAAAAAAAAAACAGTGTAAAAATAAATAAAATCAAGTAAAATAAATAAGAAAGAAACATTTTTTAAAGCTCCCGTCCCGACAAGCTCACGCACAGAAGCGAATGCATACGTGAGTAGCACCCGCATATGAAAACGGTGGTCAAATCACACATGTGAAGTATCGCCGCAATTGTTAGAGCAAGAGCAATAATTCCAGCCCTAGACCTCCTCTGTAACTCAAAACATACAACCTGTAGAATTTTTAAAACGTCGCCTATGGAGATTTTTAAGGATAAAAGTTTGACGCCATTCCACGAGCGGGCGCAATTTTGAAGCGTGACATGTTGGGTATCAATTTACATGGCGTAACATTATCTTTCACAATATAAAAAAAAAATGGGCTAACTTTCCTGTTGTCTTATTTTTTTATTCAAAAAAGTGAATTTTTTCCAAAAAAAGTGCGCTTGTAAGACGGCTGCGCAAATACGGTGTGAAAAAGTATTGCAATGATCGCCATTTTATTCTCTAGGGTGTTAGAAAAAAAAATGTATAATGTTTGGGGGTTCTAAGTAATTTTCTAGCAAAAAAACCTGTTTTTAACTTGTAAACACCGAGTCTGAAAAAGGCTCGGTCTTTAACCGCTTGCCGACCGGCGCATGCCGATGTACGTCGGCAGAGCGGCACGGCTGGGCAAATGGGCGTACCTGTACGTCCATTTCACGGCCGGGAGGTCCGTGAGTCGGGTCGCGGGTCCCGCGGACTCGATCGCCGCGGGGATACCCGCGATCGCCTCACGGAGCGGATGAATGGGGAGATGCTGTTGTAAACAGCATCTCCCCGTTCTGCCTGGTGACAAGTGTCACTCGATCTCTGCTCCCTGTCATCGGAGCAGAGATCAGTGACGTCACCCACACAGCCCATCCCCCTACAGTTAGTAATCACTCCCTAGGTCACACTTAACCCCTCCCCGCCCCCTAGTGGTTAACCCCTTCACTGCCAGTGTCATTTACACAGTAATCAGTGCATTTTTAATCGCACTGATCGCTGTATAAATGACAATGGTCCCAAAAATGTGTCAAAAATGTCCGACATGTCCGCCATAACGTCGCAGTCACAATAAAAATCGCTGATCGCCGCCATTACTAGTAAAAAAAAAAATTATTAATAAAAATGCCATAAAACTATCCCCTATTTAGTAAACACTATAACGTTTGCGCAAACCAATTAATAAACGCTTATTGCGATTTTTTTTACCAAAAATATGTAGAAGAATACGATCGGCCTAAACTGAAGAAAAAAAATGTTTTTTTATATATTTTTGGGGGATATTTATTATAGCAAAATGTAAAAAATAATGCGTTTTTTTCAAAATTGTCGCTCTTATTTTGTTTATAGCGCAAAAAATAAAAATCACAGAGGCGATCAAATACCACCAAAAGAAAGCTCTATTTGTGGGAAAAAAAGGACATCAATTTTGTTTGGGAGCCACGTTGCACGACCGCGCAATTGTCAGTTAAAGCGACGCAGTGCCGAATCGCAAAAAACGCTCTGGTCAGGAAGGGGGTAAATCCTTCCGGGGCTGAAGTGGTTAAGTGGTTAAAGTGTGGAGGTTGGTTGCTCCTTAGGCACCCAAGAACACTTATGCCCCGTACACACGGTCGGACTTTGTTCGGACATTCCGACAACAAAATCCTAGGATTTTTTCCGACGGATGTTGGCTCAAACTTGTTTTGCCTACACACGGTCGCACAAAGTTGTCGGAATTTCCGATCGACAACCACGCGGTCACGTACACCACGTACGACGAGACTAGAAAAGGCCGGTTCAGAACCAAGCGCGGCACCCTTTGGGCTCCTTTTGCTAATCTCGTGTTAGTAAAAGTTTGGTGAGAGACGATTCGCGCTTTTTCAGACTCGTGGCTTTCAGATCGTTTTCTGCCGTTCAGTTTGTGCTTGTGGGTTTGTATTTGCTCTTCAGTGCGTGCAGTCAGTTCGTATCGGAGTTTTCTGTGCGATCTTGTCCGCTCGTTGCTGTTTTTCAGGTCGCTCTTCACAGGCCTTGCTGTTCTTCAGTGCGTTCTGTTACTTCGTTCTGAGCAGCCGACCGTTTTCTAGCCATGTTTCGTATGCGTACTCCTTGTACAGTTCGTGCTGTGCGGGGGCTTGGTGTTGGGGTCCTGACCTTGACACAAGTCCAGTCCATGAACAGGGCGAGGAGGAGTTCATGGACCAAGAATTGGTTGCTTCAGCGTGACCAGTTCTGTCATATGCCTTTGCTCCGTGAGATCCGTGAGAATAATCCTGGTGATTTCAGGAATTTTCTCAGGATGACTGACCCCGTATTTCACCGTTTGTTGGCTTCGCTGACCCCCTATATCAGCAGGCAGGATACCTGCATGAGGCAAGCCATCACTCCGGAGCAGAGGTTGGTCGCTACCCTGCGGTATTTGGCCACAGGGAGAAGCCTGCAGGACCTCAAGTTCTCGACAGGCATCTCCCCCCAGGCTCTTCTTTGTGGACATTTACTGCTTGTGTTTGTTTTAGCTGACCCTGACAGAAATGTGTGGAGTCCAGAAAATGTCGTGATTGTGTAACCTTATACAAAGCACTGTTGGCTGTTATTTACTAAATGCAAAGACACTTTTCACTACAAGTGCACTTGCAACTGCACTGAAACTGCACTTGTAGTGCAAAGTGGATTTGCCCTTAGGAAATTACCCCCATTTTCTCATCAAACAACAATTACATCACCCCAAAAGTGTTGTAGCGTTGAGACAATAATCCACACATTCTTGATGAACAATCTTTTTAATACCAGCACAATCACATGTGCATTTACCAAAGGTTTTTCTGACAAACCAACATGTTTGTTGAATACCAATTTTTGTGGTGTCATTATCCAAAATCAAAATGTGCATTTTATAGAAAACAGGCCTGTGTAAAACCCACAAGAAAGACGCAAATCTTGATCTTACAAAGTTCACATTTGGTAGAACTGGAAGGCAATATCAGACATGAGTATTTAGGAACTGTGTTTGATATTGCGTTCAGATGGGGGGAAATCACCCCTGGAAAAGCCAAAATTGGAAGATGCACACAAATTTCCCAATGTCAACATGTGCTATCTGCCATCACGGGGGATGAAGGGACGTGTTTTTGGGGAGAAAGCCCTTCCTCACCGTTACTTTATTATTGAGGAAGGGGTTGCACCCCCAAAACGCATCCATTGATCTCCCGTGATGGCAGATAGCACATGTTGGCACACTGTGTGCATCCTCCAAATTTGGCTTTGGGAAAAATCACAAAAACATTTCGCACATTGTAGCAGACAAAAGAAGAAAGTGATTTTGAGGGGCTTTAAACTTGCCACAAAACATCAATGATGTTTTTATATTTTGGAATAACATCATTGATGTTTTGCTTGATGTTTTCTAATTGTAAATTACACCCCATGACAGACATGGGGGTAAGTCACACATGTGCAAGTCACAAGCAAGTCTCAAGTCTTAACCTTCAAGTCATAAGCAAGTCCCAAGTCACTGTGGCGAAAAGCAAGCAAGCCAAGTCGAGTCCCTGCTAGAAGGCAAGCAAGTCAAGTCAAGTCATTTATTTTGGTCAAGTCACAAATTAAGTCAAAATACTGATCTACCCCATTTCCATCCTTTAAATGAGTTAAAAGTCAGTTTTCAGGAAAGGTTTTGTTTTATTTTCAACATTAACAAAACTGCTTAGTGCTTTATTCTTGGCATATTAAAGAAACACTTTGAATGCCCAAACAGCAGACAAGGAGCAGAACACTCAGCAATTAAATGGCCAACAAGCCTGAAAAAAATGTAGTCCTTGCTGAGGGGGAAAATAACTAAGCTCAAAGTTTGAACTTGACACAATGCCAATATCTGGACACTTGAATGGTGATGAGAATAATAGTATTCCCATCACCATTCTTCAAGTGTCCAGATATTGGCAATTTGGCATTGTGTCAAGTTCAAACTTTGAGCTTAGTTATTAGAATAGAAAAAAGAGGGAGAAACACCCGCGCAATGGGATGCATGCAATGGAATAAAAATTTAAAAATTAAAGAATGTTGTTGGAACTGCTGCCACTACCGATTACTTCCACTAGGTGGAGTAAGATATAAGAAAAAAGGAATAGAAGTAGATAGCGCTGTTTCCAAGCCTGGTGAATTCAAATGTGTTATAAAGGTCCTGGATGTGCATAAGTCAAGTTGGTTGTCTGACTTAATAAAGTGCAGTGTGTGCTCTAAAAAAGATATAACTTAATCCGTATGAATATAATATATCCATATATAAACGAACCCTATTTTTAAATTAAAAATATTTGTGCAAAATTATGTGATCCATAACGTAAATCGATAATGTACATATGAAGTGAACAAACAAATATATATAATCAAGTGCTTTCAGTGCTGCTAGGATCTGGTGAGTGCAATCAATCACTATTAGAACACGGATTAAGGCACGCACTGAAAGGTTTACTCATTGGAATATCCATCAGAATCCAGGGGTTTTTTTTGTAGCAGCACTGAAAGCACTTGATTATATATATTTGTTTGTTCACTACATATGTACATTATCGATTACGTTATGGATCACATAATTTTGCACAAATATTTTTAATTTAAAAATAGGGTTCATTTATATATGGATATATTATATTTATACGGATTAAGTTATATCTTTTTTTAGAGCACACACTGCACTTTATTAAGTCAGACAACCAACTTGACTTATGCACATCCAGGACCTTTATAGTAATTCCACGGGATAAACATTCACTTTACTATAGGCAATATCTTTACAATCTTTCCCACTCCATACTGCCCTCCCACTAAGGGAATAACACATTTGAATTCACCAGGCTTGGAAACAGCGCCTATCTACTTCTATTCCTTTTTTCTTAGTTATTAGAATAGCCACTTAAAATGCATTGCATTTGCAAAAAATAGTATTCTCACTTCTCAGAATACTATTTTTTGCAAATGCAATGCATGTTAAGTGGCTATTCTCAGAATAGCCACCTAAAATGCATTACATTTGCAAAAAATTAAATTTGAAAGTACTTTCTCGCTCAGTTGTGAGCGATGGGGTCGCATTATCACCGCACCATGGCTAAACACACGTTCAACAGGTGCGCTTGATGCAGGGACTGACATTACTCTTACCGCTACCCTGAACAAAGAGGGGAGCATGTGCCTGTTCATGGCCCAAAACTGAAGGCAGCTCTGTCCATCACAAATGTCTAAATACTGGTTCAGCTGTATTTGGGGACTGGAACATGAATCTCTCTTCTGTTTTTTGCGGTATGCTGTGAACAGCCCAGATTGACTCTCTGACTCTGCCACTGGCATTTGCTCGTCTTCATCGGTGGTTGTTGGGGTGGGCTTGCAGTCCTCTTTGAGAATCAAGTCTGAAAAACACAAGCATAAAACAGTGACTCAATGCACTCAGGTGTTATTACTGCAAACGGGTTATTACCAAAAACATAACATACTTTTTATCATCGCAGACACAGCCTCCTTGACATTTTCGGTAGCCAAAACATCATGGGTCAACCACATGGTGCCAAATGAAGGATCCAGCAGAGCAGCTTTTAGGTATAGAGGGTCAGAGAAGGGTAAGGTTGCTACATCATTCTGTTCATCTGCCATCCTCACATTGACAAAGATCCCTTCGAATCGTCTTTGGAGTGATTCTTGCAGGCTACGGATCAAGCCACCAAGGTAGCGCACGCTCTCTTTATGATTTTCCAAGTGGTGATTCAGAGAAAGGATACAGGGTACAACAGCACTTATTGTCACAAGTTTTTCTCCCTGTGAGAGGTCTGTGGCTTCTCCAAAAGGTTGAAGGACATCCACGAGTTCCTTAATCTGATTCCACTCTCTAGCTGTGAATACAGTCTCTTTGTGTCCCCCATCTTCAAGCATTCTAGTCAGTTTCAGCTGGTCACAGCTGACCACTGATTTCAATTGCCTCAGTGTGGAATTCCAGCGTGTGGTAACAGAGGCAGGGATTCCACGTTGTCCAAACTCCTCCTCAAATTTTTCCTTGAAAGAGGTGCTTGTGTGTAACAAGGAGCTCAACCTGGAAGCTTTGGCGAGAGCTGCATTGACTAATTTAGTCTCTTTAAGTCCATCACCTATTACCAATTGAAGCGTGTGTGCAAAACATTGAAGTCTAGTCTGGGTTTTTGCACTCAAATAATTGTCAAACATCTCCTGTTCTTCCACTGACAGGTCATTCCAAATGTCTGAATCATCAAGGTCATCGTCTTCTTCTAGCTGTCCTGGAAAACATGTAGTGAATGCTTTTTTCATGTTTGCGGCGTTGTCACAGATGATGTGGTCTACCTTTTTTTTAATCTTGTACTCTTCACATATATGCTCAAATTCCTCACAAATTCTTTCCCCTGTATGGGGACCTTTGAAGCGGTTGCAAGCAAGCAACTGTGATTTTAACTGAAGACGGTCATCCTCAATGTTGATCCAGTGCACTGTGACTCCAAGAAAGCCTCTCATCCTGCGGTCTGACCATATATCTACAGTCACTGACAGATGATCTACCACTTCGAGTTCATTTTTCAGCTTCATTTTCCTATCTGCCACCAGATTGTCAAGCTTGCCAGTAATTGTTCTTCTACTTACTGGAGAGTACTTGTTGTCTACTATTGACAAAAAGCGACGAAAGCTTTGATGTTCAATGATGGACAGTGGCATGTTGCAGTTTAGAATGAGGTCTGACAGGATTGAGTTTGTAATTGCCTTTTGCTGCTGGTGGTTGCAGTGGTATAGCTGCACAGTCCCCTGTGCGATGAATTGTGAGATTTGAGGCTGGGTATCATCAAAAGTCCCTTTGGTATGGATGTACTCTTCATATCTATAGAGTAAACAGAAGAGAGATAGAAAAAAAAGTTAGCTATGTGATTTATTGATTTGAACAACAATACACTCTGCTCCCACCTAAAGTGGGATGTAGGCCTAATTTGCATATATATATATATATATATATATATATATACACATACACGTGACGTTACTGTACCTACTTTTCTTTGTGGGTTTTGTAGTAACGGATGAAGTTGGATGTTGTGGTGGACGTGTCTCTTATTTTTGAGTTGCAGACCTTGCATATCGCCGTTCTCTTCTTTTCACCAACATCTAAAATATAATCCTTAAATCCAAATTTAATTATTTTTGGAATTGCTCCCTCCATTATAGCTGCCTTGTGCGTTGATCTGTCAGGGGTGGATCCAGAGTTTGCTGTCGGGATGGCCCGGGCACTGCCAGAAAATAAGGTGTTGCTGCTTAGTACACTAGTACTTACAGAACTATTTTTAATGTATTATATATATACGGTCTTAACCTAACCTTGTTTAAAACAGTGACACGTTTATCATTCCAGATTAGAATATTACATTAGTGACTCATAGTGACACTTTTTGGGCACCAGTGACACCAATACAGTGACCAGTGCTAAAGCTTGCATTGATTTCAGCATGCATGGAGCATTGCAGTACATGAACTTTCACTGGATGTGGACTGTTTAATGAGTTTGTAGTACGCATGGAGAACTTAATTCAGCAATATGATTTTTATGTAATATTCACGTTGAGCACTTTGTACTTCGCACAAGTAATAGTTAATTAGTGAAGGACTCAGGGAGGAACTGGTCTGGGACTGAGGGTCAGTGCAGTGGCCGTCGCATAGCAGGAGAAAAAAAGCACAGAGCCGAGGAGGAGGAGAAAACAAGGAAAAAAGGTTTGTACCTACCTAGGTTTCATAGTTTTAGCATGTGCAATGATATTGATGATAGATTGCATCTGCAATCATATCTGCGTCCTGTAATCATCAGTACAGGCCAGGGCCCTGCTAGCTGCTACATCACTAGTGCAGATTTGCAGAAGCTGCAGGTCTGTTTGATGCAGTGCCAAGCAAGCTAATGCTTCCCTGCAAAGTTTGCAAGGAAGCATTTGCTTGGCACTGCATCAAACAAACCTGCAGCTTCTGCAAATCTGTTTCCTCCTCCTCGGCTCCGGGCTCTGTGCTTTTTCTTCTGTGCTGCGACGGCCACTGCACTGTCCCCCATTCTCAGACCAGTTCCTCCCTGAGTCGTGTGACTGTCCCTGCTCCAGTGCCCCCTCAGTAAAAGAATAATAGTCTGCCATGACTTACTCTATGGCTGCTGGACTGGACTCCACTCAGATTCAGTCAGTCGGCTAGGCTTGGCTGGCTCCTTGGGCAACTTCCAGTTCCTTCTTCCTCCCCCACCGTGAGGCCCGCGACTCACGCTGCTGGCTCTGCACACTTGCACAGAAGCCCAGCCCCTCCCTCAGAGATCACTCCGCAGTAGGAGGGGGGCGGCGCTGCGGCCTGGCCGGATGGAATACAGAGACCTGTACAGCCTAGGAGGAGAGACTGCAGCACAGTCATCATCAAATAAAAAAAAAGTCTGCGGCGGCCGCGAACACTGCAAGCGCCGCTCGCGGACACCTATGCGATCCCCGCCCACAATGTTGGCAAGCTGTATTTGTGCGGGCAGAAGCCGGGACTCGGGGGAGCTTTCTTTTGTGGGGGGGCGGCTTTTGCCTAGGCCAAGACACAGCACTGGTGGTGCCAAGTCATTGCAAGTCATTGCAAGTCAAATAGCCCAAGTCAAAGTCAAGTCGCAAGTCATTAGTGGCAAGTCAAAGTCAAGTCGAGTCATTTATTTAATTTTGTCAAGCAAGTCGCAAGTCCTCAAACAGGTGACTCGAGTCTGACTCGAGTCAAGTCATGTGACTCGAGTCCCCCACCTCTGCCCCATGATCTCCCCGATCACGATCTGGGCACTTTCGGATGTGAAAGGATCTTCATCCACAACCTCACGATCACCTAAAAAGAAAGGAAACCCAAAATAAATTAGGTCTAAAAAAAATGCCGCCATCCATCTCTTATCTGAGCCTGTGGTCGCAGACACTCACCTGTTGTGGTGACTAGTTCCACCACGTCTTCTTCCTCCTGCTCATCTTGTGTTGGGGGGATTTCCCCTTCTTCCAGAGGGGGGGGGGCTCTGGTCTCCTCGGATGAGGGGTGTCCTCCGAGTCTTTTCTCCCCTATGTAAAACAAAAATGGTATAATTAGCACACAGATATTTGATGGCAGAACTCTAAAGATGAAACATTGCTTGGAAGTGGGGTACAATTGTCTATTTTAGCAGAGTTCCAAGATGTAGCTTTTTTAGTGTCCTTTGTCAAGCTGCAATACTTTACCTGTTTTGTACAAGCTTCACAGATGGAGACCCCCCTATAGTATACACTGGAGCACCTGTGTGGCCCCCCTAATAAAAAGGGTGTTCTGGGGTCCCACACTAGTGCTCCAGTGTCCAGATGTGAAAACAGCTGCTCAGTGTCCTCTCCTTACACACAATCTAGTTTGCATTTCATTCTAGTAACAAAGCCATCTACACAACCCAATTCTTTGAAGACAAGTATAGGGCCTCAAAATGGTGGCCAAATGCATATGGGCTAAACAATGGTATTTTATAGTCCGAAAAAAAAATGTGTGATCCGAACGAATAATGTGCCCATGAACATGAAAGTTGCCATTTTAAACTGTACAACAGTTCCTAAAAGCACATGGAGCAGCACGAACGTAATAAACACAAGAACAATAGGAACACAGCACAACTACTTACTTTTTTGCAGCACTCTCCGGATCTTTCTGTACTGCTCATGTTCTCGGAATTTCAGGTCCGACCACCGCTTCCTGAGCTGATCTTTCGATTGTCGTACCCTGAATTTCCGGTGCAGACTCCTGACCACTTTCGCCATGATCTTGGCCTTTCGGACATTGTGGTTGGGGTAAGGCCCATACTTTCCATCATAGTCGGCCTTCTTCAGGATGTCCACCATTTCCAACATCTCCCCAAAGGACATATTTGAGTCCTTTAATCTCCTTCTGGATCGGGACGTTTCAGGCTCCGGCCTTTCCTCCTCCTCCTCCTCCTCGTTGCTGTAATTAGCACGATCCTGCTGTCTATCCGCCATGTGCTCTTCCTCCACTGCGCCGAACAAAAAGGGCGGGGAATAGAATAGAAAGAACGTCAGGGGCGGGCGGAGTTATACGCATGCGCAGTGTGTATAAATCGTAACGCGCGCGTCTTACGTACGATCTGTGAGCGGAGGAAGGAGCATCGGAGACGCCGATCGTGCTAACGAAGGTAGGATCTAAACTTGGGCCTATACTGCTTCGAAATTGAAGCCTATATTGTAACAAGATTAGGGGAGTTTGGCCTGACATTAGGGTTTGTCTTGTGTTGTGTCTTGCAGAGAAAATGGATGGGTTCAACGACCACAATTTCCTGCCCCTGTTTATTGACAAGTGCAGAGAGCTGCCCTGTCTGTGGCAGGTCAGACACCCCCACTATAACCACAAACAGAAGAGGCAGGCAGCGCTGGAGAAACTGCTGGAGTTGGTGAAGCCGGTGGTCCCCACAGCAACCATCCCTTATTTAAAAGCTAAAATTGGTGGCCTGAGGAGCACTTATCTTAGGGAGCGCAAGAAGGTCACAGATTCCCAGAGGTCCGGAGCTGCAGCAGATGAAGTTTATGTCCCCAGGCTGTGGTACTATGAGAGACTGCGATTTCTGTCAGACCACACTGAAGTCAGGGAATCCCTCTCTACTCTTCCTTCCACGCTTCCTTCCACACCAGCTGAGGCTTCTGATGTCCAACCTAGGCCTTCCAGCCAGGAAGAAGTGGAGGAGCCAGGCTGGAGTCAGGTATAGCATTCTTCTACAGATTTCTGGGCAATAAATAAATGATGTTTACTAGATGTTATTATTGATCACTAATTGCTGCTTGAAAGTGTTTTACATATCAATACACAGTAGTGGGCACCCAAAATTGGGACAAGAATGCAAAATGCTGGGCTCAGAAGGATAGTCTGTTATATTTGTTAACATTGAATTTGCAGCAGTCAGGAGGTGAAAATTGTGTGTGATTGATGAAAACAATACTAAAACTATGTCCCTTTTTCATACACAGGAAGACCTCAGCCAGGAGGAGGCTGTGGAATGTGACAGTCAGGAGGAGGCGGGGATTAGTGGCAGCCAGGAGGAGGCGGGGCTAAGTGTCAGCCAAGAGAAGCCAGGGACAAGTCGCAGCCTGACTGAGTCTCAGGTCCCTCCCCTCCGCCTGCCATATAAAAGGGCCAGGAAGGCCACTCCCAGTCCTGTGCAGGATTCAGCGTACAGGCTGATCCAGGAGGCTTCGGCGTCCCTCAGAGCCTTCCCCAGTCCTGAAGAGGCCTTTGCCTGCATGGCTGCCACCAAATTGCAGGGCATGCAGGAGGGCCAACGCAAGATTTCTGAGGACCTGATTTATAAAGTCCTTCGTAAGGGGGAGAGTGGGGAACTGACACCCAAGACGGATGTCATTGAGATGGACCATCCTCCTCCTCCTCCTCCTCCTCCTCCTGCTGCCACAACTCCACCACCACAGCCAAAGGCTGGAAGGAAGCGTGGAAGGAAGACCAAAGAGTGATTGCCCTGGGTTCAGTCTGGTCTGACAGAAGATGCAGTCTCTCGTATGACCACAGCCTGGGGACACAAATGTCATCTGCTTCTTTCCGGATCTCTGGGACTTCTGGACCAGACTGCCCTCCCTTAGATATGGACTCCTCAGGCCACCAATTTTGCTTTTAAATAATTGATGTCTGCCCTGGGAGTCCAAGGCTTCGCCCACTTCTGCAGTTTCTCCAGCGTTGCCTCCCTCTTTGTTTATAGTTGTGACCCCTTAATAAAATATTTTTAGGTAAATTCTACTCTCCTGTGTGTGTTTTCATCCAAAAAGGACAGTTTGTTGGTGAGTATTCAGGTACATTTCTAAAGTACAATGTGAAATTAACAAGGGACAACAACACCAAACAATCTCCTCCTACAGATTAAATAGAACAACATATCAATGGTGTTGTGGGAACTTGTCACAAAAAACACACAAACATTTTCGGGAGTACAAATCAAAATCACCAAAAAATAAATAAATAAAAAGAGAAACACAAAAAAAGATTCTACATTAAAGTAAAAAAAAAAAAAAAAAAAATATGTTGTCAGATGTGAGAAATCAAAATAAATTGAGGGAATCCCGATAAATAGTAAGTGTGTGTGAATATGAGCATCAAAACGACTTAATTCTTGTCACATTATAAAGAAGAAGAGAGTGCGCTGTATTAAACCATTTTGAACATTGCAGCGTGACGAAAGTGCTTTATCCATTACGAACGCTAAGTTTACCAGAACGAGCTGTCCCGTGTCGGAATTTCTTCTGAGTATGCGTGGCACTTTGTGCGTCGGAACAGGCCACACACGGTCGGAATTGGTTGTCGGAAAATTTTATCTCCTGCTGTCCAACTTTGTGTGTCGGAAAATCCGATGGAAAATGTCCGATGGCGCCCACACACGGTCGGAATTTTCGACAACACGCTCCGATCGGACATTGTCCATCGGAAAATCCGACCGTGTGTACGGGGCATTAGACTAAAGGTAAAGTGAACACTTTAGTAGGGTAAGGAGGTTGACAATGGCTACAGAGATAATCCGTATCACAAAGGGAGCAGCTGGGTTTAGGAGGCCCAAGAAAAAAGGAGTTGGATGACATGCTGCCCAAAGGAAAAGGTACCTGCAAAGGAATCCAGGACCTACTGGGGTCCTGTGCCAGAGGGAGAGGGCAAGAAGGCAGAGGCAGGCACTCTGCTGATTGGCTCCCCCACTAGCGAATGGGCACGATCGCCGTGCACACGCCCGACGTACAATGACGGCGATTCGTGCAGCCGAGCCAACCTGCCGCAGTATAACTGCGGCGGCTGGTTGGCAAGTGGTTAAATACTTTTGCTAGCTTAGTTTCACAGCACCATTATGACCTTTAGGATTAGATCTAAAAGCTGTGATTTTTGCGTATGGGGCTCCCATGTCTGCCAGGACAGACCTCTTCTATGGGTTGCGCACAAGGTCACGTTATAGTTAAGGTGACCTGCAGGAGATATCACTACACAGGATATACATTCATGTTCTATATTGTGTTATTTCTTGAGGATTATATGATGTTATGACTAATGTTTTCTCTCTCTATTCATAGTTTGACATATAAAATTGTGCATATATTTGTATAAAAAGGCTGCTGAAGAAGCGGTGTTCCCTTCCGCGAAACATGTCGAGCAATTAATGTACAGATGATACATTTTCCAGTGTCACCACAACCATTTAGAGCCATTGCATTAGGCCATGTCTCTCTTTTTTCAATTCATGTATTTTAAATTGTGATTGTAATAAAAAAATGTTATACTTATCTTTTGTATTCCAAGCTTACCATAAAAATCCATTTCATCCTCCCCAAAATCCTAACTTACACTTTTTTAATACTTTTTTTTGCTTTACATCTGTCATATACCTAAATAATACTAGCATTTATTTTTAGCACACATTACATTTTTTTAGCAATGCTAATTAAACAATAATTATACTTGTCCAGTAGAGGGCACTCTTAGCTTTCATGATTATTACTACTATTGATTTGCCGGCAGCACCACTTCCATCTAGCTTATATCAAAATGGACAATAAAATCAAATGTGACTAACCACTTTTTATTTCACTATATGATGTTTCTGACGCAGATAGCAGTAAATTCACTAAAACATCATGATATAAAATTCCTCTCTTTGTTAACATGAAACACCTACACCTAACACCTACAGGCACAGCTCAAATACCAATACATAGCATTTTTCAGCAATGACACCAAGGTTTTTAATGTGTGAAATCTGACAAGATAGTTTCTACTTGAGTATGTTTGCAATGTCATTATGTTTATAGCACACACGATAACAAGAAACAAAATGCAGAGCTAGCCAATTGTTATGCCCAGCATTGTCACATGGGAGTAGAAGGATTCCAGTTGCTTGACAATGGAAATTTAAATTGACTTTGTGAGGTTGGTAGTGGGAATTGTAGTGGTGGGGGTAAGAGTGGTAATGGTAGGTATGGGCAATGAAGGGTGCCGGGAATCGTGATAATGGCAGGTATAGGCAATGAAGGGTGCCTAGGTCAGGGTAGGGCTAATCTCATTCTGAGATCTTATTTAAGTAAGGCCCAATAGACACTGGGTGTTTAGCTTTGCCCTGATGCATGATTCTTTAGCGTTTAGATGCAGGTCACAGGTGCTGTGATGTTACTAATTTCGTTTCATTTTGGAATTAGTATGCTGTGGCTTCGGAATTCGTTAAATTTCATTTAGTTTTCATAAAATTTTGTTTAGGTTAATAATTTTCTAACGAATTCCAAATTTTCAGATCTCTTAGAATTCGGATCAGTTGAAAAACGATCGACCGATTCCAATTCTGTGTGAAGAATAGCTGGTTGATAAGCAGCAGGCCGGGAAGCCGGCCGCCATATCCTTAACAACCGATGAATCATCAGCTGTCAGCTGGCTTCCCCACTGACAGCTGCAATGTAAACAAAACAATGACGGCATTAGAAAATTCAGAATAAACGGTGTGGGGTCGTCCCCCCCCCCCCCCCCCCCCGGTCAGTATCAGGCCCTTTTCATTCTAGTGTGGATTCTAAGGTTAACCCCACGCCAAAATTAAAAAAAAAAATTCGCTCTCCACTTGCTCTGAGACCTACAATAAATAGCAGCTAGACTCAGTTCACTGAATCAAATCAGGCAGCGATTGCGATTGATCTCCAGAGGTTACAGTGTATTATTACCCCTCACTGACTGGCTGCTAGAGGTTACAGAAAACATTATGGCTCGCTGATTATTTGCTTACAGCAGCACATGAATTCTGCTTGTTGATTGGTTGCTAGAGATTAATGTACATCAATACTGCTTACTGATTGGTTTCTAGGAGGTTACTGGACATCCTTACCACTCAATGATTGGTTGCAAGAGGTTAATGCACATCATTACTGCTTACTGATTGGCAGGGCCGATCCTAGGGTCACCGGCGCCTGGGTGCAGAAATATTTCTGGCGCCCCCACATGGGCGTGGTCATCTTACCAACTCCTCCCCTTTACAAACGATTCTATGGCAACGACTCAAATACAGAGCTGCTCCTCTAAGAAGTCTTCGTTACCCTGAAATCCTCTCATGATCTCTTAACAATAAAGAAAATACAGGAAGAGAGAACACTAATGAGACCTGGAGGGGAGTCTCTCTGATGCACACAGAGAGGGCTTCTGTTAGAAAGAGTCCCAAGACATAATACAGGATACGGTCAAAGACTGCAGACATGATACAAGAGATGGTCAGAGACTGCAGACATAGTACAGGAGATGATCAGAGACTGCAGACATAGTACAGGAGATGATCAGAGACTGCAGACATAATACAGGAGATGATCAGAGACTGCAGACATAGTACAGGAGATGATCAGAGACTGCAGACATAGTACAGGAGATGATCAGAGACTGCAGACATGGTACAGGAGATGATCAGAGACTGCAGAAATAGTACAGGAGATGATCAGAGACTGCAGACATGGTACAGGAGATGATCAGAGACTGCAGACATGGTACAGGAGATGATCAGAGACTGCAGACATGGTACAGGAGATGATCAGAGACTGCAGACATAATACAGGAGATGATCAGAGACTGCAGACATGGTACAGGAGATGATCAGAGACTGTAGACATGGTACAGGAGATGATCAGAGACTGCAGACATAGTACAGGAGATGATCAGAGACTGCATACATAGTACAGGAGATGGTCAGAGACTGTAGACATGATACAAGAGACAGTCAGAGACTGCAGACATGGTACAGGAGATGATCAGAGACTGCAGACATAGTACAGGAGATGGTCAGAGACTGCAGACATGGTACAGGAGATGATCAGAGACTGCAGACATGATACAAGAGATGGTCAGAGACTGCAGACATAGTACAGGAGATGGTCAGAGACTGCAGACATAGTACAGGAGATGATCAGAGACTGCAGACATGATACAAGAGACAGTCAGAGACTGCAGACATAGTACAGGAGATGGTCAGAGACTGCAGACATAATACAGGAGATGATCAGAGACTGCAGACATAGTACAGGAGATGATCAGAGACTGCAGACATGGTACAGGAGATGATCAGAGACTGCAGACATAGTACAGGAGATGATCAGAGACTGCAGACATGATACAAGAGACAGTCAGAGACTGTAGACATGATACAAGAGACAGTCAGAGACTGCAGACATGGTACAGAAGCTGGTCAGAGATTGCAGACATGATACAAGAGATGGTCAGAGACTGCAGACATGATACAAGAGACAGTCAGAGATTGTAGACATGATACAAGAGACAGTCAGAGACTGCAGACATAGTACAGGAGATGGTCAGAGACTGCAGACATAATACAGGAGATGATCAGAGACTGCAGACATAATACAGGAGATGATCAGAGACTGCATACATAGTACAGGAGATGATCAGAGACTGCAGACATGATACAAGAGACAGTCAGAGACTGTAGACATGATACAAGAGACAGTCAGAGACTGCAGACATAGTACAGGAGATGGTCAGAGACTGCAGACATAATACTGGAGATTATTAGAGACTGCAGACATAGTACAGGAGATGATCAGAGACTGCAGACATGGTACAGGAGATGATCAGAGACTGCAGACATAGTACAGGAGATGATCAGAGACTGCAGACATGGTACAGGAGATTATCAGAGACTGCAGACATAGTACAGGAGATGATCAGAGACTGCAGACATGGTACAGGAGATGATCAGAGACTGTAGACATGGTACAGGAGATGATCAGAGACTGCAGACATAGTACAGGAGATGATCAGAGACTGCAGACATGGTACAGGAGATGATCAGAGACTGTAGACATAGTACAGGAGATGATCAGAGACTGCAGACATGGTACAGGAGATGATCAGAGACTGCAGACATAGTACAGGAGATGGTCAGAGACTGTAGACATGATACAAGAGACAGTCAGAGACTGCAGACATAGTACAGGAGGTGGTCAGAGACTGCAGACATGGTGCAGGAGATGATCAGAGACTGCAGACATAGTACAGGAGGTGGTCAGAGACTGCAGACATGGTGCAGGAGATGATCAGAGACTGCAGACATAGTACAGGAGATGGTCAGAGACTGTAGACATGATACAAGAGACAGTCAGAGACTGCAGACATAGTACAGGAGATGGTCAGAGACTGCAGACATGATACAAGAGATGGTCAGAGACTGCAGACATAATACAGGAGATGGTCAGAGACTACAGACAAGATAGAATAGATGGTCAGAGACTGTAGACATGGTACAGGAGATGATCAGAGACTGCAGACATGGTACAGGAGATGATCAGAGACTGTAGACATGGTACAGGAGATGATCAGAGACTGCAGACATAGTACAGGAGATGATCAGAGACTGCAGACATGATACAAGAGACAGTCAGAGACTGTAGACATGATACAAGAGACAGTCAGAGACTGCAGACATAGTACAGGAGATGGTCAGAGACTGCAGACATAATACAGGAGATTATCAGAGACTGCAGACATGGTACAGGAGATGATCAGAGACTGCAGACATGGTACAGGAGATGATCAGAGACTGCAGACATGGTACAGGAGATGATCAGAGACTGCAGACATGGTACAGGAGATTATCAGAGACTGCAGACATAGTACAGGAGATGATCAGAGACTGCAGACATGGTACAGGAGATGATCAGAGACTGTAGACATGGTACAGGAGATGATCAGAGACTGCATACATAGTACAGGAGATGATCAGAGACTGCAGACATGGTACAGGAGATGATCAGAGACTGTAGACATAGTACAGGAGATGATCAGAGACTGCAGACATGGTACAGGAGATGATCAGAGACTGCAGACATAGTACAGGAGATGGTCAGAGACTGTAGACATGATACAAGAGACAGTCAGAGACTGCAGACATAGTACAGGAGATGATCAGAGACTGTAGACATGATACAAGAGACAGTCAGAAACTGAAGACATAGTACAGGAGGTGGTCAGAGACTGCAGACATGGTGCAGGAGATGATCAGAGACTGCAGACATAGTACAGGAGATGGTCAGAGACTGTAGACATGATACAAGAGACAGTCAGAGACTGCAGACATAGTACAGGAGATGGTCAGAGACTGCAGACATGATACAAGAGATGGTCAGAGACTGCAGACATAATACAGGAGATGGTCAGAGACTACAGACAAGATAGAATAGATGGTCAGAGACTGTAGACATGGTACAGGAGATGATCAGAGACTGCAGACATAGTACAGGAGATGATCAGAGACTGCAGACATAATACAGGAGATGGTCAGAGACTACAGACAAGATAGAATAGATGGTCAGAGACTGCAGACATGGTACAGGAGATGATCAGAGACTGCAGACATAGTACAGGAGATGGTCAGAAACTGTAGACTTGATACAAGAGACAGTCAGAGACTGCAGTCATAGTACAGGAGATGATCAGAGACTGCAGACATAGTACAGGAGATGGTCAGAGACTGCAGACATGATACAAGAGATGGTCAGAGACTGCAGACATAGTACAGGAGATGATCAGAGACTGCAGACATGGTACAGGAGATGATCAGAGACTGCAGACATGGTACAGGAGATGTTCAGAGACTGCAGACATGGTACAGGAGATGATCAGAGACTGCAGACATGGTACAGGAGATGTTCAGAGACTACAGACATAGTACAGGAGATGGTCAGAGACTGTAGACATGATACAAGAGACAGTCAGAGACTGCAGACATAGTACAGGAGGTGGTCAGAGACTGTAGACATGATACAAGAGACAGTCAGAGACTGCAGTCATAGTACAGGAGATGATCAGAGACTGCAGACATAGTACAGGAGATGATCAGAGACTGCAGACATGGTACAGGAGATGATCAGAGACTGTAGACATGGTACAGGAGATGATCAGAGACTGCAGACATAGTACAGGAGATGATCAGAGACTGCAGACATGGTACAGGAGATGATCAGAGACTGCAGACATAGTACAGGAGATGGTCAGAGACTGTAGACATGATACAAGAGTCAGTCAGAGACTTCAGACATAGTACAGGCGATGATCAGAGACTGTAGACATGATACAAGAGACAGCCAGAGACTGCAGACATAGTACAGGAGGTGGTCAGAGACTGCAGACATGGTGCAGGAGATGATCAGAGACTGCAGACATAGTACAGGAGATGGTCAGAGACTGTAGACATGATACAAGAGACAGTCAGAGACTGCAGACATAGTACAGAAGATGGTCAGAGACTGCAGACATGATACAAGAGATGGTCAGAGACTGCAGACATAGTACAGAAGATGGTCAGAGACTGCAGACATGATACAAGAGATGGTCAGAGACTGCAGACATAATACAGGAGATGGTCAGAGACTACAGACAAGATAGAATAGATGGTCAGAGACTGTAGACATGGTACAGGAGATGATCAGAGACTGCAGACATGGTACAGGAGATGATCGGAGACTGTAGACATGGTACAGGAGATGATCAGAGACTGCAGACATAGTACAGGAGATGATCAGAGACTGCAGGCATGGTACAGGAGATGATCAGAGACTGCAGACATAGTACAGGAGATGGTCAGAGACTGTAGACATGATACAAGAGACAGTCAGAGACTGCAGACATAGTACAGGAGATGGTCAGAGACTGCAGACATGATACAAGAGATGGTCAGAGACTGCAGACATAAAACAGGAGATGGTCAGAGACTACAGACAAGATAGAATAGATGGTCAGAGACTGTAGACATGATACAAGAGACAGTCGGACACTGCAGACATAGTACAGGAGATGGTCAGAGACTGCAGACATGATACAAGAGATGGTCAGAGACTGCAGACATAAAACAGGAGATGGTCAGAGACTACAGACAAGATAGAATAGATGGTCAGAGACTGTAGACATGATACAAGAGACAGTCGGACACTGCAGACATGGTACAGAAGCTGGTCAGAGATTGCAGACATGATACAAGAGATGGTCAGAGACTGCAGACATGATACAAGAGATGGTCAGAGACTGCAGACATGATACAAGAGATGGTCAGAGACTGCAGACATGATACAGGAGTTGGTCAGAGACTGCAGACATGATACAAGAGATGGTCAGAGACTGCAGACATGATACAAGAGAAGGTCAGAGACTGCAGACATGATACAGGAGATGGTCAGAGACTGCAGACATGATACAAGAGAAGGTCAGAGACTGAAGACATGATACAAGAGAAGGTCAGAGACTGAAGACATGATACGATACAGGAGATGGTCAGAGACTGCAGTTCCTATGGACGTTAGTAGATAATGGCCGATCGGCCCTCTCACCTGACCCAGCGATGGTTCCTCTGATCAGGAGTCAGCTCACTCTGAATTGCCCATGGTGACTCCGCTGGGTAGAACCCAGATCTGTATTCTGGCAATGACTCCATTCCTTTCTCTGCCAGGGATGGCACCAGGCTGTGTGTCTTTCACTCTGGTGGCGCAGGGCAGTGGGGGTTCCTCTCTGATGGTGTTCCCTCAGCACTGCCCTCTCCCTCTGGAGTCCTGGGTGTACTTCCCTGAAAGCTTTCCCAGGCTCCTGTATCTCTCTCTCTCTCCCATTCAGCTGAGCCTGCTGTGTGGGCTGCAGTTTCCGTGTTACAGTGGGGCTGCCAGTCCTCGGGACTACATGTCCCACAATCCTCTTCTCCTTTTTCTATTCTATTTTTCCCTAGCTGATATAAAGGCGGGGGAAGAAACATAGTGGGAGGCTGTGCTGGCCAGTGCCGCTCACTAGTATAGCAGTGCACGTGCGGAGGAGAGGGAGAGGGAGGGGAAGGGGCGAAAGGAGAGCCCGCAGCTGCAGTGACGGCACTAGGGTTGGTGTCACCAGGTGCGGTATAACATGGTGTCACCCTCCTTCCACCAACTTTAGTCCCCCCTTCGTCAGTGCAGACCCCCCACTAAGTATAAACCCCTCTCTCAGTACAGACCCCCCTTCATCAGTATGGACCCCCCCAGGACAAACCACCCCCCTCCATTAGTAGACCCCCACCAGGACAACCCCCCCTCCATTAGTACAGATCCCCCCAGGACAAAGCCCCCCTTCATTAGTACAGACCCCCCAGGACAACCCCCCTCCATTAGTACAGACCCCCAGGACAAACCCCCCCTCTATTAGTACAGACCCCCAGGACAAACCCCCTCCATTAGTATAGACCCCCCAGGAGAACCCCCCTCCACTAGTACAGACCCCCACAGGACAAATCCCCCCTTCATTAGTACAAACCCCCCCAGGACAAACCCTCCTCCATTAGTACAGACCCCCCAGGACAAACCCCCACCATTACTACAGACCCCCCAGGAAACCCCCCCCTCCACTAGTACAGACCCCCACAGGACAAATCCCCCCTTCATTAGTACAGACCCCCCAGGACAAACCCCCCTCCTCTAGTACAGACCGCCCACCAGGACAAACCCCCCTCCAATAGTACAGACCCCCCAAGAGGACAAACCCCCCTCCATTAGTACAAACCCCCCCCAGGACATCCCCCCTCCATTAGTACAGACCCTCCCGGACAAACACCCCCCTCCATTAGTACAGACTCCCCCAGAACAACCCCCCTCCATTAGTACAGACCCCCCCCAGGACAACCCCCCTCAATTAGTACAGACCCCCAGGACAAACACCCCCCTCCATTAGTACAGACCCCCAGGACAAACACCCCCCTCCATTAGTACAGACCCCCAGGACAAATCCCTCCATTAGTACAGACCCCCCAGGACAAATCCCCCCCTTCATTAGTACAGACCCCCCAGGTCAACCCCCCTTCATTAGTACAGACCCCCCCAAGACAACTCCCCCTCCATTAGTACAGACCCCCCAGGACAACCCCCCCATTAGTACAGACCCCCAGGACAACCCCCCATTAGTACAGACCCCCAGGACAACCCCCCCATTAGTACAGACCCCCAGGACAACCCCCCATTAGTACAGACCCCCAGGACAACCCCCCCATTAGTACAGACCCCCCAGGACAGCCCCCCCATTAGTACAGACCCCCAGGAAACCCCCCCATTAGTACAGACCCCCAGGACAACCCCCCATTAGTACAGACCCCCCAGGACAACCCCCCATTAGTACAGACCCCCAGGACAACCCCCCATTAGTACAGACCCCCAAGGACAACCCCCCCATTAGTACAGACCCCCCAGGACAGCCCCCCCATTAGTACAGACCCCCAGGACAGCCCCCCCATTAGTACAGACCCCCCAGGACAACCCCCCATTAGTACAGACCCCCAGGACAACCCCCCATTAGTACAGACCCCCCAGGACAACCCCCCATTAGTACAGACCGCCCCAGGGACAAACCTCCCTCTATCAGTACAGACACATAACACCCGTGCGGCAGCTAGAGAGGACAGTGTGAAGCCGCGCCGCCCGGGTGAAGAACAGATCGAGACAGCCAGGCAGCAGCTTAGGCGGGAGTGAGAGACAGAGGAGAGAACCTGTGTCAGGCTGCAGGCACGGGCCGCCCCCCCCCCCTCCTCCCCCCAGGGAAGTCACTGCGCGGCTGGTCTCTCTCAACACAGAGACCAGCCGCTCCGATCTCCGGCGGCTGCTCTCCTCTGACAGGAGGAGGAGGGAGGGGGGACGGGCTCAAGCAGTGAAAAGCACAGCGGCCACTCCGCGGCGGTGACCTGCGGACAGAGCTATCCAGAAGTGTCCAGAAGCACGGAGGGGAGAATGAGGAGGGAGCGGAGCACTCTGGCGCTTCAGCGCCCCCACCTCTCTGGCGCCTGGGTGCACTGCACCCCGTGCACCCGCCTGGGCCCGGCCCTGCTGATTGGTTGCTAAAGGATACAGCACATCATCTCCTCACTGCCTGCACACCATGGACTGGAGAGGTGAGGGGACCCATCAGTAGACAGAAAACTCCTAGGGATCCTAAGACTCCTGGGATCAGTGGCAATGCTGGGGGGGGGGTGATCAGTGGCAATGCCGAGGGGTTGATATGATCAGTGGCATTGGTGGGGGGATGGGATTAGTTAGGAGGCAGTACACCGTGGCAAATTCGTAATCATGTAGAGCAAGGCTGGAAATCTTTGGCAAGTATATAGTGGGGGATTCTACACTGACCACCAATGTGAGGGGGAATATACAATGACCTCCATGTAAGGGGGAATTTACACTGACAACCATTGTTGAGGAGATTTGTACTGACCACCAATGTAAGGTTACACTTCTACACTGACCACCAATGTAAAGGAGGATTTGTACTGACCATCAGTGTAAGGATAATTCTGCACTTACCACCAATGTAAAGGGAAATGTACACTGATCACCAGTGTAATGAAGAATGTACACTAACCACCAATGTAAGGGAGAGCTTCACACTGGCCACTAGTGAGAATGAAAGGATTGCACACCAAGCCCCAATGTAATGAGAAGATTTACACTGACTTTACTCAAACTTGTCTTGCATACACACGGTCACACAAATCTTGTCGGAAATTCTGAACGTCAACAACTCGGTGACATACAACACGTACGACGAGCCGAGAAAAATGAAGTTCAATAGCCAGTGCAGCCCTTCTGCTTGATTTCGAGCATGCGTGGAACTTTGTGCGTCGGAATTGTGTACACACGATCGGAATTTACGAGAGCGGCTTTTGTTGTCGGAAAATTTGAGATCCAGATCTCAAATTTTGTGTGTCGGAAATTTCCGTGGAAAATGTCTGATGGAGCCTACACGCGGTCGGAATTTCCGACAACAAGCTCCCATCGAACATTTTCCGTCGGAAAATCCTATCGTGTGTATAGGGCATTAGCCTGCCTTCACATTTCTTTGTGTCGGGAACACATGCAGAATCGATTTCCTGACACCACAGAAATGTGCTGCCCTTTAGCAGATACACAGCAGTGTCATTAATTGCTAATGACACCCTCACACATCTGCTGAGATGTGCGTATACACATCCACCAAAGTTATTTTGAAAAATGGTTCCATCTCCAATTTGCTTACCTTTGCAGAACAGGCTGATGTTAGGCTTAATGACCACAGTTGTAGGCAGTTGTAGGCAGGACTTTCAAGCATGTCCCTTTACCTCCCCAGTGGGCAGCATTCAGCAGAAGTGATGGTGGATATGACCTCAGGGCGTACCCATTTACCAAAAATGTGTACAATGTGAATAAAGACAGTAAATTAGTTTTTGACAATTCCTTTATTAAAAAATAAAAAACAATGTCCCCAATGTAGATCCATTTCACGCTGCCCACCGCACCGCCGAACCTGAAAAAAAAAACCTCGGGCCTCATTAAACAATCCCTCAGACTGCCTGCTTCTGACATTTCCTATACAGGCAAGGGGCAAGGCCAACTGGTAATGTCACTAGTTGACCCCGCCCTCTTGTGACATCATCGACCCAGCATGCCCCGGTCGGTGATGTCACAAGGGGGTGGGGTCATCCACTGATGTCATCAGGTAACTCCACCCTTTAGCTATTTAAGAAATGTCAGACGGAGAAGCAGGCAGTCCGTGGGAAGCGTTCGACGAGGCTGGAGTGGGTTTTTTTTGTTTTTTGGGGCGTTCGGCGGAGTGACGGGCGGCGTGAGATGGATCTACATCGGGGACATTGTTTTTTATTTTTTAATAAAGGAATTGTAAAAAACTTGTTTACTGTCTTTATTCACTTTTTACACATTTTTGGCGAATGGGTAGGCCATACTCACTCACATAGGGTGGGGGCTGTTATCTGGGGGCCCTCTTGTTTGAGGGGGTTTCCAGATTTCGATAAGACCCTGGCCAGTGGTTGTGGGGATGAGGCCCTTATCCCCATCAACATGGGGACAAGGTGCTTTGGGGTGGGGGGGAGAGTCCCCCCTGCCCCAAAGCACTGACCTCCCAATGTTGAGGGCATGTGGCCTGGTATGGTTCATTGGTATGGTTCATTGGGGGGTCTACATTCAGGCCTGCTCGTCCCCCCCCTTTCCCGACCTGCTGGGCTGCATGTTTGGATAAGGGTCTGATTACTCATCGGTTGTTAAGGCCACGGGGGCCGGCTTCCAAGCTCGCTGCCTAACAACCAGCTATTCTTCACACAGAATTCAAATTGGTTGATCATTTTTCGACTGATCCCAATTCTAATCGTTTTGAAAAATTGTAATTTGTTAGAAAATGAATAAATGAAACGAATTTCAACAAAATTCGTTACTATTCGTTACTATTTCATTTGGAGATTCAGACACATCCGAATCTCTGAATGACCAGAAATGTGTCCAAATTTGTATTCAGACCGAAACGAATTGCACATGTCTAGTTTTTAACCCCGTATAATCTCCAAGTCACATCCTGGGGCTAACTCTTTTTGTTCATAATAGCCCAGGGTCTCCCCTAAGCTTTTTTAATGGGTCTGAGACCAATAGAGTTGAAGCACTTCTAAAAAGCACTCTCCATCTTTCCATCTTGTCAGTCTTCTCTCCCTCCTTTTGTGTTTCTGCTCTGGCCAACTCCTCGCCTCCATTCTTGCCTAGGGGAAAATGACATGCACACTGCTTCAGCAACCTCCTGGGATATCCATCTCAAATAACCCAACAGGCATTATCTTACAGATCACGATTGGAGAAGGGCAGAAGTGTGGCTGGAAGACAGACCTGATAGTGTGTCATTGGGGCTGCAAGAACCCAGAACAGACAACTGGTTACCAATGATGTCAGAAAATGGTGATGCAGGACCTGAAGTGTAATGGGAGATCATAGTAGGACAATGCTGGTTTTGGTGGGCGTGTTAGTATAATATTTGAGCATAAGCCAGAGTAAAAGTCAAGAAGGGGTTGAAAGCTAAGTTAATCTTGGGGAGGGTACATTTCCTTTAAGCCCTAAAGGAATGATGTGCTGTCACTGCTCTACTCTTTTTTTGTACATGGGTAAGCTTTCAAGAACCTTTGCTACATGAGAACTTTGGTATCTGAACATAGCATATCACTCTGCAGCCTTTACATTTACTGTAGTTGTCAGCCTATAGAAGTCAATATAGATTTTGTATACAACTGTCTCCCCGCAAAGGAGAATGGAAGCATGCCAGCTCCTTTATTTGGAAAAAACATCTGGATCGAGTAAACAGAGGTAAGTTGACATGTTTACACCTACCATACGCCATTACAAATTACAGACCGGAGTTCTTTTTTTACTGAAGCTTAAGTTATGCTTTAAAATTCTGTATTAAGTACTATCAGATGCTTGTTTTATGTTGTAAGCCATCCCCTGGGATTTTTTACACAGTATTCTGCATAAATAAATACACCTGCATTTATCTTCATGACACCTATCAGAGAGAATACCAATTTTAAATTCACTGCAACCTTAAATACCCGTTCCCCCTTACGATATGCCCTGTCAGTTTAATTAATTGGATGCTCCACTTTGCAGCTTGTCAGGTTTATTTAAAGGCTGCCTCGCACTGTAAATTTACACTTTTGCATCTGATTACATTATTTTTAGCCGAAATTGCACTTTGTCAATGTGTCCAAGGTCTGGTATTCATTCATTATGTGTTCTAGGCTGTTTTTATTGTACCTGGCTCCTATATTGGAGAAGGATTTGTGCCCAAAATTTGTAGCCAGCCTCTCATTTTATTTAGGTTAGAGATCAAGGTTGTTTGTAAGAGATTCAGACCTGAGCTCAGTTTACGTTTGACAGTTGGGAGTTGAGTGAACTTTTCAAAGGAAAACTATAATTAGTTTTAGGTTAATTTTATTTTAGCTGTCCTTTTTCAAGGTTTAAAAAAGTTATTTTTAAACTGATGTTTTATATCTGTTTTTCTTTACTATGTACAGTATCTGACAAAAGTGAGTACACCCCTCACATTTTTGTAATTTTTTTATTATACCTTTGCATGTGACAACACTGAAGAAATGACACTTTGCTACAATATAAAGTAGTGAGTATACAGCTTGTAATGCCCCGTACACGCGATCGGACATTGATCGGACATTCCGACCACAAAATCCATGGATTTTTTCCGACGGATGTTGGCTCAAACTTGTCTTGCATACACATGGCGGCACTAGAAAGAAGAGGTTCAATACCAACTGTGCCACCCTTTGGGCTCCTTCCGCTAATCTCGTGTTAGTAGAAGTTTGGTGACAGACGATTCGTGCTTTTCAGCTTCCTACTTTCTGATCGTTACTGCTCTTCAGTTTGTGCTTGTGGGTTCGTATTTCTATTATGTATTTGATTTTTAGTGCGTTCTTGTCCACTCGTATCTGATTTTCAGCTCAGGCCTTTCTGTTTTTCAGTGCTTTCTGTTAGTTCGTTCTGACCAGCCGACCGTTTTGAAGCCATGAGGACCCTCACCCCGGCCAGAGCCAGAAGAGTGGTGGAGAATGTTTTCGGGATAATGGCCAGCCGGTTCCGCCTATTCCTTACGCCAATCAACATGGCGGAAAATAAACCTAACCATATAATCCTTGCATGCTGCATTCTACACAACTATTTAGGGAGAAATTCAATTAACTATGTGGCCTCAGTTGGATCTGAGGCCGGACTTCAAGAAGAAACCCTGACGGTGCTTGAAGCTGGCCGTCCTGGCTTGCCCCCCCCCAAAGCGTCTGTGAAGTAAGACAGAAGTATGTCGAGTACTTTATGGGTAGGGGGGCCATTGATATGCCAGAAACTGTTTAAGAAATAGTGCAAATGTAATTTATTTGATACATGAGGTGACAATCTCTTCTCAAGGTGCAACCCCTTCCTCTCAGCTACTTTAGTTGACACACTGTGTGCATCTTCAAAATTTGGCTTTTAAAATACTTTAAAGCTTTTTTTTTAAAACCCAAAACACATGAACACAAAGGGTTAAATTTTTGTGTGTTTTAGATTCTCCATAAAACATCAATGATGTTCTTCATTTTTTTTTGAACATCATTGATGTTTTGCTTTAGATTTTCTAAATCACGATTGCACCCCATTCTCTGCCCGATGAGGATCTGGGCACTTTCACTGGTGAAATTAGATTCTTCTTCCACAACATCCACATCACCTAAAAAAAAAAAAAAAAAACAACACCATGTATTATAAATATGCAGGAACAGATCGGGTAGCCAAAGTTCAGTAACCAGATCGGGTAATCAGCCAAGCCAGAGTTCAGTAACCAGATCGGGTAATCAGCCAAGCCAGAGTTCAGTAACCAGATCGGGTAATCAGCCAGGCCAGAAGTCAGGGATCCATGTAGAGGAACAGCAAGCAGGATAAGGAGCCAGAAGGGATGTCAGCAAGCCAGTCTTTAAACAGGAACACAGGAGATGGTTTCTTGTGATGTGACCAAAGCTAAGGCAGGAAAGAAGTGAGCTGGACATCTTTAAGTAAGTGGGACTGACGAGCAGATCCACAACAGCTGGTTAACTGTGGAGAGAGAAGAGAGCTGGCAATTAGTCGACAGCTGAGTGGCCAACTCAGAGAAGGAAGGGGTGACCCAGCCCTGACACAGATCTCTTACCTGAAGCTGTGGTCTCAGACACTCACCTGTTGTGGTGATAATTTCACCCACTTCCAGAACCTCTCCCTCCTCATCCTCTGCTTGTGTTTTGGTGACTTCCCCTTCTTTCGGAGGTGGGGGGTTCCTGGTGTCCTCAGATGTCCCAAGTCTTTTTTCCCCTATGTGAATAAAAAAAGGTATACTTAGCACACAGATATTTGATGCCAGAAATAGGAATATGGAACATTGCTTGGAAGTGTCGTACAATTGTCTGTTTTGGCACAGTTCCAAGCTGAAGACATTTTTAGTTAATTTCCAAAGCTGGAATACTTACCTTTTTTGTTCAATTTTCACACATGGAGACACCCCTAGTATCCACTGGAGCACCTGCGTGGGACACCTTAAAAAGTTTGTTCTTGTGTCCCACACTAGTGCTCTTGAGTACAAATGTGTAAACAGCTGCTGAGTGTCCTCTCCTTACATTACACTGAATCAAGCTTGCATTTCATTTTAGTTACAAACACATCTAGACAGCAATGTACAAAACTTATTTTTAGACAAATGGGCACGACCAAATGTATTTAACCTGTATCTGCCCAAAACATCGTATTTAATGAGCTAACGATGTTACCTACAACCGATTAATGTGCCCACGAATATGAAAGTCGCCATTTTAAACTGTACAACAGTAAAGAAAAGCACATGGAGCAGCATGCAAATAATAATAATAATAATAATAATCGGAACACACGACAACTACTCACTTTTTAGAAGCACTTTCTTGATCCTTTTATACTGATCCTGCTCCCTCAGTTTCAGGTCTGACCAGTGTTTCCTTAATTGCTCCTTGGATCGTCTTACCCCAAAATTCCTGTGCAGACTCTTCACAAATTTAGTCATGATCTTGGCCTTTCTCATATTTGGGTTTAGGTACAGTCCATGCTTCCCATCATAACCAGTCCTCCTCAAGATGTCCACCATCTCTACAAAGGCCATATTTGAGGTCTTAAATCTTCTCCCCCGGGATCAGGACGTTTCTGGCTCTGGGCTTTCCTCCTCCTCGTTACATGAATTAACACACACCTGCTCTGTCTCCGCCATGTCGCTCCTACTGCGCGCCGAACGAGAATGGGTAGGGAATTTTCTAGAAAGAACATCAGGGGCGGACGACACGGGCGGAGTTTCACACATGCGCAGTGTATATCAAGCTATCACGCATGTGTCATACGTATGTTCTGTGTGCGGAGGAAGGAGGAACGGAAGTGGCGAGCGTCCTAAACAAAGGTAAAATTTGAACTTGGCCCATCGGTGGCCTATACTGCTTCAAGATTGAGGCCTATATTGGGATAAGATTATGAGAGTTTAGGCTGACATTAGTGTTTTTGTCTTGTGTATTGTCTTACAGGAAATATGAATCACTTTAAGGACCCAGAATTCATGGCCAGTTTCATAGACAGGTACAGGCAGATGAGGAATTTGTGGGAGGTGAAACACAGCTTATATTATAATAAACAAGCTAGGAGGTCAACGCTGGAGAAACTTCTGGAATTTGTGAAGACTCGGGTCCCGGATGCAACCATCCTGTTCTTGGAAAAGAAGGAGCATAATAAGATCCAGAAATCACTCAGATCAGAAGCAGCAGCAGCTCAAGTGTATGTACCCAGGCTGTGGTACTTCAACAAACTGCGGTTTCTAGATGACCAGACTGAAGCCAGGGAATCACTTTCTGCCCTTTCCTGCAGCCCTCCCTCCACCCTTCCCTCAACCCCAGCAGAGGCTGACGAGGAACAACCTGGGCCTTCCACCCTGGAAGAAGTGGATGCGCCCAGCTGGAGCCAGGTATATTATTTTTATACATATTTATTGTCCTAATATTAATGATGTTAACTAGATGTTATAATGGATAACAAATTAATGATTTAAAACAAAGAGATTTACATATCAATAGACAGTAGTGGCCAAAAATGTTTGGGACAAGAATGAAAAATGCTGGGGTCAGAATGATAGTCTTTTCTATTTATTAACATTCAATTTGCAAGTCATGAGCTAAAAATTGTGTGTGATTGATGAAGCAAAAACTAAAACTATGTCCCATTTTTATGCACAGGATGAGCTCAGCCAGGAGGAGGGTCTGGAAAGTGGCAGGCAGGAGGAGGCCATGCACAGTGTCAGCCAGGAGGTGGCTGGGTCCAGTAGGAGCCTCACCCAATCCCAGGTGCCTCCCCTCCGACTTACAACAAAAAGGCCCAGGAAGGGGGCGATCACGGAGAAGGCAGCACTGGGACTCATTAGGGAAGCAAGTGATGTCCTCAGAAGCCACCCTGATGCTGAAGAGGCCTATGGCTGCTATCTAGCCACTAGATTGATGAAATTGGAGGAGGGCCAATGCTTCCTATGCGAGGGAATTTTTGGTGAGGCCCTTCAGAAGGGGTTGAGGGGCCAGCTGACTGAGAACAGTCACGTAAATGAGCTTGCCCATCCTCTTCCTCCTCCTGCCACAAGTCCACCACCAGAGCCACAGCCTCCAAGGAAGGCTGCAGGGAAGGCTGCAGGGAAGGGTGCAGGGAAGCGTCGAGGGAAGGCTGCAGTGAATAGAAGAAAGTGATGGCCTGGGTTCAGTCTGGTCTGACAGAAGATGCAGGCTGGTGTAGTACCACAGCCTGGGGGCAGATATGTCATCTGCTGCTGGTCCTGATCTCTGGGAGTCCTGGACCAGACTGGGCTCCAGATTATATTGACTCCTGAAGCTAACAATTTTATCTTCCACAGACTTGATGTCAGCCCTGGGGGGCCAAAAGATTTTGCAAATTCCAAAAGTTTCTGCAGTGTTGCCTTCCTCTTTATTTTGTTACCCAGAATAAATGGAGATTTTATTTTCTGAAAAGACTTGCCTATGTGTTTTTCTAAAAATAGGACAGTTTGTTTGTGAGTAGGCAGGTACATTTTAAAAATACAATGTCAAATTAACAAGGAACAACCACCAGCCTCCTTTAGGTTAAAAAATACAAGATAATAATGTTATTGTGGTAACTTGACACACGCAAAAAAAAAAAAATTATGGAGATAACTAGTAAATAATTTTTCAATAATCCAAAAGAAAAGGAGATCTTGATGAAATAAAAAAAATAATAAAAAAAGATGACTATGGGGGGGGCTGGAGGCGGAGCCTAGCGAAGCAGACATGCATTATTAGAGCTCCACACCGCTGAGGAGAGAAGAGAAGGACAAAGCGGAGCCTGCAGGCTCAAAAGGTATCCATTTGAACCTTTTTGCTCCTGGGAACAAACTGTGAAAGTTTGGGCAGGAAATATGGTACTGGGAGGAAACCGTGGCAGAAATAAAAATCACCTCACAAAGAGCTCACAGGCACTCACTGCAGCTGAAGCAGCTCCAGTCACCTCACAAGATACAGCATCAGGGCGCTCTCACAGACAGAAAATGTCACAGCAAGACTCTCCATTTGAGTCAGATACAGAACAAATCCTCTCACAAACTTCTCCACAAGCCTCCTCAGCATCCCCAGTAATATTATTACAATTTGAAAAGATGCTTCATAAGGCATTAAAACAAACCTCAGACCAAATAACAAAAAGCCTAACCAAAGAAATAAGAGAGCTGGGAAACCGCACCGCAGCCCTAGAAATAAAAATGGATAAAATTGAAATTACAACCCAAGAAAATATAACAGAATTGGAACAATTAAAGAAAGAGAATTTAATACTTCAAACTAAGCTCGAAGATTACGAAAATAGAGCCAGACGTTCAAACTTGCGCATAAGGGGAATACCTGAAACTGTGACAGACCTGCAATCTACTATTACTGCTCTATTACAAGAACTAAAGCCAGATATCCCTATTGAACGTTTAGAACTGGACAGAGTACACAGAGCCCTCACAGCCAAAAAGAAAGATGGACCCCCACGTGATATAATCACAAAATTTCATTATTACAGAACGAAAGAACAAATACTAATTGCTGCAAGAGAAAAAAAGGAACTTAATTTTCAAGGACACAATTATCAAATTTTTGCTGACCTATCCCAACTTACTATTACTAAAAGACGATCCATGAAACCCCAACTAATGGAACTGCAACGCCACAACATTATGTATCAATGGGGCTTACCCTTTTCAGTCAGATTTAACTACCAAGGTACAATTTACAGAAGCAGATCAGCAGATGAACTACAACAAACCCTTTTAAAATTAAATCTGACAGAACCCACAAGCAGCAACACTCCCACACGCAGAAGAATGGCATCATCTTTACCTTCAGGCAGCACCCAGAAAATTTCAGAACAAAATGGGAATCATCATTCTCACAAAAGAGGCCGTTATGCCACATCATCCATGGACCAAGAAGATTCAATGGACTGACATCCTAATTCCTGATATCTCTTCATTTATTATACTAAGAGATGGTTCTCTATAAAAAACCTATATTTATAACTGAATGTAACTGCATTCTGATAGTCACACACTGTGTGGGATCATGTTACATTCCAGTTATATTTCTTATTACTTCTGATTCATATAGCCTTAGAATATATAAGTGAAATAAGGAAATTCTTGTTCAGTTATATATTATCAGGTAATAACAATAGATTTATTACTTTTTAGGACAAATATGTTCAATATTCCAGAAGTAATGGAAGCTTTTTCTTTCTTTTCTTAAAACAAATATATTATTACCTAACTAGTTCCTAGAATTATGTTTTTGTTTATTCTAATCTGAAGCAATACAACCTCAATTTTATGAGTTAACATATCTAAACAGTTACATATGAATAAAATATGTAATTGTTTACTCTAAAAGGGTTAAAATCCCCAAATAATTCAAACTATCTTCATCAATACCAAAGTTATTAACAGTACCTTTCTAACTGAATTATTTAGCCTAGGGCAAGACTAACCATATACAACCACCCTGGAATAAATAATTTCAACAAAAACTATATTCTGCACTCCAATTAATGAAACATCATTTTGATGTCTTTTGACATAGCACTTCTCTCCTGTAAGCGGAAGGTCCGTGTACCCCCATTAGCCCTCCTCATTCTCCCAACCATATTATGTGGGAGTGTGACGAAGGCACTTATTCCCCTGAGAGAGATATTTATTCTCTTTCACGGGTAAATTGTGATTACTTGCAAAAAATAATTTATACAATGTATCATCTAATCTCATATGTTTTTTGTTTACTCTTTACTCCAGAATTCACTGGTTTCTTTTCTATCTATTCATCTCTTCAGTCCACACAGGTTGATCTGCGCAGTCAGCTCTGCATAACAAAAAGTAAGTCAAAACTATTTGATCTATTGCCATGGCACCACTGAATATACTTTCCCTGAATGTTCAGGGAATAAATGTCCCTCAAAAAAGGACCAAAGCCTTCCGTACTTTCCATAACAAGAAGGCTCACATAGTATGCCTCCAAGAAACACACTTCACCAAAGATTCTACTTCAAAATATATTTCTCCTTTTTATCAACAAATTTACACGGCTTCTGCCTGTACCAAGCAAAGGGGAACTCTAATTGCATTTCACCGATCCACACCATTCACCTTATCATCAGAAATTAAAGACCCAGAAGGTAGATACCTGATACTCATGGGTTATATAATGGATACAGCAATCACGGTGATTTCCTACTACGCTCCTAACAAACAACCTACACCATTCCTCTCACATATATTACAAGTGATTAATACACACAAAATAGGAACAGTGATAATGTGTGGGGATTCGAACCAGGTCCTCCACCCATTTCTAGATAAATCACCTTTTACACCATCCAAAATAACCTCTAGATTGCCTTTTTCTCAACTTCTTTCCAAATACAATCTGGTAGATTCGTGGAGAGAAAGTAACCCAATGAAAAAGAAATTCACTTATTTCTCGCACCCTCATCAAACCTTCACCAGAATAGATCATATTTTTCTAACAATAGGAATGATACCAGAAATTATTGCATCAGATATAATTCCGATTCCATGGTCTGACCATAATGCAGTATACACTACTATAGCCTCAGCCATACCAAAAGCGCATGACCCAACGTGGTACTTACCGGACATAATGCTCAAACACCCACTACATCAGATGGCCATTGAACAAGCTTTAAAGGAATACATATCAATTAATAATACAACAGACATCTCCCCAATAACACTGTGGGAAGCTCATAAGCCTGTCTTGCGTGGTACAAAGACAAATGGCACTATTTAAACGGGAACGCAAAAATCTAGCAAAAAAACTAGAACTCAATTTTAATGCAGCCTACATATCATTTCAAGATAATCCATCTCAGAGCACAAAATCTCATCTGGAAAAATCTAGATTGGAATACGATCTATTTCTCACTGAGTCAGTTGATAAATCCCTCAAACGCTCCAAACACAATTTCTACATGAATACAAACAAACCAGGTACATATTTGGCTCGGGCATTAAATTCAACTAACAAATCTTTCAAACCAATACGTTTGAAATTATCAAAAAATGTTTACACTTGTAATCCAGTTAAAATAGTCCATAAATTTCACTCACATCTCGCAACTTTATACAAGACAAACAATGAATTTAATCCTACAGAGGCTGAATCCTTCTTCTCAAAAATAACCTTACCTGAGTTATCTCAGAATCAAAAAAGCAGTTTGGATGAGCCTATAACTATAGATGAAGTTGCTAACGCCATAAAAGACCTAAAACTTAACAAAAGACCAGGCCCAGACGGCTACTCGGCTTTATACTATAAAACATTCTCAGAAATACTCTCTCCCATTCTCACTGAAACTTTTAACAAACTTCTAGATGGACATTCTTTTCAGCAAGAAACACTAATGGCAATTGTTTGTATGATCCCAAAACCCCTTTCTGATGATACTTCCTGTGTGAATTATCGGCCTATCTCTCTGTTAAACCTCGATATTAAATTATTAGCAAAAATAATAGCAAAACGCCTTAATAGCATTATAGGAAAATTAATACATAGAGATCAAGTAGGCTTCATGCCAAATAGACAGGCAGGCGATAATATACGCAGGGCAGTGTTATTGGCACATATTGCTAAAAAACGGAAAATCCCTTTATGTTTTCTATCTCTCGATATTAAGAGGGCATTTGACACAGTATCCTGGCAATATATGCAATAATCATTACAAAAATGGGGTTTTGGACCCCACTTTTTAACATGGATCAAAGCATTATATAATAAACCCAAAGCCTATATAAAATATGCTGGATACAAATCTGAAGCCATTAATATCGAAAGAGGTACCCGACAGGGTTGCCCATTATCTCCCTTATTATTTGCCCTTATACTCGAACCCATGGCCCAATACATCAGAACAAACCAAACTATAACTGGCATTGAAGTAGGAGGTATTACACACAAATTATGTATATTTGCAGACGATATATTACTTTTTCTATCATCACCACAGGTCTCTGGTCCTAACTTAATACCAGCTCTTGATGGATTTGCAGCCCTATCCGGCCTTATGATTAATCCTAAGAAATGCCTAATGCTTTATATTTCACTCACAAACATGGAATTGATCCCGGCTAGGGCTGCACTCCCATTCACATGGGCAGAAAAATCAATCCCATATCTTGGAATTCATTTAACAGCATCTCATTCTGACTTATTCTCAACCAATTATCCTCCTGTATTAAGACAGATCACAAATCTAATAAAACAATGGTCGCAACTTCCTTTATCCTGGATAGGGAAGATTAATGCAATCAAAATGACTATTCTACCCAAGTTGCTTTATCTATTCAGAGTCCTCCCTATTCCAATTCCTTCCTATTTTTTGAGAATAGTACAAAAAAGAGCAACTTCGTTTATATGGGGCTCTTCTAAACCACGTATACCTATACACACACTACATCTTCCCAAAAATAAAGGAGGCCTGGGATACCCTAATTTTACTAACTACTACAGAGCAGCACATTTGGCCAGTCTGTCCAAATACCATGCAAAACAGGAAATCCCATTATGGGTATTTATAGAGGCTTCAGAAAATGACCCTCTATTAATATCAAATGTATTATGGCTTGATCCTAAAGACCGCTTTAAAATTCATAATCCCATAACTAAACACTTCTTATCTCTCTGGGATAAACTAAAAACCAAATATCAGTTACAATCTCCACACAATCCTCTCCTTTCTTTTATCAGAAATCCGGCCTTTTATCCGGCATGGATCTACCCAAATTCTTTTAAAGCTTGGACAACATCAGGCATTCAGACACTAAATGACTTCATAGCATCTAAATCATTCCTTTCATTCCCATCGCTTAGAGAAAAATATGATCTACCAAACTCTGAGATATTTAGATATCTCCAAATCAAAAATTTCTATACACCATTCCTAAAGGGGGATACACCATTATCCCAATTATCCATTTTTGAATCAATCTGTACAAAAGATCCATTTGCTAAAGGTACAATTTCATCACTTTATAATCAATTATATGGAGTAGCAAATCTTAATAGACCCTCTTACGTTCAGAAGTGGGAGGAGGACCTGGGACGAACTTTAGAAGACACGGACTGGTCTAACATATGGCTCACATCTAAGTCATCTTCACCCAACATCTTAGCACTGGAGACAAATTATAAAGTCCTAACTCGCTGGTACCTTGTACCCGCTAGAGTGGCAAAATATTCACCTAATACCTCAGCTCTTTGTTTTCGAGGATGCCCAGAAATAAGCACATATTTACACATATGGTGGACGTGCCCAGTAATCCAAACCTTCTGGAAGGAAGTCTTCGTGATTGCATCTAAAATATTTTAAAAAATAATACAACCAGATCCATATTTAACTTTACTTAATCTAAAACCGGAATGGTTAACACTCTCTCAATTCAAACTTATGATCCAACTAATAACGGCTGCAAAACAAACAGTGGCCAAGGCATGGAAATCTCCTACATTGGTACTAGCAGAAACAATTCACAGAATGAATAATACAATGTCCCATGCTAAGATGGTAGCCATCGATCAAAATCAAATTCCAAAATTTGAAAAACTTTGGCATCCTTGGATAAAACAACAGTTCCTGTCAAACTTCAATGACTCTGTCCTGTTGCCATGGTAACAGATTAAATGACTTACAGAGACACCCATTCTAAGGCTTCAAAGAGAACTAAAAAGAATAATAAACTGACGAGCGGGACAACCTTGTGGACCATACCTCTACCTTTCAACCCTTTTTCTTCTTTTTCTTTCCTTTTCTCCACCTTACGATTAAAGCTCATTATCAGAATTTATTTGACCTATATACACTCTACTTGTAAACAATATGTATAGTAGGTATAAATCATTTAAATACCTACAAAAGTAACTAAGGAAATTATATATATCTTTAATTTAGGTTTACGTGAACCCAATGTTTAATATTTGAAATTTCATGATATATACCTATATAAACCCTACTGTAAAACAATGAGCTTACTTTATAGATCCTTGTAAACTTACTTTATGTATCTTTATAACATTGTATACTCAATAAACTTCTTTTGACAAGGAAACATACAATTACAAAAAAAAAGATGACTATAAAAAATAATTCAAAATATTATTATGGAGATCTGGCTTTAAAAAAATAAAAGAGTATTCATAACTCTGTGTGAATATCAGCAGCAAGACAACTTCATTATTCTAGCATTATAAAGCACAAAAGAATGCGCTGCATTAAAAGATCACAGAATTTGCAGCGTGAGGAATGTGCTATCTCCATTATGAACGCTAGTTTTACCAGACCAATCGCTTCCGTCTCGTACTTGCTTCAGAGCATTCGTCATTTTTTGGTGTGTCGGAGCAGTATACAGACGAGCGGTTTTTCCGATAGTAATTAGTTCCGTCGGAAAAATATAGAACATGTTCTCTATCTAAGTCCGTCTGAATTTTCAAGGGGAAAAGTCCGATGGGGCATACACACAGTTGAAATATACGATGAAAAGCTCCCATCGGACTTTTTCTGATGGACATTCTGCTCGTGTGTACGTGGCATGAGTCTCAGGCCAGAGCACTGCTGTGCTCTCTTCCTGGTCATTTAAAGTCCACCTGAGCATGGACTCAAGTGGACCACAACACCCGGACCTGAACCCACAGAGGCCGGATTCCGGTTCAATCTCTAACAATAGAACGAATGTGAGGTGAAATA